>NC_050071.1:88710463-89960463 GCF_009764565.3 Dermochelys coriacea | reverse complement strand
ACCATAGGGTGATAAGTTGAATCCCATATTTTTGAAAAAAGCTGCCTGCAAAGTTCACTGGACAGTTAAGGTTGATTTTAAGTCTTGGAGCACTGGGGAAGTCCCAGAAGACTGTAAAAAAGCTTATGTTGGGTTAGTTTTTAAAAAGGGTAAATGGGATGACCTAGGTAATCATAGGCATGCATGCTTCACATTGATCCTCGGCAAGATAATGAAGCAGCTGATACAGGGCACAATTAATGAAGAACTTAAGGAGGGCAGTGTAAGTAATACAAATCAGCATTTGAATGATCCTGTCTCTTCCCCCTCTAGCAGTGGTCATTTATTCAAGGAATCATTTTGAAATTCACTTCCTTTCCCCAGCTGGCAGCATCTCTTTAGCTTCTTCCCATTTGGCAGCTGCAGCTGGCTTGGTAGAAGGCCCAGCAGGTCACATTTTCTATCACGGATAGGGCTTTTATATTGCTTACCCAGAAGAATTCCCAGAATATGCACACAACCAGAATAGCTATAGTGCTTCAGAGGCACACTGCAGCATGACTAAAAGTGAAACCTCAGGGCAGTGCCAAGTTTAAAAGACAGTAGAAATTCTACTACTCATCAAACCCTCAAGATAAACTACGTGAGCTGTAGCTCACGAAAGCTTATGCTCTAATAAATTTGTTAGTCTCTAAGGTGCCACGAGTACTCCTTTTCTTTTTGCGAATACAGACTAATACGGCTGCTACTCTGAAACCTACTTATTAGGTAGTGACTCTCCTTTCCAACACTTTGAGTTTTGGTGATACAATCAGGTCTGGATAGGGGGCAAGGTCTGGACAGACTCACTTATTCCTTATTGATTCTATGGTGTGGGCTACATTTACATTATGAGGTAGGAAGGTATTTCCCAGCTTGATAAAATATACTCAGACTCTTTCTCATTTGAGGTAGGATGCTAAAAATAGTAGCACAGCATGGGTAGTGGCAAGCTATATCACGGGCAAGTTGCCCTGATTACATACCCACGAGGTTCAGATGGGTTTGTACTCTGGGTGGCTAGCCCATGCTGCTGTGACTACACTTACCATTTTTAGCATGCTAGCTAAAATGAGAGCTAGTGCTAGTATGTGAGCTAAGAACATCCCTACCTTGTAGTGTGGATGTAGCCTCTATCTTCTCTTGGTCTTTTCTTTTCACAATTTAGTCTATGTTGGAGGAAGAGAAGATACAGAGTAAGCCCAATCTGTAGACCTGTATTATCATTTTTTCCTCATGCTATCAAGCAATTTATTGCAATAGACACAATGAGCTAACTTCACCCTGCAGTAACTCTGTTAGTATTAATTTAATTATCATAGAGAGTTTCAGGGTATAAATGTGTGTGTTGTAAGCTCAGAAATATTTATTTATACAAAAACTTACAACCTACCTATTCCACTAGTATTCCCATACTAAGCCCAATTGCTTTATATTGCAAAGACAGCAAATAACATGGGCTACCTACAGTACATAAACCCACACTGTGATAATATTCTTGAGGCTTCTGATATCACATGATGCATGGGATATTCCTCACTAAGGGAGGAGTGCAGTGTTTCTTGTTCTTTTATATTAATCGTTTACCATTTTGGCACAGTGATGCTGCAAAGAGGATGTGAATGGGTAGTAAGCATCATCATAGCATCTACAAAATGTGTATTCTTTTTAAAGAATTTAGGGTAAGACGTTTTGGAAATGATTCAGTCCTAATAAGGTAATTTCAGAAGAGAGATTTACCTATCATAAAGTTTGAAGATGTAAAGTAGCTATTTTATTAAGTCCTCATACTTAACTGGAATTGGCTATAAACAGCATTAAGTTCAAATGCCATGCAGAGACATAAATTGATTATTAGTGAAACACTAATACTCATACTCACAAATGGTGGGAATGGTTTTTCAAACCTTTCTGCTTTTAAAAGTAGACGGTTAAATAAGGAATCCAAATATACAGGACTCAAAAACCAGAAAATGTATAAGGTACCAGTTTTAGAAACCTGTAAAATTTTCATAAGTAATCCAGCAACTCATGAAACATCAAAGATCCAGTCTTTCACTGCTGTATATGGTAGAGAGAATTGAAAATGCAGGTACCATTGGAAAACTCTTCTTAATGAAAAGTGTTTGCAGCCCTTTAAGTCTCTTTCTGACACACATCAAAAAGCTATCACTGGCCCAGGATGGAATCTGACCTGCCTGGAGCCTCCTGCATGGGTACATTTTAGGAAAAATTCTTCATTGTGAGATGGAAGCAGCATTTCCATGGTGGGGCAATTATAGCAGCTGTTTGAAGTTGCTCAGGAGTTTGGTTGATAGAATAGCTCTTAGAGGGCAGATGGCAAGTGAAGTAGTCAAATTAATGATACATTCATAACTGTTCTCTCTCAATATATAAAAAGTGTGTGTGTGGGGGGGGAGGGGGTGATCACTCACACACACACACAATATGGGATGAATCCAGACTCAGCCTTAGAAGGCCCAGGGCCTGAGACATCAAGTTTTAATGTTCTGACATTTTGGGATCTAAAAAAGTTTTTAGAACATTTGTAGTTTTTCTTAGTGCTTCCTCTGAGATCTGTATATTCAGACTCTTTCTCCACTCCTTGCATTTGTGTAGTCTTTTTCACCAGTGCAAAGTGGATGTAAAACACAACTTTTCTGATGGAGTAGCATTTCACACTCCACTCTGCATAGGCGTAAGTTACTATACATGGTGCAAGGCAAAGGAGGAATGTTGCTACAGTGACTTAGGCACGTGGCCTTACCGATGCATGGATACAAAAAAATCCTAATTATTTTGGGATTTTTAGCAATGTTTTAGGAATGCTAAAGATTGCTAAAAATATTTTTCCTACAGCATGTGTGAAGTTTACAGAATGCATGATGCTGTGGTATAAAGGATTTATGAGCACTCATTGGAGAACCTGAATCACTCACTCATGACTAAGTTTTATATATAAATATCTGTACAGTATTTCAAGCTGTGAAACCCTCTGTGAGTGTTAACTATGGGTTCAATCCATTTCCCCAGTGAAGGCAGTGGGAGTTTTGCTATTGACTTCAATGGGAGTAGAAACAGGCCTGTAACCCATCCTAAATTAGCTCTATGTGGACACAAATATCCATCTGTGTATTTGAAATCTATTATAATAGTTACCATGCATAGGATTTTGCAGCATATCATACTGTTTAGGTACACATATACCCATTCCTGAATTCTCAGGTCATATCTCTCCTGTCTTGATACTGGCAGAAATTCCATGGTCAGTGTGAGTAGTCCTGTTTTCCATATTTCTGCAGATAAAATTAGAATGACTTTTTAAATGTTTTAGATTAAGTTTATATGCCACAGACCATGATAAATCTGCTGAGATGGGTTTTTGACATGTTACCATAAAATAAAACCACCAGCAAAAAGGGATCCGATCAAAAACAGGTATTTTTTGTCTATCATAAGTGAGCATCCTTGTTGATTCCAGCAGTCAGTGATATGATTTAAATGGTATGTTGGTAACTAGTTTTCCCTAACAGACTCACATACTTGCACAGGAATAAACAAACATGCACAACCAAACCAGAGAAAGACTTAATGGTAAATATGTATCATTTATACTTTGCCAAAATGGTTTTGCGGTTTATTACACTACAGTATCTCAAGGAAGATTTTTTAAATAGAGCTACAGCAAATATTTGTCTGTATGCTCAAAAAAAAAGTTAAACATATCTAAATATAACTATTTCAGTAAAGCTTTCCAAGGAGCAGTAGTGTTCAAAAATACTGAATGATGAGCTCATTCTCGCTTAGACATATTTTTTTTTAAAAAAAGATAAGCTATGGAAGTTCACATAGAGAACATAAAATGAAAACAGCATGAGCAATATACTCCCCCCCCATAAATAAATACAAATCTGTATGTAAGTGACTAGTATCCAGTCCGTTACTTTTGTCACGTACAAAACAATAAGAACTATAGTTGAAATTTAAAGCATTCTTCTGAGGTGTTGTGGTCTGAAAGTCAGTTGCACTATGACAGACTATGGCTCATTAAAATCAAATTTCAGGCTGACTGGGTCAGCCTTCTCTATGTTCATCGTGGGGGAAGTGCAGCACTACCCAGTGGAAGCCACCTACCAAACAAAGCTATACGTTAGCCTTTCTTCTGTGTCTCCCAACTAAAAGAGTGGGACAGGTTCTCTGCATCCACAATTGTATGACCACCTTGGCTCAGATCCTCAGATCCCTTGGGATTTAGACACCTAAACAGTTTTGAGAATCTGGGCTTTTGTTACTGGTATTCACAAATTGGAGGAAGTTCAGAGATGAAGAGCAAAAATAGTAATGGAGGCAGCTAAGGAAAAAATAATTGAGCTAAATCTGTGTATTTTGATGAAGTGACAACTAAAGAAGAGACAATAAACCGAATCTGAAGGCTGTCAAAACCAAAAGAGGAGAGTAATGATTTAGCATAATGTAAAAGAGGAAGGACTGTCTGGGAATAATAATATTAAATTAAGACCAGTAAAATATATACTCTCAAAGTCAGGACATTTTTTGACATTTCGATCTACATTATTATGCAACAGCTTTGTATCAGGATCAGCTGGCATAGGTCTTGATGCCCATGTGCAATCACACTGCTGTCATCAGAACTTTATACAAGGATACAGAAGTATATGCTAGTTGATTCCAATACAGGAGCAGAAACCTAGTGAAGTGACAGAAGACTCATGGCTTGGCCAATTCAAAACTAGACTGCATAAAGCAATAATAAATTTGTATCAAGAACAATCCTGCAACAGCATCAAACTGGAGCAGATGACCTGCACGACCGTTTTTGTCCATGGATTCTAGGACTTCTCTTTCCACACTACAAGATTTTAACCCCTTCACTGTGCAGGTGGCTATGCATGGTGTTGGTGGGGAAGAGCAGAGATGAGACACACTCAGCATATATCCTGTCAGAAAATTAACATTCCACCAGAACCTAAATTTTGCATAACAGGAAAGCAATAGAATGACCTTTCGGTTACTGTGAAATTAGTATTATTCTTCCTGGTAGCTTTCAACATAGACTATAAATGAGAAAGACCACAAGGTATGGAGGAGTAGGTTCCAGCCTAAAAAGGATTGAAACCAACCAAGAAAGTTACATCAGCTTTGCAGTATAAAACTAGAAATATTTTGGGGACAGTTGTGCAACTTGTATGGTTTTTATGCATCAGATAATACACAAGATAACATAAAACCCTTTGAATCCTCAGCCCAGCCTACAAATTCTCTGAAAAGCAGCATGAAAGCACAGGAAACACATTTCTAATTTCAATACAAATATTTCCTCTGCTTTAATGTATCACCAAAATGGGCCATTCTCAACTTCCTTCGCTGTTGTATAGATGTAGATGTGTCCACAAACGTAATACCACAAGTGCTCTATGGAAAACTGTACCCAGAACATAAGAACACAGAACAGTAAAATACTATTTTAAAAGCCCTGCTTTCTCTTTAACTATATTTCCTTAGCTTATTACACCAATCACCTTGAGCATAAATCTGTCTTCTACCTTGTCTGTTCTTTCTTCAACAGCAACTTTCCATTGTCCTTGATGGCGGCTCCAATATACCGTTCTCTAACAATCTTAATTGAAAACAGCAATGCATCAATACTCTTCCTCTCCCCAAGCAAGTTCTTAACCCTTTAGATCCAGTACAGTACTACATCAGTGATGCTACACATGCTGCAATTACTTTAGCTCCATAAGATCTATAGTAACTCTTATTGATTTTATTTGTACAATGGAGGAAGAAGCTGGGAATCAGACATGGATGCTGGTCAGCAATAAAACATTTTAAGACAATTAAGCCATTCAGTTTGTTGGGAGATGCGCTTTTGCTAGATAGCACCTCAGTAACAATCACCATAATAGTTATGGTAGCTCAGAATGATTTATGACTTTATTAACTAGAAAAATTTACCAAGCTCGTTAAGTGTGGGGCCCCAATAGCAGCAACTGTGAACACTTCTATTATATTCAAGTTTAAGTTTGACACTTAGCTTTGTTTTACACCAGTATCCCACTATAATGGTTTGGGGAGATGAGAAGAGACAGAAGGAAAAGACGACATTGGCAAATGTGATGCAGATAAACTCACATCCAATGTCCTGGACACTGCAGGAAGAAAAGAAACCAGGAATGTGGTTTAACTAGGCTGCAACTTTAACATCTGGAAACTTTGTATCATCTCTTCACCTGGTGCAGGTCATCCTTCCATTGCAATCTGTTCCACCTAGCAGAGGGCTGCCATCAGTTAACCTGGTCCAGCACCATTGTTGAGACTCTCGTACAAGAGTCAAGGGAGTAGGGAAGTGGGGGTTGTCTTCATGCTGTGTCATTCATTAGCCCCAACACCATTTCTACTCTGCCCCCCATTTTCTTTTGAAGATGCTTTCTCCTAACCTGCTTCTAATTCTGGTTTATCAGGGAACCAGACCCTTTATTGAACATTGTCTGCACTGGGCCCCTGCCACCAAGAGGCATCAGCAGTTTTCTTGTCTGCCTCCCCTCACTCCTGCCAGATTCCTAGATTGTTAACCATTCAGGCTCTGACTCAAGTTTGAACCCTAGCCTCCTTCCATCTACACACAAATAGGTCTGACTCAGGTCAGCAAGCACTGCTGCAGGGATGGATCCAAGCCCAAGTCCTGCTGTGACTCAAGTCCAAGCCCTGTCATTCTGCAGTTTGGACACAACCCTCAGATCCGAGTCAGAAGATCTGCTTCGTGCAGTATGGACATGTTACCACAGCTGTGAGACCCAGGGCCAGCAATTGTAAATCCAGGTACACAATGCAGTATGCTTATGCTCTAATAAATTTGTTAATCTCTAAGGTGCCACAAGTACTCCTTTTCTTTTTGCGAATACAGACTAACACGGCTGCTACTCTGAAAAATGCAGTATGGAGACTCAAGCACAGGCTTGGAAAAATCAAGTCCACAGGCCTGGTCCCACAGACCCAGGTTTACTCTATAAACCTGCCCTTACAGGCTGAGCACTCTCATGAGCATCCATGGGCTTGGCCTGTGCAAATAACGTTACCCTTGTAATAAAACACAGCAGATGAAGTCTTAAGGGGGTATTGGGGGGTATAGCCAGAAAGTGGCTTTATCTGAAAGCTAGCTACTATTATCTAAGCCCTCACCATGTCTACAGCGGGGTGATGGAAGAATAAGAGATCATTATTCTAGGTCTTTCCCATTGTAGGCCTGGCTTGACATAAGTAATTGGACATGGGTGAGGCCTCATTTCTTGTGAGACAAGATTAAGGGGGTAAATGGCTCAGCAGTCTGGAAACAGAATATCCGTGCTAACTAAGATAGGGGGAACACCGAAGGGACCATTTACAATAGACAAGATAAGCCTGGAATGTGAAATGAGGTAAAGAGTAAGTTGGGCATGGACAGTATGTTTACAGGAATTGGTTCCTTCAAAGTGGCCAAGCCAACCCCAAAACATGTTTTGCAGTGTACAGTAAATGCAATGTATTATGTAAATGTATATAAAGGAAGTGATTTTCTGTGTAACTTTGGATGTGGTATGCGTGATACCCATGGCATTTTCGTGAGTGTGATCAACTCAGTGTAGCTTTGCTATATGACAAATAAAGGAACCTGAGTGACAAGATTGGAGTTCTTGGGAAACTGAGTGGAAAAGGTCTTGGGGAACCACAACATTAATCATTCTACTAACTTTGTCATAAGGAGGTAATAGCTCAAGGGATATTCTCAAGGTATCTTTCTGGGCACCCACTTCAGAACACAAGGCTCGTAGCGAGCCACTATCCAGAAAGGCCCTCTAACTTAAACAAAAACCCAAACAAAACAAACCCCTTACCTCTCACTATGCTATGTAAACTCTCTTTGGCTTTGACATTTGGAATCATTCTATCAAATCTACCCCTTTGTATATCTTTAGTCCCACTGAACACCCTTTCCAAACCATGATTTCCTTTGTCATGATAATCCCACAGGGGGTATGCATAGCACTTTGGGAAAAGCCTCATCTGCCACTGACTTCATAGTCCCATACTAGTTCTGTTCCTAGAGGGGAGGACCCGACCCTCTCCTCTAATGGAGTGTAATCTCCCCTGGGGTCCAGGGCAAATTGTGTGCTCTATGAGGTTTTTAAAACACTTCTGCTTTTTTATTTGCATAACTCTGAATATTTTCCCTCAATGAAAGCTCAGCATAATTGCTTGCTAAAATCAGGTCTCCTGCTTGATGGCTGAGGAACCTATAAATCAGTCAGCACAAAGGAGTGACACCACATGAACCAAAATGTCTAGTGGCTTTGAGCAGGTGCATCATGATTAGAGTAGTCACTCCTGTTTAATCCTGCCATGCTGACTGGAACTGTCATCTGTGGGGGAATCACCGCACAATACACCTCACCACACACATACACATGCAGAAGGAGCTGGCTCAATAACCTTATCTCCTATACCTGCATTTCCTTGCTGAGCTAGATTCAAAGTGGTTTGACCTATGACATTCTGCCTGCTACTGGACCCACTGCCACTACCCCAATTGTGCACTCATCCATGATGCGCTTGGGGGAGGGGGGACAACACCTAGATCCCACTGCATGAGCCTTGTTTATCTTATCCATAATATTGGGCACTAAGACCCATGAAATCCACAATCTCATCCTAGTCTGGCAGCCCAGTTACAGGAATGGCAGCATCTGGACCCAATACTACAGGTTGCTGCTAGCTCCTGAAAAATCCAGGGGGAAAAAAACCTCCTCCAACACCTGATCCTTGGGTAGAGGAGCTCATAAGCCCTATCAAGGGGAAATCTTACAGGCACCATAGCTTCCAGGCTGACCTAAAGTTCCCTGAGAAGAAACTTTCTGCCCGGTCCTCCCCTCCCCTCCAAGTCACTGATTTCAGCCCCTTAAAGAAGCCAAGGGTTTTCTTCTCCGGCTGGCCCAGAAAAAGCCTTCCCACCCATGAGGCTGAAGGGGAGCAATGTATAAAGGCAATGCATGTTTTTCTAAAATTCTATATTATTCAGAGACCCTCTGAAGTTGATAGAGAATTTAAGTTCAAGGAACCTACCACCATGCTCTCAATTAAGAACAGGGATTGAAATTTCCTATCATAATACGGGCTGCAGAGAATATGCAGGAAAATTGGGTCTTTTACAGCTTCATACAGCATAATGCATAGGTGCACACAGGGAACGAACGGGTTGTAAATAGGCTGTGAGGAAAAATAGGGTCTAGCCATGCTTATATAATCCAGTACCCTTCACAAGAGCTGTTCCGAGTTGTGATTCCTATTCCAATTCAGGCACTGCAATGATAGTTAAAAGAGGGGCTGCAGAGAGACTGAAACAATCACCAGTAATTACTGTTATAACACTGTAAAATACCAGTATGATGACAGGAAATCTTTTACGCGAAACTGTGTGTTGGCAATTTGAAAGTGTGACAGACTCACAAGGCAAACTGCAACCTGTAGTGTGCACAAAACCCATGAGTTCATGGCTACCAGTTTAGATCCTGCTTCTGGTTTTTGGTGGCCTTTTCTGATGCTATGAAACTTTGGTTTTAGATTATTTAAGCATTTTAAAATTACATTTAAAAAAAGCCCCAAATGGTTCCAAAGCAGCTGTAGGAACTTTGTGTTCAGCTGGAGGGAATCCAAGATGGCTTCTGCAAGGAGCATCTGCAGGTGTTTGCAAACTCCTCCATGGGAATTTTCATGGGACCTTTAATTCCTCCACTATTTTAAAAGAATGGCAGTGTACACTGTCATTAGACCTTGCTATTTCCTTTCAGAGTATTTTAATTAAATGTCATTTAAAGACATTGTTTCTAAAAATACTATTTTATATATTGATATTTACATACGTTTGCAAATAGATGACCCCTGTAGATGAGTGGCTGTCTCACAGTAGGCTCAGGGCAGCCTTATCCACAGCCCCTTAACTCAGTTACCCTTCTCAGATCTTCAAATAAACTCCACACTGGGTTTTTCCAGAACAGTCCTCCTTAGGGTCTGATTTATTAAGTTAAAAACTAAACACAAAAATCTTCCCTCCAGGGGCATACAGCTGAAACTCCCATGGTCTGGTCACAGTCCTTCCTGCCTTAGCAGGCTACTCCACACCCTTCCTAGCTGGAACTAGTTCCCTGGTCTCAGGGTCTTCCCTGCAAGAACCTCTCTTGCTTTGTGTTGTACCATTACAGCCTCCTGAGTTTCCTCATTCCTATAGCCACTTTCTGCTTTTTATAGGGAATTGCCTGATTCCTCTCAGATGGGCTCATTCTGCAGTCATGGTTGGCTTAGCCCCAGGTTCTCCAGCCCAAGGGCAAGCCACCCTGTCACAGTCTCTATAAAGGGTAATCCATCGCTACAACTTGTCTATAGAATCCAAAAAGGATTCATTTTCCTAAGCTTGTGTCGTTCTTTAAAAATGACTCATAAAAACAATTTAGCTTTAAAAAGTCAGTATTAGATGTATTCTTAAACCACAACTTTGGATAAGTCTGTGACAACATCCTCCAGCAATTTATAACTTCCCTCAACTCATGCATTACATCAGCTCTAGGCTATTCCTAAGGGGAATTTAAACTTTAACTAATGACCAGAGAAAGAACTTTACTCATTTTCTCCTAATCACAAATTTTTGCTCACTTTCTGAATGCCAATATTCTGCATGGTAAACTCTTTTTCACTCAGAGTGAAAGCGGAGCATTAAAACTAGAACTTCTATGGAGCCTCTTTCTCACAACAAGGAAGGGTTCAAAAAGCTTCTACAGAGACACAGTCCTTTTATATTACAGAAATATTTGAGATTTGGACAAGAACATAAGGGTTATGCTTATACTTTCAATAGCATGTTTGATAGTTAGAAATGACATAATGAAAAAACAAAGGGCCAAATTCTAAATGGTACACTGAATGCTATGGGAGTTGTAGGTGCTAAGTATCCTTTAGAATTTGTCCCTACAGCACAGAACTAGTTCACATTATTCTACATATTTACTCATGGTGCAGAAGAACTACTCTTACACATTCATGAATGTATCCTTTCTCTACACTGATTCATGATGAAAAATTGATGGAACCAGGCACTCTGATAATGTAGCTATTATTTGTTCACATGTCATTTTTAGGCCATATAGTTTTCTCACATATACATACAGAAGTTAATGTTACTCTTAAATGATCTTTGAGACTAGCTTTCTGGAGCCTCCTCCCTAATTGTCCAGTATGTGGCTGGCTGCAAGGATGTTACTCTTGTTTCCCTAACAGAGTTCGCAGATGTGTCTGAGAATGTGAAACTTGTTTCTTGTGGATTTTGTGATTTGCATCTTGAGTTGGGATTCAAATAAGACCATACACTCATCAAAAAATTCAGCTGAAATTGCCTAGTTTTGCATGGGTTCTGCCCAAACCTATAAATTGACTAGAGACAACACTCATACAAAAGCTCACATACTTCAGAGAAATTTTCTGTGTACCTAGCCAAAATTTTGCATTTGTCCAGCTCAGGTGGCCTCTACAAAAAGCAATTGTGTAATTACTTTTTAGTACTAAATGTACAAATTTCAGATGCTTTTGATCAGAAACAGTTTTAAACAGTTGAGCAAACAATTTCACAGGACAAGTAATGGATTGGCAATGTCCAGTAATACCCTTACTGACTCTGCCTTTGTTTTCAAGTAAGATCAACTACAGAAACTCAATAGGGTCCTTGTCCATTTATCATTTGATTGGTATCCCTTAAATTAATTAAGATTCTCTCTGTTACTGTTTTGGCTTTGACCTATAGCTTTCCAAGTTCATGTTTATCAGGCCAGTGAATCCTAGTCCTGGCCTTAAAGAAGTTTTAACAAAGCAGATCACAATAAAGACACACAAAACAAGGAATGAGCATGATACAATATTGTAAGCTATTTCAGCCAACGACTGTACCTGTTTACTTGCTGTAAGTGTCAAGCACACTTCTGGAACTTGTTAAATAATAAATTATACATCAGGTTTGCCTGGAGGAATATTAACATTAGGAATTAGGGCACAGAAGCTTATCTGTATTCATAGCACACCCTAAACCACATGGTATTAAGAAGAGTGACAAAAGACAGCTAATTGGATGGTTCTCACAGGATACTGTGCTTACATTTGCTGCAGACAATAGACATGCCAGAGCTTGTACCTTGCAGCCTCCTGGAATGAGAATGAGAAGATGTCTGCACTTCCTTTAAGTTGACAGAATTCATTATGGGTGTTTTGAGTACAGGAAGAATGGGTAAAACACTTCTAAAACCATACTGACTTTGTTTTTATCCTACTTTGTTTGCTAGTTCTGCTACTTTATTTTCATCATATTCACTCTTCTCTCCCCCTCGGTAGTTTTCTCTTCTCCCTTCCATCTGAAAAGTTAATATAGAAAAAATGTTGTTTTCTTATCTTGTTTTATAAAAAAAATAACTATAGACGCTTATCCCAGTTTTTGTTTGACTATATTCTATTGTATATAACCTGACATCTTTACAAGCTCTGTCTTTCCCTTGTCTTCACATACAGAGCTACAGTGGCACAGCTGCACTGATACATTGATACACTAAGCTGTAGCGCTTTAGTGAAGATGCTACTATGCTGATGGGAGAGCTTCTCCCATCAGTATAGTTAATCCACCTCCCTGTGAGGCAGTAGCTGAGATGACTGGAGGAGCTCTCCCATCAAATTAGCACTGCATATACTGGGGGTTAGGTTGGTATAACTGCGTCACTCAGGGGTGTGGATATAGGTCCATTGTGTAGACCTAGCCTCAGGCTCATGTGCTGCTGTTATGTGATATAGAGGGAGACATTTTGTTAAAGATTTAAAATGTATCCAGTTATGCTCAGAGTAGCAGAAGATTCCTCTTTCCTCTATATGTACCCCAAGAGAAAGGTTTTATTAAAACAACCACAGGTTGAGAAGGCAAGAAAAAAGAAAAAGCCCAAACCTGGTCTACCACTAACAACTTTTAGACTGCTCCAAACTCCAGCATTTATTTACAGAAACTCTATGCAAACAGAAATCCAAGGGGCAGAAGAATTACTGGAGCACTACAGCTACTCTTTGACGACTGCTATGGACACTCTGGACCAAATGCTCAGCTGGTGTAAATGGACATAGCTCCATTGAAGTCAATAAAGCTTCCCCCATTAATACTAGTTCTGGAACGCTTTAGCTATCCTATCACTTGCCATGGTTCTCAGATGGACTTGCAAGAGAAAAAGTGAAGAAAGGATGAAAGTCTATGATGGAAAATGGAGTCTGATACTGACATACACAGAAACAAGAAATTTTCAAAATCAGCATGCAGATGAAGGAAAGCTGTCTCAAGCTGAATCCAAGGCAAGAAAGCTGTGATTCTAGTAAGAAGTGGGAAGAGCTTTGAATAATTTGGTTCATCTGTAACATCCCCCATTTTTGAAGGAATCTGACTTCAAATTATTTTTAGGTTGGTCTTCAGATTTGGATCCTTTTGGACTCTCCAATGCCAGAGGATGCGCTGGGTGCAGACACAAGAGGCCACCTGCTTAACAACACAGGTCCCAAGAACAAGTCACTCTGGAATTCCACCCTATACACTGGCTGTCCTTGTAATTGTATGATTATAATGGATAGTCCTCACAGTCATCATTAAAAAGGATTTGTTCCACATCCATCAGCAGCCGCCATTTTTTATAGCAATTGTTTCCTCATATCTCAGAAAGTCTCTTATTGGAACATGTTAGTGTTGAGACACTCTGCCACCTGTAATACTGTTCTGTTCATGGCTAGGCTGTTTCTGAGTGTTCTATATTTATTATTAACTTCCATCTCTGCTGTTCTGTACCTCTATTGACCAGTCAGTGCCTAATTTCCATTCAGACCTAACTATTTTATAGAATTCACTCTTACTGGCTCATAATTAAATCTGATATTATTTTTACGCTCAAATAGTTTCCTAAGGTGTTAAAAATTCCCAGGAAGTTATAAATATGTGTATGTGGGCAAATACATGTAGCTCTATTGCTTGCTATACATGCAGCTCTATTGCTATGTAACTCCGTGGTACACCCACACATTGAATACTGTGTCCAGTTCTGGTCACCCCATCTAAAAAAATACATTAGATTTAGAAAAGGTACAGAAAAAGACAATAAAAATGATTAAGGGCATGGAACAGCTTCCATCTGAGGAATGATTAAAAAGACTGGAACTTTTCAGCTTGGAAAAGAGACGACTATGATATGAAAGTGGTCTGCAAAATATGAAGGGTGTGGAGAAAGTTAATAAGGAAGTGTTATTTACTCCTTCACATAACACAAGCACCAGGGGTTACTTGATGAAATTAATAGGCAGCCGGTTTAAAACAAACAAAAGGAAGTACTTCTTCACACAACGCACAGTCAACCTGTGGAACTTATTGCTAGGGGATGTTGTTAAGCCAAAACTATAACAGAGTTCAAAAAAGAATTAGATAAGTTCATGGAGGATAGGTCAATCAGTGGCTATTAGCCAGGCTGGTCAGGGATGCAATCCCATGCTTTGTGTGGCCCTAGCCATTGACTGCCAGAAGCTGGGAGTGGACAATGTGGGATTGGTCACTCGATGTTTGCCTCTTCTGTTCTTTCCCTTTGAAGCACCTGGTACTGGCCACTGTCAGAAGACAGCGTACTGAGCTAGATGTACGATTTGTCTGACCCAGTATGGCCTTTCTTGTGTTCACTTGAAGGAGATTCAACTAAGAAACACACCACAAAATCCTAGTACTCCACTCTGTTACACCAGTTTTACACCACTGATTTTGATGGATTATACCATCATAAAACTGGCATAATGCATTGGAGAATCAGGCTCTGGGTCTTTTAGCAGATGACAACAGCTTTAAAAATATTTAGGCAAAACTGTAAAAATTACCATGCGGTAGAATAACCACCATTCATCAGTATTATGGGAAAATGTGTATTCTATTGGTTAGAACAATGGCTTGAAAATCAGGACTTCAATCTAGTCACCGGTTCTGCCAAAATTTACCATGCCCCAAACAATTTCTCTCATGTCACTTGGTCAGTTTAGTGGCACTAAGTTATTTCTTCTCTTTTATTGCATATCTGTTTTGGTGTTGAAAAATCTTTGTTGGCACATCCTGTACCACTTGTTCACAGATGGTTAATTTCTCTTTTCCTTCACTCAGGGCGAAATCAACTCAACCTGCATAAAGCAGTATTGCTAACTAGAGTGGGTCAGGAACATTTCAACAAAACTTCCTCTCCAACTCGAAAATGCTGATTCATCAAAAAGAGCTTTTTGTGGAAACTGGTTTTGTGATTAGAAGGTTTCTCTGGTCCAAGATGAAATTTATGATGAAGGCCAAAGAGACCTACCCACAGTAGCCAACTGGTTAGGGTACATGGCTGGGAGAATCAAATTCAACTTGGTGCTTTACTTGTGAGCAGAGACTTGAACCTAGGTCTCCCATATACCAGCTAAGTGCTCTAAGCACCTACCTATTGGCTGTTCTGGGATGGTAGCTCACTCTCACTCTCTCTCTCTCTCTTTTCCAATCATCATCATTTCATTCTGTGTCAGAACAGAACAGAACAAAATTTCAAAACCTCAACATTTTTCTTGTTTTCTGTCTAGCCCTATTGCCAACTCCAAAAAACATTCAAAATTATGAGTCAGGCCATGAGCCCTGCTCTCCCCCAATGGTTTAAGTTTGAAAATCATAAGATTTTTGAATTTGGGGTTATTTTTCTTTAGCTTTTTGGGTCCTACAGCAGTAAGGTGCACTCAGCTCACATTTTCTAGCTTCTCTTTGCAACCACAAGGGATAGAAACTTACTTTTTTTAAAAAAATGAAAGCTGATATTTTCACATAACCATGTAACTCCAGTAACTGGGACTTTAAGGAAAATTCCGGAACTTGTGAGATTTGCAATAAAATCATAAGAGTTGACACTCTGGTTGTAACAGTGTTGCCAGTGAGTGGCCTCCTCGGGACATCCCCTTTATCTTGCCCTTGCATCAATTTCCCTTCTTGTTTCCTCAATAATTTCTAGGCTTTTATCAACATGGATGTTAAATTTCTTTAACTGTTTTCCATTGCAATACTTTCTGTAGTATGAACAGAAAGGAATACATCATTGATCAGTCTACACTTTGCTTTTTTCATTATTCCCTGCTTCTACTCTTTTCTAGAAATATTTCAGAGTAGCAGCCGTGTTAGTCTGTATTCGCAAAAAGAAAAGGAGTACTTGTGGCACCTTAGAGACTAACAAATTTATTAGAGCATAAGCTTTCGTGAGCTACAGCTCACTTCATCCGATGAAGTGAGCTGTAGCTCATGAAAGCTTATGCTCTAATAAATTTGTTAGTCTCTAAGGTGCCACAAGTACTCCTTTTCTTTTTTCTAGAAATAATAAGACATACTGGAAAGAGTATTTGCTTTTATGGAAATTGTGTACAGTAAAAAGTGTAGATTTAGTCTTTACACTTAAATCTCATTAATTTGATTAGACAGTTTGCAACATCCAAAATGAAGTGTCATTCTGAATGCTGCAATGTATTTCATATGATATTTGTATAATAGTGTGGATTTTTTCAAAAACAGTATTTCTAACATTCACCATCTCTATAGATCTGCAATTCATTTACATGACTTCCTGTAAATTTTAGGAAGAAAAAGCATCTATTTCACGCAGCATTTCTTGAGCACTTGAGAATGACTGGTCCCCATGCCACAGGTTGGCCACCCCGTCCCAGCTGATGGCAGGAAGCAGCCAGATCCCCCTCCTAGCCAGGGCAAGCAGCAGCTAGAAACAGGGGCTGACCATATCCCTCCACCCAGGCCAGGACAAAGATTAGCTGGGGCACAGCCAGCACAGTTACCCAGACACCAACCACAGAGATGCCAGAGCAAGCCAGGAGCATAGCATTTTCTACGTTATTAAAGTTTACTCCAAATTGCAGCCTTGTCAGACCTAAGTTCTGGTAATTGCTGGATTCTACTAAACAAGCTAATGGGTTATTGAATATTAAGTTATTTACATAAAATCTCCAAAGTTCTGAATCTTCAGCATTATAGCTACATATTCACAAAAACATCCTGCATCAGGGCATGTTGAGTTCCTCTGAGCGGCTGTTTATCACCACTAGCTGCCATAAAGAGAATGGAGGCCTGTTGTCAAATAGATTGTTACCTTGGGTGAACAACTGAAATAATATTTAAGTTCCTCCACAAGTGTTAAGATTTCTATTTTAAAAAGCTGGGCTACAGTAGGGAAGAAAGCTTGAGGCATGGATCCAGCTTAATTTACACCTATATATTTAAAGATAAGGATTTCTAGTGCAAGAAAAGAAAAATCATGAGGAGACTGATTATATGTCATGTGTATGGCTGAGCACTGAAGCAATTTCACTGGTGTGACTTATCCCGAGTTACCAAGAAACGGGAAAGCTCACTAAACAAAGTTTATTCTAGTTTGTCTCTTTTCATAGTTATATTGGTGTGACTTCAATGGAGTTTTCTGTATTTACACCAATGCAAGTGAGATCAGAATCAAGCCTGATGACTTTCTGTATTGTCAGAGGAACCATAAACGTATGTTTCTGCACATGATAGATTAGTTATCCAGGGTTGATCTGAAAGGATTGTTTAATAAAATAACTTGAGATTATGTTCTTTTAACATAGTTTTTTTTCTCTTTACATCTGTATATGTAATCTTTTAAGTAATAAAACTTTAATATAAAATCAAATTGTTACTAAATACAAACAGGAGTACAACATAGCTACTACAAGGACATTGTTGTATTAAATAAGTAGTAAAAGAGAGACATTTTATTAAATCATTACTTAAAACTTGATGCACTGCGTGTCAAATAAGGAATTCCTAATTTATTACTCCTGGATAATCACTCTATCTCAAGGGAAGCTGCCTTTTCATCCTTGTAAGGATGTTTCTTGTAACTCTGATATATTTTATATTTTTATATCATTAGTCTGAATGTTCCTATCCATAAATGAAGCTGACCACACAATTTTCCAAGGGAAAATACATGTGTGCAACCATAATCATGGCTTCATACTTGTTATACTCATGTTTGTGCAGGGAAGAAAAGCTCTATATCTACGTGGGTGCATATCTGCACCTGTTTTAAATGGCACATCCTCCTAAATCCACATACACTTTTCCACTTATGTCCAAGCACACTAATTTCTTGGTTATACATGTACATAAAGAGATACTGAGTTTGGAATACAAACAGATCACTATGTTACATGCAATTATCTAGAAAAAAAAACCTTTGAAATAATTTGAAATTTAGTTTAAAACTTGCCCAGACATTTAATATTGTATTAATATCCATATAAAATATATAAATTAAATATTTTTCTTGCCATGACTTAGGACATTGACTTTAGTGGTTAGCTTTAATTAAACTAATGAGTGGATTCTCCTGATGTCTTGATTTTCTTTGTATTAGATTTGTTCTTGTGTCACATAAAGTGTGTGTGTAGAAATAGATATAAATATAAACCTAAAAACATAAAATGATGCGCTGTCTGTATTGGAAAAAAGATCCATTTCTGTTGCATACAACATAACATCAGAAGTTAATTTCTTCATTAATTAATGTGGAGAGAAAGATCTGAAAAATATGGAATATTTGTAAGGTATTGAGGACAATTATTTCTCAGCACTTCAATTTTACTTAACTCTTGCTAGGTTTGGGAGCAAGGTAATATTTTAAGTGCAGGTTAAGAAGATATATAATGATTTTCAATCACTTACAGTTATAAGTAGGTGCCCTATATATCATATTGACAATTTAAATCTCCAAAGTATAAATATGAAAGACCTTTGCCCTGTCTAAAAGCAACTAGTTGGGTAAAACCAAGGGATTTTAAATTAAGGATGAATGTGCAATTACTTTAAGGAAGCATAAAACCAATCTCCATTAGGAATATATTAGCAGCTGTAAAAAATACTGTCTATTCATTCAATTAACTCTCAACCTTGGAGGCCACAGATCATTTCATTTGTCACCACACTGATTAGGCAGCTTTACATTTTGTGAAAGCTCCCATGCCATTAGATTATTAAATCTAGCTGCTTTGTTTTCTCAGAATTATATTAGTACGTTTTGTACATTAGCTAATTAAGAAAGTTAAAGATTCATATTACGTTATTTTACTAATATAGTAACAAAGTGTTATGATAAACACATTTTGGACTAGATAAAACATATTTATTCTTAAATCAATGTTCACGTTTTAAAAATAATTTGTCATTCTTATGGCATTATGTATCAGATGAAACATCCATCAAAAATGGTTAAGAAACATGAAAATCCTAAACCATTATATCCGCACTGTCGAAATCATACACAATCAAACCTCTTAATCTTTATAATGAACTACAAAACTTCCTTCCCTACCATTTGTTTTACAGATCACATATTTGAATTACACATCTTGTCCAAATAGAAAAATAGTCTTCACATATTCATTGGTTGCTGGAATTTATTTTATTCAATGATTTAGACTTTAAAGCTAATTACAGTGTGAGGCTTTTTTGAAAATCTGGACCTTAGGAGAATACTGTATGTTCTTCCATTAGGTCAACATTGGTACCAAAATGCCAAAAGCAATATCATTTGAATAATAATAAATAATAAATAAATTATAATAACAATAATAAAAAGCCTACATTTCACAGGCCATAATAATATATATACAAAGCAATAGGTCACTCTCTTACCTTAGTCAAAGATGCCTGCTTCTGCTGAATGGAACAATTTTACTTACATCCCAGTAAACTCTTGAACAGTAATCCTGTTATGTGTCTACAGCAGTTTCAAGGGGTGGGACTTCAGTGTAGTAATGAATTCACCAGGGAATCTTCCCTTTCAAAGAATGCTGCTGCAGACCAGGAAACCACTTTACATTTACTGTCACGAGCTTTTGGATGATTATTTTAAGATTCAGAGTGTATATGTATATTCGCCAGCACACATCGAGGAGTTGCTGAATATGTTTCTTATATATTGAAGCTGCAACACTTTTAAGAATGGGACCAAATTAAGGGCTAACAAAGAGTTAAATAAATTTTACATAATACACAGCATAATACATGGCCAGGATGTGTATTTGATTATATGACATGTTCCCCCCTGGATCATGCTCTGGGAGGAAGTGTGGGCCACTGGTTACAGCAGAGGATTGGCTGTCAAGTGACTTGATGTCTTGCCATTTACCTCAGACTGTATTGGCTTTGCACCACAGTCCTTGTAGGTCTTAATAGGGAGGGAAATTTTGCAGACCTCGAGCTCTTCCCTGATCCTCTCCCAGCCATGCATGATTAACCCTGCTTTCATTTGTTTGTTGTGCCTTATGGGGTCCCTTCCACTTCTTCCTTCAGATATCCTGAAGGATATCTTCTTCAGCTGAAGGAAGGGAGGAGCTGAACTGGCATGTTTGTTTTTGCAAATAACTTGACAGCATTTGGTGAGGCCACTGAGAGGGGTATGAGTACTGTAGTTATTACAGTTATAATTTACAATTACATTAAGAAATAACTGTACAGTGATTATGTAAATCAATACCCATAGCCGATCAGAGCAGAGTGACTTGCACAACGGCACCATTAATTGCACAGCATCACTTATGTGGTAAACATGTATATTAAAAGAGCTACTAAAGGAAAATATCACATAACTGCATTACCTAGCCTACATGGATCTGGTAAGAGCAACGTGTTTACTGTGGTTTAGTAGTGATTCTACTAATTCTACCTGAATAAGAGGTAAGACACTCATACCAGGTATACACTCCGTTCCAAACAGTCATTTTAAATATCTGTTATTTGAAAAATGATGAGCTGTATAAGGGGAAGACACACAATGGCATCAATGGTGATCACACATTTCCCCACGTTTTCAGTATAAATCTAATGAAGAAATCATGTGACATTTTTAACCCAATAACCTTAAGAGAAATAACTTCCTGTAGTTTCTGCAGATATGTATGATGGCATTTAAATTTGTCCCTCCTAAGATCTATGATTAAAATGAATTTGATAAATACATAATCATTGTCACTAACAAGACAGTGTGCTAGTAACATATAAAGAAAAGCAATAAAGGCCAGTTACACTAAAAATCTTGTAAGGTGAAAAGTTTAAGAGTGTTAGGGGGCTCTGGGCTATAGCAGTGAATATGTGTAGATGGGTAAAGGGCATGTCTACATTACAGACTTAAGTCGACCTATGTTAGGTCGACTTAAAGACACCATAGTAATTACTGAAGTGGCTGATGTCCATACTACCCTCCTTCTGTCGGTGATGTGTGTCCTAACCAGGAGCACTTCCAATGACTAAAGAGGGACAGGGTGGGAGGCTGAGAGCCAGGGCTCTTGGCTCCCCGGGCTTCTCACCTCACTGAGCAGGGAGCCGGGTGAGCGTAGCCCAGCTGGGAGCAAGGGGCAGCTGGGCTCTAGCTGCCCGGCTTTCTTGTCAATTTGAGGATTCCAACATGGAGATCTGAAGTTGATAAGACAGCCAACAGCTGATGTAAGTAATGCAGCGCCTACACAGATAGTGTCACCCTAATTACACTGACATAAGTCCTGTGCCTTTCGTGGAGGTGGAGTTATTATGTCAGTGTAGTACAGCACTTACATAGAATCATAGAATATCAGGATTAGAAGGGACCTCAGGAGGTCATCATCTAGTCCAACCCCCTGCTCAAAGCAGGACCAATCCCCAATTTTTGCTGCAGATCCCTAAATGGCCCCCTCAAGGATTGAATTCACAACCCTGGGTTTAGCAGGCCAATGCTCAAACCACTGAGCTATCCCTCCCCCCATCGGTGGGACAAGTTTGTAGTGTAGACACTGATATAATTAGGTCGACATAAATTGCATTATGTTGACCTAACTGTGTAGTGTAGGCCAAGCCTAAGTATTCCTCCAAGAGTCTTATTGACAATATTGATTATGGTGATTATATAGCCTCCATTAATGTAACAACTGAGTGCCTGAAAACTCTTAATACATTTATCCTCACAATAGCCCTCCAAGGTGAGGAATTACTATTATCTGCACTTTACAGATGGGGAAGTGAGGCACAGAAAAATTAAGTGATATATGCCAAGTCTCCTGTGCCCCAGTCTAGTACCTTGACCACCCTAGTCTAGATAATCTTTCCTTTCAAGACCAACTTTAGATCATTATAAATCAGTTATTTTCTGAGGTGGAGGACTGATACGATTCTGTCACAATTATGAAAGGGACAGCTTACATTAGATATGACAAAAGGCATTAGTATTATGATTGCTCACTTTGAACTATTTACACTGACTATGACTCATAGCTATTCAGGGGATACAGACAGTAGGGTCATTTCCTATTAGTCTACTTTCCACCACGCTCCTTTGGCAAAAATTCAAGTGCTCATAATTTTTTACAGAGTCTCAGGACAGTCTGTCTAAGGCATTATGTTATGTTCATCATTGGGGCACCTGAGTCAGTTTAGCTCAGGAAGATCACCAGCCTTTTTACCATCCTGGTCCTGTATTGTATTGAAATAGTTCGTCTAGACTAGTATCTCATTTGATCTATCACAACTAACCAATGGCATTAAGATGAAAATTGCTCATGTAGAAGATCAGCAAAAGGCTTATATCTGGCTTCCTGAAAGTTCCACTTAAACCTTATTTTGCGAGTTTAAGTTCCTTTAAACCTTATTTTGTGAGTTTAAGTGGTAGACTTTGTACAGTTCTTCTGCATAGTGGTGAATTTCTCACAGTGACAAATCAAATCTCACAGAGAACTGTTTGACTCTATGGACTGGTCTCAATCAAATTTGTTGAATAATTTTGAATAGCAAATAAATTTGAGAAAATTGCATCCTACTTGTGGATATTCTGAAAACAGAAAGAAATGAAATTCATCAGCTAAACTAATCATTGCAAATGATTTGTTCACCGGTGTTGCCAATGCCAGTTGTGTACTGAGTATGTAAATGTGAAGCATGCTGCCATCAGAGAGAATTTTATCCCAAATATAAATGCATGAATAATTTTTATAATTGTTTTGGAGAAGAACGGAAGGCATATTTTTGCTGAGGGGATTATTTGCCATATCAATAAAAAAATCTTCACTGTGTTGATAATTCTCATCTTGATTAAATTTGGAAAGGTAACAATTTTGTTTTGCTATTCTACTTTACAATGGAAAAAAATGCTTTTTTCATGCAACAATTAAGGTTATTGCTCTAACTGGATTGCTTCTTTCCTATTCTAGATATAGAAGTTCACTTTGTAACCAGAGTGTTTAAGATCTTTTTACTTAGCTGTATGAAAAAGTATGCTTCATATTTGATACAGACAATCTGTAAGTTCTTTTGTATCTTGCTTAAGGTTTTTGCCTTAGTAGTCAGAACAAGTACAGTAAGGCAGCTCTCAGAAGTGAATTATTCTGATCAACCATAAACTATGATTACTTATGACCTTTTTTATTGCTGTGCTATACAGTGACACACTGCTTCTCCCCTAGGTCTGTGTAGTGCTTGTATTAAATTACTGTCTAACTGATTTTCATCTACTTTCCACATTACCCTAACAGACAATAACATTACTGTCCCAGGTCATTTTTTCTCATATAAATACATTATATGGATTCCCCGTCTTTGTTACTGTTAGAGAGCTATTGAATTTGACAGTTACACTTTTCCCATTTAGCAGCAGTTATGACCCATGCATCCATTAGTGACTGACATATAGCTTTTCCTTAATTACATTATGTTACAGCATTTTGTAGGTGGAATGTGTCCTTTGATAAGGAAAATTCAATTTAATGAAATGGTGTTGGTTTACTAGTATTAGCTTGGATGAGCTGTACCCAGTAGCTAGCAAAATCTGTTCATCATCAAACCAGTGCTTGAAAAAAAAAACATTTCATCTACACGCTATAGATAAACAGAGATTCTAGCCTGCAAAACCAGACTGCACTAAAATAGTAACAACTGAATTTGGCACAAACAATATAGGATTATTCATAACAATATTATCCCTTTTCTCCACTTCCACTCACAAGAGAAGCCCAATCCCGTTCAGTCATCCCCTGCTTCTCATCCACCCTCAAGGAGAAGAGTTATAGCTACTTATCCTTTTTGCTGGAGACGACTGTCTGGGAGTCATTTTCCAGTATGAGACACCAAGACTAAACCAAATTCAGTTGCTCTAGTACATGGGAGTTCACAAGAGAGGATGCTCTGGAGGCATAGTACCCCAGAGAATAAGTGTTGGTCTACACTTCGTCGTCAGATCAACATTTGCCACATTAGGTCAAATTTACAATATGCATGTCTACACTCCTGAGCCCTTTCTGCCAACCTAAAGGGCTTTTAAAATCAATGCCTGTACTTCACCTGGACGAGAGGAGTAGCGCTAAATTTGACCTTCCCGGGTTGAATTGGGGTAGTGTAGACACAGGATACAATGCCTTGAGGAGCAGAATGGGGGCAACTGTATCTTTTGGCCAGACTGTAGCTACAGAGAGCCACCTCTCACTGGCATGGAGGTAGCTAGACCTTCCCATCTCTTCTGTAGTGGCTAACAGTCACTGGCATTAGCTTGGAGCATTCTTTATAGTCAGAAGAGTGCAGGAACTGCTATTGTGTCTGACTTCTGCACAATTACTTCCTTGTAGTTTCTTGCACATGGGCATCTGCTTGGGGACCAGTCAATCTCAAGTGCTCAAGAAATGCTGTGTGAAATAGATGCTTTTTCTTCATAAAATTTACAGGAAGTCGTGTAAATGAATTGCAGAGCTATAGAGATGGTGAATGCTAGAAATACTGTTTTTGAAAAATTCCACACTATTATACAAATATCATATGAAATACATTGCAGCATTCAGAATGACACTTCATTTTGGATGTTGCAAACTGCCTAGTCAAATGAATGAGATTTAAGTGTAAAGACTAAATCTATACTTTTTACTGTACACAATTTCCATGAAAGCAAATACTCTTTCCAGTATGTCTTATTATTTCTAGAGAAGAGTAGAAGCAGGGAATAATGAAAAAAGCAAAGTGTAGACTGATCAATGATGTATTCCTGTCTGTTCACACTGCAAAGAGTATTGCAGTGGAAAACAGTTAAAGAAATTTAACATCCCTGTTGATAAAAGTCTAGGAATATTTGTTACATTAAATGCTCACAGTCTCTTTGCATCTTCCTGTTTTTGCCACTGAGTGATGCCATTAATATAGGAGTAAGAAGTGTTGTGAAAAACATTTGATATGTTTAGAAGGCGAGTTTAGGTTTATATTCTGCTCTCAGTCTACACACAGGCCTTCACTGACATCAAACAAGTTGACTGATTGACAAGTAGGGTCTTCAGGGGCTTCCTGGAGGAAGAGGCCACACATCCTGCAAACTTGTTGTAGATGTCACTCTACTCCAGAGCTCTACATAAACTAATGCAAACTGTTGTACCATGATGTAGATGGAACAATTGTTAAGCCCAGGTTTTTCAGTCATGATGAACATTGATGTTGACAGGAATGCACTTCAAAATTATGTTAGTGTGGGGATTGTCTTCACACGTTTTACTGAGGATACACTGTTCGCCACTGGCTAAAGGAATCACTGTTGAACTACTTGTTCTGGGTGTGTGGGCAGAACTTCCTACCTAGGGATGAAGTGTACTACTTCTGTTGCATCCATAGTCCTTGCCAATGCAGGGCCCAGAGGGCCATTATTCTGTTTTTATTGTGAACAAAATAATTAGCTCTTTTATTTTCTGAAACCTTGGCATTGCAAAGAAAGCAACCCAATACACTCAGTTTAATGAGATTCTTTCTACAAAGCAGTCTGGTCTCCTGTGCCATGGAAGGAAATTCAAAGCGACTTTTCCTGTATTTAATTAAAGGTGCAATACAGATTAGTAGATATTAAAATGGAAAGGACAGACTTTTTTTTTTAAATGTAGATTGCCCAGGAAAATTAGTTTCCCTTTCTCACCAGTTCAAAGGAAAAAGGCTTAGAATGTTAGTTCCTAGTACTCTGAGATAAATAAATTTAACAGAAATACTGTATTACAGTAAATACCACTTTCTGATCATGAAGCATTAGGGTAAGACTCCTTTGGTGAAAAGAGAAATTCCTTTAACCATTAATTTCCAATTCTGAATGTATTAAGTTAATTCAAAATAACTAATTTGCTGGTGCAAATATTCATGTTAATTATAAGACATGACTCCTGCCTTTATGTCATTTTGCATTCCAATACATAATGCTCTGCCTGTAAACTAGTTCCTCCCGATTAACTTTAAGCATCCCTCTCGCAATAGTCACACACAACATAAAATGAGGCTAAAATAACATGCTGTTTCTGACTTTTAAGTTCTATTTTAGGTACTTATATGGCCCCTATTACTATAGTAACTGAGCACCTCACAAGTATTTAACCTACTTGCCCCTTAGAGGTAGGGAACTATTCTATAATCCCCATTTTACAGATGGGAACTGAGTCACAGAAAAACTAAATAACTTGCCCACGGTCACACAGAAAGATTGTAACAGACTAGGGAATTTAACCCTGGTCTCTCAAGCCCCAAAATAGCCCTTTAGCCAAATGAAGATTGAAAATGCTAAGACACCATATTATGTCTAGGTTTTACAATACAACGACATACAAGATCAGAGAAAGACTGAACATTTTGCTGTTTCTTCACTTCAGCAGGTGGGTATTGTAGTTGTAAGAATGCATGATAGAGATCTTGTAGGTGTTTGTCTCTGTCTGAGGGGTTGGAGCAAATGTGGTTATATCGTAGAGCTTGGCTGTAGACAATGGATCATGTGCTATGATCTGGATGAGAGCTAGAGGCATGTAGGTAGGAACAGCGGTCAGTAAGTTTCCGATATAGGGTGGTGTTTATGTGACCATCGCGTATTAGCACCGTAGTGTCCAGGAAGTGGATCACTTGTGTGGACTGGTCCAGGCTGAGGTTGATGGTGGGATGGAAATTGTTGAAATCATGGTGGAATTCCTCAAGGGCTTCTTTTCCATGGGTTCAGATGATGAAGATGTCATCAATGTAGCACAAGTAGAGTAGGGGCATTAGGGGATGAGAGCTGAGGAAGCGTTGTTCTAAGTCAGCCATAAAAATGTTGGCATACTGTGGTTAAGTCTGGAGAAATAACATGGGGAAATAGTTTTACTTTGTGTAATGACTCATCCACTCCCAGTAAAACTATTTCCCCATGTTATTTCTCCCCCCCACCCCACCCCCCACTGTTCCTCAGACATTCTTGTTAACTGCTGGAAATGGCCCACCTTGCTTGTCACCATGAAAGGTTTTCCAAAGTAAAACTATTTCCCCATGTTATTTCTCCCCCCTGCCCCACCCCCCACTGTTCCTCAGATGTTCTTGTTAACTGCTGGAAATGGCCTACCTTGCTTGTCACCATAAAAGGTTTTCCTCCTTTCCCCTCCCCTGCTCTGGTAATAACTCATCTTAAGTGATCACTCTCCTTACAGTGTGTATGATAAAACCCATTGTTTCATGTTCTCTGTGTGTGTATATAAATCTCCCCACTGTATTTTCCACCGAATGCATCTGATGAAGTGAGCTGTAGCTCACGAAAGCTTATACTCAAATAAATTTGTTAGTCTCTAAGGTGCCACAAGTACTCCTTTTCTTTTTAGACTTAACCAGCACATTGTAAGTGGCTCCAGTAGCTTATAATTAAGGTTGCATTTCCATTATAAAACCATATTTTCAGTTGCTGATTACTTTGTAAAATTTGTAACTGTTTGGTCTGAAGTTTTCCAAACCAGTTGTCTGATTCAGATTAAATTTATTCAGAAATTTTCAGCAAAAAAATGGTTCATCCATTTCTGAAACAAGATTTGGAGGGAAATGCATTATTTTGCATATGTTAAAAAAAATCTTACAATCTCTACACTTTGGAGAAGGGACTTGGAATTTGGTAGGACATCACTCTGGTGCCAGGAGTGTACCTTTTGCTATTCCTCTGAAAACACACTCAGATTTGCCCAAATTATAAACCTCAAAACAAAACAAAACAAACAAACAAACAAACAAACAAACAAACAAAACAACAAAAAACAGTTCAAAGATGTTCAGCAGGGTGTTTGGCAGCTAAATTCTCCTAAGATTCAATCTGCACTGAGCGTGCTACATCCCAGACCTGCAGGGGCTGAGCAGGACTTTCCCTGAAATTTCTGCTCGTGGCTGGTAGGGGGTTATTGTAATACTGGACATCAGAACTGAGAGCAGGGAATCTGTCTTCTCTGGGCTCTCAGTGTCCCCTATTGACTCCCATTCAGCATGGTGAAGAAATTAACCGACTGAAACAGAGATGGGACAATCACCAGACCTGGGGTGGGGGAGGGGCAGAGGGCGACGCCTGGGACAGAGACCCTAGGGAGGAGACTGGGAGGTAGTGGGGGTGGACCGGGAGACAAGGACTGGGAAGAGGAGCCAGGTGTGAAGAGACAGAACTGGGACAGCAACAGGTGAGTCAGCCTGGAGGGGAGCAGGGGGCAGAAAGGAGGGAACAGGACTAGAAAGGTTTCAGAGTAGCAGCCCTGTTAGTCTGTATTCGCAAAAAGAAAAGGAGTACTTGTGGCACCTTAGAGACTAACAAATTTATTAGAGCATAAGCTTTCGTGAGCTACAGCTAACTTCATCGGATGCATTTGGTGGAAAAAACAGAGGGGAGATTGATATACACACACAGAGAATATGAAACAATGGGTTTAGCATACACACTGTAAGGAGAGTGATCACTTAAGATAAGCCATCACCAGCAGCGGTGGGGGGGGGGAAAGGAGGAAAAACCTTTCATGGTGACAAGCAAGGTAGGCTAATTCCAGCAGTTAACAAGAATATCAGAGGAACAGTGGGGGGTGGGGTGGGGGTGAGAAATACCATGGGGAAATAGTTTTACTTTGTGTAATGATTCATCCATTCCCAGTCTCTATTCAAGCCTAAGTTAATTGTATCCAGTTTGCAAATTAATTCCAATTCAGCAGTCTCTCGTTGGAGTCTGTTTTTAAAGCTTTTTTGTTGAAGGATAGCCACTCTCAGGTCTGTAATCGAGCGACCAGAGAGATTGAAGTGTTCTCCGACTGATTTTTGAATGTTATAATTCTTGACGTCTGATTTGTGTCCATTTATTCTTTTACGTAGAGACTGTCCAGTTTGGCCAATGTACATGGCAGAGGGGCATTGCTGGCACATGATGGCATATATCACATTGGTAGATGCGCAGGTGAACGAGCCTCTGATAGTGTGGCTGATGTGATTAGGCCCTATGATGGTATCCCCTGAATAGATATTAGACTAACACGGCTGCTACTCTGAAACCTGAATAGATATGTGGACAGAGTTGGCAACGGGCTTTGTTGCAAGGATAGGTTCCTGGGTTAGTGGTTCTGTTGTGTGGTGTGTGGTTGCTGGTGAGTATTTGCTTCAGATTGGGGGGCTGTCTGTAAGCAAGTACTGGCCTGTCTCCCAAGATCTGTGAGAGTGATGGGTCGTCCTTCAGGATAGGTTGTAGATCCTTGATGATGCGTTGGAGAGGTTTTAGTTGGGGGCTGAAGGTGATGGCTAGTGGCGTTCTGTTATTTTCTTTGTTGGGCCTGTCCTGTAGTAGGTGACTTCTGGGTACTCTTCTGGCTCTGTCAATCTGTTTCTTCACTTCAGCAGGTGAAAGTGGGGGTTTTACCCATGAAAGCTTATGCTCAAATAAATCTGTTAGTCTTTAAGGTGCCACCGGACTCCCTGTTGTTTTTGTGGCTACAGACTAACACGGCTACCCCCGATACTTAAAAGAAACTTAGGAGTGGTGATGCTGCCACACCTAACTTTTAGGTGCCTCAAAGATCACTGGGATTCACAAAGCTTAGGCAGCCAGGCTCCCTATACAATGAATGGGGAGAGAGAGTTGCCTTTAGTATGGGATTCATAAGAGCCAGCATGTTGGCAGCGCCTCACCCAAACTCGCCCACAGGAGGTGCCAAGCCTCACCCACTTAAGTCTGGGCTGTAGACCGGCACTTCCCTTTCTTTGGGTTCTCAGTGGAAAGCTCTCTATTGGCATTAGGTGCCTACACTGTTTCTGCAGGAAGCATGGCAGGGCAGAGGAGGAGGAGGGTGACAAATCCTGGTGTCCATACATAAAGAGAAGAGGTTGATAAGTTGAGAAGGGTTCAGAAGGGAGCTACAATAATGATTCAAAGTGTATGTGAAGATCTCCCCATGATCCTCAAGTGCCCTCTTGTGGCTGGGTGCCTAATGCCAGGATTACCATCCCACTGTTCCTCTCAGGCCGCTAAGGACTCCACAACTGACTCTCTTGACTCAATAATATATTTCTTGGATGGGGAGGGGAAGAGTTTATTTAAAAAAAATAGTACAAATAATCTGTAATAAAAGCCCCAGTTTTCAGGTCTAGTTTAGAAGCCAACAGGCAACTCCCTCTACTGTTCTCCATCTTGGTGAGATCAACCAACAAACTCCTCTGTGGCTATTTAGTTTTCCCACAGAAACCTCTGACTTCTCTGATTCTCCCTGATCTCCAGGAGCTTTTCCCGCCCCCTTTACTGGCCAAACTGGGACCAGCTGATCTGGTGAGGTTGGAGGAGCTGGATCGTCTCTATTTAAAGTGACCAGCCACCCTGTGACAGTGTAGAAAACCCACCTAACTGTGACAGGCTGAAGAAGCTCAATCTATTTAGTTTATCCAAGAGGTGACTTAATCACAGTCTTGTAGCCACAGGGAAGGGGGAATTTCTGCTTGTAGAGAGCTCTTTAATTTTGCAGATGAAAGTATAACATGATCCAATGATTTGAAACTGAAGCTAGACAAATTCAGAGTAGAAATTTCTGGAAATAATTAACTACAGAAGGCAATGTTATAGGGTCTATGGATCTTTTTGAGTAGTCTGTATTAGATTACATTTAAAAAAACCCCCAATTCTTATTGGACCACTGTATTAGGCTTTTAACTGATTTTTCTCATGTAGATACCATTTTAGATTAATCTGTATATGCTTCAATCCCTTTTTATGGGATTAAAACACATGGGATTTGATAGTAAAACATATTGAAAAAAATATTTGCAAAGTTCTGCTTGGGAAGAGTATTCACAATTCCCAGTGCTCATTGTGCATTACTTTCCATATTTAGGTCCAAGAGTTAAATTTTACTTTTTAGCAGGAAGCTTTTTTTTCCCTTTTCACAGATTCATAGAAATATAACCTTGAGAAGAGAAGGGATTTTTTTTGCCTTCAAGCAGTTTGGGGTGTGTGGGTATGGGAATTTAAAACAAATAAATTTCAAAGCATATGGTAAGAGATGCAGTCTCTTAGACAAGTTGTAGCCAAGCTATTTAGGGCTTTACAGGCCAGGTATTTTGGTGTTACTGAAGGAGTAGATTCTGGCCCGTAAGCCCCTAAATGGTTTTGAATCAACCTGCCTCAGAAATCATCTGTCTGCCTGTGTGATCCTACCACAGTTGAATCCAGCAAAGGTGCTGAAGCTGGTACATAAAGCTCTGATTCAGCAAGGTATGTAAGCACATACCTAAGCTTCAGAGTAGCAGCCATGTTAGTCTGTATTTGCAAAAAGAAAAGGAGGACTTGTGGCACCTTAGAGACTAACACATTTATTTGAGCATAAGCTTTCGTTAGCTACAGCTCACTTCATTGGAAAGCTATAGCTAACGAAAGCTTATGCTCAAATAAATTTGCTAGTCTCTAAGGTGCCACAAGTACTCCTTTTCTTTTTGCGGATACCTAAGCTTACACATGTGGGTATTCTTGTTGATTTCAATGGGACTATTCATATGCTTAATTTAGGCATGTTCTTACAGAACTCACTGAACTGGGACCTAAAAGAGGAGTCCGCTTCCAGTTTGCTTTCCACGAGAGATGCTAGCCTTTGGAATTCAGTCTCCAAGCCCTTGGTTGGAAATAGACTGAATTAGTCTGTTCTAGGGCACTCTGCAAAGTCAATCCATTTCAGCAGGCATTTAAGGAGGGCTGAGGGTCTGGGGGTTGGTAGTGAGGCTGTCTAAATTTTTATTGAGGGGATAGGTGTCTAGGTTTGCTGAAGCTGACATGGGAAAATTTTGATGATGGACTGGCTTCTTCCATGCAGCATAATGTTGCAGTTTGCTCCTGGTGTTTTGGTCTTAGATTGTGTTTATAATTATTTGAGCAGGCTGCCTGAGGTAGGCACTGAGATAGCTATGATTTTCAGAGGTGACTAAAGATTTTGGGTCATTCAGTTTCTGGGTGCCCATTCGGAGACACCAACTGGGAGCCTGATTTTTCAGATGCTTGTACAATGCTTTTATTCTCTGCTGGAAGTGTGCTGAAGATCAGATTTTCAGCTGTGCTTGGTAGAAGACTGGAAGAGGTACAAAGGTAGCTTAAACAAGTTTTGTGCTGGGGCCATCCAGCTGCAGGGGGGTTGATGCAATGTAGAGATACATGGACTAGTCTTCTTTTTCCCTGGTTACATCCTGTCACATGTTGGGTGCAATCCACACCAGTGAGAGGTTGTGTCTCCTCCAGCCCCACAATCCTGGGTTCCTCACAATTATTTGCTGTTGTAATTCCCAACCTGGGCCACTCACCGTCAGCATGCATGTCATGCCCTTAGTGCCTGTGTGTTAGACAGCCTTGGTTCAGCAGCTCTGACACCCTGCAACCTGTCTATAGTCCTACAGCACCAGTCTGGCTTCCACTAATATTAGCAGAAAGAATGTACAGTACACACTTGTCATTATTTCCTTAAACAGAAAAGGAGTACTTGTGGCATCTTAGAGACTAACAAATTTATTTGAGCATAACCTTTCGTGAGCTACAGCTCACTTCATCAGATGAGCTGTAGCTCACGAAAGCTTATGCTCAAATAAATGTGTTAGTCTCTAAGGTGCCACAAGTTCTCCTTTTCTTTTTGCGAATACAGACTAACATGGCTGCTACTCTGAAACCTGTCATTATTTCCTTGTGGTTAACAAGGTACCAAAACTCTGGAAATAGCAATTTCATATTTGGCATATAATTTTCTGCTTAGGAACTAACATGTTTGTAAAATTATGTTTCTGATGGTAAATATGAGATGCCTTAGTCATGCCAAGAAATTGCTAATTTTACATATGAGAAGAAAACTAAAAGAAAAGAAACCCCGCTAGCAGGTAGCTTGGCAGGAATATAAATTGCCTCCATGTAGATTGGAAAGCTGTCACAGGATGCTCACTTACCAGGTAGGCAAATATCAGGCATAGCACAGAGATGATTATTTTGTGACTGGAGAAAAGACAAACCAGAGTATAGGTCTTGAAACAATGATGTCTTCACTGAAGGAAAAGGAAGATTTCAGGGTACATAAAGGAAATAGTGGTCTTAGGCAGAAGCCAAGGGACCACAAAACTGGACAAAATTCTACACTGATCTGTATCCCTGCATCCCCATTCACTTCAGGCGGGTTGTAATGGGTGTATGTCAGTGAAAAATTTGCTCTATTGTGTGTACTAGAAGTTTTGGACTATGTATCAAGGGAGTAATTACAGGTATATTAGGGGTTAATGGCTAGTAATAGGTTTTCAGATGTTGACAATTAGAAGATATACCTGTTTAATGGGATCTAGCACTGTATTTTGAAGGTTATAAGGAGAGTGCTGCTAGCAACATGAAGTAAAAATAATCTATATAAATCTGAATGAAAATAAATTAGTAGTTTTGGTGAATATGTGAAACAGTGGAGAAGAGAAAAAAGCTTCAATGGTATATTTGTGCCATAAGTGAAAAGTAGATGTCACACAAAAATAATCTGACAGCAAATATGAAATTTGTTCTTTATTTCATAGTGAAGCCAAAAGGGATATTCCATTTACTACTAGATTCCTTTTCAGCAGTGCTCACACTCAAAGGAAGAACTCAGAGGTGGAGGGAAAATGTTTAAGAGGTTCCCAGGTGCAATATTTAAAAAAGAAAAAAATGTTTCTAGAAATAAAAAAGGTATCTATTCATTTATTTCATATAAACCTTACCTTGCCATTTTATTATAAACAAACATTTATAGTTATTGCAGTGAATAGTTTATTTATACAAAAATATTGTTTATGTAAAGAAATATATTTTTAAAAATTCATTGCAGTAAGTGGTAGAAATACATAGATAATATTTACAATTTTGTCTTTGCATGCACATAACAAATTCAGTATTTAAGACAGTCCCTAGGCTAAGTAGACTAACATTTACAATATATGGGTACTTTTGAAAATTGCAGTAGATTCCTATCTGCATCTTTAAACAACTGAATACTTTAGAAATCTGGCCCTAAATCTTTGCGTAAAATCAGTTTCTCATGATTCAAATGGGGGTAATAGTACTTCCTTTCTCCTATGCTTTCTCTGCCTTGTCTATTTAAATTGCATGTTCTCTGGGAGAGAAGAGCCTTGGTGTGCCTATATAGTGCCTAGCATAATGGAGCCATGATCATTACTGCAATACAAATAAATCATAATGAATAGAAACATGTAAAACAAAACCCATTTTTGTCTTCAGAACAAAAGAATGATTAGCACTGGTTGAAAAGTTTGCAATGGAACAGTTTGCCATGCAAAAATCAACATGTTTCACTGGAATTTGTGGATCTCAGTGAAATTTCCTTAAAAACACAAACAAAAATGAAGTGTTTTGATGGTGACAATACTGGAAAGGAGCATTTCATTTCAAAAACGTGTTTTGATATTAAATTTCTTAAAGGCAAAATGGAATGAAACATTTTAGTTTTATCAAAAACAAACTATTTTGATAGGTTTCAGAGTAGCAGCCGTGTTAGTTAGCATAAACTCTCATGAGCTACAGCTCACTTCATCGGATTGAGTTTATACTCAAATAAATTTGTTAATCTCTAAGGTGCCACAAGTACTCCTTTTCTTTTTTGCAAACTATTTTGATTGACCCCAAACAAATTTTTTAAAATTCTGTTTCACTGGTAATTTCAATTTTTATTTTTTGGCCAAGTTGTGGAATGTCTGGTTCCCATCCAGTTCTAATAATGATATGGGGCTTAACTGCCCACAAGATGTGTGTGTCGAAGGAATCCTCCCCATGTCAATCTCACTTTTCCATACAGTAAGCCTCCTAGGCTGTCAAGGATGCCTGCAAGGGGAGCTCTCAAGTGGTAGATAAGCCAGGGGGAGAATGGGAGCAAGGTCAGTGGAACACTGGTCATTTCTCCCACCTACCCCATGGAAATGTAATTCAGCTAGAAATTGTATAACCTTTCTGCTGAGCTCCCACCTCAGTGAGGAAGTCTCGTAGAAGGGGATCACAGGGACATCTGCTCCTAGGGGAACCCTAGCAGTGTGAGCTGTGCTTCCAGGAGGATGGGGGGCTCACCAGGGCTTCCGAGCCAGAGAGTCTCTGTGCAAATAGCCCTGGACTCTTACAGATTTTAATGTATTTGCAGAGTTTAGGGGCCAGATCTACAGCATGTTCCAGGGAGGGAAGATTACACTCCCTGAAAGAATATGGGAGAGGATCATGGGGATTTAACTTTCTCCAATGGATTTTTCCCAGGGGAAGAGGCAATAAGGCCTGTAATTTGGAATTTTCCTTGCACTAAAGAAATAATCTCATGTTAAATAAAATCAATAGGCAGTTTCTCATTGCAAGAAGACGACTTCTGAGACTAAGATTGGGCTTTTCAGATGCAATTGTCAGTGTTCTCATTGTTGTAAGCAATATCAATATACTTGAAGGGTTTCGTTTTAGGATGTTTAAAGTTCTTCTGGTTTTGTTTCACACCACATCACTAGGGAAATTGAACAAGAAATATAGATCCTGATTCTTCTCTCACTCACACTAGTTTTATTCCTTAGGAGTTACTCCTGATTTACAGCAGTGTAATAAGAGAACAGGCCAAGTTTTCTTGAAGTGTAAATCTGGGATTTTGTAGCAGAATCCTACAACAAGCAGCAGTTGCCAAAAAAAAAAATCACAGATTACAGGGGACAAGGGATACAGGATAGACAGCACCAAGAAAAAAAAGAAAGGAAGAAAATGTGCAGAAAGTAATATAAATATTTGTGTTTAGATTATAAAGTTTGCAATAACTTTGATTCAGCATATGTTTGTCCTGCATTCAGGTTCTGTTTGATTTTCTAATTATAAATTGCTCAGAGGTTTATGCTGTGAACATACATCTGGACTTTGTCCATTCAGCTGCTTTTTATTTTATTTTTTTTAATTTGCCCTTCTATTTAGGGATGTATATTCCAAATGTATTTTCACATAGTGCTGTAAATTTCTTCCATTCCCCAAGGGAGACATTACTGCCAGATGGATTTGCATGCACATATCATGCCTCAATTTCAATAGTTTTTCACAACATTTTGAATATTTAGACAAAGTTTAATATATCATACTATTTCATTTTGAGTGCTTCAAATCTTTTTGAAAATGTAAGAAGCATGAAGCTATTGCACAGTTCCTGTTTGTTTTTTAAATAAAAGTTGTTAAAAGAGAAGAGGACAGCATAGTTACAGTTTGGGTGTCGGTGTGCGGATACTGGTGCTTATGTTTCCGCAGCCATTCATAATAGCAATCTTAGTTCTCTTGTTGTGTCCTTTAGCCCTGATCCTGATTTGGAAGCATCTCTGTGAGAGAGAATAGGTAGGGTAGAACATCCAATATATTCTAAAGTCTTCCTTGAGCAGAAACTGCCAAGGTTTGTGGTCCCAAAAATAAAAAGATAATAATGCTTGGGATATTTGTTTTTGAACTCTAGTCTTACCACATAGACTGAAAAGAATTTGAACATATCTAAAGCTTTAGAGAAGTATGCAAGAACTATTACATAGTATTAATTGCTTCACTTAGCACATCTTAAAACTTGCATTCCTTGTCAACAAACATTTTATGTGAACATTTGTGAAGATAATCATTCTGGCTGCCTCCAAGTATTTAGCAGTGCTGCAAATTTTACCCTTGAAGAGAAAAGGAGCTTGTTTTAGACTGATAAAAAGGGAATACTGTTGTGATGATTTACCAGAGTACTCAGCTGTTGGAATCTGTTTATTTTTGTCTTATGTCTTGTTGCTATGTGCACCCTCCCCTTTATTCCTATTAGGTCACTTTTTCAGTTTTCTACAACAAACAACCTCCTCGTTTTGATAAAATGAAAAATAAATTAATTATTCTGAATATTAATGAAAACAGCCTGTATAATAACATTGGTTCATAGGATCTAGATGTAATGAGTTCTGCTGCTTTTTAAAAAGGAAAATAAGCCCTCTTCATTTTTCTTCATGATATTTGCCTTTTTCTAAGATCAGCCCTGCAAGACTCAGATAATGGCCTGCCACTTTGCTGACACTGCTAATGTATTTCAATAGGATATCAGTAATCTTCTGAATTTTTATAACATAGATCCGTCTTAAGAGGGGGCACTCAAAATAGTGTTATCCCATTAAAGATATTATACTCTGTGTACAATGGTTAAGGCAAATGGTTGAACCTATGTACTCTACACAGAGCATAATAATTAATATCAAAACACTGGGATAAGCTTCAAAACACGGTTTCAATTTCTCTGAAAAGCATCATTATGACAATGATAATTAAAATTTGAACATACAGGGTCAAAACAATATCTTGGATTTAATCTCAGGTGTTCCTATATTACCTTGAATAATTTTGCTCTAATACCTGCTTACAGTAGAAGCAAATATTTGTCTACCACTGCCTCACAGTAACCACCACTATCTTCCATTCTAAGTGTAGAAGACAACATGAAATAGGCACCTACTTTTTTTACTAGCATAGTCTAAGAGTATTTCATTATTGTGGGGTACTAAGGTTTGTTTCCTGATCCTGTTACAGATGCGCTGTAAGAAAGCCTGCAATCAGTGTCATTCTGAAAAGAACCAGCTTAGAAGATAGTGGGATGAGTTGTTTCTCTCTGCCGCAGGAAGCAGCCTGTTTTGTCTCTCCCAGTTTTGGGGTTCTTGTGTGTCATAGTTCTGAATTCCAAGAAATATAGTAGTTATATTGCAACCTGCCAGCAAGAGTATTTATGTTGTTATCTAATATCTCTCTATGTATTCTGTGTATACTCTGTGTATGCTGTGAATATAATACATATATTTAGACAAGGAGACTACATCAATAGGATAGAGTGGCAAATGTCTCTATAATTAGAGTATAATACATACATGCAGGTAAAAGATATCTATTTTCTGGTCCCAGATGAAGGATATGTAATGTTGTACCCCTGTTAGATGGCAAGTAAGTGTCAATTTCTACTAAGTAGTGACCACTGTCATAGTTAGCATTTGGATTATGGTTTTCATTCTCAACACACTTGATGAATTTAATCCTCACAACTCCTACTACGTAGGTACAATGGCTGAAATTAAAACATCAGTATTATACAAAACCTACCACAGAGTGATATCTGAGATTGATACTGTTCCTAAGGACATGTTAGTTTAATGTTATTCTTATACCTTCATGGTTTTTAACAATGCAAAGCACATATCAGTCACTTAAGCTTCTGATATTAATAGGAAGCTCATCAGTTTTCGCAAAAGGTATATAAATGCTGACACCTTCAACCAAAACAATAATTCTCCATATTAGAAGGAGTGAAAGAAACAGGTACGATGTGAAAACTAACATAGTTAAATAACATTACTGCAATGATTCCCTCAAAATCTACATTCTATGAAGATTAATCTACCATAGTGTATCCACAATATTTATTTTTCTTTAGGTTTAAGAAAAAGAAAGGAGAATACTTATATTCCTCCTTTTAGTTTCTCCTTTTCTTTCTATTCACCTCAATCCCCTTCCCAAAGATAACTATGCCTGAGAGTCTGCCCTGACTGGGAAAAGCCATCCCTTTACTTGCTTCCAGTTTAAATAAACTGAAGAGACAATGTCTGCCCTCGAATCCTTCCTGAATGGTCATTTAACAAAATGCTATTGTACTCTATATGCAGCAGTTTTTAAAGATGATTATTTTAAAGATGCAAAAAAAAGGGCCACAGTCCTGCAAGATGCTCCACAGAGCTGCACCCTGTGCTTGTGTGGAGCACCATTATCTTCAGTGGGGTTCCCCACAGACATAAGTGTCCACCCATATGGATCTGATTGAGGGCCCAAGGTCAAAACTACAGATTAATTTTGATGCAGGTAAAATATCATACTTACATGTACCATGGACATGTTTCTGAACATGATAGACCACAGATGAAACAGAAAGGAATAGATATTGACAAAAAAGTCTACTTGCCATATTGTACCTTAAAAAATAAATCAAACAAAAAACCAAAACCTGAAAAACAACAATCATCAAAAAGTAGGGCATCAATAGGCTTGGAAAAAACATGGCTTTGTTATTTTTCTTGTCTTGTAACAGTAGGGTGCTTGTTCCTCACATTTCAGTCCACATCATTACATACTGTCCATATCTGAAGAACAATAAAGCCAGTTGTGCAAGTGATGCTATCATAAGTCACAGAAGGCATAGGACTTGCGTGTATAGGGTGAACAGAGTCATTCCACAGTTTGTTAAACATATCAACAAAATGAGTAGCATTGTTAGCAACAGCTTTATAGTTCAGCAGCAAAAGATTATAAAAAGATTTTATTTAGTCCATTATATTTTCCAGGCTCTTCTCTGTTGAGCTTAACTTTCTATTTTTGAGTAGCATTTACTTTTTCAACTCACAAAAACAAATATACTATCTATTGTCTGCCACATAGTTTGGCTTTGATGATATTGAATATACGGTATAAAGCTAAAACTAGATCCCCTCTTCTCCCTTCTAGAGCACTGATCAATATGCAGTTACCTACCAGGAAGCATGGAGAATGTAATGGGGCTCCATGCATCATGCTGAGCCCTCCTGCTGGCCATCTTGGGGATTAGCTCTGCAGGTTGATATGCCCTCTCCTGATGGTGCCTCGTTCACTGTCACTTCTTCTCCTGGACCCACATGACTTCAAGGACCGCAGTGTTCTCTTCATGACACAGCCTTCCAGCCATGTCAAAATCTGTGCTCCTCCGCAAGAAGGTGAGTGCTGCAGTCTGACTGTCTAACCATTTCCTCAGTGGCAACTGCAGCCAATTGTTTGGCCACTTCCCTGTGGCTCCAGAACCCTCTTCATCCTTGCCTCAGGGCCTCAGCCTGCAAATCCTAGCAGCCAGTCAGGAGCTCTCCCTTGCTCCCCTAGTCCCTGCTAGCAGCACTGTTCTGTCCAGGGTGCTAGCTTCCTTCTGCCTGTCAGGCACCCAGTTCTGCCTCCTTGTCCTCCAGGGAGTAACTGATCCTGCTCTGCCCTTCAGCTCTTCTTATATGGGCCTGTTCCTCTCAGCCCCTCTCTAATTGACTGCCTCCTGTGCAGCCTCCCTAGGGCACTATTAACCCCTTAAAGGCAGTGTGGAAGCCAACACCCGTATCACAGAGGGCCAGAGAGCCATCATTCATTTAAATATCCTCACTTCCTCCTCCTCCTCCTTTTTTTATCATTCACCTTGAAAGAATGGAACGTGTACTCCAGTACCTCATCTATCCCTTCTCTATCTTTCCATTCATCACAGTTACAGGGCTAGCTGCATTTGTGGCTCCCTACTGGCTCCTTTGACTGCATCAACTCTAGTGTCAGGAACTTGTGCCTTTACCTGTCCTAGGATGGAATTCGCAGCTCTCTCACTGTTAGACTGGGCCATGGGCTATGATACCCCATATACCCACCGTGTTTACCCAGCAGGTCTTACTGGGTCTGGCACTCGAGGTTCTTTTCCTTGGGAGTCTGATCAGTGGGGTATACAGTGACCAGACAGTCTTCTTAAAACCAAAGTATTGCTTTTTTTAACAATAGAAAAAATGTGTGTAGAGAAAAAAAGATTTTAAAATAGTCTGCATGCATGTCTATCTTACCTAGATTCTTACCATCACCTGATGGTAAGCTAGGCAGGCCCAGCTTCTTCAGAAATCTCTAGCAGGTGTCTGTGTGTCAGTCTGGTTCTCCCAAACATCTACCAGAGAGCTCCCTGAACAACTCCCATCCTCTGAGAGTCTCTTTATAGTCCTTTTGATCTTCTGCTCTCCAGGCCTTTTCCTAAAATGGTATTGTTGCTGAACAAACCTCAAGTGTTTGCAGAGAAGTGGCTTATCATTATCACTCACAAGAGTCATTTTGTTTCCTTCCTGTTTGTTTCTTCCTTCCTTACTTCTTCTCTTATTAAATTAAGCCATTAGAGACATACAGTAAACCTCCCAAGAACCAGGTCAACATACAATATTGAAAAATTATTACGGAGCAGCTCCATTTCAATCACACCATCCATCTCTGCTTTTCATCACAAGACATGAGGTAGAAAAAAATATTAATAGGAATAAGGTGACACCCGGAGATAGAAAAAATTTCTTCAAAGGAAAGCATCAGATGGAAAGGAAAGACAACTTTTCAGTTGTGAAGGAGTGTATGAATTTCTTATGCTGCCTTACGTCAAGTCTTCCTTGTAAGGTCTAAATCCTCTAGGACTTTTTGAAGATCAATGCTTGCTGTACATTACTAGAGCTGTAGTAACTTGTCTTAACCTGTATACAGCTTTCCATACTCTAACTATGTCTACAGTTACTACCTCTAGGACATATTGTCTATTGCTAGAGTTAACTTCTAAACCAACACTTTAGAGACAGACAGTTATAGGGATATTGTCTGGAATACATGCCAGGGCTCTGCCTCTCAGAGAGCGTGACATAGCCCTCAGAGGATGAGAAGAGAATATCTCTAAATACAGAGAACCTCTTGTCAAGGCTGATTCCCCACTCTGGCACTTTGAGTGCAGAAGGTGGGGTCCCGCAAGGATTCTGAAAATTAATATTGGTCACTCCAGGCTTGTATTAAAAGCCCAAGGTTACAGCTTTTCTTTGACCTTGGATTGATAGATGCTGCTGCCACCACCCAAGTGCAGAACCCCTTTGCAAGTTCAGGAAGGTGCACTTGAGAATTCCTTCCCGTGGGTTACCCTCAAGCCCTTTCACCCCCCTCCGGGGAAGAACTGAGAAAGAAAATAAAAGGAAATTAGCTGTTGCCAGCAGCTAATTAAACAACATATTCACAAACCTCTTAAGACATAGAAATCCAATCCTGTTCTTAAAAAAGGTAAATTTTATTTTAAAAAAAGAAAGAGAAAGAAAGAAAGAAAATACATCTGGAAACTCAGGCTATTGCTAGATTTTAAAAGAGTAACTACAAGGATTAAGCATCAAGAATAGCTTTCTTGAGGTCCACCTTAAAGGTTACAAGCAAAACAAGAGCACCTGGGGTTAGCACAGAGGTAAAAAGAGATAAACCTAATCGCATCTTCCTAGACATTTCCTGATCTACATATATATTTGAGGTTTCAAATGATTAGTTTCTAGGTATGATACCAAGGATTTTTCATACCTGGCCCAAGCTCTTACAGCATAGCTCTGTCCTGTCCACCTCTCCCCGGAGAACAACAGACAGGCAAAAGGGGAATCTTGTTTCAATTTTAAAAACTTCTAGCTTTCCCATTGGCTCTTTTGGCCAGGTGCCCACTCACTTCCTTTTACCTATGCATAGCAGTGAAACTTTTTAACACTTTACAGGTAGAGCAATGAGAGAGCAGCTACTAAGAAGGATTTTATGGCTACTGGATGGCTGGGTGTCCATAAAAGGGAGCTATCCCTCGCCCCCTTCATTTATCACACCTATGTTGTCCAATAGGGCTTTGTCATTAGACTCCTGAAGGTCCTGAACTGAAAAACAAAATCTGTTACTTCATAGGAGCTAAAAGGAAAAATGAGTTTCATGTAATTCTGGGATTTTGATATGTTTCTTTGAGAGACCATGGTGGTCTCCATATTACCAAGAAAAATGTTGTAAAAATGAGTGGGTGGGGAATATCCAGGTGGGTGTATTTTTGTGATTAATTGTTTAAGCTACTATTCATTATTTAAGAACTGAAGCATACTCAGTGTTGTAGTATTGCTTTAAAAGACATAAAAGAAGGGTTCTGCCCCAAAGAATTTACAATCATAAATATTGTTTTCTGGCCTTTTTTTTTGCTTCTCATAGGTCCCACTTCATACTTTTTAAGGTGTTGCTTTAAAGGGCTACTGCCTTTTCATGTCTCCCCTGTTTGATTATTACTGTGTAAAGTATAAATGTGTGTTGAATCAGAGGCTAATTTCCTACTTGTGATATTACAATATGATGGATTATTGCTTCTCAGTTTATCAGATAAACTTTTTACCTACTTTTCTTTTTTGTAGCTGGTAGGTTAGTTTCTATGAAGACCTAAGGATTCACAGGAATCCTATGGGATTTGTTTCTTAAAACCTTCCAATATGTAGGTTTGGTGGGAGAATATTAAGGGTGAAATTTTCAAAAATGCCGAGGTTCCATTTTAAAGTGATTTTGGTACTTGCGATACTAAATGTCATGGAATTTCAGTGAGACTTGTGCTTCAAATGACCTGATTTTTAGAGGTGGTAGACACCTCCAGCTCCCATTGTCTTCAGCTGGAGTTTAAGCAAAATGAAAAATCAATGGAAATTAGGTGCCTAAATACCTTCAAAAATCTGTCCCAAAATCTCTTTTGAAATTGATTTCCTTACTGTTAATTGTTATGTTCATGGCATACACATAGAGAAGTTGGATAAAAACATAAAAAACTCCTGCTAGCAGAGTGCAATGCAACATTCCTTCATTTCTTAGCATTCAGAACGATAACACATGAAAACCCCCAAACACAGAGAGACAAAGCAGGCTACTCCTTAAGGAAAAGAAGCAAACTCACCTACCTTGTTTTAGGCTAGCGGTTTCCAGACTGATGACTTAGATCCAGATTGCATGCTTCTGTATACATTCCCTTAGCCTGCAAGAAAACCAGGACTATCCCACCCTTCTCACTCAGATCTTTAAGTTCAGTTTCTATTTTTGACTTAACATGTTTCAGTTACTGAATCCACCTCATTCACTTCCACCTTGAAACCCTAAAGGGTCTCTACTCTGAGTTCTCCCAGTTGTGTGTGTGTGTGTGAAAATCTCTCAAATTCCATGAATACATTTTGACTTGAATGAGAGCTTCTGGATGCCTCTGGACCTTTGAAAAGTTGTACCAATTATTTAGGTGGACTTAGGAGCCTAGCTTTAGGCACCCAGGATGTAATCCTGTTCCCACTGAAGTCAATGAGAATTTTGCCATTGAATTCATTGGGGCCAGGATTTTATCCCCAGTATTGAAAATCTTAGCATTAGACTGTAAGCCCCTTGTGGCAGTCATTGCTTTCACTATGAATCTGCTTGCGTATAGTATTACGCTTCTTCTTTTAGATTGTTTTTAATTTCTGAGGGTAACACTGTTAAGGGGGTCAGCGGGGACTGACTCCTACCAAATGATAGTGAGCTTTTGTAACCCTGAGCGGTGTCAGGTGACTGAGTCCAACAAATAAAGGTCACTGTCTTACCAGCACTCCTGTGTCACACAATTATTACACTAATCAGGGACCTTGTCTAGCTATGTATTTGCACATGTATACTTACAGTGCTACATCACTGAATAACTAATAATTGAAAATCTTGCTCATAGTCATACTTCTTTGCTAAACACAGTATTAAAGAAGAGCATCTCTGTTAAGCAACTATAGGAATATAAAGTTATGGAAGAATCCAGAAAGGAAGAGGAATTCAGTCTCTGGAAATTATTATCTAGATCATTTCACTTATGGAAAGAATGTGATTGTAAGATTAAAATCACCATTTAAGTTATAGAACCTTCAAGAGTACAACATGAGTAAAACCTATAGAATTTGTATTAGTTTTGCTTCCAAATACACTTTTCCCCAGCAATATTAATCCAGACACTGCACGTTAAATCATGTACCTTAAAACTGTTACTGATCTCTCAAGCTTGTTTATTTTTTTTACCATCTTATCAGCCAAGCATTAAAAACAAAACTTGTCAATATGCAGTGTCAGCAAGAGCATACTATAAGCTCTTCAGGGCAAGGATCTTTTCTCTTTGTATAGTCTGGTAGTACCTACTATGTGCTCAGTGAGTTCCAAACAATAATATGAAATGTACAGTTTTTATTTATTATAAATTTTTCAGGTCAGCACTTTGCTCAGATAAAATGGTAATGAGTATAAATACAGAGTGATTCAATGACTATATTATATATAAATATGGCTATTTTAAAAATAAGAGAAGAGGGGAATCTCGTTTCTATAGAATGGATGGATTCAGCTCCTTATAAAGTCAATGGGAAATTTGCCACTGATTTTGGTTGGCGGAGGAGCAGATCTATAATTTGTCCTTATTCCAGGCTAACAAAATCTTCCCAAATGCTGGTACACAGCCACATGTTGTAGAACATGGAAAAGTCTTTGCTGTGAAAAGAGCTTTGGGGAAATTAGACACATTTTATTACAAAACAGAGCCAGATTTTCAGCAGATGTAAATCAGTGTTGTTCCATTTAAGTCAGTGTCGCTCCACTGACCTACATCATCTAAGAAACTGGCTAAATTATATTTTTTTAAAATACATTTTCTCCAATAAAGAAAGAGAAGGGAAAGAAAATGGATGATACTAAGAAGCTGGTAATTTTATTTTGTCTGAATATGAGAGATTGGGAGAAATATAGTGTGCCATAAAATTTAATTTGTTCTAATTAAAGGCTATAATTTTCTGTTAGCAAGATCACTATAGAAGTTTATGGATCTGGAAAAAAATACTAAGTACTCTCTTTTAGTTCCTTCAGAAAATACCAAAACCTTTACTAAACCTGCAAAGGAGATTCTGAAAAGTGAACAATCAAAACAGCAGTCTAACCAGCTGAGAAGCCAGCATACCGCTTTCTAGCAATTTCTTAGCACAATTCTGTCTCTGGACACACTGATTTAGGCTAATTAAATAGGCATAAACGGTAAAAAACTGTTTGTTCCCAGGCATTTTTATCCAACAGATGCTCATACAAATTTATGCTTAGTTTATATGTATTCATTTTTAGAAGCAATTAACCTTTTAGCTGCTGATTTAGACTTACACTATGGAAGCACATATCTACCAAAGTTATGCTTTGATGAAGAAAAATGCTTCAAGCTAAAACAGTATATTTAAAACATATGTAAGAAACCTTCCAAATCAGTGCCAAACACATGTGTGTGTATATACACACACACACACACACACACACACACATATATATATATATACATACATATATATATAGTATCATTACTACTTGTAACTAACAGTGTGGAGAGTGGTTCTGAAATACCTTCCGCAACACATGCAGATCCCATAGCCTAGAAGTAGGCTGTGTCACACCATGTGATGGGAACAGAATTATAACTAAGGAAATGTAATTCTGCATGTAATTCCCCCATAAGTATCAGATGGGAATCTGGCCAAATAATTTCATGGGCACAGATGTATGAAAAAAGAAAGAAAGAAAAAAACAGGTCAAATTTGGGATTTATTAATCTTGTGTTATACTCAGCCCTTCAATCAACACAGTAGTTTAACATTGTGCAATGAGAAAATTGAACAAACAGGGACATCTTGTGGTAAACTTTGTGGATCACAGGACCTATTAAAATAAAATCCCTGTTGGAACATGGACTCTGAACCTGTTGAGTGATTCTACTCTTAAGAATATAAAATATGTGCATAAACTTGTAGCACATTATTTAAACAGGGGCATAGATAAGTATGCTGCTTTAAATCTGCTGTCAGTTCTTAAAACACACACATTTCAAAAATAACATTATCATCTGGCTTTTCTGATGTACTTTTCTCTATAGTATTTGTTTAATAAATCTTCAGAATAGAAAGATCAAATAATGTAAAATAAAGAAATAAATGCATGTAGAATCTAACCTAATCTACCAATGATAGAATTAAGAATTTCTATGAATACTTACAACTATAGAATGATTTGAAGCAGTCACATATTCCACTGTAAAATAATCATAAACCTGATAAAAAACCTGCTACTATACATACCATGAGGAACAAACTTAAAATACAAGTTACATGGACCAATATCTGTCTGAAACATTTATTGATCCCTCTCTTTTGTTTTCTGTATAAACATCTGCTGAACTGTAGAAGAACTTTTACAGTGTTATTGTTATTCCTACATGTTTTTTAATTTAAAGTTTGTGAGAGAGACTGTACATTTAAAAAAAGCCAACCAATTAAATATACATTGAAAAAGTTTGGACACAAGCTGCTAAAAGCATCTTCACTTTTTATATGCCTCGCCCCAGTCCTCCTTTACCTGAAAGCAATGGCCCCTTCCTACACCTACATCATCTTGACTTTCCTGTGATTTTTTTGCTTTTTAGAGCTAGACTCTTTGCTGGCTAGAGATCTGAATCATGCTAAAAGTGTTTAAAATTGCTCTATTTTTTAAAATAAATAGATTCTTATCTAAAACTTCCAGTTCTTTAAATAATTGATCTTGTATGCAAATTACAAGACACATTTTTATGTCTGTATGTTCTAGAAAACTAAAGAGATTGTGCTGTGTCACTCACATCAGAGATAATGGACAACTCTATATAAACAAGCCTCAGTGCCTGCAGGGTGAACAAGTAATTGCTCTATGGCTGTGCCAATTCCCACTTGAATAGCACTGAAGTAGATTCAAGAAGGTAGTTTCTGTGCAACTGTTTTACCATTTTGACTGGTATATTGTGTAAAAACATACAGAAGTTATTCCTTTACATAACTTATCAGTATGAATTAATGATCATGCTACACAAATATTTAAGGCATTGAATCACAAGCTTTCTGAAGCCTTTTCCCACTCTAAATGTGTCCACCTTGTGCGTGGGTCTCAGGATGGGGTTAAAAATGCTGAATGATTTTTGAAACTTCATTATTTATGCAGATAAGGCTTCTTGTGAGTTGGCTCAAGACTTCATTTTCACCATGACATCAATGGGAATATCCCAGGAGGTTTGGGGATCAATCACATAAATGAATACACTATTAACCTGATAGGAGGTGAGGGGCTGGCAGGTCTTATTCACATCATACAGCAAACATTACCTCCCTCATTTTGAGGTCAGACCACACCTCTCCTGTCAGGAGGAAGGACGTATTTTAATGGACTGTCCATCAGATGCTAGGCTGGCCTTTAGTGAGTTCTGAGGAAGAATACAAGATCATCAACAGGCTACTCATCTCTTTAGTATCTTGAAGGACACTTAGGGCTTGGCTACACGAGGGGTTTAAAGCAGATCAAACTGGGTTAATCTGGTCTGAAAATGGTTGTGTATCCATGACACAATCCATCACTGCTCATTAACTCCAAATTTGCAGTGACCTCTCAAGTCCTCTTGCCAAGTAGACTAGGTGTGCTGTGGATTGGATTAGCATGGTCTATTGTTCATGTGGATGCAATTGCTGCACACCACTTTTTGCAAGTTTCCAATGGCTATCCCTCCGTCCTTTGTAGGTTGATGTTACTAACCTGTTCATTTACCTCCTCTGCTCTGGTGTCCAGTTCCCAGCATGCCTGCTCCCCCCTTTGAAAGCTAGCACAGAGCCAGCATTTGCCCATTTGTTCCTGGACCCCAGTGAATCAGCATTCTTGCAATACAACAGCAGTAGCACGGCAGAAGCCCAGAACTTGCCTCATGCAGCTGTTTGGAGCTGTGCTGTGACCCTAGATCATTGCCATCTAGTATCTAATTGTATTTTAGACTTACCTTTATTGGACATCGCAAAGCAGATGCCTGCGCGGGGCCATGACACCAACCAGTGCTGGATAAAAAGCAAGCACCTCAGGAAAGTGTACATTAAAATAAGAGACCAAAGGACACAATCTAGCATGTAACTTGTTCATTTTTTGCTGAACTGGACAAGCTCCTACACAATTATAGCACAACCCGTCCAAATTGCCATGTGAAGCCTGCTGACCATACCCTCTCCCCATTGAGGATAACTGGCAAGGCCCACTGAAAGATGAGCAGGAGGATGCTGGGACAGAATTACCTGCTGGGAGCCAGGGCACCGATATGGCCAGCTGTAAAATTAGCCCAAGTTCATATACCCCATATGTTCCATGCATCAGCGGAGCCTGAGTCCCAGCCAGAAACCCAGGCCATTCTGTCTCAGCTCCTGGGACTGCTTCCTCTCTCCCAATATCTCCCAGGTCCTTATATCTATAATCAGTCCTTTCAACTATTAAATATTCATGACAGGTGGTGAGGTGGACTGATCAGTAGGCAATACTGCCTGTAAGGGGTAGACTACGTGATCACAGGGAGCCAATTAGGTCCTCCAGCTCCTGAACTGGGACCAGGAGCAACTCCTCCCTGCTTTACCACGGCAACACTTGTTCCAGAGGCCATTCCTCGCTCAGGTCCAACATCTTCCACTGAGAACACAGGAGCCTGGATGCCCAGCACTTTTGAGCCCCACATTGCACCTGAAAATGTTGAGCTGTTGCACTCAGCCCCAGAAACCCTGTATACGAGAAGAGGCAGAGGGAAAACCTATACATGCCTGTACATTTAAGTTCTCCCCACCTTGTTATGTTCTGTTTGCATTGTTGGTATCCATTTGGTTTTCACTATTGTTTTATTTAAAGATTTGCTTTTTGTTGGTTAGTCTATAGATTGTTTTGTAAATGTATTTTTAAAAGGGTATTGGTATTTATCTATTGGTTCAATTAAAACTTTATTTTTGGCTTTATTACCATTGTTTTATAATAAAAATAATTTAAAATACAGTTAGGTCAATTATGGCTCATCATTGCATGCTATGGGATTACCCCCGAGAACTCTACTCCCTCAGTTTGCAGCAACCAGAACCGTGTTTTCACACAATGCAAACTGAAAATGGAACATGTGTCCTGTATGCACACTACTGGTGCAGCTTGAGTGCTATCACATAAGTTGTTGCAGAATGGAGGTCAAGTGTGCATTTGCTGTTTGAAAGGCAGAGCAACAGAAAGATGACAGGGGCTGGATACCCAGAAGGGCTCCTAGTTCACATGCATCTAATGGCTGTGGCCATGGGGCACCAGCAGCAGAATGACCCTATGGCACAACTCTAATAAATAATAAATGTTAAGGATAGGTACTTACATGCCCAAGTTCCCTACAGGGGATCTGCCTCTTTTTGCAACAATCTGTGTTTCTGGTTGGGACTCTGGCTTGGCTGACACATAGCAGGAACTGGAGTACATTGCAACAGGACAGGACTGGGGCTGGCTTTCCAGCTGGCCAGTATCAGGATCCCATGTCCCAAAAATACCTTGGCGCTCAGGGGACAGCTCCTCTCCAACATCCTCCAGCTCATCCTCTGGGGGGCTGTTAGGATATAGATATTCAGGCCTGTCTGTAAAGGACTATTCTCTAATAATTTAGGTATATTCCTATCATTTAGCTAATAATAGAGGTATAAAAGAAAGAATCAAAATTACTGTCTGCCAGTGTAAGGGCCTTCGCTTACTGTGACAGTCTGAGGCCCTGTTCTTAGGCTAAGGCCTTTGGCTAAGCAGCAGAGGCAGCCATAAGCTGGGAAGCGAACGGTCACATCCTCACATTCCAAACTAGTCACATTGAAATAAGGTGCTATTGGGCTGTTGGGAGTACAATCCTGTCCTGATAGTGCCTATCATCTCCAGAGAAAGAGAAGTTTCTAGAAGATGTAAAAGGAAACTTAGTTTGATAGCATCCTGTCTGGCAAGAACTCACTTACCAATAGCTGGGATGTGAAATCCTCATTTCTGTGTTGTTCTATCATTGTAGTCCCCATTTCCCTATTGTTTGTCTGTATAACCTCTGTCTAGTTCTGTGATTGTTTCTGTCTGCTGTATAATTAATTTTGCTGGATGTAAACTAATTAAGGTGGTGGGATATAATTGGTTAAATAATCATGTTACAATATGTTAGGATTGGTTAGTTAAATTTCAAGAAAATGATTGGTTAAGGTATAGCTAAGCAGAACTCAAGTTTTACTATATAGTCTGCAGTCAATCAGGAAGTGGGTGCGGGGGAATGGGAATGGGGGTGGGGAATTGGAATCATGTTTTGATAAGAGGGGGGAAATGGGAACAGGGAATGGGGGTGGGAAAACTGGAATCATGTTTTGCTAAGGAGGGAATGGGAACAGGGACACAGGTAAGGCTCTGTGGTGTCAGAGATGGGAAGGGGGACACTAAGGAAGGAAACTGGAATCATGCTTGCTGGAAGTTCACCCCAATAAACATCGAATTGTTTGAACCTTTGGACTTCGGGTATTGTTGCTCTCTGTTCATGCGAGAAGGACCAGGGAAGTAAGCAGGTGAAGGAATAAGCCCCCTAACAAGGGCCTTGGTGGTTGTCTTCAGTGGGGCAGAGGGTATAGAGTGTCTTGGACAGGTTGTGCTATCATTGTGTAAGATCCTGTCCAGTTCATCATAAAAAGGACAGGTCACATGTCCCCCGCTGTCCCTCATTTCCCCTGAGTTGCTTACTCTTTTTCCAGCCCTCGTAGATGTCTTGGTCATGGCCTTACACAGACATCTGCTTTGCACTGTCCACAAAAAGGTCTTTATTTTGGTATCTAATAGCTTTCTTTCCTGATGCTTCTTCCCAGTTGGCAATGATTCAGGATCTTAGCACAGCTCGAAGCAGCTGAATGAGGGGTGTTGTGGGGCTTTTAAAGAGCTACTGCAGTTGTATTGCAAGATGCAGGAACAAATAGGCAAATGCTCACTCCATGCTAAATTTTCAAGGGGGAGAGGACAAATTGGAAATTTAACCCCAGAGCAGGGGAGGTCAATCAGGTAAAGAGACAGGTCAGTAACATCAACCCGCAAAGAACTGTAGGATAGCCCTTGGAAGCATGAAAAAGTTGTGCACAGCAATTGCGTTCACAAGAACAATAGACCACACTAATTCAATTCACAGCAAACCTAGTCTACTTGGCAAGAGAACACAAGGGGTCATGGCAAATGCAGAGTTAATGTGCTGTGATGGATTGCATTGTGGGAACGCAACTGTTTTCAAACCAGATTAACTCAGTTTGATCTGCTTTAAAACGCCTATGGAGACAAACCCTTAGTCTTCCCTAATCAAAAACTCATAGCCTTTAAGGCCAGAAGAGACCATCATGATCATTTAGTCTGACCTCCTGTGCATTGCAGGCCACAGAACCTCACCCACCCACTCCTGTAATAGACCCCCTCACCTCAGGCTGAGTTACTGAAGGCCTCAAATCATGATTTAAAGACTTCAACTTCCAGAGAAGCCACTATTTGCCATCATCACAGTGTTTAGACTGATAAGCTGTGACTGATGAAGCTAACTGGCCATGTTGACTCTGCTACTAGATCAAAGTGCACTACAGAACTTTCAGTGCATGGTTGTGGGGTCCAAATGGCAAGCTCATGCATGGCAATGTGAAGTAGATTTACATTGCAGCTAGCCACACATTCACTCTCCATATAGACAAGTTACTTTAGATTGTAAGCCCTTCAGAGTAGGAATTGTCTCTTTCCTGTGTTTTACAGTGCCCAGCACAATGGGCCCCTAGGTCTTTGAGTGCTAACGGTATATTTACTCATATAAACCACTACCACCTGGCATCTAGAGTATTTAGTGATCAAAGTTCTATTGGCTCCCCAAAGTTGTCTGCTTAAAAGAATCAATAACCTTTTTCAGATAAGTAAGTCCCTACCTGACTATGACTAACAAGTTATACTGTCCTAGGTCCTTGAAACAACATCTCAATGCTGCCTTCTCCAGACCTCCTTAAGAGGTAGAAGGCCTTGTATTATATAGGACTCCAGACTGTTCCCAGTCCCTGCTAAAAGGAAATGAATAGCTAGTTCTCCCCTCCCTTTCAGTGGGAGAAGCTTATGCCACACTATATCTCTCTGAGATAGGGACAGATGTCCTTGGACCTACTTCCTGCTTATTCCTGAAAAAAAAAAGAACAAGTCAGAAAATAAGGGAAGTTTAGCTTCCAACATCTTTCAGGGCTCCAGCCTCATGGCCTGAATAATAACTGGAGGGATTAAGTCAGGTGTCTTAAAAACAGCATGTACTTTTCTTCTCCAATGCTCCTTCCTTCTCCAACGACAGTGTCTCTTTTATTGACACACATATTGTTACATATCAATCTTCTGATCATGCTTAAGACCCATCATCCAAATGGCACAGACAACACAGAGAGAAAGGATACTCTTGGTGAGCAATTATTAGCAGAGCTAAAGGTATAATTCTGTGACCACTCAAAGGAGAGGTTTGAAAACTTGGTGGCTGAGCTCAGTACGTTGGACAAGGAAGTAACAGGTAATGAAAGAGACAGTGACTGATTAGCTATTGGACCAATGGGGTTTGTGCCAGTAGCAAGCCAGCCAATTGGAGTCCCCCCTGGAAAAATGGGCAGCCCTGAGCCCTGACCTGCTTTGCCTGCCCGCCCAGCGGGGAGCAGGGTTGGGGCGCAGGAGCGCTGGGCGGGGAAGCGCCTGTGTCCCAACCCAGCTCCCTGGCAGGAGTGGAGGGATGGTTGGGGAATGTAGGCAGAAGAGATGGGGAGGGGCCCCCACTTGCTATGGCTCAGGGCTCCACAAACCTCTAATCCGCCTCTGGAAAGAGGGTGGATTGCTTTGAAGAGAACACAGAAGGTAAAAGAAAACTGACATGCTGGCAATGACTGGCAAAACGTTAAGAAACTTGCATATCATCAGAGGGCCTGCAAGCTGCTGTGGAAGATGTCGGATTTCCTGGAGATAGAGTAAAGAAAATCAAATTAAAGTTTTTCACTGCTTTTTATATGTGTAAAGATCCATACAGAGAATAAAACATATTCTAATGACTTGCCTTCCAAAATTAAGGTAATTAAAGAGGGACATTTACTGCTCCTGAATTTAATGACATTTTTCTTTTTGTCTTTTCTACAGTGAACACTGTAAATAGATTTTATAACATTCAAATTGTGCATTAATAGTCTATTAAAACATTAAACACAAAAGTACTAAGATAGGTTAATATTTTAAAAATGTATTTTTTTAAAAAAGAAATCAATTGTTTTACAAGAAACACTTGCATAATAAGTGATATTGTGAAATTGTATAAAGCTACATTGTTTACGAGAAGTTCCGACAGGCTTCACACGGCATGGCAGCTCTTCAAGCAAGAGATAAAGACGACAGATTGGGTTCCCTTCTTCATCTTTCCCCAATGTCTAGAGAAGCAGTGCATGGCATATGGACAACGCTGGGTAGCAAATCAGTAGCTTTTTAAGTCCTTAATCTTAATTATTCCTATTTCTCTGGCTATTTCTCAGACTTTTAGCTGTTGAAGAGGTTACAGCTGGTTAACAGTTGTTTCAGAATTCATTAATCTCTAAGCTTTCATCCAACTCAAACCTACACACAGCACACCAGTGCTGCTGAGTCATTAAAAGAAGATGTCATAGGAATGAGATAATAATTATCAAGGGTAGAATTTAGAAAGTTAGAGGCATGCAAATGTACACAAAACTTGCACACAGCCAAACTGAAAATCAGATACCTAAGGGCTAGCATACAGTGAGTTTGTCAGAAACTTTAATATGTGGACAAGAAATAAAATAAAGCAAACAATGTATAGATTAACATTTTACCTTGACTTGGCAAAGAGAAGCTGATATTTTGGGAGGAACTGCCCCCAAAGAAAAACTAATGAGTCAAAAATATGCAGAGACAGCAAAAATCAAATAATTTTATTCAGTCCATCAACCACTAATCATAATATTCAGGACAAGAGGCTTGAACAGGGCAGAATTAAGATGGTTGGGAGAGCCTTGAGTTGCTAACTTTTCCTAATATGCCTTTTGTGACTGAAGTCCTGTCTAGTATGGTTGGACAATGATGGACTGAAAAAAAAGTTACTTGATTTCACTGTGTCTGTATGACTTTTTTTTCTTTTTTTTTTTTTTTGGCTAAGGTTCCTCCCAAAATGTTAACTACTCTTTGCCAGACTAAGGTAAATACTTAATTTATTAAAAAATATAAAAAAATATTAAAAATATTTAAAAAAATATACCCAATTACTTTGTTAATATGCTGGAACAAATAGAGTTTTAAACAAATAGAGTTTAAAAGGTGCTATGGATTAGTATAATAGAAAAATGAAAGTGAAGAGAAAATAAAATATAAACCACTAGATAGCTTCTATTTGTCCTCAGAATATATATATATATATATATATATATATAAATAAATAAAAAATATATACCCAATTACTTTGTTAATATGCTGGAACAAATAGAGTTTAAAAGGTGCTATGGATTAGTATAACAGAAAAATGAAAGTGAAGAGAAAATAAAATATAAACCACTAGATAGCTTCTATTTGTCCTCAGAATATATATGTATATAAATGAGTAAACATCTAAAAATCCATTTTAAAATAATGTTCAGGTTTAAAACTCAAGCACTCAAAAGATAACCTTAATTTTGGCTTTTTGTATCTATAAAAAGCGTCATTTGGCCTCCTTGTGCATATTCATTAGGATACAGTTTTTAATTACATGATCACATCCTATTTCCCCCCCAACAGGATCCCTGTCTCATTCAGTGTCCTGTATAGTTACATTATTTCTTTATATCCTTATCATTGTAGGTGTGGTTCATGGTTTATTTACTGCACACTATTCAAACCCTGCATTAAATACAGAATTATTAATTTCCTCATGAGCTTGCCTATGAAGCTCTCATTTTAGTGCCTAAGTCTTTACAAACATTAATGCATTAATCTTCAGAACGCTAAGTGAGGTGTGGGCCAAATATCATTTTTCAAATGGACAACTGAGACACGGAGATTAAATCCAAAAATGTGAAAAGTGACAACTAATTTTGAGTGCCCAATTTGAAGCACATAAGACCTGATTTTTCAAATAATTAAATAGCATTTCGTATGTTAAAAACACAGCTCCCATTGACTTCAGTTGCACTTGTGAGTGCTCAGCACTCCTGCAGATCAACCCCAGGCTTTCAAGTTGGACACTTAGAAAATAAAGAACACAAAATGAGTGGCCACCTGTGAAAAGATTTGGTTTAAGTGATTTGCCCAGACCCATCTGGGAATTCTGTGGCAGAAGCAGGGATACAATCCGATTCATCAGGGTGGTAGTCAAATGACTTACCCTTGAGACCCTCTTTTCTCTTCCTGCAGTCCCTGCCTCTTTCACTGCACACCTTCTAATTACTGCAACAAATGAGTCAGGGTTCCTATAGACAACAGCTTCATTCAATATGAAATCCTGGTTCATTCTCAGAGCATAGTTTGTCCTGTGCATTGAATGAGGCAGGGATCCCATGGGGGAAAAAAGTGTGAACATGTAATCAAAGACTATCAGAATGTATACACAAAAAGAGGCCAAATTAATGCTGCATAAGCAACCTTAATTCTGGCATTTCTTAACTATTGAGTGCTTGTATATGCATTCTTAATGTTCTTTAGGATGTAATTTCCTACCTTTTTTAAAAAAATGGATTAATCATATAGAATCATACTGATCTCTCACATGGGACATCAGTGGAGCTGGAAACTTTAGATCCACAGCATGGTCCTCTACCACTTGAGCTAATGGAGTAACTGGTAACAATAGAATGCTGTTTTCTTCTATGTGGACCTACCATTAGAGGGTGATGGAGACATGGCATTTCTCAGCTATGTGCTTGCGAGCAAGGCAATGCTGACACTCAGCAATAATATGTTCAATTCCAGGTTCTGGAATGAGCTCCTGGTTATAAACCCTTCTGCCTGTGTTTCCCTTCCACTTCTATCCTCCTCCCCTATCTCCTGTCCCTTCCAAGACTTGTAGGGCCATGGCACATCTGTTTATGAGCAAGCTAGTTGGAGTCAGTAAAACACATGATCAGCCCTCAGTCATTTGGAGTATATTATCCCTGTGAGGAACACTTCCAGGAAGACCATGAGGAACACTGCATACCCTGGAAGCAGCAGGCAAGTAAAGAGGAATGCTTTAGTGAAGTCATGTTATCTTAAAAAACATAATACTTTTGTAAAAAAAACCTCCCCCAAAATAAATGGCAATTGATTACTGGAAAGCTAGGTAGGAAAGGTATTATATCTCAGATATGTAAACTGAACATGGCCAATAATAAAAAGAAAAGTTGCTTTATGAAAATTTAGGAAATACATTTCTACAGCTGAACAGCAGCTCATTTGATACACGGATGAGCAATATGTACCGTTATTGGAGATAGCTATTTAACCTCAAGTACCAATGGTCTCTTATTCCAACAAGAATGAGAAAATATTTTCAAAATAGGTAAGTTGGATTCAACATGCACACAGAGGGATTCTTTTCACATCTGGTGTCCGTGCCCCAAAAGACACATGTACTGAGATAGATTTACCATGAAGCAGTGACATTCTGCATAGTCTATTATCATTTCACATAAGTAAGAGCAGGAAAACAATGCAATTTGCTCTTTTTTTTTGGAACCAGCTCTCTCATGAGTGAAATCCAAAACATACAGAGTTCTAGTTCATAAAATGTAAATCCAATAAGGACCTGATCCTTTAAACTTTACTCCTGAGAGTATCGTTACCCAAGTCATTATGAGATTACTCTGTATCCCTAACCCATAGTAGCTCAGAGTACCAAGGTCTCAGTATCAAGCACTATATGTGTTTCAGGAGCAAGCGATGGGATGTCCCAATAACCACTCAGACACATTGCTAAGAGAAAGGTTTTTACTAAAGGGCTGGCAGGAAAAGTAAATGTTGCAAATACTTTAGGTTGAGAGGCTCAAACAGTGACAGTTCAAAGTGAGCAACAACGGTTCTTGTTTGGGTCCCTGGAATCAGGGTTTTTCAGCCCTAGTACTTCGGGTGCCCTCTCCAGTCCAGTCTCTATTCCAAACAAATAGGAGCTTGAATGGCAGGCTCAAAAGTCTCTCTCACTGGAGGGGCCCTCTGCCAATTGCTGCTGCTCCCCCATAAGTCCGACACAGATCTGCACCCAGCTGCAACATCAAGTGTCCACACACAGTTCTGCATATGTTTCTTGCCCCCACCTTCTCTTCAGCTCCCTACTTGCTTGAGGCTGGCTGCTGTACCTGTTTCAGCTTTCTTCAAACAGACCCAGGCCACTTCCCAGTTCAGAAGTAAGGACCTTTATCCTTATCTGGCCAGGTGAAAGGGAAGAGCAGTGGGGAGGGGCTGATGGGAGTCGTAGTCCTTTGCTTTGTAGAGCCAACACCAGCATAAATTATCCCATTGAAGTAAGTGGGAACACTCACATGAGTAAGGGTTACTCAGAGGAATCAAAAAGGTGCAAATCAAAGCTCAAAATTTTGCTCTGACTTGCATTTCTTACTTAGGCAAAACTTTTCTTGAGGTCAGTAGAGAATTTTGTCCAAGTAAAAGCTGCAGGATTGAGTGCAAAATAACCTCTCTCTTCCAACCTATACATGATGAGGAAAAAAACATAACATTTATTTAATGTCAGTTAAAGCCTGTCACTTACTGAATCGTTAAAAATTTAAATCTGACTCTGAAAACTGTATTTTGAGAGATGCTTTAGAGGTTATCCATTGCGTACAAGAAGAAGGAAGCTAAAAAATATTAGGAGGTTATGTTCAAGGCATTAAAAATTGATGTTTAAAGCAAGCAATTTAAATCACCATGAATTTGTATTAAAAACGGATCCTGAGTATTGAACAAGTTTTATAAATTTTCCATAAATGTGTTCAGGCCAGAGTCTGCTCTCACTAACACAGCTTCAAATCAGGAGCACCTCCTTTGAAGTTAATGGAGTATTGGTCTAGGAGTGATCCAAATGAAATCAGAATAAGGCAGTGCATTTTTTTCCAGATTGCTCGCTTTTAAGATTTTCTTGCAAACCTCAGCAGTTACTAGCAAATTATTTCCCCCCATTTCTATATTTTCCTAAAAGCATTGGCATTTTAGTGTTATATTTTAGAAATCAACATGTTTTGATCCATTTTGATAGTGATGTTTTGACTATTATGGCTTTTAAGCTATGTCCAGGCCTCTATATTATAGAGTCTATAACAAATCTTCTTTTGTAGCTTTGAACTTAGGTGGAAAACATGAATTCCAGGCAGAGATGTACACACTTGCATAGCATAATTATAGAAACTTAAACTAGAAGATGTTTGCTAGGGAGCAAATGTTTTGAAAAAAAGATGGGTTTATTATTTATTGTGTTAGAAAAAAATTTGATTGCAACCTACATCAGCTGCTCCAATAACTGAAACAGGATTTAAAAACCAAACCAAAACAAAAAATTGTCTGAAAAATAGTTTATGCTTTGGCCAATACTCTACCTAAAGAGTAGGGGTTGCATTTTTTTAAAGGTGGCTCAAAAAACCTGCTTGCACCGGTTTTTGCATCTATGGGTCTGATTCTTGTGTAACTCATGGCTTTAGTGGGACTACAGAGCTATACTAGTGTAAATTAGACCAAATCAGGTTATTTTATTTGAATTCTCTCAGACTCAGATTTCTGCATTTAAACAGTATTTGCGTCTGGACAATTTGGTGGAGCCGGAAGGGAGTAAGAAACTTCTCCTTCCCTTGCAGCGCCTCCATAAGAGCTGGGTAAATTTGCAGTTACTCCACTCGAGAACCATGCAGGCACATGTGTGACAGATATAGCCATTTTCTACAATATCTTTAGGAGACCTTACTGAATTAAGTTTAAATAGCTATGGAGTTCATTGCATTATAAATACAAAGCTTATGTATTACTGTGAGATTGTCTTCCCTGGGGGGAAACATGGCTAACGTAAACCCTGGGAAGTGTTATGAGCTTCAAAGAAATATTTTAAACAGAGTTCCAGATGAGAAGAAACTTTTGGAACAAAGTTAACTGTGTTTGCTATGAAATACCTGTGGGGAGGCAAATATAAATTCCCACCTCTATCTTTTGAGGCTACACCCTGAGGAGAAAACTATTGTCTGACTGACTGACATAGTCAGACACCACGATTAGGTGAAGATCCCAGCGGTGTAAAGGAAAGACTAACCTATACATATATGGTCTTGTTCTGAGAAAACACCGTCATGAACTTGTAACCACAACCTCCCTCCCCAGTGGTGTTTGTGGGCCTGAATCTTACCAGAGCCCTTGTTGGAGTTGGAGTGATCTTTGGTGAGCTTTTTAGCATGGGTGGAAAGAGTTTCTTTAAATATTTTAAATAAGTTTCCTCTATAAGGCTTTCATTTTAGAAATAAATATGCTTGCTTAGAAAGGGCTGCATGGTAACTCACATGGGGACAATTATGCTGTTTGAAGCTTCTGGAGAGAAAACCAAGTGCAGATGCTTGCCATTTAGGGCATCTGATTCGCTAAAGAACTCACAGTGTAGGCAGGGAACTGTGCATCCTGCACAAAACCCCAGTCAGATTGGAGAGAGACGTGTCTCCTTCCATGAGAGGTGATTGCTGAGGAACTGAGAGCCTAGAGAGGATTCCCTTGCTGGGCCCTGAGAGGAAAATACAGGTGCTGTTGCCCTGAAGTGCTGGCCAAGTCTACAGGAAGGGACTATGCTACACCTGCATGAAGGGATGTAGCTGGATGTGTGCTCCTCTGGAAATTTAAGCCCTGAAGGCATCACTATTCAATGCATTAAGCACATGCTGAAGTGCTGTCCTGAACATGGATGGATTTAAGCATGTGCTTAAATGCTTTCCTCTAATGGGTCCTTAATACAGAAGGATATCCTTTCTATAGAATCTAATTAAGATGTATCCTGGCTATGGTTTAAGAATCTATAGAAAGGTTATCACTCTTAAATTCTATAGAAATTGTCCATAAGATGTTGTCCTATACTAGCAGCCTAGCAGATTAGAATCTGAACCCCAAGATTCCCTATCAATTAAGCATTTTCTCTCCTTTTTTCTAATTATAGAGTTACTAAATTCTTACATGGGTAGATGGAAGGTTCTTGTTCCTCTGGGTGTGTCTGTACAATGATAAATAGGGACATTTTTGCTGGTTAATTTAAGTTCTGGAAGTAGGTATAGGGATCACTAATGAGTAGGGCTCTGTGTCTGTCACGGAGATTGTGGAAGTCACAGATTCCGTGACTTTCCATGACCTCTGTGACTTCTGCAGTGGCTGGTGTGGCCAAGCCCAGGGCTGCTGGTCCCAGGGACAGCCACACCTGCCTCTGCTGGAGCGGCTCTGCAGCCAGCCACACCAGTGCTGCTGGAGTGGCCCCAGCGCCAACTGCACTGGCCGCTGTTTAGGCAGCCCCAGGAAGCTCCCCAGGAAGTGACCGAGGAGCCCCCAATGTGGCTGGCCCTGGAAGCAGCCAGAGCAGCAGCAGTCGGTGGGTGGCCCAAGGTGGCTGGCCCAAGGGCCAGACATACTGGTCACTGCTCGCACAGCCCCAAGCAGCTGGCCCCAGAGACAGTCCAAGCAGTGACCAGTGTGGCTGGTGCTGGGACTGCCTGAGTGGTGGTTCTGGGGGGCGGCAAGAGCAATGGTGGGTGGGCGGCCCAGGGGATGGCTGGAGCAGCTACTACTTGATGGCTCCCGCAGCTGATATGGCTGGTCCCTGACCCCCGACCCCAAGCAGTGGCCCTCCCCCAGCCACCCAGAGCAGCACTCCTTCCTCCCTCCGACTCCTGCTAAGATTTAGTCAGGAGTATATATTACAAGTCATGGACGGGTCATGGGGCTGTGAATTTTTGTTTATTGCCTGTGAGCTGTCCATGACTTTTACTAAAAATACCCATGACTAAATTGTAGCCTTACTAATGAGCATCGGAGGGAAACTGCATTAGATTTTAAAATATTTCCTTTGTTGTTTTCAGATTCTTACCTAAGTTGGCCAATGTTGTCTGCATGGGACAGACCATATATTTCATTTATCAAACATAAAACATGTTGTGGATGAGTGATTTATTTTCTCATAACCAAGTTAGTATGTGCTGTAGCTGTATCTTTCTTAGGAAAATAAAGGAATAGAATGTTGCTTCTCTTTTCATTTCTCTACTTCTTCTTTCTTGCCACTTCTCTGTTTGCGATTGGTGACTTTTATAGCCTTCTTCCAAAACTCATAATCAGATGCCAGGCTGTCATGCAGATTGGTCTCTTGGAGATCCAGGTACCAAGTCTTTGGTCTCTCCCTTGGTCGTCTTCCATCCATGATCACTGCAAGAGTCATCCTACCACTACAGATTTCAGGTCTCCACTGGATATGCCCATACTGACATCCGTTAGCCTCCCTCAACTTCTCTTCAACTGGAGCAACCCACATTAGGTCCCTGACAACCTCATTTCTTTTCCTATCACAGAACGTCCAACCCTTTGACCATCTCAACATCTTCATTTCCATAATGGAGAGCATACTGACTTCTTGTCTAGTGGCTGGTCAAGTATCTGTTCTGTGTGTTAGGATGATCAAACAACAGTTTTAAGCAGTACCTTTTAGCTTTATTGATATCTTTTTGTTTTAAAGAACTGGGGTCAGCTCCCACCCTTTGCACCAAGCAGTTTTAGTAAAATACTGGCCATCACAGAGGAGGGCACTGTTCTCAGCAACCATTGATCCTAAGTATTTAAATTATTTCTCTCTTCTAAACTCCCTGCCTTCATGGTGAGTCTTCCTTTTTCAATTATCATAGCCTCGGTATTACCAGCATTCACTCTAAGTCCAAACTGCTCAAAACTATGTTACCACTTGCTCTTTTTCATTTCTAACTTTCCTTTTATGTATGATCTCTGTCCCTGAATTTTCACTTTTCAGTTACTAATGCATTACTTATTTAGGGGTAGGGGTTTTTGGTTTTTAGTAAAGTGCTCAGTTCCAAGTCAAGCTAGGCTGTCTGTTTTACTGTATTATTTATTCTTTTTTGTTTGTTTTGGCTAATGATCTGATTAATGGATAATAATTTCAGACTCAATTTCAGTGCATTGGTGTATTTGCAGTGTCGGTCCAGCAGAACAAATAAAATAAAGGCTGCAGCTATCCACCCTTAGGTATAACTAAAAAAAGTTTTCATCTGTTCTTTCATTCATCATCATTCACCATCAGTCCAGGGATATAACAAATAAGTCTGCTGCTTCTCACTTTGATTTTTTTATTTTCTAATGGCAAAATTCTTCCTTCACTCATATTCCAAAGCCAAATAAATGCCCTAGTGCATCCAATTTCACTCCTTACTCAGAGCTGTTAGCTTGCTATCTTCAATAGTGGTTTCAAAGCTCCAGGACTTTTCTCTGGGCTCAGGTTAATCTGCTGCATTACAGCTTTCACTATTACCCTGAGCACCATCACCATCAACCATTCTGGTATCACAATCATAAATGAGAATTTGTGTGCTAGTGGGACTTTTGTAGTCCCTTCAAGGCACATTTGTAACCTACTGGCATGCTGCTACAGCAAATGTCTGCTGCAGAGATAGGGAATAATAGGGCCCATTAGGTCTGTATTCCAAATTTTGTGACACAAAGGAATATAAAGCTTAAGAACCAAAATCCTTCCACTATACTAGTAGGACTTACGGGATCAAACAAACAACTTTCCCTGTAGGGTGACCAAAAAAAAAAAAAAAAGATGTTAAGTGCTAATAGTCAAGAAGTTTGTGAATTCCTGAACTTTCTGAAGTTAATTTAAAACCCTAATGTCTAAAGTCTGAACTTTATCAACCTCAAAATAAGAAAATGGAGTTCTACTTTGATGTGTATATTTTTTTCCAAAAGACATGGGAAGCACTGCAGCCAGCTGTCTGCACCAGCACTTCTGTTTCTTGAGGCAGAAAATATCTTTTCATTCTCTTTTGCTCCTAAGAATTTCCCTAGATATTAAGACAATACCAGATGTTAAAAGCAGCAGCAGTTCTCACATCAGCAGAAAAAGGAAAAGCCAGATTTGCACAAGAATCCACGGTTTTGAATATGAAATCCCTCAGAACTTCTCTTTCATGACAGCATTCTAAGAGAGCACCCCAGAATTCCCCCTACATTTAAATACTTATTTATGGAGATCAAACAAATAATGCCAGCTATAGAGATTTATTTAAGTTGTTCCTTTAACATGGGAGAAGTGTGTACCTCAGTTTTATGACAAAGCCTGGAACAAGAGCTTAACCTTTTCTAGATTACCTTAAATGCATCTGTCAAAAAGACACAGTAGTATCTTGCAGATTACACGCTTCTACAGTCACATTAGACAGAAATGGCCAAGTATATAACTGATATTGGAACAGTGCCCTCCATCTATGCCTATACATTGTTGCATTTAAATTATGGGGGGGGGAAAATCTGACTAATATCACCATGATCACCTGTAACTCTTGGAGTAAAAGCCAATATGCAAGGGTGCAGTGGCATATGTGTGCATGTGCATTCCTAGTACAACATGCATTGTTCAGTTATTTTCATAAAGAATTTCTCTCCCTCTCTCACCTCACTTTTCTTGTTTTTTTTTAAATTCCATATAAATCATTTACTTCTCTTCATGTGACAAAAAACAGAAGCTGCTAGGGTTCACATTAAAGAACCACATGGTTATTTAGGAGGGAGCCCCTCCTAAAAAAAAAAGAGTTTCTGTAAATATAGTTCAGTTTCTCTTGTTTTCCTCTCCATTTACATGTCAGTAAGTTTGTTTATGTGCATTACTTGCATGACTATTTGTTCATGTTGCTGCTGCATCTACTTTCAAAATCCTTTATAATTTTAGGATGTGTCGAGTTGGAAGAGTCTATTTGTCTAATATATTTGTCTGAGCTCTCTGTAATGCAATTTATTTTTCTATTGACTTTACTTGTTCTTTCAGGCTGTTATATTTAAGATGGATGAGGCATTTATTTTCAGTCAAGAAGCTATTTAAAAGTACACTGAGTTGTTAGATGAATTAATTACTACAATTAAATCCTTGTATGTATTTTGGAATGATTTGTTGACTTTCCATACTAAGCACATTGTCTTTAAATCAAAGAGTACAGAAGTGCAGACAGTCAATTACTCGCTACCTACTTCTACCAAATAATCCACTTCCTCCAGACAACTTAACCAACTGATTACAGACAAAGGTACTCTGCCAATATCTGGTAGCCAAATAGAATATCTGTTCAAGCTGGCACTGAAAAGAGAGGCTTATTTTCAGTTCAGTGCATATTGTCTGAGAGATGAGAAAAGAGTTTGTTATGCACAGAACATTTGGAAGCCCCCAATTTATGCCCACTAGACTGCTAGCCACCTTTTATTAGTAGAGAACATGGTTTCTGCCTGCATACTATCATTGACTCAATTGATTCAGCCTACTGGATAGAGTACTGAACAGACTCAGGAGATCTGGCTTCTATTCCTAGCTCAGAACTGGCCTGCTGGGTGATCTTGAGCAAGTAACTTTGCCGCTCCGTGCCTCAGTTTACCCATCTGTAAAATGTGAATAATGATACTGACATTCTTTGTAAAGCATTTTGAGATCTACCTCTGAAAAGCACCATTTTAAGCTAGGTATTGTTATTAGCTGTATTCCCCATATAAACTATAGGGACTATCACAGGAATTGATTCTCTCTCTCAAAATGGAATCAACTTGTGTGTCTACTATAAATACCAGTTAGGTGCATATTTTTGCAAAACCACAGAACAGTTTTATTGCTGATATATTCATGTTTGCTTAGAAATCACTATAGCTATTAATTCAAAGATATCAAAATATATGGTGGTGTTACATTTAACTAGGTATCCATACCATATTAATACCTGAGATATTTGAGCACATTATAAGTTCTGAAAGAACTTGCTATGAAGCTAACAACGTGTCATCATTAATAACTCTTATAAGAAGTTAATTTGGCTGCTTACATTTATTTTCTTATAAAAATACCTTGGTGTATTATTATAGATTGCACAAGGTGCATGTAGTTAACACAAGTCACCTGTGAGTAACAGATGCAAATACATCTCAGGGTAAATGTATTATAGACAAAGAACTGTTGAAAAAGGAGTTAACTTATGTCCTTGGAATTTGAAGTTCCAGTAAAATGCTACTATTGGAAATGCTAGGTAGACTGTTTGAAGTCATGAATATTCACCCACCTGGTCCCAGGACAACTCTAGAATGTTAGGAAAGAAAACAGGCATAGAGAAGAGAAGAAAAAGTGAAAAGAAGGAAATGGAGAAATTGCCAAAGAGGGAATTAGAGAGTCTGGGGAAAGCAACAGAGGCTGGCTGCAGGTTTAGCCTCCCAGTAGTACCTATAACACTGTCAACATACCCCTCTCAATCAATCATATTTAATATGTTCCATCTGCTCAGAGAGTAGAATGTAGACCAAGCTGTTCATCTGCTCATAATGGGTGTATCAACAGCTTGAGGCTTATGAGAAATGAACCTAACTGTAGGGTAGGCAATTAGTGTCTGCAGATCTATTTTTCCCCCTTATAAGAGCTTTTTGATTTTCCACTATCTTTTTCTTGACTCTGTACTGAACCAGTATGCTACTGTAGCATCTAGAAACCTATTTCTCACATTCTTTCAATGCACACATTTAGATGTAAGCAGGATTGGTTTATGTTCTTTTAACTAGAGTGGTAATATTTACTGGCTTTAAGTCACATATCCAGAAATGGATTTTGAGGTGACTAAATAATTTATTGGAGACATGTTACAGTTACACGTACGCAAATTGAGAGTAACTCCACTGATCAGTGTAATTGAGATAATGGTTTCTTTCAGTTCACTGTTCCCGATAGTAGAAATCCTGAGATATTACTGAACCTGGTCCTCCCATATGTCAGAATAATACAATACTACAAAATGCCTGGATCCACCAATATTCCAGAGACAATCAAATATTTCCTGTTAATAGACTAGAAAATCTGATCTCACAGTGTTCATGACTCCTGTTAAAGGAAATAATAAAGGCTGGTAATATTCTAACCAAGCACTACCGTGTATGTTCTGAGTTAATAAGAGAGCTGGTAAAAAGAAAAACATGCTAAACTGATCATTTTCAGATTGGGAGGCTCTAGAAACTGAGAGAAAGACATTGGGTCTGATTGTGATTTATGCTGCACTGACATGGTGCAGTTCCTCCAAAGTCCTATAATTCTCTTCTGTGAATAGGACATAAATGAGTTAATTATTTTATCTGAGACTATTTATTTCATTTCATGAGGATTGTCTCCACATACTAACAAAATGCAATATTCCCCTAAAGGGAATACAAATTTACAGTCCACGATGACCGACTCATCTCTACTGCACACTGCTTTTACCTGGGTGCAATTCCTTTGTTGAAGAGTTACTCTGGACATACACCAGTGTAAGATCAAAATCAGATCTAAAATATTAGTCTTAGCATACCTTTTCTGATGATTTTATACCCACCACAGAACTCCACAGCAGACTGAAGCCAGCAAGTGATAGGATGGGGGCAGGGCCGGCTCTAGGTTTTTTGCCGCCCTAAGCTCAGGTGGCGTAGGGGCTCGCAGATGGTGCTGGAAGCGGAGGGAGTGATGTCACCTTCTCCCAGCGCCTTCAGGGGCTTTACCTCCTCCCCCGCCTGACCGCGCAGAGAAGCCCTGATATAAGGGGTGGCACAAGGCAGTGCAGCAGCCAGTGCGCAGATGAGGCAGCGCAGCCCTGGCTCCCCGGCAGGACTCGCCCTCTCCTCCCCAGGTAGCGGCTGGGCCCTGGCAGCTCAGCATCCCGGGGCCGGGGCTTCCCCTTCCCGTTGCGGCCGGGGGCATGTGCCCCCCCCAAAAAGGATGGCCAGAATGCCGCCCCTGGAAATGTGCCGCCCAAGCACATGCTTGCTTTGCTGGTGCCTAGAGCTGGTCCTGGATGGGGGGAGGGATTTGGTAAGCCTATATTTATTATTACTTTCCCCCAAAATGTACTTGTTTCAGGGTTTCAGATATATCTGGGTCCCTACTGGTGAACTCCAGTCTGCAATAGGTTACTGTGAGGTGTTGTATTATCAGAGTAGGGCATGTTGGATATTGCAATGAGTTGGAACCTATAGGGGTATCAGACATGTGAGCCTGCAAACCAAAAAAGAACTCTATTTTTTGAGCTCATTATGGTCATGCTTCTGCAATGTGCTGAATATGTAATGATTGCACTTATGCTTTGGATAACAATGCCCTCAAACCCAGTGGCTGTTTATAATGTACAATATATCTAGTCTTCATTAACTGCTGCTAGATGCTCCTGGGCAAAGTTCTTGCAATATCATAATGCAGAACTTTGTGGCTGCTGAAGTAAATTGTTCTGAATAATAGATGATTTTATATATAGTTTCTGCATGCTGGTCTTAAAAGGCAAGTAAATTGTCACTATTTTGTATTCCATCGGGGAAGGTTATTCAGTAGGTTCAATACTTTGTGTGTGTGGCTTGAATAACAATATAGCAGACCTGTATATGACAAGCCGTCTAGAGAGTGACTTTTATTTGTCTTCAAAAACAGTTTGCAAAGTGTGGACATTTGCTCTCTGTTTGCAAGTCAATTATTCCTAAATTCATAAATGTAAAGAGCTGCAGCTCCTATTACTGTCTATACGAAATTTAAATTCAAACTCAACCTAAAAGGTGCAGCAGATGGCAGTCTAATTTCAAAATATGCCTATGTAGGTTGTTGTCCTCTCTTGTTAAGAGAAAGTAAATACTGGCTACAGACAGCATACAGATGATATAGAAATAAGCAAGCAACACTTTAAACTTTCTCTTTTTTATAGATGATGTTCTGCTCTATGTTGCTGATCCTTAGATCCCCTGTGACTGTTCTTTTAAATATGGACTCCTTAATAATTTCTGGGTGTGATTATAAAAAACAAGAGGTCAGTTTTAAATAAATGTTAGAAACACTGTTTGTTCTTTGTTCATCTAAAAGGTGTACTAATATTATCATCTTAGAAGAAAGGCTGTCTTTTCAGTTTTGAGGAAACAAATAATCTATATTATGCCTGGAAAATGCCAATATTATAAGATATAAAATAGTCTTCCAAAAATGTTTATGGCTGATGAAGATCAGATTCTATTCCAAAGATGACTGAATATCAATTATCCTCTTAGCAAATTACTTTTGCCATTCTAAAATTACCTGTTTAAAGAAATTAAACGTTACTTATCAATTTCTCTGGAGAAACAATGTGTATTGAATTAACCTTGATAAAATGCTTCTAAAACACAAGGAGTTATAATCGTCCCAGATACACAAAAGGTACTACTAACACCTTTGATCTAAGGGGAGGAGCTCTATTTATCACATATTCAATCACCAGAATGGCTAAAAATTGAAAAACTTCAGCATCTTCATGGTAGAGTTCCAGGTTTCTTTCCTTAATGAGTCTAGCAAGGGACATTCACAAACAGCTAAAAATAGACCTCTATACATTCTCTATGGGAGATAATCTAAACTAAATGTACCTCTATCATAACTCATTATTGAAAGTCAATAGCAAACCCTTCTTCCCTTGGCCCCAAATGGAAAGGCAATGGTATAGAGAAGTTGAGGTATCTCATTGGCTGAAATCTACTCCTGTTCCCAGGACCCATGCACCATTAAAGTTCCACTTAAAATCTCAAAATAGTGCTTAAGTGACATGTAAGTGGTGCATGGACCTTGTGGGTCCTTTGCCCAGGAATTAATTTCACCCATTGAACATAAGACAGCTGAGATACAGAGTTCAATAATTGATGTCAATTCTTTAATGTATGTCTAGGGCTAGTCTACACTGGCAATGCTAAAGTGCTGCCGCGGCAATGCTTTAATGGGGCTTGTGTGGTCGCAGCGCAGCGCTGGGAAAGAGCTCTCCCAGTGCTCTAAAAAACCCACATCCATGAGGGGCATAGCTACGAGTGCTGGTGCCCCTGTCTACACTCGTGCTTTTCAGCACTGAAACTTGCTGCGCACAGGGGGGTGTTTTTTCACACCCCTGAGCGAATAAATTGCAGTGCTGTAAATTGCCAGTGTAGACAAGCCCTAAATAAGCAACATTAGAAACCACTTCCAAATCCAGATGTTGCTGTGTGAAGTTGCAAAGATTCTGTTCCTTTTTGTTCCTGTCCAGTTTGGTCAGTATGAAGGAGTAACAGCTTGAGGGCATTAGAGTCTTGATTTCTTATTAAGTAGAAGGCAGCTCTGAGGCTGCCCCAGGACAGTGAAACTGAAGAATCAGAGGGTCTCTTTTGAAAGAATAGACTTAGCTATTTATCTTGTAGAAGAGGGTGATTTTGCCAAAGGCTGCAAGTCTTCCTGTCATTGCGATTTTGTTGAGCCTTTGTACCTATACTTCTGAATCGATGACTTGGGTGAATCCTTCATAAGCTCCAGGCCAGACTATGTTAAGTATGTTTGTTAACAAAGGTTCATGTTTCAAGTGTTTTTCCCTTTTGCTGTAGCTTTTGGGTGAAGCCTTGCCTTCCTCACATATGAGTGCTTATTTTTATGTGTTTAAAAAGATGCTTTGAAGATGATTTTAGCTTATCCTGCATTTGAGTTTGATAGTTAGGACACAGAAGTTACAATTGACCCATCTTAATTAGCCCTGTGTAACATGTCTCAAGTCCTTAATGCAACAAAATGAAGTGATATATCAGAGGCAAAGAATGAGCAATCACTGAATTCTTTCCTGTCCTGATGAGGAGTCAGTTTCCATCCTAACTGTAATGTTTGCATGCTAAAAAGTTGACTGGAATGACTTAAAAAAAATACAGAAACCATTTAAGACCAATCTTTATCAAAATACACATGCAAATTTAAAATTACTAGATACATTTTAATGTAAAATAATAGGAAATTATTTAATCTTTCAGAATTCTATATTTTTCTGTTAAAGTTGAGGACAGAACTGATATTTAAAGAGTAGAGGGAATGCACTTCCCTGAACAGAAACTTACTGTCAGATACTGGCAGTTATAAAAGGTTCACTGCATCTTTAAAACGTCTATCATTTAAAATGTTTGCATGTGTTAGGTTGATAATTTGGGGATCCCACGAATTCTCAGCATTAAAATTCACCTTTACAACTCAAAATTTTCAAAATACTTCAGAGCTATTACCCAAATCAGGGAATTCAAGGTGCCACTAGATTTATTATAGAGAGTCTTAATTTTCTATATCTGTAAATTTAATGAACATTCAACTTTTCTGTAATGGAGATTTTATTCCCGTAAAAGCATACCTTCATAAACTATGCCTCCCTCTGGAGTTAATGGCAAGTCACTCAAATACTCCAACTCAGTTTTCCCATTTGTAAAATACTTATTAAATTAACTGATGAGGGTTGTAGATATGTTTTAGAGAGGCTCCCTCATAAAGGACAGTATTATGAACATAGGAATTTGAAGATGTGCTCAGGGGGTGGTGGTTGGGAACACTGCATAGCTGTGTGCACAGCAGTTTATGAGAGATGCTTTCTGGTTTCTTTTATTAATTTATTTCTCATTCACTGGTTTGTTATTTAATGAACCCCAAGATCGTTACAGGCGTGTTCAGATGATTAACCAGTTAATGTTTGTAAAGTACTTAGAAGAAGAAAAGCTCCATGCAGTGGTCACTCTTGAAAAGTTAACAAGGGTATCTGAGTTACTGTTATTTTAACTTCTAATGACAGAAAAACTACAGTACCTCAGACACCTTTGCGATAAATGTTGAGTTTTAAAATAATGACCACTGTTGGGGAGCAATTGAATCCGCAGGCCCTAAACTAAAATAAAAAGCACTAAAGGCAAAATTACTACAAGGCTTTTAATAATTTACAAGCATGATGCTAGAACTTTTACTTAAAGTCCTATGAAGAATTTGGAGACTAAAAGAAATGCTGACATGAAAAGGTTATTGTGTTTTTCATAACTTTATTAAGATAAAAAAATAAAGGTTAACAATTAATTTAGGAAAAAAGAACAGGAACTTGTGGCACCTTAGAGACTAACAAATTTATTTGAGCATAAGATTTCGTGAGCTATAGCTATAGCTCACAAAAGGTTATGCTCAAATAAATTTGTTAGTCTCTTAGGTGCCACAAGTCCTCCTTTTCTTTTTGCGGTACAGACTAACACGACTGCTACTCTGAAACCTGTCATTATGCAAGGCGATTAATTTAGGGTTGTATACATGCTATACACATACTAAATTATTATACTAAAATGTAAAGATGAAGAATTGTTGAACGGTAAAAATAAGGGTTTGGTTAATTTAATGTAATTATTTGTAATTGTGAATAATTAATTAGTTTAAATAGGTAATACTTGTGCCTGGCTTTGGCCTAGATTTTACCTGCATTGTTTAAATAATGCTCACAACTGACAGGACACAGATGATGTTTCGTTATTGTGTTGGAAGATTTAGGTAAGAAGAAGCTACTTAATATTATAAAATACACAAAAGGTAATGCTGAAAGGCCCTATACTCAGAAAAACAGGAGTGAGGTGACATGCAAACGCGATGACAAAAATAGTATAAACAGAAAAATGTATCTAAATTGAAGCTTGTGCATGCATATTGTACTGTACTGCGCATGCATACTGTACAGCAAAAAGTTAGCCAGCGGAGTCGGAGTTCAGCCACTGCTGAACAGACTAGAGGTGAAAGACTGCTACCCTGCTGACTAATTAAGGAGCCTCTGGCTCCCCTTCATTTAATGGCAGGAACAGCAAAACAGGGCACAACCAGTGATAACTATTAAAAAAAAAAGGTTATATGACTCTGAATGCAGTCCAAAAGGTCGGGGAGGGTCCAGACACACTAGTCGATGCCACAGCATTGAGGACACATGGTTGTTGGCAACTGAAACCTGCCCCTGAAAGGAGAGCCTAGGAAGAAGCCAGTGTCATTTCTGCAAGCAGTCCTTTACTTTCTCCTCAGCCCCTTCCTAGTTCCTTAACATTTATTGTTCAGATCTGGAAAATACCCCACCAATACCTTAATCCCAGAGGTACCCCCACAGAAATTGTTGGGGCAGCAAAGGAAGACCTCTATGCTACCAAGAGCCTAGTAAGACCAAATTGGTCTTAGTCCAGTTAGTGCAAGCAGAAGACACCTGTTCATACACTTTTAAACCAGTGCTGAGTGTCTGCAAGTCACCATTTGATGTGATAAAAACTGAGATAGCATCAGCATAGGCCTACCACGAAAGCATCCAGCACAGAAAGACCAGTCAAATGGCATCTGAGGAGTGCAGAAATGCCTCCAAACTCAGAGGATAAAACTTTCCAGACAGAGGACACCCATGATGAATGTCTCTGGAAACAGGGAAGCAGTGGCTAAGACCCCCATTAATCTTTAAGACACTAAATTGTTCTGGTAAAATAAAGAAATATATGAGGAGAACACTGGCCCAATCCCAAAAGTTTCTAATGTTTATAAAAAGATAACTATGGTTAACTCTATCAAAGGCCTTCTACTGGTCCACTGAAATAAGCCCCACATCCAGATTACAACAGTAAAAACACCACAAATTATCAAAAATACAGCTGTTAGGAATACAATATGTTTGATCAGGGTGTATCAAAGAATCCAGATAGTCCTTCAGGCAGTTAGCTAAGGACCTGGATAAAATCTTATCATGAGAAGAGAGGAGAAATAGATCTCCAGTTCCATAAGTCACAAAGGACCTCTATTTTTGTGCAGGGTAATCACTGACCTGCAGCAACTGCGGGAAGCTCTTTCTCCTTGATACATGCCATCCCCACTTAAAAAAAAAAAGTCAGGACCAATAAAATGCCCGAAATGCTTATAGAATTCAGATGGAAGCCGATCAATACCCAGGGCTTTGCCTGCAGAGAGTTGCTGGACTGCAACAGGGAGCTCCTGCAACAACAGCAGGGCATCCAGACATCATTGTGCCCTTGTTTCCAAGAAGTCTAATGGCATACCGGGCTGCATTAGTAGGAGCATTGCCAGCAGATTGAAGGAAGTGATTATTCCTCTCTATTTAGCGCTGGTGAGGCCACATCTGGAGTATTGCATCCAGTTTTGGTCCCCCATTACAGAAAGGATGTGGACAAATTGGGGAGGGTCCTGTGGAAGGCAACGAAAATGATTAGGGGGCTGGGACACATGACTTATGAGAAGAGGCTGAGGGAACTGGGCTTATTTAGTCTGCAGAAGAGAAGGGTGAGGGGGGATTTGAAAGCAGCCTTCAACTACCTGAAAGGGGGGTCCCAAAGAGCATGGAGCTAGGGTGTTCTCAATGGTGGCAGATGACAGAACAAGGAGCACTGGTCTCAAGTTGCAGTGCAGGAGGTCTAGGTTGGATATTAGGAAAAACTATTTTACTAGGAGGGTGGTGAAGCACTGGAATGGGTTACCTAGGGAGGCAGTAGAATCTCCATCCTGAGAGGTTTTTAAGGCCCAGTTTGACAAAGCCCTGGCTGGGATGATTTTAGTCCTGCTTTAAGCAGGGGGTTGGACTAGATGACCTCCTGAGGTCTCTTCCAAACCTAATCTTCTATGATTTTATGATTCACTGTTCCTCACCATTCAGATGTGGTAACCTCTGGTACAATTCCTTCACTGCTAGCATATCAATGGCTTCCAGTGAATACAGAGTACTTTGAAAGAAAACAGCTGCTTTCTGGGCCACAGCAGGATCAGCTGTTATATGACCATCCAACAGTAGGAAGTAAAAAAATCTGCCAATGGTCCATAGTCTTTTTCTTCAACTCGAATAAGAACCTTGTGGGAGCATCAGCTTCCTGCAGCTGAGTGAAATGGGCTCAAACCATGGCTCCTTGCCCCCTCTCTCCCAACAAGCACCTCAGAAGCCAGTACTTCTTAGTTAAGGTTTGGTGAATCTGCATAGGATTTCCCATATCAAAGTTCCCATGAAGGTCCAAGATGTCTCATTCTTGGGCACTAATGGCCTGATACAAGGACTACGTGGCAGCCTGCCTGTGATTCCCTCCTGGCAGAACAGGTGGATATGGACCTTTCTGAAACCCACCATTGTCTCAGGGCCTCATATAGGTGTTCATGCAGCTGCCAATGCTCCCAAAACAAAACAAAACAAAACAAAACAAAACAAAACAAAACAAAACAAAACAAACATCTTGGTGAAATTAAAGCCCTGAAATAATTTGGAATCACAGCGCCAATAGAATCACAGGTAGGAAGAGGGAGAGACACATTGACAGAGACATAGGCCATGTCTATACGTATAACGCTGCAAAGGCTCAGTTGTACCAATAGGGCTGCACCACTGCAGCATGTCTGGTGAAGATGTGCTATGCCGACAGGAGAGAGCTTTCCCATCAGCATAAAAAAACAACCTCTGCAAGTGGCATAAGCTACGCTGGCAGGAGACGCTCTTCCACCAACAGAGCTCTGTGCACACAAATGCTTATATCAGTGCAACTTATGTCGCTCAGAAGAGTGTATATTCACACCCCTGAGCGACATACGTTTTGCCGACATAGACTATAGTGACATAGCCATAATGATGATCAGACAAGTGAGCGGAAGACATGGAGGACCAAACAAACATTCACAATGGCCTTTCTGGTATAAAGGCAATCCAGTTTAGCCCCTGAGATGTGGTTGGGAGTAGTCTTCAAGAGTAGTCCCTATGAGTGGGGTGAGAGAACCTCCAAACATCTATGAACACAAAGGTCTGCAGGAAAAAATATAGTTCCTTGGCTCATGGAAGGTGTGGCTCCACATGGTTCCTGTCTAAAACAATCTACAGTGCAGCTGAAGTCCTCTCCCAGGACAATAAGTGTATCGAGCCCACAGTGAAGCAAGGAATGGACAAGGATCTACAAAAAGGAGACATGGTCTTACCCCAGTGTGGTGGCATAAAAAGTTAAAAACAGTGCCACTACATGTCTCCAACTGGATGAGACGGCCCTGCACAATCTTCTTCATAGAGACAATTTGTGCCCCTGTGTCCCAGGAAAACAAAGCTATCCCAACAGTGACACTGGACCCACAGTTCAAGAAGGCTTACCCTTTCCATTGCTTCAGCCAGTCCCCTGATTATCAGGGTCTGAATGAGTGTCTTGCAAAACAACAACATTAGCCCATTTTTGTCTGAGAAATTCAGAGTTAAGCTCTTTTATGAACATCCTGGTAATCACTAACATTTAGAGAACAGCATCACAGAGATTAGGAAAGAGGCAAGATGCAGAGAGAAACAGTGGAAGGTAGATTACTTAAAAAAAAGAAAAGAGCTATGAGGAAGACTCCATATCTTGAATAATCTTCACATGCTTCCTCACCTTGCTAAATGGCTTGCTGAGAAAGAAATATTTTCTGCAACCAAGCAAAGTATTTCTTAAGACAAGGGCAGCTAAGTTAATAAAGCACTGCAAATCAGGGAACTAGGCCTCAGCTTCAACTCCCTGCTTCACTTTAGTGCTATCCAAAAAGTAACTATCTCCGTCTCACTGTACCAACCCTTCCTATTCAACTCATTAGCTCGGAGAGCAGGAACCATTGAGGAGTCATCACTGTCCTCTTCATCTCCCCCAGAATCCACCAGCTCAGAAGAACATTGAGCTGCTATTGTAATAGTTTTGTCATTCATGAAGAAGAGAGATTCAGTGGAAGCAACCGGCATATCTGTTTTCCCAAGAGCAGTAGGTAGTGCAGTCCCCAATTGGGACCTGGTGGCATCACTGCAGTATGCAGGATCGGTGGCTTCAGGCAGAGATGATACATGGGGGGAGAAACGGGGGAGACACCTGCCTCATAATTTGCTGCTTGGCTTGTATTAAGCATGTTCACATGGACTGAGCCTGCTCAGTAACATCTACTGAAGCCACTGCCCTCACTGTGCTTCCCCCCGCCCCCCATTATCAGTAGCCACAGGTTGTCTCTGGCTTGAGGACCACCATGGTTGGGGGAGACAGCGCCCCACTGGGAGTGCTATACATGGAGCTGTCACCCAATGCAGTGGTATCCTCCTTCTCAGAAAACAGAGCTCTAACCTCAGTCACTGCCAGCAGCTCAGGGGCCTCCAAAGTCTTTGACTTTTCAGAAATAGTTACGCATAAATCCATCTTGTCTTTCTGTCATTCACCCTCTATCTCAAGAACTGGTCTCTGCTCCCTCCGCCAGGAGATGCTCCTCAGCCTCTAGGACTTGCTTCTATCCAGGCACAAGTGATGGGTCGCAACAGAGGGTCCCGCTAGGTATGGGGGCTGCTTCTTGGACAACATAACGAAAGGGGAGATAGAATCTGATGGTGCAGATGCTCTGTCTGCTGCTGGTCCCTTGATGTCCCAGCCCCCTTCCACAATCTTGGACTCCCACATTTTTACCAGAGATCCTAGATCCAGCAGTATGTGGGGAGAAAGGATCACCAGGGTCACCAAACAAGAATCATTTAATACTTTCAGAGGTAGCAAACACTGTATAATCCACCCAATCTATGTGGTGCTTAAAAACCAGGTTCAGGGGCTGTTCAGGGTTATTTAAAACCACAGGAACCTGGTGCTGGAATCAGGGCCATCCTTACCCATACGCAAAGTACTCAGCTGCTTAGGGCACTGCAAAATCTGCATGCCGCTCCAGCCCTTGCTCAGGCTCTTCCTCAGGGCCCTGGCCCCTACTCCGCCCCGCCTCTTCCCCATCCCAGCCCCGCCCCCACTCCCCTGAGCTCTGCAGCAGGGCCAGGCCTGCATTCACTGGTAGCAGGAAGTGCAGTAAACAAGCCCCAGCCATGCCGCTGGTTAGTGCTGGGGGGTGGTTCCCCCCTTCCCCCGAAGCCAGCCCCCGCTGCAGAGGCCTGGGGCCCCACATCACTGCGCTGCGTAGGGCTCCAGAATAGCTAGGGATGGCCCTGGCTGGAATGACACAACATGCCTCACATTTGGGTTCTTGCAGTCTAATGGAACCATCCTAACTGCAGAAACCTTCGCATAATGGGAGAGATCAGACACTAAAATCTCATTGTGAAGGAAAGGGGCTGGGGGGTGGGGAGGGCACTGGAAAAACTACTTTAGTACCAGGAGTAAACAAGGGGAAAACTAGAACAAAAAAACTCCTTGACCCAGAGTCCCTCTTGTACCAAAAAGATTCACAAACTGCTCATGGGCTGCAAACTTTACTATAAAAAGAAAAGGAGTACTTGTGGCACCTTAGAGACTAACAAATTTATTAGAGCATAAGCTTTCGTGAGCTACAGCTCACTTCATCGGATGCATTTGGTGGAAAAAACAGAGGAGAGATTTATATACACACACACAGAGGACATGAAACAATGGGTTTATCATACACACTGTAAGGAGAGTGATCACTTAAGATAAGCCATCACCAGCAGCGGGGGGGGGGGGGGAAGGAGGAAAACCTTTCATGGTGACAAGCAAGGTAGGCTAATTCCAGCAGTTAACAAGAATATCAGAGGAACAGTGGGGGGTGGGGTGGGGGGGAGAAATACCATGGGGAAATAGTTTTACTTTGTGTAATGACTCATCCATTCCAGGCCTATTCAAGCCTAAGTTAATTGTATCCAGTTTGCAAATTAATTCCAATTCAGCAGTCTCTCGTTGGAGTCTGTTTTTGAAGCTTTTTTGTTGAAGTATAGCCACTCTTAGGTCTGTGATCGAGTGACCAGAGAGATTGAAGTGTTCTCCAACTGGTTTTTGAATGTTATAATTCTTGACGTCTGATTTGTGTCCATTCATTCTTTTGCGTAGAGACTGTCCAGTTTGGCCAATGTACATGGCAGAGGGGCATTGCTGGCACATGATGGCATATATCACATTGGTAGATGCGCAGGTGAACGAGCCTCTGATTGTGTGGCTGATGTGATTAGGCCCTATGATGGTATCCCCGAATAGATATGTGGACAGAGTTGGCAACGGGCTTTGTTGCAAGGATAGGTTCCTGGGTTGGTGGTTCTGTTGTGTGGTGTGTGGTTGCTGGTGAGTATTTGCTTCAGATTGGGGGGCTGTCTGTAAGCAAGGACTGGTCTGTCTCCCAAGATCTGTGAGAGTGATGGGTCGTCCTTCAGGATAGGTTGTAGATCCTTGATGATGCGTTGGAGAGGTTTTAGTTGGGGGCTGAAGGTGATGGCTAGTGGCGTTCTGTTGTTTTCTTTGTTGGGCCTGTCCTGTAGTAGGTGACTTCTGGGTACTCTTCTGGCTCTGTCAATCTGTTTCTTCACTTCAGCAGGTGGGTATTGTAGTTGTAGGAATGCATGATAGAGATCTTGTAGGTGTTTGTCTCTGTCTGAGGGGTTGGAGCAAATGCGGTTATATCGTAGCGCTTGGCTGTAGACAATGGATCGAGTGGTATGATCTGGATGAAAGCTAGAGGCATGTAGGTAGGAATAGCGGTCAGTAGGTTTCCGATATAGGGTGGTGTTTATGTGACCATCGCTTATTAGCACCGGAGTGTCCAGGAAGTGAATCTCTTGTGTGGACTGGTCCAGGCTGAGGTTGATGGTGGGATGGAAATTGTTGAAATCATGGTGGAATTCCTCAAGAGCTTCTTTTCCATGGGTCCGGATGATGAAGATGTCATCAATGTAGCGCAAGTAGAGTAGGGGCATTAGGGGACGAGAGCTGAGGAACCTATCCTTGCAACAAAGCCCGTTGCCAACTCTGTCCACATATCTATTCAGGGGATACCATCATAGGGCCTAATCACATCAGCCACACAATCAGAGGCTCGTTCACCTGCGCATCTACCAATGTGATATATGCCATCATGTGCCAGCAATGCCCCTCTGCCATGTACATTGGCCAAACTGGACAGTCTCTACGCAAAAGAATGAATGGACACAAATCAGACGTCAAGAATTATAACATTCAAAAACCAGTTGGAGAACACTTCAATCTCTCTGGTCACTCGATCACAGACCTAAGAGTGGCTATACTTCAGCAAAAAAGCTTCAAAAACAGACTCCAACGAGAGACTGCTGAATTGGAATTAATTTGCAAACTGGATACAATTAACTTAGGCTTGAATAGAGACTGGGAATGGATGAGTCATTACACAAAGTAAAACTATTTCCCCATTGTATTTCTCCCTCCCACCCCCCCCCGCACTGTTCCTCTGATATTCTTGTTAACTGCTGGAATTAGCCTACCTTGCTTGTCACCATGAAAGGTTTTCCTCCTTTCCCCCCCCTGCTGCTGTTGATGGCTTATCTTAAGTGATCACTCTCCTTACAGTGTGTATGATAAACCCATTGTTTCATGTTCTCTGTGTGTGTGTATATAAATCTCTCCTCTGTTTTTTCCACCAAATGCATCCGATGAAGTGAGCTGTAGCTCACGAAAGCTTATGCTCTAATAAATTTGTTAGTCTCTAAGGTGCCACAAGTACTCCTTTTCTTTTTGCGAATACAGACTAACACAGCTGCTACTCTGAAACTTTACTATAGATTTCTCATTTGAGAGGCAGATTTTATACACAACCAATAACCTAACCCTACACTCATCAACATATCCTACACAGTACAGGAGACAGCAGGCACACCCCAAATCCCATGCTTGTTGGTCAAACTGCTAAAGCCATCAGAAGTGGACCATATGAAGAAGCCCCCCATCCCCATCCGACCCTAAAGAAAGGGAGAAAGCAACTACATCCCTAAAAACAAAGAAACAGCAAGTAAACAAAAACAGATACAGACCAACAGAAAGTGCACACAGCACATACCAAACACTGCCTCTCAAAAGTTCCCACAATGCCTACAGAAAAAGAGAGAGACACTCATACCCCTATCAGGTTATTAGAAGAGCTTAACAATATAATAATTAGGTTCTTTTGCCTTTCAGTCTGAGTGACTACAAATATTGGTTTTTATCCCTACAAATTACAGTTTGCAAAGTTCCAATTCCCAGAGTGAATTACTGAAATTCAGTCATTTTGCTTGATCTTCTTACATAGCTGGCAGGGTAAATCAGACTTTAAAAGGAGACTTTTAGAACTATGGTAAGGTATAACCAAAAGAATTTATCATCTGCACAGGAGATTTTGGTCAGAAACTGAAGTATCCCATGTCATTATGCGCCTAGATTTTCCCTTCCATTTATTGCAGAGTTTGAAAAGTTTCTTCCTCCTGGTATTGTGCCACGTTGAAAATCACTAATTATACTGGATACTTTATGCAATCAAAGACCCGCATGTATCAGTGAGAAGTTAGATGTTGAAAACATATATAAGTATGCCTTGTGGGTCAGAATTAAGTTTTATGATCAGATGTCTGAGACACTTGGATCAGAGATAGGGATGAACTAAAGTCAGAGATCTCCCAAACTTTGGGTTGCTGGAAATTTAGATCCAGGTAGAAATTTTGTCACAGGAGTCCCTTTCTTGTTTACTTAATTTGATTACAGTTTGGACTTTTTGGGTGCTTCCTTATTGTATTTCTCAATCTTTTTGAAGTGCCTTCATCATGATTTAGCAGATTTCCCAAAAAGGAATCCTAATGGTCAGCTTTTCTGGGGGTGTCTGAACAAAATGCATTTGCATATTAGACTCTGAGGAAACTATACCTGAACAGAGCAAATCAGAACCTCTGTTGTTTATCCCTAAGTAATCAAAGTGCTTTGGATCAAATTACACAGTAAAGGGGTTCAATCGAAGCAGAAAAATGGTGTGAATTCCAGAAGGGAAAATTGGTGGTTTCACATAACCCCATTAAATACAAAATATTGTTGAAGTTTCTTCTACTTTCACTAACTAAAAATCAAAACTATGATACCACTAATATGGGTTAATGGAAACCCATTCATTAAAAGTGTCTTTAGAATAAGATGTTCTGGACAGATTCTGAAGTCAATGGGGGAACTCTAGGAGTGAAATACTACTACATGTAAGTAAGAGGGCAAAGTCTGCCTTGGTGATGATTAGATTAAATGAAGAAGTTGTATTGTGCAATAAAGTATTCCACTCAGGCAGCATAATTCGAAGTATACAAACAATTATGTATTCTATTATCATTTTTAATAAAACTGAACACTTGGAGGGGGGAAAAGAACCAAAAACAGAAAATGGATTTTTTTGTTCTTTTCTACAACACTGGCTCAATCATCAAGTTTCATTAATAAATTACTATGTGCATGTGTTTTGTCTGTGCTTTGCAGCATGAGTATTTTCAGCTGTCCCATGATATCCTACCTAATTAAGAACATGTTTTAAGAGCATGTTTTTATATTAGAAAACAGTACAATACATCTGTGATTTAGCTCCACACCAGTCAGAGGGATTATTTACCTTTTCACAGTGACCTTTTTTTTATCTGCCAAGTTACAACTGTATGGCTACAATAATCCCCACCAGAATTTCCCTCTCTGAGAGCTGTTAGCCATGGTAGAGTACAACTGACAGAGTTAATAAAGCCTACAGAATATGGCTGAATAAAAGAAGACTCTCCTATGCACCTCAGATTGGGATATGATTTTGCCATTTCATAAAATCTACACTAGATAGTTAGCAACTTCTCATTTTCAGAATCAGTGTTATCTGACCACCTTAGCTCTCTCTCCCCCACTCTCTCTGAATTCAGTGGGAATTGGGACACTCAGGAAAGCAAATTACAGGCACCTGCCCAGCCCTTCTTACCAGATAATTTCCCTCATCATATATTTTCCTCTATAGCTGTTTGCCTGTGGAAGACAAGTCACACAATGTCATGTTTGGAAAGTGCAGTTCTCCTGTGATAAAGGACCTTAGTTTTTTATGAGACTTCCATTTAACTGTTGAGGAAAAAAAAACAACCCAAGTTCTGGACGGTGTTGGTGCAAACTAATGGTGAAAAATTGACTGAAACATTTTGCTTCAACACAAATTTACCAATGAAGTCAGTTTGGTGTTTGGATCAGCATCTTAATGACCTCAACAGAAAAACTGAGGCTATGACTGCACTACAGGCTATGTCGGCAAAACTTATGTTGCTCAGGGTGTGAATATTCCATCCCTTTGAGCGAGTTAAGTTACACCAATATAATTGCTCATCTGCACAGCACTATGTCGGTGAGAGATCTTTTGCTGCTTGCGGAGACATAACTTCTGCTTTTTTGTGGAAGTGATTTTTTTATGCTGATGGGACAGCGCTCTACTATCGGCATAGAGCATCTTCACCAGATGCACTGCAGTGACACAGCTGTACCTGTACAGCTGCACTGCTGCAGTGCTGTACATATAAACATGGCCTAAGATTGTAAGTTTCAGGGTATCAGGTTTTTCATGACTGTGCTTTTCTATAACTTTGTAGAATACTCAGCATAATGGGGCCCCACTCCAGACTGTCACCCTTGGCCATTATTGTAACATAAGCATTATGATTTAAGGCCCGGTCTATACTAAGAATTTAAATGGGTATAGCTAAGACTCTCCGGGCTGTGAAAAATCCACATCTCTGAGATCCGTAGCTATACTGATATAGCTACACTCACCCAGTGTACACAAGGTCAACAGAAGAATTCTTTCATTGACCTAGCTACTGCCTTGGGGAAGTGGATTACCTATGCCAATGGGCAAACTCCTCCTGTTGACCTACGGATTGTCTATTGTGAAGCCGTGCCACTGTAACATTTTAAGTATAGACATACCCTCAATCATTGACATGAACTGAGCCTAAAGAGTTACTCACTCAAAAAGCAACACAAATGGAACTCTGTCTTCATACCCCATAGCATCTACCCCAGCATACAGAAGATCAAGGAGTGTGAAGAAGGCCCAAAGTTGCTGTAGAGAATATGAACAACAGCACAAAGACAAGCTATTGCTGAACCTCTTTGCTGCTTAAGAGGACACAGCAAATCGGATAATCCTAACAGAATAGGATATAAAAATCCATGCAAAACAAGACTCCAAATAAGATGGTATCAATATATAGTGACAAGGAACACTATTACCTTACACAAATCAGACTCTCTGTATGAGGTCTAAAAAATATAAAGTCATAAGCTTAAACTTTTATTTTCCTCAAGGGCACTGGGAAAGAGATACACAGTCAGAATGACAGTGTTTTGATACCATATTATTAAACTACATGCAACACATTTCATACTTTATGCTACTGGTGATTTTCTATTAGAGACTCAACTATATAACTTTGCCTATCACTTTTGTCTGATCCAGAAATCAGCTAGAAGTGTTTACTTGTTTGAATGACAAAACTGGGAGAACAGATATTCAGAGATAACCTAAGGAAAGATGAGTAAATGCAAAGCAGGACTGATCTTAATCCTCAAAGGCAGCCTTGGAGGCTAGCAGGGGATTGTAAAGAACATTAAGCAGAAAGCTTTTGACAGGCCGTCTTACTGATCTTGTCTTACCAGACATGCAAGAAGTTCACCAAACCACATGATTAATGTTAGGGTGAAAATAGTCTTCTCAAGCAGTCTGCCATGAAGTGATTGAATTTTGTAGAACTATGGTAATGGAACATCATGGGGACATAATTTTCTACATCAGTGATGACTGATAAAAATAAGTGTCCTGGAATTCAATAGGAGATGCACAGCAATCATAGCTGGCAAATTCCAGTAGCGGCTGACTTTAAAGCATGATCAAAATTACTGTCAGATATTGCGTCTCATTGTGAGGAGTTGTGTGGAAGTTAGAGAGCCTCTAAGGTGGCGTCAGCCATGAATTTGCTAAATGTCACCACAAGAGGGAGCTGACTCAAGCCACAGCTATATTAAGTAACTATCATAAGCAGCACGGTGTTTTGCTCCCTAAAATTCAAGATCTGGATTGTTATTTAAGTTTTGAGTGATGAACAGATATGGTACAGTCTCATTTGCAGAACAGCGTAACATGAGAAATCTTTATTTTTAAAAATCATGAATAATCTCCAGTTTGGGAAGAAATGTTTATATCAGTGGAACTTTGGGATTCATTTGTTTTAAAGAAAATAGCCTGAAAAGAAAACACATGCTACTAGAAAGTACTAGAGATAAAGTACTAGAAAGTACTAGAGAGAAAGTACTCCAATACTAGCAAACACAACAAATTAACAACTATAAAATAAGTACACAGTCCACTTATATTGTAGGCATCCTAGAAGGAGTTCAGACAAACCAATTCACGCTACTGTTCTCAGTTCATAAAAAGTCTTTGTGCCAGGGACCGTGTCCACCTTTATGTTTGCTTTGCACAAGTGGGCTTTTAAACAGAGCTTTACAAAGTAATTTATTTGTCTTGTCTGATCTGTTGACTGACATATGAAATTAGAACTATTATAATTAAATACAGATTTGGGACTACTTACTGGTTAAGTAGATAAAGAATATTTGAATAAGTGGATGGGAACATTTGATAGTAGAAATGCTAGAGGACTGAAGAAGATTGGAATCAAAAAAGTCACCATTTACTGCATGAAGACTTTATTCAAAAATTAAGATAGCAAACTGGTGGAGTTGATGGGGCTGCATGATATCTATTGCCATTCCCTGGAGAAGTGTACGACTGGTTCAGAACCTGAGCTCTATTCCCTTTCATTTTCTTCTGTTTGAATCAAATCAGAAGCTGTTATGGCCATTGAAGCCCATAAAGGACTTTTGATTTTGGCTCTAAGTTGCATTTACCCCAGACACTGGCTCCTAATTCACTGTCCTAATGACAAACCAGAAATTATTGAAAGCAGCCAAAAAGAGGGGAGGTAGTTATAGCTCAGTGGCACCATAAGAAGAAATGTGAAAGAAGAAAATGATATATTACTGAAAACCAATGAACACCGGAGCTAACCTTGCTTGGGACTACTGATGTGAATAAAGTTAAGAGCTGTGCAAATATTTTCCAGATTGAGACCTAAAATAGACAAATACAAGGTGATTAACAGGACAGTGCTGGCCAAGACAACAAGGTACAGCAGAAAGGACACCTGGAAGAAATAGGTTTTAATGGGGAATGAGGTGGAGTGCTTGGTGGACAGAAGGTGAATATCCCAAGAATAGGGGGCAGCATGAATGATGGGGCAAAGCAAAAAATATGGGAGGAGACAGAGGGAAGCAGAGGGACAGGAGAAGGTTACAGTAACCAGGATGAAAAGTGACCAAGCCATGGGCAAGATTTTTAGAAGCCCTAGACCACAAGAAAAGAATGGGGTTGGGTGGTATCAGACAGGAAGACACTTCAGGAATCTAGATAAGGTGGCTCAAAGCGTTGGTCTGGGAACTGAAGACTGTAGAATTATAAATGGTAAGAGAGAACAGAGATGGTAGAGAGGAATTAGGAGAAAGAAGCTCATATTTGGAATATGTTCCCGTGTCAGAGAGAGCAGACAGATCAAGAAGAATGTTGAGTGAAAAGTACAATATCACTAGGCTCACCTAGGAGGAGCTCAGTGAGCCAGGTGTCAATGAAGAGGAAAAGAGGAAGTCTAAGCTTACAGAAGCAGACAACATACAAGGATTTTGAGAGGAAGGAGGACTTGAATGAAGGATTCTCCAAGGTAGGGAATCTTGCATTTTATTTAGAATGTGTTTTTAGCTAGAGGGAAAAGGAATCAGAGCAGAGAGTGACAGAGCAGTTAACGATATGAAAGGGGAGGTCAGAAAAAGCTATGGGGGAAGGAATTGGGAGGAGATAAGGTTGAGGGGACAGGCTGAGTTTTGATATTCTGCTCAAGGATTAAATTATTTAGAAAATAATTTAATCAGACATTAAAGCTCAAAGGCAGATTAAATTATAACGTTTTATTTGAATATTTTAACATATGTATTGTAAGTTAGGGTTTGATATAGCTGTAAAAGCTAATTTCAGAAGCCTTCTGCATTACGTCAGAATAGAGAGCTTTACAAAGATAGTGGAATGTTTCTCAATTTTTATTTACTAAAATACTTACAGCATATCAGCAACTGGTGCTAAATTGTTCATTTAAGCTTCTTGGAAAGATGCCTGGGTGTGCGGTAATTTAATACTTTTTAGCTGGTTGCCAACAGAGATCTGGCATAATGCCCTAAACTGGATGATGCAGTTTTCCTGATTTTTAATTTTATTTATTTATCCATATTTATAACACCAATCATCCAGCTCCACTACTCTCCAAAGATATAAATTATATATATTGTCTCTGTGCTGCTGAAGAACAATACTCACGGATATTTCCAGATGCTATACTACAGGGCTTTATTCATTATTTAGGAAGCACTAGGGCCTAATGGATAGAGCACTGCACTGGGACTCAGGAGACCTGGATTCTATTTCTGACTTGACCACTGGCCAGCTGGCTGACTTTACTTTCTGGTGCCTCATCCATCCTTCCCCCCGCATCTATAAAATGGGGATAATGATACTTACCTCCTTTTGTAAAGCTCTTTGAGATATACTTATAAATACCTTATAAGAGCTAGGCAGAATTATTCTTAGCAGCAGCAGGAATTTGTTAGTGTTGATCCCAGAAGGTCACTGGCTCTGGTTGCTTCATCCCTTAAAGTAACACTGCACAGAACACTACATAGCTGCCCACCTAGAAAAGTGCCCTATGTCACTTCAAGTTGTTTCAAGAGTTAAAATGTTGGGTTGATTTACCTTAATTTTGCTCATAGGCAAATGGTCTCAATTTTTTCACATCACCCCCACTTCACTTCCCTCAGCTCTGCTTCTTTTACTCCACCACAGTCTATGCCCTTGAGAGAGAGACTGATAAACAGTACATGGAAAGAAAAAAAATAATCAAAAAGAACTAGCGAGAAATACCTCACAGTGATGCTGCTTTGACCTGGTTTCCTTTTGTGTTCTGGAAACTGCCATTCCCGTTACTTTGCCTGTGATGCCAGCCTACATAACCCCCTCCTATCCTTCTATCACAGGTATCCCCATATCATATTCTGTGCTGTTCCTAAAGCATGCGATGCGCTCCCTGTGTATGCAGTGAGGCAAATAACATTCTATGGAGGTCCCTCGTAGGTGCATGTAAAAACAAATAATGGTGCCTTTACAGTTTCAGTGCATATATATATATATATATATATATATATATGTCTGCTAAGTATATTTTCAAAATGATAACAATCCATCCTGAACTATTAAGCGCCAACACAGAAATCAATATGGACAGCCTTTAGAGGAAGAATTTAGATTGTATATAAAATACTGATAATCTACTTCATCCAGAAGTTTTTGGTAGTTTATAAGTTGTACCTAATAAACTGTTAATTTATTGCATTGATCTTGGTGATCTATATGCACATTCAGTAAGTTGGCTTTCAAAGTGTCCCCTTTGCATTATTTGTTGGATAAAAGAGAAGAAGGATGCTTATGTTATATATCATACATGCGTAGCTATTTTAAAACTTCAGTCTCTTGGCCAGTGTTGCCCCCTTTATGCAAATCACCAGCTGCAATGGACTTGGCACCGGCAGGTAAGTCCCTGGGACAAGCCAAACAGTAGTCCCACATTAACAGGCAGCAAGCAGTCTCTCAAGCCATTCCTGGCCCCAGCCTAGCCTCTCTCACTAACTGGTAGATGGAGAATCTGCTCTCTTTCACTGTCAGCCCCTAAATGAGCTGTGCTCTCACCTTTTAACCCTTCCTCCTAACCTGACACTTATGGCAGGTGTAGCAGGGTGGGACTGACTGAGCTCACAACAGCTCATTAACCATTTCCTGGCCAATGTAGGGTTTGCATACCCCAAAGCAGCATTACCTTAGCCCTTTTTGTCATAGCATCATATGGGAAGCTCATGCTTAGCTACTTATCTACAATGAACCCTAAATCCTCTCAGAGTCACTCCTCTCCAGAATACAATCTCCCCATCCTGTAGGTATAGCCTAGTATTGTATGTTCCTAATAACCTTGCATTTGGTTGTCCTTTGCTGGACTTAAATGTTATGGGTTCAGATTTCAAGCCGTCTCTTACAACTTCTAAACTGATGCATGTGGTTTGAAAGGCTTACATATTAGCATTTTCAAACTACACATTTGCACCTGAAAACTAGGTAGTTGCACAATTACCTGATTTCCAGGTGCAAATGCCTTTTCTGAATGCTTAATTTTGCAACCACAATTTTAGAGGCTATCCTTGAAATTAGTCCTTTGGGTAAGTTTAAACCTCAGAAAACATAAATGTTGAAAGAGATTTATTTTGCAATTGATGATGCTTTATTATAATGTGCTAGAGAATTGTTTCATTTGATTGTTTCAGGTTGCAGTAATTTTATATTGGGTTTTTCTTTTAGGCTATAAAATTAGTCACCGTAGCATTAAAAAGCATTGAGAAAAGATGTGCAGAAAATGGAAGAAGTTAAATTAAGGTACAACATATGGTGTATGAATGTTAGCACTATTTTTAATGCTCTTAGGGATTTCACAGAAATGAAAGTTTGTCTAAGATGACTTCCTAGAAAAAGCTCATAAGGACTGTTCAGTTTGATGGTATGTTTTAACAGCAGTTTATTTACAGGATAATCCTTATATGACTTTTGTATGACAAACAGGTATTAATATAAAGTATTTCACAAATAAGTACCAGTTGGAAAAGTGTATTGCATACAGTGTCTGGGGGAGCCCAGAAGTGCTGATGCAGAATATAAAACCAGCTTGATTTCTTTTTTGTTTTGCCTTTTTTTGTTCCAATGTCATATGCCTTGGGAATGGGCTAGATATAAAGAGTAAACAGCACACTGGACCAGAATACACTTAGTAGTGTTAACTTCTCATAGATTTACCTTAGTTTCCTGATTCCTGTTTCAACTTTAAGCTGAAGGGATGGAATCATGGAAAATAGAGATGGAAAGACATGGAGGTCATTTATCCCACTGCGAGGAAGATTGATCTCTACAATATATCTTCTATTACTTTATTCAGTTCCCAGTTTTAAATATCTCAAATTAAGGGCTTTCACCACTCTCTTTCAAGACTGTTTGAGACAAGTAGATTGCACCATTAGAAAATACTTCTTTAAATCAGTATAAATTTACCTTTAGCCTCATGCTATTGTTTCAAATGATATAACTTTGTTACCATCTCTTTGGAGTTTACACACTTCAGATATAGTACTTGTAGACAATTACTGTGCTCCCTTTCAGTTATCGTTGAACTAAGCTGTACACATTCAGATCTTTTGATTTTTTTCTCTTCTAAATCCATGCTTCTTGTCTCCTGTAAACTTTTGCTGTTCTTTGAATTTGCTCCCGCATCTTGCTTGTAATAAGGGGCCCAGAACTGACTTTATTCAATAGAGTTGCTTGGAGATGGACTATCACCTCTCTGCTCTCTGATGTGTCTGCCACCCAGGCCATAGTTTCTATCTTACTGAATTGCAAGCTCACATCTAATGTGTTGGTTACTAGCATCCTTACTGTAAGCCCCTCTTTGCGTCTGCTTACAGTGCCTCTCTCCCAGAAAATATTTGGTTTGTCTAATTTCCACCTCCCATCTCTCTCTAGTCTCAATGAGTCAGGGCTGCCCTGTCATGTGCTTAAAGTTAAATACATGCTTTTGTTTTTGGAGAATGAGGGCTTTAATTTGTATTTGTCCATCTCATTTTGTTCCTTCAGCCCATATTTCTAACTGCTTTAGGCTCTCTGGGATTATTTCTTTATGGCTGTTCATATAGCTCTATAAATGTTCCCCTTTCACCTATAAATAGAATGTGAGGGCTCTGCCCCAAATGGCGCATTCTATTTTTTTGTTTCTGCATATCCACTGGATCTCCCAACATTTATCAGTTTAGTATCTTTTAACAGTGCAGCGAGAGGTGCTATTTCTTCCTCTACCAGATTATTAAGGAAAAATTTAAATAAGATTTAAACTAATACTGATCCTGTCAATGCTCCAGGACACCAACACCTCACCATAACTTTATACGTTGATGTGTAACGATTACCATGACCTGTGTTAGAAATAAAAAAACCGCCCATCATAATTATTAGATCCAGTGGGATTAAACACCTACATTTCCACTGTGTGACAGGTAAAAGCCTTTTACTGTTCATTAATAACAATATAGTAACCAAGTGATTTAGAGACTGCTGTGATGCGAAAGCATATACCTGCAGTGCAAAGTACCCATGATCCTGTACTCTGAAGCACAGTTTTCTAGTTTAATAATATTACAAGCTTTTTTTTTAAGGTAGCAACCATTGTAGTACAAAAGGAATATTGACATTTCTTGCATATAGGAGCTCTACATGGGACGTAACATTCCATAATCAGTGAGGAACTTGCTACAGTGATAAGATGCATCACCCAGTTTACAGATTTAGGGAGAAATCGTGGCTCCATTGAAGTCAATGGCAAAATTCCTACAAATTTCAGTGGGGCCAGTATTTCACCTATTAAGGTGAAAGAAGACTGTGCCATGTCTTGATGTTGATGAGCAATGCTGAAACTGAAAAGAATGGGTATAAGGAGAATTTGTAGATTTACTGTTTGGAAATCTCTTTCGTCCAGTAACAGTTTTATTTTTTCCTTTATTCTAGGCCTTGAAGTTGCAGTCTTCTTACACAAAATTCCTCTTTTCTAAATTGAAACTCTTGGTACTGGAGAAATTAAAGATGTGCCAAAGACACTATAATATTTCAGTCTGCTTTTACCAGAGACAACTAACCAAATCCCTGAAGTTAATTTTTACACAGATGGTACAGGCTTTTTACATTATATTTTTATATCCAACAGCTCCTTTAGGCCTCTAACTCTAGGCACTGACCCTCATAAGCTTTCATTTCCCATCTTTTTCTTCATGAATTTCCATGCCTCCCTCACTATGACTACATCTTAATAAGTAGACATCACAGTACTAACCCTTGTGCTGACAGTAGTATGTACTTTTTTTCCACCCTATATCAATTTCATGCTACCAACTAATCAGTTAGGATGTCTCAGAAGGACAACACCATCCTCAGCTACCAAAGTCACACATTTGCGCTCTGCAATGTGTGGGACGTTTTCCTTTTCTGGGTTTAGACATTTATGTACTGTGCTAAATGCCAGGTTTCTGGCCCTGACTATTATATCCTTAGAAAGACGCTGGTTGGAAACACAAAAGTCAAGAGGTTTTGGCATGCAGAGGCATCTTTTATTTATAAGCTGATACTTCTGTTAAGGACAGCCCTGTTCTGTGAAACATACCTTGGGAAAAAAGTGCTCTTTTTCCATAAATCACTTAAATATTTCCTTTTAGGTTGCATCTTTCTGATTGACTAATGCAATCTCACTGTTGTCATCCAACACAGCACATCACAATACAAATTTGGCACCATAGTCCATAATCCTTCCTAGCACTATCTCGTTCTAGCTCACAGAGGATTTGTGTGTTTTGAAGAAACAATGTTAAATTTTATTTATAACCACAACAAAATCAAACCATTTAATGGAAAATGTGCTCTTTTTGCTGAATTTACTGATCAACACAAACCCACCTGCCTAGTTTGTCTCAAATCACTCATAGTCTCAGCTCCCGCTTCCCAGACTTCACATTGCTTTTTGCTCTCAACAAGAGTGAGGTATATGTTCAAACATGGGTAATATGCTCAAACATGCAGATACTTGACCAAATTCACTTCTTATGGAACACATACCTTTTTGAGCAGGATCAATGACTAGGTCATAATTTGAGGCAGTCTGTAAAAAGATTAAACCCTGGAATCTTAAAAATATTTGCAGATATTTTCAATGTGAACAGCTAACTTGATTAAAAAGGTGATAAATGGTATCTTTAAGAGGTGCAAAGGGACGGTTCAAATCATGTTAGTTAACTCAGGTTAACAAAGAAAGAACTTTTGTCTATTATCTAGACAAGACCTTACTGGTATAGCTGCTTCAAGTACACAGTGATCATCTAGCCAACCCCACCTCCCTATCCCCTTTGACTAGAAAAGCGTGTCAGGTTTGCTTTCTTTGCTTAAAACATCTTCATCGTTTATTTATAAAAAAGTTAGCTCAAATCCAAAAGTAACACCAATGATGTCAGTTTCCATTGCATGTCAGCCTCAGTTGCATGAATAACCATGTCTGGCATTTTGAAAGATATCTTCAATTCTACATTGCATCCCTGCTTAAGAAAGGGTGTGGTTCCCCAATATCCTGCAATTTATGTAGTAATTTAGAAAAGTGCAAAGTGGATGTGAAATGCTACCAAGACAGGGCAAATACCTCCTCTCTCTTTTTTGTGTATAAAATTTTGTCCACCCAAACCAGGTTAGCTTTGACAAAAGAGATTTGCCTGAAATACGATTATGCTTTCAACCCTTATTGCCCAAACTGTGTCCACAGATTGTGAATGTTCACAATTGATTACATACATAAAGCTTGCACTAGTGTACAAATGGGTTCAAGTTCCTATTTTCTATGTGTTGTTACGTATGCATGAATATATGTACATATTTTATGGGTGTAACAGACAGAGTCCTGGTCTACACTACACAGGTTGACACAAGGCAGCTTACATCTACCTAATTCTGTAAGGATCTTTAGTAAAATGTCATTCCCACCAATGTAATTTGCCCACTACACCAACTTAACTCCACCTCTGCGAGAAGTGTAGCATTTAGGTCAATCATTGGGGTGACACAGTGTCAGTGTAGAAAATGCATTACTTAGATTGATTTTAGTGGCCTCCAGGAGGTGTCCCACAATTCCCACTGTGACCACTCTGGCCATCGTTTTGAACTCTGCTGCTCAACAGCCAGGTACACAAATACAAGCACCTCCCCCTTTCATGCCCAGCAAATTTTTGAAATTTCATTTTCTGTTTGCTCGGTGTGCAGTGCTCACATAGCAATTGCCTAGCTGACCATGCCACCTCCATGCTGCAGACGTGCTCCTACCTAGAGCACAAAGGAGGTGTTGGATCTCCTGGATCTATGGGGAGAAGAGGCTGTGCATGCCCAGTTCTGATTCAGCTGTAGAAATATCAATATCTATGAGTAGATCGCTCAGGGCATGGGGGAGAAGGGCTACAACAGGGACCTGCAGCAGTGCTGTGTGTGAAAGTCAAGGAACTGTGGCAGGAATACCAAATAAGCAAAGGAGGCTAACAGTCACTCTGCTGTGGGGCCGCAGACATGATGCTTTTACAAGAAGCTACATGCTATCCTGAGCGGTGACACTCCCTCCCGCCACAAGCGCCCCATGGATACTTTGGAGGAGTCAGATTCACAGACCACTGGAGTGAACCCTGAGGACGAGGGGTTGGAGGAGGAAGAGGAGGAGAAGAATGGGGACAGGCGATGGGGATCCAGTGGCCCAGTGAGCCAGGAACTCTTTTTGACTCCAGAGCAGTCAAGCAAGTCCCCACAGTCCAGCACAGGTGAGCCTGATGCAGAGGAAGGAACCTCTGGTAAGTATGCAGTTTGATTTGATATTGCACGGACACATCTGTTCATTTACTCTTTTTTAATCAGGCTAGAGGAGATAGTGAAATAACTAGTAAAGGTAGAGTCCCTATATGCTTCTCATTTCCATGTAGTTAGGCAGAGGAGGCCTTGCAGAAAAGTTTATGTGCACTGGGATGTCCTGTGAATCCTACATAGAGATCTCGAGGAAGCTTTCCTGAAGTAGTCTGCAATCCTCTGCTGAAGATTTCTGGGGAGGGCTGCCTTTTTTTTTCCACTTCGGTAGGATGCTTTTCCATGCCACTCAGCAATTACTTCAGCAGGCATCATTGCAGCACACAGGCAAGCAGCATACAGACCCAGTCTGCAGCCAGAAGCATGCAGGAGCTGTTCCCTTTCAGCTTCCGTTACCCTCAGCAGTGAGATATCCGCTAAATTCACCACTGCCTATGGAAAATGGTGCCAGTATTCAGTTCAGTTGCCCTATCCATATATACTCATGCCTGTGAGCTCTCCATCTCCCGCTCTTATTATGCCAACTCTCCCTGTCTTTTCCCGGAGTCATACTCACCATGTCTGGGACTGCCACCGTGCTCTATGAATCCCAAACAGAAGTGAGAATGTAGTGCTTGAAACTTGTGTAGATCAAGGGGAGTGAATACATTCACAATAGTACTTCTGTACATTGTATTTTTTGCACCTGGAAATGTGGCCTTCAGGATCTCTCCATCCACACCAGCGGAGTGGCTCAGCCAGATAAGGAGGAGAAGGAAGAGGACACAGGACGGCATGTTTCAAGAGATCATATAAGCCTTTTGTGCTGCAGATATTGAGCAGAGGTCTTGGAGAATCATACTTGGACAGAATGGAGAGGGATAATGCAGACAGGAGAAAAGAGTGGGAAATGGAGAGTGACGTGCAGCAAGAGCTGATAGTGCTTCTGAAGCAGCAAACAGATATGCTGGAGAGTCTTGCTGACCTGCAGGCTCAACAGATCCATGTTCACCTCCCTTTCCAGTCCACAGAGTACTGCATTCTGGGACCTCTCCACACCTCCCCCACTATTCCACATGGCATATGGGGCCTCTGCATTACCCTTTCCACTCCACCCTAGGCAGAGGTACAAGTAAGCCTGTATGCCCCAGTACGGTGTACTAGCAAGAGCCGGTGTGCTGTACAGGGGCGGACCGGCTTCCCCAGGTGGCAATTTAAAGGGCCTGGGGCTCCCAGCAGCGGCTGGAGCCCCGAGGCCTTTAAATTGCCACCAGAGCCCCGCTGCTGGAGCCCTGGAGTAGCGGCGGTGGTGCTCCAACGGCTATTTAAAGGGCCCATGCTCGGAAGGGGCCCCGGCTGCTTTTCTCCACCCCCCATTCTCTCCTCCGGGGGCAGAAGCTTGGTGCTGCCTTCTCCTGGGGCTCTGTCCTGCTGCTGCCGGGCAAGCTCTGCCAGCAGCCCAGCTCCCCTTTCCCCCTCCTCTTCCCCCAGTGTGCTGTGTTCTACTCCCCCTCTCACTCCCTCTCCTTGCCGCCGATCAGCTGTTTGCTGGCATGAGGAAACAGAGAAGAGGCAGGGGCGGGGCCTTAGGGAAGGGGGTGGAATCAGGGCATATCCCCTCCAGCCCCCTGCTGTGAGCCGCTCAGGGCAAGGAGCTGGGAGCGACCCCAGCCCACACCCCCAGTCCTCTGCCCTGACTCCTGCACCCCCCCCCCACATCCCCATCCCCACGGGAGCACCAAACGGGAGCTCCTGCACCCTCCCCCACCCCACATACCCACCTGCACCCCTTGCACCGAATGGGAGCTCCACACCCCACCCTCTTGCCCCAACCCTGAGCTCCCACCCTCATTCTAGCTCTTGGACAGACCCTGTACCCCAACCTGATCCTGCACCCTAACTCCCTCCCAGACCCAGCCCTCTTCTTTGTGCACCCCCACCCGCAGCTCGGTGGAGAAAGAGAGGAAGAGAATGGGCTAGAACCAGAGAGAAGGTAGGTACCCTCTCTATGTGGGCAGGGGTGTATGTGTGAGATCTTGTTTACCCGCTCCCCAGCCCTGCTGCCCTTGCAGTTTACCCCTGGCCCTTCCCTTGCTCCAAGGACCAACCCTATCTCCTGCCCTACTGTGCTTTTGCTCCCAGACCCCGCCTTGCTCCAATCAGCAGGGACTAATTCTCCCCCCATGCCCCACTGTGCTCATCTTGCCCCTGGCCCCTGCCTCGCTCCAGCTGGTGATCAATCCTTACCCCCCTCCCACCACCATGCCCTGCTGTGTTCTTGCCCCTGGCGTCTTCTTTCCCCGGGGGGCCCTCAAATATGTTTGGTGCCAGGCCCACAAAAAGTTAATCTGGCCGGGCCCTTTAAATTGTCCCTGGAGCCTTGTTGCCAGAGCCCTGGGTAGTGGCAGCAGGGCTCCAGTGGCAAGTTAAAGAGTTGGGGTGGTAGCGGTGGCCCCAGGCCCTTTAAATTGCCCCCTTTAAATCACCCCCGAACCCCAGGGCTCTCAGTTGCCTCTGCAGCTGGGAGCTCAGGGGGTGATTTAAAGGGCCCGGGACTCCCAGCTGCTGCTCCCATAGCCCTAGCCCCAGGCCCTTTAAATCCTGATTTAAACTGCCTGGGGATTTAAAGGCCCCACCTCTTCCGGTTGAGGCCCCGCCCCCTCATCAAGACTCCAGAATACCGGTAAATCCTTTAAGTTACTTTCACCCCTGACCCTCGGGGAGAGTACAGATAATCACAGCTGCACACACACTGACCTGTGAGAGACATGATTGAGATATGTGTTTGTAAAATGAAAATTACTGTTCTTTCCCTTTCAAAGGTTCTTTTCCCTGTATTTATAACATTTCACTCAGTTATAAATCTGTTTACATGGGTTTGGAATAAAAGCATATTTATGGAAATGTAAGTCATCTTTATTAGTTCACAACATATGCTGGCTGGGGCTGACATCATTCACCGATAATAGCAATAGGTGCATTTGCAATGTTATATTACCATACACACAGCTCTCATTACAAGGTTCATACTGGGGTGCAAAAATACAAAGTCAGGCACACCACACAACAGCAACACACATTACTGTGGTTCATTATTAAAATGGTCTTTCAAAACCTCCCTGAGCCGTATATCTTCCTGTTGAGCTATTGTTATAGCTCTGGTATCTGGCTGCTCAAAATCAGCAGACAGTTATTCCACTTCTGCCCTCCATCCTGGTGAAAGCGTCTCTCCCTTTGCTTCACAGATATTATGAAGTGCACAGCAGGTAGTTGTAACCATGGGGACATTTTTTCCCCCCACTGCAGTCTAATCCTGTGAGTAGACAATGCCAGGAGCCTTTCAAGCAGTCAAAGGGACATTCAACTGTCATTCTGCCTCTGGTTGAAGCACTCCTTGCTGATGTTGAGGTGTCTCATGTATGAGCCATGGGAGTAAGATTAGGCTGGGTCTCCCAGGATCACTACTAGCATTTTAACATCCCCATTTGTAATCCTCTGGTCTGAAAAGAAAGTTCCTGCTTGCTGTATTCTTAAAGCTGTGTGCTTCATGAACCTTCCCTGACCATCCTGCGTTGATGTCAGTAAAACATCCCCAATATTCTACCAGCACTTGCAATACCATTGAAAATTAGCCCTTTCTGTAGATGTACTCTGCGGAAAGGTGGTCGAATGCCAAAATAGGGACATGCGTGCCCCACAACAGTTCAGGAACCCCATTGCTGCAAAACCATGCAGTACATCCTGCACATTGCCCAGAATCACAGTCCTTCATAGCAGGATGTGGTTAATGGCCCCTGCACACGTGCATCACAACTATTCCCACAGTGGATTTCCCAACTCCAAATTGATTTCTGATCAATCAGTAGCAATCTGGTGTTGCAAGCTTCCACACAGTGATTGCCACTTGCTTTTCCACTGTCAATGCAGCTCTCATTTTGGTGTTACTGCACCAGAAGGCTGAGGCAAGCTTCGCATATCCTTCCAAGAATGTGGCCTTGTGCATCTGACAGTTCTGAAGTCACTGGTAGTCATCCCATACCTGCATAATGACGTGATCCCACCAGTAAGTGCTTGTTTCTAAGGCCTAGAACCATCACTCCACCATGTTAAGCTGCTCTGTGACTGCAAACAGTAACTGCAAATTGGTTCTTTACATGGCTTCCAGCAAGCCAACCTGCAAGGAATCGTTATATTCCATGTGGCTCCTCTTGTGGGTCTGGAAATACTGCAGGATCAGGCGCATTGTGTTCACATTATGGGATGCAGATAAAATTATGGGATGGATAAAACTGCATTATGGGATATTGAAACCATGTTCCTGGTCATTCCTGTGTGACGCATTTGCCCCCACGAGGCATTGCAAATCCTTCCCAAAATACCCTGTGCTAGATGGTGGCAAGTTGCAATGTGGGATATTATTGAGGGTGCACTGTTCTTTGCGTTGATGCAAGCACTGCTAGTGAGGATGCACACCACTGACACAAGGAGCATAGTGTGGACATGCTAAAGCAATTTAATCACTGCACAGGCGGTATGTCAATGTAACTTAGCAAAAAGAAAAGGAGTACTTGTGGCATCTTAGAGACTAACAAATTTATTTGAGCATAAGCTTTCGTGAGCTACAGCTCACTTCATCGAATGCATCCGATGTAAGATGCATTCTAAGATGCCACAAGTACTCCTTCTCTTTTTGTGAATACAAACTAACACGGCTGCTACTCTGAAATGTAACTTAGGTCGACTTAATTTTGTATTGTAGCTTTGCCCTGAGTTTTGAAAACAGTTCATTATAGGTCTCTCTAGGATACGAAAGCACTTAAATAGTGTGCTAGTTTTATCATCTGGTATGTAAGCACTATATTCAGAGATACCTGCTGCACATTGTGATTGTTCATATTAAAGAAGAGACATACACTGCATTCTCTGATGGGGACTTTACTCTAATTTTCTCTTCCTATTACTGAATCTAAAATTTAAAAAAAGCATTAGAAGAATGTTACATAGGTTGAAAAAAGTCAAGCATTTAAAAGTTAGGAAATGCAGATTTCAGTTGTGCGGACAATCATAATTCTGCCCCCTTGAGTGTTCATCCTGTGCTCCGAATGAGACAGGAGTCCCGTGAAATGAGCAGTATGTGATGATGTAATTAAAGATTATATCATAATGAATATGTATTAAAATAGTATGTTCCCTTACAGTTGATTCTTTAGTAATCACTGCATATTATAACACTACCATTTTACATTTGGTTTTTCTGGGAAAAAATAAGACGGGAACTTCGATCATTTTTAAATGGAGATGATTATTTGTCGAACAGTTAGGGACTTAACTTTTAGGTGCATTTGAATCAACATATGGTATCCTTATTGTTTATCTCTCCATTCATTTTTCTTTCATTTTCACATTTAAAAAACCTCCCACCTTTCCCGTTTTTCTCCCAGCATCTGACGGGGAGCCGCTGAAGAGGCATTATACTGGGACTATTCCCATTCTTCATTCAGCTAGCCTCTCGGACATGCCTGGCTCTCCAGGTTTCAAGCACTGTCTGACCTGCAGACTCTCAATACCAGTGACAGACAGCCACTTGCAGTGGAGGGGAGAAATACGCTATCCAAATGTGTCCCTACTGCAAGAAACTCACAGCGCAGACAAGAAAGGCCAGGGACCTCCAATTAAAACTCCGACTCCGAGTCCAGGACACCTCCTCACCAGTCCTCACTTGCATCTGCCTCAGATATGGTCCTCTGCAAAAATGTCTGCTAAGGACCCTGGTCCTACCAAAGTCATAAAAAAGAGGTCTCACTCCTTGCCACACCAGGATTTACTTCCAAAAAAGCAACCCCTGACCACAAAAACTGCCCCGGTACCGATGGCACCCAGAGCACTGGACTGTAAGGCACTGGGACAGTCCGGTACCAAGATGGCCTGAGGAGCAAAATACCCTGTGGAGTTTTGCTCTCATAGCAGCAAAACTAAGCCTCATAGCTCAGCACCAAGGGAGCAGAAATGTCAGGCACAGAGCAGCGCAAGGGCCCCGCCTGCTGCACCAATACAATATGACAAGTCTGCGGCACCGACAATGCGCCCTCTGGTTCCAGCCTGAGCTTGCCTGCGCTGTCAGCACCGTGTCTCCCGGTACCACAACAGTTTGTCAGCCATGTGAACCTACTCATTGCTTCCACCCTGGGAACTCTGCTCTTTGGCACTGATGGCACCCCGGTCAGATCAAGGCCAAGCTTTATCACTACACCCACTGGCTCGGCCCATCCTCTCTCCAGTGATGAAGTGGAGACAGGAATGGGCACACCTCACCATCCCTCTCCTAAACCTTGACCTTCTCGGCCACAGGGCATGAGTTGGCAACCCCCACAATGGGTGCCCCCTCCCATGGCCTTCCCATTGCAGTGGGCATACTGGGACCCCTGGGCATTATACAGAGCCCAAAACACCCAGCCATCCAAACCACTTAGGTCAGGACACAGTGATTGCCTCCACCATCTGCTCCAGCTTCCCCAGAACTTCTGAAGAATCAGCAGACAGGCCAGACAGTGACACCCTCCCACCTACCCACATCCTGACTTCGTCTCCGGATGAAACAATAATGCCGCCGATCCCCACATTGGGAGATGACTTCAAATCCTTTCAGGATTTATTTTAAAAAGTAGCTGATTCATTAGACATCTCACTGGCTGAGTTACCAGAGATTCAACATAAGCTGACAGATTTATTGCAAGCTTCTCCATCAGTCTGTGGCCTGGTCCATAGCCTCATCCATTGTCATGCGGAGAGCTTCTTAACTCCATCTCTCCAGCTTCCCCAGGGAAGTTCAGGCGACAGTAGAGGACTTACCTGTTGAGGGGCAAAAATTGTTTGCAGAGAGCACGGGCATCTCCTTACACACCCTGAAGGACTCCCATATGACACTGAAGATACTTGGAATCTATATCCCTGCGAACAAAAAGAAACAGGGCAGATTCTACAACCAACAATTCCATCGGTCCGCATACACTCAGCCTCAAAGACATTATGATCAACACCACAAGCAGTGCCAGACAAGACGGTGTCAGACGCAATAGCAGTCGTCTATGTCTCAGCCATCCACTTCTAGACAAACATTTTGAAGTGTTGGTCAAGGACACTAGAGCCCCATATTCTCCAATACCAAAGTCACCTGTAATTTCCAGCCCACTTGGGGACCGCCTTACACCCTTTTACCCAATCTGGAGAACCATCACCACAGACAAGTAGGTTCTGGAAATTATACAGAAGGGCTATTCCATCCCCTTTCTTTCCTTTCAACCTACTCAGCCCCCTTCCCTCTTCAGGGACCCATCTCACAAGTACCCGTTACAGCAGGAAATACACCATCTCCTTCAATTAGATGCTGTGGAACCAGTACTGGTTCAGCAGAGGGGTTGAGGGTTCTACTCACATTGCTTTCTCACTCTGAAGAAAACAGGTGAGGGAGGCCTATTCTGGACTTATACAAACTGAACAAGTTTGTGAGAACACAGCACTTCAAGATGTTAACCCTAGCAATCATAATTCTGGCACTGGAGAAAGGAGATTGGATCTCAGCCCTCGACCTACAGGACGCTTACTTTCATGTCATTAACCACCCAGTACACAGGCGATTCCTATGGTTCACTCTGGGCAAACTACACTACTAATACAAGGTACTTCCTTTCAGCCTGTCTGTAGCTCCAAGGTTTTTTTCCAAAGTATTGGCCATTGCATCAGCACATCTTCGCAAGCAGGGTGTGACCATATTCCCCTATCTAGACGACTGACTGCTAAAAGCACTGACATACGACAAGGCAGCTCACGCCACTCACACCACTCTAACCCTATTTACAAACCTAAGGTTACAAACCAACCTACAGAAATCCACCCTGGCCCAAACCCAACAACTGGACTTTATAGGGGTACACCTCAACTGTGTCACGGCATCAACATGGCTACCCCAACAATGGTTTCTTGCCTTAACAAACCTAATCGCGACAGTAAGAGACAGCCCACAAATGCCCGCCAGAACTTGACTACAACTTCTCGGACACATGTCGGCTACCACGTTTGTCGTGAATCATGCCAAGGTGCGTATGAGATGTCTACAAACCTGGCTACGCACTGTATACATTCCTCACAGACACTCGATCAACAGATGGCTTACAATGCCCAGCAGAGCGAAAGACTCGCTCAAATGGTGGACAAAAAAAACAAACGTCTGCTCAGGTGTTCCCTTAAAAAAGGGATATCCCATCAGTCACTATCACCATGGACACCTCTCTGGTAGGATGGGGGGCACACTTGGCCAACAACACTATTCAGGGACAATGGTCCCTAGAGGAGTCAAATCTCCACATAAATCTACTGGAGCTCCAAGCAGTTCGAAATGCCTGCCATCAATTTCTCCCCCTGATCTGCAATAAAACTGTCCAGAGTCTCACGGACAATTTGTTGAGTATGGTTTATATAAATCGCCAAGAAGGGACCCAATCTTATCTGTTCTGCACAGAAGCAGTCCACCTCTGGAAATGGTGCATCGCCAACAACATACACATTACAAAAAAGAAAAGGAGTACTTGTGACACCTTAGAGACTAACAAATTTGAGCATAAGCTTTCGTGAGCTTTCGTGAGTATCCGATGAAGTGAGCTGTAGCTCACAAAAGCTTATGCTCAAATAAATTTGTTAGTCTCTAAGGTGCCACAAGTACTCCTTTTCTTTTTTGTGAATACAGACTAACACGGCTGCTACTCTGAAAACTGTTATACACATCACAGCATCCTACCTACCTGGAAACCAGAATGCCACAGCAGACAGCCTCAGCAGGAAGGTTCATGAGTGGGAACTAGACCCACAAATTCTGTAAACTATATTCCGACAATGGGGATTGCCCTCAATATACTTTTTCGCCATGGCCCACAATGCCAAATGCCCACAATACAGCTCCCAAGCGGGACTGGGACACAACTCTCATCAAATGGGAGGACCTGTTCCTGTACGCCTTCCCACCAATCCCTCTGTTGAGTCATGTCCTACACAAAATCAGACATGACAAATCCAGAGTCATCTTGATTGCACCAATATGGGCCAGACAAACATACTTCCCATACCTTAACCTAATGGTTGTCAGATTATGAACCCTTCCTCTCCTGCCTCACCTAATGACACATCATACAGGACAACTCCATCACCCCAACATTCCAACACTTCATCTCAAGGCATGGCTAATATAAGCATGACAGAACTTGAAACATGCTGTTCGAAGGAGGTCCAAGACATTCTACTTAAAAGCCAACGTTTCTCCACACAAACAACGTACGCACACAAGTGGAAAAGATTCTCCATCTGGTGCCGAGACAAGCAAATCATTCCACAATCGGCCCCTTTACCCACTATCGTTGATTACATATTGACACTCAAAAAATCTGGCCTCTCTACTAGCTCACTCAGAGTACACTTATCAGCCATCATCACCTTTCACAACAAGGTGGACAGATTCACGGTCTTCACCCATCCACTGACTAAGTGCTTTCTCAAGGGTATAGAGAACACTTACCCCACATCAAGGGACCTGACCCCTAAGTGGGACCTCAACTTTGTTCTCCATGCCCTCATGGGCAAACCCTTTCAACTGCTAGTGACCTTCTTTTTCCTACACTTATCCATGAAGGTCGCCTTTTTAGTAGCTATCACATCAGCATGAAGGGTGTGAAAGCTGGGTGCCCTAATAGCACACCCACCTTATACCACATTCCTAAAGCACAAAGTAATCCTATGCCCATACCCTAAATTCATACTTAAGGTTGCCTCCCTCTTCATCTCAACGAAGCCATTTACTTACCGTATTCTTTTCCAAGCCACATGCCGACAACAGGGAGCCGTCCCTTCATACACTAGACATCCGCAAAGCATTGGCATTCTATATAAAGAGAACAAAAGCATTCAGTAAATTGTCCAAGCTATTCATATCCATAACAGAATGATCATGAGGTAATAACATTTACAAACAGAGACTTTCTAAATGGATCTCTAATTGTATCAAACTGTGCTATCAAAATTACCAATTTGCAAGCTCCTTCTGGACTTCGTACACACTCCACTAGAGCTATGTCCACATCCATAGCTTTTCTTAAACATGTATTCACCATGGATATTTGTAAAGAAGCTACCTGGCCATTGCCCCATACTTTCACCAAACACTATGCCCTGGAACAGCAATCAGCTGCAGACACTCACTTCGGTCTATTGGTGCTCTCCACAGTACATACATCAACTTCGAAGCCCCTCCTCTTCACCAAGAGGCACTGCTTTTCAGTGACCTAAAGTGGAGCACCCACAGGGACACTCCTTGAAGAAGAGACGGTTACTCACCTTGTGCAGTAACTGAGGTTCTTTGAGATGATTGTCCCTGTGGGTGCTCCAGTACCCACCCTCCTCCCCCTGCTTCTGAGTTTTGGCTTGAATCTCTGGGGTAGAGAAGGAATTGGGTGGAGGTTGGCTGCGTGCATGGGGTAACTGCATGAAGCGGCTCAAGATGGCTGCTGAACATGTGCAGCCAACTGGGTCACTGCTACCACAAGTCTCCAACTAGAAGTGCAGGGTGCCAAGACACCTAAACTGGAGCACCCAGAGGGACAACCATCTCAAAGAACCTCAGTTACTGCACAAGGTGATTAATCTTCTCTTAGATCTGATTAAAATATTGTAAACACAAATCAAAGCAAGCAGATGGGTGTGATAAATGCTCTTACAAACCTACACTTTGAGTTACATGTTTTCTTTTTAATTTAGATCTGTCAGATTGTGTGTGTGTGTGTGTGTGTGTGCCTTAATCAACCATCTTCATTTTAAAAAAAGAAAATGTGAAAAGAAAATGCTTTGGTTTACAATAAAATATTTGATTTACAAAAACAGAGTAAAGGACTGATCCCACAAACACTTGGGAATACAAGGCACAGTAGAGCCAAAGGGACTGTTCATGTGAATAAATCCATACGTATGCGTAATGGTATAATTAGGCCCCTAATTATAGTTCATTTGTATACTGTCAACAGTAGCTTAAATTCCAAACAATAGGTGTACTCCTTCTTTCATTGAAATCAATGACAAACTCCCATTGAATTCAGTGGGAACAGGAGCAGGCCCAAATTTAGGAGATCAGGTCTTTGAGGATTTCTTTTTTTAAACATTCTAAAACTGGTGATGTCATTCAAGACTACGTCCTAATGCGTATTCAGAAAGGTCCAAATTAAGGTTGCACATGCAAACTTAATTCTGGCATTTCCTAACTTTGGAGTGCTTCATTTTGCAACTTAAATATATTAATGTACAGTTTCTATATATAAAAACATATTTCCTATTTTAAAAATAAAACAAAATACTGGAATTCCATCATATGGAATAATATTGACACCAACAATAGTAATCAGCAAGGTATCTAGATCTACAGCACAGATCTCTATCACTTGAGCTGAGTAACTTGCAGCCACAGTAGGCTGCTCTGAATAGACCAGAGACTAAAGGAGAAGACACACACATTTTTCAAATACTTGCTCACTGTCATAAAAATAAAGGGAAGGGTAAACATCTTTAAAATCCCTCCTGGCCAGAGGAAAAACCCTTTCACCTGTAAAGGGTTAAGAAGCTAGGATAACCTCGCTGGCACTTGACCACAATGACCAATGAGGAGACAAGCTGAAGGGAGGGAGAAACAAAGGATCTGTGTCTGTCTGTGTGATGCTTTTGCTGGGGACAGAACAGGAATGGAGTTTTAGAATTTAGTAAGTAATCTAGCTAGATTATGACTTCTTTAAATGGCTGAGAAAATTAAGCTGTGCTGAATAGAATGGATATTCCTGTCTATGTGTCTTTTTGTAACTTAAGGTTTTGCCTAGAGAGATTCTCTATGTTTTGAATCTAATTACCCTAAGGTATTTACCATCCTGATTTCACAGAGGTGATTCTTTTTACCTTTTCTTATATTAAAATTCTTCTTGTAAGAAATTTTTTTCATTGTTCTTGAGGTCCAAGGGTTTGGATCTGTGGTCACCTATGCAAATAGGTGAGGATTTTTATCAAGCCTTCCCCAGGCAGGGGGGTGCAAGGTTTTGGTGAGGATTTTGGGGGGAAAGAAGAAAAGGAGTACTTGTGGCACCTTAGAGACTAACAAATTTATTAGAGCATAAGCTTTAGCTCACGAAAGCTTATGCTCTAATAAATTTGTTAGTCTCTAAGGTGCCACAAGTACTCCTTTTCTTTTTGCGAATACAGACTAACACGGCTGCTACTCTGAAACCTGTCATTATGGGGGGAAAGAAGTTTCCAAACAACGCTTTCTCAAAAATAAACCCGGTGAGATGTTTGGTGGTGGCAGTGAAAATCCAAGGGCAAAAGGTAAAATAGTTTGTACCTTGGGGAAGTTTTAACCTAAGCTGGTAAAAGTTAGCTTAGGAGGTTTTCATGCAGGTCCCCACATCTGTACCCTAGAGTTCAGAGTGGGGAAGGAACCTTGACACTCACAAAAGCAGAATGTTGGGAACTAAGGACAACTAGGTTCAATTCCATGTTGTGGAAGGGAGTGTATTCTACTAGCTAAAGAACCTTTCGCTTGTCCTGCCTCTGTTCTTTTCCACACCATTTGCTTGTCCCTGTTCCTCACTCTGTTCTTACCAATCACTATTCCCTCTGCTACAATCCATCTCCCAGCCTGGCCTTCCTATCTAGGTTGTTTTGTCATGATTTTTTTTTTGACAAATCCATGCTGGCTATTCTTTATAACCTTATTCTACTCTCAGGATCATCTTCCTCTTCTATCACTGTGTCCATGTTTCTGCAGTTCCTTCATTCCTGCACTGATTTCCTCTCCTATTCCTCAAAATTCAAGTTTCTTCACTTTCAAAGCACTCCACTTCCACATGTTCCATCCTATATTTCAATAAGAAAAAGTGATGAGTATTATTTTAGTATCAAATTGATATATATTCAAATATGACATCTTACAATCTTTATGCTGAGAGTCAAAAAATGAAGTCATCACTATGTTTATGGTAGTTTTATTCAAAATTTTATACTGGTGTCATTGCCAGTATCTTGAAACTTCTAGTCTTCAGTATTCATAAATATTCTGCATATTTTAAATATTTAGATATGGTCGTTAAAAAGCTGCAGGAACCAATTTAGAAAACAAACACCTTACCCTTTGTGGGAAGAGTTTACTATACAATGGAGTCTAATCTAAGTCATCAGTCAGCAGTTTTAAAGGTACACTCAAAAAAAATATTTTTTTTTTAAAAAGGGGCAGTAAATTACTGAAGTTGAGACATTTCCCCATTTTCTACATGTTCTAGTAGATATCACAGTGTCCCAGTAATCTTGAAAGTAAACATTATTTATTCACTTCATTGAAAACAAGATCTGGAATATGTCTGATAGTACATGATCAATGAAGCAACAAATACAATGCCAACTGCTGAAGAGAAAAGACATCAAATATAGCACTTATAGTTTCAGTTGGTATCATAGGCAAGTATATAATTTGTTAACATTTAACAGTTTGAAAGCCAATAGCACATCTCTCTTGTTATTTGGTGCTACTTTGTATTGCTTTTCAAATCTGAAGGCAATCTCAATGTAAATTATTGCAATGTTGATATACAATTACAGTACCAAAAACTAAATAGGCATTAACACTTTGTTGTGAGAATAACAGCAGTCAAAATGTTTCTTTGTTCATGATAAAAATGATTGCTATTAAAAACAATTCACTTGCAGATGGAACAAGTTCTAAAATGCAGCACTTCTAAAATTATTTGATGCTTCATTTACTGCGTGAAGCTTCAAACAAGAGAGAAAATAGGCCTAAGTTTAACTGAGCTGAAGAAATGATAAAATATTACTTTATCTTTAAAATAATCATGAACTACAAGGGTATAAGTTCTATTATCAAATTATATTTTCCAGTGCTGAACCTGAACTCACCATCTTTACAAAGGCAAAACTACAGTTAACTTACATGGGAATTTTGCCTGAAGAGTAACTACAGCATTTGGCAATGGGACTAACATTCTACAAAGGGCAGCAGTTCATGAAGTACATTAAAATTAGATTTAAAAAAAGGCATTAAGAGAATGATAAGGTCATATGGTTAAGCACTTAACTTTGGCATTTCCTGACTTTTAATATTGCATGTATACACTGAATGCTGCCCCGTGATTCTATTTTTAATTGCAAATACAGGTACAGTAGATATGAAGATACTGCTAAATTGCTTTTCTTCCTTTTTGCTCATTATCTTTTTAGAGTTCTGTTAAGGATTAGAAATGAATATTAACAGAGAACAACTTCATCTACCAGAAAGTGACTTTTTGAAGCCTTGGTCACAGAGTCCATGGAATATGAAATGGTCCAGCAGTAGCATACAATTTGTTTTTTTTCTCTTTTATTTAGGCAGATATATCCTTCAGATTTTTAGCGGGCTGGATGTTCTCTTCCTCCCAGATATAACTAATCTGGAGTCACTCCCTCCTCTGTATTATTAATTAATATATAGAGATATAGCCATTTTACTCAAAAGTTCATTTTACTCAAAAGTTCCTCACAGCTGGTTGAAGTCAATGAAGCTCTGACACTTTTTACCAACCGAGGCTCTGCCCCTGCATGAGTCTTTAAAGTTTATCCAAGTCCCTTGATTTGCAAAACTGGACTGGAAATTTCAGGGGAACAGATTCTCATAAGATTTACAGTACATCCTGCACTGGGGCAGGTGGAAGACAAAGTCAGCCTCTCCCATGAACTTTTTATATCTGTTTTCAGTCTTCAGTGGGAGCTAGAAGTACAAAGACAAATGAAAGTGTAAAAATAAATCAAACAATAGCACTTTCCAAGTTTCAGACAGTCTGTGTTTCATGTAGTGACTTTTGGGTCAAAGTTTAGCTTGGTTTTTTATTTTATTTATAATTTCTCAGATCATGAGGCACATTCTGTACTGCAGGAGTCTCATTTCCAGTGTGGGCAACCTCATCTTAGATTGCCTCACTGACCATATCTGTTTGTGTGTTCACTCACATGGACTATTTTGCCTTCTATTCATGATTATAGAACATCCCTGTAGCAACTACACTGATATTTTTTCCACTAAACAAGTGCTGAAGTACATAAAAGACAACAAAATCATGTACTAATGCAAGTTAGCAGCTGGAAATAAGGAGATATAGACAGACATCTCTTTATAGACCACCAGGAAGTACTCATATCACCATTTGAGAACCACTTTTCATGCATGTATAGAAGAGTTCAAATATATTTCCAGATGAAGATCTGTTCTGACTACAATGAGCTTGTGCATAATTTAATTTAGATAGAAGTAAAGGGGAAGTGACTCCTTAAAACAAAATTAGTTTAAAAAAACCCACTAAAATTTACCTTGTGTAAATCTTTAAAGACACTTCATGAAACATTTCTATATGTTGGATATTTTGAGGAACATCTGTGTCAGCTGTCAAACATACCATGTATATTGGTGAATCAGTAAAATTTATATCAAGAATGTTAATGTCTATTTTATAGTTTATTAAGTTTAGAGGCTGTATTTTTAAGTCATATTACAGCTGTCGATTAATCACAGTTAATTCATGCGATTAACTGAAAAGAAATAATTGCCAGTAAAAAAACTAATCACGATTAATCGCACTGTTAAACAATAAAATACCAATTGAAATTTATTACATGTTTTTGGATGTTTTTCTACATTTTCAAATATATTGATTTCTATTACAACACAGGGTATAAAGTGTACAGTGCTCATTTTATATTATTTTTGTTCTGTTTTTATACACAACTAGCACTGTGAGGTTCTGGTTCATGGCTGGGGCTCAAAGTTACGTCTAACCCCATTTGTGTAACTAGTTAACTCATAATAATGAGAAAATAATGATGTCAGCTTGGAAGGATTAGTTTTTTTTAAAATTATTAAGTGCTGGTAAATGGAGATTTCATCGCATACACGCAATCAACAAAAATATTTCTATTGATAATAATCAAAGTTGATAGATAGGCAAAGAAAGAAAAATGCTGCTTGAGAATGTATTCAAGTCAGATTTAAGGATATTTACTTAGTGTATTTTGACATGTGATGTTGACAATGTGTGTTTTAACAGTTATCAAGGTTTAACTTTTTGAATCTAAACATCTACTGCCATTAAATAACTACTGTCGGAGTGTGATGGCATGCATGTCACCCCAGCGTGCCTCATTTTGGTCAGGCATGGCACCACAGGTGAGCCCTCCGTCACTCCCTTCACCCAGGTTATCAGCAAGTCCAGACAGACCTTTTTAATCAAAGAGCACTTCCCTTCTAAGGGTGTCAATTACTGACACCCATAGTCACAAGTAGCGGCTCACTAAGACATAACTAAGGACATTTGTTGCCTTGGGCTTAGCCCAGCTAGCTGTCTCTGGCCCCTTCCTTTGGGACACTTCTTTCTTGAACCTGAAGACAGTCTCGGATCCAGGAACCCTTCCTGGTTCCTTCTTGGGGTTACCTCTTGTCAGTCTGTAAGCAAGAATCCCTTGCTCTCCTCTTTGGAACTCAGCTGTATTAGTTCCACACTTTCTCCTCACCCAGGAGTCTCCCCAGCTTTCCTCTCTGGAGCTGAGTTGTGGATTAGCCAGCTGTGGGGGCCTTACCAGCTTCTCCCCCCGCTGGCTACCTTTTCCTTAATTAGGCTTCAGGCAGCTCAACAGGCCAGCTATTCCCTGCTGGTAACTCCGGTTGTCTGATCTGGTACGATGGAGGAGGCAGCACTGATGCTGGTCCTCTTCTCCCAGCTCATCCCCAATTGGTTGGGTGAGAGGGGAGACTTTCCCCACCTTCTCTGCAAGCATCCTGGCCCATGGCTCTTAAAGAAATAGTAATGGGATTTCCTCCCAAACACTTCTTACTCCCAGGACTGCTTCCTCTCCTGCAGTGTCTCCCAGGTTCTTGTATATATAATAAGACCTTTCATCCTCTTAAAGAGCCATGCCATGTGATGGGGCAAGATGACCATAAGGCCCCACTACCCCTAAGGGACAGACTACAGATCACTCTGACCCATCCCATAATTTCCCAAAACTGTGAAAATTTAAAATAAAAAAATTCAACATTATTATCCATTAAAATATAAAAATTGAATTCTGCCAAGCCTACTTATATGCTTTGACCTATTCAGCTGTTGGTTAACTAAACCCTGGAACTTCAAAAATATTTTCCAGGACTGCACAGTAACATATGACAGGTTTTTCCAAGGCTTGCTTTGTAACACCAATGAAGTGTTGTCCTGACTAGTAGAGTTAAGAGATCAAAGAAAGTTATGTAGAAAAAGAAAGTAATTGCACTAAAGTTCCAGTTTGCTGAGGCAGTAAATTGATTCATGCTCAAGGGTCACTGTTTTAAAGCCCACTAAGCAGTAGAGCCTTCATCTGCAAAACAATAGTGGGCTATTTTTGTTAACTGAGGACCTTTGGAGTAATGCAGTACATTTTAAAAAAATTAAAAACAAAAGTGTTGAGTTTCTTAGTGACCAGGTAGCAGGCCTTCAGCCCCTGTTTGGGCTCAGTAGTCTTTGCCACTATTCCAGCATTTACACTGTCCCTCCTGAGAGGGAATGTTAAGGGGACCCAGGCCCATCCTCTCCTCTGGAGCCTAGGCTATGGCCCTTGTTGAAGCATCTAAAGTCTGTTTCTTATGGTCCCTTGCTTGCTCTCTGGACTGCTACCTACCTTTGACTGTTTGCAGGCATCAGTCATGGAGCTGTTCTTTCCAGCCCTGTCTCCCTGGAGTTTCATTTCTCTGTGCAGCTTTTTAACCAATCTTTTGCTAAGGAGCTGTCTCCGGGTGTCTCTTAGCTGCTTTGGCAGCTGCCTGGAACACCTTCACCTTTGCTACCTTTTCCCTTTCAGGGACAATCCCAGGGTTTATGCTCCTTATTGCAGCTCTGCCCACTCAGTTTCCCCTCATTGTTCCTGCAGCCCTTCCTTTACAGAAACCACCCATTCTGGGTAAGAAAAGCTAGAAATCAGAATACAGATCCTGCTACATGATAATGTTCTTTAGCTCCAAATATATATATAATAAATATAATATATATATTTAGCTCCAAATATATATATATATATTTAATTCTAAATATACTGATGGGTAAGGTATTATCTTCTATTGGACCAACTTCTGTTGGAGAGAGAGACAAGCTTTTGAGCTTACACAGAGCTCTTCTCAGGTCTGGGAAAGGTACATAGAGTGTCACAACTAAATACAGGGTGGCAGATTAACATAAGTAGTTAACATATATTTCAAGGTATCATTCAAGGTGGAGTGGACTGTTAACCCCTCTCCAGCCATAAGCGGGAGAAGAAGGAAAAGAGGCAGCTTGGTGGGAGAGGATAGGCTCTTAGTGGGTTACAGATTGTTGTAATAAGGCATAAATCCAGTGTCTTTATTCAGTCCATGATTTTTAGTGTCTAGCAAAGTTATGAATTTAAGCTTCTAGGGTTGTCTGTTGAAGGTGTTGTGTAGATTTGATGAGGACGGGGGGGAGGGGGGGGGGAGGTTCACCTCCAAGCAATATGGTGTTTTTGTCCTATCATTTTTCTGTGAGAGTTCATTCAAGAGCATAATGACTGTCTGTTTATACAGCTATCGTGGGTGAAATGTATTTCATTACCAAGACGGGAAGCAGTCACTCTGAATGCTTGGTTTACAAAGTTCTTAGATCACATATTTTTTGCCCTGGGTCATGTGATAAATATGTATGTGGTGTTTGGAAAAGACTCATTTGTTACTATATTGTAACAAAATATTGCAAGTAACAGCAAAGTTCACCATACTAAGGACTCTAAAAAAAGAAGCTATTCACTATAAATGGTTAAGTGCAGTGCTTTCTCACACTGTGATTTAAAGTCAAATCCCTTTTTTTTTTTATAAACTGCTGGACTCTGTTTTATAACAGCAAATCTATTGTCTAACATTTTTGTTTTCCTCAACACTACATATGGGTTTATGAGCCCAAGGATTCTTAGCCAGAGAACACTCAGCGTGGTCCTACAAGGCATAAATATGGTTTAAATCATGTCAACCTCTTTATTGTATCACGCTTACAGCAAAGATGTAATCTCAGATTTTGCTTGCAGATGCAGCACTCAAGGGGTTACCTTGAAAAAAAATCAATCACTTTAAAGCAGCTAGCACATAGCAGGAACAAGAGGGGCTGAAAGGATGTATAAAAATGTATAGGAAAATATGTACACAGACACACACACACTTTCTCCAGTTCTCACACACTTTCCAGCTTATTTTTATAGAAGGATCTGAACTTTTGAAATCTTAATGCTTATAATCTTTTGCAAATCTTTTGCATGTTAGCCTTCAGTAGTCAAGACACAACATCATTTGGACACGTGCTAACAGAAGGAGAAAATACATACCTTAAGTCTGGTGTCTGCTACTTCTGCATTGCTATATATTGTTGCTGCCATCTGCATTTTCTCTTCTCTTAGTAGACTCATGTCACGATCTAGGTTCTCAGAATCCAAGAAGAAGCTCAATTTCAACTGACAAGGGACTGGAGTAGCAGTACTAGGTCAATTCTCAGAATGGGGTGGCATTTTCTATCCTCCAGATTGAATAGTTTATATTTCCTCATGAGAGAAATGCATAAAGTCTTACACTTATTCATCTATATCACCCATTGCTAGAGTACATTAATTTTGTAATGATTTCATTCATAAATCATTTGTACCAATCATAACCTTCCAGAATCACATTAACCTGGATATAAATAACACTGCATAATCACATTGGTGTGAAATAGAAATATACATGGACTGGAGAGAAAGACCATAGATAAACAATGGTGAAAGAGGAGCTGTGTTCTCTAATATATATATAAATTATATATAAATTGTGTCTGCATTTTCTTTCCCCCCTCTATCCCAAGGCACGCGAACAAAAGTATTTAAGTAACTCAGTTGAACTCAGTCTGTGCAGCCTTGGCTAAATCTATGTCTCAATTCACATATTTACATAATAGGATAGTACTGTATTTACTTGCCTAAACCACCAGACTGTAAGAGACAGAACGTTAAGGGTGAAGAGATTCTTAGATTAAAGGTGCTATATAAACACTCAAATTATAAATGCCAGGCCCAAGAAAAAGCTCAGTATCAACTGGCAAAGAACCAGAGCAATGGTTCTAGACAATCCTAAGGAATATCCAAGGGGCAGGGTGGGGAAAAAAAAAGGTGTGTGGATTTTTTTTGCTTTCTAAGGATTTGAATTTTTTGTACCATAGCCATAGTTGCAGGCTATGGTTTACTTTTTAGAGATGATCAAAACATTTTGACTGAAACAAGTTTTTTCCTCTTGGGAAATGTGGTTTCATTAAGAAGTTTTCCATAGAAAACTGTTGATTTCAATAAAGTTTTGATTTTTCGCGTCAGGTGAATTGAAAGAAATTGTTTGAATTAGCAGTTTAAAGCATGAACATTGATTTATAATGAATATTCTCAAAGTGTTAATTTTTTCCCATTGAAAATATTGATGTTCATTAACCTGAAAAGTTTAACAAAGTTTCTCTGTTTTGAGTATGATCCCTTTCATGTCTCCTGGGCTGACTACTTCAGACTGAGCCAGGAAGATGGCTGTGACACACATACTGTAATGGGGTATGCTGCCCACTATGGAACCTCCTTGTGGCTAGGTCTGGGGATCAGCTCACATCCAGTCTAATGCCCCTCCAATTACTTGTTCACCTCATGGTGCATGTCTCTCTCTCTCTGGACCCAGGGTGCTCGCTCCTCATGACTCAACCCTCCAGCCAGAGCACTGTGTCCTCCCTTTCTGGGGTATGGAAAGTCTCATTGGACAAACTGTCTATTTGCAATCTCAGGCAGTCTTCTGATCCACTTTAAAGTCTGTGCCACTTTCCCAGTGACCAGGTCCATCCATTACTACAGATTCCAGCCCAGGAACCCTATACCCAGCAACCATGGTTTGCTCAAGCTCCAACCCTGTTGCTGTTTCCCTGGGCTCTTTCCTACCTCTATTCTCTTTCTTATGAGCCACCTCTGGGCTTACAACTGGAGCTTCCTCCACTCCCTATAGCTGCTTCACCTCTCTCAGCTTCCTGCCAGAGTCTGTAGTGTAAGGCGCAGTTCCAGGGCTTACTCTCCCACTAGAACTTCTTGTTGTACCAACTCCACTTCTCTCTAGGGAGTGACCGCAGATATTTTCCTGTCAGCCTTGTTACTACCACCAACTTCATCTCTTCATAAGCCTATCCCAGCGTCTCCCCCAGCTAGGCTTCACCAGCTGTTTGATCTTACCAGTCTCTATCTTTCCTCCAGATGCAGCCTGTAAGGTTAATTGACTTATCTGACCAGTTAAGACCTTGTGTAAGGTGAACACCCATCACACATACACACTATTAATCTTTTCCCTGGCTGCTAGTTCCCTCATAAAAAGAGCCCATCCTTTGCTGTGAGGTTAGGGATATGAAGTTCCTCCAGACCCCTAGGGGTCTGAAGGGGAAAGTTGCTCCATTAAGCTGATGCATACAAGTTTGTTTCAGTCAGAGATCCCAGGTGTGCTGCGGTGGGTTTCACACCATGAAATCTATTAAACTGAAGATTGGGCCCACCGTTCTTAAAAACAAGAAACAAAACAAAGATTAAGTTCACCAAAATTGCACTGTATCTTTAAATATCCATTATTAAAAAGAAAATCTAAGTCTTGTAAGACGCACACAGTTTGATAGGAGAGTGAAATCCTCTGTTCACCTACAGAATAGCTATAACTGGGATGCAGCACTATAAACTTCCATCTCCAAAGGGCCTTACCTGTTGGGACTACCTTAAGAAGGCAAGTCAGTTTTCACCTTTGAAAATCCCTGTTTAAGCAAGCCCATATGCCCTAAAAATACTAGGAGAGTATTCCAGGGGGGGCGGCTGATTTTTTTTAAATTGCTCTACTTATCAAGGAAGACTTTTTTTAAAAAAATACCAATTTTGTTTAAATAGTGTCTTAAACTGCCTAGAAATAAACTCACCCAACCTCCCAGAAATGTTAGCTATTAAATGTTAGCAGCTCTCCATCATTAAAGACCTGGGCTGTATGTTACCTGGTGACTTACAGAAAAATGTGTCGTATAGACATTACAAATCCCTGAACAGAAATATTAGCAATTTTAAGCCTTTTTAGCCAGTGGGAAATGTCCATTAAATGATAGTACTGATCCAAAGATGATTCAAACTCCACATAACATCAAAGTTGCCTTCATGTTTCAGTTTATTTTTATTCCTTTTTAGTTCCCCCTGCTGTGGGTGCAGCAGAATCAATTGCAAGATACAGAGTGTGCTTACTGTGTTCCCCTGATGCTCACAGGCTGCCACTCACCGTCACTTCTCAAACCTCAGCACAGTTTACTTTCCTCTATCATTTTCTTTGACATAATGAGCACTTTTGATAAAATAGATGTTCTTGCTGTACAACAGTAAAGCAAGAACCTTTTTTTACCGCAAGAAGGCTATAAGCAGAACTCTGTTCGTCATACTTTTGAGGAAACACTGATAAATTACACATTACTTTAAAACATGAGTGAATAGAATACATTTTTTACATTTATACATTTCGGAGTTGACAATATTTCAAACATGAGAACATTCCTAGAAGGCTATTGATACAAAAGCCCTCACTTTAGGGAACTTGACTGAAGGATTTAATGTTTTTTAGAGGAGCTGACCTATTTCATAAGGTTCTTTTTCATCTCATATTACTGCATCTAGATACTGGAAAAAGGGGGGGGGGAAGAGTATAAAACCAAAATCCATACTGTTTTAGGATTATGCAGTTTTAGAACATGTACAAGAATGTACAGCATAGTGCAGAGATTTTCTGGCAGTGTGTAGGATCCTACATTGTTGCTACTCTAAGTGCTAACAGTTGTCTGGGACCTTGCAAGTCTGCTTCCGAGTGCAAGTGAAATCAGTGACAGAGAATCTGGGTATATATTAAGGGTAATGTATCTTATTTAAACCAGTCCTAGAACAGAGGTGATCACCAACAGCATGCAGGCAATCCCTTCTTTCAGAAATCTCAACCCCAAACCAATGATCAGTTCCCATGGACCAACTCAGCCTTACGAATTGACATGAAAGCAGAAATCAAACTTTCCTGCTGCTCACATTGCTCCCTCACCCCTGACCCTTGCATACCAAAACTGAAGACAACAAACAGCATATCTTCCCAAGACTGACTGTACTTGCATGCTAAGAGAAATGTGGAAGATTGAGTGTTGCAATTCCACCTGCCATAATATATACAATACACAATAGACATGTTTGAAAAAACACAGAACCTGGTACAACATTGAAAAAGCTAAACTTTTTATTCAATTTAGCCCCAAGATGTTAGTCTTAAGGCAGGACTGTCACAATTTATCATGACATTTCCCAATTTATGTGACACAGCTAGGATAGTAATAACAAAAATAACCCCCACACTTTAATTGTAAGGGACTCAGGCGACATCATGCCTTACCCAGGTAACCCAGGGGTTACCTTAACAGGGTTGCCTTACCCAGTCAGCATTAGTCATATATCTGTGTCATGGTTCCCTCTTCTGGTTGATCTGTTGTCTCCCCAGATGACAGGCGAGTCTTGGTTAAGCCCTGTGGCTAAACTTCTATTGCAGTCAATCCCTTTTGAGGGCTCAACAAAAACAGTATGATCCCTAAAGTCCTTCATTAGACTCAGCAGTCCCTTCAACCCTTTCTTGCAGGGGATCAAAGTTTTCACATCACTACCTCCCTCAATGGCAATCATAGTGGGCCATCGTCAACCTCAACTCTCTGGTTTGCACCAATATGCATACTGCTTCCCCAGGATCCATCTTACCTTAGCACATCACAACGAAGCAGCCCCTTAGCCCAATCCCCACAAGCCAGTCAGCTAGCATGGGCCAGCTGTAGGTTTTTAATTGAAGTGGAGACATACCCTTAGAGATCATGCTAGTACCTAGAGGATGGTCCTGTCAGCTCCCAGCAGGTCTCTCTTACCTTTTTCTATAATCAGGAAAACCTTTGTTAAGTCCTACCTTCCCCCAAGACTCATACAGGTTTCTGCTTATACATAGCCCAGGTAATCAACCGACCTCAACAGTCCTTGAATTAGTTGCATCCACTAAGGTCTCACTCTGTTACAATTCCAACTGGTGTCAATAGATGTTTTGCCTGAGTGAAGTCTAAAGAATCAGACTCCAAATATTTTTAGTCACATTTTATGTCCTAAAAAAATGCAAATCCATACATAGCCAAATTAGGCTTTTCAAATACTAGAAAGAGAACACTAAAGTTAGTCACTAACTTAAACACACTAATGTATACACACACATACACAAGCTATTAAAACTTTCCTGACTAGAGAACCAAACTGTAGAAAGGAAGTCTAATCCCTCTAAAGAATTTTAGATACTGAAAAGTTAAAATAATGGGCCTCCAATGTTTAGCACCTTATTAAGTCATGTGCAACATGAGTGTAAAATTATACCACCAGTACAAGTGGGTTGCATTTTTAGCTGAGTGTAACTGATGTGGGAGCTGCAAAGAAAGTGATTGTGGATCTTTAATCATGGGGCCAATTCTACACTGGTCCTAGCCCTGGCTTACTCTAGGGTTATTCTAAACATGTGCTTGCTGGTAATAGCTCTACAGGACCATCCACCAGCCGGTGACTGCAGGGAATATAGTAATTTAGTAAGTTGGGAGCTACCATGCCAGGAGAATCACCAGATAAAGAGATCTAGCTGCTTTACACCTCCAGAGTAACAGAAAGATGCTGGATTGCAGCTCACATTATAGACAAGTGAGTTGGCAGCATTTTAAACCCTCTTTGCATAGGCGATTCAATTTGAGAATCTGATTCATTGTTTAATTCTGATTTAAGGGGCCAAGTTTAGCTTTGATCTCAACAAGAGGGCTGAATGCAAGCCAAGGAGACAATTTTGAATATGGATTTTAGAGCTAGGGTTTTATGTATTAAAGGAAAGAGTTGCACAAGTAATTCAGCTGTTACACAACATTAAGGACTTGATTGTGCCCATCCATGAATGGACATGCAAGGAATGGGGAAGGCGGCGAAGAATCTCTGTCCACTCCACACCCATACAGGGGCAGGACATACTGGCAGGCTTTGAGATCTGAGTACAAAAAGTTACTAGTCTAGTCATCCCAGAGAGGTTGGGGCAAGGGGCAGAGTGGAGCTATGTCTACCAAACATATCCTGCTGTGCATAAGGATGGAGACTACTTGCCCAAGAGAGGATGGTGCAACAGTAACACATTCCACCCCTTTCATCTCCTGGAATAGTATTCCTCCCTGAGACACACCTGCAGCAGCCAACACGGGGGTAGTGCATTGTCACATTCCCCTATTCTGCCAGCTGTGACTACAAGTGAGCCATAAAGGAACAGCATTTTTTGTCCAGCCACCATTGATCTCCCGTTGGAGGTTTTATACATGAGGGAGATAAATTTAATATCCAAAAATAATAAGACATATTTAAATTTGACAAAAGATGAATAGCATGCTGCACAATCCTCAAAACAATCGCAAAACAGGAAGAAAACAGCAGACCAGAGCCAAGCCGTGGTGGGATGACGACAAATCTCACCACCTACAAAACTGAAGTATTTGTAATACAACTTTAAAAGAGAAGGTAAGACAATGCCACGGAACAAAAACTCACATGAGCAACACACAGACAATACCCTTTTGATTTGGAAGCAAAATAATCACAGCTCTTCACCTAAGGCTACTTTAGTTTATATGTTACTAAGATCCACACACAACTCAAAAACTGCTAACCTGACAACTGCAGAGGAGTTGTCTGACTCCTTAGGCCCCCTTGTGGCTGAGGGGCCTCTGCTCTGCCCTGCCCTTTACATTGTTAATCTCTCTGAAGTCTTAAAAAACAGAAATGAAAATGACAAACAGGAATTTCCCACTTCCATGAATTTTTGGAAATGTTTATCAGAAACTTATTTTAGAGATGGTTAAAGAAATAGTCTCCCCCACCCGCACCCATGAAAAATGCAGTTTGCACAAAAAAAAAAATGAAAATTTCAAACATGTCAATATTACAGATTTTTTTTTCATTTTTCTGTTGGGAAAATTGAAAACAAATGTTTAATTCTGTGTCAGCTCCATGCAAATCAAAATATAAACATGAATAAGTCAAAATAAAAGAGAGACCAATCCCAATGCCAGAATATCCAATAGCCCATGGCTAAGGCACTCACCTGGGATTTGAGAGACACAGATTTAAGTATCTTTTGCCTGGTCTTCCACATCCCATGTGAATGCTCCAACTACTGGGTCATTTATTACTCTGGATTTTGTGTGTGTGTTCGTGTGTACGCACAGGAGGGTTGGGAGAGAATATCTCAGTATTGTTCCAATGTGAAATAGGGAAATCTCAAATGAAATCTCAAAAATGTTAATGTGACAGGAAAATGGTTTCCCTCTTAACTTTCTGTATGACTGCTTGAGCTCCCACAGTGTCTTACAGGAGTTTGTAGTTTGGGTGCTTCATACTGCCTTCTCCCCTGTGGGCCAGGCTCCCTGGCAAGACTACAGCTCAGCAGCTCAGGAGGACACAGAATTCTGAAAAGAAATAATTAGACATTTCTGAATTGGAAATTTTTGCAAATTTCCATTCTGCAGAATAATTTTATCCTGAATCAGGATGCCATACAAAATAGCAAAACAAATATTCAAAACATCAGAATTTCCTAGGGATAGTAATTCTGATTTTTGACCTACTCAACATACAGGAGTAGTTTTTAAGTAGGCAATAAATTTAGGGAGATGGCAAAGTTGCTTCACCCAAAGACTTGATTAAAACTTGCACAACTGCTCCATAGGCAAATAATTGACTTAGCAGCTTAAGTCCCACTTAAAAACTCAGTGGGTGGGATGGAGATAAATATTTTTTAAAATGATATAGCTCAAAGTGAGGTACAGCTGAGAAAAATGGGAGAATCCATTCCCTGGCCTAGGCTGGATTTCAGGCATCACATGCCCTCTCCCCAAATGCTATTGTAGTGCAAGTCGAATACACACATCTACAAATCAGACTAATACACATTTCCAAGATACGTTACATTTGTGAAACATTTACAATCCTTTCTTATTTTTTTATTATTCAATTACCCCATGTACTTATTTTTCCAGTTATGTAAATTTTGCCACAGATCAAAACACCAACCAACTTGTGGTACAACTGAAAGAATTTTATTCTTGGGCTCTCAGGACTAGAGCAGTGCAAATAACTGATTTTTCAGTTGGCTGGCAGCTCAAAAAAAAAAAGAATTGTTTTGGGTTAACTTGAATCTGATATTTTTGGCAAATCAACCCTGCCCCTGCCCCTAATTGTATTTGGATCAAACAAAATGTTTAGTTTGGTCCAAAATGAATGAATGAATTATTTGCTTTGGGCATTTTTAACCATAGCTTAACAAAAAAAAAAATCAAAGGGAATTTGGAAATCAAGGGCTAGATTCACAAAAGTGGCATTCACAAAATGGAAGAGGCATTGGTACCTCCTGTGTCTTCCCCTCTTGTATCCCATAGCACAATGATTAGAGCACTTCTGTAGGCTGTAGGAGACCCAGATTCAAATCCCAGTCTGAAGCAGACATTGAACGCAGCACTCCTCACACCCAGGGGAGGACCCTACACACCAGACTATCTGCTGTTTTGGGCTGGGGCTCTCTCAGTCTCTCCTGTTGAAGCTGTTCCTTTTTGTATAGATAAATAAATATTCAATTGAGCCAGAGAGAGAGAGAGAGAGAGAGACTATAGACTGGTAATTAGCAGACTCACCTTTATTCCAGTCCTTGCCCCAGTGACAATTCAAGTATTTTATACAAGATGGAACAACAGAAGAGATTGAGTAAGACCAACCCCAAATAGCCAATAGCCTGGTGATCAGGGTACTCACCAGGGAAGGGGGAGAGCTGGGTTCAAGTCCCTGCTTCAGGACTATGATTAGAACCCATGTCTCCCATATCCTACCCCCATCTCCTTCTGATCCCACTGAATGGGGCCTAAATCCCCTTGAGAATCTAACCCCCCAAAATCATTGTTTTGGTGAAAGTGACAGAAGTTTTAGCCAAAATATTTTGCCCAGCTTTACTGAGGACTTGAATCCAATAGCAAAATCCAAAGATTGAGAAACACCTTGGGGAGTTTCCAACTACAGTCTCCTTCAGAAAGATGGAGTTTGGGAGTTATGGAGGAGGCAGGTGGACAAATCTCCTGGGTCCCATGGAATGTAAATACTAATGCCAAAGAAGGCACGCCTCACCATTGTGCTGCCCAGAAGCTTTCCTCTCTTTCGGCATCCTGGTTCCCTGAGAAGCTGTGCTCCCATTGGTTTCTCTGCCTTTGCCAACAGAACAGATCCCTCCCCTGAGAGAAAAAGTAGCACTGATAATGGTGTAAGGAGTGGCTTTAATGTTGACAGAGGAACTGCACCTCCTTTTCTGCCATTGCCTTCTTATCTCTGTCTAGTAGATTCTCCCTTCCTCTACGTGCAGAAAGGAGCCGTAAACACCAAGGGGTTGCTGCTGCAACATTGAAGCCAATTGGAATTGGGTCACACTTAATGACATTTTAGTTATATCCAAGAGCAGCAAATATTTTGCCTGTCCTGCCTCCAATGACATGTTAGCTTAATCCAGTGCTGAAGCAATGTGTTGACAATTGAAAATAGGTTGTTTAATTAAGGCAGGAGTTTAATATCTGGGAACAAACACAGGATATCTAAAAGGAGAGTGGATCTATAAAAGAAATGACCTGGATGCTACAGGTGTTTGAATGGCAGAAGCCTATTACTGGGATTATCTGAGAATATTTATGGCAGAGCTTGAGTTTAAAAGTGAATGTTAAAGTGGCTTGTAGACAGATTGATCACTGAAAAACTGATAAATGAATTAGGTGTTGTGATAATTTTTTATTTTCAAGAATGCAATATAAATACAGAAGCTTTCAGGGTCACACAGTTCTCATTTGTCAAATGCAAAGGTAGGGCAAGGGAAAAACAAACTGAGGTGGGTTGGGGGTGTGTGGGAAGACATGAATGGATTTTCTTCTATAAACAAGATTTATGTTATCTAATGATAATGTTTTATCTGTTGTCAGTAGCTGGGATTAGTAAGTTTCCTGTGACCTTCATTCTATATTCAGTCTCCCATCTAAACACAGAAGGCAGCAGAATCAGAGGTTTGCAAGTCAGTTTGCATTGGCTTGAATCATTTGCCATATAAATTTATATTAAAACTTTTTACAGTGAACATTCTACACCATATTTTCCAATAGGATTTACATGAAAACTGTACCCATTTGCCTTTGGCCAGCTTTCTCGTTTCTCAGCATGAACAGTCAGTGGAATGTTTTAACAACAACAGTTTAATAATCTGCCTTCTGGGCCTCCATAGTGGAGGAGCCATCTTCTTATATAAATGAGTTGTAACCTGAGGACCCAGTGTAAGAAGCAATACTCTGCTTTAATAGTGATCTAACAACTGGAAAAAAATATATCCAAACACTTATTTTTAAATTGTAACTGGGATTTCAGAAGCAGAAATATTAGCAGGATACTAGAGAAGCAAGAAAGTTAGGAAAATTTCTACATGCTATTAAATGGAACAAAATGGCACCAGGTCGCAGTCAAGAAGGCAATGTATCACATGTGCCAGTTGCAGCTCCGGGAAAAAAAATCCTTCCTTGTCTTTCCCTGCTACAATTCCAGACCAAGAGAACAGGCCAGGGTGGCCTCAGAAACCAAATGACAGCAGAAACTAGTTGGGGTTTATGCCATATAGGACACCCAATGATCATCCAGAAAGAGAGGGAGGCAGTCTCTGAGTACTCACCTGCGGAACTGCATCAAGGTAGGTGATGAAAGACCTGTTGGAAGATAATGTCTACACCCCTCTCAGTTTAAATGATGAGGATGAGTGCAAGTGTGCGTGTACAATAAAGAAAATAAAAGAAGCACAGAACAAAAAGATGCCAACTGTATGTCACCATGTGCTTAATCACTTGCTACTGTTATGTGCTGGTGCCCATCCCTCTTCTGCTTGTTAGTAGTGCTATACTGTAAGCTCTGGTTACATATCTATCCTGAAAGATGCATAGGGTGACTTTGGACAATGGACAAACAATAATATTTTGTTTGTAAGCTCCTCAAGTGGGGCAATTGGAGAAGATTCTCCTCTCACACAAGTGTAAAGGCCTAATCTAACGACCATTTTCTTTCTCCCTTTATCTTGGATTCCAATAGGTGAATTGAGCCCTAATCATAAGCAACTCCAGTAGAATGAAATCAGTTACGGTCAGAAGAGAAAAAGGAATTGTCTCCTTATTTGACTTAAAAGTACCTAGCCACCTTTGTAGTGAAACTGCATCCTTTTGGAGAACAGCTGTCACAAAACACTAAGGACAAGTGGATTGGAAAACATGCAGTTTTTAGAGAATAAAAGAATTTAGGTGGATGAACAAATCAATTCTGAGAACATTGAAAGCCCCTCCACCACAATTCCAAACTGTTCAATATTAATCATGCACTACATTTTTTTTAAATTTTGGAGAGATTCAGTGGATTGTTTAGCTAGGGATAAGTGAACCATGTAGATTTCATAATTTTGCAAACATCTGAAGCCAATTTGAGGTTGCAGTCTTTTTTCCTATTAATTTTCTCCCACACCATTTCTAAGGGTGATTCATTATTAAAAAAATTGCTATCTAAAGAAGTCTATGATACATATTAGAGAAAGAGAGAGAGAGAAAAAAAAAGAAGCTTATGCTGGAATCAATAGGTGCTCACTTTACACATATGCCTATTTCAAGATTTTTTCTCTATTCCTCTTCCTACTATTTTTTTCATTCTCTGCATTATTCTTTCTGCCCCTTCTCTTCTCAGTTTTGCAAAAATGCTCAAATTATATTTTCAAACTAGTATTTGAGTGGGTGTAAAATTAGGCAAAATCTGTTTGCCCACTCATCTATAGGATTAATTCCTTTGAATATACAGGGCATTTATTCAGTATATACAATATTATTGAATGTACCAATTATGTAATGAAATGATCACTGGTTATACTGTATATGCCATCCTCTGAGTTTTTCAAAGTGATTGCAATTTAGTTAAAAGGACAGAATTATTCCCAATTTCTCTAGAGACCTTGACCAGCAGTGCAAATCAAAAACCCAAACCAAACAAAAAACCCTCATTTGTATGTCCCACCGCTTAGAGAGCTAAGTTTATAATATCCAATATGGAACAGTTAAAATAGCACTCAAAAATTGCCTTTGTAATGCAATTTCAAAATTGACAGTGCATACTCCAGAAGAGAACTGGAGATCCAGAACCAAATAAGTAACGAGTGCAACTCCTAAAGTCAAAGGACTATCATGGATGTTCTGACAGAAGAATTGGATCCTCCTCATTCAGGTACCCTTAGTTTTGATATGATACAGTTTGGAGCTAGAATTTGGTGTTATAGAGTAGGATTCCACTTAATAGATACACACAATTACTCCAAGTGTGAATAAAAATATTTAGGATTTTATCGATTGCCTTAGTTATGTATAAAGGGAGAACTAAATATTGTTTCTCGTATTATAATGGAAAGGCCAAACAGCTAATGTGACTCCCAACATCTGTTACAGAAACTTTTCACCTTTTCTATTAATTTTGTGACCCATAAGATTCTGCTTTCTCAAGTTATAATGGGTTCAGAGGTTATTAATGCATCTGTCATATCTTCAATAACTGAATTCCTCACTTAGCAAATGTGATCTATTTTCATTTGAAAATGTTATCCAAAATTAAATCATTTTTAGTTCCTTAGTGATGCCAAGTCCCTGAAACATGTATTTGTTTTTTCCTGTATTGACTTAAATAAATCCGTCTTTATCATTTGCTTGGAGCATCTCATAAACAGGCTTGTAGGCTACGTGGCTGTCCTTCCCTATCAGTCTCTGAGGGTGACCACGCTGTTGTGTACCTGAAAAGGTGAGCTCAAAGGGGGAAATTAGCTACACCTAGTGTTCTGGTCCTCCGACCGGGCAGCATATGAGACCCATGCCCTCAGTCAGGGCGGGGCAGCAAACAGTTAGTATGCTCTAACCTACAATCAGGACAGAGCGATTAAGTAGTCCTTGAGCCCCAGGCCCTCAGCCAGAGTGGGGCAGCAAAGCAAGGAGTAGGCTCTGGTTGGCAATCAGGTAAGAGTGAGCTGTGGGGCTCAGGTAGGGTTGTCCGAGGAGCACAGGCCTCCTGGCCTAAGGAGGGGGAGTTCTGCCACCCCAGGGGTGCAGTGTAAGGGGCAATGTGGGCCCGCCCAACTCCAGTGCATCCCAGTGCAGGGTCCTAACAATGGTGGAGTGATCCACCACTGGGTCAGCGGGGATCCACCCGCAACACACTAACCTTGCATCAGGCCAGCTCCCAACCAGACTGTTGCCTAGTTTCCCTGGGCTGCTTCCAACTCTCCCCCCTGGGTGTACCTGTGTCTGTCATCTTGGGGAGCTGTGGCAAGTCCGGAGGTGGCAACCCCAGCAGCTCCTCAGTGTCTCGGTTGGCCAGCAGCCCCAGGAGATCCAGCCATTCCTCAGGGTGCAGCCCCAGCAACTCCTCTGCAGGCTCCAGCTGCAGGTAGGATGCATCCATTTCCTGTGGTGGCTGCAGCCCAACCGAGCTGCAGGACCTGCCTTTTGTACTTCCCCTTCCTGTCCCGCCCTTCCACTTCTGGCGGGGCAGACCTGGCTCTCCTTGTTCAGTTCACCATGGGGCGTTGTGGTCCTTCCTTGTCTCTCTCTGAGGGAGGCCACACTCCTCACTACAAGGCTAGTAATGCTCCAAAATTCTGCCATTGGAGATCTATGCAACATTAGATAGTCAAGGTTCTGTCTTAGAAATACCAATACTGGTATTGGTTTCCACTCAGGTAGTGTGTTCATTTTTAGAATTTCACTACTATTATTGTTCAGCTTGCCAGGGTACCATTTACCTACATAGGTGATTATTTTTCACTTACAAAGTCAAATGATGTTCTTGGTGGCCTGGTGGAAGTAAGAGGAAATGGATGGCCTGATCCCAAGCTCATCAAAGTCAATGAAAATACTCCTATTAACTTGAAAGGGATGAAGGCCACGTTAATAGGCAAATGTTTTTTTGGATAATATAAAGGCCAACCCAAATATATCCACTGAATCCTAACAAAGCCACATTGTTTTGAGTCACATTTGATTTAACTCAGTTTTTAAAATATATTTTATTTTACAATATCTGTTTGTGCCCTCATCATAATCTAACTTAATCCTTTTAGATTTCTTATAGTCTTTTTCTTAAACAGGGTTTTGTAACTTCTTGTCTGGAGCAGGCGGACAGTATAAACTATTAAGTCATTACCCTTTAGTTTGGTAAATTTTGTTTAAAACACCATCTGGGTCTTGAGCACTATGGTCAGCATTTACTGGGGTCACACCCTGAGCTAAATCTTCTTGGATTAAGCACAAACATTGCATTGAAAAAAGCTAAGGCAATAATAGTATTTAATAAGCTTCCCAGATATAGATCCTCACAAAGGGCCTGGAATTTGCGGTTTATATTCTCTGAAGTACAGTTTACACAGTCAAGATGCCACTGGCATGGCACATCTATAACACACCCCTTACAACCTTCAGAAAGTTTCTCCTTAAAACAGTCCTTAAGGATACCATGAACTGAAATATGTACAATAGACCTGTCAAGGGGTGCTCCGCTCACCTCTTGTCTAGTGCCTCTTCATGATCACTCTGAGGATTAGCTCTCGAGGTCAACGCCCCTTCCTGTGGTTGCATGCCGTCACACTGTCTCTCACTCTCAGATCTGCAGCTCATCTCATCTCCGTCTTTCTTATAACCGCAGCATCCTTTTTGTGAATCAGCCCTCTGGCTAGGTCACTCAGCATTCTCCCCTTCTGGGATACAATCCTTCATTCCCACAGTGACCCAAGCAGTCTTCCTATTAATTGCCCAACTGGTCTATACCACACCCACAGGGTCTGGTAGGGGAACCCAGGCCCACCTTCTCCTCCAGGTTCCAGTCCAAGTATCTCAAGCCAGCAGTTCTTGACTTTACTCTCCCAGCCCTCACTGCTCTTTCCCTGGACTGCTTCCTACAACTCTTGGTTCCCCCATTTTTTCTGAGTTTACCAGCTCTAAATCCTCCTCCCTCTTCCAAGGAAGTGACTGTCCTTTCCCAGCATCAGACCCTGTCTGATTAACAGCCTCCTGGCTTTATAGTCCCTACCTGTTCCTGCTTGCAATCAATTTCCTGCTCCCTGGGTCTTCCTCCAGGTGCAGCTTTTTCAGTTAATAGGCCTGCCTGGACACCTTAACCCCTTCCAGTCCTGTGTGGGGTGGACACCCCATCACAAGACCTCATAACTGTTTTATACTCATAGTGTGACATAGGCTCAGATAGCTCTATGCCTAATGACCTTCTTAAAGCTATATAGCCATCCTCCTCTTCACTCTTGGCTTTCTCTTGAAAAACTTGGGCTTTTTTCATCTGTGTCATCTGATCTAATGCTGTCCAGGTTCTCCGACGGGTCTCTAGAAAGGCCTCATCCAGCTCTTGACATATTTTCAGAAAAGAAAAACAGAAAACACTTGATTTTGTTTTATGGAGCCATGGTTGGTTCCTTCAATCCAGCCTCCTTGATATCTTATACCCTATCCATCTGTGACTCAGCTCCACACTCCTAATCTTTTGAAGAGACTCTCCAGCCTCACATTGGGTTCAGACAATGGGTGGGCACTGTGCTCTTCAGATGGCATCACAATTGCTCATGTCTCCAGGTTGGATTTTGGGGCCTCCAGAGGTAGCTGGACCAGAGGGCTCCCCTCAACCTCCCCCACCTTTTTCGAACAATCACTGATGTAGCACTTTCTTTGCAGGTGCCCAAGCACTGGAGCTAAAATTAATTTTGTAGTTCTCATGGGGGTGATAAAGGAGTCCATGTTTCCGCTCTGCATTTTCATGGTTTGTGAAAATTGTCTTTTTAAACAAGGTCGCTCTTTCAAACCTTGAGTGCTTTGTGGGGTTCTGTGGCAATGCTTCTCAACAGTGAATGGCTAAGCACTAGAGGCTAAATTTCTGGCCTTGATACCCTATCTGATTGGTTTAGGGCTCAGGGGCCCACTGCCCACAAAGCCCCACCAGTTGGCTTATTCTCCCTATTAGGCATATACAGAGGACTTGATTGAGACCTAAACCGATGAAGAGGAGCATTAGCAGGCCACAGATGAAGTCACCCCTGGAAGTAAAAACAAACAATTGGGGCATATGTGATTTCTAGACACGTCTCAATGCTGGTAAAGGGAAGAGGAGGTGCTACCATCAGAAGTCCTGCTTGTGCCCCTTCGATCATGGTCAGGGGATACAGGGCCTATGTCACATCATCTTAGCTCTATCCCATGACCAATCAGTGCTAAGAGTTATGAACAGAATTTTACAGCTAGGGTGTGAAAAGTTTGCCAGGTGGGGTGTGAAAAAAATTGCCTAGGTTTGTGAAATTTTAACAGCTTGTGTACCATATATCTACTTACCAACAAGCCTACACACCATTAATTTTGGTACCCTAAGCTTTTTCTTTCACTAGGTTTACCTCTTTCTAGGGTAAATTTTTTCATCTTTTTTTCTTAAAGCTTCCTCAGAGACCCTCCTGGCTATCTTCCCACTCATCTCACTGTAAGACATCACATCAAGTCTATCTGCTTTCTGAGCTCTGTAGGCTGAATAAGAAGCTTGTCTTCTATAGTTCCAGCCCACAGTCATAAGGTTGCTCAGCTATACTTCATATCAGTCCCTGCAGATTACAGCCCCCAAAATGTCCTACCTTGCATGCTGCTACCCCATCAGAATAGACTTGGACTATATAGACCTTAGAGTCAGTTCACTCTCTATTATACCCCTCTTAAGACTATTTGGAGGGAAGTGGACAATGAATAGGCTAACACTGCTAATTTCAAAACACAGTACTTGATATTCAAGGAGGAATCCAGGGTGATGAACTTTACCTTTGGTGAGTAAAAAACTTGTGAAATAAGGTTAAGTTTGGTGAAGAATTACATTGTTTTATTGGTTTCAGAGTGGTAGCCATGTTAGTCTGTGTCAGCGAAAAGAATGAGGTTAGTCTCTAAGGTGCCACAAATACTCCTCGTTCTTTTTATTGTTTTACTGTCTACCAAAAGATGCACTCTGTTTTATGGCAATATAATTGGCCAGGGATCAGAGGTGATCGCACCATCTCTTGAACATTCCAGATTATTTGTAAAAAGTTCTCATTGCCTGGAAATGTGCGTCAACACTGCAAAGAAAAACCCACAGTGCTGAGCCTCAGAATCCGGGTCAATAGACTTGGGCTGTGGGGCTAAAAATAGTAATGTAGCCATTTGTGCTCAGGCTGGAGCCCAGGCCCTGAAATGGTCTCGGAGACCAGACTCCAGCCTGGGTATCTAGAGTGCTGGTTTTAGCGTGCAACCCAAGTCCTAAGAGCCTGAGTCAATTGATCTGAGTTCTGAGACTTGGTGCAGTAGGTTTTTCTTTGCAGTGTAGACATAGCTAAATTATTTTGCTGTTTTCACAGACGTACAAGTTATTAATGCTTATTTATTTATGGATTGCTGGTGAACCAGCAACAAAGCCAGAAACAATTTATTAAGTCAATTATCCCAGTTCTACTGTTGCTGAAAAAAGAATAGGGAGAGTGTGAGAGAGAGTGCAGGAAGGATGACCAGGGAGGGAAACAGATGTCAGTGAAAAAACTGTTTGTCCATATGACCAATGACCAAACACCTCATAGCCTACAGGAAAAATGCAAGAGATACAAATTAACTATTCTTAGAGCTTCAGTTCTGGAACTGACATTTGTTTGTTGCCTTTAAAGACACCAACAAGAGGGATACAGATTATTACACTGATGAATTTAAATCCCAGATGCTTTCAACAGACCTACCTTTGTCCTCCACCTACACTTAAACAGAACCAGTAAAAAAGTAACATCCCACCTCCTAGCACATTTTCTCCAGCACTGACCTTTCACGATACATGATACACCAGTGGAATTGGTGAATAAGTGATAATGATTCTAAGGGTATCTAAGGTTATCGACCTGAAGAGATATATCAAAAGAAGCATGATACTCTTCAACTATAGTAGAGGGGTTACTTGGCAGACGGTAATAGAAAAATGAAAGGAGATTCTTTGTCATACTGATATTCAAAAGAGGTATTTGGTCAACTTTTGCAGGACCAACCACTATATATCATGGCTACGAACTTGAGAACTGAGCTCCAATCAATTTTCAGTGAGGGTTCCTTTTGGGTGGATAGTTATGACTTGTGGGTGATATTTATTACCCATCTTACTCTTATGTCTGTCAGTGCTGAAGGTGCTCAACAGCTTTTAGGATTAGCCACCAAAGTGTTAGATTTTTCACAGCAGCATAGAGGAAGTACCTGCACAAATCCTGGGAATAACAAGATACCGCAAAAATGTGGGTTGATGTATATATTTAAACCTTATTTCTATTCTATGCTAATATCTATAAACTATGGTCCAAATCCTGCTTGGTTTGCTCACAGGAGAAATCCCATTGATTTAGAAAAGTCTACTTATGTGAGTAAGGTGAATAGGATTTGACCCTCCATGCATGTAATGCATGTACCATTTCAGACTTTTGTCTTTCATAAGAAGACATAAAAGCATAATTTATTAGCTTTATTAAACCATTTAAAAGTTTATAAAGGAGAACTCCTTGTGGACTATGAGCATTTAGCTGTATTGTGTGCGTATACTTATTATAATTCTATATTTACTCTGCTAGTATGTATTTGTTTCCCTGAGTCCTCTATATAAAAATCCTGCTATTTAGCCATTTTTTAACCTTACAGACATCTAACCTGGTCCATGGTGTGCTAAGATTCTGTTTTCTAGAGAGTGTTTTAGTTAAATTAATACTTTCTTTTCTGTGAAATTATAGCATTATGTCAAGATCATGTAATATATCTGTCTTGTGACCAGAAGAGAGGGATATTAATAATTACAGATGTGACTGTTTATTGTTGGAGAAACAATATATTTCTTCTGTTATGGTTGAATATATTTCTTCTATGGATGGCACTACCCACAGGCTCCATGAACTAGTGGGAGAAATGTCTGAGTTTTCAAGAGCTCAGAAACAGCTGTAGGCCTGATAAGAAAATATGAGTGTTAAAAGGGTTTGGGAAGCCCTTTGTAAACAACCGATATTACCAACAGCAAGAATATTCTATCATATCCAGTGGATGCAAATCAGTTACTCTATGACATTACATACAATATAAAGAAATCAGTAGAGTAACATCTAGAGAGACAGACAACTTTTATAATACATTTTCATTGCAATGTAATATTGTGCTTCTTGTCCAGAATCTATTCAAAGTGGGCCATGGATTTTATGGCGGGGAAAAAAGATTAGGAACCCATTTCGTACCAACACTTTAATGCTGCTCCACAAAATCATTTCACTACTTACTTGAATTATAAATAAATAAATGGAACAGAATAGATTGCAAAAATATCTAATCAAATTCCATATGTCTTCCATGTGGCTCTGGGAAGAAGGATAAAGGAGTTTGAGGTACAAGTGATCTCGTCCATCCTCCCCACCTTCCCCGTGGAAGGAAAAGGCCTGGGTAGAGACCGTTGAATCGTGGAAGTCAACGAATGGCTACGCAGCTGGAGTCGGAGAGAAGGCTTTGGATTCTTTGACCATGGGATGGTGTTCCAAGAAGGAGGAGTGCTAGGCAGAGATGGGCTCCACCTAACGAAGAGAGGGAAGAGCATCTTCGCAAGCAGGCTGGCTAACGTAGTGAGGAGGGCTTTAAACTAGGTTCACCGGGGGAAGGAGACCAAAGCCCTGAGGTAAGTGGGGAAGTGGGATACCGGGAGGAAGCATAAGCAGGAGCGCGCGAGAGGGCAGGGAGAATAACATGAGGGGGAAAGGAGTCCAGGAGAGTTGGCTGTATTTTAAAGAATCCTTATTGAGGTTACAGGGACAAACAATCCCGATGTGTAGAAAGAATAGTAAATACGGCAGGTGACCAGCTTGGCTTAACAGTGAAATCCTTGCTGATCTTAAACACAAAAAAGAAACTTACAAGAAGTGGAAGATTGGACAAATGACCAGGGAAGAGTATAAAAATATTGCTCGGGCATGCAGGAGTGAAATCAGGGAGGCCAAATCACACCTGGAGTTGCAACTAGCAAGGGATGTTAAGAGTAACAAGAAGGGTTTCTTCAGGTATGTTAGCAACAAGAAGAAAGTCAAGGAAAGTGTGGGCCCCTTACTGAATGAGGGAGGCAACCTAGTGACAGAGGATGTGGAAAAAGCTAATGTACTCGTTTTTTTTGCCTCTGTCTTCACAAACAAGGTCAGCTCCCAGATTGTTGCACTGGGCAGCACAGAATGAGGAGGAGGAAACCAGCCCTCTGTGGAGAAAGAACTATTCGGGACTATTTAGAAAAGCTGGACAAACACAAGTCCATGGGGCTGGATGTGCTGCTTCCCAGAGTGCTAAAGGAGTTGGCGGATGTGATTGCAGAGCCATTGGCCATTATCTTTGAAAACTCATGGCGATCGGGGGAAGTCCCGGATGACTGGAAAAAGACTAATGTAGTGCCCATCTTTAAAAAAGGGAAGAAGGAGGATCCCGGGAATTACAGGCCAGTCAGCCTCATCTCAGTCCCTGGAAAAATCATGTAGCAGATCCTCAAGGAATTAATTCTGAAGCACTTAGAGGAGAGGAAAGTGATCAGGAACAGTCAGCATGGATTCACCAAGGGCAAGTCATGCCTGAGTAATCTAATTGCCTTCTATGATGAGATAACTGGCTCTGTGGATGAGGAGAAAGCAGTGGATGTGTTGTTCCTTGACTTTAGCAAAACCTTTGACACGGTCTCCCACAGTATTCTTGCCAGCAAGTTAAATAAGTATGGGCTGAATGAATGGACTATAAGGTGGATAGAAAGTTGGCTTGATTGTCGGGCTCAATGGGTTGTGATAAATGGCTTCATGTCTAGCTGGCATCCAGTGGAGTGCCCCAAGGGTCGATCCTTGGGCCGGTTTTGTTCAATATCTTCATAAATGATCTGGAGGATGGTGTGGATTGCACCCTCAGCAAGTTTGCAGATGACACTAAATTGGGAGGAGAGGTAGATATGCTGGAGGGTAGGGATAGGATACAGAGGACCCTAGACAAATTAGAGGATTGGGCCAAAAGAAATCAGATGAGGTTCAACAAGGACAAGTGCAGAGTCCTGCACTTAGGATGGAAGAATCCCATGCACCGCTACAGACTAGGGACCGAATGGCTCGGCAGCAGTTCTGCAGAAAAGGACCTAGGGGTTACAGTGGACGAGAAGCTGGATATGAATCAACAGTGTGCCCTTGTTGCCAAGAAGGCATTTTGGGATGTATAAATAGGGGCATTGCCAGCAGATCGAGAGACGTAATCGTTCCCCTCTATTCGACATTGGTGAGGCCTCAACTGGAATACTGTGTTCAGTTTTGGGCCCCACACTAAAAGAAGGATGTGGAAAAATCGGAAATAGTCCAGCGGAGGGCAACAAAAATGATTAGGGGGCTGGAGCACTTATGAGGAGAGGCAGAGGGAACTGGGATTGTTTAGTCTGCAGAAGAGAAGAATGAGGGGGGATTTGATAGCTGCTTTCAACTACCTGAAAGGGCGTTCCAAAGAGGATGGATTTAGACTGTTCTCAGTGGTACCAGATGACAGAACAAGGAGTAATGGTCTCAAGTTGCAGTGGGGGAGGTTCAGGTTGGATATTAGGAAAAACTTTTTCACTAGGAGGGTGGTGAGACACTGGAATGCATTACCTAGGGAGGTGGTGGAATCTCCTTCCTTAGATGTTTTTAAGGTCAGGCTTGACAAAGCCCTGGTTGGGATGATTTAGTTGGGGATTGGTCCTGCTTTAACCGGGGGTTGGACTAGATGACCTCCTGAGGTCCCTTCCAACTCTGATATTCTATGATTCTATGATTCTGATAGCATTAACTTAACAAAAAACTTAAGAAAGCTAATACAGAACAATCATTTTTCTTCACTATTCAGTGTTGCTTATCAGTCTATTTTGTGGATTTTGCACCGAGGTGGGTGTTGCTATAGTAAAAAGTGTGTCTAACATGCAAATAAAAAATGTGGGGATTAAACATGTTGAAAGCCTTATATCAGGAAGTGCCAGAAACAGACTTTAAAAGAAATGGTATTGATAGTATTAGATCCACAACACTTTATATGTTCAAAGAAAAAATCAGAAAAAACCAATTCTGCTGTACAACGATATAAGAAAGAGATCTATATTCTGATGGCCAAGTGGTTAAAATGATGACTGAATGAGTCATAATTAGGACCAGAGATGGACTGCCAAAATTGTAACATAGGACTCCTTTGAAGATTGCAAGTAGTCAGCAGTATGTGTCACCAGTATATGTCCCCATTAGTTCTTGAGATGGGCTGGTCTCTCCTGACTACTGGGAGTGTCCCTAACTAGCATAAGGGAGTTTAGGGTGTCGACAGAGTTTCAGATACCTTGGAACTTATAAATTTAAAAGACTGGTTTCAGAGTAGCAGTCGTGTTAGTCTGTATCCGCAAAAAGAAAAGGAGTACTCCTTTTCTTTTTATTTAAAAGACTGACCCTCTGATCTTGCTACAGGAATGATGAGAGGGAGATGTTTCTGCTGGAGTTTCATTAGTTGAAACTGGATGGAGCTGCTGATACAGCAACCTCTGTGAGGTAAATGGGTTTTTAGAGGTGTCCCTGACAGCGGAATGAAGACAATGGAGATACCCATGAAAGCTTATGCCCAAATAAATTTGTTAGTCTCTATGGTGCCACAAGGACAACTCATTGTTTTTGCTAACTTTAGGGCAAAATTCTTTATGTGGCGGAAAGTTCTGAAAATTTTCAGTTCAGAAATATTTCATTTTGGGTCAATTTGACATTAAATGACATCTGCCTGAGCAGCCGAGGTGATTCATGGAAGTTGTAGTTCAGATTTCCCCATGTTTTCATTCTTCTATATTGTTTGGTCTCCCTGGCTGGACTACATCTCTCATAATGCATTGCAGCCATGGGACTTCCATGATGCACTTTGGGGTCTCAGCCAGAGAGAGGAGATTGTGATGCATTATGGGAGATGAAGTCCAATGTGAGAGCCCATTCCATAGGAGAGAATGGGATATGAGGCACATATACTCAACTCCCATGAGGCTCTACAGGAGCTCAGACAGACATCAAGAAATATTGAACTGACCCAGAATTATCAACTGTTACAAATTTTATCATAAGTCTTGTGATATTTGGTATTTTCCTTAAATCTTAGCTCCTGGAATCCTTTGATGAAGTGAGAATCACAATTTTTATTTTTTTTAAATAAGACTCTCCCTCTGAGGATACCAGAGAAAAGATTGAAAAAGTGGACTGAGAGCATAATAAAGAGTCAAAACCAGAAGGCAAATTAAAACCACATAATTTCTTATTTTTTAAATGAATTTGTTAGTGCCTGACACATAATTGTTTGAACATCACAAGATGGCACTAGTACTCATCCAAGGTAAAATGAAACATTTTTAACAGATCAAAATGTTTTAATTTGGGTCCACCCAAAACATGAAATTTCATTTAGACTTTCCCTAAAAATAAAAATTCAGTTCAACTGACATTTTCCCATGGAAAAATTTGATTTTATGGAAGCCACATTTGGAAGCCACATTTTCCAGAAAAAATATTCAAAAGCCAATTCCTAACATGATCTGAGTTCTGAACTGGCACAGAGGAGTCTTCCTCCCCCCTCCCCCCACTCTGTGCTATTACCTTGTAATACCATGTAAACTTAGCCTTTTTATTCTAGCTCTGCATACTTGATCAGGTTTGAAAGCAATACTCAGAACCAGAAGTTTCTTAGTTAATTAGACACTCAGATGAAAGGTGCACAACAATAAACACCATGATGGAAAGTTGCTGTAAAATTTAGTAAGTCTTACTTCACAAAGTTCTTCAATGTTTGTTATGTTCCTCATGATCACTAAATCACATAATGTTGTCTCTCTTGTTATTTAGCAATATGGATGCTCTCTGTTTATTTAAGGGAAAGGCACGTTCTATTGTTTCACATTTTAAAGTTGTCAGTATAAGGAAATAGGAGGAATAGGAACTGAAACATGACTCCTCAGTAACATTTCCCAGAATTGCCTTTTGAATTATTCCTTTTTCCAATAGGTGTAATTTTGCTATTATATGGTGGGTAATAAATGAAAATTGTTTCAGATGCAGTTTACCTTATCTGTAGATTGAAATAGATACAATCTGTTTTATAATGATGAGCAAATGGATGCCCAAACCTTCCAACATACTGTGAAATTTAATGGTTTGTTAAAGAAAGGTGCCTTGGGGGCTGAAAGAAAAACAAGGATAGAAAAATAGCAGTCAGCCATAACTTTCACACAGATGTGATCTCATCCATTCAATTCTGTGATTGCCATTTTATTATCTGCATCAATAATTGCATGGCATCAAGAAATAATTAAAATGGAGAGAAGAATATTGTTCCCAAACAAATTTAACATACATAAATATTTTAAATCTCTACTGCATTTTGAAATTCACTTGAGTGGTGGATAAAATGCATTCCTGTATATATGCTTTCCGGATGCACGGGAAGTCTAGTCCTGACTCTGCTACTGACTTGCTGTGAGAATAAGACATAGTGCAGGTCACCTAACAGGCAGTGCCTCAGTCTCCCCCTTTGTAAAATGAAGATATTTAAGCATCTGCACCTTTGTAAAGCACTGTGGAAGCAGCAGATTAAAAGCTTTATGATAGAGCTGAGAAATTATTATTGAATTGCTGCAGACCAAATACATTTAAGTTCAATTTTTCAATTCTTCCTGGAATATTTGCACAGATGCATGCTGTGTCTATGGATCACCATTCTCTTTATTATAGGACAGCAATATCTGTTCCACAGCTAAAACTGAAGCTAGCTTCTCATTTAAGCTGTATTCTTAAACTTCCAACCTTAAAATTCCCCTAGAAACTGATCTTTTTGAAGTTTCTCATGCTATGTGTCATCATAAGATATGGTTTGAGAAGTCTGGTAAAAATCAGAAAAGAAACTTTAAAATTAGGGAGTTTGAAAAAATGTACATGAAGCTCACTTTTGACATTTTAACCTTTTATGGCTCTGGACATCTCCAAGAATGGCTTCATCTAGTTACTCCAAATTTGGTTTGTCATTGTTGTGCCTTTTCATTATTTGGGGAAGGGAGAAGAGGTAGGTAGTTGGGAAGTTATATAGAAGTATTGTAACAGTAAGGCTATTCCAGTGTAAAATCCTAGAGGAGACAAGGTCCTCATAGTGTTTACCATGAGGCAACTGGGGGAGATCAACACTATGTCCCTGCTCGTGGTTGACCTTATCTAGTTTTCCTGGAGGTAAAAACTAGAGAGCCTTGTCTCCACTAGGATTTTACACTGAGATAGCTAACATACATCAGTTATCTCATGGTTTCATAAATAAATCATTACCTTTTTTTGCAGTCAGGGCAGCCAAGGATAGCTTGTGATACACCACCCTGAGGTAAAGAGGGAAGGGGGTAAACCTTGAAAAACAAATATAGAAGGAAGCAATGAAATGTTGAAGCAGAGCACCTGAGAGCAAATGGAAGTGCTTGCAGAGTCAATCCTGGCCAGCAAGGAGCAAGTGGAGGAAAATGATTGATTATAGACTGCTTGAGACAGGACGGTTTGTTTATTCCCCAGCTGGGAGGTAGCACAGCATGCTATGGCAAAGTACCCTCTACCCCCCAGAAAATCCCTGAAACAACATTTAAGCTTGAGGAGTGCTTTAGGGACAAGCTGCACACCAGGTGGGAATTCCCAAGGCAAAAGAAAGCTCACCTGAGTAGATCTGACCAGCCTATAACCCCTCTACCCCACCAGAGCAGGGCAAACACTCCACGGAACTGGAGAAGATCTGGGTCACTAAGTTTGTTTCCCCTTTGGCAAACAGAAGCAGATTTTAGAGCTATGTAGATCAGTTTTCCATTTGGAGCAGAAATCGGCGATGCAGAGTCAAAGACATTACACTCAGAAAATACCTATTTCCTGAATGTACACAAGTCTTGCATACTTTAATAGGAGTGATAACAGACTGCACATAGGCAACTCCCATTTGTAGAATTAAAGCATCACTACTCCCCTGTCCAAAGTAGCAACTGCCCTGGGCCTCTCTCTCTCTCTTTTCAGGAATCTCAAAACTCATACAACTCCAACTATTTAAAAATGCAATACCTCCCTCATCTCTGACAATTTATACCAGGGAGAGCTCTTGTCAAAGATTGGTTCCTATCAATTCACTCTCGGTACTTATACATCAATGACCCTGTTACATTACTCACTGTCTGAGAACACTTGCTCATGGCAAGACCTGGCTTTGTGGCACTTCTGTCTCAGTTTCTCCTCACTGAATTTCAACCTCCTCCTGCCATCTAGTTGACATGGCCTTCTGGCCAAATTGCTTTAAAACATTTAGCCTCTTTTGGAGTAAAAGAGTCCCTTTGTCCAAGTCCAAGAACAACATCACAACAAGAGACTATTTGGTTCTTTCAGCCCCCTTTCTTACAGGTGTTCTCCCAACAGTAGTGGTCTGGCTCAAAATATGACTGCCAGCTCCTGGGTTCCAGTCAGCCCATTCAAGAAGGTCAGACCTAGCCTCCTGCCAGTAGCCTCTGGCAGACTGTAGACCTCATCTGCCTCAACAGCTTCCTTATGGCCCAGGCATTCCATATTTTTTGCTCCCCAGCATCCTGATTTCTCTTGCTCCCCAGGCTCTGTCAGGCTAGCTCAAGCCCAGCTTCTTGTCCAACACATAACAGCAGCCTATCTGTTCTTTTCTCAATCCTGCTCTCAATTGCTGGGCTTCCCTCCTTTTAAGTCCCACACCCTGCACAGGTATAGTGGAACAGGGCTAACTGGCCCAAGGTCTCCGTGCCCTGTTACAGACCCCTAATCTGCAAACCAGTCTCATATTTCACCATAAAAAACCTGTTGTCAGATTATTAAAAATGTAAGAACTAGGGCTGTCAAGTGATTAAAAAAATTAATTGTGATTAATCGCACAATTAAATGCACTGTTAAAGAATAATAGAATACCATTTATTTAAATATTTTTGGATATTTTCCACATTTTCAAATATATTCAATTTCAGTTACCACACAGAATACAAAGTGTGCAGTGCTCACTTTATATTGTTATTTTTGATTACAAATATTTTCACAGTATAAAACAAAAAAAAATTAGTATTTTTCAATTTACCAAAAAAAATGTAGTACAATCTCTTTATCATGAAAGTTGAACTTACAAATGTAGAATTATGTACAAAAAATAACTGCACTCAAAAAATAAAACAATGTAAAACTTTAGTGCACTGAGTCCTACGTCTTGTTCAGCCAATCGCTCAGACAAACAAGTTTGTTTACATTTGCAGAAGATAATGCTGCCTGCTTCTTGTTTACAATATCACTGGAGAATGACAACAGGTATTTACATGTCACTGTTATAACTGGCGTTGCAATATATTTACATGCCAGATGCACTAAAGATTTATATGCCCTTCATGGTTCAATTGCCTTTCCAGAGGACATGCGTCCATGCTGATGACAGGTTTTGCTTGATAATGATCCAAAGCTGTGCACACCAACACATATTTCATCATCTGAGTCATATGCCACCAGCAGAAGATTGATTTTCTTTTTTGGTGGTTCAGTTCTGTAGTTTCCGCATTAAAGTGTTGCTCTTTTAAGACTTCTGAAAGCATGCTCCACACCTCGTCCCTCTCAGATTTTGGAAGGCACTTCAGATTCTTAAACCTTGGGTAAAGTGCTATAGCTATCTTTAGAAATCTCACATTGGTACCTTCTTTGCGTTTTGTCAAATCTGCAGTAAAAGTGTTCTTAAAACGAACAACATGTGCTTGGTCATCATCCAAGGTTGCTATAACAAGAAATATACAGCAGAATGCGGGTAAAACAGAACAGGAGACATACAATTCTCCCCCACGAGGAGTTCAGTCCCAAATTTAATTAAACCTTTTTTTTTTAATGAGCATCATCAACATGGAAGCATGTCCTCTGGAATGGTGGCTGAAGCATGAAGGGGCATACGAACGTGTAGCATATCTGGCATGTAAATAACTTGCAATGCCGACTACAAAAGTGCCATACAAATGCCTGTTCTCACTTTCAGGTAACACTGTAAAAAGAAGCGGGCAGCATTATGTCCCATAAATGTAAACCAACTTGTTTGCCTTAGCGATTGGCTGAACAAGAAGTAGGACTGAGTGGACTTCTAGGCTATAAAGTTTTACATTGAGTGCAGTTATGTAACCAAAAAATAAATAAATCTATATTTGAAGTTGCACTTTCACAATAAAGAGATTGCACTACAGTACTTGTATGAGGTGAATTGAAAAGCACTATTTCGTTTATAATTTTTATAGTGCAAATATTTGTAATAAAAATATAAAGTAACCACTGTACACTTTGTATTCTGTGTTGTCATAGAAATCAATATATTTGAAAATGTAGAAAAACATCCAAAATATTTAATACATTTCAATTGGTATTCTATTGTTTAACAGTGCGATTAATTTTTTTAATCACAATTAATTTTTTTGAGTTAATCACATGAGTTAACTGTGAATAATCGACAGCCCAAATAAGAATATAAGAACCGTCATATTGGGTCAGAAGGTCCATCTAGCCCAGTATCCTGTCTTCCGACAGTGGCCAATGCCAGGTGCCCCAGAGGGAACGAACAGAACAGGTAATCATCAAGTGATCTATTCCTCGTCGCCCATTCTCAGCTTCTGGCAAACAGAGGCTAGAGACACCATCCCTGCTGATCCTGTCTAATAGCCATTGATCAACCCACCCTCCATGAATTTATCTAGTTCAATTTTGAACCCTGTTATAGTCTTGGCTTTCACAACATCCTCTGACAAAGAGTTCCACAGATTGATTATGCATAGTGTGAAGAAATACTTCCTTTTCTTTGTTTTAAAACTGCTTCCTATTAATTTCATTTGGTGACCCCTAGTTCTCATGTTATGACAAGAAGTAAATAACACAGCCTTATTTACTTTCTCCACACCAGTCATGACTTCATAGACCACAATCAGATCCCCCCACCCTTAGTTGTCTCTTTTCCAAGCTGAAAAGTCCCAGTCTTATTAATCTTTCTTCATATGGAAGCCGCTCCATCCCCCTAATAATTTTTGTTGTCCTTTTCTGAACCTTTTCCAATTCCAATACATCATTTTAGAGATGGGGCGACCACATCTGCAGTATTCAAGATGTGGGCATACCATAGATGTATATAGAGGCAGTATGATATTTTCTGTCTTATTATCTATCCCTTTCTTAATGATTCCCAACATTTTGTTCCCTTTTTTTTACTGCTGCTGCACATTGAATAGATGTTTTCAGAGAACTATCCACAATGACTCCAAGATCTCTTTCTTTATTAGTAACAGCTAATTTAGACCCCATCATTTTATAGGTATAGTTGGGATTATGTTTTCCAATGTGCATTACTTTGAATTTATCAACATTGAAAATTTTCTTAGTATCTTTTTCCATTTTCAGAAATGCATTAACAACAAAATTTGAATTTTGCCTACCTTCCTCCTGAAAAATAGACTTTGTCCTTACATCATGCATGGCTAAGCAGAGAAGTTCATGGGTAGAATTTCTGGCTCTTCAGATGCTCCAATAACTTGCCTTGTCCATGATAAAGTATAGAAACTTCTTTGACCCTCAGAATAATTTACCCACATTTTTGAATGTACCTTTATTTCATTTCCTGAGAAAAAATGTTTTTCATGGCCAAAGGCAACCTCTCCCAGTAATGTATCTGCATATCACCGTATTTCCCAATTCCACTCTATTTCCAGATCAAAGGGGTTTTAATAAGTTTCACAGATGTAGATGAACTTTTTATGTTTAACAAAACCCCTGTATCTTTTGAGGTTTACCCATAAAATGAAGTATAATCTTATAGTATTCCTATATTAGTGTCACCCTTAAAAATTTCTAATTGATTTTATAACTAAATAACATTATTACAGTATTTAGTGTATCAAGCATAGGAAATACACTGAATACTGCAGTAACATTATTAGTTGCAGAGACAACACTGGAAAAATTTTAATGGCAGTCATTCTATTTGCGCATGTAAGTTTCCATTCACTCCTAAGTATCTCTGTCAGTGTGCACATTTAATGTCACGAATATTTCATAGACTGAGTAGTGCATAAAAAATTCATCCTAACTATATATTTAAATTGTTTGTGAATCAGATCATTATGCTCTAATTGACAAAGCTCCTAATTGTAAATGGTTAATAATTTGACGATGGCTTGTCAGATGAATTCCATTATTATGTGGTTTATTTGTTTACATTTGCTATGATTTATCATCCTGGATAGTTTGACATCTTTTCTAATCTTGTTAATTCAAAAACAACTTGTAAATATTCTCATAACTTGTACTGCCACTGATGAAGTGATTCAACATTCATTTTAAAGAGAACAGTTTCTAACAGGACTTTTTCCTGAAGTATTACAGAAATAAAAACAATTACATTGGAAAAAGAATTGAATGGAATATATTTTCCTTCTCAACTACTAAGTGTTAACTTATTGTGACAGGTAAAAAAACAAACAACAACAACAACAACTTATAAAGCAGATATGTTGCCAATGAAGAAAATTACCCTTTGCATTTGACTTAGATGTAAAACATTGCCTAAAAAAGTTTCCTATCAAGCCTCTTTCTATTTTAAAACAAAGACCTGAAGGCAATTGTGCACCTACATTTATGGACACTAACTTCAGCTGGCTGTGTAGCCCATTGGTCACTATGTGTTTTGAGGCCTCTGTCACACTGTCTAGAATGGCTCATGGACGAGAGTACCAAACTCAAGGCCGATGGTCAAAAAACAGGGCAGAACCCAAACTGGGATGTATGTCCTATAATTAAATTTCACCAATCCAATAATAAACTCCCAAAGTAGGGCTGTAAAGCAATTAAAAATTAATCGTGATTAATTCACGCAATTAACAAAATTAATTGTGATTAATTGCACTGTGAAAAAATGAAAGAATACCATTTAATTTAAATATTTTTGGATGTTTACTACATTTTCAAATATATTAGTTTCAATTACAACACAATACAAAGTGTACAGTGCCCACTATTTTTTATTACAAATATTTGCACTGTAAAACACCTCATACAAGTATTGTACTGCAATCTCTTTATCATGAAAGTTGAACTTACAAATCTAGAATTATGTCCAAAAAAACCTGCATTCAAAAACAAAACAGTGAAAACCTTTAAAGTCTACAATCCACTCAGTTCTACTTCTTGGTCAGCCAATCACTCAGACAAACAAGGTTGGTTACAATTTGCAGGAGATAATGCTGCCTGCTTCTTGTTTATAATGTCACCTGAAAGTGAGAACAGGCATTCACATGGCACTGTTGTAGCGGGCATTGCAAGATATTTACATGCCCCTTCATGCTTCAACCACCATTCCAGAGGACATGCTTCTATGCTGATGATGGATTCTGCTTGATAACAATCCAAAGCAGTGTGGACTGACACATGTTCATTTTCATCATCTGAGACAGATGTCATCAGCAGAAGGTTGATTTTCTTTTTTGGTGGTTTGGATTCTGTAGTTTTCACATCAGAGTGTTCTTTTAAGACTTCTAAAAGCATGCTCCACACCTTGAACCTTTCAGATTTGGGATGACGCTTCAGATTCTTAAACCTTGGGTTGAGTGCTGTAGCTATTTTTAGAAATTTGACATTCGTACCTTCTTTGCGTTTTGTCAAATCTGCAGTGAAATGGTTCTTAAAATAAAACATGTGCTGGGTCATCATCCAAGACTGCTATAACATGAAATATATGGCAGAATGCAGTTAAAACTGAGCAGGAGACTCTCCCCCAAGAAGTACAGTCACAAATTTAATTGACACATTATTTTTTTAATGAGCATCATCAGCATGAAAGCATGTCCTCTGGAACGGTGGCTGAAGCATGAAGGGGCATACGAATGTTGCACATGCCGGGCATGTAAATACCTTGCAACGCCAGCTACAAAAGTGACACATGAATGCCTGTTCTCACTTTCAGATGACATTGTAAATAAGAAGCAGGCAGCAGTATCTCTTGTCAATGTAAACAAACTTGTTTGTTTTAGTGATTGGCAGAATAAGAAGTAGGACTGTGTGGACTTGTTGGCTCTAAAGTTTTCCACTGTTTTGTTTTTCAGTGCAGTTACGTAACCAAAAAAAAATCTTCATTTGTAAGTTCAACTTCCACAATAAAGAAATTGCACTTCAGTACTTGTATGAAGTGAATTGAAAAATATTATTTCTTTTATTGTTTTTACAGTGCATATATTTGTAATAAAAATAATATAAAGTGAGCACTGTGCACTTTGTATTCTGTGTTGCAATTGAAATCAATATTGAAAATGCAGAAAAACAACCCAAAATATTTAATAAATTTCAATTGGTTATAACTGTGATTAATTGTGATTCCTTTTTTTGAATTAATTGTGTGAGTTAACTGCTTTATTGACAGCCCTATCCCAAAGTATTACAATAGTCTTATAATGGAGTCACAGACACTCCCCTTAGACACTCCAGTCTATCTTGCAACTCAGGCAAGCTGGACTATGTGATCACTAGTCACGTACACCACAGATCACAAAGTATTCAGGTTGCTCCCGATCCCAAGAGACCAGTCACTTACCCCAGGTCAATTTGTACCTTAGATCTCACACCAAAGACAACTCCTGCAGCAAATCCTGTTATAAACCTACCTAAAGGTTTATTAACTAGGAAAAAGGTTAAAGTAAGGAAACATATATACACAAATGCATTTCTGTCAGTGATTCCAAAAGCATCAGAGTTGTAGTAATCTGTCAATTCTTTCAAGGCTAACCCATGACAAGCAGCATGGGTATCTCTTTGCTTATGTTTAGGAACCCTTGTCACTCAGAATCCAGACAGCATAAAAGAGATTCAGTTTTTCTTTGTCAGGGTCCAGTCCAGAGTCCAAACAGATTGGATGAGTTCATGTGTAGATCTCTCCTTTCTGGAGGGAGATAGGAATGCAGTCAACAGGGCCTCTGTCCTTTGATGCTACAATAACTCAGTTGCCTCCAATGGGCCATACTTGTATACAGGGTGAGCATTTTACCCTAATTAATGCTTCTTTTCCTGTTTGGTGAGTTACACAATTACAGAGATACAACGCATATATCAATAGAACTTTATAGCATGGGCTATAGAGGTTCTAAATGAGATTAATATATGCAGCATCCTACAAGCATTTTATAAAGTCTAAACACATTCTTAGCAATTTAACATCTCTTATCTATTTTGATAATGCTAGCCTACCGGTAAGCAAAACTGGTTTCCAGCTATGCATTTGTAAGTGTTCAGTAAGGACTGGGGCCTTGGCGTGAGCTGGCATGTGGTCTGCCAGTGTCACATCCTCCTTGTGGGAAGCATGGTAAAAATGGTAAGCATATTTTGCAAAAAAAAAGTTCTCTCCAAAGACTGTGACTTTTGACAAAGAACACAAACTCTCAGAACTTCTGTACAAAACTGTAGGCCAAACATTTTCACTTTCATACTGAATGCCAGCTATGTTGGGTGCTTCTTTGTCCACCTCAGTTCAAAATTCATCATGCTAATATCTGGTTCTAAATCTGATATCTGTTTGCATGGGGGAAGCTTTTATTTTTTATTCTTCATTCAAACATCAAAGTTCACTCACGTTGGCAGATAGTTGTCTGACATCAACTCTCATGAAAAGGTCCAAAACAATGATTGCTGGGAGCTCCAGATTCTCAGTCTACTGTCCAAACTGCAAATTCATCCTGCAAGGTTTTTTTAAGCGCCGAGCGTACATCTGCATACAGCACATATCTGTCTACATCATGTTCACTTTTACAATCCACAGTGCTAACTAAAAAGTATTACTGGAGCCAGACCTCTTCTAAATTTGTCTTACTCAGGAAAGGGAGATGGAAAATGTCACTTGTGCATTTTGAACCTTCATAATAATTATTTCGTAGTTGTGAAATCTGGTTAAAACAAAAATCTGTACTTTTGCCAACCATCGGAAAGAGAAACAATTAAAAAGAAAAGTTTTATACATTGTTATGCATAATATGGTACTTCCTATGGCTCAGCAGTACTCTTAGAATCTTACATTGCTCGTGAGTTGTATGTTTTTTATTTGCGGACATTCTATCATACGGTAAAGAAAAAAAAACAAACATTATGTTAGCCCTCAATATCCAACAGTCATTGCTTAGCTTTTAACTTTTTTAGCTACAAACCTGAACCACATCGGGAAGATCACAATTCAAAAATTTCCATCTTAAAAGCCAGTTAAAAGCCAGAAAAAGAAAGTTGTTAGCTGCCAATGGAGCTAAGAAGTCACGTCAAATCATTAGCCAATCAATACAAAGGGATACATTCCAGCTATTAAACCAATTATAATTTTGGATTCCCCCTGTTACCTGTCCCTATTATGTATTATGGTAATACAACTTTTCTGTCAGATAAAATGGATATTTTACATTGACTGAAATTTGACATTTTAATTTATTGCTGATGTGTAAAGGAAAAAGAATCCATAAATAAGAACTTCTGGAGTCCATTAACTAATTTCACAACAGAAAAAAGGTCAACCAACAACAGAAGAAAGCATTTAGCTAATCTCTGCAAGTAAGCCAAGCCTCCCAAAGGGAAAGAGAAAGCAGTAGAGAGTAAGATATGACAAAATGAATACCTTGGAATTGAGATTAATGAAATAAGAAACACTTATAGCACAAATCACATTAAGAAGTCATCAAAGCAGGCAGTAACCTATATTCTCTCATAGCCTTCATTAGCATAATGTGGTAGAGATGATCTATCCAGTTGACAACTGCTTATTAGAAGCCGGCCTGGAACACAACATATTTTTCCTTTTTTACTAGCTTAGACCAAACAGCAAACAACATTAGACTGTAAACACACAGAGGGGAGAGGACCAGACATTGCCAGCACAGACTATAGCTCTACTTCTTATTCCTCTATTAAAATACAGAGCAATGATTTATCTCACTCAATAACAGAGACCCAAATCCAGCGAGATGCCAATCCAGCAAGTGCTGAGTATCTTCTGCTCCTAATGACATCGGGGGCATGTCACATCTCAGGACTGGGCCCAGGTAACCAAGAGTAGAACTGTGTGAAATAAGTACAGCACTGCCTCCAAACCTCACAAAAAATTTCCTCATCCTGAATTTCATCACAAACTGGAAAACCAGCCCCTGGTTCTTAAAGGTTTATGAACATCTGAAGCAAACCCATGCTCAGCTGAGCTGAGTTTATTTAAAAAAAATCATCCAGTGGATTACTTTGAAACAAATTATTCTGAGCTTCAGTTTAAAATTACAAGAATGAATAAGTAAGATAATAATCAGATATGTAAGAGTAAAGCCAGGTTCTGAGAAAGCTTTCCTTACACATCTGCCAATGCACCCAAATCCTGACTAGCTGCATAGCTGACATTCTAGACTTAAAACTTCTGGGGTAACACTGGCCAGCAATGCTGAATTACCATATGACATACATTATTTTATGCTGAAGAAAAAAGGATGACTTATTTTCACTTGTGATCTTAGTCTGATTCTCAAGTAAGGCCTCAATGAGTTGGGAAAAAATCAGTTTACTAATTTGTCTCTGAGCTCCTCTGTTTTACTACCAGTGCACTTTAAAATATACGTGCTCCAGATATTCGCTAACTACAATATACCAGCACACAGTCTGCAGCCTTTTAGATTTCATCTAAGACAAGTATAGAAACAACATTTCACAGTGTAATTTTATGAAGTCTTTTAGACAAAAATGTGCCATTTGTTATTTTATAATCTCAGTAAGTATTATTTTTCTTTTCAGTTAAAAACACTCTCATATTTTCTGGCTACTTTATGGAACATCCTTTAACAGTAATACTTGCTAGGACAGTTTTTTTTAAATTAGGTTTGCTTCTTATAGAATCATTTTGCCAAATATACATTTATGAAAGGTCAAAATTCATTTCAGAGTACTCCTTTAGCAAGCGTGTAATTATTAGCCAGACCACTAGCAGCAGAGCAGAAAGTCATTAAAATAGAAAATAAAATGGACCACCTCTGAAGAAGTTACTGCTTAATAGCACATTCTGTTACAATATATTCCTCTCATTTTAAAATTATAAAAGTGCCTTATAGTTTGAAATAAATTGGAAAAAAGGAGAAAAATATTTTGCATTGTCTTTATATTTCTTTTATATTGATAGAAACCAGTTAAATTCATGGAACTCATTACATGAAAAGAGGATTTTGCAATCTGTTGTGTGGTCAACCAGATATTAGTACATTCTACAAGAGCTATAAAGTGTATCAGAGTCCTATAAAACATGGCTGAATCCTATCATTTAAACTGAATTGCATTACTGCGGAAATTACAAATCCTCACAAAGTAGATTTTATGCATATTTTAGAAACAGCAATCATTTCAATAATTTTGAAGGTACAATGCTCTTACATTTTTTATTTGAGGAAACAACTGTCACTCTTATTAACATCATACTGAACTGCTTTTGTAGGTTTATCAGGAATAAGTCATTATGATACTGTAGATAAAGATTTCATGTACTAATCTAAATTACATAAGAAAAGCATTTTATGGACTATTATTCATGGGGCTCCTGTTGATTAGCTGAGATGTTTAAGGATAAGTGTTTTGGAAATTAAGCTCATGTTGACACTAAGATGCGCTCTGTTTAGGATGACATTAGAACTGCTGAAATTCACACTAATATGCTTCCTAAATTTACGTTACGTCTGTGGCCAGTTCTTTTCCCATTAATCTTTTGTGCATCTGAGTGGGGATTGCATTATTTAGAATATTTAAACCAAGTAACTTCCAAGATACACTGCATGCACCTACCTTTGCGGTATGTCATGTAAATTTCCTGCCAGAAAGATACTTCACTTTACGCCATTTCCCAAGAAGCAAGAGGTAAGAAAAATGTAGTCACGCAGACCTACAATTTACAGTATGAAGCTATATTCCCTCTCTTTAGGCAGATAAGTTCCAAAGATGATGGTACAAGTCAAGGGAGGAGAAGTATGGTGAAGATTAGGAGGAGACTATGACAGCTGAATTGTTGCTAAGTAATTTTCACTTGTCATACATCTATCCTCTTTGCTATTCTCCCATTATTCTGCGCTAACAAGCAGTAGGGAGAGAAGGAAGGATTACTTGATATTGAAGGTTGGTGTACCTTTCTACTAAAGGCAATCTCATTCAAAGCAAACATATCCCTTCTTTAGTGGAACACAATGGCATGCCAGGATGACCACATAGCAGTTTTGCAGCTTTTATCTATGGAAATCTCCACCCTTTCTGGCCTACCTAGTGGTACTGGGGGTACTTTACCCACTTCTGAGAAGGCTTGCTGGATGATGGAGTCCCCAAACCAATGAGAAAGAATGGCAGAAGGCAGATAAAGCTAGTCTTAGGTTCAGGAAGAGACAAACAAGCAATGCCTGGAACTGATAAAAAATATCTTGGTTCAGTCTAATTACAGTTTATAGTCATTTTAACATCCAGTGAGAAACATTTGTATTCCTCAGGATGACTGAAATTTAGAACAAGGGCAGACAAAGATAAAATATTTCAGTTCAAATACAGGAAACAAGAAACATGGCAAATGGAAGACAGCCCTATCTGGAGTAAAATGAATATAATGAGAGGAATAGAAATCTCCCATGTCACCCTGTAATGGGGTGGGACTCACCATCGTGGCGCCTCCTGCTACCTGTCCTGGGAATTAGCTCTCATTTCGCCAGAGTGCCCTCATCTAGTGGTATCTGGCCCGTCGTCACTCTTGCCTCCACCTCTTGAACCCACATCACTCCCTGGACTGTGGCATCCTCTTCTGGACATAGTCCTTCAGCTTTGCCCCACTCGGTTCTCTCCTCCCTTCTGGGGGACCCAACAGTCCTCAGTCCAGCCACTTGCCTCGGTGGCAAACTGCAGTCCATACCTTGGCCACTCCCCTCGGTGGCAACTGGGGGGGCCCAAAGTGGGGGAGACCTGGGCCCGCCGGCTACTCCAGGTCCCAGCCCAGGAACCCTATAGCCGTCAGCCAGATACTACCCCTCCTTATACTCTGCCAGCTGTTTCCCTGGACAACTTGCCCGCAGCCCTAGCACCTTCTCCACCCTTGTATCAGGGCCTCAGTCTGGCAGCTGCCAGGCTGGAGCTCCCGCTTGCTCCCCTGTCCCTGCCCAGCACTGCTCACTCTCACTCTCACTCTCACTCTCACTCTCACTCTCACTCTCACTCTCACTCTCACCCCTCCTATAGGGCAGCCAGTCCTCCTCCCTCAGACTCCAGGCAGAGACTGCCTCTGTTCTGATCAGCAGCCCGTCTTATATGGGCCAGCCTGGCCCTGATTGGCTGCTCCACTAGGCCTTCTTCTAATCATCTGGGTTCTGCGCAACCTCCCCAAGGCTGCTTTAACCTTCTTTTGCCTGTGTGGGCACACAGCCATTCTCCTGGCTGAAGTCCTGACCACCAAAAATATGACCTAGTAGTCAGGAGTTTAAACAAATGGAGCCTAAAGGCTTAAAATAAATGCTCATGAAGTAAGTCCAATATAAGCCAAACTCTGGATAAGTGTATACAAAAGCATGTAACAAAAGAAAAGTATAAGGGTGAGTTTAACAGCCACCACTTTCACACCTTTATTAAAATGAAACCCTGGGCAAAACCACTTTTCTGTAACAAGAAGAAATGCAGATTAATACTTTCAGAAGGCACCTTTGTGAAAGCCAGCCCAAAGAAAATCCAAATTTAGTAAATAAAGTGTTTGGTGAGAGCGTTAGCTGCCTGCACACCACTCATAGAATATATCCCAGATCTGGGTATAAGTCAGCAGTAGGTTGATGCTGGCTCAGAGGAATATTTGACAGGGCTCCCAAAACAAAACAAGAACTTCTGCACTCCACAAGTATTGCTTCTTCTCCAGGCAGAGAGATAGAGAGACATTAAAATGACGAGGATGAAACCATGGGAAAGGAGATTCAAGAAATTCAGACTGGATCACCAAATCCACAGATACAACCGTAACTTTGCATTTTGTGATCTGAGTATTCAATTGCATAAAATTAAGATTTTCTTGAATACATAATAAATATTTAAGCATGTTTGCACACGTGTAAAGGTTGACTACGATAATCATTAACTGAAAAGAGTTTTGATTAACTGATATTTAAGTAATTAAAAGCTATTCAAATTTTCTTCAACTGTAAAATTAATTTTGTTGGAACTGTTACTTACTGTTACATACAGTTTGATTGGCATTTAACAAAGTCCTGTATTAAAGCGTTTTGGCACCGCCTATAAAAATCATCTTTTCAGAACAGAACATTAGAAAAGATTACTAGTATGTGGTAAGACTTGAATTGTTGTCTATTTACTTTATTACATGGATTATAACTTCTTGCTAAATTCTGAGCACTCTGTACTAATTCATATAATTTTATTATAGTCATAGGATCATTACCTAGCATTATTATTTCCTGTAACTATTACTTTAGTTAATAATCCTTACATTCAGACAGAGCTTGATAACTTATTTGTTTAGTAAAGCAGGAGACAACTAAATCTGTGATCTCACACAGAGAACCAAATAGGCAGACACCCCCGCACACATTTCCCCATGTGCAGCCTGACGAAAGTCAGTAGTCCCGTCGTGTGGTTGGTTCTCAGAGTAGGATCAGGGTCAAAACAAGCAATATTTAATTATGAGTCATTTGCATAGTAATATTATCAGCACTAAGTTTCTGCTGTAGCATGTCTTGTTCAATTCTGGTGAGGTTATTCATCCAGATCCATTTAAAGTCAACTGCTTTGTTGGGTGCTAATTGCCATCATTCTCCATGCCACTTAAGCTCACAATTTTGGGGATCATTTTCATTTGACTTCACCTCTTACATCTAGGCTTTTGACAAATGCTATTGCAACACATCCAAAATCTGTTTCTTGCTGCCTATCTTCAGTGTTAAAACCATCCATGCTTTGGTTTCCTGACATTAATATCAAGGAAAATAAGAACCGGACAGAGACTTTCTTGTGTCTATTGTTTAACAAGGGTAATTTGCAAACAAACTGATTTCCTTATTATCATACTAGGTGATGCATGCTCATGAGTTTATGGGAATTTTAAACAGAGGCTAGTCTAGTTTGTGTAAGTGCAAGAAAGAAGTCTTTACTGGGACTTTTATATCAAAAATGTGTTAAAGTTATGCCATGGGTATTGGTTTTTAATTTTCTGACTTTATTGGATATTGCAGACTCCATTTGTTGTCTTGCTAGGGCATATACAAGGTAAGATATTTAAATTAATTTTGTTTATATTTAACTCTATCTGGGGAATCTTTTCCCCATCAATATTAAAGATGAGATATTTCTTTGCTTCTTCCACCTAAATGTAGTTTGTGCCACATTACTTGTGTTCCTGCTCAGGAAGGACAATAGTGATTAGTTCCTTCTCTGCATTAGGAATTCCATCCAGTGCATATAAAGAAATATAGTATGGATGATTTATGGAGAGGTAGTGTGGTCCAGTGGATAGGGCACTAGATTGGGACTCAAGACCCCTGGGTTTTATTCCCATATCTGCCACTTACCTGCTGTGTGTCCTTGACCAAGTCACATCACTTCTCTGTGTCTGTTTCCCCTCCTATCCTTTGACTTGCCTATTTAAGATATAAGCTCTTCAGGGAAGGGATGGTCTCTCATTATGTGTTGGAACACTGCTTACCTCTGCTGAGTAGTAGAGGGCACTGGTCTCAGTTGCGGCCTTTAGGCCCTTCTGTAATATCAATAATAAATGTGAAAGGTGTAAGTTATTCTGTGTGCTTATAGAGTATTGACTGTTTAATTATTCTCCAGAACAGAATGAAAACTAGTCGTCTCTTCTTATTTACCTATTTCAGGAGTTAATTGCACTGAGGCTGCTTCTCAGTTAAACTTAGGGACAAAAACTAGCATCTTTCAATGAAAGGAGAAAGCCTCAGATCCATTTTTTCCAGCTCTTGGAAGTAAAGACTGTCATATTTGATAGGAGAAAAAGAATTGCAATTGCTCCCTTGTGCCATCAATTTACAGACCTACAGAATGGTGGTCATGTAGGCTCTGGTCTCAGGAACTGAAATCATAGGATTAAATGCTTTGCTTGCATGAGCAGGTGCAACTCCATCAACTTCAACTAAGTTGTGCTTGCTTGCTCCATTGGTGAATTTGGCTCTAACAATCTCAGTGCTTTTTGAGTTTTGGGGAACTATATACCATGTTTAATTTGCCTTTCTGGTGTTGGTAACTTGTTTATGCTTTTTACCTCCATTTGTCCTGAGTTGTCATTCTGCAAGCTTACCGCAGTTGGTCAGTGACACATAGTAAACAACAGAATTTCTAGCTCCTTTGTTGAATAATAATAATAGACTAAACCTCCAGTTCAGTCACAATTTATTCTTTATATGCAATTTAACTTTGTGTAATGCTTCAATACAGACCTACGCTGGTGCTTTTGCAAAAACAAATATAATGTATTGGAAACATAATGTATTTTTCCATCTTTGCAAGCCGGATTTATAAAAATTTTACCCACAGATTTATGAATATCTTTGTGCTTTTTTGCACACATTGATCTGTTTGAATTCCTTCTGCCCCCCATGTTCAGTGCTGCCCTTGATTTCTGGTGACACCTCACCAACAATCCCCTCTTTCCATGTGGACTTGTTTAGACTCAATGTATAACATATTTGAACAGTATGAAATCTTTCTTTCCTTATAACCCTGAGCTCAAAATGGTAATATTTTTAGCTTGCAAGAAGCTTTCAATCTGAGTGACACATTATTCTAGTCCCTGACCCTTAGTAAGAAAGCTTTTCCTGTAGTGCTGAAAGGTCTGACATTTTATCCTTTCATTGCATGACTTCTATTGAGAAACCACTAAATGCCCATGGGTATGGCCTGACCAAATCAAACTAGTGTATCCATAATGATATTAAGTACTGGAGCAGAAGGTCAGACATTGTTCTGGTTTTTAACCATGAAATGAAAGTGGTGAATTACTAGCTACTGAAATATATATTGCTAGAAATCAAAAAGGTAACAGACTTTAAATGACATTAATATTATTCTGCTGCTTTTGGAAGCTTGCCTGCAAAATATATTCCAGCAAACTGTACCACACTAAAGCACTAGAGAGTTATAATGGGCCAATAGTATGTTAATTTATGCATATGCCTTGACACATACATCCCTCAAACTTGATAAGTCTGAAAATAATATATTCAAACATTTTTAGGTAGAAATTTTGAAGAAATATATATATATGTATATATATATATATATATAAATTCTCTCTTTATACTTGTAACTTGAGCAGGAAGGTGATGCAATAAAATTGGATAAATAAGGAAAGGCAGAGGAAGGTGGAGACATAAAGGCATTTCAGTATATATATTAAGAAAAGTGTTGTTATGATTCAATTCACCCTTTTCAAATGAAGTTCTAACTCTGTTTTACTGCAGACAAAACAAGTAGCATTTTCATACTTGGTCCCCCATCACAATGACTGTATGGCTGCTTCAAAGAAACATAGGTATGTAAAAGAGCTCTATAATGGAAACACTTAAGTGACTTCAACTACAATACTCTGAACACTTACAATTGCATCCTCTTACCCTGCTTCTTCAAGTAACTGGATTTTGTTTTCTTGGTTTACTTGATACATGCATGGGTGTATCAGGATCTAGTGGATTGAAAACACGTAAAAAAATCTGAAATTCTTTTGTTTTCATCTAATGTTCTACTACTGAACTGTGGCATGGCCTTCAGTCAAGCCACTTAACCTCACAGCTTCAGTATCCATCCAATGAAATAGGTATAATACCATCTCTACCTGGGGGACACCCGATACACTGTGGACCCTACTGCAATATAAACACTAGTAATGAAATAATAAAAAATAATATAATAAAATCAGGTGTTGTTCCAATGGCACAAGCACAAAAAAGTGATCCTCAGACACCCTTGCCCCTCCACCCCCATATACATTATATATATATATGGGATTGATCAGATAAATTCAGATAGGAGACAAAGATAGTCTGGTATATGTACAGTTCAAAGGGTGTTAATAATAAATGTATACTAGACTAAAGTCTGCAAAGGAGAGTTGCTGCTGTTGTACAGAATGTACCTTTGTAATCAATAATACAGAGGCTTCTTCCTGTTATGAACAACTATATTTCTGATGAGACAAAAAAGATCTTGGGGTTTTCTATGTTGCTAAAGCCCCAGAAGATAACAGATGTTGGATTTACTTCATCAATCTAGCCAGGAGAAGGGCCAAACTGCTGTGAAAAATCATTAAAAAGCCTCACAGCAAGGAGTTGCAGAGTACTTCGGATCAGACTGAAAGGGAAACAGGGTTTGCAGTGAGCTACAGCAGCCCTTTTCCATCATGTACTGTAGAATTTAAGCTTTAATTTTAAGTTTCTAGCCCTTTGTACTGCAAAGTAAATCTTTCAGATAGGACCCTGAGGATATCATGTCTTAGTGAGGTCGAGACTACGCTACAGATCTATATCAGCATAACTACATCGCTCAGAGGTGTGTAAAATCTATGTCGTCAGAAGAGCTTCTCCTGTCAACATATCTGCCATCTCCTGGGGAGGTGGATAAACTACACCAATGGGAGACTTGCTCTCATCTGTGTAAAGTGTGTTCATTACAGCGCGACAGCAGCAAAGTGCAGCTGCACTGATGCAGCATTTTAAGTGTAGAACTGCCTTGAGTTCAAGAGAGAGGCCAGATACGATATCTTTGAGAGAGGTGTTAATCAGAATGTTAGTTATAAGGACTAATGATGACAGTTTAAATCCTAATGTTGTTAACTACTTCAGTGGTGCCCATTTTAGCAGGAACATCCAACTGCGGGTTGTGGGTGTAGGTAGAGCAAAAGTAGAGTTCAGTCACTTTCCTCCCCTCAGCCCTGACAACCTTAGATGACTTGTGCCTTCCCCGTGCTGAGGGGGCTCAATCTAAAAGGGAGGACACATGACCACCCCATGTGTCTCCTCAGCCTACTGACCTTCCTCCCTGCTCTACACATAACTCAGGGCTGCCATGCTCTCCCTGCTCCATATTACCTCTGTGTGGGGGGCTTTATAATAAATTTAAATTGGTATTATATTATTGTTTAACACTGTGATTGAAACTGCCATTAATTGTGACCATTTTAAAAAATGCAGTCAATTTGTTTTGCATTAATCGCTTGAGTTCACTGCAATTAATTGACAGCCCTAGTCCAAATCAATATTAGGGAAGTCATGCAAGGTTAGCTAAGTAAGAAATGAAGGCAGTAAGTCAAGAGATGATTTAAAAATTATTTTTAACATGAAATAATTTGTTACAGCTAAATATTTCCTTGTAGTCACAAGCAAGCAGTAACATAACAAAATTTTTAGGGATTTTTGTGTGTGTAACATATATGTAGCCAAATGAATCAAAATAATTCTTGGTCCTGGGCTGGGAGCCATTATAATTGTGTTTATCCTATAAAAAAATCCTTCAGGGACAGAACTGTGTACAGAATTCAATACACACACTATGTCGTGAAACCACTTCTTGGTAACCAGACAAACAGACATCCAGAAAATATGGTGATTCTCGGTAAAATATTCTATTATCAGATTTCAGGGCCTGACAGCCCAAACAGCTTGAGCAACTCAGAGAACAACAATGACCCTTATACAAAAATAGTTTGTTAATTTTACCCCTGGTAAAAGTCACAATTCAGCAGGGATATCTGATACCAAATGAGAAATACAGATAGAAGAAGCAGCAGAGAAATAGGACTCAAGCTTGAGTTCACAACTAAAGTTCCCAAGGGCAACAGATAGACTTATAACAACAAGGGGCAATTGCCTCTGAGGAGCGAAAGAATTAGATGCTCTGGGTGACCTCAATAAAGCATGTTAATTAAAATTTGCATTTGAACAGGATCAGTAGTTTGCATCTGACAAAAACAGATTGAAATGGTTTCAATAGATTATATTTTTTCATGTTGGAGAGCAATTAAGAAGCCACTAACCTCTCAATCACTTCAGACAGAAATAGTGGTTCTGATTTTCTGCTCAGTTACTGTAGTATAAATCAGGACTAATGCCATAGTAACTTTTTAAAACAAGCTGTTACCAAATCCTGTTAATTCTTTCTCCATAAAACCTCAAAAATTCAAGCCTTCTTTTCTGTCCCGACAGCTAAAATCCTTATCTGCCTTGGTTATGTAACACGTTGACTACTGCAACTTTCTCTCTCGGGTGTCTAGTTCCCATGCTGTCTATTCAAAGATCAATAGCAAAAATCTTCTTCCTCACCTACTTCTCACTCCTCTCTTCTACTGATTAAATTGATTTCCTTTCACATTATGCTGAACTAAGATGAGCTTTTATTCTTTGAACAACTCCACCCTCCCTCCACCCCACATCTCCATCTTATTCCTCATTACTCTTCTTCTTGTCCCTTGACTCAACCAATGAGTCTCATTCCATTTTTCTTTTCATGCTAGCTGTTCCATGAAACTTCTGGTACTCTTTCCATCACAGCACACACTTTCTTTCTTCAAACACCTCCTAAAAACTAACTTTTCCAAAGAGCTTGCCCATGTTAATAAGATACAGATATACATCCATTCCACCAATTAAAATGTTAAAACTCGAACTCTAAGATAGCACCATCTTCTAGACCACCCTCTGGATTTGGAGCCTAATTTGTTTATAATGTAAGATCTTCAAGACATTTTTACAGATTCATAGATTCTAAGGCCAGAAGGGACCACTGTGATGATCTAGTCTAATCTCCTGTATAACACAGGTCATAGAATTGCCTCAAAATAATTCCTAGAGCACATATTTTAGAAAAACCTCCCATCTTGATTTAAAAATGGTGAGTGATGGAGAATCCACCCCACCCCTGGGTAAATTGTTCCAAGTAAATGGTAATTACTCTCATCATTAAAAATATACACCTTATTACCACTCTGAATTTGTCTAGCTTCATGTAGTCCATATGTCTGCAATAGGCAACTCCTGTATTATTTATTATTGTTATTTTAAATGTAAAAGTAAACACATTGCAAGGGAGTTCAGAGGATTAGTAATGGAGCATAAAGCCTTTTGTCTCTAAGTCACTGGTCTGAATCCAGTGAAAAAATCTGATGACTGTTCAGAGGCCTATATAACAAGAAGTGATGTTCTCCGCTGTTGAAAACCACTTCGAAAAATCCAAGGCAAACTAATTTGTTAAGCACCCAGACAATATGCTCAGCATTATACAAGACACAAAATGAAGACAGTACCTGCCCCAAATATCTCACCAAGATCTAAATCAGAATTCTATCAATGTCTATTGAGTGCACCATTCACCATGGTATCTGTAAGTCTCATCAGAAAGAGCAAGTGTTGAATAAGCATAGAGATTGAGCTAGTTTCTGATCCTGCCTGAACAGACTTGATACACAGTGGGGCAATTTAGGGAAAGCTTGGACTATTGTTGTCAGTGATCTGTGCATAAAGAGAAATATACATTTTACATGTTACCAATCTCATAACGTTTACAAGTAATAAATTCACTCTAGAAATGAAAGGAAAAATGGCAAATCTACCATACTGAAAAGCCAATGAATAGGATTTTTTATTAGGACTCTGTAAATCTAAATTTGTTAGGCTCAGTCTACAATAAGAATGCTCCTGTTTGATTAATTCACTTTTCTGGCACATACTGACATTGTTAGAAAGTTCAGTTCTGTACTATTCTAATGCAGAGAGAGTAAGCAACACTTTCCAAAGATGAAAAGCCTTGTTGCCACTAAATAAATAACTCTGTCCATCACAGCTATCTTGCCTCAATCTGATTAAATTCTGTTCTCAGGGGATCAAAAGACTTCTAATATCCTATTTAAAAAATAACACCTCAGATTTTTATCATTTAAACTGACTAAAAAAAATGTTTAAAGTAACTCTTGTTGAAACGCTTGGAACTATATTTCATTTGTCTAACTAGGTTTATGAGCACTGTCTTTAGACATTGAAGGGGAATGCCCAGACCACCGCTTAAACTTAGTGTGTTATATATTCAAATGCCAGGTTAGTCAGCTGCTTAAGGAGAAAAAATGAAAAATTCAACCAGCTCAGCAGGCAGGATGTGAAGATCTGCTCAGCTGTGGGGGAAGTCCCTAACTCAGAACAATGCCACTCCCTATTTTCAGTCCGTCTTTCCCCACTAGTCTTCTTGGAGAGTGAGATACCACAAATACAGCACAGCTTTGCACCTCTTTTAGAGGTCAGGCAACAAAAATGAGCTGTCTCATTTGTGATTACTGGTCATGAGCAATTGATCCTCCCAACCTTTTCTATCTTAGGTACTTATACGGCCCTCCTTACCATAGTTCTGAATGCCTAACAATGCATGTATCCTTTCAACAATCCTGAAAGGTAAGGAAGTGCTATTTCCCCCCATTTTTTTTTACAGATGGGGAAATGATGCAAAAAGAGGCTATGTAAGTTACCTGAGAAGTCTATGATGCAGCAGGGACTTGAATCCAGGTCTTCCAAGTGCTTGATTAGTGCTCCAACCACTAGACCCATCCTACCTCTGAATAGTACCTCTGCTCCGATACTATTGCTGTGAGGGGTATTCTCTCTGATTACTCATCCTTACAGTTCACATCTAGCCCTTTAGTACAGTTGGCAGGGGTGTGGGGGGAGACTATAAATAAAGAGTGCAGATAAATTTATGCTGATATATTGGTCACTGAAAGTTGAAGTTGCAGGAAATCAATATAAAGGGCATACTGTAGAAATGTTGTGTCACTTGACAATGGCAATTGTAAGAATTGTAATAGTGGCCACTGTATGTTACATTTCTACAGTGTCTTTTTTCACAATGGATCCTGAAGGCCTTCAGAGAATAAACAGGAATCTTTCCACCCATTCTTAAAATGCAGCAACCTGTGAGATAGAACATGGGAACTATTTAGTAGCAAAACAATACCTCACAATTTATGACAGGAAATGAAGAACAGCAATTGAAATTGATTGTAGAATTCAGTGAGGCAGAAGGTATTTACCCCAATTAGAATTTGGCCAGAACATCTGGGCTCAAAACTTTACTTATGCAAAAAAGTACCATGGAACGTTTAATGTCCACTGTTTGTAAAAATAAATAAATAAATAAATAAAAATACCAATTTATGTCTTACCTTAAAAAAAACAACCCCTGAACACCCCACCTTCCTTTCTGGGGGCATGACACTAGGATCCAGACAGTGCCTCCCATTCCGACCACCATGTGGCCTTGGAGGAGAACTCCAGAAAGCAGACACACCCTCCAGAAGCAGCCAAAGCTGGGACCTCAGAACATTCCAGGCAAAACTGTTGACATTTCTCTGCCCTGTGCTGATCAGCTGTTTGTTCCAAACCTCCCCATTCATCAGCCTCTTCACCTCAGCTTTCCTCCACAGCTGCCCCTCCTATCCTGTCCATGTCCCTATCTGTTCCCTTTTTCCATTTAGTTGATGACCTTCTAAGCAACCAGCCCTACCCCCCACAAATAATGGCATTAAAATATTTGTTACCATCTCTTTGTTCACTCTGCTTGTGTATTCTACCCCTTCCTCCACCCTGTGTTATTATTTGGACAATATTATCTCATGGGCTATGTCTACACTGCACATTAAACCCGGGTCTGTGGGACCCAGGCTTGTGGCTTTAGCCTTTCCAAGCCTGTGCTTGAGCATCCACACTGCATTGTAAACCCAGGTTTACAGTTGCTGGATCCAGGTCTCACTGTCATGCTCATGCATCCACTATTATACTACACAGACCTCGTGACTTTAGTTTGTGGCTCAACCTGTGTCCACACAGAAAAATGACAGGGCTTGGACCAGAGTCCCAGCAGGACTCAGACTCTAATCCAGCCCCTAGCAGTGTCCTAGGACCATGCTCCTGAGTGTTTGCTGACCTATCCCAGATTTATTTGTGTGTGGATGGAAGTGAGGCTTGGGCTCAAACCTGAGTCAGATCCCAGGCTTAGTGTAAAGTGTAGACATACCCATTGTTTCCCTGTATTGATCAGTCTGTCTGTAGCCATCTCTTGTCTTATACTTACATTCTACGTTATTTGGGGAAGGGATGCTCCTTTTCTTCTGTGTTTGTACAGCACCTAGCACAATGTGGTCCCAGTCCATGACTGGAGCTCCTCAATGTTATGGTTAAACAAATAATCAAGTATTTAAAAAAACAGAGTGCTCCGCTAACATCATGTGGGTGTGTTGAGAGTACACTGACTAGATGGAAGAATTATATATGTTGAATATCCAATACAGCTTTTTGAAGCACCTTTGGGAGGTTTCAAATCCAGGTATTGACCATAGCTGACTTTGCTTTATTTATGAAATATGAAAGTATCAAACTCTGAGGTGCTTCACCCACTAGTTACTTAGCTATACCTGCTGGTTACTTAGCTACAATTGAGCAAACAAAAACAGCATTTATTTTATTGTGTACTACAATGTTTGCTTATCATGAGATCATATTGTAGCAACAAAAACACATCACATCTTGTTGCAATATGGCACATACTGAAATGAGGTCCTGCATAAATTGCCCCACATATTTATTGCTATATTTACGGATTAAAAAAAATCAGCACAAAATAATTTACAGTGATTTGTTTTTCCTCTAGCAGGCAAGTAGGAGCTGTCTCCTGCAGAATTTGAAAATATTTTAATAGAAATATATAGCCAAACTCCATCAATAAACACTTTTACAGTTAGTGCTTCTCTTTTAATTTGTAACAGTAAGTTTTACCTGTTTTTTTAGTTTTAGTCCCCTACTGATATTACCATTGAACATTTATGTAAGATTGATTCTCCTCCTCTATTTCTTATGCAGTCATTATGGTTGTTTCATTTACTTGGTTCTTTGTGAATCAGAACCACCCAGAAATGCCAGCAGGGAGGGGCTTTTGCCTCTGGCCCCGCATTTGAGAGGGCCACTAAATCAAGTGGCATTATGAATTGATATGCAGGGTTGCAGCAACACTCACTGAAATTTCGCCTGGCAGTCCCCATCACTACAGGGGCATGTCTGGGTCAAACCTATCATGGGACCTGGAGTGGGAAGCCATGCCCAACACCATGAGGTAAGAGCCAAAATGCCACTGCAGAGTGAGTGTCATATGGGCTCGGGCTCCAACCTTGGCCTACCCTCAGTAATAATATTTTTGGAAGGGTGGGGGGCCTGAGTTTCAGATTTTGTCTTGGGCACCCGTAAACCTCTGTGCAGCCCCAATGCTATTGATAGTATTGGCACTGGGAAGACATAAAAAGTTTGAAAGAAATAATAAATAGAACCTCAGTCTAAAGACTGAACAGCACCTAAACCTTTTAAGGAGCAGATATTGACACCTTTCTTTCTCCCAACCTGACCCTGAACCTCTGTTGTTGTCTCAGAAAATTAAACATGGGATCTCAATAGGTCTAGCAGCCTCTGACTGCCTTTCAGCTTTCTCCAAATCACATGGGGTCTTGAGTGTAAACGTCATTCTGGTGCACCTCTAAATTCACAATGCCATAGAAACTTGCAGAAAACTCAGAAGAGATAGCCAGACAGGCTGTGTGAAAACCACTGGTAAATTTAATGCCTTATTTTAAAACAAAATACAGCTTCACTGGAGGATCCAATTTTCCACTTAAGAAGAAATCAAAGCCAAATAAGTAAAGAGACTCTTGTGAAACTGATAGAAGCTTTGTTTTATATCTGAAATACTTTGTTCATCCTGATTCTGCATTTCCTTTAAAAATATCCATTCCATTACTAAACTACAAGAAGCTACAGAAAATGGTATCTGATTTTAAATTGTTTCTGTGTCCCTTTTCTCAGTTTCCACAGTGTTGATGTGAGAGTTTTTTCCCTTGCAAATTCTGTTACCAGGAACAGCCTTCTGATATCTCTCTGCCCTGTAGGGAGATCTTTTGAAATCTGTGCTTGAAGCATGCATTTTTCTCTCCTTGTGTCATTGGTCTCAGAATTATATGCATTAATTTATCCACCACACAATGTTTTTAAATCAATGTAATTTATACTACAAAGTACGTACTATTTCATGGCACCCAATGCTAGGATAAGGCTTGCATGCAAGTTGCTATACAAAATAAAACTGTATGGTATAACTTCCAGTTGTAAGGTGTAGCTATTACAGGTACAGTTAGTGACTACATCATGCACTTTCTATACCTCTCTACATTCTAAGATTTCTGCTTTATACAACATATCAAGCTTTCCTATTTATTTGCAATCTGAAAGTTTTCTGTTTACCATTTTTCTGTATAGCTTCTATGCTGCTCTTACAACTCCTGTGGACTTTTAGACCTTTTATCCAACTTTCATATTTGTATTCCTTTTTAACCTGACACCTTGAACTGTCAAGAATTGGCTTTCTTTTGAGATCTGGTGGGTTCCCACAGGACCATTCCTTGAAGATTACAAAGCTGAGCTCAGAGGTGACCTTTAGGCCTCTTCTTCATTTTCCTGCTTGTTAGCAGATTGTACATACAGTTTGATGCCAGACAGCAGGCTTTGCTGTAGATCCACTTTACGGTTTCTTTGCTAAAAAAGAAAAAAGATGGTTTGTTCTAACACTATACAGAATATAAAGAGATTATTTGGATTTCTGTATATAAATTGCATGTATTACAGAAATACTTGCAGGAGTACTTGTGGCACCTTAGAGACTAACAAATTTATTAGAGCATAAGCTTTCGTGAGCTACAGCTCACTTCATCGGATGCATTTGGTGGAAAAAACAGAGGAGAGATTTATATACACACACAGAGAACATGAAACAATGGGTTTATCAAAAAGAAAAGGAGTACTTGTGGCACCTTAGAGACTAACAAATTTATTAGAGCATAAGCTTTCGTGAATGCATCCGATGAAGTGAGCTGTAGCTCACGAAAGCTTATGCTCTAATAAATTTGTTAGTCTCTAAGGTGCCACAAGTACTCCTTTTCTTTTTGCGAATACAGACTAACAGGGCTGCTACTCTGAAAAATGGGTTTATCAGACACACTGTAAGGAGAGTGATCACTTAAGATAAGCCATCGCCAGCAGCAGGGGGGGGAAAGGAGGAAAACCTTTCATGGTGACAAGCAAGGTAGGCTAATTCCAGCAGTTAACAAGAATATCAGAGGAACAGTGGGGGGTGGGGTGGGAGGGAGAAATACCATGGGGAAATAGTTTTACTTTGTGTAATGACTCATCCATTCCCAGTCTCTATTCAAGAATGGACACAAATCAGACGTCAAGAATTATAACATTCAAAAACCAGTTGGAGAACACTTCAATCTCTCTGGTCACTCGATCACAGACCTAAGAGTGGCTATACTTCAACAAAAAAGCTTCAAAAACAGACTCCAACGAGAGACTGTTGAATTGGAATTAATTTGCAAACTGGATACAATTAACTTAGGCTTGAATAGAGACTGGGAATGGATGAGTCATTACACAAAGTAAAACTATTTCCCCATGGTATTTCTCCCTCCCACCCCACCCCCCACTGTTTCTCTGATATTCTTGTTAACTGCTGGAATTAGCCTACCTTGCTTGTCACCATGAAAGGTTTTCCTCCTTTCCCCCCCCTGCTGCTGGTGATGGCTTATCTTAAGTGATCAATCTCCTTACAGTGTGTCTGATAAACCCATTGTTTCATGTTCTCTGTGTGTGTATATAAATCTCTCCTCTGTTTTTTCCACCAAATGCATCCGATGAAGTGAGCTGTAGCTCACGAAAGCTTATGCTCTAATAAATTTGTTAGTCTCTAAGGTGCCACAAGTACTCCTTTTCTTTTTGCGAATACAGACTAACACGGCTGCTACTCTGAAACTTGCAGGAGTGATATCTACAAACTATGAGAGACAATATTTAAATTAGTGTTATTTTATTGTTGCGTCTTCAATTATATTAATGTTTTCCTATTTATTGTTATGTATTTGAAGTTATTTTGAATGAGTGTACTCAGTGTTAGAGACAAATATGGTATTTTCAGTCTGGTCCAGATGGATAACGAGTTTGCAAATGAAAATAAGATGAAGTTTTGTCTTTGAAATGAGGGGGAGTTGCAGACATGTGTTGTAGTTATTCCGTCATGGCACATACATTTGTAGTGGAATACTTTTTCCTACCTTAAATTTAAATTTAAAGGTGAAGAGAACCAGCAGCTAAAAATCCCTAACTCCTGGGATGTCCCAGTGTCACAGAGCGACTGTCCTCTTTAAGAGGGAGAAGGGTCCAGTTTACTTGTGACTGATTACCGGCTGTCTAAATGGGCTTATGGGAAGGCACCAGGGCCTTATAAAGAGGGAAACAGGAAGAGGAAGTGGGGCGGGCTGGAAGAGATGGAAGATTTTCTGACCCCAAATAAAGTTGCTCTGGAAACTGAAGATGAGTCTATTGGACAGGGAGAACGGATACAAATTAGGGGGATGAGGGAAAGAGTAGAAGAAGAATCAGATGCTGCTGTGATATCAGCAAAAATGCAAAAAACTGAGGAAGGAAATAAACTGAAGTGTTATAATTGTAAGATCCCTAGCCAAAGAAATAAGATTAGGTGACCTTAAAACCTGTGACAGTGGGTGACTGGATTAAAAAAAAAGTATAGGGGATAAACTAAGAGCCAAGAAGCTGTGAGATGGGGATTTTTTTAGTTGACTGTGAAAACAAACAGCAAGCTGATTAACTGCTAAAAGCTAAGATGATACGGGAAGTTAAAATAAATGCCATCTACAAAGTATTTGACTGAAATGAAGGGGGTAATATATGGATTTCCATGAGAACTGACCAGTGATGAGATCATCCAAAGCACAGGAGAAGATAAAGTGTTAGCAAATAAGCAACTAATTCATATACTAGGAGGAAAAAGCAAGCCATCAATAGCAGCAAGGATTACATTTAAGGGAGGGACTCTACCTGATAAAAGAAAAGCAGTACTTGTGGCACCTTAGAGACTAACAAATTTATTAGAGCATAAGCTTTCGTGAGCTACAGCTCACTTCATCGGATGCATTTGGTGTTTTCCACCAAATGCATCCGATGAAGTGAGCTGTAGCTCACGAAAGCTTATGCTCTAATAAATTTGTTAGTCTTTAAGGTGCCACAAGTACTCCTTTTCTTCTTAGAACTAAACCATATATTCCTCCTCCTCAAAGGTATTAAAAGTGCCAATAGGCATGTAACAATTGTTTGTAAAGGGAAAATGAGTTGCAGTTAATGTGGGAGAGAGCATTTCTATGACAATTATACAGGAAGGACAGAGGTCAAATGTAGTAATTGTGGTGCGAGTCACAGTCCGGCATATAGAGGGCGTATTATAACAAGACAAGCTAAAGAGATACAAAAGACAAAAATTGTTAACAATATATCTTATTCAGAAGCTTTAAGGAGACTCTCAAAGCATCAGGCAGAGAAGTAAAAGACAATCAGCACAAGAGAAGAGGAACTGCAGACACAGCCTCATTCTACAAAGAACATGATAAACACTATGAAAGGAATAGGCGATGATATATTAGTAACGAAAAAAGAAAGGTTTATTGCATTTATGATAGAAGTGATAAATTGTACATCACAAACTGGGGAAACAAATCAGAAAAATTAAAATTATAGCAAGGGCAAAGGAAAAATACTTGTATATTAGCAATTTGTCAATGGACTGTATTCATACAATTTTGCATGAGGTTAATAGTGAAATATGATTAGTATGCGGATCACAATTTTTTGTTGGAAGTTTGATAGCACATGATCAAGAACTAAAAGAAAATATTCTGGCAATAAAAATTAAAGCAGATATAAGTATCCAGGAAACATGGTTGAATTAAAAAAGCCCTGTATTTAAAATTCCAGGGTATATTTCCTTTGGGCAAGACTGAGACGTAGGAAGAGGAGGCAGCATTTGTACTTGCATGAGGGAAAACTTAAACTGCATAGTGAAATGAAGAAGTAAACCTAGAATACAATGGTGCTGAGTTCCCGATGAAGAAGAGAAATATTTCTTTAAGGATTTATAATATCTATAACTCGTGTGGGAAATGAGAAAGCTCAGAGCTACAAGAAATAGTGAAGAAGCTCAAAGACCATACATTATATGTGGTGACCTAAATAGTCATTAAGTAAGTGAGATAAGTAATAAGGAAGTAAGCTAGCTGATAAAAATTGTACATGCTTAGAAAAGTCAAGGATGAAAATAATCCAAATTTTTGAAATGATGGTACCCTGACTAGATTTAATGCAACAGATGGTAGTTTTTTCTGCTTAGAATTGGGAATTATAATATAAATTATTGCAAGGAATTAAAAATGGGAAATATATAAGGACAAAGGAATGGGGAGTAATCATTTCCATATAATTATTACTATTCAAGGGCATGATAAGGTTGAAGGCAATGAAAAATTACCACCTGAAATTTTAAGAAAGATAACTGGGAGCTATTTACCAGTAAATATGCTGAATTTTTGAATAATCATTATCTGAGTGATGACAGAGAATTTCAATGATAATGTAATAAAGGGATTAATAGCAGCAGCTACTATAGCCATATCTAAGATATTAAAGTACCCCAAAATGAAAACTCACTTCCAGGGTAGAATGAGGAGTGCAAAATGGCAGTGAAAGAAAGGAACAAAGCCTATGAAAATTGAAAAATACAATGAATAGTGAAGATATAATGAAATATAAAAGTAGTTAAGCAATAGCAAAAAGAATTATTTAAAAAAAAATCAAAGAAAGTTGGAGGAAGCATTGCAGGCAGATAAATAAACATACCAGACTAACAGTAGTCATAACCCAGGTCTCATTGGGACTGACAACATAGTGAGAAGTTCTGATAACGAGAAACCAAGAGTTTTAGCAGAAGCTTTAAAAGGAGTGAATAATGATGAAAATGAAAGTGAAGTTTTCCATCAGATTAAAAGACTATTCATTGAAGATAGCTATGATCTATTATGTAGTTGAGGTAAACATGAAGATACTACACTGAATAATTTTGCATGTGGGAACTTGAGAAAGCTATTGATATTAGCAAGAAAACACCCCCAAGTAAAGATAACCTATGTAACAGTGTTTAAATAGCTCTCTGCAAGCAGTCTGAGGGTTCTTTTAAAACTATGTAACATTATAGGGTACCGGTAGGGTAGAAACATGCAGTAGTAATACCAATACAAAAACCAGGCAAACTACCCACAAAGTGGATGCTTATAGACCAATTGCCTTTATATCCTGTCTGGGTAAAATTATGAAGTGAATGGTAAATGGCAGATTGGTTGACTATTTGGAAAACAATGGGATTATGGACAAGGAACAGGGTGGTTTTAAAGGAGGAAGATGCATCATTGATTACGTTGTTAAATTAGAAACCAAAAAACATAGAAGTAAAAGGCATAAAGGTTTTATGATAGCTGTGTGTCTAGATGTTGAAAAAGTGTATGACATACTATGGAGGGAAGGCTCATTGAACAGTGTAGATGCACTAGGGATAAGGAAAAGACTATATGGATGGACTAGAGAATTTTTGAGTAAAAGGACCACATGGGTCAGAGTTGGGAACTTTATGTTGAATATATATAATATTAACACTTCTCTGTAGTGTACCATTTTTATGAGCCCAACCTTATTTAATATTATGATAAATGATTTCCCGGAACAAATAAGTGCTGAGGTAGGTGTCATTCTATTTACAGATGATTGTGTTCTGTGGGTTAGGAGCAAGCATGTTGAGGTGGCAGAAAAGAAAATGAAAGCGTTACAAAAGACCTCTGACTGAGGAAATGCTGGGGTTTCAGTTTTTCCGTTGCCAAAATCAAAAGACTGATCTTACAAAAAGGAAAATTACAAAGGAATGTAAACTGTACATGTATGTAGAACAAATAAATGTATAGTTAAAAGGTTTAAATTATTTGGAGTAATATTTGATACTAAATTACCTTGGAAAGATCATATAGATTATGTTTAAGATAAATGTACAGGAAGGATTAGCCTGCTTAAAAGTCCTGCAGGTACTAATTGGCGGGCTGATAAGAAAACACTGCTGACCTTGCACAGAGCCTTAAACAGACCAGAATAACAGCCGTGTTAGTCTGTATCTGCAAAAAGAAAAGGAGTACTTGTGGCACCTTAGAGACTAACACATTTATTTGAACATAAGCTTTCGTGAGCCACAGCTCACTTCATTGGATGCATGCAGTGGAAAATACAGTGGGGAGATTTTATATACACAGAGAACATGAAACAATGGGTGTTACCATACACACTGTAACGAGAGGGATCAGGTAAGGTGAGCTATTACCAGCAGGAGAGAAAAAAAACCTTTTGTAGTGATAATCAAGGTGGGCATTTTCCAGCAGTTGACAAGAATGTCTGAGAAACAGTGGGGGTGGGGACAGGGGGAATAAACATGGGGAAATAGTTTTACTTTGTGTAATGACACATCCACTCCCAGTCTTTACTCAAGCCTAATGTAATGGTGTCCAGTTTGCAAATTAATTCCAATTCAGCAGTTTCTCGTTGGAGTCTGTTTTTGAAGTTTTTTCGTTGAAGAATTGCGTCTTTTAGGTCTATAATCGAGGGACCAGAGAGACTGAAGTGTTCTCCGACTGGTTTTTGAATATTATAATTCTTGACGTCTGATTTGTGTCCATTTATTCTTTTATGTAGAGACTGTCTGGTTTGGCCAATGTACATGGCAGAGGGGCATTGCTGGTACATGATGGCATATATCATATTGGTAGATGTGCAGGTAAACGAGCCTCTGATAGTGTGGCTGATATGATTAGACCCTATGATGGTGTCCCCTGAATAGATATGTGGACGCAGTTGGCAACAGGCTTTGTTGCACCGGAAACCTACTGACCTCTATACTTACCTACATGACTCCAGCTTTCATCCAGACCACACCACATGATCCATTGTCTACAGCCAAGCTCTACCATACAACTGCATTTGCTCCAACCCCTCAGACAGACACAAACACCTACAAGATCTCTATCAAGCGTTCTTACAACTACAATACCCACCTGCTGAAGTGAAGAAACAGATTGACAGAGTCAGAAGGGTACCCAGAAGTTACCTACTACAGTACAGGCCCAACAAAGAAAATAACAGAACACCACTAGCCATCACCTTCAGCCCCCAACTAAAACCTCTTGAACGCATCATCAAGGATCTACAACCTATCCTGAAGGACGACCCATCACTCTCACAGATCTTGGGAGACAGGCCAGTCCTTGCTTACAGACAGCCCCCCAACCTGAAGCAAATACTCACCAGCAACCACACACCACACAACAGAACCACTAACCCAGGAACCTATCCTTGCAACAAAGCCTGTTGCCAACTTTGTCCACATATCTATTCAGGGGGCACCATCATAGGGCCTAATCACATCAACCACACTATCAGAGGCTCATTCACCTGACATCTACCAATGTGATATATTCCATTATGTTCCAGCAATGCCCCTCTGCCATGTACATTGGTCAAACTGGACAGTCTCTACGTAAAAGAATAAATGGATACAAATCAGATGTCAAGAATTAGAACATTCAAAAACCAGTTGAAGAACTCTTCAATCTCTCTGGTCACTTGATTACAGACCTAAAAGTCACAATTCTTCAACAAGAAAACTTCAAAAACAGACTCCAACCAGAGACTGCTGAATTGGAATTAATTTGCAAACTGGACACCATTACATTAGGCTTGAATAAAGATTGGGAGTGGATGTGTCATTACACAAAGTAAAACTATTTCCCCATGTTTATTCCTCCCCCCTCCATTCCTCAGACGTTCTTGTCAACTGCTGGAAATGGCCCACCTTGATTATCACTACAAAAGGGTTTTTTTTCTCTCCTGCTGGTAATAGCTTACCTTACCTGATCACTCTCATTACAGTGTGTATGGTAATACCCATTGTTTCATGTTCTCTGTGTATATAAAATCTCCCCACTGTATTTTCCACTGCATGCGTCCAATGAAGTGAGCTGTAGCTCACGAAAAATGATGCTCAAATAATTACAGGTTTCAGAGTAGCAGCTGTGTTAGTTTGTATTCACAAAAAGAAAAGGAGTACTTGTGGCACCTTAGAGACTAACAAATTTATTAGAGCATAAGCTTTCATGAGCTACAGCTCACTTCATCGGATGCATCACGAAAGCTCTAATAAATTTGTTAGTCTCTAAGGTGCCACAAGTACTCCTTTTCTTTTTGCTCAAATAATTTGTTAGTCTCTAAGATGCCACAAGTACTCCTGTTCTTTAAACAGATCAGTTAGTGACTAAGGCTGCCAAGCTTTGAGGCCAGCATCAAAATCAGAACTTAAATTACATTAATACAAGCCCACACACTTTGAACTGCACGTGGTGCATTTATTACAACACCTATATGTATGTTACAGAAATGCCAATTACACTATAAATAAAACTACTGGACCTAACTTTCCAGGCTAAAGTTAATGGGAATTGCAATGATGAATGTACCAAACAAACATCTGAGGATTGTTGGGAATCTGATAGATGAACTAAAGCACACAGTAGCACTCCGTATGCCATTCAAGCTGAAGAGTGGATGCCGGACTTGAAAGACAAGGTAAAACTGAATGACGTCAAAACTTTTAGTCATGGTAAACTTAGTTATGGATAGAAAGTTGCATGTCCAATGGTGGATTTAGATTTATTTTATAAACTTAAGGGTAAAAAAGAGACAGTATTATAAATGAAGTGTACCATTATATAGAGGAGAAGTGGAATTGTTTTTTTCAAATATACACAGAAGGATTCAAAAAAGGAAAAAAAACCCAGAAAGTGTGGGGAACAGCATATTGCATGCCAAAATTAGGAATTAGTACACCCAAAAGAATATCTGATTTTGAAGCTTTCATTATGGCTGAACTAGTAGCAATAAAGCAAGCATTAGATTGGCTCTGGGATGTGCACACAGCAGAAGCGGTCATTTTTATTTTTTAATTTAACCCCAGGCTTTATGGAGATCAAAAGGTGGCCTCAGTATGTAGAAGAGATTTAATTAATGAAATTATATTTCTAATAACTCAAGTGCTACAGATGTAGCATTAGTTTGGATCTCATAGCATATAGAGGGGGGAAATGGTGAACAAAGCATCTAAAATGCTGTAAGAAATGGAAGGATAGATGAAGAAATATCCTTGAGCAAATAGGAATTCAAAAGCCTAGTAAAAAAAAAGTAAAAGAGAAATGGCAAAAAATTTGCATTCATGAAAAGAGAGGAAGAAGATATTTTGAATTGTGCCCTAGAGTTGAGGATAACAACATACTTTGGGACTGATGAAGTGATTTTGTTTAGAGTACTAACTGTCCATTGTGGCTTAAATAAAAAGATTTTTCAAGTAGACAGAAAGATGGACTGTGTGCATGTAGCAAGATGGAAGAAACAACTGATCACTTTTGATAAAGAATGGAAAAGCTTTCTGAGAAATGTGAACATCTAAACAAAAATCACATTACGTATTTAGTAAAAACATTGGAGAAATGGGATATTAAAAAGGTGGTGTTAAATTACCTGAAAGACAAGGTGCAAAAGAGAGAACATGAACTCCTAAGTATTGAGGAATTGTGGCTGGTGATGGTTAAGTCAAGGTTGCTTCACCATTTAAAAAAAGGAGAAAAAAGCAAAAAGCTGGGGAGGTGCCTGCAAGTGAGTTTGGATTTCAGTGCTGGCCTCTCTCAGACCAGGGTGATGAGGAGAGATTCCTAGGAAGCTGGGAGACAGTCAGTCAGTCGGAGTAGAAGATGGGTTCAGCCAAGTAGGGCTGTGAAGGATGGAATTGGGACTCTGACGACTGTTTTTTCATTGGATCAGTTCATGACAATAAACCAGGGTATTACTGATAGAGAAGAGCCTGCATGATGCTGCTGAACCATGTTTTGCGAGAAGATGAAGCTATAGAGAGGGTATGATATTTTACACGCAGTCATTCCAAATGGATCTGGCCCATATACTACCCTGATACAGATTTTTCCTGTGGGGGCAGGTGTAATCTTTTCAAGGTGGGGTGGGACTGACTCAAGAGTCACACAGTCTAAAATGCATCAGCCATGGTCTTGAACTCTACAATGCTCCTTTCTGTTATTCAAGCTTTAGGGATGCCAGAAGTGGAATGCAAGTGTTGTATCTCGAGTTTCCCCTCCTGGTTTCAGGTTTTTTGGCATATGTCTATACACAGCCTGGGTCTGAACTTGGACCCACAAGAATAGCCTCTTTCATGGTATTAATATCTTGCTACTTCTGCACCTGGCCTCAATCAGAATCAGGACTTGAAAGGGGCATGAAAATAAGGGGGGAAATAGTGAATTTTCTCCATCTTTAGTAGAGTTTTGAGTTGGGCCCAACAGATGTGTGATGATTCAGGCTGGTTCTTATTTTAGTCAGACTTTTTCATCTTCATGGTGATGCATGTTTTGTTCAAACATCCACACATGCAAGGTCAACCATAACAATCATTTAAAATAATCTCCACACTGCTGATGGATTTGAAAGGTGTATACAAGTCACGATAGCAACCAGTTCCTTTAAATCATAACAGTATTCTTTTTTCTTCCAATTCCAAAATCCTTCTTTGCGTATCAGTTTTTATAATGCTCTAAAAAGCATTTGTTCATAATTGTAATTCAATAAAGAAATGACTGTAGGCCATGTTTCAGGTGGAAGGTTGATATTTATGATTTTTGTGAAAACTATGACATTGGAGAAGGTTCAGAAAAGACCTGCTAAAATGATTCAAGGTCTAGAAAATCTGGCTTACAGTGAGACTTAAGAAGCTCATTCTATTTCATTTATCAAAGACAAGGTTAAGAAGTGACTTTTCCCATGGTCTATAAATTCCCTTGTAGAGAGAAAATATGATACTACAGAGCTCTCTAACTTATGTACTTCTCTGACAAGATCCGATGTCTGGAAGTTGAAGCTAGAGAAATTTAAATTGGAAATAAAATGCACTTTTTAAACAGTGAGGCAAGTAACCATTTAAAAAGCTTAAAATGGATCTAGTGGATTTTTTCATCACTTCAAGATTTTAAATCAAGACTAGATGTCTTTCCAAAAGATATCCTCTAGTTCAACCAAAGGTTATGGCTTGTGTCATGCAGGAGATCAGATTAGCTAACCAAATGGTCTCTTCTGGTCTTAAATCCTATTCAGTGGTTTTGCTTGGTTTCAACCTGAAAATGGGCAAAACTCACCTGTTTTGCCTGAATTTTACTTTGAATACATTCAAATCCCAAATCAAAAGCAATATTATGGGGTGTGAGCCCACACAGAATAAACAAAAAGAAAAGATTTGTATTTAATCACCAAATCTGTAGATTTCAGAGTAGCAGCCGTGTTAGTCTGTATTCGCAAAAAGAAAAGGAGTACCGGTGGCACCTTAGAGACTAACAAATTTATTAGAGCATAAGCTTTCGTGAGCTACAGCTCACTTCATCGGATGCATTTGGTGGAAAAAACAGAGGAGAGATTTATATACACACACACAGAGAACATGAAACAATGGGTTTATCATACACACTGTAAGGAGAGTGATCACTTAAGATAAGCCATCACCAGCAGCAGGGGGGGCAAAGGAGGAAAACCTTTCATGGTGACAAGCAAGGTAGGCTAATTCCAGCAGTTAACAAGAATATCAGAGGAACAGTGGGGGGTGGGGTGGGAGGGAGAAATACCAGGGGGAAATAGTTTTACTTTGTGTAATGACTCATCCATTCCCAGTCTCTATTCAAGCCTAAGTTAATTGTATCCAGTTTGCAAATGTTCTCTGTGTGTGTGTATATAAATCTCTTCTCTGTTTTTTCCACCAAATGCATCCGATGAAGTGAGCTGTAGCTCACGAAAGCTTATGCTCTAATAAATTTGTTAGTCTCTAAGGTGCCACCGGTACTCCTTTTCTTTTTGCAAATCTGTAGAGTTTCACACAGATTCTGTAAGCTGAAAAGCAAGTATTTTTACTTTCTCTTAGCACAGTTCTTTTCAGCAAGGCTCACTTATTCAGTGGCACAAGTGTCTGAGCAGATCATTCACCTGCCCTCCTTGTCAAATTAAGGTACAGAGTCAACAGCAGCCAATGAAGCAGAATATTTCATGCTAGACTTTTAGTCCTTGATAAATGCAGTCAATGTGACTTTTTTACCCTGACGCAAAGGTATAAGATTATTAAACATTTACATACCATACAAGACATTACAATTTAAATTTAATGCAATGTGTAGTGCTATGGCCTGACATACTATATGCACCATCAATAGAAACCTTCCGAGTCTAGACTCTTATAATAGGCTAGAGCTGTAAGAGATGAGTATTTGCAAATGTATCTGCTGGATCTTCAGTGGAAAGACATTGGGCTTTATATTGAACCTATTTAAATCAGTGATGAAGCTCCCAGTGTTACCCCGTTATCTACTCATGCTAGATGACTTGTGCATCAGTTAAAAAAAGAGGAGACATATCCCCATCTTCAAGGCTGGATGTGAGGAGCTGTAATGGAGAGAAGAGATCACCTCCATCATTGGATAGGACAAAGATTGCTATTCTAGGAGTCTGAATGGTTGTTGGAAAACAACTGAAAGGTAATGAGAATGTATTATAACAATGAGAAATGACAATCATTTATTTGAGCATTCCATATCTCCCAAGAAGTAGCTAAAATTTTGAAGCCAGTGGGATTGAGAAACTAAACAGTTCTCAGGTGACTGGTAGAAAAAAAGCATGAGGAATAGGGTTTAAAAACAAAACACTTGATTCTACAACATTTGTGCATCTAATTTCTTTAAAATACATTACGCATGACAATAGTATAAATGTGTAAATATTGCCAGATTTTATAATATTCAAGAGTCTTTTTGATCTATTATAAAATGTTTTGTAAATGGTGTGTGGTCAAAGTAGTTTTATGTAATGAAAAAACAAACATTATTCTAGATAAGGTATTTATTTACTACAAACTGTGCCCTCATCAAATATCATGAGACTCAGAATAAAGTCATCAAGGTTGGCAACACTTAAATCCCATAGTTATTAATATGTTGTAAGAAGACTGATACTGTATGATTAATTCTGGGTTTGGTTTAGGATATTTATGTTTATCTTTAGAAGGCATTTCAGATACCAGCATCATGAAGGCAGTATAGGAATATATAATTGCATATAGGAAAAAGTGAACAGAGTGCTCAAACAGAGTTTTTAAATAGCACTCAACTATCAATGTGTTGACCAATGGCTGAAAGTTGAAGTTGCCCCATGGAAACTGAAGTACTCAATCAAATGGAACCCTCAATTTGCACTCAGTTGCTTTGTCACACCCCAGGGTCCCCTCGCTCAGGGAGTCCCCTGGGAAGGCAGATCAGCATTGTATATTACTAATGCTGTTGCTCGCATTGCAAAGCATTTTGGGGAGGATCAGAGGTGTATAAGTGGGGAGTGGAAGTTTCCTTTGCAGGTACGAGAAGCTGGCGGGGGGGGGGGGGGAGAAAGCAGAAAGCAGTTCACGGGTTAATTCAACACTGCAGCTAGCAAGCTCAGTCTGAAGATAAGAAGCTGATTCCAGCTGAAGGCCAGCTGCTACCTGCCAAGACAGAAAAGGGGGAAGTCCAACCCCCCCCCGCCCCGACCAGCCGTGAGAAAGGAGAGTTCTTGAACAAAATGCAGGGGCTGGGAAAAGGAGCAAGACAGCAAAGTCCAGCCAGAAACAAACAGAACTGTCTCACAGCCCTGAAACTGGGTGTTTTGGGAAAGGAAAAAAGACCACAAAAAGTCAGTTTGGTCTGGTACAAAGAGCATCAGGAACAGAGGTCGCGGACTGGAACACCCCCCAAAGGAGCCCAGGACTTAAAACCCTCCTAAGAGCTGAAGCAACTCGGAGAGCACAGCAGATCCTTGGACAGCCTGGGCCCAGGTCAGCATTCCCGTCCACCTTCCCCCCCCTCTTCTGACGTTACACCCAGACTTGGCCGGTCTGGGTTGTGTGTGATTATGAAAGTGGGTTAGGGCTTGGGGCATTAACACTTTCTTTCTTTCCCTGAGTGATGTGGGAGTGCTCCCAACAATCTCGCTGTTATTATTTTATTAATAAAGCTTTAAAATTTAGACATTTGGTGTGCCTTATCATCTCCTCCCCAAAAAGATCCTGTGCCCCAGCCTGATCAACTGTGGCCCCAGGCAGATTGGTAACAAAAATCTCTCACAGTTTCACATAAATTCCAATCAAATTGCAAACCCTTTTGTACGAGAATATCATTGAGAAAGAGTGGAGTGGGAGAAAACAGAACTGAAAACTAAGCAATGGAGCTGGCCAAAAAAGTCTCTCCCCCCAAAAAAGTTTGATGAAGATAAATAGTTTTTCATTGACATTTTCCTTGGAAATTTCAATTTTTGGCAGAGATTTGAATACCAACAAATTTCAGTTGAAAACGGAAACAAATAATCTATTTGAAAATACTGTTACATTGCCTCCACAGTTTTAGTTTGGATACCTCAAGCTCCCATTCTCTGTTGCCTGGGCTCCTTGGTTGGACTACATCTCCCGTGATTCTCCCTAGGCTCTCCTTTTAGACATGGGAGACATTACACCATTGGAGTCCCTGAGCATGGGGTGCATTCTGGAAGATGTAGTTCAGACGGTGAGGCTGGCCCATAGAAGAGAACGGGGACACGATACAATTGAAATACAACTCATGATGCACGATGGCAGCATTTCCAAATTGAAATATTTCAGTTTTCAGACAGTTGTTTTTAATGAAAAAAATCTTCCACCAGTCCTATAGAAAAATAATTATAAAACCCATTGGACAGAAATCAAAGTGTGGTACAAGAATAATGCATTTGTCAATGAAATTCTATTGCTTCAGGATGGGACTATTATGAATTAAGAGTATCCATCCATGTCAGAGCACAAGGACCAGGAATATGTTAGCTCACTCTGGCATATTATATTCCCTGGGGTGACCTCTAAATTCCATTAACACATACACAAATATGTGTAACAATCCCTCAGCTTTTGAAAGCTATTTTTTAGAGGATCTATCCTTTTAGAGGATGTGCCCTGTTGCAGTCTCATGTTAAGGCGTATCCTAAGCCTATCCTCTAGCCATGAGCTCTACTTGATGGGAGGTAGGGATAGCCTCTGCAGGTGTTTGCATACAGGCCAATACACAGCCACTTGAGGACTGGGGTGCTCATCACTCGTTATACTTAAAAAGATTTTTTAAAAAGCACGTGAGAGTTAACAACAGTCTGGTCTTAGACTATGAATTTCTTGGGGAAGGGGCTGTTACTACTTAGCTCTTTGGAAAGTTCTTAGCCTATTGTGAGCTATGGCAAAATCTAATTACATAGATATAATAGATAATGATATATATTCATTCACACATATGGACTGATGGCTGTCACTAAACCTGAAATAGTGTAGCAATCCCTCTTAATCACCTGCCACACTAGTCAGAGAGAGAGAGAGAGAAAGTTTCTAATTTGTAAGTTTTATTCAAATTTCAACCACTTTTAGTTTATGTTTTATTAAATGGTTGAATGAAGTAAAACTTAGAGATGATCAAAACAATGTTTTGTTGCAAACTACTTTTCTCAGGTACTTAGTTAAAAGAAATTTGCAATTTCAACTTTTTCTCATGATTTGGAAGAGGTTCCTTTCCTCTCCTTGCCATCTTGAAAATGTCCACTGGAAAGGAAAACTAGGAATTCCATGCATGGTAGCACTCAACTGCCCACAATCATTCACCGGCACTTAGCACAACATATATGAACTAGCAGAATACTTTTCAAAAGAGCTTCAGCAAGAAACCTCAGCTTTTGATACTGTTTAGCGGTGTACTAATTAGCAGCTTACTGCTGCTTGACTGTCAATCTTCTTTCACATGTATTATACCATAGCTTCAGTTGTAAGACTGAACTACTACTTTTCTAGTATCATTTAACACAAGATAGGCTTTCTTAATAATAGGCTTTCATAAGAAACAAATAAAATCATCTGATACTTATTTGCTATATTTAGGAAATTACATATAAGAAGACAAATAGACTCTTAATGAACAAATGCTGAAACAGCTTTCACAGCCATTCTAAAAATACATGCCAAATTAGTAGGACCTATAGTAATATCAGAAATGTGAAGGTTCAAGAGAAGTTAATAAAAGGAGTGGGGCTTGATGCAAAATCCCTGTCAAACTGGGAGATCTATATGTAATGACAGGTTTCAGAGTAACAGCTGTGTTTCCGCAAAAAGAACAAGAGTACTTGTGGCACCTTAGAGACTAACCAATAAATTGGTTAGTCTCTAAGGTGCCACAAGTACTCCTGTTCTTTATATATAATGAGACTCTAATAATGTGGTGACAATGTATGGTTTAATGATGTAGTAATCAGGATTTAAAAATGTAACCTGGTAGAATGAAGGACAAAGGCTACATTGCAAATGAGAGATTTTTCTGTGCTTTAGGGCAGAGAAGGCAAAGGCTTGCTATCATAGTTAAATCTGAAAGCTCACACTCTGTAAACTCATACTAACCAGAAGCCTAATGAAAAATTGTTGCTGTCATGAGGTGCAGGGTAAGGAAATGGTATAAAATAAATCTTTTATTTTAAAGTCATCCCAGAATGTACAAAAATCAGTGTCAAAAGCCAACTGAAACTATTAGGGAGCATTAGATAATGTGAAAATCTGCAATAAGAATAAATAGAGAAAGCACATTTCTGGAACACAACAAGTGTATATAAGCAAATTCAAGGACAGCGTTCCCAGGAAAATCCGAGTCGCTCTTGTATGAGAAAATGCATTTGCATGTCAATGGGAATGGGATGATTAGTTGTGTATACACAAAGGTGGTGAAATATGTAAGAGGAATGCTTTTGTGTTGCAGTATATGTAGAACATGACAGGAAAGTTCACAATGCCCTGGGATTAATGTACAAAGCAGACATTTTGAAAACTCACACCATCACTCCAGAAATGCCAGTTACATGGCTTGCCATACAGCATATAAAGAATTAGATACAATATATCATTGTGCCATACTGCATATAAGGAATTAGATGCAGTAAATCATCTTGTGATGGGTTTTTTTCCACTATGTGGGTTGCATGGTGGCAGATATAAAGGGATCATATAAGGGAATGGAAAATGAAGAGTTAGTTGTATGTGATTCTGTCTGCAAGCAGCCCTAGGAGAAACAGACACTTCTGCAGAAAGATTCTGCTTCCATTAAAGATGGTTAGATTTAAAGAAAATGATCCTGCTTCATTCATTCAGCCCACCCATACCAATTCTTCATTGGTGTCAGATTGAGGGGATAGTGCTGAACTAAACTCATGCCACCAAAGATTATACCAAACAGTGACCATGTGTGTGCCTAGGAAGAGCCAAGAGAGAGGGCTGCGTTGCATGTAGGCAGGGAGAACTGAAGAGGAAATCAGCACATAGAAACTCTCTGCTGAAAGTGCCTAGTGACTAAATGGAGTCAGTGAAGGCTCTAGGTTTTTTGGCACCCCAAGCAAAAAATTTGCCGCTCCAAGCTCCGAGAGTGCAACTGCCCAAGCAAAAAAAAAAAAAAAAGGATGGCCGAAATGCCGCCCCTGGAATTGTGCAGCCCCAACCATGTGCTTGCTTTCTGGTGCCTAGAGCCAGTCCTGAATGGAGTTCTCCAGCCAACTGAGGAGTCCAGAGAATTGTGTGGGGAATCCAGGACAGGAATGAGTTACGCTTGAATGGTAGGAGAAGTAGTCAGGATCAGCAAAAGCTCTTATATTTAATCACAAGGAGGGAGACTGGGAGAGAAATTTTATTGATGCAATTTTAAATGACAAGTAAATTGATTGGGTGCTCAAAAAGCAAAGACGGCATATTTGGCCACCTCGGTAAACATGGACAAGTACTATAATTATGAGTCTATCTGAGGTGCTCATTGTCCTATATGGGGAAAAGAGGCAGATGGAGATGATTCATATCAAATCAGAGGAATGTTGAATTTTGCAGAGCTAAAGTGAGTGGTTTGGAGGAGTGGCACTTATTAGATACTTTTTGGAGAAACAATGGAACAGAGGGGACTGGACTAGTTCATAGGTGGCCTGGGTGGTCCAAATCTGCAGGTGCCAGGTAACAGTAAATGGACCCAACTCTGTGAAAGAGGACTTGATAGAAATTACAAAAACAGTGTGATGGGAAGAAAGGCAGAGTTGTGAAACTGTTAGTTGTATCAAAATTGGTCGCTGGCCAGTGCAGGAGAGTCCAGAGTGGAGGGAAAGCTGGTCAGAGACCAAGGCAGTGGGTGAACTCTCATCTTAATCAGGGAACTTGCTCAGGTGGTGAGACTGGATTGTCCCTTCAGTAATCCTTTGATGACCTAGATTACATGGTGGACATAATTCTAACCCAAAAGTAGCAGAGTCAGGTCAGGAAGGAAGCTAATAGGTACCTTTGTATAGAACCACCAGCGTATGACTCTAGAACCTTTAGTAGAGATATGAGTCCATGTGTCTACCTAGCTTTCCAGCACCTGAAGACACTCTCAGATTGGGTGCAGATACTCCTGAGCCTATAGTGCTCTGAAGACACTGAAGAAGCAGTTACAGAGCTGGGTTTCAGAGTAGCAGCCGTGTTAGTCTGTATTCGCAAAAAGAAAAGGAGTACTTGTGGCACCTTAGAGACTAACAAATTTATTTGAGCATAAGCTTTCGTGAGCTATAGCTCACTTCATCGGATGCATTTGGTGGAAAATACAGTGGGGAGAGCTGGGTTAGAATTTGATATAGAGGTAGAATCAAGTCTGCTGGGTTCGAAAGACAAGGTGGATGATGTAGTGATTGATGGGGAAACTAAAGAGAACTAGGAGTAAGAAACATGCCGAATTTCAGAGCCAAACCTAAGGACACACTACAGAGATTGGGGGGCGGGGTGGCAAACTATTATTATTTCGGTTTACCATAGTGGCCATCTGCATGTAGGATGCTAAAACTGAAAACATTAGCTGCAAAAAGTTAATTGATATGGGGCTGGGCCTGAAAGAGCTGTTAAAGGCGGTGATGGAAGGTTGGCGTCTCTATGGGACACAGTTAAATTTGAGGTTTGAATTTTATGGTAATGATAAAGTATGTGCTTTTGAGTGGAGGAGTAGAGGGTATGGCCTGTTAGGTAGTTTAATGTTTGTTTTCCTTGCTTTTGTGGGTTTGGGTAAGGCATGCTAAATGTTCAATAACTAACTGATTCACAACACCTTTTTATGGATCCAAAGTTCTTTTTGGATTTTTAATATTTAATTGGGGGTGAGTGGGCAGAATTTGCACAAGCAGAGGGGTAGGAGCACTAAAGGGAATACCTCCAAGAGATAGCCATGAAGTTGTTGTCAGATCACACCTTAGGTCAGCAGCTTCCCACGAGCCTTTCTTTACTGTAGATTAAAATAGTCAGAAAAGTGCAACTCCAGACAGATCGTGTGTGTGTGTGTGCGTGTGTGCACATGTGAGCATGCACATGGCCCCAATCAGGTTTGAGTGCTCACCTATATTCAGTAGGGAAGACAAGGAGCTGTTTGAGTCATGAATAGTGGACACTGAAGATGAAAACCTGTGAGCCTTTCTGTTGTAGAAGGACACGCTTCTAGGGCAACATAGCTTCACAGAGGCTTGATTAAGGTTTTCTGGGCCAAGGTGGGCTATCTGAAGGTGTGAAAAGATGTGTTATACAGAAAGTAGCCAACCGTGTAGGTGGACTGCATACAGTGGTAGCCAATTGTGGTATGTTCTCTGATTTTTAAGCCAAAAAACAGAAAGTCAGAAACATGCTAACATTAGAAAAGACCTTGTATCATAAGAGAGAACATCAGAAGAAACATGAACTCTACTGTGAGGGTCCTGAGGAAGCGGGACTGGAGATAGCTGACAATCCAAACCATCCAGCCTCATGGAGTGAAGAGCTTCTAATTGATGGCACCAGCTCCCTCACCTATTAAAATTACACCATTCATAAGCCACTTAGTGGAGAGTGGACACACAAGCCTATCTACCGACAGAGACAAGACAAACCCTTGCCAGAAGAGACAGACATTCTGAAACTTGCAACTCTGCCCTCAGAAGACATGATACCACATTTGGGGACTACATATGGTGGAGCATAGTGTGTAGTTATTTTCCTCTCATCCACTAACTGGGTTGCATGTGAATAGGGCTATAGAGAGAGTGTAAAAAAATAGTAATTGAAAGTATCTTGTGGATGTGGTTGTATCCAGCTCCAGGGGAGGCTGGCATCTCTGCAACAAGGACTCCCACTTCATTAAAAACTGTTGGATTGAAAAACATATAGTAATCTTGTTAATATGATACAACTGATGCTGTAATGTGCACAGTATAAATTACTCCAGAAATAATATCGTCTCTGGATGTTGAGAAAATATGCATATTATGAAAAGCAGACAGGTTGATGCTGCTCAGATTCTGTTTACTTTACTAAAGGAAAAAAATATTGCCTTTCAATGGAATGACATGATTCAGGCTTTTAATGGAACAGCTCCTCAATTTCAAATCTCTGAATGGAAAGTGCTACATTAGTCAGTACCCTGCCATGAAGCATCCATCGTAATGAGATCTTCAGCATTTCCTTGTCATAATGGACTATTTGCTAGGAGCATGGTGGCAGAAAGTTAAACCTGTCTGTTTACCAACTCAACTTCTACTGGAAGGAAAAAAACTCAACAGGCGTTTTGGCTACCACAGCAGGACGATAACAACAGTCAGGGCTGGATTAAGGTAAACACATGAGAAATCTGTGCTTGAGGTCATAAGATTACATCAGAATCCTTTTTTTTTTAAAAAAAGGAGTACTTGTGGCACCTTAGAGACTAACAAATTTATTTGAGCATAAGCTTTCGTGAGCTACAGCTCACTTCATCGAATGCATTTGGTGGAAAATACAGAGGGGAGATTGATATATACACACAGAGAACAAGAAACAATGGGTTTTATCATACACACTGTAAGGAGAGTGATCACTTAAGTTGAGCCATCACCAGCAGCAGGGGTGGAGGGAGGAAAACCTTTCATGGTGACAAGCAAGGTAGGCTATTTCCAGCAGTTAACAAGAACATCTGAGGAACAGTGGTGGGTGGGGTGGGGGGGAGAAATAACATGGGGAAATAGTTTTACTTTGTGTAATGACTCATCCATTCCCAGTCTCTATTCAAGCCTAAGTTAATTGTATCCAGTTTGCAAATTAATTCCAATTCCGCAGTCTCTCGTTGGAGTCTGTTTCTAAAGTTTTTTTGTTGAAGAATAGCCACCTTCAGGTCTGTAATTGAGTGACCAGAGAGATTGAAGTGTTCTCCAATTGTATCCTTTTCGCGAATACAGACTAACACGGCTGCTACTCTGAAACCTTTTTTTTTAAGTGGATGCTAAACGTCTGTAGCCTTCATGTTTGTGAAGAAAAGCTTGAAATTCTGACATGAATGTAACGAGTACAAAAAGAAAAGGAGTACTTGTGGCACCTTAGAGACTAACAAATTTATTAGAGCATAAGCTTTCGTGAGCTACAGCTCACTTCATCGGATGCATTTGGTGGAAAAAGCAGAGGAGAGATTTATATACACACACACAGAGAACATGAAACAATGGGTTTATCATACACACTGTAAGGAGAGTGATCACTTAAGATGAGCCATCACCAGCAGCAGGGGGGGGAAGGAGGAAAACCTTTCATGGTGACAAGCAGGTAGGCTAATTCCAGCAGTTAACAAGAATATCAGAGGAACAGTGGGGGGTGGGGTGGGAGGGAGAAATACCATGGGGAAATAGTTTTACTTTGTGTAATGACTCATCCATTCCCAGTCTCTATTCAAGCCTAAGTTAATTGTATCCAGTTTGCAAATTAATTCCAATTCAGCAGTCTCTCTTTGCCATCCACAGCCTCAGAAACAACTCTGACATCATAATCAAAAAGGCTGACAAAGGAGGTGCTGTCGTCATCATGAATAGGTCAGAGTATGAACAAGAGGCTACTAGGCAGCTCTCCAACACCACTTTCTACAAGCCATTACCCTCTGATCCCACTGAGAGTTACCAAAAGAAACTACAGCATTTGCTCAAGAAACTCCCTGAAAAAGCACAAGAACAAATCCGCACAGACACACCCCTGGAGCCAGGACCTGGGGTATTCTATCTGCTACCCAAGTTCCATAAACCTGGAAATCCTGGACGCCCCATCATCTCAGGCATTGGCACCCTGACAGCAGGATTGTCTGGCTATGTAGACTCCCTCCTCAGGCCCTTCGTTACCAGCACTCCCAGCTATCTTCGAGACACCACCGATTTCCTGAGGAAACTACAGTCCATTGGTGATCTTCCTAAAAACACCATCCTAGCCACTATGGATGTAGAAGCCCTCTACACCAACATTCCACACAAAGATGGACTACAAGCCGTCAGGAACAGTATCCCCGATACTGTCACGGCTAACCTGGTGGCAGAACTTTGTGACTTTGTCCTGACCCATAACTATTTCACATTTGGTGACAATGTATACCTTCAAATCAGCGGCACTGCGATGGGTACCCGCATGGCCCCACAGTATGCCAACATTTTTATGGCTGACTTAGAACAACGCTTCCTCAGCTCTCGTTCCCTAATGCCCCTACTCTACTTGCGCTACATTGATGACATCTTCATCATCTGGACCCATGGAAAAGAAGCTCTTGAGGAATTCCACCATGATTTCAACAATTTCCATCCCACCATCAACCTCAGCCTGGACCAGTCCACACAAGAGATCCACTTCCTGGACACTACGGTGCTAATAAGCGATGGTCACATAAACACCACCCTATATCGGAAACCTACTGACCGCTATTCCTACCTACATGCCTCTAGCTTTCATCCAGATCATACCACTCGATCCATTGTCTACAGCCAAGCGCTACGATATAACCGCATTTGCTCCAACCCCTCAGACAGAGACAAACACCTACAAGATCTCTATCATGCATTCCTACAACTACAGTACCCACCTGCTGAAGTGAAGAAACAGATTGACAGAGCCAGAAGAGTACCCAGAAGTCACCTACTACAGGACAGGCCCAACAAAGAAAACAACAGAACGCCACTAGCCATCACCTTCAGCCCCCAACTAAAACCCCTCCAACGCATCATCAAGGATCTACAACCTATCCTGAAGGACGAGCCATCGCTCTCTCAGATCTTGGGAGACAGACCAGTCCTTGCTTACAGACAGCCCCCCAATCTGAAGCAAATACTCACCAGCAACCACACACCACACAACAGAACCACTAACCCAGGAACCTATCCTTGCAACAAAGCCCGTTGCCAACTCTGTCCACATATCTATTCAGGGGATACCATCATAGGGCCTAATCACATCAGCCACACCATCAGAGGCTCGTTCACCTGTGCATCTACCAATGTGATATATGCCATCATGTGCCAGCAATGCCCCTCTGCCATGTACATTGGCCAAACTGGACAGTCTCTACGTAAAAGAATGAATGGACACAAATCAGACGTCAAGAATTATAACATTCAAAAACCAGTTGGAGAACACTTCAATCTCTCTGGTCACTCGATCACAGACCTAAGAGTGGCTATACTTCAACAAAAAAGCTTCAAAAACAGACTCCAAAGAGAGACTGCTGAATTGGAATTAATTTGCAAACTGGATACAATTAACTTAGGCTTGAATAGAGACTGGGAATGGATGAGTCATTACACAAAGTAAAACTATTTCCCCATGGTATTTCTCCCTCCCACCCCACCCCCCACTGTTCCTCTGATATTCTTGTTAACTGCTGGAATTAGCCTACCTGCTTGTCACCATGAAAGGTTTTCCTCCTTCCCCCCCTTGCTGCTGGTGATGGCTCATCTTAAGTGATCACTCTCCTTACAGTGTGTATGATAAACCCATTGTTTCATGTTCTCTGTGTGTGTGTATATAAATCTCTCCTCTGCTTTTTCCACCAAATGCATCCGATGAAGTGAGCTGTAGCTCACGAAAGCTTATGCTCTAATAAATTTGTTAGTCTCTAAGGTGCCACAAGTACTCCTTTTCTTTTTGCGAATACAGACTAACACGGCTGCTACTCTGAAACCTGTAACGAGTACAGTAATGGTTGCCTGCATTTGCAGACAGCCTGGGACAATAACTCAGAAATGTAGACTACACCATGCAGTTAAACAATGGGGTTTAACTACATGATCCTCTGCTTCAGGTGTGACAGGAGAAGAGTGCCGTGGGATCAGCCCCTATACTTCATGGGTGCGTGTGTGTGGCCGAACTCCTAGCCAGTGCCACTCCGAATGGAGTTCTGGGCAAATAAAGTGTCAGGGTAGCCCCTCATCCCTCCCATTGTGGTATGTCAAGGGCCCTGGATTGTCTTAATCTATCTCACACACAAACGTGTACACACAAAGCATATGGGAAGACTAGAAGGCCACTGGATATTCATTCTGAAAGAGATGTATGTATAGAATTCCTAACATAATGGATCTTTTGGAAACCTAAAATACTTACTGGGACAGTCTTCGGGTTTACTCTGGTGAATAAATCTTCAACTATGCATAGCTCCCATTAGAGTGAATAGACATTATTATGCATATTGAAAAGGTGAATTGGCAAGGTACATTTTGATTTCAGTTAGAAACAATTGTCTCTGCTCTAATAAAATATATTTTTTCTAGAAAACGTTAACATTCATATTCAGTAATGTGTATTTGGAGTTAAAGTTTACCTAAGTTTCTCACTATATTTTATACCATCTGAATGATCAATTTGAAAATAGTTTGTTAAAGTTAGGTTACATGTTCAGTAATTGCATGGAAGGGAGGGGGAGCAGATTCTGCCAACCTTACTCATACTGAGTAGAAGCTTTCTTTGCTTGCAGTCCCACTGAAATCAATGACAAGACTTATGGAACAAATTATACTTCTACCCTTATTCATATGGAATAGTAATCTGGCTCCACAGCATTAAATATCTTTGCAAGCAGAATCTTTTCTCTGTCCCAGCTTGACTCTAAACTTACCTCCATTCCCACTGTATGAATTTTTGAGTGAGTAAGGATTTAACATATACAATTTACAAGTCCTTGCTTTGAATGTTAGTTGTTCAGATTCTTCAACCAATAGTTGTTGTTTTGTCAGCCACAGTTGGTTAAACGGTGTTAAATACATACGTCTGGCACATATGTCCATTACAGAAAGCCCTTGCTGTAATCAGGTATGAAAAAGACATCACATGGTCGACCTGATTACAGCAAGGGCATCCACATGATCCTCCATATCACAATTAGTTATGAAATATTTATGAAACAGAAAAATGTATCATTTTAAATTTACCACTGTAAATCTGCACTTCTATGATTACAAAGGCTGTGTCCAGAGAAAGTATGAAGTCTGAAGCATCCCCTTGCACAGGAAAGTTGCTTTGATTAGAATCAAAGACTATAATAATTCAATGCTAATATTTAGCATAATTTGTAGGTAACTGTAGTAGGTAGGTTACTTGCTATTGCATATCTCATTTTTAAAGAACTTGCCTCACTCATATCACAATGACAAAAGCAGCAGTTCAGTGTTTCTGGGGGAAAATATCATTTCTTTGTACTGTATTTGGAGGGTTTACTGCAGAAGTCCCCCACTGGAAGCCAGGGGGCAAGGGCACATGGCTCTGGTTTCAACCCCCACCATGGGGCAGGGGCGAACAGCCCCAACTTCAACTGTTGACAACTGAACCCCAAGAAGTCACAGAGGTCTGGTAAAGTCATAGAATTTGTGACTGCCATGACCTCCATGACTAAATCGTAGCCTTACTGATGACTAAATGAGACCTAAGAAATGTACAATGCACCTACCTGTCTCAGCAGTGAGATGGAAGACCTTATATCCAAGATATACTGGAGCTGAACCCCTCCTTATGCCGCAAAGTGCATGTGGGAGTGTGCTTGGGGAGGGGCTTTTGTCTCCCAGTTTCCAGCCAAGAGGGATGAGAGGAAATGATTAACTGTTACATGCCCTTCTCCTCAATTTACAGACTTCCCATGAGTCTGGGGGCCTTCTTGCCATAATTACTGCACCCTATAATTGAGGTATATTGAGCTGCGTTTCCAGGATATTGTGGGTCTGACCAATCATCTGTTTGTGGCCATGAGCTGTTCCCCTCCCAGATCAGCAGCGGTAGGGCCCAGGGCTCCCACCGCCCAGAACAACAGCGGCAGTGGGGCCCCAGGCCACCCCCCACCTGGCAGCAGAAGGGGGTCCTGGGCCACACCCTCTCCCAGCAGAAGCATCACCCTGTGCTGCTCCCCCCACAGTAGCAGTCTTCAGGAGTGCCCCCTCCTCCTGGCAGATAAGCTTTAGTCACAGGAATTTTTAGTAAAAGTGATGGACAGGTCACGGGGCCCTGACTTTTTGTTTATTGTCCATAACTTGTTCATGACTTTTACTAAAAATACCCATGACTAAAACATAGCCTTACCTATAATGAAGAAGAAATATTGTATTACTAGAAAGAGGCTGATACCAACACTCTGAATCAGAACAACATCCCTGAACTTTCAGGATCTGAGAAATCTAAACCTAGATATGGATCTGGGTTTTGCAGTCCAATGGTTATGATGGTCCATATTAAAATCCAAAATTCAAAACATATCCTAACTGTGGGCCAAGATCCAAACGTCACACCCAACTGTAGGAACACCCTTCAAATTCTTCTCTCCTCAGCAGATATTCACAGGTAAGAGAGAAGATTAATTTTTGTTCCCTCTTTCTAAGAAGAGAATTCTCTCTTAATTGGAGGATTTTAATGTTTCTTTTGAACAATGTCTGAAAGGAATGTCTAATTTTAGCTATTCCCCACTCAAAATTCTGGATTTTTGTAACACTTTAACTAAAGAACTACTATTGTAAGTCTCCAGGAAACTTTTACTAGGGATATAACACAATTTTCTAACTGAATCTTGAAACAAGATAAGACTCTGCAGGTTTCAGTCTCAGAATACTTGGGCTGTCTGGGGACCCTGAACCCCTACATAACAGGGCTCTCAACAGCAGGGGTCCTGAAACTCTTTCTTCTCTCACCAGCAGAAACATTTCCTGACATAGGCTGCCCAAAAAGCTGCCCATCATGACCCACTGAACACTTCTTTTGAGGGGTACTTTAGAAGGGGAGTTGTATGAGATTAACTGCGCATGGCAAAGTGGGGTATAAATCCACCCCTCACTGATGGACCCATTAAAGGTTTCCTAGTGCACTTTTGTTTACTTCACACTGAAAGTGGGTGACGATTAAGGAGATTAAGGAGTACTTGGGAACACTTAGTTCATGGCAGCCACATCCATATGGACAGCTAATATGAGGTAAGTTTCCACCCCAACGTGCCAGGCACAAACTGTTTATCTAGACAAGCTCTAAGGAATGATAAAACTCAGTCTTGTAATGAATCCACTGAGCTTTTCAGGCTTTGGCTAGATGTCTTATGGCTCATGTGAACCCCTAGTCCAAGCAATTAAAGTGACTGCAGATACAGGGAAACCAACTTGCCATTTTGGGTTCACCAAAGCTCTGAACTGAAACTAGTGGATTTCACAAAGCTCTAATGACTACACTCTGCTGAGAAGGAATTTATTTTCTGTTCACACCCCCATCAGTTGTATGCTAGACTGGATAATTTTCTAGTCTCAAAAATCTATTCTAATGTAACTAATGACAGAATTGATTAATTCTATCACAATTTTAGATCATGCATGCATCGACTTTAAAAATTCCACTGAAATATGAAAGATACACTCTACATAACTAAGAAGAAGAGGAAATCATTAATTATGTACCTATGTATAATAAAAACTGAACAAACACAAAGCTGCTGTTTTCATTGTATGTTGAACAGGACTACAGGAGTCAGCCTCACCATTTGAATGCACTGGGAAAACGGTTACCATAAGCAAGCAACTCACCAACTGGTGTACCCCGCAGTGTCAAGGCATAGTGTATCAGTGTCTCCTCCTTTAGCACAGTCTGCTGACAGCAATTCCAGCCCTGCAGTGGGCTGCTGCTTCTTGTGACTGTGATCAGGTTAGATCACAGAGTCTCACCCCTTCTAAGGTAGCAATAGTCCAAAAAATAATAGTCTGTCAACTTCACATTGAACATTCAGTCAGAGTCATATTCATTAGTCTTTAACTTCTGGTATTTGGGACATGGGGGGTAGTTAGTATTCTTTGCCCCTTGATAGGGGGATTTCCACTTCACCTCTTTGGTGGGCTGGTAGGGAAGACAGGCCCTGCCTCTCCACTGGATCCCTTGCACAGACCTCTTCCTGCCTCCCTGGACCACTTGCTACCTTCCCATGTCTTGGGTTTTTGCCTCAGCTTCTTCCTGGCCTCCCAAAGTATCAGTTCCGCTCTAAGCATCTTAGTCCTTTCGGCTATCCAGCTGGTTCTCCTAGAGGGGAGTTTTCTCCACTCCCTTTGCAGGGAAGCACCTGCCCTTCTTGCTCCAGGGCTGGATTACCCAATAGGCAGACTAAGCATGTGCTTAGGGAACCAGCAAAGCAGGGGGCAACAAAAAAAAATGAGGTTTTTTTTGAAAAAAATTGATATTTCAAAAAAAGCATCCAAGTAGTCATCATGAGAAAAATCAGAACTTTTTGAGACTTCCTTACACTCCACTACACACTCTTCCCCCATTTTTCTGTTCTCTTTTTATTACTTATCTCCACCTAAACTGGGGAGCGTTCTACTAATGTAGATCGAAATAATGCGAGGAAATCAGATCCTGTCATGTATTGCAATAAATTTATGTTTTATTATTGATATATTCTTCTTAGCTATATGTACTTGATTAGTTTCTTTTCCTTTCTTATATATATTATATATATACATAAAAATAGTATATGTTGTGTAATTTGGTTTTTTTTTTAGTTCAAATAACTGAGATAAGGGGAAGGATGAAACCTAACCAACTGAGTGGAGAACAGAAACGTAAACTGGTGGAAGAAAAGAAATAAAAAACTAGTGAAATTTTTCAAAATCTTCCAAAGCTGACATCATTTTTCAAAGCAAATCCATCAGAAGCAACATCTTCTCTCGGTAGCACAGACATCGTTCCAAAACCTGTAGGTGTTTCAGAGACTGACCCTTCTTCTATTGGTGAAACAAACACCATTCCAGAACATGTGGATGTGTCAGAGACTGTAACTGATCATCCTACTCCTGGTGGTAAAACAGACATTGTTCTAGAAGGTGTGGATGTGTCAGAGACTGAACCTGCTCATGCTGTAAATAATAGGAGAAAAGATCCTGGTATGTGGGTTGATTTCAGTACCAAGGATGTAGCTTACTGGATAGATTGTGGACCAAATGGCTGTAAACACTACATTGGGCCATTTGAGAAATCACGCCAGACTTTTACCAAGGGCAAACAAACAAGATATTGTCCACAAAAAATATTTTTCGGCGTGAAAGTGAATGGTGAGAAATACACTCGAGAATGGCTACTCTATTCACCATCAACTGGGTCTGTGTACTGTTTTGTTTGCAAACTTTTGCATATAAACCTTCAACATACCGGTTTGCTGCAGATGGATTTAGTGACTGGCGGAATCTATTTTAATTGAACAACATGAAAATAGCACTACTCACAGAGATTCAATGTTGACATATTTAAATCGAAGACAGGGCTTTGGACTGACACAAAAATTGGAAGAACAAATTAAAGGGGAGCATGAATACTGGCAACATGTCTTGCAGCGTGTTATAGCTGTTATTCAAACATTAGCTGGATGTGGTCTGCCTTTCCGGGGATCAAATGACACATTTGGATCAATGCAGAATGGAAATTTCTTGGGATTGTTGGAGTTTGTGGCTCAGTTTGACTCATTTTTAGCAGACCATATCTCAAAATATGGGAATGCTGGCAAAGGTAACCCATCATAGTTATCCAAGAAAATATGTGATGAACTCATTGGTCTAATGAGTGACAAAGTTCGTTCAGCTACTGTGGATGAAATAAATACTGCTGGGTACTTCAGTTTATCTGTTGACTCTACACCTGATCTTTCACATATTGATCAATTGAGTATTGTACTAAGATATGCGTCTCCCACAGATCGAAAACCAGTTGAACGATTTATAACATTCCTCAATTTGAAAAGCCACACCGGTGAAGAAATGGCAAATCAACTATTGCATTATCTGTGCCAAGTTTGCAAAATAGATGTCTCAAAGTGCAGAGGTCAATCTTATGACAATGCTGCCAACATGTCAGGGCGTTATCAAGGAATGCAGAAGCAGCTTTTAGAACAGAACAAATATGCCATATTCATGTGCTGCACACTCTCTCAACATTGTTGGCCGCAGTGCTGTTGATTGTTGTCCGGTGCCAGTAAGTTTTTTCTCAATAGTCCAGTTACTTTATACATTTTTCTCTGCCTCAACATACTGATGGACAGTTCTTAAAATAGATTTGGGCAATGATCGTGTGTTGAAATCTCTTTCTAATATTGCTGGGAGGCACATGCAGTGGCAACAAGTGCAATTCCCGAGTCCTACTCAAAGATTGTGGATGCATTAGAAAGTATAGCTGAAGACCAATCACAAAAGAGAGAAACTATATGAGAGGCAGAAAACATTGCAAACAAGATGCAAGAACTAGAGCTTGTATTCATGTTGATCACGTGGAATGAAATTTTACAACACATTTATCACACAAGTCAAGCTCTCCAAGAAAAAGAATTGGATCTGAAAACATGTACAGACCTCTGTCAATCGTTAGCAGACCACTTACACACTTTGAGGGATGATTTCGAAAGATTTGAAGACATATCAAAAGATATCTTGCCTGATACTAACTACAAAGAAGCCCAGTCCTGCAAGTGAATCAGAAAAAAACAAGCACATGATAGCAACAGAAACAGCATTAAATCCTAGAGACAAATTTCACATATCTACTTACTGCGCTATAATTGATACACTTGAAGCTCATATGAAGAGGAGAGGTGAAGTGTACAAAGAAGTATCAAGTAGATTTTCTTTTCTAAATGATATGGACTTATCTGACGAACAATATTCACAAGAAGAAAAGGAGTACTTGTGGCACCTTAGAGACTAATAAATTTGTTAGTCTCTAAGGTGCCACAAGTACTCCTTTTCTTTTTGCAAATACAGACTAACACGGCTGCTACTCTGAAACCTGTCAATATTCACAAGGTTCCCAAAAGCTAGTTGACTCATACCCTGTTGACTTGAACATGAATGTGGAGAAGTATGGCAGTTCCACTGTTATATGCATGCAAAGTTTAATGAAACAGGAAAAATGAAATTCAGTCACATTGATCTTCATGACACAATATTGAAAGACAGAATACAATGTGTATTTCCAAATTTAAAGATCACACTACATATTTTTCTAACATTGATGATTACCAACTGCTCCTCAGAATGCTCTTTTTCTCAGCTGAAAGGAATAAAAAACCCTCAGAGATCAACAATGTGTCAGGACAGACTCGATTCACTTTCTCTATTGTGTATGGAAGCGGACATGCTTCATCAAGTCAGCTTTGATGAACTTATCCAGAATTTTGCAGTCAGAAAGAAGCTATTTTAATTTCAACATACATGTAAGTTTTGTGTCATTTCAAAAAATAAAATTTAATTTATGGTATAGTATTGTTTTTATTTTGAATTATTTTTATTTTGAAATGGGGGGGGCACCATAATCTTTTCAGTGCTTAGGGCTTCTAAAGGTCTTAAACCGGTCCTGGGAAGCTCCCTGTAGGCCCCTACACCAGCATGCAGAGTCTTGGTTGGACTCACTTCCTGCTGCTCTTTCCCAGCTGCCTTGGGTTCCCTGTTTCAGAGGAGTTTTTCTTTCTGTCTGGCAGCAGTCCTGCATGACTCCAACCAGGCTTCTCTCACTTAGTGAGGACCAGAGATCTGCTCCTTTTCCTGGTCAGAGCTTAAATGAGCCAAGTTTAACACTTCTAACTTCTCCCTCCAGCCTTGACACCTTCTGCAGATGTAATGGGGTAAGTCTGATTGCAGCCACAGGCTCTCATTAAGCCCTTTGTGCCCCATGTGGGGATGGCACTCTACATAAGGCAGTGGGAGAAAGAGGCCATATTATCAGTACTGGTATTTACTTATGTAGTGTTCAGTAAGTGTTTTCACCATATTTAAAACAATATATTGACTGTTTTGTTCAAAAGGAAAATTAGAATTGAAGACTTCAGATTTAAACTGACACCCAAAAAAGGAATTGTATGAGTCTCCGAGGCCTACCTCTTGGCTCCAGCTGGAGAACCCTTTTGAACTTTAAATGGGCCAGAAATCTTCTTGAAGGTACTCTCCCTTCCTGCCCCCATTCTTCCTTCTAAAACTCATTGGATGAATTGAGATCTGATCTCCCAGAGGACCATGAGACCAGCCCTTTGGTAAGGAAGTTTTTGTAGCTGTGGAGTATGCAATGACTTCAATTAATCTTATTTTTTGCAGTGGAATGGATGGGGACTTCTTGTTTATGCAAACCTCCAGGACTGGAACGATGTACTCACTTTTCTGCTCTGTTCAACCAGTTGGACATGTGCCCTGAAATCTGAGAACAGTGGTTATGACCATCAGGCATACATTCAATGCTGTAGAAAAAAAACAAAGCATAGGATATGGGATTGGTTTTACACAAGTAATATACCTCCATGCATGTGACGGATAGACTAACATGAAAATAGGCATTTTTCAAGCCTGTTCCATTAAACCTCCTACTTGGAGCTCAATGTATTTAATGAGCTACAGAAGCAGAACAAAAAAAAAGGTACTTTAAAGAAGACTTCTGGCCTACCTGCAGTCAGGAAGAGTCTGTGTGACCTGCATCTGTAGACATGGTGTTTCTAAGACTTCACTTGAGCATCCACATTGCGATGGAAAGCTGGGCTTCACAGCCACACTGGCACTTCCATTCTGTAGTATGCAGACTGAGTCAGAATTTCAGCTTCCATATTATCATATCCTAGGATTCATAGATCATAGAATATGATGGTTTGAAGGAACCACAGGAGGTCATCTAGTCCAACCCCCTGCTCAAAACAGGACCAAGCCCCAATTTTTGCCTCAGATCCCTAAATGGCCCCCTCAAGGATTGAACTTACAACTCTGGGTTTAGCAATGCTCAAACCACTGAGCTATCCCTCCCCAAACACATGCTAGTTTAGCACATATATTCTTTCATTATACTATAGAATACCGGGGTGGAGATCCTACTCTATGAGCAGTTCACTTTTGTCTCCAGTTAGCACTGGGTGAAAATTCATTGTAAATATCAAACAGATGCTGATTTAGCTTGGATATGCAGTACAGCCGCCTTTAGACTGCCGTCCTCTGCTCCAATTTGGACTCATACTGAAGCCAGCTATGGACTCATAACAGTCAGGTTTTTGGGTACTCAGTTCATAGGCCTTCTGGGAAAGTGTTGGCATGAGCAATTTATAAGGTGCATTATATTAGATGGGGCTGTTACATGAGGCTGTTAATTATGGAGCCCCAATCCATAATTACAACAATCAGCGAGTAACTAGTAAAAATTTCATAACTTCTTGTTTAACTTTCTTCCTTATTTTGCAGTGTTAATTTTAGGGGGCATTAGGGGGAAGGAGCGGCAGTAGGGGAATGTCTTGAGTTCTGTCCTGAAGGGAAGCACACCAAAACCCCAACTTGTTTTAATAACTTAAATCCCTCCCATCCATATATTAATAAAAACAACATGGAGCAGAGACTTATCAGCATTTGTTCTGATGCTGGTTCTGCAGAGGGCTGCAACCCCAAGCCCATCCCCAAATAGCTCCTTTGAGTATGGATCATAGAGATGCTGTAGCTGCTTCAGTGGCATAGCCTTCTCAGTGATGAGCTTTGGCTCCAGAGTCACTTCTTGCCCTCCATCCAGAAATTGGCTCGCCTCTGCCTGTGCCCAGCCATCCCTGCTCAGCAGATTGTCATGCACCATAGGGGTTCAGTGCTCCCTACAATTCTCAGTACCCAGTCAAATTTCTTGTGAAAAAGGCTGGAAGATCGGGAGTTCCCAGAGGTGCCATTGGTACACTATGCACTCTGTCTTCATCTGCTTGATTTTCTGTCTGCATTGTTCTACTTTCCGGTCAATCCCCAAAGCTGCCAGCCACTCATATATAGCTTTGTAGACATGATCATTGCTTGTGCTCTCACTGAAGTTGAACATCTTGCTCACTTCACATGAGAAATTCACCAGAATCCTGTTATGTTCCTCTGGCCAGCGAGCAGTGCACCCAATGCAGGAGGTCTTAGACTTGACCACAGCTAATATGTGTGAGCGTTGACTGTGTTTCCAGTTGAGCAATCCACGTGGAAATGAAGGGTTAAATATTGAGCAGCTGCATTTGAATCAAAAAGGTTGCTTCCAGTTCATGGGAAGTGAGTGGCAAGTTTTGGAATTGGAGGACTGTGAAACAGACTCAGGGGATTGTGGAATAGTGTTGGTGGAGTCTCCAGACTTGAATCTGGTGATCTGGACTTGAATTGCATCCATACTCTAAAATGCCTTAGTTTGACCTGAAGCACAATGGGATTCGGGGTCCACGGGCCCAAATCTAGAAGGAGTCCTGGCCTGAGTCAGGCTAACTTCTGTGTGGATGAATGGGGGCTTAAGCTTCGCAGAGCTTGGTTTTAGTGTGTTGGGGAGTGTAAAGAGGCTAGTAGGGGCTTGTCCCTCTCCAGGGTGGCGGGGAGCCACACCAGCTCACTACACACTGTTGATGTTTACGGGGAATTGGTTCTGTTGCGGGAGTCTCTTTCGGCTGCCCTTGCAGCTGAAATAAGCACAGTGAGCCTGGACCCTAGGTCAGGGCGGGGCAACAATGAGTCAGGTGCTCAGGCCCTCAAGCAGGGGCTGAGCAGTAGCAGTACAATAGAAGCTGTCATAAATATAAAGGGAAAGGTAAACACCTTTAAAATCCCTCCTGGCCAGAGGAAATACCCTTTCACCTGTAAAGGGTTAAGAAGCTAGGATAACCTCGCTGGCACCTGACCACAATGACCAATGAGGAGACAAGATACTTTCAAAGCTGGAAGGGGGGGAGAGAGACAAAGGGTCTGGGTCGGTCTGTGTGATGCTTTTGCCAGGGACAGAACAGGAATGGAGTCTTAGAACTTAGTAAGTAATCTAGCTAGATATGCTTTAGATTCTGTTTGTTTAAATGACTGAGAAAATAAGCTGTGATGAATGGAATGGATATTCCTGTCTTTGTGTCTTTTTGTAATTTAAGATTTGCCTAGAGGGATTCTCTATGTTTTGAATCTAATTACCCTGTAAGGTATTTACCATCCTGATTTTACAGAGGTGATTCTTTTTACTTTTTCTTCTATTAAAATTCTTCTTTTAAGAAACAGAATGCTTTTTCATTGTTCTGAAGATCCAAGGGTTTGGGTCTGTGGTCACCTATGCAAATTGATGAGGATTTTTATCAAACCTTCCCCAGGAAGGAGGGTGCAAGGTTTTGGCGAGGATTTTGGAGGAAAGATGTTTCCAAATGGGATCTTTCTTAATAAAAAAAAAAACGGTTAGATGTTTGGTGGTGGCAGCGAAAGTCCAAGGGCAAAAGGTAAAATAGTTTGTACCTTGGGGAAGTTTTAACCTAAGTTGGTAAAAGTAAGCTTAGGAGGTTTTCATACAGGTCCCCACATCTGTACCCTAGAGTTCAGAGTGGGAAAGGAACCTTGACAGAAGCAATAAGTCCAGGACCCAAAGGACCTGGGAGTGGGGGAGACTGCCACCTACGAGTTGGTTGGCAGGGGGGAACGCAGGCCCTCCCACTCAACTGTGTCCCAGACTGGGGCCCTAGCAGCGGCAGAAGACCAGCTGCTGTGTCAGTGGGGATCCTGGCTGCAACACACTGACATGGGCTCTGGCAGTGTTGCAGCCAGACTAGTGTCGGCTGCCCTGGGCTACTTCAAGACTCCCCCTCAGGTGGTACCTGGGTCATGGTGGTGTCCTCCAGGGGGGTCAATCATCATGGGTTCCTCGGGGTAGGTGGCGAGAGGCAGACCTGGCAATTCCTTCAGATAGCAGGTATGGGCAGGCCTGGCAACTCCTCTGGGTAGCGGGCGTGGGGCAGGCCCGGCAACTCCTCCGGGTAGCGGGCGTGGGGCAGGCCCGGCAACTCCTCCGGGTAGCGGGCGTGGGGCAGGTCGGAAGTGTCTGGCCTCTCCGGCAGCTGTCTCCCTAGTGATTTCTGAGGTTGAGCATTTTTACTTCTGGGGCACTGCCTGACCCTCTGAGGGGCGGGCTCAAAGTTCCCTAGCTCCACACACTCTGGTGTCCGGAAGGCCTCGTCCCTCTCCAGGGTAGTGGGGAGCCACACCGTCTCATGAAGTGAGCTGTAGCTCACGAAAGCTTATGCTCTAATAAATTTGTTAGTCTCTAAGGTGCCACGGGTACTCCTTTTCTTTTTGCGTCTCACTACAGGGAGACATACCCTCAGTGGTCATTAAGAACTGGAGAGCAATTGGAACCACTCCTATTTAAACAAGTAAACCAGCTCCCCTTCAATCCATCTAATACTTTATGGGTAGGGAGTGGTATAGAACAGATGGTGTTCTTGTCCCATTCATCATCTTTGTCAGAAATTCCTAGTGAACCACAAAATGCTTCTGTAATCCCACTTCTTCTAGATTATTCCTTCATTCTACCATGGACGTGATCCACAATTCCGTACACTATATTTTGATGGATTTATGCAGGAGTGCCTGAGGGGTAGGTGGAAGAGAAGTATAGGCTTATAGCCTGGTCCTTGAAAAAGCTGCAAATGGAAAGTGGGCCCATGCATCACTCCCTGAAGACTGGGAAGGGCTCACTAGGCATGCAAATATAACATCTTGGGGGGGGCAAACTCACCTCCCCCATTTAGAAAAGGATCTAATAGAGGCTGGAGGCAGCAGAAAAAGAAAACAAACAAACAAACAAAAATCAGTAGAAATTATTTGTTTGATAGAACATTTTGTACTTGACATATTATTCCAGCTAGGTCAGAGTTAAAAACTATTCCTAAATAGCCTGGCACTGGAGTGTGTGTTCTCTAGCAACCACATTCCATCTCTTATGTCACTTACCATGCTGCTGTGACTAACACACTGTTTTAATAGTCTAAGCAAAGATAAAATTTTGGGGGTTTTGTTACTTCTGAAAATTCAACAGTGTCTAGGGTTAGCCAGGTGGGTAACTTGGGAACTACCACTGTTTTCACTGTCATTATACCTCACTGTATGTTGTAAAATAGAAAAGAAAAGCACCAGAAAAAATACTTTGACAGTTGTAAAGTACTGTGTTATCAAAGCTGGGCCCTTTGGTCACTGTCTGAAGCTGATTTTCATTCTGCTTTATTGATCATAGAGCTGTTTATCTTTAGTAGTTACTGTAGCAGGAAAAGCATCTTGTTTGAACATTCTGAAGCATATTGGCAGGTCTCAACATCTGTTTTATTTAAAACTGCACAAGTATATATACCACCACAACATTTAGCAACCGATAAACTCAGACTCAAAAAGAAAGCAGGGGTGAAATTGTCAAAAAAAATGGCTTCAGTAAGGGAAAAATTCTTCTCAACTACACAGGGCAGGTGCAAAACTGATTGGAAAACCATTCCCAGGGAGTAATTATCAGTGGTTCACAGTCAAGATGGAAGGACATATCAAGTGGGGTCCCACAAGGATCAGTTCTGGATTCGGTTTTGTTCAATATATTCATCAATGATTTAGATAATGGCATAGAAAGTACACTATAAAGTTTGCGGATGATACTAAGCTGGGAGGGGTTGCAAGTGCTTTGGAGGATAGGATTACAATTCAAAGTGATCCAGACAAACTGGAGAAACGGTCTGAAATAAATAGGATTAAATTTAATAAGGACAAATGCAAAATACTCCACTTAGGAAGGAACAATCAGTTGCACACATATAAAATGGGAAATGACTGCCTAGGAAGGAGTACTGCGGAAAGGGATCTGGGGGCCACAGTGGATCACAAGCTAAATGAGTCAACATTTTAACACTGTCACAAAAAAAGTAAACATAATTTGGGGATGTATAATCAGGAGTGTTGTAAGGAAGACATGAGAAGTAATTCTTCCGCTCTGGTCCGTGTTGATTAGGCCTCAACTAGAGCATTGTGTCCAGTTCTGGGTGCCACATTTCAGGAAAGATGTGGAAAAACTGGAGAGAGTCCAGAGAAGAGCAATAAAAATGATTAAAGGTCTAGAAAACAAGACCTATGAGAGAAGATTGAAAAAATTGGGTTTGTTTAATGTGGAGAAGAGAAGACTGAGAGGAGACATGATAACAGTGTTCAAGTACATAAAAGGTTGTTACAAGGAGAGAAAAAAATGTTTTTCTGAATCTCTGAAGATAGAACACAAAACATTGGGCTTAAATTGTAACAAGGGCAGGTTAGGTTGGATATAAGGAAAAATTTCCTGTCAGGATAGTTAAGCACTGGAATAAATTGTCTAGGGAGATTGTGGAATCTCTATCACTGGAGATTTTAAGAGCAGGTTAGAGAAAGACCTGTCAGGAATGGTCTAGATAATACTTAGTCCTGCCTTGGGTGCAGTGGACTGGAGTAGAAGATCTCTTGAGGTCCCTTCCAGTCCTACACTGTTATGATTCATATAAATAGCTCTAATACCTCATTCTTATGTTTTTTTAGTTCTGAGGAATATACATTTTTAGCAATATAAATGAGAGGACATCAAATATATGTAGAATATGAATGACTGATGTCCTTAAAACTGAGGGACTTTTGAGAATTTAACAGGGTGAGACTCGAAGATGAGTGGCTGAGGGACTTGGGCTGAGTGAATAGGAAGGTAGGCCAATGCAGCAGGGAGAAATAAGAGAAATACAAGTAAAAAGTAATTGATTGGGTGCTCAGGAGGAACAACTTCAGTTTATCAGATGTGAATAGCAGAGATGATGGATGTAGGCATCCCATTAGAATCTAGTAGCTGTTCTTAGTAAGAAGCCCAGCAAACATCAGTACCAAAAAGTCAAGAAGTTGGGCCATATTGGGTGTGTTTTTTTTTAATCAATGCAGTGTCTTTACACAGTGTCTGTGGGAGCACGGTATGAACTCTTTTTTATTGGCCCCTGGCTAACAGGTCTGTTCTTCTGCCTATTGTAACTGTCAGGAAATTTTTTTTCAAGCCCTGACATATGTAGTCAAATAGAATCTTAATTATTCTCCATTGGTGTTCAATCCAGATTGTGTATTGATTGTACATATAAAACTATCTATTTTAATGAAGAATTCCATCATTCGCTTGTTAATTAAAAATAATTCAGACATTTGAAGAGTAGCTACAAACCAGAGGTTTTCATTAATTTTTAAATAAACTTAAGAAGACTTGAAAATACAAAATTAGAAATGTATAGTTCCTTTCATTCTTGAGAATCCCAAAGCTTTGTGCACTATACGTGTTAGAAACCATTCTGAGGGATCGCTTCACTCACCACTAAATTCCCCTGGGAATGGGTTACAACAAATGCTACACAGCACGTTAGCACAAGAGGTATAGAAAACTATATCCAGGAAGGAATATAACGGTATTCATGGGAATGTGCAAGTCACAGTGAACTAGAAAGCATCTGATAAGGCAGGTAAAATCTTATAATGTATCAGAATCAGAGTCTCTCCTAGATATTGATCAGATTAGATTAACAGTGTATCAAGATTATCGGGATATAAACTGGACAAAAAGTGAGATTATTTGCTCATTTTAGTGTTGTCCCAGTATCATTTCATAAAAATGGAACTTCAGATGGATACCAAACACTATGAAATATTTAGAAATATTAATGGGGTTTAGAAAACATTGAAAACATGCTAAGGGATAACTAAGGTCCCTCTATACTACTCAGCATATTAGACATGCATTATGCATAAAGATCCCTGATTTATTCATCAGAGCTGCACTTAATTATGTGTCAAATGGGGAATTATTTAGCAATTTATGGGAGCAGGGATTTACTCAGATAAGACTAGGAGGTTCACACAACAGTTGCCTTCTCTTGGAAAACTCCTATTCTCACAGCTACTGCAGTTCCTTTCACCAATAACTGCCTTTGCACTGCCACAAAGTCTCCCTTCCCACAGGACTCATCAGACCTTCAGGGTTAGTGTGTAATATTCGAGTGGCATATGAGAATTCTGGTAAAATAATGGTCTCCGTTTCCTGGCTAGGGACTTGCGTATTTTTGGGGAAAGAGATAGCTCCCTATAGCGCTGCGACCCACGCTTACACTGGGCAATGACACACAAACTGAAGCAACCTTGACTTACACAGAAGGAGCTGCTCAGAGCAAGCAAGGTGCTCTGAGCTATGGAAATCATTCTCTACGTTGGTCTAAAATAGCCCCCATATATTGACCCCTAGGGCACACAGCAAAGCAAATGCCTTTTCGGATAACTTTTGGGTGGAAAATGGGGGCTAAAAGTGGCGCTCTGAAATCTGATATTGTAGCTGGGGTATGTTTTGTTTCCCCTTCCTGGCTGGGGGAGCTGGATTTACTTTGCTTATTCAGGAACAACCACATTTGTGATACATGGCAAAGGTGCTTGGAGCCTTCAGTTATATACCTCCAAATATTTAACAGCTAGATTATGCCATTTAGGTGCAGCCCTGAGTAAAGAGAGATTCAGAATGACTCTACCAGCAATGGCTGCTTGCCCACAGATAGAATTCTGTTTACTATATCTTGAGGTCTAGAGGACATCTGAACACACGAAAGGGGAAGAAACAGCCTGGTCCTAAGTAAATAAATGAAGAGAGGGACAGTAATCTGAGAATCAGGACAGAAAGGGTGATGACAATACAGCTTGGAAGTTCTGCTCTGTTGTTACAGAGATAAAAATAAAAAAAATATTGATTGGGTCTCCCCCAAGGCAATGAAGATTTTAATTTTTTAAAACTCCCTGCATCATTACCTTCACCACTGTATTTAGTCTTGCGTCTGTGTTCTATGAAGTGTTGGCAACATAGCCTGCAGGAAATGTCAAGAGCTTCTAACCCCTGCTATACTCTGAAACTTTGAGTTAAGAAATCCTATACCTTTACTGGTGCTAATATATATGGTACAGAAACAGCAAAGATTTAAGGTTTCTATAGATCAGGATGGAAACTGTCAGATAAATTGACTGACAGAGCTATTTTTATTTGCTAACAAAGATTCTCTGTGATGAACTCAGGCTGAAATTCAAGAGGTTTGGGTAAAAGGGGAAAGGGGAAAACAGAAGAAATATATATAATTCTTTGCCTCTCTGACCATATCTCCTTCTTTTGAAGTTTTCACTCGCTTTCACTTTTGTGCATCAAAGTTAAGCTTCATGTCCTCATATTGAAGGCACTGAACAACTCTACTCTTACCTACCTCTATGCTCTCATCTCCTACACAGCCTTCTGCTCTGCCCAAGCTTCTCTCTGCTGCCCAAGGCTCCTTAATATGTGCCATGTGCCCTCACTCGCCACCTTCAAAACCTCTGGAATCCCATATCTTCAAGAAGTAAACCAGCTATAAAAACCATAAACTCCCTGTTTTGCTGTATTATAGCCACTCATACCTTTACACTGTAACTTCTCTTGGATCAGGACTCTTACTTATTTGCCTTGTTTAGCCCTGTGCATAGTCACATCTACACTCATTGGTGCAATGTGGCCCTAATACAGCAAATAGTTATTATTAAAATCAAGCATGGGGCTAGGGCCATGGACTTCAAGCACAACTTGGCCCTAAAGAAGTAAACCTGCCGAAGATAAACACAAACAAAGTGAACATTTCCCCAGAAGAAGCTGATCCAAATTCTTAATCAATCCATGCCTGTTTTTTTGGAAACCTACAGTTATTTAGCATTATACAGAAATGGAAAATGCCTCATACTATTAGAGGAAAAATGGTGCTACTGGATGCTATGGACTTTTGAAAGGAAATGTTTCTACTAGAAATAAATTGATGTGTGTTCCAATTTCAGATAGCAAGATAAGCAGAAGAAAGGATGATATGGACAAAGATTTCAGACATTACCTTTATTTATTTAGCTGCACACACATCATGACGACTGTGTGTTTATTCATATCAATGAGTAGTGCAATAGCCCTATTTTGAAATTTGGGATGGTACTTCTGAAAACTGTGAGAACCACTGCTCTCTGGTACTTCTGTGTTGTTTAACATTTCACTACTCCAGTGGTGGAGCATGCTAAGTTTCTTCCTATCTCTGCTACATTCCCTAGGGACACTAGGGAAGGGATGTATGTACTATAGATTTTCCAGTGAGTGGCTGTAATGGTTCTCAATGGAGCAACAACTTTGAAAGACAGTAATGAAGACATTTTAAAAAAAAGTTAGAGGCTTGGATTGGTGATTAAACTTACAGACTATGTACTCAGATATTTTAGGCCAATATATAAATCTAGAGGAATGAGGGCTTTATAGTCTTCTTATCAATCATCCTTCTAAAGATCTTGATATGCAGCTCTCCTTTTCACATCAGACAAATCTGTAGTCAATTACATTTTTATAAAACTGTCATTAATTTTGTAAAACTAGGGTCTTTTGTTTTTTCATATCAATATTTCATTTAACTCACTGGATTTCTTTCATTCATCTTTTTTGCAGACAATCTAGATAGGTGGAGACAGTGTCATCTTGCAGCACAGATAGCTATATTTATGCTTTAATCAGTATTCAACAGGACAGAGATACAAACACAACTGTCACACTGTACCCTGGCCAGTCATGAAACTGGCTTTCAAAGCTTCTCTGATGTGCAGAGCACCCTGCTGTGCTCTTCTAATTGTCCTGTTGTCTGGCTGTGCGAAACTAGCACCAGGCGAGTTGCCTCAACCTCATACCCCTCCATAAATGTCTCCCCTTTACTCTCACAGATATCGTGGAGCACACAACAAGCAGCAATTACAATTAGAATATTGGTTGCGCTGAGATCTAACCGAGTCAGTAAATCGCGCAGCGTGCTTTCAAACATCTAAACGCACATTCTACCCCCCGCCTCCGACCCTTGTATCCTCTCAGCTCCTGTCGCAGCAGCAGCAGCAGCAGCAAGAACAGCAGCGCCATGTCTTCATCTCCATCCCACATGTGCCAGAACTACAACCAGGACTGCGAGGTGGCCATCAACCGCCAGATCAACCTGGAGCTCTACGCCTCCTACGTGTACCTCAGCATGTCTTTCTATTTTGACCAGGATGATGTGGCTCTAAAGTACTTTGCCTAGTATTTCCTGCACCAGTCCCACGAGGAGCATGAGCATGCTGAAAAATTCATGAAACTGCAGAACCAGAGGGGCGGTCACATCTTTTTGCAGGACATCAAGAAACCAGATCATGATGATTGGGAGAATGGGTTGACAGCAATGGAGTGTGCCTTACACCTGGAAAAGAATGTGAACCAGTCACTCCTTGATCTGCACAAGCTGGCAACTGACAAGAATGACCCTCATTTGTGTGACTTCTGTAGCTTTCACAGAGGTGGGAGCCCAGGACAGACAACATGGAGAAGCTTGGAAGCGCAGCAATAGTGGGAGAGTAGAGTTGGCGGCGTAAGCTGTGCTGCTCGGTTCACGATGGTTGAGCAGAGTTGGCAGCGGAAGCATTCAATGAGGAAGAGAGAGAGTAGATAGTAGAGACTACACAGGAAGATGAGAGAAAATGAGAGGTGGATTCATAATAGCAGGAAAGCAGCGGTACACCATCTGTTGAAAGCAATATGGCATCTGCACCCGCCAAAAAGGCGTGAAACAATTTGCTTTCACAAAGGGAGGAGCGACTGATGAGACACACCCAGAAACACCTGCGAGAATGTTTTTGCCCCATCATGCACTGGGAGCTTAACCCAGAGTTCCAATGGACAGTGGGGACTGTGGGAACTGTGGGCTAGCTCCCCACAGTGCACCGCTCCGACATTAGATGCTAGCGTTGGTACTGTGGATGCTCTCTGCCAAATTCACGTGCTTTAGTGGGGATACAGAAGACTGAGAATAAAATTGCTTCCAAAAATTCGAAGAGAATAATTTTGAAATTATTTCATACTGTAGACGTACCCTTATAGTCCATTGCTTTTCCTCCTAATTATGGGACATACGAGTATCAACTAACACAAATCATTATCTCCTTGAATCCATTATACACTGAAGTTACCAATAGAGGCAGATGGAAAGGAACAAAGTTTTAGATTAATTTTAAAGAGCATTAGACAGAGCTAAAGCTATTAGGTTTCTTGTTCAGGCTCAGGAACCAAATCCATGAAAATAGAATAATCACTGAAGATTCGTTATCAAGAAGCAATTAGAAAAGGAAGAAAGAAATACAGAATACACTTTTCTGAATCTTTCCTCCCCTGCTTGTAGGCAGAAAACTCATTTCTGCTGCTAAAGTGAAATAACTCCAATGTGATAGTGAAACCCAAACATCTGACATTTGAATACTAAAATCAGGAATCCATTAAAAAGCAAAAGATTAGAAAGAGTGAGGGGGCAGAACAATCAGTTATGCACTGAAAATCTCTGCACATGGCCAGTACATTGGGCCAGATTCACCCCTGTTTTAACTGCACTGAAGTGAAAGAAATTGCTTCAGGAATTAATTTGGCCTATTGATTTCCATTTGCTCTGTGGAAGAAGTAGGCCCTTCTACATATAAGCTATTCCATGACAAAAATAAGAAATAATACATACCTTGTATCTATAAATCAAAAAGAGAAAATTCATTTTCCTTCTTTTGATGGCCTGGACTAGGATGTTTGATCACCATCGGCACATGTTCTTCAACTAAATTAAATTATATTACAACATTTACACTGTTCTCAGTGCTGACCAGACTGACAGAAAGATGTGCTAAGCTTTGCAGAGGAGAGGAAGGGAGAATAGAAAATTAGCACCCAAAAAATCTTATGTTAATATAGCATTAAGGTTGCAAATTTAGAGCCACAGGAATGATAACTTAATTATCGTTTAGAGCAATGGTTCTCAAAACCGGTCCACTGCTTGTTCAGGGAAAGCCCCTGGTGGGCTGGAACGGTTTGTTTACTTGCTGTGTCCGCAGGTTCGGCCAATTGCAGCTGGCAGTGGCTGCGGTTCACCGCTCCAGGCCAATGGGGGCTGCAAGAAAGGCGGCCAGCACGTCCCTTGGCCCGCGCCGCTTCCCGCAGCCCCCATTGGCCTGAAACAGCAAACTGCGGCCACTGGGAGCTGCAATCTGCCAAACCTGCGGATGCAACAGGTAAACAAACCAGTCTGGCCCCCCAGGGGCTTTCCCTGAACAAGCGGCAGACCGGCTTTGAGAACCACTGATTTAGAGTGAAAAACTGACTGAAAAACAGAATTTTCAGACCATGGGTAATTCAGATATTTTGACACTTATTTTTGTCACACTTTTGGACAAAAATGTCAAAATTTCAAACCATTAAAGGTTTTGATAACTTCTAAAAACAATGTTGCTTTGCAAATGTCAAAACATTCAGTTTTGGGTCAGGTTACCGTTATATCTACCTGAGCAACCATGCTGCCTCATTGGTGTTGTAGTTCCAAGTCCATTATAGCCCTATTGTCTGCTACGAGCCCTGCTTCTGAGCTGGACTACATTTTCCATTATATCTTGTGGTCCATCCCTGTACTGAGATGCTGCAGTGCATCATGGGACTCCCATGAGGCACCCTGAGAGCTCAAATGGATGCAGAAATTAATGCTGACATAATTGAAACCAAAAAGTGTTTTTGACCTTCTCACACTGAATATTACCTTATTACATCAGTAATTCCATTGGCTTAAAGGGGGTTACTTGTTACATAGTTTCTATTCACAAAGAATTAGGGAATCAGAGTCTGGCCCTCCAACACTCTAAGGTCAGGAAATAAAAATATAAAACATAAGGGTTTGATAGTAATATTAAGCTGGCCACATAGCACATATATTGCTATCCCATGTTGTTGTTTTTTATGTGAGTACTACTGTAAATATGTGTTGTTAAATGCACACTATAAATACATACAAGGTAGGTATCATAGCTGGGTTAACTTCACTATTTTCATCTCCTGTCCCCTGAGTTTTCACATTCAATATTAACATATTTGTGTGTTTATATATAAAAAGGGTATATACACACTAATCTTTTTCTTGGAGAAAAAGCGAGTTAACAAAGAAGTACAGAAATATGAGGGCCCAGGCACAGATAAAGTGGACAATGCTAATATGTCTGTGTCCTTTGGCAATGTGATAATACAGTAGTTTAGGGATTTAATGAGACAGAAAAATCTGAGAACACTTTTAATGGTAGCCCTAAACATTCATAGGCAACTTGATAATGGCACAGTTATTTGCTACTCAACTGTTTTAATACAGAAGCTATTGCAAAAGATGACTTTGCATCTGATGAGAGAATAATACTTAAAAAAAAGACAGGTAGATTTTATATTATGCAAAGATCATAGAAAAAGATAAGACTATGAAATAAATCACACACACACACACACACACACACACACACACACACACACACACACCTACACACACACACACACACCTTTGAACAACATTGCAGACTGAGGCAGCAGAGTATAGTGCATTTTGGAGATTGCTAAAGCACCCTAATGATACTGACCCAGTGAAATTACGAGAAGAATGACCCTATGTATGGAAATCACACAGGTTTCTTCTTTCAGAGATAGAGTTAAAAATTTGATTGCTAAGGCTGATTAGAGGAATAAACATTTAAAATGCTAAGACAAGAAAAGTTTACAGTAAATATAAGCTCTTCATTGACTCAATATAAAGTGTCATAACACGGAGAATAATAAATGAAATAAATCAATGAAATAGCAATTTTAACTGTGGGGTAAAAAGTGAAACATGCCAAATATCGCTCATACAAGTAACCAGCCGTCAATCAATGGCATTACTCACATCGCCAAGATGAGTAGTTCGCTGGCTAAATAGAAAGTTATCTACAGGATATTCTTTAAAGTGGAATATTTCTTCTAAAAATAAAAAATCTTTAAGTGGACTATTCTACGATGATTTTTTTTTGTTGCTCTATGTAATGTATGGAATTTACATCACTGAGCTACCCTTCTCCATATATCTATTTTTGAAACAATCTATTTTTAGAAATGTATTTTTTATAATTTTACAGTTATTGGCTAGCAAAATACCAGCAGATTTATTTGTGAGCTTTTTCCTATTTGACTTTGTGGGAGGGAGGTAAGTGATGAGAGAGAAGGTTTGGAAATAAAGGGAATAAAGGATTTACATTTGAGATACAGCATCTGAGCTGGTCTTTCATGTGTAACCTGTAATACCAAGAAGCAATATCATACCATTTTAAATCCCTGAAATTGCTGATGATCAGCTCTCAATTTGGGCTTCAGAAGACAATTTTCCTCAGCATGCATATACTCAGTGACTGTGTGAACAATTCTAGTAGGTACTTTGATAAGCTTTCAATACAGTATTTACACTGAGCTATTCACCATAGTATCTGAGCACCTGCAATTTCCTTTGGGAAGCCAAGCAGAGAGCTTTTGGAACACTCAAACTATTGTTAAAAATAAAAAGAAAGATGTAACAGAGCTGAATGCCACCGGTAGCCCAAATCAAAGTTAAAAGCTATATCAGGAGTTTTATTCCCTGATCACAGCTAAGCTTTGCCTCTGTAATTTAATATAAATTCACTTTTGAAATAAATACCCTAATTATAAAGGGCCAAATCTCACAGTCCTTACTCAGGCAAAGTTCTGAGTGACATCAGTAGGAGTTTTGCCTGCATAAGGAGGAAAAGGGAAACAGAATTTAGCCCTAAGAAAACATAGGATCCCATTCATCGCTACTTCTATATTATGGTGCAAATTCCATCTCTCTTCACCAAACTAGTCTCTTGCGCTCTGGGGTGGAGGAGTAAGGAATGGTAGGAATTCACACTAGATGGAAAGCAGCTTTCATTTCCACAAGGAACTCCATTTACAGCGAAGAGATGCCAGGACATACCCACTTTCAAGCTAGCATGGCCTGTTTTTTCTTTTTTACATTAAGCTGCCTGGTGGAGGTATGGTTGTGGCCTGCTTATACCATCATGACCAGCACAAACCTGTGTATCTTCCTGTTGCCAAGACCCACTTGCAGTTCACATAGTGAATCTGGTTAGCACGATCTTAAAATAATCAGCAAGACTGGTTTAACTGATTGACTTCTATGGCATTACATCAGGGATGGTTTTGACCAAAGAAACAGTTGGTTTTGAGGTTACATTTTACCTTTGGCATCAGGTGTCCCTATCTCAATATAACAGATTATTCATAATATTTAGCATTCAGCTAAAACATCTGAATATTAACATTTACTTTCACATCAATAGATATTCATCGACATTTACCTGACGACTGTTCTATACCGGTGCTTGCAAATTGAATTGAACTGTTCTTACAGCTCTGACAATGCTTAACCTTCACCACGATGGAAGAGTAAGCATGCCACAAGCTTACCCTAAAACACTTACTATATACTGACAAAAGAAAAATCAAAATGTTTCTTTTCAGTCATAATTTTACAATAAACACCCTTTCATTTCCTTCCGCTTAAAAGTCATTTGGTTATTTTCCATGAGAAACATTGATGTTGCCATACAATGATCAGAGATCCTGAAGGGTTTTTTTTTTTTTATGACATCTCTATAAATGCTCTTGGGAGTCAGTGCCTGGATAGTGACTTATAGATTTAGGTTATACTTTCTCTCTTCTTAGGTGCTTAGATACACATTAATGTGACATACATTATATGCATATGTCATCCGATTTTGATATTCACATGCTTTGGCTCCTCGCAGCACTCATTAATACAGTAAATCAGCAGTCAGCTCCTTGGTAATTATATTTGTATTTCTATATGGCTTTTGTTAAACTGTACATGGAATATTTCATTCAGTTAACATCATATTACTAGAGTTTCTTATGAATTGGATGGAATGCAGAGAAAAGCAACAAAAATGATCAGAGTGCTAGAAGAACTTGGTTATGAAAAATGATTAAAAGAATCAGACGGGTAGTTTTGGCTAAGGTATTACAAGAAGAGGAGGAGACATGGTAGCAATCTACAAATATATGGAAGCTAAAGCCACGAAGAATTTATATATAGCAGTACATGGGGGGTATATAGTAATTAGGAAGAATGGGATGCAATTAAGAATGAACAAATTTAGGACACATATTACAAAGAACTCCTTAAGGAGGAAAGTTGAAAGACTATTCCTAGTGCAAGTCTTCCAAGGGAAGCGATAGAAGCCCAATCAGTTGGAAACACTTAAAGGTGAATCACAAAGGAAAACCCCCAGAATGCTGCCTACTGCTTCTGAAGATAGGTGAAGCTTGTCTCAGCTTAAATAAAAAGTCATTGTGCTTGATTGTTACATTGGCACTCTCAGGTCTTCATTTTCTCCTTGTTGCTGAAGGACTTTGGCAAGATCTTTAGGGAACAGAAACAGTGAAGCCAAACAAGGTTTTAAACCTGAATTCTAGCTCTCCCTGACTTCTCAATTTTAAGGAAATAGAACTTTACCTAAGGTTCCTACTTCATCTGAGATCACTGTTCAGGTCCTTCAATGATCATGCCAGGGTTCTCCTGTAAAGAGAGAAAAGTGAAGACCGGAGATTTCTGATGTAAAATAACATAAAATAAAACAAGCAAAAAATACAAACTGTCTTTTTAAAACATAAAGAGGCAATATAGGACAAAAAAAAGTTGCATATTCTTAAACCAGATTGGAAAAAGTACCAGAAAATGTATGGCAACATTAGTGGTAGGGAGACGGACTGAATAGATGACCCAGGAATGCACAAATATTTGCTCATATTTCAATTAATTAACTTTATCAATGGTCATGTGCCTCTGTTTCACTCTGAAGAACATAAAATTCATTACTTAGTTCGCTGAACCTTGGGTTCTACCAAACTTTTACCAGTGACCAAACTGAATCTTCCCAAACTAGTAAGATGTGGCAGATATTACAACCACATGCTACATCTCTGGGGACCACCACAGTGTATTTTATGTTTAAAACACGGAAACCTCAAAAAAGCCATTACACTGAGATGGCCTAGCCTGTATGAGTTAAAGAATATTCACAACCCATTGTATCAATACTGGTAATGTGTATTTTCGTGTTCCTGGCTCACTGGGGAAGTGTGTTTCCTGTGGAATCTGGAATCACTAGGGGGTGAGTAATGCAAGAACCAAGACTTTGAAGCTTTCCCCTGAGGAGAGGGCTATTGACTTGTGATTACCTGTTACATGAGGCCAGAGGTCAAAGGCCCACACTGGATAAAGAAATGGTTGAACTGTCCCAAGGTGGTTCTTTTTCATGATGTAAAACCTGACATTAAGTGATAATCAAGAGAGCAAATCCAGATAAGGGATTTTAAAGCCTGACACCTACTAGAGCCGTATGCTGGGTTGGTACGATCTCTGCTAAGTTTTAACATTCATATAGAGCCATTTATTGTTCGGGGAGGGGTTTGAGGGGGAGGGGGAAGTTGTGTTTTCTCTATAATGCTTTTTGCTCCAAGAATAACTGTACCTTGCTTTGCAAGAGCTGCATTGTAACTTGTGACTGTTGCCACACACTGGTCATTGATCTCACAGAGAAAGCACAGCCCTGGTGCTGGCTCTAAGGCAGACTGGTTTGCTTGGGATATCACACTGTATGGCAGAGAGCTGTGCACCTTTAAAACTCCAGTCGGTAGTGAGAGACATGCATGTCTCTGCCCAAGAGTTGACAGGGGGGAACCTGAAACCCTAAGAGGGTGCCCATGAGGGACCACAAAGGGGGCATACAGGAGCAGTTCTCTTTGAAACTGTGACACACGGCACAGAACATTCTTTCATGAAACTGTGGAAAGGGTTGACAGCCAGTCACTGATCTATGATGTGCTTAATCTGTGTGCTTAGAACTATAGAAAGGACTACACAGTAACTCAGTGATACAAGCCTTTTTCTTTCAGTAACTTCCTGTAATTAAAGAAACATTGTCCCCATAATTTACTCTGATACTGTTAAGACCCTGTGGGTATTGTTTCCCCTCAGGAATGCTCAGGATTCACTTTACCCATGGAAATAGCTAGTTGAAGTTAAATTAGTCAGAGTTCCTCAAAATAATCTTGTCAATAGGAAAAAAAATGTTTTGAGCTGATAAATATGATAATACATGTATTATAATATTTAACGCTATTTTTCCACTCTCCAGATTCCAGAATTTTTTTTAAAAACATGGTTGAATCATTAGAAATATAGGGTTTATTATTGTTGTTTGAAATCACCAGCTGATCAAATCCATCTCTTCTGACTTAGAATCAGATGAATTTAGGTTAACAGACAGAAGTAGTGATTACTATAACCTTCTTTGTCTTAGTTTTTCAATTGGCAAGACATTAATTCGATGTCCTTATTGATTATGCTCAACATCTTTCTTCCTTTTATTTTGTCCTTTTTGTGAGTCAGACTCTGTTGACCCCTTTTTCCATTTTTGGGTGGCATAGGAGATAAAATAAGATGAAGTGCAATCAGCTAATAGAATTTAGTAAATCCATTGTCTGAAATGTCTTACCTTGATGACTCAGTCTGCTTCTGTCTATGCAAAGCAGTAATGCATCATTCCCCTCCATCTCTATTATGAACAAATAAAACAAGAAAAAGAAATAATAATGCCCTGCAGGTCACCATGAAAATTCAACAAAGTGAGTTTTTGTTATCCTAAAGCACAAATTCTTTTTTTCCTTAAAGCTATTGAGAGCAGATAAATCTTCTGCAACATTGATTAGACTTCAGATTTTGTTTAGCTACTGAATACAAATTAATCTTTAATAATTTTTTAAAAAAACTAGCAACATTAGGCCATTATATAATATATTAAATATCATATGCAATACAGAATTCCCAATAATAGGAAATTCATGGTCAAGCATTCTTAATTATCTCCTCCCACTAGACCACCTCATACTATTGCTTGTGTTTTGGCAGAGCCTAGAGGCTCCAGTGTTGATCAGGACTTCACTTTGTCCTACTTACTGTACAAAAACATAAAGAGTCAGTTCCTGACACAAATATGCTGCCTAAGCATCTTGGACAGACATTTAGCCACCCATTTCATGAGCAGCACTAAATACTAAGGTATAGATTTAAAAACAAAGCATTTAAAATAAACATTATTTAACCATATTAAACCAAGTTTCCCTCTGCCTTAATCCAAGTACAGTTCCACTGAAATCAATGATTGCACAGGGAGTAAATCAGAACAGGTTGGCTCACTGTGCATATTTCATGAGGCAACATCAAATTAAAATTATCTCAAGCTTGCTATGGTGCATCACTAACGAGAGGCTTTGTTATTTCCCAGTTGATCTCACATTTTTGATCTCTCTCATCAGAGTCTCATCTCTTTGCCATCTTTTATCTTCCTAGTTCCCTAATGTGGCTGTGTCTTTCTTCTTTAGCTGTTTCCTCTGCAGTGTCAGGCTCTGCAAATCATATGATTCAGAGAGCCCTGTTTTTCCACAAATGCTGCTATTTGCAGAATTCTTTCCCTCCCCTTGTGACAGGTATCTTTTTGCTGTGGGTTTCTCAGGGCCTGAATATTTTTGGCATTCAGACTGCATAGCTTATGAATTTGGATCACCTTAGGATCACAATCTAAGCCAGAAGGAAGATGTTGACCATTGTTCATAATTCTTGTTAAGTGCTAAATTTAATTTCAGTGAGGTATACACAGAAGGAAAAGGCAATCCACAATTCCTTCTGAGCTGCCACGTGCTCCTAATGAACAATGTGTATTTGAATAAAAAAACCTGGAAGATCACCTGAATGTCTAGGAAGAACCACTACTGCTGTGTGTGCACGTGCATGTGGATAAGGCTGAGACCAGTTCTACACCAATGGAAGGTTGAGTTTTTATTTACAGGGCATTAGAGGAATAGCATCCCTAGAATAAATCCAATACAGCCAGAAGTTAGTAGTATGTAGTAGAACCTTAAAGCAGAGCTTACTGAATAACAGAATTTCACTTGCAAAGGTCTTTTGATACAAAACATGAACATAAATTTTTCAAAGGTGAGACATTCATAGCTGCATCCTGCCATCTGATCCACAAGGGACATTGGTGTGCATGTTTAGACCTGATATGAGAAGCTATGTCCCCATTCCTACAAACTGATCCATGCTAGCAGACACATGCCCACTCAAAGCTCTATTTACCTTCAATAGTATGCCAGGAGTTGCCCAGGAAGGAACAACATGGGTAGGAGAAAGAGACACACAGCACAGAACTGGCCCCTGCTTAGTATTCTCTGCTCTGCCAGAAGTGACCTTGAGCACCGTCTCAGTTACTTCATCTGTAAGATAAGGTGAATGATACTTCCATGCCTCTTAACGTAGAAATTGCTTAATAATAAGGGCTCTGAAAGGCACAGAATTATTAACACCAGTCAGTGGAAGACACTAAAACACATGCCTCCTCTTGGCAACCAGCTAAACACTTCACTCAGTGATTTGAAGTAGATTCAAAGTGTAAGGGGTACTCCTACCACAGCTTCTAAGGATGAGAGGATCTTGCTAGGAGAAACTCCTCCCACAATCCAGAGAGAGGATGGGGAGTGCTCACTCTATTTTTACAGGGGCAGTTGCATCATTCCTACCCTTGTCAGGATCTCAGAGGTGTTAGCAGCAAACATCTAAAAAGCTCTGAGCATATGCAAATGGTGATTTTCAGAAGACGCATAACTCAGACAAATCTGAGTGTATTTTCATAAGTACAATAAAAGATTTTGAGTTCCTTATACAACTTTCCGAGATGCAGAACTCTTCAAAGAAATGGGGGTTTTGTTTGGTTTGTTTTTTAACATGGGCACATCTGTTTATTTTCCTCTATCATCATTCTCAGAAACGGCTGAACACCTTTTTGCTAAAACAATCCCCCCCCCACCCCCAAACAAATGCACTTCAGCTAGAGGCGGATGAAACAATTTTAGTGCAAAGTGTTAAAAGTTTTGCAAAGTTTGGAAGAAGTGAAAACAAAGATAATGGAAAGAGTTAGTAAAGATTGCCCATCTCTGTTGCTTCCAGCTGTGCCTATAATCTAAATAAACAGGAAAGTTTGCACTTTCTACTTTCAGAAAATGCTTTCTCAGGCTTTCCTAAGCAAAAAAGAGAATAGTAAGAATACCTTTCTTTGTGAACACTATTTTTCCCCCTTCTTCTGACCTACAGGGGGTGGGGAGTGGGAGGGTAGGAGGGGAGAGTCCCTTCTGCTCTGGGAATTTTGTATAAGTATTGGTGAAATAATGTGATATGAATACAAGATACCTCTTATTCCTCTTTGTTTTTTGTTTTTTTTAATGTCGCTCTAGTGTCCTTTTTTCTGCTTTACCCCCTTATTAGCTTTTTCTGCTTTACCCACCCCTGCTCCCCACACTTACATTCTTTTCCACTATCAAAAATGGTTTTCTGCCTGAGGAGAAGCAACAGTCTTGTCTCTTTGGGGCTGGAACACCCTCTTTTAGTTATGTTTGCACAGGAACTAGCACAGTTGGGCCAAACCCTCTAGACATTACAACAGTAATAGTCCTCCTCCCATTCAGATGAGCTGACAAACAGCCACTAGCTGGAAGCTGCTGCCTTTGGGTAGAAGCACCATCAGATGGGATAAATTAAGAGAGGTACATGTGGACAATTAATTAGCAGCTTCCCAAAGGTCTTAAGCACCAAACTGGCATAACTTCTACAATGAGGATATGGGGAAGGCAAAACATAGGTTCTAATATAGCCTGGAAACAAAGTCTTCTCAAGTTCTTGAGGGACAACAAACACTCAAAAGGCTTTTCTTTTAGTTGTTTATATTAAATACATTCCCTATCTGTTTGCACCTCACCAATGATCTGAGGCCTGGTTTATTAGCCAAGGATACCCATGCAGTATGCTGATATTTGAGCATCAGAGGAGGAAGGAAAACTGGAGAAGCTGCCAAGGGACTGTAAAGTGACGAGAGACAGATGGCAAGGTAGGCTTAACACAAGTAAATTAAGCACTACTGTAGGAGACTGTCATAAATATAAAGGGAAGGGTAAACACTTTTAAAATCCATCCTGGCCAGAGGAAAAACCCTTTCATCTCTAAAGGGTTAAGAAGCTAGGATAACCTCGCTGGCACCTGACCATGATGACCAATGAGGAGACAAGATACTTTCAAAGCTGGAGGGAGGGAGAAACAAAGGTTCTGTCTATCTGGGTGATGCTTTTGCCGGGGACAGAAAATATTCCTGTCTTTGTGTCTTTTTTGTAACTTAAGGTTTTGCCTAGAGGGATTCTCTATGTTTTGAATCTATTTACCCTGTAAGGTGTTTACCATCCTGATTTTACAGAGGTGATTCTTTTTACCTTTTCTTATATTAAAATTCTTCTTGTAAGAAATTGAATGCTTTTTTCATTGTTCTTAAGATACAAGGGTTTGGGTCTGTAGTCACCTATGCAAATTGGTGAGGATTTTTATCAAGCCTTCCTCAGGCAGGGGGATGCAAGGTTTTGGTGAGGATTTGGGGGGGAAAGATGTTTCCAAACAACGCTTTCCCAGTTAACCCAGACAAACGCTTAGTGGTGGCAGTGGAAGTCCAAGGGCAAAGGGTAAAATAGTTTGTACCTTGGGGAAGTTTTAACCTAAGCTGGTAAAAGTAAGCTTAGGAGGTTTTCGTGCAGGTCCTTACATCTGTGCCCTAGAGTTCAGAGCGGGGAAGTAACCTTGACATCTTTTGAACAAGGAGAACAGATTTTAAAAGGAATTTTTTTTCTTTTGGGCTGCTGGAAAGCATGTTTCCAACTGGAAGTAGTTGGAGTCCATCTCTCTGCTTTGGGGCCAGAGCAGAGACAAAAGGGAATTGTCTATTGTGAGTTGAAGTTTTCTCTATATAAAGGTAGGATAGTTAACTTCCTGCAGGGAAATTCAACAGTCTTCACAGACCTGAAGTTTTGTTTTTTTCCCCGTAAGAGCAACTAGAGGGTGTTTCAGCTTATTTGCCTGGAGCCAAAGGTGTTAGGTTTTTTTTTTTAGGATTTCTCTGTAGGTTGACAATCACTATCAGAGAATATAGGTATCATATTCAGCATAGCAAAATTTTACAAGCCAAGTTTTTTTTTGTTTTGGTTTTCTGTCTAACTCTCGAGTGTAAAGTTAGTTAAAAACAGAGAGATTAGGATGACAGACTCCACGGTTCAACAAAAGCTGGAATTAGCCAGATTTGAGGCTGAGGAAAAACAAAAGGAACATGAAAGACAGATAGAACTCATGCGGATGGGAATGGAGGCAAGGGCCAAAGAACTGGAGGAGAAGGAAAAAGAGAGGAACCATGTGGAGGAGGAGAAGGAAAAAGAGAGGAAGCATGTGGAGTAGAAGAAAGAAAAAGAGAGGAAGCATGCACGGGAGATGGAGAAGGCAAAGGCTCAGCAGAATATAGCAACAAACCCTAGCAATCCTTCTCCAGGTACCACTTCCCATCCCAGAAAGTTCCCCACCTGCAAGGCAGGCGATGATACCGAGGCTTTCTTAGAAAACTTCAAAAGGGCCTGCCTTGGGTACAGCATCTCTACAGACCAATACGTGGTAGAGCTGAGGCCGCAGCTCAGTGGACCCTTAGCTGAGGTGGCGGTTGAAATGCCTAAGGAATGAATGAACCAGTATGAATGGTTTAAAACCAAAGTGAGAGTCAGAATGGGACTAACCCCCGAGCATTCCCGTTGGCGGTTCAGAGCCCTAAGGTGGAAACCAGACGTGTCATTTACTCGACATGCCTACCACATTGTGAAACATTGTGATGCCTTGATATCAGGAGCAAGTGTTAAATCACCAGCAGATTTGCCCTTCCTAATGCAAATGGAACAGTTCTTAGGGGTGTTCCTGTGGAAATAGAAAGATACATCCTAGATGGAAAGCCAAAAACTGTAATTGAGGCGGGGAGATTGGTGCCAAATGGGTGGAAGTGGCAGGGTAGAAAAAAACAGGTCACAGTTGGAGTAGATACCAGAAGGGACAACCTCAGACCACACCTTACTACTGGGGGCCGCCCAAGGCCCCACCTACCTCCCAAGGAACCCTCCAGCCACCTTATCATCCCGCCACACCATTCTCCAGCAACCCACCTCACCCCAGTGACCCGTCAGCTGGACGATGTTTTAAATGTAACGAGCCGGGGCATGTAAAGGCCAACTGCCCCAAGAACCCCAACAGATTACAGTTCTTTGCACCGGAATCACACCAGAGGTCCTCAGCCCCAGATATCTCCCAGATACCCTTGGAGCGGAGGGAAACTGTGAGTGTGGGCGGGAAGAAGGTCACCATGTGGAGGGACACTGGAGCACAAGCGTCAGCTATTTCTGCTTCCTTAGTGGACCCCAAGTTAATCAACCCAGAGATCCAAGTGACGATTCAACCCTTCAAGTCCAACTCTTTCAATTTGCCTACAGCTAAGTTGCCTGTCCAGTACAAGGGCTGGTCAAGAACGTTGACTTTTGCAGTCTATGATAATTATCCCATCCCCATGCTGTTGGGGGAAGACTTGGCCAATCATGTGAAGTCAGCCAAGAGGGTGGGAATGATCACCCACAGCCAGACTAAATCAGCCGTCACGCCTAGCGCTGTTCTGGAAACTTCTACCAGGACCCAGTCAGAGGTGATGGACCCGGACCCCATGCCAATGTCTGCAACAGCAGTATTGGATCCAGTCCCAGAGATCCAGACAGAGCCAGTCCCAGAACCAGAACTGGCAGAACAACCAGCACCAGACCCATTGTCAGCACTGAATCCAGTACTTACCACCCCAACCCCAGAGGTCCCCACCGAACCTGAACTGGCAGCAGCCGATAATCCTATACAAGAGGCTCAGCTGGAGCCTGAACCTCAACATAGTGCACCAGCGGAGAGCAGTTCACTGTCAATGGAAACAGCCCCATCCCCTACATCGCTTCCAGAGGACCAAGCATAGGTCCACAATCCAATGAGGAACTGATGTCTCCATCATCAAGGGAATAGTTCCAGGCTGAACAGGAACCCACTGCCTCTCAGATCTTCTAATCAATCCAGGTTTGTTGTAGAAAGAGGACTTTTATACAAGGAAACTCTTTCTGGTGGACACCAGGAAGACTGGCATCCTCAGAGACAGTTGGTAGTTCCAACTAAGTACTGGGTCAAGCTCTTGAGCTTAGCCCACGATCATCCTAGTGGCCATACTGGGGAGAAAAGGACCAAAGACTGGTTGGGGAGGTCATTCCAATGGGAGGGAATGGGCAAGGATGTTTCTACCTATGTCCGGTCTTGTGAGGTATGTCAAAGAGTGGGAAAACCCCAAGACCAGGTCAAAACCCCTCTCCAGCCACTCCCCATTATTGAAGTTCCATTTCAGCGAGTAGCTGTGGATATTCTGGGTCCTTTCCCGAAAAAGACACCCAGAGGAAAGCAGTACATACTGACTTTCATGGATTTTGCCACCTGATGCCAGAAGCAGTAGCTCTAAGCAACAACAGGGCTAAAAGTGTGTGCCAGGCTCTAGCAGACATTTTTGCCAGGGTAGGTTGGACATCCAACATCCTCACAGATGCAGGAACTAATTTCCTGGCAGGAACTATGGAAAGCCTTTGGGAAGCTCATGGGGTAAATCACTTGGTTGCCACTCCTTACCACCATCAAACAAATGGCATGGTGGAGAAGTTTAATGGAACTTTGGGGGCCATTATACGTAAATTTGTAAATGAGCACTCCAATGATTGGGACCTAGTGTTGCAGCAGTTGCTCTTTGCCTACACAGCTGTACCACATCCTAGTTTTGGGTTTTCACCATTTGAACTTGTATGTGGCCGTGAGGTTAAGGGGCCATTACAGTTGGTGAAGCAGCAATGGGAGAGATTTACACCTTCTCCAGGAAATAACATTCTGGACTTTGTAGCCAACCTACAAAACACCCTCCGAACCTCTCTAGCCCTTGCTAAAGAAAACCTAGAGGATGCTCAAAAAGAGCAAAAAGCCTGGTATGATAAACATGCCAGAGAGCGTTCCTTCAAAGTAGGAGACCAGGTTATGGTCTTAAAGGTGCTGCAGGCCCATAAAATGGAAGCATCATGGGAAGGACCATTCATGGTCCAGGAGCACCGGGAGCTGTTAATTACATCATAGCATTCCCCCCTCCAACCGAAAGCCTAATGTATACCATATTAATACTCTAAAGCCCTTTTTTTCCAGAGAATTAAAAGTTTGTCAGTTTACAGCCCAGGGAGGAGATGACGCTGAGTGGCCTGAAGGTGTCTACTACGAAGGGAAAAGTGTTGGTGGCGTGGAAGAGGTGAACCTCTCCATGACCCTGGGGCGTATGCAGCGACAGCAGATCCAGGAGCTGTGCACTAGCTATGCACCAACATTCTCGGCCACCCCAGGACTGACTGAACGGGAATACCACTCCATTGACACAGGTAATACTCACCCAATTAAAGTCCAACCTTACCGGGTGTCTCCTCAAGCTAAAACTGCTATAGAACGGGAGATCCAGGATATGTTACAGATGGGTGTAATCCACCCCTCTGGCAGTTCATGGGCATCTCCACTGGTTCTAGTTCCCAAATCAGATGGGGAGATATGTTTTTCCATGGACTACTGTAAGCTAAATGCTGTAACTCGCCCAGACAACTATCCAATGCCACGCACAGATGAACTATTAGAGAACCTGGAACGGGCCCAGTTCATCTCTACCTTGGACTTAACCAACTGGTACTGGCAGGTACCGCTAGATGAATCCGCCAAGGAAAGGTCAGCCTTCACCACACATGTCGGACTGTATGAATTTAATGTACTCCCTTTCGGGCTGAGGAATGCACCCGCCACCTTCCAAAGACTTGTAGATGGTCTCCTAGTGGGATTAGGAGAATATGCAGTCGCCTACCTTGACAATGTGGCCATATTTTCGGATTACTGGGCAGAACACCTGGAACATCTACAAAATGTCTTTGAGCGCATAAGGGAGGCAGGACTAACTGTTAAGGCTAAGAAGTGTCAAATAGGCCTGAACAGAGTGACTTACCTTGGACTCCAGGTGGGTCAAGGAACTATCAACCCCCTACAGGCCAAAGTAGATGCTATCCAAAAGTGGCCTGTCCAAAAGTCAAAGAAATAGGTTCAATCCTTCTTAGGCTTGGCCGGTTATTACAGATGATTTGTACTGTAATACAGCCAAATCGCCGCCCCACTGACAGACCTAACCAAAAAGAAACAGCCAAATGCCGTTCAGTGGACCGAAGAGTGTCAGAAGGCCTTTAACCAACTTAAAGTGACACTCATGTCTGACCCTGTACTAAGGGCCCCAGACATTGACAAACTGTTCCTAGTAACCTCAGATGCATCCGAGTGTGGTGTGGGAGCAGTTTTAATGCAGGAAGAACCAGATCAAGAATTCCACCCTGTAGTGTTTCTACAGCAACTGGTCAGTCAGTGAAAAAGAATGTTACGCCATTGTCTCCGCTCTGGAAAAGCTACGCCCATATGTTTGGGGATGGCGTTTCCACCTGCAAACTGACCAGGCTGTGTTTGGGGACAGCGTTTCCACCTGCAAACTGACCATGCTGCACTACGGTGGCTTCATACCAACATGGGAAATAACAAAAAACTTATTCGGTGGAGTTTAGCTCTCCAGGATTTTGATTTCAACATCCAACACATCTCAGGAGCTTGTAACAAAGTGGCTGATGCACTCTCCCATGAAAGTTTCCCAGAATCAACTGGTTAAAATCGTCCTTGAGATGTGGAAAATATTGTTAGTCTTTATATACTTGGTAGTATATTTAGAGGTGCATGTGTCTTATTAACTCTGTTTTTTCCTAGAGCTCCAGGAAGAAATACCAGCCAGTGTTTCACCCTAGCTGTGATTTGGGGGGCGTGTCATAAATATAAAGGGAAGGGTAAACACTTTTAAAATCCATCCTGGCCAGAGGAAAAACCCTTTCATCTCTAAAGGGTTAAGAAGCTAGGATAACCTCGCTGGCACCTGACCACAATGACCAATGAGGATACAAGATACTTTCAAAGCTGGAGGGAGGGAGAAACAAAGGTTCTGTCTGTCTAGGTGATGCTTTTGCCGGGGACAGAACAGGAATGGAGTCTTAGAACTTAGTAAGTAATCTAGCTAGATATGTGTTAGATTATGATTTCTTTAAATGGCTGAGGAAATAGACTGTGCGGAATAAAATGAATATTCCTGTCTTTGTGTCTTTCTTGTAACTTAAGGTTTTGCCTAGAGGGATTCTCTATGTTTTGAATCTAATTACCCTGTAAGGTATTTACCATCCTGATTTTACAGAGGTGATTGTTTTTACCTTTTCTTATATTAAAATTCTTCTTGTAAGAAACTGAATGCTTTTCTCATTGTTCTTAAGATCCAAAGGTTTGGGTCTGTGGTCACCTCTGCAAATTGGTGAGGATTTTTATCAAGCCTTCCCGAGGCAGGGGGGGTGCAAGGTTTTGGTGAGGATTTTGGGGGGAAAGACGTTTCCAAACAACACTGTCCCAGTAAACTCAGTCAAACGTTTGATGGTGGCAGTGGAAGTCCAAGGGCAAAAGGTAAAATAGTTTGTACCTTGGGGAAGTTTTAACCTAAGCTGGTAAAAGTAAGCTTAGGAGTTTTCATGCAGGTCCCCACATCTGTACCCTAGAGTTCAGAGTGGGGAAGGAACCTTGACAGAGATTTAAAAAGAAAAGGAGTATTTGTGGCACCTTAGAGACTAACAAATTTATTTGAGCATAAGCTTTCGTGATCAATAGCTCACTTCATCAGATACATTCAGTGGAACATACAGTGAGGAGATTTATATACACAGAGAACATTAAACAATGGGTGTTACCATACACACTGTAAGGAGAGTAATCACTTCAGATGAGCTATTACCAGATGGAGAGCAGAGGGGGGCAGAAGAAAACCTTTTGCAGTGATAATCAAGGTGGGCCGTTTCCAGCAGTTGACAAGAACGTCTGAGGAACAGTGGCGGGCGGGGGGGAATAACATGGGGAAATAGTTTTACTTTGTGTAATAACCCATCCACTCCCAGTCTCTATTCAAGCCTCAGTTAATTGTATCCAGTTTGCAAATTAATTCCAATTCAGCAGTCTCTCATTGGAGTCTGTTTTTGAAGTTTTTTTGTTGAAGAATAGCCACTCTTAGGTCATACCACACAGACTATGCTGACAGCTTGTGCCACACACTCTCAAAGAAACTGCAGAACCACCTGATCAACATCCTCTACAGCAAACAGGGAAATATTAAGAATGAGCTCTCAGAACTGGATACTCTCATAAAAAAACAACCTTCCACACAAACTTCCTTGTGGCTGGACTTTACACAAACTAGACAAGCCATTTACAAAACACACTTTGCTTCTCTACAAAAGAAAAAAGGCACTAAACTATCTAAACTACTACTAGTTGTTAATCTATCCAACTCTTCTCTTAGCCCAGCAGAAGAATCTGTCCTATCTTGGGGCCTCTCCTTCTGCCCCTCCACCCCCATGAACATGATACATTTCTGTGGTGTCCTAGAATCCTATTTTCGACGTCTCCAACTCAAGGAATATTTCCAACACACCTCTGAACAACATACTAACCCACAGAGACCTTCCTACCAACACTACAAAAAGAAGGATTCTGGGTGGACTCCTCCTGAAGGTCAAAACAACAGACTGGACTTCTACATAGAGTGCTTCAGCCGACGTGCACGGGTTGAAATTGTGGAAAAGCAGCATCACTTGCTAAGACCACAAAAAGAATGTACATCAGAGGGGAAATCTAGCCTTGCTGTGAGGATCAGCCTATTGAAACACTGAGACCACATTCATAGGCCCCAAACATCGTATCTAAGAAGTATTTCTAATTTAAAAAGTAAAATACTATATATGGTGACTACTATATTTTCAGTTGACATATTTTTTTGCAATATGTGTATGCTCCACAATTACACAGGTAACATGTAAGTGGAAAAAGGTGGGGGCAAGCATTTAAGCATTTGCAACTTTCAGTTTCAAATGTTTGATTAATCATCAACTTTGATTCCCAAGTTATTTGTACAATTGCCATTTACAAGTAACGGTACAGTAAACATATTAGGATAAATAAAAGCGTTGTCTTATGGTAGCCTTTGCAGCTTCAGGATCATTGATTATTATCTAGTATTTATTTTCTAGTGGCATGTAGACACCACAATAATTTTCGGGTTCTTTTGTGCTAGGTCCTGTACAAATATGTTTGATGATTAAACATAATGGACTAGCTTCTCATCCCAAATATACAAATTTGTGTGTAAACCTGGAATAATTCCACTTAAATTAATGATATTATCCCACAATTACAACAATCTAAATGAAATCAGAATCTGGCTCCTAACTATACACTAGCAGAAAATAGCTGCTACCAATAGCTTAGATAATTGCAAAAATGTTTAAAAGAAATCAACTAGTCAAGAATGCTAGTCTTAATATTTAGAATATAACTTCACTGTAGAGAATGGTTAAAATATGTGACAATATTTGCTGCAAAAATTAAGGAATTCCCCCAGAATCTTAAGGAAATCTCACAGTTTCTTAAAAGATATGCAAAAAATGGGGAAGCTTCACACTCCAGAAGCAAGAGTCTCAACATTCTGAAAAAGTTTATGAAATACATTGAAAGTTTATAAAGTTCCATAAAATGCCATAGATGGACAAATAACAGGGAAAGGATGGTTAAAGCACTAGATTAGGATGCAGGAAATCTAAGTTCAAGTCCCATCTCATTCACAGACTTTTTGCATAACCTTGAGCAAATCACTTGGGCCTCGATAAAGCTTGTGCTTATAAGCATCCTATGAAAAAAAGCTCTTAAGCAACTGCTGAAGTCCCACTGAAATTAATCACAGAAAATTAAGGTGTCTAAACATTTAAAAACCAGATGTTTATATTGGTGGCTGTATTTTTTTAACAATATTTTCACTTTAGTCATTAGATCTGAAAAAAATATCTGGCACTGAAATTTATAGGACTGAAGCATACATTTAAAGTTAAGCATACACTTAAAGGTTTTGTAGAATTTGAGCCTCTCTCTCTTTTTGCCTCAATTCCACATTTTGGAAGCACAATGGGACTGTAATCTCATTTAGTGTTTCTAGCCACTTCCACTATACAAATGAGATGATGATGTGAAAGTAAATAAATTAATTAATTGCTGTGGAGTAAAGGGGGTAATTCATAATTCACTCTGAACTACAGTATCTTACTCAGCAAAAAGAGAAAAGTGAATTGAAAAACGCGTGCAAGGTTGATGCAAAACAACAATTTAAGAGGATAGGTCTTCATATTCAGGGTTGATTACATGGTGTGTTAGTCCACATTAGAGGGATGTAAATTTTAGCTTTCACTAGTTGTTGTGCACTAATTGGTCCATGTGGACCCTGTAGGCATGCACTAGAAGCTCCTTTGTGTGCTCTAACACAGTATTGTTTGAAACCAGACTAACATACAATGTAGACAAGCCCTCAGTTAAATGAGAACCAAGGGAATAGTAAATAATAATAAATAAAAATACAGTATTACAGTACATCTAGAAGCCCAGATTGAGATCAGGACCCCGTTGTGTTAGGCACTGTACAGACTAAACAGACAAAGAGCAGAATAAAAGTGTTATCTCCATTTTACAGATGGGTAATAAACAGATATTTTTCAATGTGCCCACATAAGCAAAGCATTACAAATGAATACACTTTTAATTACCAGCACCTTTATTATCTTTGTACATATTTATCTACCTGAATTTCTAATGTGCTTATCATTGTAGTTTCTAGATGCTACATACAAAATTAGAATAATCTCATGTCTGGAGACATAGCTCAGATTACTTGGTGTAAATTCTACAGCTCCTTTGCTATCTTAAATTGGACTTTGAGTCCGTGGAGGGGGCTGGATGGTAGGAAGGGGCCCAGGAAGGGAGCCTTGAGGCATGTCCTGGTCCCTGACATTGTGTGACTCTCATAGAGCCCTGGGAAGCGACTAGTGGAGTGGGAGGGCCCAGGCCCCCCTGCCAAACACCCTTGCCAAATAGGGACATAAATCTCATGAGTAAAGAGAAGATAGAGATGCTGAAAGTCTCATGGCAAGGACAAGCCACATACAGGGGCCTGGAGATAGACTAAGGATCCTTCCCTTCGTAAGGATGCAGGACCCTCTACAATTCATTAGAAACTGCTGCCTCAAAAGGGGGGTTGAGCTAAATTGGTGACCCAGCAGGAGGACTGAGTCACCACCCATTAAAAGGTAGGCCATCCCACTACTGGAGGAGTTGCCGACAGGAGGCACCAGAGACCGAGAGGGGGAAATTGAGGGCCCAATGACAACCACTGGGTGGTAAGTCCAGCCTCCTGTCATATAAGTGCATTTATTTTGCAAAATATTATTAATTAGCAAATTGGGGTGTGGGGTAGAGTGGGGAAAGTGTTTGTCAAAAATAGAATTGGAAAATATCTTGAAACAACAACAGATGTAGAGGTTCATATAAAACATTCTACAGGTCCATTTGCTCAGATTTCAGTGGAGCAATACCAATTACACCAGCTGAGGATCTGGTCCTCTGCATGCATCTGTAAACAGCTGTTCAGTATCTCCATATATTTTTACAGTATATGCTCATCTATCTGCCAATGTAAATTACATTCAGACTACTGAATTTATACAAGACAGCAGACAATAGATTAATGGAATATAAATTGCCTCTTTTTCAAATATACCGAATTGTATCCTTGCTAGCTACATAACATTTAAATGGTTTAATTATCACATTCTTTTTTGCATGACTCATCATGCATGCAGGTGACTTGTTTAGTCTTCTTCATTATATTACCACTAGAACTGTAGAAAGAAAAATATGCAAAATCACCCTTTGAACTGTTTTTGCTATTAGGCAGAAAAATCTTCTTTTTACTTGGAACAGTTTTGTCAGTCCTGCCATAAGCAAAACATATTTTCACGAATAGAAAGCTGTATTTTGTCACCTGAATTGTAAAGCTTGCCTCCCACTGGAAATAGGGTTGAAGGTTAAAACTAAACTGTAATTTTCAGCATCAGTTGTTCTGGATCAGAATGTTATTCATATGATAGCTATAAAAACAAATGCCCAGATCTAATAAGTTGCTTTGGCAAAATGTTTTCATTTTTATAAACGTTAACATAAAACTAAAGTCTGTTGCACCTCCATTTATTGAAAGGCAGATCTGAGAACTTTTCCAGAGACTGTAGCTGTGTCTCTAAAGACTGAAGGTCAGCCTAAATATCCAGACAACTAGTAAAATAAAATAAACTCATGATTTGAAATATGCTTAAGTAGGATGATGTGAAAATTTCTGGCCAGCTCCCGACCACTCAGCTGATTGCCTGTGGATCCTGGAAGCCAGGCAGCTCAGGGAGATAAACAGCTGAGGAGCTGGCCACTGGGCTCTCTGGGTAGCCCGGGAGCTGTGCAGCCTGCTTTCCACATACCCACCAGGCAGGCAGCCCAGAAAGTTGGGCAACCCGCTAGACTGTCCACTACAACCACTAAGTAGACAGGTAGTCCTAGGAGCTGGCCAGCTGTATGAGGGAGCACAATCATCAACAGTGCTGCCCAATGGTTAGGCAGGGTTTTGGCAGGGCTCCTTCCCTCTGAAAGCACAGTCCCTTAGCACCCCTACCCTCAAGGTTTCCAGTATTCCCCTTTAGCACAGGTTTCAGAGTAGCAGCCGTGTTAGTCTGTATTCGCAAAAAGAAAAGGAGTACTTGTGGCACCTTAGAGACTAACAAATTTATTAGAGTATAAGCTTTTGTGAGCTACAGCTCACTACTCCTCCCCTTTAGCACAGAGACTGTGTGGGAGCTAAGTCCTTGGACAGTCATGGTCTTTTCCAGTAGGCTCTTCATGTAAGTGAAGGCTCCAGGTGTTGTCATGTCTTCAACCTTCTGGGTCTGAACTTGGATGGCTAGCCTGAGTCTCTGCCCATACAGCAATGATCACACTGTGATTTTTAGCATGGTAGTACGAGCCCTGCTAGTGTAAGTCTGTCTACCCAGGCTGGAAGAATTGCTTCTAATTGCAGGGTAGATATACCCTAAGTCGCTCCTTTCAGTCTCTGGTTTCACTGTGCATTCAATAAATCATGTGCATACTTGCACTTTCAAATCAGTGGAAGTGGTCGGTTAGTTTCCATTACAGCTTAGTTTTCTAATGGTTAAAAAACAAGCATTTGCTGTGAAAGGATGTATTTGGGAATGTGTTTTGGCTGTCCCCACCTTTAGGGTGACCAGATAGCAAGTGTGAAAAATTGGGATAGAGAGTGGGTGGTAATAGACACCTATATAAGACAAAGCTCCGAATATCAGAACTGTTCCTATAAATCAGGACATCATTACCTTATCCCTTTTGCACACTATTGCTTAGTACAACCATTTCATGCTATTAAAATAGAATTCCTTTGTTCCCATAGGAGCAGCCACCAGTTCAGGGGGCAGCAGGACAGAGAGGTTTTGGGGGCCCTAAAATGGCTTGCATTAATAAGGAAGCCCTCTTTAATTGCAACTATCAGAGTCCCCTTTTCTGGCTTTGATTGGCTGGGTCTCAAAGAGCTCCTGGCTGCCGATTGGGCCTGTGCTATCTGCATCCCCATTCTTAGTAATCTCCTCGTGGGTTGCCAGTTCTCTGGTGTCCTCCTCTGTAGTTTGCAGTGCCACAATCATTGTTGGGGGTGGATCTCTACTCAATATGTCATGAGCAGGTCTTGGGAACTACATCAGATTGGAAGTTGTTCTCCTTTGTCTTCTGGTAAGCCTGCCATAGATCCTTCCCGTAGCCTAGCATTGGCCCTCCTCCTTGATGTGCCCCAAGCTCTCCACGGCCTTTGTGATGTCCATGTACACATTATTATTCCTGTAGGAATTCCATTGTTGTGCAAACACATGTTCTTCACCCCACAGTTGTAGAAATCTAGGACCTCTCTCCTAGATCATGCAACAGCACAAGGGTGACTTGGATATGGAGTCATACTTGTACAGGTATCTATCAGAGAAAGAAACATTTCCAAACACATTGTGGGTTTTAAATGGGGGTGGGGTTCTGGTCACTGATCTTCAGGCAACACAGTTCAAAAATACAGTTAGAGCAGTGACTGCTGAAGCACTATGGGCTTCTTGCTGGAGGATTACTACATTGGAACAAGTACTGCATTTACACAGGCATTGTGCTGGTAGAATTATACTGGGCGAAGGCTTATGTCATTTAGGGAGGTAGCTTACATTTGCCGGCAAAGTTGAGGGTTTTGTTGCCAAGAATCAAAATGGACTGAGGAGCATACGCAATGGCTGCAAAAGGAAAGTTTTGCTGGGAAAGCTGTCTAGTCTTAGAGGGAGGCAAAATTTTAGACAAAAGCCTGTAGACACTGAAGAGGAAAAGCCCAGATAAAACATCTGTCAGCACTACATAGCTAGGAGCGTCTATCATATTCATAGATTCATAGATTCATAGATACTAAGGTCAGAAGGGACCATTCTGATCATCTAGTCCAACCTCCTGCACAGCGCAGGCCACAGAATCTCACCCACCCACTCCTATGAAAAACCTCACCCATGTCTGAGCTATTGAAGTCCTTAAATCATAGTTCAAATACTTCAAGGAGCAGAGAAGCCTCCCTCAAGTCAACCATGCCCCATACTACAGAGGAAGGCGAAAAACCTCCAGGGCCTCTCCAATCTGCCCTGGAGGAAAATTCCTTCCCGACCCCAAATATGGCAATCAGCTAAACCCTGAGCATATGGGCAAGATTCACCAGCCAGATACCCAGGAAAGAATTTTCTATAGTAACTCAGATCCCATCCATCTAATATCCCATCTCAGGGGATTTGGCCTATTTACCCTGAATATTTAAAGATCAATTACTTACCAAAATCCCATTATCCCATCATACCATCTCCTCCATAAACTTATCGAGTAGAATCTTAAAGCCAGATAGATCTTTTGCCCCCACTGCTTCCCTTGGAAGGCTATTCCAAAACTTCACTCCTCTGATGGTTAAAAACCTTCGTCTGATTTCAAGTCTAAACTTCCTGGTGGCCAGTTTATACCCATTTGTTCTTGTGTCCACATTGGTGCTGAGCTGAAATAATTCCTCTCCCTCTCCTGTATTTATCCCTCTGATATATTTATAGAGAGCAATCATATCTCCCCTCAACCTTCTTTTAGTTAGGCTAAACAAGCCAAGCTCCTTAAGTCTCCTTTCATAAGACAAGTTTTCCATTCCTCGGATCATCCTAGTAGCCCTTCTCTGTACCTGCTCCAGTTTGAATTCATCCTTTTTAAACATGGGAGACCAGAATTGCACACAGTATTCTAGGTGAGGTCTCACCAGTGCCTTGTATAATGGTACTAAAACCTCCTTATCCCTACTGGAAATGCCTCTCCTGATGCATCCCAAAACCGCATTAGCTTTTTTCACAGCCATATCACATTGGCAGCTCATAGTCATCCTATGATCAACCAATACTCCAAGGTCCTTCTCCTCTTCCGTTATTTCTAATTGATGCGTCCCCAATTTATAGCTAAAATTCTTGTTATTAATCCCTAAATGCATAACCTTACACTTCTCACTATTAAATTTCATCCTATTACTATTACTCCAGTTTACAAGGTAATCCAGATCCTCCTGTATAATATCCCGATCCTTCTCCGAATTGGCAATACCTCCCAGCTTTGTATCATCTGCAAACGTTATTAGCACACTCCCACTTTTTGTGCCAAGGTCAGTAATAAAAAGATTAAATAAGATTGGTCCCAAAACCGATCCCTGAGGAACTCCACTGGTAACCTCCCTCCAACCAGACAGTTCGCCTTTCAGTAGGACCCGTTGCAGTCTCCCCTTTAACCAATTCCTTATCCACCTTTTGATGTTCATATTGATCCCCATCTTCTCCAATTTAACTAATAATTCCCCATGTGGCACGGTATCAAATGCCTTACTGAAATCTAGGTAAATTAGATCCACTGCATTTCCTTTATCTAAAAAATCTGTTACTTTTTCAAAAAAGGAGATTAGGTTGGTTTGGCACGATCTACCTTTTGTAAAACCATGTTGTATTTTGTCCCATTTACCATTGACTTCAATGTCCTTAACTAATTTCTCCTTCAAAATTTTTTCCAGGACCTTGCATACTACAGATGTCAAACTAACTGGCCTGTAGTTACCCGGATCACTTTTTTTTCCTTTCTTAAAAATAGGAACTATATTAGCAATTCTCCAATCATTCGGTACTATTCCTGAGTTTACAGATGCATTAAAAATTCTTGCTAATGGGCTTGCAATTTCAGGTGCCAATTCCTTTAATATTCTTGGATGAAGATTATCTGGGCCCCCCGATTTAGTCCAATTAAGCTGTTTCAGTTTCGCTTCTACCTCTGATATGGTAATATCTACCTCTATATCCTCCTTCCCATTTGTCATGCTACCATTATCCCCAAGATCCTCTTTAGCCTTATTAAAGACTGAGGCAAAGTATTTGTTTAGATATTGGGCCATGCCTAGATTATCTTTAACCTCCACTCCATCCTCAGTGTTAAGCGGCCCCACTTCTTCCTTCTTAGTTTTCTTCTTATTTATATGGCTATAGAACCTTTTACTATTGGTTTTAATTCCCTTTGCAAGGTCCAACTCTACTCGACTTTTAGCCTGTCTCACTTGATCCCTACATGTTCTGACCTCAATTAGGTAGCTTTCCTTGCTGATCCCTCCCATCTTCCACTCCCTGTATGCTTTCTGCATATGGCATAATGGGGCTTAGTATCTTTGAGACATAGGCTATGTCTACACTACAGACCTTACAGCAGCACAGCTGTACTGCTTCAGCTGCGATGCTGTAAGGTCTCCTATGTAGCTGCTCTATGCTGACGGGAGAGAGCTCTTGGGCCAGCATAATAAAACCACCCCCAATGAGCGGCGGGTAGCTATACTGGTAGGAGAGCACCTTCCGCCGACCTAGCACTTGTCCAGAGTGGCACTTTTGTCAGGGAAACTTATGTCAGTCAGGGGTGTATTTTTTCACACTGCTGACTGACAAAAGTTTTACCAACAGAAGTAGACATAGCCATTCTTTGGAGCATTTCGACCTGCAGGCACAAAGGGTATATCATATTGACTTGTCTTCCTTTCAGAAAAGAACTACTAAAATGATCTAATTAAATAGCCTGATTTCAATGTTAGCAGCAGGTCTGTACACACAACCATATTCATCTTTTGATCAATTGTTGCTTGTCCAAAACTCCATCTCTGAGCTCCTTCTTCTATTTTATTTGCTCTTTAGCTTCATCCAAGTTTGTTCAATGTTTTCACTTTCGAATGGTTGCAAGACACAGAAATTCTCCAACTTTGTTGACACTTGTTAAACAGTGCTATCAATCACTTTGCCCAACAGGCTGCTGTCTCCAATTGCCCTAGCATTCTGCCAGCCAAACATGAGGTAATAGAGCTTGATGATTTCTTTCTTAGTGTCCCACTTCACTGACCAAAAGGGACCTTTTGAATGACTCGATAAATTCTCCCAATAATTTTCAAGTGACATCTTGCTGTTTATTCTACTCCATGCTAGGAGAGATTGACAGTTTAACTAAATAAAGCATCCAAAAATCCGAGGCTTCTCTGCTGCCATCAAAAGCCCTTGTTTCTGCACTCAGTTTGGCCTGATAGCTTAGAGTTTCTCAACAAACAACAAATAAATTGTCATGTAAGCTTGTAATTTCAGTTAAGCTATATAGCTTCTTATTTATACAGCACCATAGGTGGGCACAGGGCTTTACAGATAAATAAAAAGCTGTCCTCAAAAGCTTACCCTCAAAATCTCACATTACACAGAAAAAATTATAAGCAAAATGTGGGAGCAGGAGGATGGGATGGAAACACAGTGAGTTAAAGACTAAAATAGTGAAGGGTTTCTTATTACTAATGAAGTGAGCTTTAGCTCACGAAAGCTTATGCTCAAATAAATTTGTTAGTCTCTAAGGTGCCACAAGTACTCATTTTCTTTTTGCAAATACAGACTAACATGGCTGCTACTCTGGAACCTGTTATTACTAATTGTGTGGCTTCTGCTGTCAGGTAGGCCGGTATGACCTGCCTCACTCAGTGGGCCAGAGAGGTGAATGCCCAGGACACTGAGCATTGTGATAGTGAATGTGCCTTCCTGAGACAAAAGACACATCTAGCATGCTGTGACAGATTTGGAGCTGCTCTGTACTGATTTATGAATACTGTATGTTGGCCTTGTAATTGGGATGTTTACTATATGAAGATAATAGATTAATTCAATAGAGGGCTGTATAGGAAAACTGGCAGGAAGAAAAAGAATGACTCCATTTAAGCCACCTCTCACAAGAGTTGCTAATGGACAATGCCAGGACATTGGGCTCTGAGGACTGTCTCAATCTCTTGATGAGCCTATAGCACAGGTTTTGACCAGAGGGGTCAAAGTCCAGGAACACAGAAGTTCAAGAGAATTATAGCAGCGTTTAAAAAGGATGTTCTCTCAGGAGGTGATAGTTGCTTGTAGCAACCAGACTGAGAAACAACCATTTGAAGTGTCTGGAGGAGCTAAACCTATGTAAATCACAATCAACGGATGGTAGGGCTATAGAAAAGAGATATATATGTAGATGTTTAGTTGTGTTAAAACCCCCTTTTCTCTAAAGGTTTTGCTCCTACTGCAAAATAAACAATATTTTCTGGCTAAGAAGGCTGTCTGATCATGGGATACCACTGGTTATAGACTCCCAAAGGGAAGAACTGCAGGTGTTGGAACTTATTTGTACCTGCTGGGTGAGCACGGTTGATACAAAGGGTACTGTAGCCGAGGGACTGGTCTGGCTAAGACAGAATCACAGGAGAGGTAAAGGTATGGGCTTGGCACTTGAGCGGTTGCAATGAGGGAGATCAGAAAATGGATAGATGTGCAGCTAGTCCTGTAGCCATGACACACGTGCATCTGAATCAGGGAAGATAGGTGTGCAGAAGGAACATCTTTTCAGGCCTGTTTTCGACTGTGCCTGAGACATGGCTCTGGCACTGAGTTGAACCCTCAAGAGCTCTAAGAGCAGTAGTTATGGTGACTGAAGAAAATTGTACAAAGTCCTGTGAAAGGGAGGAAAAACTTAACTTACACTATAAAAAAAACCCGATATGAAAATATTGAGGTAAAAGGCACTGAAAAAACAAGTCTGCAGGGTACACACCTCCACATGACTGCAGATCCAGTCAACAGCAAAGTTTTCTGTATTCCCTGCTATGGAAAAGGAGGAATAAGAGAGTTGAGGGCTTTGGCAACCTTTAATGCCATACATTTGACACCACAAGGGGGTGTTTATGGAGTCTCAACAGATACAGGTTTCAGAGTAGCAGCCGTGTTAGTCTGTATTCGCAAAAAGAAAAGCAGTACTTGTGGCACCTTAGAGACTAACAAATTTATTAGAGCATAAGCTTTCATGAGCTACAGCTCACTTCATCGGATGCATTTGGTAGAATCCCATGAAGTGAGCTGTAGCTCACGAAAGCTTATGCTCTAATAAATTTGTTTGTATCTGTTGGAAGAAAGAAAAGCAGTACTTGTGGCACCTTAGAGACTGTTTCTAGAAGGCTCGGGAAGGTCAGATGCCAGGACATCCTTCCCATGAGTAGAAGGTACAAAGGCCCTGTGACTGGGGTCCCTGGGGGGGGAGCACTGAGGTTACTTAATGAGGGCAAACAGCAAGTAATAGGGCAGATAATCCCCAAAGCTGGTGGATATTACAATACTTAGATTTTCCAAGCCAGCAGAAAACTGCTTCTATAATACCTTACTGGATGCACAGAAGCCAAAACACAGTTCCCTTATAGCACCCAGACTCCCAAGTCAAATATGATGAGGATTAATGAAAATCTTATTCATCATATAATAAAGTTCTATCAATCCCAAAGGATCAAACACATTACCTCCCAAGTTAATGAATATTTTAGATCTTACCCAAATACACACTTACATCCAATTCTTATTAACTAAACTAAAATTTATTAAAAAAGAAGAGAGAGAGAGTGTATTGGTTAAAAGATCAATATACATAAATATGTAAGTACAGTTTCTGAGATCAGTTTTATAGTAGAGATGGTGAGCTTTGGAGTTGCAAAGAGTTCTTTCAGAATTAGTCCATAGGTTATAGTCCAATATTCATATTCAAGGTGATCCAGATGGGACTGGAGATCTCAGTCTGGGTCAGCAGGGAATAAAGCCACAACATGCTGACTGGGTCTCTGGTAGCGATGCAGCCAGACAAGGGTCGGCTGCCCCTGGGCCATTCTTACCTTCACCTCAGGTTGTCCCTGGAGTTACCTACAAAAGGACAGGCCCAACAAAGAAAATAACAGAACGCCACTAACCATCATCTTCAGCCCCCAACTAAAACCTCTCCATCGCATCATCAAGGATCTACAATCTATCCTGAAGGATGACCCATCACCCTCACAGATCTTGGGAGACAGGTCATACTTGATTACAGACAGCCCCCCAACCTGAAGCAAATACTCACCAGCAGCCACACACCACACAACAGAACCACTAACCCAGGAACCTATCCTTGCAACAAAGCCTGTTGCCAACTCTGTCCACATATCTATTCAGGGGACACCATCATAGGGCCTAATCACATCAGCCACACTATCAGAGGCTCGTTCACCTGCGCATCTACCAATGTGATATATGCCATCATGTGCCAGCAATGCCCCTCTGCCATGTACATTGGCCAAACTGGACAGTCTCTACGTAAAAGAATAAATGGACACAAATCAGACGTCAAGAATTATAACATTCAAAAACCAGTTGGAGAACACTTCAGTCTCTCTGGTCACTTGATTACAGACCTAAGAGTGGCTATTCTTCCACAAAAAAACTTCAGAAACAGACTCCAACGAGAGACTGCTGAATTGGAATTAATTTGCAAACTGGATACAATTAACTGAGGCTTGAATAGAGACTGGGAGTGGATGGGTCATTACACGAAGTAAAACTATTTCCCCATGTTATTCCCCCCCCCCCCCCGCTGTTCCTCAGACGTTCTTGTTAACTGCTGGAAATGGCCCACCTTGATTATCACTACAAAAGGTTTTCTTCCTCCCTCCCCCCCCCCCCCGCCGCTGGTAATAGCTCATCTTAGACGATCACTCTCCTTACAGTATGTATGATAACACCCATTGTTTCCTGTTCTCTGTGTATATAAATCATCTCCCCACTGTATTTTCCACTGAATGCATCCGATGAAGTGAGCTGTAGCTCACGAAAGCTTATGCTCAAATAAATTTGTTAGTCTTTAAGGTGCCACAAGTACTTCTTTTCTTTTTGTGAATACAGATTAACACGGCTGCTACTCTGAAACCTGTCACTGTAATGAGTGACTAATCTAATAAACAGATAATCCATGCCATTTATCAGTTCAGGGATATACAAAAACCACTTCAGAATTTGACTGGATATCCTGAGTAATGCAGAGTGCTTATGATATACAAGGAGGAAAGCACCTCTTGTGGTCTCTCCATAAATTAAAGAAATAGTTATATAGCACTTCTGCTGTTGCCTTGTTACTTTGTGATGGTCCCAATGCCCCTTTGTTGTGAAAGTATCAGCCAGAATTTCTCTGTGAGGATACAATTCATGGAAGTGGGAACTGCAGTCCTATCAGGAATCAGCCACTCTTTTGCTTAAATCACGGAAGTGAAAACTGATTTGATTGATGTAGCTTGAATTCCCATAGAAACCAAGAATGTCAAGTTGCAACCAACTCTGTGAGCAACTGATAACGCTTTCTTTAATTAATTCTCTTATTTAAAATAAAAACCCAAGTCTTTAGTTTCATCTTATCTCTTAATAATTAGTTTGTTGAATCTTTGTATTTTGCATGCTTGTCATTGTTCGAATAAAAACAAAAAAAGTAAAGAAAACCAAATGTGTTAGCAAAGTGCAGTACTAAGTGAAGAACTTGCTTACTGTTTAGGTATCTTATTTTCAGGATACAGAACGTTCAGCAGGATTTCTTCAGGTTAGTGAGTAACGTAGCTGAAGTCAATGTACTTAGATCTACTTACTGTGCTGTCTTTGCTGCGGTCCGTCGACGGCTGATGCTCTCCCTTCGACTCCTCCTGCGCCTCTTGCCCTAGTGGAGTACTGGAGTTGACAGGAGAGCGCTCGGCTAGACGCTGCCTGTCGATCCAGGGGGGTAATGTAGACAAGCCCTAATTAACAAATGCAAGGTGACCTTAGTTCTTGGAAGATAGAATAAGGGATGCAAATGAATTATCAGGCTGAAAACAGAATATATGTGCTAAATAAGTTAAGTAAATAGGTCAGTAGACTAAGAAGACAGAATGGCTGAGCCAACTAAGGGTTGAAATTATTTCAAAATTATTCTATTCAAATTTTCTGAAGCTATTTTATACATTTGGTCTTCTGTGTCCCCACTAAAGTATGTGAATTCAGCGGAGTGCATCCACAGTAGCATCGAATGTCAGAGCGGTGCACTGTGGGTAGCTATCCCACAGTTCTCGCAGTCCCCACCGTCCATTGGAATACGGGTAAAGCTCCCAGTGCATGATGGGGCAAAAACATTCCCACTGGTGTTTCTGGGTGTGTGTCATCAGTCGCTCCTCCCTTCGTGAAAGCTATGGCCAACAATCGTTTCGTGTCTTTTTGGAGTGCAGACGCCATATTGCTTTCAGCAGACAGTGCACCACTGCTCTCCTGCTACTATGAATCCACCTCTCGTTTCCTCTCATCTTCCTGTGTAGTCTCTACTATCTACTCTCTCTCTTCCTCATTGAATGCTACTGCTGCCAACTCTGCTCGGCCATCATGAACCAAGCAGCACAGCTTCCGCCGCCAACTCTGCTCTCCCGCTATTGCTGAGCTTCCGAGCTTCTCCATGTTGTCTGTCCTGGGCTCCCACCTCTGTGAAAGCTACAGAAGACAACCATTTACCCCCTTTTTTTTGGCTACCGTGAACCAAGCAGCACAGCTTCTGATGCCACTCTGATCTCCTACGTTTCACGCCCTTTTTCCAGAATTACCCATGTCATGGTGCCTGATCAGATCTCCTCTGCAGTTTTGACCATTGGAAATACCTCGCACATTATCCAACCGTATGTGCAGTACCTGCAAAACCGGGCGAGGAAGTGACAAAAGCCTGATTGCTATACTGATGAGGACATGGACACAGACATTCATAGAAGCATGGCACGTAGCGATTGGGAGATCATGGTGGTATTGGGCCAGGTTCATGCTGTGGAATGCCGATTCTGGGCCTGGGAAACAAGCACAGACTGGTGGGACTGCATAGTGTTTCAGGTATGGGATGATTCCCAGTGGCTGAGAAACTTTCATATGCGTAGGGCCACTTTCATGGAACTTTGTGACTTGCTGTCCCCTGCCCTGAAGCGCAAAGACACCAAAATGAGAGCAGCCCTCATAGTTGAGAAGCGAGTGGCCATAGCCCTGTGGAAGCTTGCAACGCCAGGCAGCTACCGGTCAGTCAGGAGACAGTTTGGAGTGGGCAACTCTACTGTGGGGGCTGCTGTGCTGCAAGTAGCCAGTGCAATCATTGACCAGCTGCTATCAAGGGTAGTGACTTTGGGAAATGTGCAGACCATTGTGGATGGCTTTAATGTGCTAGGGTTTCCTAACTGCGGCAGGGCAATAGAAGGAACGCATATCCCTATCTTGGCCCCGGAACACCGGGGAGGCCAGTACATAAACCGCAAGGGGTACTTTTCTGTGGTGCTGCAAGCACTCGTGGATCACAAGGGACGTTTCACTGACATCAATGTGGGATGGCCGGAAAAGGTGCACGATGCTCGTATCTTCAGGTACTCTGGTCTGTTTGAACAGCTGCAGGAAGGGACTTACTTCCCAGACCAGAAAATTACTACTGGGGATGTTGAAATGCCTATAGTTATCCTCAGGGACCCAGCCTACCCCTTAATGCCATGGCTCATGAAGCCGTACACAGGCATCCTGGACAGTAGTAAGGAGCAGTTCAACTATAGGCTGAGCAAGTGCAGAATGGTGACAGAATGTGCGTTTGGATGTTTGAAAGCACGCTGCACAGTTTACTGCCTCAGTTAGATCTCAGCACAACCAATATTCCAATTGTAATTGCTGCTTGTTGTGTGCGCCACAATATCTGTGAGAGTAAGGGGGAGACATTTATGGCAGGGTGGGAGGTTGAGGCAACTCACCTGGTGCCAGTTTCGTACAGCCAGACAACAGGGCGATTAGAAAAGCACAGCAGGGTGCGCTGCACATCAGAGAAGCTTTGAAAGCCAGTTTCATGACTTGCCAAAGTACAATGTGACAGTTGTGTTTGTTTCTCTTGAAGGTACCAGCCCACATGTATATGAAAGGAAATAAAGTCACAATTGTTTAAAAACCGTTCTTTATTATTTGTTGCACAAAACATTGAGAGAAATCAGAAGCTAGACGGGGGAAGTGGGGGGTATTGAGTTAGGGGGTTGGAGGAGGAGGGAAGGACAAGTCCAGAAACCAAATAAAAATTTAGGATATGCCAGATTTCTGCTGCTTGTGCAATTCTTTGGGGTTGACTGTGTAGCCTTCCCCCTCCTGCACCACCCCTGGGTTCTTGGGCGTCTGGGTGAGGAGGCTATGAAACTTGGGGAGGAGGGAGGATGGTTATACAGGGGTTGCAGCAGCAGTCTGTGGTCTTGCTGCCTTTCCAGCATTAGATCCACCATAGAGCGGAGCATGTATGCTCCCCTATGAGCTTGACCATAGCATCCTGCCTGCCTGCTCTCATTGCGCATGTCCCTCCCCTCTTCGGCCTACACGACTCCGCAATTGTTTGCCTCCACGCATTCAACTGGGCCCTATCAGTGCAGGAGGACTGCATGAGCTCAGCAAACATGTCGGCCCGAGTTCATTTTTTCTGCCTTCTAATCTGGACTAGTTTCTGGGATGAAGTAGATAGGGGCCGCATTGAAACATTTGTACCTGCTGCGGGAGGAGAAAAAGGAAGGGTAGTATTATAAAAGATACATTTTAGAGAACAAAGGGGACACTCTTTCTCAGTGAAACAGGCAATTCATAGTACACAGCACATATTCTTTCTGTGCAAGGTCTCATTTTGCCTCTTATACTAAAGTGCCTGCCACTTTGATGAGTAAGCCATCACATGCGGCCGGGCAACAGAATTCAGCTTTCAGGCAGCCATGGTAAGCCCTAGAGGCACACGGGATTCTGCTTCTTCTGCATTCATTTCAATGCTTTCAAACTGCCTGACCCCCTTTCCCATAGCAAGCCATATAAAAAGTGGGTTTGCCATATAAAAGGATGGCCTGTGGGCTCTCTGGGATGATCGCTTCACACAATGATGATGATCCCTCCCCTGCCACCCCCCCACACGCGGCTTGGCTCCGATGAGGCTCTGAGCAGGGATGAGCCCTTTAAACTAAATATGAGCAGCCCAGTGCATCTGGCTTCCCCCGCACACTCCACTGCATCACTCCGATCAAGCTCTCACTCACCAGAAGTGCTTTCTCCAGGGTCATGGTCTGGGAGCATGCTTTGGGAGTAGGGGGAGGCTATTGGCTCCAGTTCCTGTTAAGAACAGTTAAGAACAGTTCCTGGCTGGTGGGGGGGAAAACAGATTCCCCACTTGCTGCCTGTGCATTGTCCTCCTCATCCTCCTCTTCATCCTCCAAAAACTCATCCTCCTCACTCCGTGGTACTCCCCCCTTGCAGGTGTCCATGGACAGTGGTGGAGTAGTGGTGGCTTCACCTCCCATAATTGCATGCAGCTCTTGGTAGAAGTGGCATGTAGGGAGCTGTGACCCAGAGCGCCCGTTCGCCTCCCTGGCTTTTTGGTACGCTTGCCTGAGCTCCTTGATTTTTGTACAACACTGCTCTGTGTCCCTGGAGTAGCCTCTTTCCATCATGGCCCTGGAGACTTTAGCGTACGTATTTGCATTTCTTTTTTTGGAACGTAGTTCTGCCATAACAGATTCATCTCCCCAACATGTGATGAGATCCAGGACCTCCCATTTGGACCATGCTGGAGCTCGTCTGTGAATCTGGGACTGCGTGGTCTCTTGTGATGGTGGTCTCTGCATGGTCGCCTGTGATGGTGGACTGTGCTGATGGTGACCAAACAGGAAATTCAAAAGTTCCCGGGGCTTTTACTGCCTACCTGGCTAGTGTATCGGAGTTGAGAGTGTTGTCCAGAGTGGTCACAAGGGAGCATTCTGGGATAGCTCCCAGAGGCCAATATTGTCGAATTGCGTCCACAGTACCTGTAACCCAGAACTACGGTCTCGATTTTAGCGCTACTCCACTTGCTGAGGTGGAGTACAGAAATCGGATTAAAGAGCCCTTTAAATCTAAAAAAATGGTTTGGTCGTGTGGACGGAATCAGTTTTATTTCGAAGTAACTCGTCTAATTCCGAAATAATTGCATACTATAGACCAGGCCTAAGATAAGAGGGAGAACACCCAGGGAACTACCTACTACGAACTAGATAACAAGGGACAAAATAACTTGGCAATATAGAGATGAGGCAAAGAGAAAGTCAAACCATGGACAGTACATGGACAGCACATGCTGCACAGATATTGGTTCCAACGAACCCAATCCAAAAAATGTGTGATGCAAAGTATAGTAAAATCAATGAAATGTATAATGTACATTAAGGGAGAGGGTTTCTCTGTAGCTTTGGAGTTGTGATATACCCTGTATCCATTCCCCATGTGTTTGAGTCTGATCAACTCAGTGCTGCACTACTGCATGCCAAATAAAGATGCCTGAATGACAAGAGCTGGAGTTGAACTGAGTTCTTGAGAAGCTGAGTAGAAAGATCTTCGAGGGAATCCCAACATTAGTGGTGCCATGACTTGACTTACTGGTCACTCTGAGGCTTCTTTTGTATTGTACTGTTTTATCTGTAGGTAATACATTTGGCTAAGTTTGGTTAGCTGGTCTCTTGAACATTCTTAATAAACCAGAAGTGTAGTCAAGCAATTGATTATCCATATTAATTAACAAATTGATAAGCCAGGAGCCATTAGCCAAGCATTCATCAAACTAATTTGGCATGGGTGTGTAACCTGGCCATTTGGATTTGGGATAGTAATCTCTAAAGTTGGATTTTGCAGGGAGACTTGCAGCATTCTACTCTGCGGGGGAGGGGTGCAAAATATATAACAGCGCTACTTAGGCAAAACACCTTGAATAAATGGTTAATACCTATTGCTAAATGTTTTACTTGGCAGAACACCATATATAACGCATGGAAAATAATAAGGAAGCTCTTGAATATTTTGTAAAGAAATTTGTAACTGTCCCTGGGGTTTCTCATTTATGTGGAATATGATGTATAAATGTATCTCCCGGCATTTATGTTTGTTCTCTATGTAAAATAGAAAAAAGGAAAAAAGAAAAAGAAAAAGGGAGACTAGGGGATTGTTGGATAAAAAGCAGCTAGCAAGAAGAAGAGAAGTTAGGCTGGTAGAAAGAGGAATCGAATGGTCCAGGAAAAGTTTACTGCAGCCAAACTGGGCACCACAGCAGATCACTTAGTGTGTAGAAAAGAGAGAGAAGAGTTAAAGGAACAGGTTCAGGTTTTTCGGAGGCAGGTAGCAGTGCTCACTCTCCTCCTAAAGCCAGGATAAAACTCAGAAGTCCTTGCTCCCAGCCTACTAGACCCCATTCCCCTCCCCAAACCAGTAATATAATTTTCTTTTTCTAATATTTTTATGGATGTTTCCAGTGTTTCCTTTATGTCCTTTCACAATTCAGACCTTCCTCTTTGCTTTTTCACTTATATTCCTCACTTGGCTCAATTTGCTGAATTCCCTGTGGATGTCTGTAATTTGAAATGCCCTCACAAAAGTCAATTAATCTCCCTTGGATCTTGTCTCCCTTCTTTCCTACATTGCTTCCTGAGAGCCTTTTTGGGGCATCCCAGGCTATGAATCACCTTTTTACCACCTGCCTCCAGCATGAGGGAGTCTTGCCTGTGCTAGCCAGATGTTAACCAGTCAAACACTCTTCTCTGGTCTAAATCAGTCCTGCTTTTACTCTGCAGGTTGAAAATAGATGCGCCCCAGGCCTCAATTCCCTTCAAAATGTCCTTGTGTGGTGTCTAGCCACTGACCACAAGATTCCCACAGAAATTCCAGATCTTCTATTCCCAAAAGAATAGTGTAGCCCAGTGTATGCACATCCTTACCTCTAGGGCACCCCCTTCTGCCTGTACACAGCATTGCAGGGAAGTTTGCTTCTCACACTCCCTCTGGTGGCCACTTCCTGGACCACAATGGTTAGCCCCAGCTGGTCTCTTCTCCAGACTGTGGTACTTTGTCTTCTGCGGCTTGGCCTTCTGGTTAAGAGACACAGCAATTCAATCCCCTTTTGGGGTTCAGCTCTAACAAAAAAGGTCTTTCACCCCGATTGGGCTTCTACCTAATTCTCTGTTCTCATAGACTCTAGTTCAGGGATTCTCTCCACTCTAGGGCCCCATCACAGGAGTTAACCTTATTCCTGCAGCTTTATTTCCTGGCCACAATTAGTCCTAAATTACTTTGCTCCAGGCCCTGTAGGGGGACCTCTCCTGAAGTCCACCCCCCCTTTGAACTGAGCTTTCTCAGCTCCTTATACAGTCTAGTGCTACCTCCTCTAGCCATGAGGCAATTAATCCCTCACCTCCCAGGTGTGGAGCATAACAAATTAGATTCTCTAGATTTTCAGGTGATAGGGTTAAGCTGGTTTTACCTTAGACCACTGCTCCTGTATCACACACAGCACTTGAGTTGAATTATAGTAAAACAAAAGAAAATTTATTTACGAAATAATGGAGATTCAAATAGAAACAAGTGCGAGTTATGGAAGCAAATGGTTACATGTAAAACAAAATAATGAAACATGAACTAGGGCCTACACTTAATAGTCACCTTTCCAGCTAATAAAGTAGATTCTCATCCTTTTACACCAGGCTTCTGCCCCTCCCTCTAGAGTCTGAGCTCAATGAACAATCTAATCTGTACATCTATTCTGTCGGTGATATCAGCTGCTTCTTGCACAGATGCTGGGAAGTAATCTCCGGCCGCCACCCTACTGCCTCAGTGCATCATCTCAAGAAATATCCTTGGGCAAAGAGGTGAAATAACCTATTATAGTCATCTGCATCTTTACCCCTTACCATTTTTCATCAAATCACACATTTTATAAACACCCTCCTCAGGACTCATTATTAGCATGCTTCTTAAAATTTCTAAACCTTAATTGATACACCTCTGGGTGATCTGAAACCTTTTTAAACAGTTTTCTTAAACTTTTCATAAATCAGTACCCCCCCCTTGTCCATATCCTTAAATATTTGTAAAGTTTTACCAGTTTGGGAATTAAATATGGATACTTTGTGTTCTTTAGGAATTTTGTGCAATTCATATATTCTTTTATGTACTCCTTTGATGTACTCCTCAACACAATCTGACTTCTATAGACTGGGCACAGTTCATCCCAGCTGGGTGTTCCTTGGGGTGGATTGCCTGCTGTCTGAGGGTCTGCGTCTCCAGCATCCTGCACTCATGATCCCTTTCCTCACGCTTTCACTCCTCCAGCTCCATGGCTTGGTTATATGCAGCTTCTTAGAACATAAGAATGGCCATCCTGAGTCAGACCAATGGTTCATCTAGTCCAGAATCCTGTCTTCTGATAGTGGCCAGTGCCAGGTGCTTCAGAGGGAATAAACAGAACAGGCAACCACTGAGTGATTCATCCCCTGTTGTCCACTCCCAGCTTCTGGTAAACAGAGGCTAGGGACACTTCTTCCAGCTCTGGTGCATCCTTGTGGTCCTTGGTGATGATGTTCTTTTTTTTTTTCTGCTAATTCCAGTGTATGGGGCTGTACCCTGGCCTTGCCCAGCTCCAGGATAGTCACACTGTGGCGATATGAGGCAGGTTCCCAGAGTTATTAGGCACACTCAAGGAATTCGGTTACCCTCCATATTGCTTGTCCTATTCTTCAAGTAGGGCTTTCTACCCATCTGCAGTTTTTTTCTGCAGCAAATAAGCAGTGCTTGGCACATAACTCTTCTACTTCATGGTATATTTAGCGTATGCTTCTTTGCTCGTCCTTCCTTTTCTACTGTTCTATTGTCTTACCCCCCCCCCCCAAAAACAGAACACAATAAATAGTCATTTTTCTTTACCTGTTTCCAAACTTCACATGTTTGAATATCTCAGTAACTGGTTTATAAGTGCTGGGAGTGTGGTCTTTCGTTAGCTAGCAAATGGGGTACTGATCCAGCTGACTATGTTAGGCTCTTACTAGATGCCTCCCTATGGGAGGGGGGAGCAGACAGATGCTGGACACAGTATTGGTAGATAATACTCTAAATCAGGGATGGGCAAACTTTTTGGTTCAAGGGCCACATCTGGGAATAGAAATTGTATGGCTGGCCATGAATGCTCACAAAATTGGGGTTAGAGTGCGAGGGGGTGAGGGCTTCGGCTGGGGGTGCGGGCTCTGGTGTGGGGCTGGGTATGAGGAGTTTGGGGTGGAGGAGGTTGCTCCGGGCTGGGACCAAGTGGTTTGGAGGGCGGGAGGGGGATCAAGGCTGGGGCAGAGAGTTGGGGTGCAGGAATGGGTGCAGGCTCCGGCTGGGGGTGCAGGCTGTGGGGTAGGACTGGGGATAAGAGGTTTGGGATGCAGAAAGGTGCTCCATGCTGGGATCAATGAGTTTGGAGGGTGGGAGGAGGATCAGGGCTGGGACAAAGGGTTGGAGCACAGAGGGAGACTAAGGGTTGCAGGCTTGAGGCAGCACTTACCTCAAGTGGCTCCCAGAAGTAGCAGCATGTCCTTCTGCAGCTCCTGCATGGCGAGGTGGGCTGCATGCTGCCCTGTCCACAGGCACCCCTCTCACAGCTCCCATTGGCCGCAGTTCCTGGCCAATAGGAGCTGCGGGGATGGTGCTTGGGGTGGGGGCAGCATGCAGAGTGGAGCCCCTGGCTGCCCCTAAATGTAGGAGCCGGGGGGGGGGGGCATGCTACTGCTTCTGGGAGCTGCGTGGAGCAGCCCCCGACCCTTCTCCCTGGTTGGAGTGCCAGAGGGGGACTATGCCACTGCTTCTGGGAGCCGAGTGGTGCCCACCCCTGCTCTAAATACTTTTATTGATTACAATATAAACCCCACTCACTTCATATTCACACCCCAAGCATACTGCACCAAAGTCCAGCAATTAGAATGAAGTCTCGATGGCCAGTCGAGGTTCACTCCAATCATAAGGTGTGGGGAGCCGGCACTATATGCCTCTTCAAAATCAGTGCTCTGGTTCGATGTCTGACTCCAAATTTCAGATATGTCAGGTACCTATTTATAGAGCAGTTTGAGGCATCATCAGCTCTGTCTGTTTACTAAGCCTTTCACCCATAACTCCAGGAAAGCAATTCCAGGCAGGCCACCATAATCCAAGATGTTCCATTTCCCCCAATTCTTGCATAATAGCACAACTTGTGTTATTTTCTTCCCTGATAATTCTTCATATTCCCCATGGACATTACAAAATTGTTTTGCACAGACAGTCCTTGACTGCTCATAACCTTAAATCCATACTTTAGTTGCCAACACACAACTCTCTTACTCATGTCAAGCATACTGCATTCATACTCGGCCTCAATGGCCTATAGCATATTACAGTGTGTGTGTGTGTGTGTGTGTGTGTGTGAGGATTCCCTCCCCACTCTGAACTCTAGGGTACAGATGTGGGGACCCGCATGAAAGACCCCCTAAGCTTATTTCTACCAGCATAGATTAAAACTTCCCCAAGGCAAAAATCTCTATTTGTCCTTGGACTGAGGTATGCTGCCACCACCAAGTGATTTAGTTAAAGAATAAGGGAAAGGATCACTTGGAGTTCCTATTCCCCCAACAAAATATCCCCCCAAACCTACACCCCCTTTCCTGGGGAGGCTTGAAAAATAAACAAGGTGAGCACAAACCAGACCCTTGGGTTTGTAGGACACTAAAAACCTAATCAGATTCTTAAAAAACAGAACCTTATTATAAAGAAAAAAAAAAGTAAAAGAAACACCTCTGTAAAATCAGGATGGAAGGTAATTTTACAGGACTATCAGATTCAAAACACAGAGGATTTCCCTCTAGAAAAAACTTAAAAGTTACAATAACCAGGGATAACTCTGCCTCTATCTAGCACAGGGAAAATTCACAAGCTAAAACAAAAGATAAACTAGTGCATTTCCTTGCTTTACTTACAATTTTTGTAATCTAGATGCTTAGTTCAAGTAGGGCTTTGGGAGATGTATTTTCCCTGTCCTGATTCCTCGCTGACTCGGAGAGAATCAACAAAGAGAACAAAGCAAAAACCTTCCCCCACAGATTTGAAAGTATCTTCTCCCCTTGTTGGTCCTTTTGGTCAGGTGACAACCAGGTTACCTGAGCGTCTTAACCCTTTACAGGTAAGGAGGGATTTTATGATATACTTATCTGTATGTTTATGACACACACCTCAAATCATAGACAGTGCTGGACAGCCTGCTCCACACTGGCTGTGATTTCTTCCTGGAGCTCTAGGAGAAAACAGAGTTAATAAGACACATACACCTCTAGACATACTACGGATTATATAGAAACCAAAAATATGTTCCACATTTCAAGAATGATTTAACCAGTTGATTCTGGGAAACTTTCATGGGAGAGTGCATCAGCCACTTCGTTAGAAGTTCCTGAAATGTGTTGTACTTCAAAATCAAAATCTTGGAGAGCTAAACTCCACCAAAGAAGTTTTTATTTTTGTCCTTGACAGTATGAAGCCACTGTAGCACAGCATGGTCGGTTTGCAGGTGGAAACTCCATCCCCAAACGTACGGGCGTAGCTTTTCCAAAGCGTACACAATGGCATAACATTCCTTTTTGCTGATTGACCAGTGGCTTTCCCTCTCAGTTTTTTGTGAGAAACACGACAGGATGTGTGAATAAAGTGAACAACTGTCTTGTTAAGCGTGAATGAAATAAAAGTATTGCAAATGTTAGGCCTCAAACTTCTGTATACTGCAAAATGCAAGCCTTGCAAAAATAAAGCTAAGCTTGTGACTTGTGGTCAGGAAACGAGGTGACCAGATAGCGATTTATGCTGACTCCTATGTACTTATCAATCCAAAATTACCCACATTCAAAATCTAATTGGCTACAGAAAATAAATAGGCCTCAATTATACAAACAAGAAACAATTGGACATAAAAATTAAATATGCATCTATTATACAATTAGGGCAACCACATAAACAATGTGTCCCACTCTGATTGGTTGGTTTCTTCTAAAACACAGCCATCAGACCAGATAAAAAGGATGAAGGCACAGGAGTGTGTGTGTGTGTGTGTGTGTTTTCAGTCGTACCTGACCCACACCCCCTGAAGCGAAGGGATGTGCACTTTGACTGTCTGTACCTGGCCAGTACAGAAAGTGGCCAACTAAAGGGGAACATATTTTTCAGACGAATGCAGGGTAAGTCTATGAAGTAAAGAAGTCTGGTCGCTCGAGTTGAATTGATCATAGTCTTATCGATACTGTAGTACAAAATCAATAGTAGATGGCTGATGCATAATAGCTTTGCATGTGTTATTGCTTGTCTTTTACATAGTCCTAGCAAATGCATGTAGCGCTGTCGTTCATCAGCTTTATGTTGCCTTTAAAATAGTTTCACACCAGGAATATAGGGCTGGTGAATAATAGCTTTATTTATGCTTGTCTTCAGGGCTTTTATTATAACCTGCCAGGATCAGCATATGTAGAGTCACTGTTCAGGAACTCACAATGGTCCACAATATTACATGTACTTGTGCTTGTCTTCAATATAATCTGCCTTTTGTATTAATCCTTATTCAGTGCTGGTCCTTGATTTTCCTTTTCTTGTTTTGTTTATGCTGTTATTATAGTCAGAAATCATTAAAAGACTTCCTTGAGAAATAATAGTATTTCTTCCTTGTTTTATATGGACACCACTTAACCTCATTACATCTGTGTTGGGTGGTGGGAAGTAGTGAACACTACGGGGTGAAAAAGGGCCCCGAGGCATGCTTCCTTCTTCCTTTATCTCTGCAGAATGGAATTCTTGATCCGGTCCTTCCTGCATTAAAACTGCTCCCACACCACGCTTGGACGCATCTGTGGTTACTAGGAACCGTTTGTCAAAGTCTGGGGCCCTTAGCACAGGGTCAGACATGAGTGTCGCTTTAAGCTGGTTAAAGGCCTTCTGACACTCTTCAGTCCATTGAACGGCATTTGGCTGTTTCTTTTTGGTTAGGTCTGTCAGTGGGGTGGCGATTTGGCTGTATTGTGGTACATATGGCTGCAATATCTGGCCAAGTCTAAGAAGGATTGGACTTGTTTTCTTTGTCTTTGGGACAGGCCATTTTTGGATAGCATTCACTTTGGCCTGTAGGAGGTTGATAGCTCCTTGACCCACCTGGTGTCCAAGGTAAGTCACTCTGTTTAGGCCTATTTGACATTTTTTAGCCTTAACAGTTAGTTCTTATGCACTCAAAGACTTTTTGCTGATGCTCCACGTGTTCTGCCCATGAATCAGAAAAGATGGCCACATCATCAAGGTAGGTGATTGTAGATTCTCCCAATCCTGCTTGGAGACTATCTACAAATTTCTGGAAAGAAGCAGGTGCATTTTGCAGCCCAAAAGGGAGCACATTAAATTCAAACATCCCAACATGGGAGATGAAGGCTGACCTTTCCTTGGCAGGTTCATCTAGTAGTACTTGCCAGTACCCCTTGATTAAGTCCAAGGTAGAGATGAACTGGGCATGTCCCAGTTTCTCCAATAGCTCATCTGTACATGGCATTGGATAGTTGTCTGGGCGAGTTACAGCATTTAGCTTATGGTAGTCCACACAAAAGTATATCTCCCTATCTGGTTTGGGAACTAGAACCAGTGGAGATGCCCATGCACTGCCAGGGAGCGGATTACACCCATCTGTAGCATGTCCTGGATATCCCATTCTATAGCAGTTTTGGCTTGAGGAGACGCCCGGTATGGTTGGACTCTTATTGGGTGAGCATTACCTGTGTCAATGGAGTGGTATGCCCATTCAATCAGTCCTGGGGTGGTTGAGAACATCGGCACGAAGCTAGTGCACAGTTCCTTGATCTGCTGGTGTTGCATACGTCCGAGGGTCATTGAGAGGTTCACCTCTTCCACTCCACCGTCACATTTTCCTTTGTAGTAGACACTTTTAGGCCACTCAGCATCATCTCCTACCTGGGCTGTAAACTGGAAAACCTTTAATTCTCTGGAATAAAAGGGCCTTCGAGAATTAACATGGTACACCTTAGACTTAAGGTTTGAGGTGGGGATGTTATGAGATAGTTAACAGCTCCCAGGCACTCATGGACCGTGAATGGTCCTTCCTACAATGCTTCCATTTTATGGGCCTGGAGTGCCTTCAAGACCATGACCTGATCCCCTACTTTGAAGGAATGCTCTCTGGCATGTTTATCATACCAGGCTTTTTGCTCTTCCTGAGCATCTTTTAAGTTTTCTCTAGCAAGGGCTAAAGAGTTTTGGAGAGTGTTTTGTAGGTTGCTTACAAAGTCTATAAAGTTAGTTCCTGGAGAAGGCATAAACCCCTCCCGTTGCTGCTTCACCAACTGTAATGGCCCCTTAATCTCGCGGCCATACACAAGTTCAAATGGTGAAAACCCAAAACTGGGATGTGGTACAGCCCTATAGGCAAAGAGCAATTGCTGCAACACTAGGTCCCAATCACTGGAGTGCTCATTTATGAATATATGTTTCATGGCCCCAAAGTTCCATTGAACTTCTCCACCAGGCCATTTGTTTGATGGTGGTAAGGGGTGGCAACCAGGTGGTTTACCCCATGAGCTTCCCACAGGCTTTTCATGGTCCCTGCCAGGAGATTAGTTCAGGAATCTGTAAGGATGTCAAAGGGCCAACCTACCCTGTCAAAAATGTCTGTTAATGTCTGGCACACACTTTTAGCCCTGGTATTGCTTAGAGCTACTGCTTCCAGCCATTGGGTGGCAAAATCCATTAAAATCAGTACGTACTGCTTTCCTCTGGGTGTCTTTTTCAGAAAAGGATCCAGAATATCCACAGCTACTAGCTGAAATGGAACCTCAATGATGGGGAGTGACTGGAGAGGGGCTTTGACCTGGTCTTGGGGTTTTCCCACTCTTTGGCACACCTCAGAAGACCGGACATAGGTAGAAATGCCTTGTCCATTCCCTCACAGTGGAACAACTTCCCCAAACAGTCCTTGGTCCTGTTCACCCCAGCATGATCACTAAGAAGATCATGGGCTAAGCTCAGCAGCTTTATCCAGTACTTAGTTGGAACTACCAACTGTCTCTGATGATGCCAGTCTTCCTGGTGCTCACCAGAAAGAGTTTCCTTGTGGAAAAAGGACTTTTATACAACAAACTGGGATCAGTTAGAAGAGCTAAGAGGCAGTTCCGTGTTGCCGTCCAAGCTCCCTGGAGGCTTTCATCTGCTTCCTGCTCAACCTGGAACTGTTCCCCTGATGCCGGAGACATCAGTTCCTCACTGGATTGTGGACCTGGGCTTGGTCCCTCTTGGAAGTGATGCAGATGATGAGGCTGTTTCTGTTGGCTGTAGACCTCTCTCCGCTGCTGCACTATGTTGTATTTCAGGCTCCAGCTGAGGCTCTTGCGTTGATTTAGCTGCTGCTGCCAGTACAAGCTTGGTGGTGCCCTCTGGTGTTGGTTGCTTCACCAGTCATGGCTCTGGGATTGGATCCACTATGACTGTTGCAGTCATTGGTAGGGATTCCGGTTCCACCACCTCCATCTGGGTCTCTGGTAACATAGACGGACCCCTGTTGGATGGCTCAGGAACAGAGCTAGGTGTAACAGCTTGCTTAGCCTGGCTACGGGTAACCATTCCCACCCTCTTGACTAGCTTCACATGGTTGGCCATGTCTTCCCCCAGCAGCATGGGAATGGGATAATCATCAGACTGCAAAAGTCCACTTTCCTGACCAGCCCTTGTACTGGACAGGCAACTTGGCTGTAGGCAAGTTTAAAGTGTTTGACATGAAGGGTTGAATTTTCACTTGGGCCTCTGGGTTGATGAATTTGGGGTCCACTAAGGACTGGTGGATAGCTGACACTTATGCTCCAGTGTCCCTCCATGTGACAACCTTCTTCCTGCTCACACTCACGGTTTCCCTTCACTCTGAGGGTATCTGGGAGGCATCTGGCCCTGGGGTCTTTTGGTGTGATTGTGATGTAATGAACTGCAATCTATTGGGGTTCTTGGGGCAGTTGGCCTTAACATTTAAAACATCGCCCAGCTGACTGGTCACTGGAGTGAGGTTGGTTGCTGGAGACTGGTGTGGTGGGGCGATAAGGTGTGTGGGGTTTTCCTTGGGATGTAGGTGGGGCCTTGGGTGGCCCCCTCTGATAAGGTTTTGTTTCTGGTTGCCCCTTATGATATTTGCTCCAACTGCTACCAGTTTTTTTCTTTTCTGCCAACTCCACCCATTTGATTCCAATCTCCCCTGCCTCAGTTACAGTTTTGGGCTTCCCATCTAGGATGTACCTTTCTATTTCCTCAGGAACACCCTCTAAGAACTTGTGGCACCTTAGAGACTAACAAATTTATTAGAGCATAAGCTTTCGTGAGCTACAGCTCACTAATGCATCCGATGAAGTGAGCTGAAGCTCACGAAAGCTTATGCTCTAATAAATTTGTTAGTCTCTAAGGTGCCACAAGTACTCCTTTTCTTTTTGCGAATACAGACTAACACGGCTGCTACTCTGAAACCTCTAAGAACTGTTCCATTTGCATTAGAAAGGGCAACTCTTCTGGAGATTTAACACTTGCTCCTGATATCCAGGCATCCCAATTTTTCACAATGTGGCAGGCGTGTCGGGTAAATGACACGTCTGGTTTCCATCTTAGGGCTCTGAACTGCCAACAGGCCTGCCCGGTATTAGCCCCATTCAAATCTTGGCCTTGTCTTGAAAAACTTCGTAGCTATTCATAGATGACTTTGGCTTTTCAGCTGCCACCTCTGCTAAGGGTCCACTGAGCTGCGGCCTCATCTGCACCATATACTCATCTGTAGAGATGCCATACCCAAGGCAGGCTCATTCAAAATTTTCTAAGAAGATATTTTCTAAAAAGATATATCTGATATTTTCTGTATCATCGCCTACCTTGTAGGTGGGAAATTTCCTTGAGTGAGGAGCAGTGCACGGAGAAGGATTGATAGGGTTAGCTGGTAAATTCAGCTTAGCCTTTTCCAGCTCTAAGTACTTCAGTGCTTACTCCATCTCCAAGCTGTGCTTCTCCGCCTCCAAGCGTTTCGCCTCTTTCCTCTCCTCTGCTTCCAACTTCAAGCTTTTTAAGGCCGTCTCTGTTCAGCTTCAAATTTAGCTAATTATAGTTTTTGTTGGACCTTGTTTTTTGCTATGCTAGCTTTTGCTTGCCTAGCTTACCCAAGAGCTAAAAAGAAAAAAAAAAAAAACCTGCTTGTGAACTTCCTGGCTGTAGCTAACATCTTTGTAAAAAAAAAAAAAAAAACCTAACACCTCTGCCTCCAGGCAAAGAGAGAGAAAAGGAAAAAAACTCCAGCTGTCCTCAGCTCCTGTTTTCCCCCAAGCAGCTAAACGAAGAAAAAAAATTCCTAAAGTTTGTGCTTCTGATTCAAAATGATCTCTGGTTCAAAATGATCCCACCACTCTGCCACCATGTCAGGTTCTTAACAGAAGGATTTTATTTTATTTTATTTTATTTAAAAAAAAAAAGTAAAAATCACCTCTGTAAAATCAGGATGGAAAATAACTTTACAGGTTAACAAAAGATTCAAAAACACAGAGGATTTCCCTCTAGAAAAAACTTAAAAGTTACAAAAACCAGGGATAAACGTCCCTCTAGCATAGGGAAAATTCACAAGCTAAAACAAAAGATAAACACATTTCCTTGCTTTACTTACAATTTTTGTAATCTAGATGCTTAGTTCAAGCAGGGCTTTGGGAGATGTATTTTCCTTGTCCTGATTCCTCGCTGACCCGGAGAGAATCAACAAAGAGAACAAAGCAAAAACCTTCCCCCACAGATTTGAAAGTATCTTCTCCCCTTGTTGGTTCTTTTGGTTGGGTGCCAACCAGGTTACCTGAGCTTCTTAACCCTTTACAGGTAAGGAGGGATTTTATGATACCCTTAGCTGTATGTTTATGACAGTGTGTGTGTGTGTGTCCCCACACAAAGATGGATAGATAGATAGATCTATCTATATCCCACCAACTACACCACTGTGGCACTTCTCAGGACACCAGGCCTGGGCATCACCTTGTTGCCACTGGCTTCCAAGTATCCCACAACACATGGCAAAGCTGAAGTCAGCTTTAGCATAAGAAAATAAGAAATTTGTCAAAGCAAAGATGGGTGAATACTTTATACCAAGTAGAGTTAGGGTGTCCTTTCATGGCATAAGAACACTTACAATGTAGTATTCAAAAATGATACATGGAAAAGCATCGGGAGGTACCAAGGACAAAGTTGGCACAACTTAGTGTGTTAAACATATTTAAACTTTAAGTGGTGTATAGGGGGCTTTTAGCTTGTAAACAACCACAGTATAAACATAAGTTAGTTTGAAGGTATATCTTTGAGGCATTCCTTCTGTGTAAAGTGAACAATTTGAAAGATAGAATGCTTTCCAGAAGGATGGTATGTATGTCTCCTTTTTGTGTTGTACTGTTTTGTCTTTGGGCCATAAAGTTGGCTCAGCTTGGTTAGTCTCTTGAACATTCTTATTAACAAACAACAAGTGTAATCAAGCAATTATCTATGCATATTAATCAACAGTTCTTAAAGAGCTACTACCTCTTTTTCCCCACCCATCTAGACAAAGGCCTTTGAGATGGCAAGGCTTGCATTTGAATAGTGATACAAATTTCCTATGCAAATTTAAGGCTTATGTGGATGTTCACTCTCCATGTTAAAAACCTCCTTTGTTTTGAATATTCAAGCACAGTTCGATCCAAATTTACCTCCGCCTCACACAAACTCTCTGCTGCTCCTAGTTAAGTCAATGGCAACACTACCATTGAATTCAGTGAGAGCATAATGAGACTCCTGGTCTTGTTTCATTTTTAGATGTTTACTGAAGAAATTTTAACCATGAAACTGAGATTAGAGAGACACTCAGTTTTATGGATCTATAGCAATTTACATGAGCTGAGGATCTATTTATGCTGAAGACATTAATCCAAGTTGGTTGAAAGCTTTCTTCATTTTTTTCACATTTCTTTCTTCGTCCAACATGTGGACCTCAAGACTAGGTCATTTTTTCTGGAGCTTTTCTTTGAATCTTACTTTTGTTATGCTAGCTATTGAGGATATAGTTCTGTTTTAAACTATTGTTGGAACTCTCAAATGTCTAAAAGGTTGTGTGTGTATAGGCACCCACAATTGAATATTTACAGTATGAGATTTACCAAATATACTTAGGCAGTGGTGGGCAACCTGGGGCCTGCAGGTCACACATGGCCCGTCGTGGCTCAGGACAAGGAAAATACATCTCCCTAACGTGTTTACATTGACTGTCCGCAGGCACGGCCATCCGCAGCTCCCTGTGGCCACAGTTCACTGTTCCCGGTCAATGGGAGCTGCGGGATGTTGTGAGGGCCGCAGGGAAGTGCTCGCTGTGCTGCCCGCAGCTCCCACTGTCCAGGATCGGCAAACTGCAGCCACTGGGAGCTGTGGGCGGTGAATGTAAACATTGACTCTCGGCCCACCAGCGATTACCCTGATGGGCAGCATGTGGCCTGCAGGCTGCCCACCACTGTACTGAAATCGCCTGAATCTCCCCGTTGCTTTTGATAGTTGAAATTATGACTTTAGATGTAACCTGAAAGTTCTTCAAGTGGCCATTATTGCTAATTGTTAAGCACTTTCAGGTCTTCTTCACCTCTGATACTACCCTCTCAAAATGTATTTTATAAGGATGGATGGATGGATTGCAGTAAATTGGACCAACCTGACTGAATAACTTCCCACAAACTCTTATGAAACAATATAAAACAAATTAACCATGTATGTCATACCATATAATCCAGTTCTACCCTTGAAATAGGATTTGCTATTACATAATTGTCAATAAGTCTCATTTCCCTATCTTCCAAAAAAGACTCACAGCCAATCACGTGCTGTATCAGCACACATTAAGTACAACCCGCAAAACTCTTTGAGATGTATTTCATAAAGGAGACCCCCTCCTGATGCCAGGATGTGTCAGAACTCAAAATAGTGACAGGAAGGCAATTGAGATAGTGTACTGAAATATGGATAGCACAAACTATGATTCCACAAAACTTCTGATAGAAATCCTGCATGAGTAAAGAAGGGCCAGAGCTGTAAAACTCAATCTGGTCCCGAATCCAATTGCTATTTCTAAATGAGCATCAATGGAGTAGGCTCATTTGTCAATCAGTTTGGGCATCGCATTTTTGGGGCCTCTAAGCACAGACAGATTTGGAACAAAACAGCAGAAATAAGAAAAGGAAGGAAAGTAATTGGATTTCTCTTCATAACAAAGAATATATGGTAAGTTGCAGAATGGTTGGTTACTAAACCAACAACTAGCTGGCTAGACAACCAGTTCAAAACTATCTGTGCAAAATACCATCTACTATAGATGAAACCACCATGGGCAGATGGAGTGCTCATATATGTGACATAACTTTGCCTTCTGTCTCTTCATATTGTTACAAAGAGCAGTTGAAAAGAGAATGGAAAATCAAAGAGAGGACAAAAGTGGATAAAATGAAAGGCATGGAAAAGGAGAGATGAAAGAAGAAGAGCAGGATAATAAAGACATCCTTTTTTGAGTCTACACAGATTTACTGACCTGCCTCCCTCTATGCCAATTGCAGATCTCACCCTGTCACAAACATCGTCTGCTAATTTAAATTTAACATGAACAGTTGATCTTTCCTCCATAAATCATTGCAACTCTCCCATTCTCTGTCACTTTGACAGTATCACCATTTTTCCTGTCTGCAGGGAAGGGACTGTTTCTACCATTTTTTGTACAATGCCAGCTACTACTTGGCCGAATCCTGATCAAGGCCTCTGGCTGTTACCCTGATGCAAATATTAACTAAATAATAAATAAAAATAATAATAAATGTGTTATTTTCTTAGACACACAATACATTTATAAATGCAGTCCCAAGATTGTTAGATTTAATACCAGTACTGTAGTCTTCACAAGCTCGGTAGGAGTCATCATTTCCTTAATAAACTTGCTGAAGTCATCTCCTTTTTTTTTTTCTTTTTTTTTTTTTTTTTTAAGAAAAGTGCTATACTCATGGCTTGAAAAATGAAGGTGTTGCCTAGACCCTGATTCTGCAATGACCTTTGCACAGATGTTAGGATACTTCCATGCAGAACTCCTTTCAGTATTCAGGACTTAATTCATAAATCAGGTGAGGTGAGGCACAGGTAGCAGCAATTTCACATTCACCACAACCACCTCCTATTTACAGTTGGCTTCATCCATATTCTGGAGGGAACACATTTAGAGATTAGAAGGGACTTCATTCTCTTTGATAAGATTGTCTGCTGAGATTGCCAACAAAGATGCCAGCTTCTATCCACTTGAGGCTAGATTCACAAAAGGACTTGACGCCTAACTGCCCAGAATCAGGGTCCACAGGGATTCACAAACTACAACTCAGCTGCCTACAAATCCCATAAGTGCCTAAACTTACTCAGCACCTAAATTGTTGTTGTGGTGATAAATTGTTGTTCCATAGAAGGCTATGTTTCTGCCTCTGAGCACATGCACTGAAGCCTCATGCCAGGAATCCACAAGCCTCAGCCCCAGAGCAATGCACGATTAGAGGAAAGATAACCGTTCCTTCCCTAATTTGCCTGCAGCCCAAGCCGAGATGCAAGCTCTGAGCTCACCTACCAGATCAGGTCCTATAGAGTACATGAAATGCTAGGGGGCAGGGGAAGAGGATGACCTTCCTTATAACTTTTATCCCAGTGGTTAGGGTACTCACCAGGGATGAGGGAGACCTCTGGGTTTAATTCCTCCTTCACCTGAAGGGGAAGAAGGGATTTGAGCAGGGATCTACTACATCTCAGGTGAGTGCCCTAATCACTGAGTTATGGAATATTCTGATATGGGGCTCTCCCAGTCTCCCCTGTTGAAACTGTTAATTAAGTATGCAGACAAAGCGACAAACTCAGGCTTTGTGAATCCTAGTGATTTTCTAGGTGCCTAAAAGTTAGGAGTGGTGATGCTGAGCATCACTGCACCCAAGTGTTTTTGTGAATCCAGCCCTTGGTGATTTTTCTGCCATTTAGAAACTGGTTCATTAAGGCCATCAATTCGTTTTAGAAAGACCACTAACTAAGCCAGCTTTGGGAAGGGTCTTGGCTGACAGCTATATATTTTGCCAAGTATCCCAGCATTCAGTGAACAATAAAAGTATCCATTAAAGATATTTTGCTATGCCAAATGGTATCATATACAATCAGCTGCACCAGAAAAGCCTATCAACTCATTGAAGAGTGGCATTAATCAGATGATACCTCTGCTATAAGTGGCAGCTGTTGTGCTCTGGACTGCAGACAATTAGACATGTACATACTCTTTAGACAATTCACATCACTTGAGCGTAATATTAGCTGACATTTCTGTATCTGTACATCCTCTATTTCCTTCTCAATATCTACACTTCATAATTATTGAAAATATACTTAGAAACATTCCCCAAAGAAACCAGATTACACAGAAGATATTACACGATGCTCTTTTTTCTTTATTTAAGTATAGGCTTACATTTACAGAAAGGTCAGATAATTTTAGTTATGGCCTTTCCCTAGTCATTTAACAAATATAAATAATCAGGTTTAAAATAACCAGTCTTAAAATAACCTTTTAACATACTGATGTACTCTAGTAAATATTTTTTTAAATCCATAATCCTAGTATGAATTTAAAGATATATTTGAAAGAAAATATTTTTTTTCAGAGTATTATAGGATCCCAAATTAAAGGTGTTGACTGGAGTCTCAAATTATTTGATAGGCAAAAACTATACATAAAGATGAAACTGGGGTCATTAACATTGTGCACATCATAAGGAAAAAAATAAAAATCAGTTAGGCTGCAGGGATGGAGTAATCAGTTATGAAAGAGGGAAAAAAGGATCTGACCATCATAAACCTTTGTCTTTTTATGGAACGGAACCAAATATTTTTTGCTCATTATTAGCTTCTTAATGGACTTATCTGAGAGGACTCATCCAATTTTTGATAATCATAACTGGATTTGGTGCAAATACTATTTCATTTTCTGTTATGTTTTCAACCATTCACACACTCCCCACTTCTTCTCTGGTTGGCAGGCCTTTGAGTGCATGCATGAGTTTGTGCATAGCTACGCTACCCTTAGAGCTATGGTTGTGAGGCCCAGCTTCAGTGGACACACTCGCACTAGCTTTCATTGTGCTAGTATGCTAAAAATAGTAGTATGGCTGCACTTGCATGGACAGTGGCAAGTGATGGAATGGGCAACCACCCTGAGTATATACCCGCTCAGAGCAGCTAGTCCATAAGGCCACTCACCACTGTCATGCAACTGCAACCATACTGCTATTTTTATCATGCTAGCTTGACAAGAGATGGCATGAGTATGTATACTGAAGCTGGGAATCACACTCTCTGCTCCAAATGTAGACATAGTCCAAGAGAAGCAGGAGCCAATACACACACAAAGAAAGAGACAGACATAGCATAGAAAGTGTCAGGGTTCCCTCTCCACTCTGAACTCATGGGGATCCGCATGAGAGACCCCCCCCCCAGCTTATTTCTACCAGCTTAGGTTAAAAGGCACAAATTCTCCGTTGTACCTTGGATTAGGTAACACCGCCACCACCAAGTGATTTAGACAAAGTCCGGGAAAGGACCCCTTGGAGTTCCTACTCCTCCTTAATGTCCCCCCAAGTCCCCACACCCCCTTTCCTGGGGAGGCTTGAAATAAACAAGATGAGCACAGACCAAACTTGGGTTTTTTTAGGACACAAAAAAACCCCAATCAGTTTCTAAAAGAAACAGAACTTCATTAGAAAGAAAAAAGGTAAAAGAAGCATCTCTGTAAAATTAGAATGGAACATAATCTTATAGGGCAATCAGATTCAAAAACACAGAGGATTTCCCTCTGGGTCAAACTTTAAAGTTACAAAAAGAAAACCAGGAATACACCTTCCTCTCAGCACAGAGAAAATCACAAACCAAAACAAAAATAAGCTAACACTTGCTAGTACTTACTGATTCTAATGGAGTTGGATTGCTTGCTTCCTTGTTCTGTGTCTGGCAAGCACACAGGACAGACAGACCAAAACCTTTCTCCCCTTCCCCAGATTTGAAAGTATCTTGTCCCCTTATTGGTCCTTTTGGTCAGGTGCCAGCCAGGTTACCTGAGCTTCTTAACCCTTTACAGGTAAAAGGATTTTGTGCCTCTGGGCAGGAGGGATTTTAGGCTACCCTTATGGCTGTGACAACAAGCATCATGTGTGACCCCGAGAGAAGCTTAGAGATGGGCATCCGGGTCTGCTTATGGCTAAAGAGGTTTTGGGTTTTTTGAGCAAAAAACCCTCTCTCCTGCCGTTTGGTTCCTCCTCTGTTTAAGAAAATAGGACTGTGTACATTCTTTGTAAATAAACAAGATTGCATCAAGGAAATACCTATCATCAATTTCTTCTCTGAACTGGAGCAACCTGCAACACCCTGAATTTGGCTAACTACTTAGATTGAAAGGGAGAATAGTAAAATTAAATGGCACTTGCCCTAGAGCAAGTCATGATAATCAAAAAGTTGCTGACTCCACTCAGATTAAGTCTATTACTTAATTTAGCAGCAGTGAAAGCACTTCAACTCTGTTTTTCATCTAGCGCAAGAAGTGTTTAGATTCCAAACTGAAAAATAAAGGCCTATTAGCTGACTATGGTCGAAAGTGACTTTAACTCCCGTGACAGGTACCAGATCAATAGCAGCAGAAACATTAAATTCTCTCCAAAAAGATTTTGAGATGATTCAACTTTCTAGAAAAAATACTACATTCATATTTTACTTAAAAAATAAAATAATAATGCTTATGACAGGGGCTACTTTGAAAAGTCTAAAGGGGTCTCCCCCAGCATACATGGACTCATGTATTATGTCAAATACTCTATTTAAGTTCCACTTAGGCCTTTAAATGATGCACAGGGCTTTATTTAAGACCAATACATGGGGTGACTTTCATAGTATAGGAAGTACAGCTTTATGTCCAGATCCTGCAAACACTTAGGACTTGGCTTCGATCAACCTAGTACTGTATACAGATGGATTTAGGTCAGCTTAACTATATTGCTCATGCATGTGGATTTTTCACACCCTTGTGTGACGTAGTTGTGCTGACCTAATTTTCTAGTGCAGACTAGGCCTTATATTCTTGTTTATCTTTATGCATTTATGAGCACAGATTGGATCCTCAGGGACTAGTCCTGAAAACTAAATGTCTGGGTACCTTTACTCATGTAATAATCCAATTGACTTCAGCAGTATCGTATGAGAAAAATTTGGGGTGGGCAAAGTTGTGTCAATCATATGATTATATTATATCCTCTAAAGTCAGGAGTGGAAGGGGAAAAAAAAGTAGAAGCCATAATGGTGCATCTAGACCTAAGAAAAGGGGTTGGCAAACCAAGGTCTGGGGGTGCAATACCCCCACTTCTCGCATAGCAAATGAAGCCTCTGATTAACTTCAATGAAATTACTCATGTAATGTAAAGTTACTCATGTGCATATTATCTTGAATTGAGGGGACCACCTGTGGAGATCAGAGATCAATACAATTTGTATGCTCACTCAATCCTCTTCCTCTTGGCTGAGGCTTCTCAATAACTGGATCAATTGTGCTGATTCTGATTGATGATTTGCAGTGTGTTCTTGTTGTTTTAAGGTGGCTACTTATCCACAAGTAACTAGATAGGTACAACCAATTAATTTCTCACAGGTCATTGAGCAACTGTCAGTCACTATTGCACCAATAAGAAAAGGAGTACTTGTGGCACCTTAGAGACTAACAAATTTATTAGAGTATAAGCTTTCGTGAGCTACAGCTCACTTCATCGGATGCATTTGCTGGAAAAAACAGAGGAGAGATTTATATACACACACAGAGAACATGAAACAATGGGTTTATCATACACACTGTAAGGAGAGTGATCACTTAAGATAAGCCATCACCAGCAGCAGGGGGGGGAAGGAGGAAAACCTTTCATGGTGACAAGCAAGGTAGGCTAATTCCAGCAGTTAACAAGAATATCAGAGGAACGGTGGGGGGGAGAAATACCATGGGGAAATAACAGGTTTCAGAGTAGCAGCCATGTTAGTCTGTATTCGCAAAAAGAAAAGGAGTACTTAGAATCATAGAATCATAGAATCATAGAATATCAGGGTTGGAAGGGACCCCAGAAGGTCATCTAGTCCAACCCCCTGCTCAAAGCAGGACCAAGTCCCAGTTAAATCATCCCAGCCAGGGCTTTGTCAAGCCTGACCTTAAAAACCTCTAAGGAAGGAGATTCTACCACCTCCCTAGGTAACGCATTCCAGTGTTTCACCACCCTCTTAGTGAAAAAGTTTTTCCTAATATCCAATCTAAACCTCCCCCATTGCAACTTGAGACCATTACTCCTCGTTCTGTCATCTGCTACCATTGAGAACAGTCTAGAGCCATCCTCTTTGAAACCCCCTTTCAGGTAGTTGAAAGCAGCTATCAAATCCCCCCTCATTCTTCTCTTCTGCAGACTAAACAATCCCAGCTCCCTCAGCCTCTCCTCATAAGTCATGTGCTCTAGACCCCTAATCATTTTTGTTGCCCTTCGTTGTACTCTTTCCAATTTATCCACATCCTTCCTGTAGTGTGGGGCCCAAAACTGGACACAGTACTCCAGATGAGGCCTCACCAATGTCGAATAGAGGGGAACGATCACGTCCCTCGATCTGCTCGCTATGCCCCTACTTATACATCCCAAAATGCCATTGGCCTTCTTGGCAACAAGGGCACACTGCTGACTCATATCCAGCTTCTCGTCCACTGTCACCCCTAGGTCCTTTTCCGCAGAACTGCTGCCGAGCCATTCGGTCCCTAGTCTGTAGCGGTGCATTGGATTCTTCCATCCTAAGTGCAGGACCCTGCACTTATCCTTATTGAACCTCATTAGATTTCTTTTGGCCCAATCCTCCAATTTGTCTAGGTCCTTCTGTATCCTATCCCTCCCCTCCAGCGTATCTACCACTCCTCCCAGTTTAGTATCATCCGCAAATTTGCTGAGAGTGCAATCCACACCATCCTCCAGATCATTTATGAAGATATTGAACAAAACGGGCCCCAGGACCGACCCCTGGGGCACTCCACTTGACACCGGCTGCCAACTAGACATGGAGCCATTGATCACTACCCGTTGAGCCCGACAATCTAGCCAGCTTTCTACCCACCTTATAGTGCATTCATCCAGCCCATACTTCCTTAACTTGCTGACAAGAATGCTGTGGGAGACCGTGTCAAAAGCTTTGCTAAAGTCAAGAAACAATACATCCACTGCTTTCCCTTCATCCACAGAACCAGTAATCTCATCATAAAAGGCGATTAGATTAGTCAGGCATGACCTTCCCTTGGTGAATCCATGCTGACTGTTCCTGATCACTTTCCTCTCCTCTAAGTGCTTCAGGATTGATTCTTTGAGGACCTGCTCCATGATTTTTCCAGGGACTGAGGTGAGGCTGACCGGCCTGTAGTTCCCAGGATCCTCCTTCTTCCCTTTTTTAAAGATGGGCACTACATTAGCCTTTTTCCAGTCATCCGGGACTTCCCCCGTTCGCCACGAGTTTTCAAAGATAATGGCCAAGGGCTCTGCAATCACAGCCGCCAATTCCTTCAGCACTCTCGGATGCAATTCGTCCGGCCCCATGGACTTGTGCACGTCCAGCTTTTCTAAATAGTCCCTAACCACCTCTATCTCTACAGAGGGCTGGCCATCTCTTCCCCATTTTGTGTTGCCCAGCACAGCAGTCTGGGAGCTGACCTTGTTAGTGAAAACAGAGGCAAAAAAAGCATTGAGTACATTAGCTTTTTCCACATCCTCTGTCACTAGCTTGCCTCCCTCATTCAGTAAGGGGCCCACACTTTCCTTGGCTTTCTTCTTGTTGCCAACATACCTGAAGAAACCCTTCTTGTTACTCTTGACATCTCTTGCTAGCTGCAGCTCCAGGTGCGATTTGGCCCTCCTGATATCTTTCCTACATGCCCGAGCAATATTTTTATACTCTTCCCTGGTCATATGTCCAACCTTCCACTTCTTGTAAGCTTCTTTTTTATGTTTAAGATCCGCTAGGATTTCACCATTAAGCCAAGCTGGTCGCCTGCCATATTTACTATTCTTTCGACTCATCGGGATGGTTTGTCCCTGTAACCTCAACAGGGATTCCTTGAAATACAGCCAGCTCTCCTGGACTCCCTTCCCTTTCATGTTAGTCCCCCAGGGGATCCTGGCCATCTGTTCCCTGAGGGAGTCAAAGTCTGCTTTCCTGAAGTCCAGGGTCCATATCCTGCTGCTTACCTTTCTTCCCTGCGTCAGGATCCTGAACTCAACCAACTCATGGTCACTGCCTCCCAGATTCCCATCCACTTTTGCTTCCCCCACTAATTCTACCCGGTTTGTGAGCAGCAGGTCAAGAAAAGCGCTCCCCCTAGTTGGCTCCCCTAGCACTTGCACCAGGAAATTGTCCCCTACGCTTTCCAAAAACTTCCTGGATTGTCTATGCACCGCTGTATTGCTCTCCCAGCAGATATCAGGAAAATTAAAGTCACCCATGAGAATCAGGGCATGCGATCTAGTAGCTTCCGTGAGTTGCCGGAAGAAAGCCTCATCCACCTCATCCCCCTGGTCCGGTGGTCTATAGCAGACTCCCACCATGACATCACTCTTGTTGCACACACTTCTAAACTTAATCCAGAGACACTCAGGTTTTTCCACAGTTTCGTACCGGAGCTCTGAGCAGTCATACTGCTCCCTTACATACAGTGCTACTCCCCCACCTTTTCTGCCCTGCCTGTCCTTCCTGAACAGTTTATAACCATCCATGACTGTACTCCAGTCATGTGAGTTATCCCACCAAGTCTCTGTTATTCCAATCACGTCATAATTCCTTGACATCACCAGGACCTCCAGTTCTCCCTGCTTGTTTCCAAGGCTTTGTGCATTTGTATATAAGCACTTGAGATAACCTGTTGATCGCCCCTCATTCCCAGTATGAGGCAGGAGCCCTCCCCTCACAGACATTCCTGCCTGTGCTTCCTCCCGGTATCCCGCTTTCCCACTTACCTCAGGGCTTTGGTCTCCTTCCCCCGGTGAACCTAGTTTAAAGCCCTCCTCACTAGGTTAGCCAGCCTGCTGGCAAAGATGTTCTTCCCTCTCTTCGTAAGATGGAACCCGTCTCTGCCCAGCACTCCTCCTTCATGGAACACCATCCCATGGTCAAAGAATCCAAAGCCTTCTCTCCGACACCACCTGCGTAGCCATTCGTTGACGTCCACGATTCGACGGTCCCTACCCAGGCCTTTTCCTTCCACGGGGAGGATGGACGAGAACACCACTTGCGCCTCCAACTCCTTTATCCTTCTTCCCAGAGCCACGTAGTCCGCAGTGATCCGCTCAAGGTCATTCTTGGCAGTATCATTGGTGCCCACGTGGAGAAGCAGGAAGGGGTAGCGATCCGAGGGCTTGATGAGTCTCGGCAGTCTCTCCGTCACATCACGAATCTTAGCCCCTGGCAAGCAGCAGACTTCTCGGTTTTCCCGGTCAGGGCGGCAGATAGATGACTCAGTCCCCCGGAGGAGAGAGTCCCCGACCACCACCACCCGCCTTCTCCTCTTGGGAGTGGTGGTCGTGGAACCCCCAACCTCAGGACATCGCATCTCATGCCTCCCAACCAGCGGAGTCTCCTTCCGCTTTCTCCCCCCAGACATATCATCTGGTCCACTCTCCGCATTGGTACCTGTGGAGAGAACATGAAAGCGGTTAGTTACCTGTGTCTGTGTTACTGGAACCCGGACATTCCGCTTACCTCTTCTGGAGGTCACATGTTGCCAAGCTTCTTCACTGGCCTCTTGGCTCCTCTGTGCAACCTGCTCTACATCTTTAGAGCTTTGTGCCCCTAGAAGGCTATCCTGAGTTTGGTCCAGAAAATCCTCAGTCTCTCGTATACAACGCAGGGTCGTTACCTGTTGCTCCAGACCTTCAATCTTCTCTTCCAATATGGAGACCAGCTTGCACTTTGTACAGACAAAGTCGCTTCTGTCCTGTGGAAGAAAGACAAACATGGCACATCCAGTGCAGGTCACAACAGCTGAATCCCCCCCTTCCATATCACCTACCTACTATGAGCTTCCTCAGAGACGTTGGCAAGATGTAAGCCTCACTGGGCTCACTCCAGGCGAACTCCCAGGCAAACTCCTGCTGTGAGCTGCTCTGCTGTCCCCGCTGCTCAGCTGGTTCGCGAGGCTCTGGCTATTTTTAAACAGCCAGGCTTCCCTGACGCAAACACACAGACACCCTAATGCCCGCCCCCTGCAGGCTAGCAGCCAATCAGACACTCACTCAGGCTCTCTCCCTGCCCTCCCAGCAAACACACGCTCGGATACTTCCTCAGCAAGCAAACACACACACTCGGATACTTACCAGTCCCAGGCAAACTCCTGCTGTGAGCTGCTCTGCTGTCCCCGCTGCTCCGCTGGTTCGCTGCCGCTCAGCTGGTTCGCGAGGCTCTGGCTATTTTACTTGTGGCACCTTAGAGACTAACAAATTTATTAGAGCATAAGCTTTCGTGAGCTACAGCTCACTTCCGATGAAGTGAGCTGTAGCTCACGAAAGCTTATGCTCTAATAAATTTGTTAGTCTCTAAGGTGCCACAAGTACTCCTTTTCTTTTTGCGAATACAGACTAACAGGGCTGCTACTCTGAAATCTGATATTCTTGTTAACTGCTGGAATTAGCCTACCTTGCTTGTCACCATGAAAGGTTTTCCTCCTCCTCCCCCCCCTCCCCCCCGCCCCCCCGCTGCTGGTGATGGCTTATCTTAAGTGATCACTCTCCTTACAGTGTGTATGATAAACCCATTGTTTCATGTTCTCTGAGTGTGTATATAAATCTCTCCTCTGTTTTTTCCACCAAATGCATCCGATGAAGTGAGCTGTAGCTCACGAAAGCTTATGCGCTAATAAATTTGTTAGTCTCTAAGGTGCCACAAGTACTCCTTTTCTTTTTGCGAATACAGACTAACATGGCTGCTACTCTGAAATATTGCACCAATGTAGATTCAAACCCATATTATAACAGTGAAAAGACCCCATGTCATGGTGAGTCCCTTCAGTCATCCAGTCCTCTAGCTTGTCAGCTTTAAGTCATTTGAGCAGCTTTAGCAGTGTTTCACCATTTCCATATCATTCTATTTCTCTTATACATCAGAGGTTCTCAACCTGGGGGGGCAGGCCCCCATGGTGGTAGGGGGGGGTGGGACATGGAATGTATTCTGGGGAGGGAAGACTCAAGAAGCTTTTGGGAAAAAAAATTACTCAGTACATTTTATCCACAGCAATGAATAATTAGCAAAGCTGATTCCTCCGGACATGTCAGATGGTGCTGTGAACTTTGATGGATTTCCATTAAGCTTGTGTAGTATTATACAAAGTTGTTGCCATCTGTACGTTAATGCATTTGCTACAATGCAGTGTGCACATTTAATTGTGAGCATCGACCACCGTCATAATTTTGCTTTTGCTTTTATTGGAATGTATCATTGGCTCCGTTTGAAACAATACCTTGTTGTTTTTAATATTTAGTGAGAATTGCTTGGGGTTTTTTAAATCGGTAAATTGTGTGGTGGGAAGACGGGCATAAACTACTACAGACACAAAGAAGGAGGGTACAATCAAATATATGTGAGAACCATCGAAGAAGCTGTCTTCTATAATTCTCAACCCATGTATTTTAAATATATTCATTACAAGAAACACTGTAACAAAACAAGGACAAACAAAATTAAAAAGCAGACAATAAGAAAACAATAGCTAGGGCCACAATTAGCTCAGATTGAGGCATAAATTAAAGTTAAGTAAGAAGGATTCAATAAAGTTGAAATGACTGTTGCAGTGGTACATTAACATGATTAATGCTATAATATTGTAAGACACAGTCACCAGCTTGAAATCATCAAGGACAGCTGAACAGATCCCATAGCTGATCCTTCAATATTTCTGGGCCCTTAAGGAAAACACATACTATTATTTATTGAATTATTTGCCTGGTCAGCTTAACTATACAATTGTATTTGATCAACATATCGGTAAAATGCAAGTTTTCACACTGACATTAGGAAATCTCACAAATAACTATATTGATCAGCTACAAGCTGGCAGGAAACATACCAAAAAATTGAAAACAGCTAAGTAATAATGGGTGTAAATTCAGTATTGTAAATACAGTACTGTATTTTATCAATATTTTGGACATGATAGTTCTATAAAAGTTGAGATTCAGAGTTACATAATTGAGAGAATTATAAATATTATAGCCTGACAAGAACTAATAGGGCATATCATCTACTCACTGGGCTGTTACATTATTGTTCCCTCATCATGTTAATGAGCAGCTATGGCATTTGATACTGAGCACTGAGGAGTACCTGAGTATCCCACAGAGAAGAAATGACATTGGTAGAATGTTAAAAATTACAGCATCCTAAGATTCTAATGGTTAGAAATGGAAGACAAGAACAGTGCACCGGGTTAAGTAAAAACATATTTCTTCATGCCTGATGGATAAGTGATTGAGTAACATAATGTGCTAGGTTGGGTTAAACCTTGTTGTTTTAGGTTGGGGGTAACTGCTGCCTTTAATTCAGGATAAGAGTAAAGACTGAAATAATAGCAGTCTTCAAACCCAAAACATAGGCAAGTGTCTCTGCCCAAAACAAAGGCAAAATCAAGGCTGCTCGGAAATGTGAATGGCCTGGGCCAAAGGTTTCATTGAGTATTGTTTGACTAGAGGGGTGGGGTGGGTGCCTGGATATAAAAGCAGCAGGAGACAGCAGACTAAGGGCAGGGCTACACTAGAAGCACTACATTGGCGCAGCTGTACCACGGTAGCACGGCTGGTGAAGACACTCTATGCCAGTGAGAGAGTGCTTTCTTGGTGGCATAATTACTCCACCTCCATGAGAGGCAGAAACTATGTCGGTGGGAGAGCATCTCCTGCCAATATAGTGCAGATGTGGACAGTGCTTAGGTTAATTTTTTGCACTCCAGAGCACCGTAAGTTAGATCAGCTTAAGTGGCAGTGTAGACCTGCCCAAAGAGAAACAGAGACAGAAACAGCCTGGACAAGCATGGCATATGACTCTGTATATAAAGAACCACTCTCCTGATGTTTATTTCCCCCATTTTCCAAGAAACAGGACTTTGTATGTTATTTGTAAATAAAGAAGATCACAAAGAAAACACCTGACTATCTTCAATTTCTTCTTGTAACTGGAATGTCTGGGACAGCTGAGACTGGATTTTTGAAGGAGTTGTGGGTCTAGTCCACCTGTGACTAGTTAATGGAACAACCCACAGCACCAAATTGATTTAAATGTCTCAACAAATTCTTCAATGTGGTTACCTTCTTTCAACTTTAATATAGCTATAGCAGAGGCTAACTCCATGACTGGAATTTGTGTGGTAAGCCACACATCAACATTCCTGTTAATTCTAATAGTAACAACACAGACAGAAAAGTCATCAAGAATAGTTGATACTAAAACATCATACAGTGCAGTTACCAAAATGTTTTTATTAGATTCCCCATGAATCTCCTATAATAGAGTGTATAAAAATGGAACATGACATTTTTCCTTTCAAAAATATTGCAGTGTTTGAAGTTTTTTAGGATAATTTATCATTCTAATAGGTTACTATTTCCCCCCCTATTATTAGCTAAATGTTAGTCACCGATTAAGTTTTGAGTGTTAAAGGGCTTTACCCTGTTAAAGAAAACTGGGCTTTACTGCAGAAACTATTATTTTGAATTACAAAATGCAAAGCAAAATGCAAAGTTTTACTAAATACCAATGTTAACCAAGCCCAAACAGTAACATTACAGGCTACTGTGGCATCTTAGACTTATCTTAGACAGTGAAAATGACATAGTTAAAATAGCTTATAGTATAGTAAACGTAGCTAATAGTTTATTTGATGGGAGAAAACAAGTAGGGTTTTTTTTTCTGAAGCAACATACTATATCCCACTTTACAGCTCAAACCTCTAACAATTTAATATCCTTTTACAGGAGAGATAAATATTGAACTATCTTGTGCTGCAAACAGAAGGCTAGTTAAACAGTGAGATATATTATACAATCTTCAGTCATATGATAAAATCCACTTTAAAGATGAGAGATCATAATTTCAAGCATTTTCAAGCACAGAAACAATGCCACACCAAAGTGGGACACTATTTACAACGGCTTCTTTTAGCAGGTCAGCTTAATATCTCTGGGGGGAAATCTGTTTCTCTTTGCTTCTGAGGAATATCTCTTGTGAGGAAAATGTGTATGTCTATATCACTTCCAGTGATAATAAACTGAGTGTTGGAATGATCTGCTTTTTAGGGAATGGGACACATTCAAGGAAAATAGAAGTCAGATCCTCCCAGAGACTTCATACAGAGCTAATTTTCTGAGTAACCTACTACATTTTCTAATGTCTTTCACTAATTTCTTTCTTCAGAGAAAACAGCTTCAAATTCAAGACATCTGAACAGAAGAAAACACCCGTATAAAATGATAAACTTATTCTTTGAAATCTTCACTACTTTGAGAATTGAAAATATTTTACAAGTTTGGCAATTAGATATATTCTTATAGACTGGACCAGTAAACAAAGCAACAACCAGAAGTTGACTGCTTCTTTGAGAATGGTCATTTCTTTTCATGGAAGTGGCTGAATTTATGATTTCTCTTATATGTGTAGTTGGATTTGAGATGAAGAGGCAAAGGGATATAGGCCAGGTCACTGAGGGGAAAATCCAATTAAATTATCTCCAGAACATCAGGGGGAGGAAAACAACAGTGAATATGGCTGTGTCACCCCTTCTTCTAAAACTGAGGAATGCTGAGGCTGGCATCTTGAAGGTCTTTTCGGAAGTGAGGGAGTAATACTGCTGAGGGATACAATGGGGAGCAGTCATCATAGGAAACAGTGTTCTCCTCAGGAAACCTGAAGAATTTCTAGCAGAAAATCACAGCAGGATTCCTTTGGAAAGGGCAGGAATATGTCAGTGCAGAACTAGAAGTAGCCTAGATCCTGCACGGGCTCTTTGTATGAATGCCTTGAGAATCATGGGGTTTAGAAAAGCCTCAGCATCATGTCTTTCAGGGACTGCCTTGCCTATCCTCCCTCCAGAAGCCACAATGGCCAGATAATAATAATTTATCTAGTGAAGAGGATGATTTAGCCTAGGATCATTTGGCCAGAAATGATGACAAGGTCTCTGACTTGTGCTTATGAAATGAGGAATTATTTCCACCCAGCATTTCTAAAACGTCTTCAAGCTTCTACGAAAGTGTCACTAAGACAGTAAGAAAACTTTGGGACTCAATCAGTTTTAACTTTGCCTGGTCTTTGCAATCAGGAAAAATTCTTCTTAGCAACAAAGAAGGAAAAGTAACTTGTTTGGGGAGCCATTGTAATGTACTATTGCCAGGGAAGTTTTACAGTATGGGTATTCACAACAGAACACTCAGTACATGAGAAAGGAGGCAGATGTCCCAAAGGAAAAATAAAAGGTAAGAAATCAGTATGCATGAGCAGACTACTCTGACATGAAAACACAGAAAAATTTCTGAAAAGTTAGGTCAATGTGGTCCCCACAGCATGTCTGATATATACACTGTAATACACTGTTCATGTAATTGATTGCCAAATCTTTGTCTCATTACCAAACGTCAATATTACCAGGTTCATGTTTTCACAAGGATGAGCTGTTTTTGAATGATATTTCCTATGTATTTTATCTGGAGATCCTTCCCTGAAACACTGGAAATGCAAATGTTTCCTTTTTTCTTCTTCTTCCAAAAAATTATGGTGGCAAGTGTAAGAAAAATTCCATTCTCCATTTGTTTGAGTTCTCCTCTGACCCTGGGATAATAAATAGGACAATGACATAATTTAGGATCTTGTCACAATTTAACAAACCAGTTTCTTGCTTGCTTTTTTAAAATCCCCCTCCAGGATTCCAGTGTCATGGAACAGCTCATAATATACAGCAGCCAGCTCCAGTAGTTCCATCTTTTGAGGATTGATTTAACTCATATTAGTGGAGTTACTGTGCTCATTGCCTGACACGGTGCAGTAGTGCCATCCACAATGGATGTGCAGACAATTTTAGTACAAGACTATCAATGAAAGCAAACTGTGCTAAGGCAGATATGCTGTGAAATCAAGCTGCTACTGCCCACTACATGCTGACAAAAGGCTATTTCCTTGTTGTTGAACAAGTTTGAAATATATGGATAATGTGAAGATCAGTGTATGTGTGTAAATGTCACTTTATATGGCCAATAGCTGTGGATTCACTCTGGTAATTGGTGGAATCCACACTTAAATATGCAGCTAACCAAAGCACACTGAGATGCTCATATGTGGCTAGAATTGGTTTCTTACGATATGTGCAGAAAGCAGCTAGTATGTAGTGGATGCAACATAAGCCAGATAATAACCAAGTACCTCCTTTGGTGCTTTTTGATTTGATGTAGGCAGCTATGCAGAGAAATCACATAGATATACAAAGGGAAATGGTGAGGAATAGATCCTCCAATTAGTGATTTACTACTTTAATCAAATAGATAAGAGTAGGACACTGGAAACCAATCTGCAATTTCCCTTCACCTCAGTTCCCTTGTAGTAAATCATGGCCATTCAATGCTTTGCATTATATTGGTTTAGTTCATCAAGATTCAGTACCAGCAAAATTCTTAAACATGATTTTAACTTTAACCACATCATGTTATCTTCAATGGGATTACTCATATGCTTAAAATTAAGCACATGCTCAAGTGTTTTGATAGATCTTAGCTTAAGTATTAAGTAAAGTAATACTACTACATGCACAATGAACACTCAAAGGACAAACTGATAATGTATGAATGTACCCAAAGAATAAATTGACATGGTATGAAAGAATACAGCAAAAAATATAGGGGTTCTGTAAAGAAAAAAACTTCTCTCCCTTCCAGGAGATATAATCAAAACTTCTACAAGATGTAAGCGGCAACTCATAACACAAGAAAATATAAAGACCACATTTACAATACTGTATATCTTCCCAGAATCATTTCAAACAACAGGTCACCAGAGTGATTAAATAATTTGAGTTTGCACACTTACTGGTTTATATTAAAGATTTTTATTCACATTTATTTAAAAATTGATATAACATAGCTTCTCATACTTCACAACATGGTAATACATTTATATACTGTTTTCCAGTAATTCTAGTAATAAACAACTTTTCTTTTCTAAAAGGGAATAATACACCATTTAGAAATTTTTGTCTTGGAATGTAAATACTTAGGTATCACGATAGTCTAACTAAAGTGATGCTTGATAGACAAACTGTACAGTGGCAAATTTGATTAAAGGTTTGTTAAATTTTCTAAAACTAGATAGGAATACTGCATAAATCAACTGAAATCATAAGTGAAAAATGAGAGACCAAATGATTTAAATGTATTTTTCCCTTTCAGTTATCAGCAACATATGGCCATTAATAAAGTGTTGTGGTTTAGATATATAATTTAAATCTCCTAAAAAGTATATAATGTACTATAGATAAACAAAAATATAACACCAATCTTAGATTAAATCCATGCAAGATTTTGGAACCTGGAGGTAAATAACAAAATCAAGATATATTATAGAGTGACTCCAGTAAACTGGTTACTCATATGGTGCTTTGCTCATGAAAAATATGCTAACATGCATGAAAAAAATGTTCATTTTCACTGTCCTTCAGAAAGAACTTGCACAGTATCCTTGACTTCCCCAAAGGAAACTGGAGGTACAAACGGTCTACATTCAGTATTAGAATTTTGGCAGGTCTATTGTACATCTAATGTGCAGATTTACCGAGAAACTTGTATGATGTGACATATTAATCATAAAGGATTTGTGTGAATGACCTTATGTAGACTGTGTACTGTACATGACCTAAATTTTGGCAGGTCTATTGTACATCTAATGTGCAGATTTACCGAGAAACTTGTATGATGTGACATATTAATCATAAAGGATTTGTGTGAATGACATTATGTAGACTGTGTACTGTACATGACCTAAATCACAACTACAGATGTAGACTTTTCTCTCGCACTAGTAACTGTTGAAACTAAGATGACAGCAGGGAGAGTGGTCCCATATAATTTAACATGGACTTTAAGGCCTTTAAATGAAATTTATGTCATGGAAAGATATTTCTTTTACACTTTCACTGTTACCTCGTCATACGTGCTTGGGCTATATTGCAAAACATAAAAAAGTTGCTGTTATTTGTTAAACTAATTCTTTCACAACTATTTTCCTACTGTCATTTCTATATAAGACTGTTTTCTTTTATAATTTTTCTGGGTGCTGTGAAGGTGATCACAGACAAACTCAAAATGTTTTGATGCTAGAAATTGATTTTTTAAAAAATATGTCTAATGAAGAAAAATACAAGAAACGTATGATAGGTTGGTACTGTTTTCTTTTTAAAAAATCCATGAGTGTTAATCCTAACCATACATAGATGCACTGGACATCTCTCTATTTCCCAGCTGGCTCTCTGACTTTTTTCCATTTACCTGGTGTAATGGGTCTGAATTTGCATTCCTTGGTGCACCTGAAACCCCGCCGGAAGTCCTTGGGCTCTGTCTGCATACAAATTACTTTCAGTCTTGTCCCCAGCTGCTCCTTTTCTAGTGCTGCTACTGTCAGAGACAGAAAAGCTCAGAAGTCACCAGGAGGGGCTTGGCATAGCAAACAATATAGTAACCCGTAAAATAACCTATACCCTCCATTTGCTATCAATAATACATATCTAATCCCATGAGAGCCTAGCAAGTCAACAGCCTCCTGAAGAGTTGTCTCTTCTTTCCATGTTTTAAAATATCTGGTGAGGCAAACAGAAATGTAAACAGAGAATATATTATCCTCATTTGTCTAAATGGCAACATCTCCACATCTGGCCCTATCTTTTTTTCTCGGCTCTTCCCCTTCTCCACTTCTTTTTTCTCTGCTTTTTTTTTTGCTCGTTGGCCTCCTTTCTCTTCTTTCCATTCACACATCTTTTACATGTGTGTTTCAAACTAGGCCCATATTCGATTGCACCTCCAGTCTGGAGAGAGAGAGAACTGGTAGAAGTTTGGGAAACTGAGATAGGGAAGGAGGCACAACTGGTAAAACCAGCAGACACCAGGGATCTGCAGGGAAGTCTATGCAGAATCCACAGACCTTCCACATATAAGACAATTCCTTCTTCACAAGCCGCCTCGCTCCATCTGGAGCTGTATAATCAATACCTCTGGTCCCCAGGCCTGCATATCAAGCATCTCCTTCCAACAGAGATACTAGCACAGATGACTTCCCCTGGAAAAAATCTGTACTCTGCAGAGGCACCTGTCATGTCCAGTGGCTGCCATTATATTTCTCTTTCTCACAGAATGCCATGCTAGTTTCACTGAAGGGCTTCTGCTGTGGCCGGAGACAAAGTAGATCATGTCATGGAAGCCCAGCCCCAGTCCTGATTGTGGGGGGGCTCATTTTATTGCCCTGCCCACTAGGTAGGAGAAAGGAGTCAATGAGCCCATATTATGGGTGACATTAGTCCACTGAGCCTCCTTAGAAGTGACTGGAGATTTCAGACAAGTGGTTTCCACAAACACTTTTCTGCCAGGAGGAGAGATACTCAAACCTCAAACCAAGTGCACTTTTTAAATAATGGGCCCGCTCAAGCCGAACAAGAGAATGAAGGGGATGCAATTTGCAATGCAGTGCCAACAGATGTATATTATTTCTGTTTATGGTCTCATGGTCTGAATGGTCCTAAATTCATCTGCTATACTCCATTTTGACACATAAGGGAACACAGCACAACCAGACTAATGTGTGCGAATATGCTGGGACCCAAGTTTCACAAGCTGTTAGATGCAGGAGTGGAAATATATGAATGTTAATTGTATATGTTAAAAATAGTATATTTAATGGTGAGATTTGATTAAACTTGTATTGCACAAATATTCAATAAAGGTTTTGAACATGATCCAGAGATTATGAAGCTAATAGAATGACGCCCGTTAATTTCAATAGGCTTTGGCTTGGGCCCTTAATGATCTGAGCTTATTTTATTTCTATTTGTCACACACACACACATACCTAGAGTTCACCCTCATTATTTGAGAAGCACAGGCATTTATTTCTTGGATTCTGTGTTTGTGCCTTTCTGTGGATGTTTCCCAAGAAGAGTCAGAGACAGAGAGCGAGAGAGAGAGAGACTAGACTTGATTTATATTATATATGACCGACCTTCCCTATCAGCTCTCTAGCCATTTTCTCTGGGTTAATAATTGTCCTATGGCAGAATGACTATTTTCAGTCATGAAAGAAATAAGAAAGTTTTCAGCTACATTACTATTGTGCACACTTGGGACAGCCACTTTCGATGTGCTGCCTGAGAATAATTACTGCCTTCCAAAAATTAAATAAAATGGTCAATATATGCTCCCTGTTCTTTCAATATATAGGTTTCAGAGTAGCAGCCGTGTTAGTCTGTATTCGCAAAAGGAAAAGGAGTACTTGTGGCACCTTAGAGACTAACAAATTTATTAGAGCATAAGCTTTCGTGAGCTACAGCTCACTTCATCGGATGCATCCGATGAAGTGAGCTGTAGCTCACGAAAGCTTATGCTCTAATAAATTTGTTAGTCTCTAAGGTGCCACAAGTACTCCTTTTCCTTTTTCAATATATAGGATCTGAGTCACTTCTGGGACAAGCATGCACAACTTCAGTGACAGTATCATGGCCAGAAGTGAATTTTGCCAGTGGGATCAAATATTTTGGTGGGCACAGCAGCTGATAGAATCTCGACTATCTGCCTTTATGGCAATGTTTCTTCTAGGCCCTGTCAGTCTGCCTTTGGCATTCCTTCCTTACATGTTCTGGAATATTGGTCAGTGGAACCCAGATAAGCATCTGAGCTATACTGGGAATAATAATAAATAATAATAATAACAATATCTAGCTCTTATATAGCACTTTTCAGCAGCAGATCTCAAAGAAGCACTACAAAGTCCTGAAAACCACAGAAGAAATCACTGCAACGGAAGACTCTTAATTTATAAGGGATATGGGAATGCTGTATAAAAGAAATAATATTTTGTTGGCTGTTATTTAATATTCTAAGCAGTATTGGATAAATTTAGGTTTGTAATAAAGTTATTAATACAATATAGAAGTATAAATTATTAGCACACTCATAACTTTTTTATTCTACTTGTATACAATGCATATATATAATGTTAATAATATAGATTATGTTGTTATGTATTTCTTTGATACTTTTTTGTAAATCTTTTTTTGTGATTTTTTTAAAGGCATTTTAAGTAGAAAGCGTTATGGGGGGCTGGATAACCTCCTACTCTCCCTACAGTAGGTTGAACTAATTTGGACAGCTTCCTGTATTTTTATTTTCCTGAATATATAAACGAGTCATTTCCACTGATCAAACAATTATCTTTTTTGACAGAATAAAGTTTCCTGACACTGCAATTCTCACTATGGTACACTCACCTCTCCCTAACTCACATTTGGCCCTAAAACATTTGGTGAAATCTTTTGAATAAGTGCACCTGTTCTCTCCTGTGGGGGCTACCTAGACCTATGTAGACAGAGGATTTGCCTTCTAGTGAATTGCTATAGTACTTAGGGTGAGACTATCAAAGATGCATTTGATTTAGCGGGAAAAGTGTATACATCAGAAAACAGAAAACTTAGAAGTGTTTCACTGGGCCAGACTCCCTGGCATGGGGAACTCTCCTAGTGGTGGAAAATATTCTAACCCTCCTCCCAACATTGTCAACAGCATAGGGGGCACACCCAGTGCAGTAACTGTACTTTGGGTATTTCTGGCAGCCGAAATACCAACAATAATTTACATCTAATATTGTTTAAGGCTGCTGGTTTATGCCAGAAGCTGAGCTGCTCAAGACGAATCATGGACTTGTATATGTGGTGTAAAGAGACCTTTGCTCCCCACTGAAGTGCCAATTGTAGCATTAGCTAGAACAAAGGCCCATTGTTTTTTTTCTCTGAAAACAATTTCTAAAGCTTATTTACCTCTTTTCTGAGGTACTTCATCAAAAGGGTCAGATGCTCAGAGAAGCACCTAAAGTTTGGCTGTTTCTCATAAACTTATTGGTCTAATAATGGTATCTGTCTCATTTATGTGGAACAAGTTTAGCTGTGGTACATAAAAGTTTGTTAAAGAAGCAGTGGGCTTAAATTGCGGCAACAGTGGCTTAGGCTGGACATTAGAGAAAACTTCCTAACTGCCGGAGTGGTTAAGCACCGGAATAAATTGCCTAGAGGGGTTGTAGAATCTCCTTCATTGGGGATTTTTAAGAGCAGGTTGCACAAACACACTCAGGGAGGGTCTAGATAATGCTTAGTCCTGACTTGAGTGCAGGGGACTGGACTAGATGACCTTTTGAGACTCCTTCCAGTTCTATGATTCTATATCTGGTACTTCCTGATGTGGTCTGACCAGATATACAGTACATGTTTTCTTCAGGGTATTCCAGAACTTTTCCTTCCAGTCCTGGCCAAAGTCACAAACTGTATAGGTGTGTGGTGATTTAAAAAAAACACAAATGTCAAAAACATGTAATTTGGGTTCAACTCAAGGCCGAGGCAAAGTTTCAGGTGAGATTCTCTTAAAAATAGAAGAGTATATAAAATTATACTTACTTATACAGGTTTAGTGGGATGGGAATGACTAATTCATGCCTGCATAGAATGGGTCAGAATATTTTTGTTTTATTGAATACTGCATTGTATTTTTGAATTAGTCAACATAAGCCTGATTCACAATTACATTAAGGCCACTTTACACTACTCTGACAGTGTAAAGTAGAAATGGTTTTCCGTCCAGATAATATTTTCAAGAGTTCATAGTTTTTTCTTGTTCTAGATTGGGATAAAAAGTCAAAATCTCAAACATTTTTGTGAACTAAAAAGCCACACTATTGTTTTGTTCAAGTCAGTTGAAACATTTTGGTCTGATCATTTTGAAATATTTCATTTAAATTTCAACCTGTTTTTTTTCTTTTTTAACTTTTTTCAGTCTAATTAACTTAAATTTTGAAATAAAAAGTAAAACCAGAAAAACTGATTTTTTTTGTTTCAAAAGTGTTTAAACATCTTGAAATACTTCTTCCAAGAATATTTTTGTAAGGAGATTCATTGAAAGTGATGCATTTTCACAAACAGTCTTGCTTTCAACACAACAGGACTTTTCAACCAAAAAACATTTCACCTACAAATTTCCAACCAGCTCTAGGGTTAAGGAGGTCTAAGTAGGTACAAATGTAATTTATGTTGACTTTAAGGCTCCTTTTCTTCAAAAGAGTAGTGCAAAGTTGCCTTAGTATAAATTAGAATCATTCCCTTAGTTTTAACTTCTACAAGCCTGGCATGAAAATAAATCCATTCATTTTGCAGGTTGGAATGTCTGCAAAATAGTCAATCTAAATATGTTGTTGGTATTTGTTTGTTTTTTTAAAATCAAAACAATCTCCAGTAGTCCCTGTTTTGTATGTAGTTTAGAAAATTAGATTGAACCAAGAAAAATTATTACCAAATTGCAAATTTAGACAAAACAAAAAAGGAAATGTGCTAACAGAAGTTATCTTTAAATAGAAATTACTCAGAAAAAAACAGGTTTCTCATCAATAGTAACATTTCTAGTCTCCCCTTGACATTTGAGCATCCTGAATGAATTCTGTTCATTGTTTTCCTATTTCATCTATCACATTGTGGTTATACGGTAGCACCAGATGAAAATACAAAGACCAAATACGAAGAAGTACAGTACAGATCGTAAATTCTATGTGTTAATTACATGCTATAGAAGTTCCACCTTTTCAAGAAAAGTAATTTCCAACTTCCAAAACCTTGCTGTTATTTCATTAAAAAAACAAACAAAAAAACTTGAATATACAGTATACTGCTTTGAATAAATATGTTGTTATCTACAATTTATAAGACAAAATCAATTTAAATATAAAAAGATTTGTATTACATAAAGCAAGAGAGTACAAAAGCACAGCTTTTGTTATTTTGGTAATATTGCAATTTTACAAACATTGCATAGTATGTGTAAGAAAATATTTCCATCTTTTTATATATCTATACACACAAGAAAAACATTAACATGATGGTTACAAAACAAAACAAAAAATGGTTAGCAGATTTTTTTTTGAAGTATGGTTTTAAACAATACAACCCTCAAACTCTTACCCAGTTTGCATCTGCATTACAGTGAATCAGCTGATATGTCCAATATTCTAAGTTTGGCTTTTATTTTGTTAACATATATTCAATGATTTAGAAACCCTAAAAAATCACAGGCATTACAGCTGAATATCCTTAACATCCGTCGTCAACTTCTTTCAGTCCCTATGGCTGTTTCTTCAATCCATACTAAATAGCCCTCTGTTTCTAAATTGGTCTAAAGTGAATTGTGTTATCCGGTCCAACCACTGTGCAAGCAAAACAATGTAAATTATAAATTCAGTTGAAGTAAGCAACTTTTTGGTACATTTTGGAATACACATTCTTTCCTCTTCTCATGATCTCAAACAGTGAAAGATCCTGTTATGTCTGAAGAACAATATAATTGGACACTGACACACTATCCCACTGGAAAAAAAAATCTACATCTCAAAATGCTGCACAGAGCAAAAGTACATTACCATTTCATGTTGTAATTACAACTTCTCCTCTCTTCCTTCCAACTGAATTAGTGGAAGCAGCTGTGTCATACTATTAGATATAATAGAAGTGTCAGTCTTTGGTCTTTAACATTTAACCAGTGAATGAACTGCAGTAGAAAACCATACAGGTAACAGTGTTCAAAGAGGTCATTCAATGTTTGTTTGGTTTTTTTAAACAAGAAAGAAACAGTATCCTTTTCTATTATAACAGGGACATTTTTACAACATATTATATTGTAATAAATATTAATACATGTAGCTAACAAGGTCTTTTTTTATATTTCATTGTGGCCATATGAGCAATTCTGAGGAGGTGAGCCAACTACAAAACCACTTCAGTAGTGCCAAAGCTAATAGGCTAATAAAAAAAGGCAGTATGTGATACATGTATTCATATATTATAAAGCACCTTAGAGGATTATTTTTTAGCCCCAGGTATTATTTTCCTAATTGGACATTTACTAATTTAAAAGAAAAAGGTTTAAAAATGCTTTTGGGACTCTCACCTCTGCCCTGCAGCTGTCACAATGCAATGACTTGGAAATTCGGAAGCTGTTGCCTTAGCCATGACGAGAAGTTGCATACCTTTTCTAAAGAGGGGTATCGATCATTCAGCTAGTCAAGCATACTAATGGGGGAAAGGGTTGCAGTTGCTTTATCATGAGCAGAGCAAGGCAGAAAGGTGACAAGTGGCAAAGACAGCAATGAAAAACATCCTTCGGTTTTGAACATGCGACCTCCTTTACTTTACACCTCAGCTTCATAAAATCAATAGTCGAAATGTAGTGATATCACTCCCTGTTTCTGTGTGATCTATTTGCTGAGAGCATCCACTTGCCCTCCATCAAAAATTAAATGTATGGGTGTTTGCAACTGCATTTTTTTTTTAGCACTATCACCAGTTGAACTGGGAAACAGGGAGGAACATCAATTTAAAGCATTTTAGGAACTTGTAACTATGGTTTGTTTCAGCATTCCTTCTTATTTGCTCTTCATAAACATACATACAAGTAAGGTTTTCAGTACTGCCAACTCAAAGCATTCAAAATTCATCAGTCAGGCCTCCAAAATCATGAGATTGGCTTAAAATAATTTTTCCATTCTTGTTATTTTCCTTCTGCCTTTTTTTAAAAAATTGGGTCACATTTTTAAGCTTTTCTCCATAACCTTGAGAACTAGAAACTTATTTTTTTAAAAAATGAATGCTGAGGTTCTTACATATTCACTTGTTTCCAGGAGCTGGGGCTTAAAATAAAATGTCCAATTTCACAAGACTCACATTAACATTTGCAAGAGTTGGCAATACCGAACATACAAATGTTAGTGGAAAATGAATTCAGTCTTGTAGCTAAAATTAATCTCATCACATAATTAAATTTGTTTTTGCAATGTAATGAATTTCAGTTCACGCAGAAGTAGTTTATACAAGTTAGGTCATTCAGCCAGGGAACCAAAACTCTATCGTATTCAGGTGACCACTCATACAGTTTGAATATCATGAATGGAGAATACTCAAGGGAATACTCACAGCAAACTATTGCAAGCCGTTCCCACAGGCTGACATTTGTTTGCACAAATATTCTGCAATACACTTTAAACAGCAAAGAATTATTCAGTCTATTCACGAACACTTTGAGAACAGCACAAAGGGTTAAATTAACCAAATCAATGATTCTCTGCAATTTTTTGCCCATCTTTTAAATTACCAGCATACGCACGTGAGCACAGGTGATAGAATGTATGAGCTCAGACACACACACTCATTCAGTGGTGTCCTCCTCTCCTTGGAATATCATTTGTGTTGATGAGTTTTACACATACATTTTGTTACCTATGTTACCTATGTTTTGTTACCTATGTGCCCAAATGAAAGATATCTCTTTCCTCATAAGGTCGTTTGAAGGTCAAGTAAACATTGACAATTCCTACAGTTTTCTTACAATGCTGCTACTTTATTTCCTGTATTCAGAGAATTAGCATACCAGAAAAAGTAAAACAAATGACTAACAAACAGAAGTATTTTTCTTTATTAAAGACAAGGAATTAAAGTCTCAAAACTCAATAGTTAACAGCTGAAGAAATCTGAGCAAATGAAGTAGTCTAATTAAAATCCTTGTTTGACTATGTAGTAGCGGAGGGGATAGCTCTTCCTTTTTGGTGAAATTCATCCCTGCACATAAGACTAGAACAAGGCCAAGTACCTGTGAAGCAGTGTATAGACCTTGTGCTGGTCTTCTTCATAAGGGTGAATGTCACTGTAGTGAACAAAATAAACCCTATAGATGAGACTAAAACAGAAAATTAATCACATTATTATGGTTGCCAAGTTTCACTTTTTATTTTTTCATTTATTTTTTACCCTTTTAATACTGCTCTCCCCAACTTCAGAGTTAGCTTTGGAAGCAAGTCATTGCACTGGTGTTCTTATAGTTAGACACAGCAAAAACTATGAGCTGAGTGGGATAACTGAAAAGATAATATTTAAAAGCACACTTACCTTATTGTTATCAAGTCATCTTCCCACAATAGGAAACATTTTTTATCTGTTTTACATTCCTGGATTCTGCAATTTTCAAGATACTCTTGTTAAGCAGCAGTGAGACAAATTTATCAACAATATACCAAAGTGTCTTTTGCAGGAGCTCAATTACTAGAAAACAGGTAATGAAAAATGGAACAGAACTAAATACCCAGGTCAAGCTAGTCAAAAAGAGAGTTACTATTGAAAGCTGAGTGGAAATATGATAGCTTTATCTAAACACAGACCTGGTGGAGTCAACACAATATCAATGTATTTGTTAATATTCTATGTCATTTCATATTTGCTCATGGATTTTTAATGCTATTACTTTAAAAACGTTAATAGCAGATGACAAAAGAAAAAAGAATAATAAATCTGAGGGGGGCATTCCAGTTGTAAATGAATTGCTTCTTGGTGTTATGCATTACATTAGTATTTACGTATTATGTTATGACAGTGGATAGACAAGCGATAAATGCTATAAAATGGACAAGATATACTTCTGAAGTGTCTTTTTTTTGCCAATCATAAACGTCTTCTGAAAAAAACCTATTTGATCAGAGAGTTCCATATCATCAATATTTCCCTCTTTATCCTGTTCTTCTTTTCCAGAAACTGTATGTTTTACTTAAAGCAATCACTTCATGTACAATAACCCACTAATAACTGTGTAAGGCTATTCAGATCTGACAAACAAGAGTGGATGTCTTTTGAATTCTGTAAATTTAATATTGCTGAGTGCTTTCAAAATTTACCTAAATATACAAAACCCTAGACTTAGAAGACGGAGTAACAACACATTTGTTTTAAAGAAACAAAACTCAGAGGGATTCTGTCTCTCTTTTTTTTCTTTTTTCTTTTTTTGTTAAAAACCATGTACTGAATTTTAATTGTTTAATAAAGCAAGCATCACACAATGCTTCAAAATTTTAAAATTCAGGGATAAAAGTTTACATCCAAAAAGATGAATGGAAAATTGTGCTTTCAGACAGTGAAGTTAATTATCATCCAGGGGTTACCTATTCATCTCACAATTGGATTCTGGGCTAATTTGTATAAGTACTGTATATACGTGTGCAGTTCATATCCAGGTCCTGCATAAAACTAAAACTATGTGCTTCACTTCACGTAGCAAAGGCACCTGTGTTATTCTCCCTTTTGGACAAAAGATGATATTATGATCCAGGTTTCCTGATGAAGATTACATTTATTTTTGAATATCTCACTCCCATCTCTACGTTGAGTGGTAACATGAGCCACAAGAGAAGGCAGCGTTGTATTCCTGCTTACACTGGAAGAAGTTGCTCTGTGGGCCATTTGAAGCGTCAAACTTGTCACAAGGAAACCGAGCAGAACTGTGAAGCAGAGGGACAGTAACAAAAGGCTATTCTGGTGTGAGGAGAAACTGGAGTCATTTCAGCTCCACAAACAGATGTTGCTACTGGATTGACAAGTAGAGCCTGCTCCTGCCAGGGAAAGGTACAGTTTACCATTGGGACAAACGCAGAGCTCATAGATAGTCTGTCGAGGAGTTGAGGAGCTAGATGGGGAAGATGAAAAGGAACCCATTGGTAGATTTCCCAGTCGGATTATATCTGCATTTAAAAATATCTGCAGGGGGAAAAAAAAGAAAAACAACTAAATTTAATTTGTTTTTCCATCCTTTATATAAAATATTTTAAAAACTTTATTCTAATGTGTACCTGAGAGATTAATATGAATATCTAAACAACATACATTTCTACTGGTATTGCTGGCATGTGCCTTTGAACACACATTAGTGCACATAATTACAGTTTATGCAAATACCTCTTAACTCCTCACCCAAGACATTTATTCAACCATAAGTGGGTGCCCATACAATAACATTCTAAGAACGTTTCCTGAACAGGTTGATTTTTCTCTTGTATCTTTTATGATAGAAATTCATTCATTCCAGGCAGGGTAGCGTCTTCCTACCTCAAAAAATTCATATTTTAATGAGTGTGAAGTGCTATTAAAGGTTATTCCCCCATGTATTACTTTAAGTAGCAGAAAATTTGTGGTGAAATATGCTAAACTGTATAGTCTTAACAATAACTACATACACATAATAGTTAAATAATCATGTGTGTTCACATACATTAGATAATGTGCTTACTGGATTTGAAATCAGATGAAAAAGGTTTAAGTCTTATTAAGAGCACAATCAAACTATAACCATTTGATTTCTGAATATTCTATCTAAGTCGGAAATGTCCTTTTTTACTTTCTCTCATCAGAAACAACACTAAATATTCTGAGGCTGACCAGTTTGGAAAGGATAATGTGATCATGAATTTGTTTATAAATAGTTTTATAATGTTTAGAAAGTACTTCAGCCATCTGGGAAATTGCTCAGGGTGCTGAAAAAATAACTACATCTGAATCTTCATCAAAACAGATGAATAAAATAATAAAAAAGTAAGTCCTTCAGAGGGGCTTACTGATAGAGAAAAAACCTCTGAAAAAAGTGAGCTTTTAGATGTTTGGTGGTTGTTTTGTTGTTTTTTTAAATTAAATTAATGAGGAATGAACTGAGGAAGATAGTTTGAGTAAGAAAGTTCCACAACAAGCTAAAGCAAGATCAGCCATTGCCCTAGGTGCAACTCTAGAAACTCTAAACAGCAGAAGGTGTTTCAGTGCAGACACAAGCCCTGGAGATAGCACTATGAGACTTATGAGGTGGTGGGGATCCTGAAATACTGCCCAGTGCTTTAAAATGTTATCTACCACATTATAGGCAGCAAATATATAGAATGCATAATGGTATAGCATACATACTACTCCATTCAGTAGGCAAAAATTCTTTTATATTCAACACCAGCTGCAAATGTCAGAGAAGCCACAGGAAAGCACCACTAATCCCCTAGCAAAAGTGGATGAGGATTGGAAGGCTATGATATACCAGAGAGAAGACCAAGAGGAATTCTACACAGCTAGAAGTATCCTATTGTTATATGGTCAGTGAGGAAACTGCAGAAAATCTCTGAACACAGAGCTGTATGGGACATATCATAACCCACAAGGCAATCAAATGTGCCCACAAAGAGATCGCCAACTGTCCAAGGAAGACAGATGATCCTTGTTGGAGATTCCATACTAAGAATGGAAAGAACATTCTGAAAGAGGCAGAAAGACAACAGGATGGTGTGCCGTCTTCCTAGAACCAAGAAAGGGTGAACAGGATAACCTGCGTAGTTATAGGCTTGTCCGACTGACATTACTCCCGACAAAATAATGCACAGAAAGTGCGGTGACAGGGAGAAGGATGCCAGAGCCAGTAGGCTGACTCCTGATAGGAAGGACAGCATCACGGGTCCAGAAGAACAGTCTGGGGTAGAAAAAGAGCTCCGTATGCTGGAGAAGAACCTGAGATGAGTTTGAACTATTGTGTTTATTTTGGAGATATTGAGGACCACTTTGTACTGCTTTCATCTATTAACCCAGCCCCATGTGGTGGTTGGGAGTAGTCCATAGAAATACTGCGGGGAGTTCCTAAGTGGCCCTGAAGAGGGGAAACAGAGTTAGTGTGCTGCGGAGTCACCTCTGGCCACAAGTGGGTGGTCAATAAACGGCAATCCTGCTACAAGAGATGATATGGCACTGGTGTGACTGCTGCTGGAATACTGTGTCCAGTTTTGCTGTCCATAATTCAAGAAGGACTGTGATAAATGGGAGTGTTCAGAGAAGAGGCATGAAAATCATTAAAGGACTGGAAAACATTCCTTAAAGAAGCTCAATCTATTACATTTATCAAAGAGACGATTAATGGGTGACAATTACAGTCTAAAGTACGCACAATGCAGGGGTATTCATTCTAGCAGGCAAAGGTATAACAAAATCAAATGACTGAAGTTGAACCTAGACAAATTTCAGACTAGAAATAAAGTATAAATATTTAACAGTGAAGGTAATTAATCACTAGTGCAACTTCACCAGGATTATGGTAAATTCTCTATCACTGGAAATTTTTAAATCAAGATTGGATGTTTTTCTAAAATATATGCTCTAGTTCAAACAGGAATTAATTTAGGGAAGTTCCACGCCCTTATAATCTAGATTTCTGGATTTATAATCTCTGAATCTATAATGGTCTTTTTTATATCATTGTAGCTGCACTTGTGAAGAACCTCAACATAGGTGTGTTGTACTGCTGTAGATGGGAACTTAAATGGAATGATTCTGGTGTAAGTCAGAAGAGAATCTGCTGCAATTTTTTTTTCTAGTCATCTGAAGATTTGGAATGTTGCTTAACTTTAATTTCTACTTCAGATTTCACATTGTGGTGCTGTGACAACTTGATTTTGGTTTTGCTACAATATAAAAGCAGCATTCTTGTTTTCTTTCTATGAGGCATGCATTTGGCAATTGCTATGAGACATGCATTTGGCCATGCAATATGACATCATGCAAATGGAGTGGTAACAAAAGAAAGGGCAATACTACATTATTATTTGACAAGATAGCCTTGTGATATAATGATTTTCATAAGGAACAAATCAAAGCGAAGTGAACCTTTTGACAAATAAGATCCAAACCTCAATGGGAATTCATAAAAGAGCATTCTCTTGCCATGAGAAATTTTTAAAGGCGTTAGAGCTACTAGCAGGGATGTGTTTACTGTAAAATTATGTTGAGGGTCCTAGGATTTGGGCAACAAGATTATGAAATTCTTTGATTTTTTTCATGTTCAGTAGCAATACTTTGACAAAGTGCTCTCTTACATTAGCTCTGGATGTTCATTAAATGCTTTCCTTTTGAAAATTGTGTACCACAAGTAAGTTTTTGGTTACAGTAGTTCACAAACCATATCTAGGCCAGAATCAGGCATGACATGACATGTGAAGAAAAGAAAGGACAATTTCCAGTGGAAGTATACAAGATATTTGACTAGACAGAAAAACAATATGAAAAAAGCTATTACATTAAAACAAAATATTGTAACAGACTAAATAAAAAAAACAAAACAAAGGGTTTCAAAATTGTTTTGAGCCAAATTTCCCAGCTATTATAATCCCCACTTGGGCAAAATTCCTGTTGAAATCAATTTTCAGAATTTTGTTGAAGTAAGGACTCAGATTTCAGAGTAGCAGCCATGTTAGTCTGTATTCACAAAAAGAAAAGGAGTACTTGTGGCACCTTAGAGACTAACACATTTATTTGAGCACAAGCTTTCGTGAGCTACAGCTCATTTCATCGGATGCATTCAGTGGAAAAATTTTCAGCTCTGCTGATATTAGCACTAAGGGGAAATGCAGACAGGCTACCTGGCTAACGTAGGCTCACATTGTGGTGTAACCTTGCTCAGAGCAGGTCTAGTTGACATGGATAAAAACGATTGATGGCCCATCTACATTTGAGCATCTGATATTGCTACAGTGGGGAAAGCTGAACTAGTATTGGCGCCAGACTTTTAGAGTTAACCTAGACAGAAAAAATTTCCACTGAATGCATCTGATGAAGTGAGCTGTAGCTCACGAAAGCTTATGCTCAAATAAATTTGTTAGTCTCTAAGGTGCCACAAGTACTCCTTTTCTTTAAGGGCTGAAGGGTTACTCATTACAGCTCTGGCCCCTCAATGCCATAATGATTCTCCCAACATGGGAACAGTAGAAAACAGCTGTAAAGTTCCCTTCCAAGGACCCCCTTGCAAGTCCTCTGGGGCATGCCCAGGGTCAGGAAGGTGCAAAGGTGTCTTAAAGACACCAATATAGCCCACTCTCCACCCACGGTCTTCTGTAATTATAAACAGTAAGATTCACCTTGCAATTCATCAGCATTTGAGATTGTGACAGACTCCCTAGATCAGCAGTTTCACGCCTGGGTTTCAAACATGTAATTCCACAAAGGTCAAGGGATCACAGTCAATACTGTGGGGCAGATTCTCTGCCCTGTTAAGTTTCCAAACCACTTGTAGTTTCCTGGCTGAGGATTCCCCTGTACAGACCACATGGGGAAGTGCTAATGAATACTCCCCTTCCTGCCACAATCTAAATAGCCCTAAACTCTGCTTTGTAAAAGCACTGAATGAGTGTTCCCCTTCTGTGAAAGAGGCCAGAGAAATTAAGCTGTCAGCTATAATCTGTTCAGTGAGAGCTGCTCAACTTTGTTTATCCTAGTGTTTTGTTAATGTCTTATGTGTTTTGTGGAGGCAGGGAAGATGAAACAGATTAGCTCTATATATAATAGTGAAATCTAAGGTGGAAGCTTCAATTGGCTCAGAGGATATGACCTAGTGGTAAATAATAATTTGATTTTAGTATTAAAATATTCAACTAGCTAAGCTGATTTTGTTGTCATAGGGAAATTCTCTAATTGGGGTCTGTTACTCAATAGATAGCGAGCTACCTCCTTTTAGGACTCATCTTTTTGAACTTAAACAGATAGATCATCTGCTGTATTAATTTGATGATTTGACTAAATGTTTTGCTTAATTTCAATATTGCTGTTAACTTGTCTATTTGATCTTATTTTGACCTCAGTTTAACAATTTAATTGTTGAACCCTTGGTTGGCTTACAGTAGTTTAGCCTTAGTGATAAGTTTTGATTTCATTTTTGTTTGTTGATTAACTTTAATAACAATTTATTAAAAGGATATTAAGTCAACTTTCTCCCAGTAAGTAATTTGAGCCAGAATTACTGAAAATCTCTGGTGGATATCGGCCAATCCACCTAGGAGCCTAATCTGTTTCTTCTAAATTAGCTCTTTGGTTCTCACAAGCTTTACCAAGTACAATGGATCTATGCTGATTTACACCAACTGAGGATTTGGCCCAGGGTGGGGTCTTTTCTGTGCATTAGTTTGCATATATTATTGTTTTGTAAACACAGATGGTTGTTTTCACAAATTGGGTCACTAGGCTCCCATCAATGCAGTTTTCACATGTTGGTATGTTTGAAAATACAAGTTTAGCACCCAAACTGTGGCCCTTTTAACATTCTATTACCAGACAGCCCATTCCTTCAAACTTTTAACCATTTTTATTCCTTTCCTTCAACACTTATTCACTGAATTCAACCTCCATTTGTTATAACTGGACATTCTAAGAAAGAGGAAACAAGCCTTCATGAGGCAAAATCAAAACATTTTAATTTTCTATTAGCAAAAATAACGAGGAGTCCTTGTGGCACCTTAGAGATTAACAAATTTATTTGGGCATAAGCTTTCGTGGGTTAGAACATGATTTCTTGTGTGTTTTTAAATCTTTATGTATATTTGTATAATATGAAATTAACACATTAAGATTATTTCATGCTGCCCTGACGTGAGGGTATTGGTGCTAATTAAATTTCACATTGGGTTGCCCAAGTAGAGTGTAATTCTGTTCTCAGAGATTCAGACTGATTTGCATTATTTATCTAACCAGTGAATATATAAGAACTGTTTTACTGCAACTTTTACTAGTTTAATAATAACAGGAATAATGTTCTTTGCATTGGTACACTTGCAGTAAAAAAGGTTTTGAGGTTAAATCCTCCATGGTGAATTTTCAACCATTTATTGCAACGTATGACTTACAATCTGAAAATAGATGCACAAGCCTAGACCCCTGTGTCCATGCAGTGATAAATTACAATGAATGAGACTCTGTGCCAACATATCAGTGCACAATAGGGCATCTGTTTGCAGAAGCAAAGACATAACAAGCATGAGACAATGAATGGCTTTTGAGGATGGTTAAATATTGAAACAAAGCTGGCGACTGGGGCCAAATGCATTAATATATTAGGTGCATTTGTAAAATGCTTTGAAGACAAAAACACTATATACAAGTTAGATGATATTATACCCTATATTTTGGTGACAGAGACATTGTTTGTGAAATATTCTTCAATTATTAATACCTACTGAAAAAGTAAGAATTTGTGCTTCAGTATGTATTTTCCAGCACCAAAGTAGCTATTTATAGGAGTTGTTCAGAAATATTTCAAAATTCTTCACTTCTGAGATCATTTATTTTGTAACATTAAATCATGCTAAGCACACATTATCTGAGATGTTAAAGAATCAGTGCAGTGTAGAATGGTGCAAAAAAAGCATTCAGAGATATCTGTTCACATTTTTAATGAATTCAGGCATGATCTCATTTCTTTTAAGTTTGTTTTCTCTGAACATTTGAGCGTTCAATTTTTACAAGCACAGATGTTTGTGGAAAGCCAATTACTGTACAAAGGAACAGGCTCAAGTGTTCACAGAAACCGAGTTTGAAATTTGCACTTGCAGGTATTTGAGTTGGTAACATTAGCATATGTATCCAATGAAGGACAGAAATAATCCCATGTGACAGGATGCAAATAGCATTATTCAAAAATGATCTGAACATCTTTGAACTTTTCTACTGTGTTTATATGTGGAAGTAATAGTCAACCAGCAGACCGGGGGGTGCATTTCTAAAGATGGAAGTTCTTTTTTCCTCTTATGTGAGCTGATAGGATTTCTTAATGTCCAGAGTTTCCGATTCCATTTTATGTGTAAATGATTGCTGCTTTAAACCATTGGCTATGGTTTATTTATGGAGTAATACATAGTTCACAATTAAATGCCAAGCTGTAACTGAATCAAAAGATTCTGCTGATGCCTTGAATCACAAGGGTGCAGCTCAAGTGCTTTATAAAGGGTAGCAGAACCTGAGACTAAATTACAGCCTCCAGTATTCAATCTGGGATCATGCATTATTATTTATAATATGGATAAAAAGATTGTTATAATACTGAAGTAAATAAAAATAAAATGCATCAAAGAGCAGAAGGCAGAATGATTGCAAAGATTTTCAATTTGTGCTGTGGGAGGCTAAGGATTATACTGTACAAGAAATAGGACTGGAGGAAAAGTATCTGGTAAACAGTTATATTCTTCAAAAAAAAAAAAAACAACAAACCCACAAAACTTTAAAGTTCTTCTTAAATAAAAGGGAAATATATCTTTCACTGTTTAATCCATGGTAAATTTATAATGTTCTGCTAATATGGTTATAACAAATTTATCTCAAGTGATGTACAGAATAAGTAACTGTCTCCAAACCTTATAAATTCAATTTGATTAGGCAATATGTGAACAAAACGAAAGAACTATTTTAGTACAAAACCTCTAGTCTCAAATACGGCAAACACCGTGTGCACAAAGACTGACTGAGAAAGGCTGTGTTTATTACAGAAAGGCAAAGATTACTTTTAAAATGTGTCTGATTGCACTTAAGAATGTGATATACGAATAGAACAATAATGATAAACTCTCTAGTCATCAGTGAGTTAACAAGGAAACCAATTGTAAACTATTTATTAGGAATATTTTTTAATTGTATTAGTCTCTGTGGTATAAATTCTCTCATGTAATTTTCCTCCACTGACTTGGTTTGTCAATTTCTTATACAATGTATGGTGCTGGACTGCTAGCCTTGAACACTGAAGTCCCATGTGCATCCACAGAAAGATACAAAATGGGCATCAACAGTCATGCTCTTCCAAACTGCTCAACCAAGACGTATTCTAGAAGGGCCACTTCTAGGGATGAAAAGATAATTTAGTCTTGATTCTCAAAAAGTCTTTGGCTTATCTGCTGGGAACTGGAATGGTATTCTGGTGTTTCTGGTAGTATCATTTATAGGTGACAAAAAGCACATGGGGACATGCATTCCAGCAATTGTGATACTGCTGCTCTGATGTGCAAATCTGTCTTTAGGAACTGGATTAAGTCTACCAGATCATTACTCATCCATTCCCTACCTTCCATCAGTTAGTCTATTTGCCATCACCACTGACCTGGATAACAGATGAAATGCTGACCCTCAAGGAAACAGTGTGATAGGCTGCTAGCAATATCTTGAACTATTTGTTTCCCAGAACCTTGCATTATAAGGACATCTGGGCTTTTCGGAGGGGAGGAGAGGAGTGGGAAGAGGGAAAGATATCTGTTATCTCTACATCCACCTCCTCATATCACTTGCTATACCACAAGAAGTTGCTAAGAACAAAAATTTAATGTGATGCAGGCAGGAATTGAACATTTGTATGGAGATCAAGAATATCCACAGTTATAATAATTAATGGTAACAAAAATGTTGTGGAAGGGATATTAATCTTCATGCTTCAATGCTTGAAGCAATCTTTGTTAGAGATCAGGATGAGTCCTAAGGGGGGGAATTATTTGCCTATGCAGAGTGCTTGCATCTTCCACTGAAGCATCTTGTACAGCCCAATGCTGGAGAGAGGATACCAGACATGATGGACCTTGGTCTGATCCAGTATGGAATTCCTGTGATTATTTAGGGGCAGATCCATAGGGTAAAACTGTTTTTTGCTGAACATAAAAATTACCAGCACTAGAAGAATTAAACAACGTACCATGAACATATAAAATAATTTTGGCTATGATAACTCTCTATTAGGGAGTAACAAAGGGTGGTATTTGTCTGTCAGGGAGTGGGCAGGAAAGTAATGTTTCATGACAACTATTAATAAATTAACAAATCATTATGGAATCAATCACCTGGGAAATCCCAGATGTGTATAAAGTTTTGGTTTCCATGATTATCATGTTGGTTTAAGAATTGAACAAATGCTCCAATTTGATATTCAGCCAAGAACCTGTCAGGTTTGTGTTGATATAATTTATTAACATTCTAAACAGAGACTTGTGCTAGGAATAAAATATCTGCAACACTTATCTGAGAATGGGGCCTTCTTTTATCATCTAAATAGCTTTGTGAATCTTCCTACAACACCATGACATCCAGAGGCAGTTAAGTTTGAACACGTAAGTAAATCTGAATTCTGGATAAAGAATCTAATCAATTTAACTTTCCTTAGGTGCTCATCACCAAAGTATCTAGACTAAACTAAGTCATTGAATATCTTTTTCAAAAATACCTTACATGGAGATGAGAGAACAGTACTTCAGAAGAACGGTTAGGAAGGCAAATAGCAGTCAGGATACATGACAAAATCCCTGATCAACCCTTGGGCTAGAGGTTATCCTCACAACCACTGGTTCACAATTATTATTAATTATCATCACAGGTGCCACCTTCCTCCTTGCTCCAGGAGTGCTCAACCCCCACTCTGCCTCAGACCCAGCCCCACCTCTTCCCACCCGTTATGCCCCCCCCAAGCATGCCCCATCCCTGCTCCTGCTTTCTCCCCCAGCACCTTCTGCATGCTGCAGAACAGCTGAGTGCGGTGGGCAGAAGCTGCTGGGAGGGATGGGGAAGAGTTGATTGGCGGGCCGCTAGTGGGTGGGAGGCACTGGTGGGGAGGAGGGAAGCTGACTGCCAGTGGGTGTTAAGCATCCACTAATTTTTTTTTCCATTGGTGCTCTAACCCTGGACCACCCACAGAGTCAGCACCTGTGATTATTACTATTATAAAACATTTGTAAAAGCACCATATATGTGCATAGTGCTAAATGGAGAAATTAAAGACACACTCATTGCCTCAAAGAGCTAACAGTTTAAAAAAAGTTCTGCCACTCTTCTCAGCATTTGAGTATTATATTAGTACATGAGAAATGCCATTAAAGGTAGAGCAAGACACAGGCACTAGGTGGAAAATGTAAGATGACTCAAGGACATGTTAGACTGGGCAAAGGTGAGGGAAGTTGGAGGCTAGTAGAAATAAGACCTAGATTGTCACTAGTCCTAACATGGCCACATAGGACACATTCTTTTTGCCCCCTCCTCATCTTCTGAAGTGAGAGAAGAACTGAACCTGTATTGTCCACTGTAAGAAAGTGGATGGGAAAGTGCTAAGAATGGGTGAGGAGTGGACGGGGAATGGGCAGAGCCACAAATTCACTCCCTCCACTCAGACACAATGGCCAATGAAAATAGCCAGGCATAAGAAGGAAATAAGCCTTTCCTCCCAAAGAATGAAGTAGCTTACGTACTCCACATAGCTGGGGGGAATCATGGGAGAAACAGTTACTGTGACATACAATACCTTTAGGGTGTCCCATTTGGCTACATGCTGTGCTTTGCAGAATGCTGAGCCAAACGGTTTAATTTTGCTCTAAAACAGCTGTTTTCCTTGTGTCTTTGGAGATGCATCTTATCGGTTCCTTCTCTTTCAATGAGATTTTCTGAGGGTTGCACTAGTATGAGAGTAACTTCTTAAGGGATTGTGAGAAGAAGTGGGCTTTGAAGAAAAACTGAAAGGAGGAGGTACTATGGTACACAGAATGAGAGTGGAGAATCTAGGCTTAGTGCCAGAAAAATTATCATTGTGCTTTAAGTATGCTGCATGGAAATTAAAGATCCTTTGGAAACATTTATAAATGTAAGGCTATGACCCAGAGAGTCCTTGGCCACAACATTCCTGTATGTATTGTAATACATTATTACATGCTGTGCAATGGTTGATGTGGGTATATGTCAAAGCTGTTATATGCATTTTGTATAGTTTGTGAAACATTTGGGATTCTTTGCAGAAAATGTGATATATAAACACAAGGCGACAGATTTTCAAAAGAGCTCAGTTCCCAGTTAGGCACCTAAATGAAGTGGCCAGATTTTCAAAAGTACTTGGAACCCAGCAATTTCCACCAAGAATTTGAAAATTAGCCACTTCACTGAATTGTCTAGTTGGGAACTGAGCTCTCTAGATGCTATTGTCCAAGATTTCTTAATATTATTTCATTTTTAGGTAATTTTCCAGGCACCACTATCACACATTAACTGACTTACAACAAAACCAAGAATCTGATTCTCATTCTGTTCTGGTCACATTTTATACCCCTTTTCACAAGTATAAATGACCACAGAAGCAGAGAATCCTGCCCCAAAAATCTGTTCATACTGAAATGATCACTGAAATATCACATGGATGGTGTGGTATATCATTGAAGTGGAGCTTTCAATCTCTCAGAGAGGCAATAACATTTTAAGGAGAGAGAGCAGTTAAACCGAATTGGGGAAAATTAGAAAATAGAACACCTCTTCCTTTCTCAGGCCTTGTCAAGATATCATTCCAAATTTAAGATTCGTTGGCTGGATACAAAATTTCAATTTAACTTTCTCTGTGCACATTCACACAATATAATTGTGTATGTATGCAAAATCCTAGCTCATATCTGTCTCTGTACCAGGACTCTGGTGACAGATTTGGGTAAACTTGTCCTCTGCTGCTATATTAAGCAGCATTCCATGCCATGCTATTTCTAGGGCAAATACTCACATTTCTATTTTGTTAACATTCTTTTTCCTGAGAGAAATGGCTTGAATAAAATTTAACCATTCACATGTTTTTTTAGAAAGCAAACAAAGAATAATGCATGAGCCAGGCTGGAGTAAATCCACTTTTAAATTCAGGGAGTTCCAGAACATTTCTTACAGTATACACCTGATTCTTACATACAGTATCAATTAAATAGTTTCTTTATATTATTTACTTTTTTGCTGGACCGAACTGCATAGTATTTCATTGCAGACTGAGCTTACCTCCCCTTCCGTGGACTGCAAGTGCAGTTCTTTCCTACAGGTTGCCTTTAAGTCTCCTGCAGCTGCACTAACTTGTACTCCCCTTGGTGCTTCCATTATCAAAGATCTAGTTGGAGACTCAAGTCTGAAAAATAAAAGTATCCATTAATAAAAATATCCTCATATCAACAGCACGTGCTGATGAAAATCCATTGTCAAGACAAAGAAAATGAAGAGTGAATCATTGCATGAGTTCTTTATTTATTATTCTTTGTGACTCCGATTCAAGAAAGCACCTAAGTATGCACTTAAACCCATCATGTTTCAAGAAAGTACTTAAGTACGTGCTTAACTTTAAGCAATGGTATTTATGCACATGCTTGCTGTACTTCTTAGGGATGCTTTCGTGAACTGAGGCCTAATTAGTTGATAGCTGCTCCGACTCTGAATTATCGTTAGTACAGATTGCTGCTTTCTACTGTGACTATATGCTGAAAAGCAATGTCTAACCTGTCTATGCAATGCCAGATGTACATTTAAATAAAATCCAAATTGAAATGTTTCCTTTGAATTTTTTAATAACAGTTTCAATTCCCTGGGACCTCCTCTTCCTTCACAACATACAAATAACTTTTACTAATTGCACTGAGTTACTCACATGCTTGGGGATGAGGAGGGGATTGGGGAGTGAGAGCTTGATTAGGCCCTCAGTCTGTATAACTCTGCTTTCTGCACACATTTCACCCCTTCTGCAAACTGTTCACTGATCTCTTCAACCCCACAATATCTGCCATATTCTCTGTGCAATTACCACATTTTTCTTTTTGTCCATCCACTTGTTCCCCCTTTTCTATCTCTTCTTTTCCTCACACTCTCTGTCCTCAAGATCCTGGACCACTCAAAGCCAAGGGGTGTGCTCTCTCTGCAGTGCCAGCTCACAGTACGCCATGCTTTTCTGCTAATTGAGAGTTGTAGTGGTGAGGATTTGTGGAGATGGTGCTGTGACAGACCCAGACCAGTGGGGTACAGGAGTCTGGTAGAAGGCAAATATATTGGCCACTGGATGAACAGTTTTCTGTTCCCTAGGTGACCAGAGCAGGGGCTGCCCTACAGCAATCAGGAACCTGCAGAACCAATTAAGACAGGCAAGCTAATCAAGACACCTGTAGCCAATTAAGAACTTTCTAGAATCAATTATGGCAGGCAGGCTAATCAGGACACTTGGTTTAAAAAGGACCTCCCATCAGTTAGTAGGGGGGAGCACCAAGAGCAGGGAGCAAGAAGGTGCACTGCTGGAGGAGTGAAGAGTTCAAGCGTGATCAGGCTTCAGAAGGAAGATCCTGCGGTGAGGATAAAGAAGGTGCTGGGGGAAGGCCATGGGGAAGTAGCCCAGGGAGTTGTAGCTGTCATGCAGCAGATACAGGGAACACTGTGGACAGCTGCTATCCACAGGGCCCTGGGCTGGAACCTGGTGTAGAGGGTGGACCCGGGTTCCCCCTCATTCCCCCAACTTCTGATTGGAAACAGGAGGAGTTGACCTGGTCTGTGGGAAACACCAGAAGGGAAGGTCTAAATTGGAAAGAGATCTGGCCTGTCCCTGACCCACTAGGACACAGAGACTGCAGGGATTGTTCTCTGTTTCCCACATTTGGGCCAATGATGAGGTTAGCTGAGAGGATGGCAGGTTTGAGCCACTAGCAAAAGTGGCCAAACTGAGGGCTGCCGTGAATCTCTGAGGCAAGCAAATCCGCCAATAAGCACAGGACCCACCAAGGCAGAGGCGGAACTTTGTCACAGTGCTAACCTGCAGGGCTTAAAAGGATAGATGGTCTAGTGGATAGGGCCCTGCACTGGATTCAAGAGGTGTGGATTCAATTCCTGGATCAGCCAAAGACTTACTATGTGATCTTATTTAGAATGAGCAAGTCTGGACAAATCACTTAATCTACACAGTATCTCAGTTCTCCATCTGTAAAATGAGGATACTACTGCCTAACCTCACAGGGGTGTCATGAAGATGAAATCCATTAATAATCATGAGGTGCTCAGATACCACCACAAAGAGAGCCAGTTCAGCACCTAGAAAGATAGCTGGGAGAAAAGCAGCTTAAGTGGTTTGTTCCTCTGCATTTTCCTTCTATCAGTTTGACCCGAATAGTAGGTCATAATCACCCAGAAGTATAAGAAAATGCATTTATAAAGGGAAGAAGAAAGGAATTGTTTGATATAAAGCATTTGCCAGCTAAAGTAAACTGAAATAGCTTTTAAGTATCATAAATGACTGGATTTAGGCATCTTGTAATGTTTTATTTATTTATTTTTGCAGACAGGAGATAGCAGTCATGGATTATCTTCCTGAAGCCAAAAATACCACATTAAATCAAGGATAATGGAGATGAGGTCTGAGCTGAATGTCATGAAGATATCATCTGTAAAATATTTTGGACTGCTGGGTGCCACTGGCACTCAATAGGAATAAATCTGAAAGCAATTATTTGGAAGTAAAAATATAACTTAAATACATTGTTCAGATATGAAATGATCAGGTAATAAGCATTTTAGATGCCTGTGTTTAAAGGCAAATGCAAAACATGAACACATTATCTTCTGTTAAAGAATGGGAGAGAGAGATTTTTTTGAAGACCTTTATCATCTCTTAGTCAGAAGGATACAACTGCCCTCTGTTATATGTATTGCACTGAATGGATGACATTAACAATTCCACGTAACAGCTGGCTTCAGAAAATCTAAACCACAATTGATTTTGCCTGGAAGTTTTCCAGTAGCGGGTATAGTGTTGCATATGCTGATCTGTGTTGGGTAATATCTTTCACAGCACTGTAATCTTTTCTATAGGATCACTAACAATTATTTGCAATAAACATGCCACAGTGCTGCTCAGAATTGTCCACTCTAGTTTCAACATGAATAGTCAAATTTCCACCAGTTTTATGAAACTGGTAAGTGACTGATTGCATGAAACTAAAAGATCTAAATAATGAATTCCCGAAGAAGCTATTAATATTGTTTCTGTGCACAGTTCAAAGAAATTTGAGCATTTTCAGAAAACAAAAGCATTTAAGTAATTAGTTGAAATTATTAATTTCAGCAATGTGATGTATAGTTGAATTTCTGAGATTTGCAGTTTAGTTTTTAAAAGCTATCTGCAAGCACAAATGATTTTTCCTATCTTTTTACAGTTGCTTCTGTACTTTTATTATTATTTGACTTATTATACATCTACAAAGAATCTTAGGGGCTGTGTGACCTGAAACTATGAACTAGAAAAGTGAAAGCCTATATGTTCAGAGAGATTTTTTTCCTCAGTAGGTGTTGCCAGGGGATAGTCAGACTCATGATGATGTAGAATAACACTTCTTGTTTATTTCAGTCCTATTTTCTAAAAGCTTTGATCTTTGCCATAAACCTATTGCAACATTGCATGATATCAATATCATATTTATGTCCTCTAAAATGCATAATTTAAATGGCAGCAAAGGTCTCTTCTGAATACTGCAGCAAGAATCTGCTTTCCTTTCAAATTTACTAAGGGTCTGTCAGAGTGGCATTTACTTCTGTGAGTGTTTCCTAATCCCATGATTTCATTTTTTTCCTACCTGTCAAGGTTCCTTCCCCACTCTGAACTCTAGGGTACAGATGTGGGGACCTGCATGAAAACCTCCTAAGCTTACTTTTACCGCTTAGGTTAAAACTTCCCCAAGGTACAAACTATTTTACCCTTTGCCCTTGGACTTTCACTGCCACCACCAAACATCTAACCAGGTTTTTTATTAGGAAAGAGCTGTTTGGAAACGTCTTTCCCCCCAAAATCCTCACCAAAACCTTGCACCCCCCTTCCTGGGGAAGGTTTGGTAAAAAAGCCTCACCAATTTGCATAGGTAACCACAGACCCAAACCCTTGGATCTTAAGAACAATGAAAAAGCATTCAGTTTTCTTAAAAGAATTTTAATAGAAGAGACAGTAAAAACAATCACCTCTGTAAAATCAGGATGGTAAATACCTTACAGGGTAATTAGATTCAAAACATAAAGAATCCCTCTAGGCAAAACCTTAAGTTACAAAAAGACACAAAAACAGGAATATCCATTCTATATAGCACAGCTTATTTTCTCAGCCATTTAAAGAAATCATAATCTAACGCATAAGTAGCTAGATTACTTACTAAATTCTAAGACTCCATTCCTGTTCTGTCCCTGGCAAAAGCATCACCCAGACAGACACAGAACCTTTGTTTCTCCCCCGCTCCAGTTTTGAAAGTATCTTGTCTCCTCATTGGTCATTGTGGTCAAGTGCCAGCGAGGTTATCCTAGCTTCTTAACCCTTTAAGGTGAAAGGGTTTTTCCTCTGGCCAGGAGGAATTTTAAAGGTGTTTACCCTTCCTTTTATATTTATGACATAGCCAAGACAACAAGCAGATCTGACAAAGCAGAAAACTTTATACTACCTCTGTTACTAGGAACCCATTACAAAGATTTTGGCATATTGAGAGAAGTGTGTCAACCATGTGATGTATCCACTAGTGCTTGTGGGCACTAAAATTGTCTTAGATTGGCAGCTGCATCAACAACTCAATAAAGATATGAAAAAGTGCCAGGCAAATATTCAGTGATTGGATAAATTGTTCACCATGTTCTGTCAGCGGGAGCAAATGAATGTAGCCTATCAGATCCAAACCATATTTTAATGTCACAGATTTGAAGATTGAAATAAAACACTTGGCTGATCACAGTTACACAGATTCTAATGTGACATGCTGACACTGAGAAACCAGTCTGGCATATGTTGGACATCCTAGGTTACAGTGACAATGTCATGGATTATGAAAGAGAATCATTAGGAAAACAAAAAGCAGAAAGCAAGGAAAGGGAAGAAGAAGCAAAGGATAAAGGAACAATGAAATATGAGAACTTCAGGAGGACTGCAGACAAATTCTAATGCTACTGTGGTCGTATTCAACACTGATTTACACCCCTTATTCAATCTCATGGAATTGAATAGGACTGTAAGTTAGCACAAAGTTTGACCATCTGTCTTTTGAGAGTAATATATATCAGATAGCAACATGATATGCCAAATCCTGACCTTGCCATCTAAACTGTGGAACATCCCCCAGGCAGCAAAACTTTTGTGGTTCTCCTGAAGGTTGGATAGAGGAGGAGCCAATGCATAGGGGAGTTTCTCTAGAACTAGGGTGGCAAGAGCAGAGAGAGATCCTCTTTCCTCTCTAGGAAAAGATGTCTAAGGATTGTAAAGAGCACACCTGTGGCCCTTTCCCCACTCATTCCCCTAAAAAAAACCACCCCAATCTATGTCATACTCTTCCAAGAGATGGGAGAGACAGCAGATGGGGGCAATTAGCAAATGGACTGGGAAGAAGCATGTGCGCCCTTTCCCATAATCCCAGAAAAACTGACAGGCTTCCAGGGAGAGTGCCACCTCACCCCAAAAAGATGCAGTTCAGGGGGAGGACAGGGAAAGACAACACATGTAGCAGACCTGAGATGTGGGGGTTGATGGGAGAGCACCCATCTCCCTAAAAGCTGGCAGCGAAGCATAGCAGAGACCTCAGTGAATGAGTTATAGTACTAGTTTGCCCACTATTGCTGTGGAGCCTCATTAATTAAAATAATTAAAATGATTCTTTTACTCTATTCCCATTATTTATGCTATTATTTATAATATTTATTATAGTTGAATACACCCACTTTTTAAAAAAAATATGTAAAATGTTATAGAACAAATGTACTTAAAACAATGTTTTCTTGATTTATTTAACCTATTACATTGCCTTGAAGGTCAATTTTCCTGGACCTTGTTGGACACCAGTTTCAAATCTGTACACGAAATTTAAAATAATTGTTTGTAACCACTGGAATGCAGTAACTCCAGGATCAAATCAATTCTGTTACTGGAATTAAAGGGGAAAGAAATATACATCTATATGCCAGTCTCATAGACTCCTAATTCTGTTCACTGATCATCAGCTGTATTATAAAGGCTGAAATCTGTCCTCAGATGCACACATGCCACTTCCTTTGACTTCAGTGGCAGCCTGACACATACATTCAAGGACAGAATCTGGCCCTAGGTGTTGTGATCTCATCAAAGGAGTGAAGTGGATTCCCTATGGAAATAGTGGGTACCCCTTCCGAAAACCAGTAAATATGAATTTTTCACTTATACTTTCCAAATTTAACTTTGCAGGTCATTGACAACACATTTAAATAAAGATGAACCCTTTGTGACTCAGTATCAGGACAGTAAGGCAGTCACTGTACCATTGGCTGTTATGTCCACCCTCATATCTAACCAATATCATTGGCTGTAGGACAAGTCATTGTCACCTTTATAGTTCCTAAAGCTCTCATTAACCCAGAAATCAACTCACTGGACTAAATGCTGAATACTAATTGCACTGCAAACTCCATTGCTTCATTATAGTGGATCTGCATTATCGTAGTAACTGAATACTTGAATATTAATAGACCTACACAAGTGGGGAGGAAAATCACTTCTTCAAAGGTCAAGCTGCAGGATCTCTTCTGAGAATCCAAAAGAAAGTTAGAAGAGGAAGAGAAAGAGATAAAATGGAATAGGAGAGGCTCTGAAAGTGTCATTATCTTTATTTATTATAAGTACTAGAGAATTAGTGAAGAGACAATAAGGAAGTCTGGAGAAGTGTTAGAGAGGGCAACAGCATTGAATAGACAGCATCCATCAAGTGTAATGAAGCTTCAGGAATGACCAGAAGGTTTGTGGAAAGTTAAAAAGGCCTAGTCTGTGAATCTGTAGATTATAGAGTGAGCAAGGGCATCCCCAGGATGTCTAATGATTTATGAGAATACAGGGAAACAACCCAAAAGACAAGGAAGTAAAAAACAAAACAAAAAAACCTGGAACATTGGAGGAGGATGGAAACAACCAAGAAAGTTAAGTGAATGTTGGGCATTTTAAGGGGCAGCTAAGAGTCAATGTTAATAGAGTAAATGAGACAGCTATTAATATGGAATCTAAATTTACAATAGAAACTTATTTACATTAGGTTTATAATAATTTATGATAGATCCAGGGGTGAGAGTTGGCCGGGGGGAAATAACAGCCTTTAAATGATTTTCGCTGTAGGTCACTTGTGTGTCCTTTACCCAAGAAAGCCTGGCAACTGCTTGAAGGTTTTTGAAAACCTTTCTGAATGTATTGTCATCTTATTTTTCGTTAAAAAAGATTTTTTTGTTTTTGCTTTTTAATATCTAACATGTTAGTACTTGAAAACCTCATCATTACAACATTCTATATTGACCACCTAATGTTTAGTAGGACTTAAACGAAACCGTGATAGTAGAATGATTCAGCATACTTGCTTACACAAAGCTAACACATCAAAAATAATGAAAAAAACCAGCCTTACTGGTTTACATCAGACATTAGAAAATGAAAACATTACCTTGCCAAGTGAAAATGTGAAACAGAAAAAGATCTTTCAGAAAATATCTTGTGTGCTTTAACTGAGGGAAGCAAAGTCTGGTTGGGGGTATTTCTCTATGTCTTTACAGGGATAACAAAGATGAACTAGTTCAGAAAAATCAACAGCAAAAGCTTCTTTTTAATCTTTTGTGTGATAGTCGCCATGTTGGCTAATATACTGGGGAATGAACAAGAGATTTTCAATGCTAAAAATCATATGCTGTTACAGCTTAAGGAAAAGCTCTCTATCTGTGGTTCTAACAGTTTCATATCCTAGAGCTGAGTGGAGGATGGAAAATCTGTTTTCCAAATGATTTCAAAATTTTGAAATATAGCTTTGTTCCAACAATTTCAAAATTCACTGTAAAATAAATTAAAAAATAGAATAGTTGCAAATCAATTGAAATAATTCATTCATATAAAAAGTGAAAGTAGGCCAAATTATGAAGGATGAATATATAAAAAAACCCACAAGCATGTAGGGACAAAATTAGAAAGGATAAGGCACAAAATGAGGTTAAACTATCTAGGACTTTAAAGGTAAGAAGAAAACATTTTACAAATACATTAGAAGCAAAAGGAAGACCAAGGACAGGGTAGGCCTATTCAATGAGGAGGTAATGACAATAACAGAGAACACAGCAATAGCTGCAGTGTTAAATGCATTTTTTTCTTCAGTATTCACCAGAAAGGTTAACAGTGATCAGAAGACTAACACAGCTAACATCAGTGTAAATGGGGTAGGATCTGAGGCTAAAATGGGGGGGGGGAATTAAGAATTACTTAGACAAGTTAGATGTATTCAAGTTGGAAGGGCCTGATGAACTACATCCTAGAATACTTAAGGAACTGGCTGAAGAGCCATTTGAGCCATTGGCAATTATCTTTGAGAACTCTTGGAGGAAAGGAGAGATCCCAGAGGACTGGAAAAGGGCAAATATAGTACCCATCTATAAAAAGGGAAATAAGGACAACCCAGGGAATTATATACTAGTCATCTTAACTATGGTACCTGGAAAGATAATAGAACAAATCAATCAATTTTTGAGCATGTATAAAATAATAAGGTGATAAGTAACAGTCAACATGGATTTGTCAAGAACAAATCATGTCAATCCAAACTAATATCCCTCTTTGACAGGGTAATAGGCCTTGTGGATAGAGGGGAAGCAGTAATGCTTTTCATAGTATCTCAAATGACCTTCTCATAAGCAAACCAGAGAAATATAGCCTAGACAGGTCAACCAACAAAAGGTTTCCCAACTGGTTAGAAAACCATACTCAGGGAATAGTTATCAGTGATTCACAGTCAAGCTGGAAGGACATATTGAGTGGAATCCCACAGGGATCTGTCTTGGGTCCTGTTTCCATTCCAGATCTTCATAAATAATTTGGATAATGGCATAGAGAGTACACTTATAATGGATCACAAACTAAATATGAGTCAACAACGTAATACTGTTGCAGAAAAAGCAAACATTGTTCTGGGATGTATTAGTAGGTGTGCTGTGAGCAAGACAAAAGTAATTCTTCCACTCTACTCAACACTGATAAGGCCTCAACTGGAGTTCTTCAGGAAAGATGTGGACAAATTGGATAACATCCAGAAGAGAGTAACAAAAATGATTAAAGGTCTAGAAAACATGACGTACGAGTAAAGATTGAAAATTTGGGTTTGTTTAGGCTGGAGAAGAGAAGACTGACTGGGGACATGATAATAGCCTTCAAGTACATAAAACATTATTGTAAAAAGGAGGAGGATAAATTGTTCTTCTTATGCAGTGAGTACAGGACAAGAAGTAATGGGCTTAAATTGCAGGAAGGGAGATTTAAGTTAGATAGGAGGCAAAACTTCCTAATTGAATGGGTATTTAAGCACTGGAACAAATTATCTTGGAAGGTTATGGAATCTCCATCATTGGAAGATTTTAAGAACAGGTGAGAAAAACACTTGTCAGGGATGGTCTAGATAATACTTAGTCCTGCCTTAGAGCAGAGGACTGGACTCAACCTACTGAGGTCCCATCCAGTTCTACATTTCTATTTTGATTTGAATTTTACTCTATATTCTATTTTAAAATAGAATATAATACAAATTATATTTTTGAAACAAAGTAATTTCAAAACAATAAATCAAAATGTTTCATTCTGAAACATTGAAATAGAATATTTTGACACTGTTGGAACGTCTTTTTCCCAGTTTTACTCCAAAATGAAATTTCAGGGAGGTTAACACAATTTCACAAAGTGTATTGATCGTTGGAATTGCATTCCCTTATGGGAAATGGTTCTGCTGAAGTTTTTCCAACCTGCTTTATCACCAGGCACAGAGGAGAACCTTTAATGCACACTTCCAAGTTTGTTGCACTTGCACTCAACCAAATTTTTTTGTTTTTGAAAACAAGAGTCAGGAAAGATTTGGTAAGTCAATTTATTTTCCGTTATCTCCCTTATGACAGGTAACATCTTTAGCAGAGACCAGACATTTCTTTCTGTTCTTTGGCAGCAGGCCATGCCACCAGAGGGGAGCCAATTGGCTCTTTCTTCCTTTTTGACAGTGAATTCTATCTTCAGAGCCACTGAAGACAGAATAAAACTACAGAGACAAGGAAGATAATCATTTCTGTTTATTCTGTACTGGTTAGACTACTACTGGTTGGAATACTCTGCATAAATATGGGCATTATACAATAGAAATGATAGAGAAAATTGAGAGATTGCAAAGAAGAGTAACTAGAATGATAAAGTGTCTAAAGTGAAATGTAACACAAAGAGAGATTAAGGAAAATAAATGTGGATTAAATAAAAAAGCCTCTGACATCAATCCAACATTAAGCCTGCACAGTTAAAATCACAAAAAGACAGGAACTGCAAACATTAAGGTTTCAGTAGGAATGCTAACTCAACTGCACTGCACATCCTTGATGATGCACAACACAAGTTTTATGATGCGCAAATTTAAACAGAAAAACCTGATAAAAATTACACAGGTGTAATGTGACAAGTTAGCCTCTCTGTTCAAACTCAAGCTCTGCATTTCTTGTTTTTTGGTGATTTTACCAATGAAGTTGAAATGTTGCATTTACATTTTTAAAATGTAATATTCTTATTTTTAAAAGAAAAAGGAAAATCTCCTGTGCTTAAATGATGTTAGCCTTTAAATGACTGCAACTAGTCTGAAGTTCACACTTTCCTGTATTGTTGCTATTGGTTGGTTGGAGATTGGTTTCTGAAATGCTAGGTTGTTACAACAGCAGCATAGTTGTTTACATTGTGATGGCTCTAACCTTACAATATAACAAACTTTTTAAATAAAAATAAAAGCTTGCATATGAGGCAAAAATAGGAAGGATGAAGTTGAGATTACAGGATTTGAAAGGGGTGTTTTTGCACCCATGATTTCCTCCTGAGGTTAATATAGGTTTTTTGGAGAATTTTGCTGGTCCCCTCCGGCCATGCCAGCTTAATTGTGTGAGATGCTGAGCACTCAGGTTCTGCTCCAAAAAAATACTCAAGCATCTCCTTGATTGAAGCAAAGAAATAGTTCCAATGAAGTCAATGGGCTTATTATAGAATCATAGGACTGGAAGGGACCTTGACAGGTCATCTAATCTAGTTCCCTGCACTCATGGCAGGAATAAGTGTTATCTAGACCATTCCTGACAGGTGTTTGTCTAACCTGCTCTTAAAAAATCTTCAATGATGGAGGTTCCACAACCTCCCTAGGCAATTTATTCCAGTACTTAACCATCCTGACAGTTAGGAAGTTTTTCCTAATGTCCAACCTAAACCTCCCTTGCTGCAATTTAAGCCCATTGCTTCTTGTCCTATCCTCAGAGGTTAAGAAGAACAATTCCCTCCTCCTTGTAACAACCTTTTATGTACTTGAAAACTGCTATCATGTCCCCTCTCAGTCTTCTCTTTTCCAGACTAAACAAACCCATTTTTTTCAACCTTCCCTCATAAGTTATGTTTTCTAAACCTTTAATCATTTTTGTTGCTCTTCTCTGGACTTTCTCCAATTTGTCCACTTTTTTCCTAAAACGTGGCACCCACAACCAGACACAATACTCCAGTTGAGGCCTAATCAGCAGGGAGTAGAGCAGAAGAATTACTTCTTGTGTCTTGCTTACAACACTCCTACTAATACATCCCAGAATGACATTTACTTTTTTGCAACAGTGTTACCCAGTTGACTCATATTTAGTTTGTGATCCACTATGACCCCCAGATCCCTTTCCACAATATTCCTTTCTAGGCAGTCATTTCCCATTTTGTATGTGTTCAACTGATTGTTCCTTCCTAAATGGAGTACTTTGCATTTGTCCTTATTGAATGTCATCCTATTTACTTCAGACCATTTCTCCAGTTTGTCCTGATCATTTTGAATTTTCATTCTATCTGCCAAAGCACTTGCAACCCCTCCCAACTTTTATTGTCCGCAAACTTTATTAGTGTACTCTCTATGCCATTATCTAAATAATTGATGAAGATATTGAACAGAAATGTATCCAGAACTGATCCCTGCAGGACCCCACTCATTATGCCCTTCTAGCATGATTGTGAACAGCTGATAACTACTCTTTGGAATGGTTTTCCAACCAGTTTTGCACCCACCTTACGAGAGCTCCATCTAGGCTGCATTTCCCTAGTTTGTTTATGAGAAGGTCATGAGAGACAGTATCAAAAGCTTTATTAAAGTCAAGATATACCACGTTTACTGCTTTCCCCCCATCCACAAGGCTTGTTACCCTGTCAAAGAAAGCTAACAGGTGGATTTGACATGATTTGTTTTTGATAGATCCATGCTGACTGTTACTTATAACCTTATTATCTTCTTGATGTTTGCAGAAAGGAGTTGGGCCATATTTTTCAAAGAATAGTCATCTCTGAGCTTACACTATGGGTCCTAAATATCAATCGAAGAGGTGAATGTTTTTGAAAAATGCAAGCATATAAAAACAGGGACATATAATGGAAGCTCTTTGTTAATTTAAATAAAGGTCAGAAGTAACAGGAGCTTGTCATGCTAACCAGGGAAAATGGAGCATACAGGGGGACATGTTCATGGTGCACACATACATATATACACACACACACACCCATCTGTAAATATAAATATAAGGAAGAAGTTATTCTCACCAATTAGAGATACGATTAGAAAAACAGATTTGTAACAACACAGGAACATATCAGTTTAAAAACTGAATATCTGACGGTGAGATCAACTTGGGAAGGAAACCAATTTGCGAAAAAAGTCAGAGAATGAGAAAGTCACTAAAATCCTTCTGGTCATAGCTTGAGAGACTGGCAATAGTTTATAGCCATTAACGTTCTACAAAAAATAATCTTAAAAAAGCAGGGGCTTGGACTGTCTCAGGCTATAGCATCTTCTCTCTTATGTTGAAGATTGGTTTGTTAGCTTTTCCTGGATGAAAAGAATGAACAGAAGATGCATGAACAGAAGATCACGCCTCTCCTGCCAACTTCAAATAGCTTCTCAGCCTAGCTTCTCTCAACCTTCATCATTTCAATGACAAAACTGTGTGACCCCTTCTCTGACCTCAAGCTTTTACAAAATGGAAACACTGCTATGTTAGCGTGCTACCTACTACAACCTTTTAGAAAAAGGTTCTTACAGATGTCATGTGGTTGTAGCTTTGTGGAAAACATAAAATCATTCTGTGGGATTTGTGTATCTTCAATACTGATCAGTGTCAAAATGAAATCTTACAGGCTTTATCTGTTTTTTGCTGCTTGATCAATTTCCATCTCATTATGCCCAGCACTAGCTTTCAGGATTAGCTAATAGTCATAGATACTAGCCTTGACATAGAAGGAAAAAAAGCTATTAAATTTTGATCTTCTAGTTCTCCCCAGAGGTAGGAAACAACAACAAAGTAATTTACCCCCTTATTAAGAAGGTGATTCAGGGCATAGCTATCAGCATATAACCACTGGCTGCCTCTTTTGTGCATAGATATTACCCATTAGTGTACCATGTTTTAATGCATTATTATCATTAAAGCCAATACTTTGGGGCTATAACCTTGGCAGTTTAGTTCCTTCACAGCATTCTAGTGAGAAAAGATATCAATGGAAATCTGGAGATTTAATTATTAAAATGTAATTCATTTTGCTCATTCTAAAGCACAATTCTTTTATTCTGCATGTTTCAGTTAATGAAAGTCAGATTCAATTATATTTTAGGAAATGAACTTGATCTAAAGGGGTTTATCAGCTTTCACAAAGGATTGTAGGAAAACATTTTGCTAGCAAAAGCTGGCTGGTTAGATTTAGAAAAAAAAAATGTAAGGAAAAATCAACACAGAAGAGGGGGACAAATATGCAGCTGTTTAAAGCTGCATTTGTATGATTTTTAAAATGAGCATTTTAACAGCAAATATTAGAGATGGGCAAAAGTCTGAACACCCTTACATTTTGGTGGGGATGACATTGTTTAGAGTATGAACAAGCTTCAGAGCTGAATTCTGCAACCAGTCCTTTTGTCTGTAATGAGCTGAGCCAAAATGTCAGATTTGAAAAAAAAATGTTAATTTAGTGGGTGTTCACATCCAATTTTGTAGTTCAATCTCATCTCTAGTAAACATGGTAATAATTTTACCTTCTAGTTTCAGTGGTGGATTCTGCTGCATATACAAGGTCATTATTTAACAAATTGTCCAGTATCTTCTGGGCTAGACTAACTTATATTGTCTTATATTGTCTTTATATAAGACTTATATTGTCATCTTTCATAAAATCCTAATTCCAGAGGTTGATAACTTGACTTTGTTTAGATGACTTCAGAGGTTTCAAATGCAATAACCCTGAACCCTAATGAATACATAGCAGTAAACATTTAGGGGTAGGTAGCAGAGCATAATAAATATTCAATAAATGAAGAATAAAATAATTTAATTATAAGTTAATGCTGTTGGCTGGAATTGTTATGTGCACAGTAGGAGTTATTTCAGTTTCATAAATGTCTTATTTGATGATGATTGGTGCTGAATCGTCCTTCTTTGAGTTGTCTCTAAATCAATCTGATGTCAGAAGAAGATGGGAAGGTGAGCTGAAGAATGATGAGGAATTCCCATTAATTGTAGCATGTGTGATAACAAATGATTTGAGGGAATGGTTGGTTTTGCAGACAGTCAGTGGGAAGGAGAAGCACGGATAAGATAAATGCCAAAAGAGAACTAGGGTTGATAGTAGACTGCAATTTAGATGCAAGTTTGCAATGGGTTGTGATGGCAAATAACGGATAATGCAATTTGCATACACAGAGGCATCAGGGAGATACAGCCCTACTCAAATGAACCCTTAAGATCACATCCAGGATACCGCATGCTGGCAAAGTACATCTACTTTTATCCTCCATATTCTTTGGCAAAAGTACCACTTCTCCCTCACATGAGACTGTTGCTGCTGGTTGTGCCTTTTTGAAACAACAGCAACTTCTTGTGTTTTCTCTTCTGTCTCTGCTGCCCTCCTCACTGTTAGTAATCCTGTCACCTGGTTACTGTAGACAACAACTACTTTTAACAACAGACAACAGCCTTTGGCAGAGGGGAGAGATGAGGGGAAAGAGTGATGCACTCTCTGGATGCCCCCCCCAAAAGCCTTGCATTAAGTTTAAAATGTTCTGTTTAAATGCTCAGTTTTGGTCAGACACTTCCATTTTCTGAGAGAGAGGGGGGAAAAAAATAAAGGCCCCAATCTGGCATGTTGTACGGCTATGAAGTCTCACTGAAGTCAATATTAGGTTGATGTTTTTTTTAAATGCATGGAAGGGGGTTCATCTGACCTCCTTCTGGAAGCCAGTGAACAGCTGGGCACTGTAAATGTTGCTAGGCAGGATAGCAAGAAGGGTATAATGTGCAGAAATCATGGAAGAGTTGCAGTCAACTTTGATGCAAGTAAAGCGAGGAAAGATCACAAAAAATCCTTAGATTCTAGTATGATTGTTCGTTTCACAATTAAATTTCATCTCTCCATCATTTACTGTAAATTATTAATACCTACCACTGAAATCACATATAAACTTTATGAAAAGGCCTACATTGGCAAGTCATTCTAAATTATCTTTTTCTTGGTCTTTTAGACTCTTCAGTAAACTTTGGATTTTGACCTTTTACAATTTACTCACGCATACACATCCATATACACATACAACCATCTCAGAATGACTTTGAATACATTTTGAGAGGTAGACTGGCTTACTTAAAAATTAATTCCCGAAGAAAGCAAAAACACCTTTAAAAACCCCACAGAAGTATTGTTTGAAGGACAAGCCTGAAGCGGTTTACTTTCTGTTGACATTTTGGCTTTTATCTCCTGCAATAGCTCCAACAAACAAGATCTGGGCTTCCTGCTGCTAGACAGCACTGTATTAAACTGGTTTTTTTTTTTAAAAAAAAAGGCTGTTCCAAAAGGTATAGTGTATGTACGAACCCCAAACTTGATGACTTAGATTAGTTTGGCACTGGAGAAAGTTACTTTATAAAAAGTAAAGGGATGTGCATATCATTTGTGATACAGGATATTTTTCTCTCTGACTGTGATATCTTCTGTTGTAGGTGAAGTCTGTGGCTGTTTTAGATATACCAGGAACAGGCCAATAGAATATATATAAATTAATGGCCTAAATGATATAGATTACTTTATAAATAAAAAATAAAAATCAAGATTTCTTAATTTGTGTTGGGAAAAAATAAATTTTAAACAACTCTTTTAACAAACACCTACTTGAGGTCTTGGGAAGGTTCTGCTCTGATATGGGGTGTCTCCACAGAGTGCCCAAACACTGCCCCTTCTGTGCCTAAAATAAACACATAAATAAAATACAGTACAATTATACTGGAAAACAAAAACACATTCAATTCTATAACTATCAATCGACATACTAGGACACAATACTTGGTTGATTCATTTGTTTATGCTTCTGCATCTCATTATCAACAAGGTTTCTTCAGATTCAACATTTATTTTTTGCATTAAAGAAAATGTTATTGCTTATGTCAAAATCTGTATTGAGAGTACTAGAAACTGCAGTCATCTATATATCCACAGAACAACGTTAACTTAAATAATGGAAGTCCAAACTTTCCAGCATTGGTGTGCCCACCAGTGTACCCATCTCAACACTTTTAGAGAAATCATGTTAAAGGTCAAAATTTTTAAAAAGATAAAGAATGTAAGTATTAACAACAAAAATGTATGGTCAAACTTTCAGAAGTGTCCAGTAATTTTGTGTGCCTCAGTTTTTGTGTGTCTAGCTTGAGATATCATGTTCCTGGTCTTTAAAGGTTTTGAAAATGCACCAGCTCTCTTATTCTTCTGAAGATACCAACTATTTTGAATCTCTTTACCCTTTTCATGTCTTACATTCCCTGGCCAGGAGACATTGGCTCACTAATTTACTGATGACAACATTTCTGAAACGGCCACTAATTCTGAAAGCCTCATTTTTGGGTGCCTAGCAGGAGACACCCTGGTGTGTGTTGCTGAACACCCAAAAACAGAGGCATACAGAATAAGTGAATATTTCTGAATACTCAATTTATATAAGCATCTATAATTTCAGATGCTCACACAAAGCTTAACGAATAAGGCTATTTTACCATTTTCAGTCAAAACTGGGTTTTTATGAAAAATAAGGTTCAATTAAATGAAATTTTTCACAAAAAGAATCTAGTTTCTATGGAATCATTTTGACTTTTCATTGAAGAAACTAAGAAACAAAAAACTTTTGGTTTTCAACCAAAATTTTTATTTTTCAGCAAAAAGCTGAAAGTTTCTGACAGCATCTCCCTCTCCCCATTTTTTGACTAGTTCTTTTAACTAACAAGCTTAAATAATACACTGTTCCCAAATAGGTTCATCTTTCCTGTACTTAACCTACTGTCTTCTTCTATCCGTCTAGACTGTGGATATGAACTATGCACAGGCAGCCTGACCCACACTCTGGCAGTGGGTTCTTTATTTGGAGTGCCCTTCACGTTTAAGTCACTCAGGTTGATCTCTGAAGAACAGACCTATGCCAGACTAGGCTGGCTGTTTCTTGCGCACATGCTCAGGTTTAACTGATTGCCATATGTGGGACTGGGAAGGAATTTCCCCCCGGGTTAGATGAGCAAAACCTCTGGGGGCTTTTTGATGTTCCTCTGCAGCATGTTTGTGTGGATGTCTTGCCAGAATTATCTGGGTACCTCTCATTTAATCATTTCCCTGTCAATGCAGAAGCCTCAAATACTGGTGAACCTTGGTCCTTCCTATTCTGTGACTGTGGCACATCATAGTGTAGTTTCCTATGGGTCTCATTTACTTTGGTCTCATTTCCATTGCCGGATTTAGTGTGTGGGTGCTTGATGGTGTTGGTGGCCTATGATATGCAGGAAGTCAGATTAGATGATCTAGTGGTCTCTTCTGGCCTTACACTGTATGACTCTGCTCACATGACCAGGAAAACCGAGAAGTCTGCTGCTTGCCAGGAGCTAGGATTCACGATGTGACAGAGAGACTGCCAATACTCATCAAGCCCTCGGATTGCTACCCCTTCCTGCTTCTTTATGTGGCCACCAATGATACTGCCAAGAATGACCTTGAGCAGACCACTGCAGACTACGTGGCTCTGGGAAGAAGGATAAAGGAGTTTGAGGCACAAGTGGTGTTTTTGTCCATCCTCCCCGTAGAAGGAAAAGGCCTGGGTAGAGACCGTTGAATCGTGGAAGTCAACGAATGGCTACGCAGGTGGTGTCGGAGAGAAGGCTTTGGATTCTTTGACCATGAGATGGTGTTCCAAGAAGGAGGAGTGCTGAGCAGAGACAGCTCCACCTAACGAAGAGAGGGAAGAGCATCTTTGGAAGCAGGCTGGCTAACCTAGTGAGGAGGGCTTTAAACTAGGTTCACTGGGGGAAGGAGACCAAAGCCCTGAGGTAAGTGGGGACGTGGGATATGGGGAGGAAGCATGAGCAGGAGAATGCGAAAGGGGAGGGCTCCTGCCTCATACTAAGAAAGCAGGACAAACAGCAACTTATCTCAAGTGCCTATACACAAATGCAAGAAGCCTCGGAAACAAACAGGGAGAACTGGAAGTCCTGGCACAGTCAAGGAATTATGATGTGATTGGAATAACAGAGACTTGGTGGGATAACTCACATGACTGGAGTACTGTCATGGATGGATATAAACTGCTCAGGAAGGACAGGCAGGGCAGAAAAAGTGGGGGAGTTGCACTGTATGTAAGAGAGCAGCATGACTGCTCAGAGCTCCGGTATGAAATTGCAGAAAAACCTGAGTGTCTCTGGATTAAGTTTAGAAGCGTAAGCAACAAGCCTGATGTCATGGTGGGAGTCTGCTATAGACCACCGGATCAGGGGGGTGAGGTGGACGAGGCTTTCTTCCGGCAACTCACGGAAGTTACTAGATCACAGGCCCTGGTTCTCATGGGAGACTTCAATCACCCTGATATCTGCTGGGAAAGCAATACAGCGGTGCACAGACAATCCAGAAGTTTTTGGAAAGTGTAGGGGACAATTTCCTGATACAAGTGCTGGAGGAACCAACTACGGGCAGAGCGCTTCTTGATCTGCTGCTCACAAACTGGGAAAAATTAGTACAGGAAGCAAAAGTGGAGGGGAACTTGGGAGGCAGTGACCATGAGATGGTCGAGTTCAGGATCCTGACACAGGGAAGAAAGGAGAGCAGCAGAATACGGACTCTGGACTTCAGAAAAGCAGATTTTGACAACCTCAGGGAACTGATGGCAGGATCCCCTGGGAGAATAACATGAAGGGGAAAGGAGTTCAGGAAAGTTCACTGTATTTTAAAGAATCCTTATTGAGGTTACAGGGACAAACCATCCTGATGTGTAGAAAGAATAGTAAATATGGCAGGCGACCAGCTTGGCTTAACAGTGAAATCCTTGCTGATCTTAAACACAAAAAAGAAGCTTACAAGAAGTGGAAGATTGGACAAATGACCAGGGAAGAGTATAAAAATATTGCTTGGGCGTGCAGGAATGAAATCAGGAAGGCCAAATCACACTTGGAGTTGCAGCTAGCAAGGGATGTTAAGAGTAGCAAGAAGGGTTTCTTCAGGTATGTTAGCAAGAAGAAGAAAGTCAAGGAAAGTGTGGGCCCCTTACTGAATGAGGGAGGCAACCTAGTGACAGAGGATGTGGAAAAAGCTAATGTACTCAATGCTTTTTTTGCCTCTGCCAAGGTCAGCTCCCAGACTGCTGCACTGGGCAGCACAGTATGGGGAGGGGGTGACTAGCCCTCTGTGGAGAAGGAAGTGGTTCGGGACTATTTAGAAAAGCTGGACGAGCACAAGTCCATGGGGCTGGATGCACTGCATCCGAGAGTGCTAAAGGAGTTGGCAGATGTGATTGCAGAGCCATTGGCCATTATCTTTGAAAACTCCTGGACGACTGGAAAAAGGCTAATATAGTGCCCATCTTTAAAAAAGGGAAGAAGGAGGATCCTGGGAACTACAGGCCAGTCAACCTCACCTCAGTCCCTGGAAAAATCATGGAGCAAGTCCTCAAGGAATCAATTCTGAAGTACTTAGAGGAGAGGAAAGTGATCAGGAACAGTCAGCATGGATTCACCAAGGGCAAGTCATGCCAGACTAATCTAATTGCCTTCTATGACAAGATAACTGGCTCTGAGGGGAAAGCAGTGGATGTGTTGTTCCTTGACTTTAGCAAAGCTTTTGACACGGTCTCCCACAGTATTCTTGCCAGTAAGTTAAAGAAGTATGGGCTGGATGAATGGATGATAAGGTGGATAGAAAGCTGGCTAGATTGTTGGGCTCAACGAGTAGTGATCAATGGCTCCATGTCTAGTTGGCAGCCAGTATCAAGTGGAGTGTCCCAAGGGTTGGACTTGGGCCGGTTTTGTTCAATATCTTCATTAATGATCTGGAGGATGGTGTGGATTGCATCCTCAGCAAGTTTGCAGATGACACTAAATTGGGAGGAGAGGTAGATATGCTGGAAGGTAGGGACAGGATACAGAGGGACCTAGACAAATTAGAGGAATGGGCCAAAAGAAATCTGATGAGGTTCAACAAGGACAAGTGCAGAGTCCTGCACTTAGGACGGAGGAATCCCATGCACTGCTACAGACTAGGGACCAAATGGCTCGGCAGCAGTTCTGCAGAAAAGGACCTGGGGGTTACAGTGGATGAGAATCCAGATATGAGTTAACAGTGTGGCATTGTTGCCAAGAAGGTCAATGGCTTTTTGGGCTGTATAATTAGGGGCATTGCCAGCAGATCAAGGCACGTGATCGTTCCCCTCTATTCGACATTGGTGAGGCCTCACCTGGAGTACTGTGTCCAGTTTTGGGTCCCACACTACAAGAATGATGTGGAAAAATTGGAAAACATCCAGTGGAGGGCAACAAAAATGATTAGGGGACTGGAACACATGACTTATGAGGAGAGGCCGAGGGAACTGGGATTGTTTAGTCTGCGGAAGAGAAAGGGGAGGGGTGATTTGATAGCTGCTTTCAACTACCTGAAAGGGGGTTCCAAAGAGGATGGATCTAGACTGTTCTCAGTGGTAGCAAATGACAGAACGAGGAGTAATGGTCTCAAGTTGCAGTGGGGCAAGTTTAGGTTGGATATTAGGAAAAACTTTTTCACTAGGAGGGTGGTGAAGCACTGGAATGCGTTACCTAGGGAGGTGGTGGAATCTCCTTCCTTAGAAGTTTTTAAGGTCAGGCTTGACAAAGCCCTGGCTGGGATGATTTAATTGGGGATTGGTCCTGCTTTGAGCAGGGGGTTGGACTAGATGACCTCCTGAGGTCCCTTCCAACCCTGATATTCTATGATTCTATGACTCTAGGAGTGTAATGTTCCTCCCCAATTAAGAGGTGATCAAGGATGGAGAAACAGGCAGACTGATTGGCTGGCTCTAGAAAAGAACCTGCTGTTGAAGGCAAGATATGATGGTTGTGCAATCATCTAAAAGGATCACATGCTTACACAAAAGGTTCACTTTGAGATTTAAGGGAATATTCAGTGAAATACTTATTTTATCAAAATTAGTTTTCCCATCTCAGATAATAAATAATTTCAAAACAAAGATGCAAAATTTGACAATATTTTTTCCACTTTAAGCCTTTCTTTAAAATATACTGAAGAAATTTGGCAACATTTAATAAACATCCCATTAAAGCAAAAAAGGCTGTTTGCAAAGTGGGAATAATCAGGAATGTAATAAGAAGGCTAAGAGGACAGATACTGACTCTCAGACAAAAGTTCCATAAAACTGGTATTATTCTTTACTCTGAGACATAAGGATAAAACACATATATCAGCCATTTAAATGACTAACTATGTATTTACTATATAGCAATACCAAACCTATATTGTTAGCCATTCAGAAGATTAGGGCTTTTTTTGAGAATATATTGATATCTATTTTTTGTTTATTGCCTTTGTATTAGAGCCATATTTTAGTTTTGTTACCCATTCTCTCTACAAATTTTCTATCATTGTTACTAAATCAACAACCATGTGCCTGTAAGCTCTTTCTCTCTCCTTTTTAAGATGGAATAGTGGACTATGTGTAATAAAAACAGATTCAGTGCTATGCCATAAAGAAGTCCTCACTAGACCACTGACAATAAAAGGGAAAAGAACTACATAAAATGAATATATTTCCACTCACCCTATATTACTAGAAATAGGGCTGAGGAGAATGTCAAGTATCCTAATGCCTGAACATTAAATCTTCTAGGATTAAATATTGTATTTCAAATTGTTTCTGATATTTCTTTATTTTTGAGCACTACTTTTTGTATTTCTAAACATAGCTTTTTACAAATCTTATTAAATAATTGTAGAAATACAATGTACAGTACAGATACATCACTCTAGATGTAACAATATTTTAAACACTTTGCTGAACTAAACTATGATGATAAGATTAAGAAAACAGCTATGGTGAGCAGATTAAAGAAGAAAGAAAACTGAAATGGGATGTTATATTATTTTAACATTTTGCCGTGATAGAGGGAAAATGTCCTCAACTTGAAGCCTCAGTTAAAACTGAAGGATGGTGTTGATTTCCTTGGCTAAAAATTACGGTAGTTATTCTTCTTCTAAAAGCTGCTTGCACAGGAGATTTTCTGAAATGGTTGATGCTACTGTGGTTAACAGAGGGGGGACTTAAGGAGGTCTAATGGGCTGTAATAGCAGCAGGTATCGATATACCTGAGATAGCTTTAATCTTGCTAGTTTGGGTACTGACAGTGTAGCCACAGCAGCACAGACTTCAGTGTGGATTAAAGCTCTAGGCTTTCATCTCGAGAGATGTAAATTTTGTAAATCCTTATTTAAGTCACAGTGCAAAACAGTTGGGTGGATTCATCCCAGCTGCTATTTTTAAATGCTACAAAACATAATTTATGGGAAAATCCACTTCAAACCACCAAACCCAGCTGACTATTATAGAGATCTACAGGAAAGGAGAGGGAGAAATCTTCCTCCAACACCACAGAACATGAACAAAGCTGTGTTATGGAATCTATTCTGTTGTTTTGAGTAGCCTTTGCAAGCCTAGTACTGTCAGTAGACAGGGATGAGGGGAAGAGATGGACAAGAGCATCTGTATAGTGATAACTTCTCCAGCTACAGCCATATGCTGCCCTGCTTTCAAAACCCAAATCTTGCCTCCAGATGTAGTTCCATGAAGGGAACTCTTGTGGAGCTGGATTCCTTGCCACAAAGAGGGTGCTTCCTACATATCCTCAGCTCCTCCCCCCATCCTGGCCAGCAAAGCTGCACACATTTCACATCCAAGGGGCCTTCTGCAGGTGTGAAGGTGGGAACAAGACTTGAACGCATTGGAAATTTGTGCACAATTTAGAACGACCATCAGTCTCAACTTACGAAAGGCCTAAAATGATAGTAGCAGAGGTGGTAGAAAGTCAAGATTGAGGTGCTTAGGGGAAGCTTGAACAAACTATCTCTATACCAAGGGCCATATTCTACTCATATTCTATTGTGTGTGCCAAGCTACCACAGATAATTCTGTGCAAAGAACTAGAATATGGGCCATCACTGTCTCAAAGGCAACAGTAATCATTTTTCACTTTCATGAGTACATTTGCTTATGAATTGAGATATTTTTTCCTATAATACAGATTTGTTAAAAGGCAAATCCATTACATAAGCAGAGAGCTTTAACATGAACACAACTAAACTAAATTTTAGCACTGGGGACTAAGTAGAATCCTTAAAGACACATCTAACATTCAAAGACAGATGTGTTTTCCTTTACCTTCAGGAACATAATCCCACCTTACTTTTTTGAGAGAAAGAGAGAAGAAAGGTAAGTATAACTAGTTTTATAGCAAGTTCTTGATCCTCAGAAATGTGTCATTCTGCTCACCAGGGAAATACAATACTCCCTAGCAGAAGAGATGTGTTCACATATATATTATCTTATTTTTAGCAAGAGAGGTAAAAAAGATCAGTCCCTCAAAATCTACTGATATACCTCCCATGATAAAACACCAAGATTAAGAAAAACTCAAAGAACTAGCATAACAACTACAAATACCTTATTACTAGAAGCTAAAAAGAAAAGGAGAGTGGAATATATTGGAATAAAGCTAACATTGGAAATAAGGAATATATTGTATAAAGCTAACATGTTCTAGGTATTTTTTCTCTCATCTATGTGTCTGGGGAATGTTCAGTGGATAACTCCTATTAGTATTATACGAACTATATGTAAGTTCCCTAAGGTCATTGGTGGGAAATTAGGCTACTATCTCCACCCTTTACTATAAAATGACACTAGAAATGTGTGTGCCTATGAATATTACATGCCTTATCATAAATCATATCTATAATGTAGAAGTGTGATTCTCTTTCTGAAGACAAATTGGGATAAATAGGAAGAAACATATCCTTTATTTCTTATATTCTGAAGACTTGTCCTCAAGAATAAACCAAAGGATATTTTAGTGCTATTTGTTTTACTCAAAGGTAAAATGTGTGTCTTCTTTTAATGGATTGTGAAAGCTGCTTTATCTGGTACCCAAGACTCACAAGAATTTACAATATGAATGAGTTCAAAAAACTATAAGAATTTAAATGTCACACAGAGAAAAGTCCTTCATCAGGATAAGAGAGGTCCTTTTAAAATTTTCTAAAGTTAATTCAAAATAAGAATAATCTCTCTCAGTGACTGAAACTTGGCAGGAATGGAGATCTCTGGAAAGGGAGGCAAGCTAGTGACAGAGGATGTGGAAAAAGCTAATGTACTCAATGCTTTTTTTGCCTCTGTTTTCACTAACAAGGTCAGCTCCCAGACTGCTGTGCTGGGCAACACAAAATGGGGAAGAGATGGCCAGCCCTCTGTAGAGATAGAGGTGGTTAGGGACTATTTAGAAAAGCTGGACGTGCACAAGTCCATGGGGCCGGACGAATTGCATCCGAGAGTGCTGAAGGAATTGGCGGCTGTGATTGCAGAGCCCTTGGCCATTATCTTTGAAAACTCGTGGCGAACGGGGGAAGTCCCGGATGACTGGAAAAAGGCTAATGTAGTGCCCATCTTTAAAAAAGGGAAGAAGGAGGATCCTGGGAACTACAGGCCGGTCAGCCTCACCTCAGTCCCTGGAAAAATCATGGAGCAGGTCCTCAAAGAATCAATCCTGAAGCACTTAGAGGAGAGGAAAGTGATCAGGAACAGTCAGCATGGATTCACCAAGGGAAGGTCATGCCTGACTAATCTAATCGCCTTTTATGATGAGATTACTGGTTCTGTGGATGAAGGGAAAGCAGTGGATGTATTGTTTCTTGACTTTAGCAAAGCTTTTGACACGGTCTCCCACAGCATTCTTGTCAGCAAGTTAAGGAAGTATGGGCTGGATGAATGCACTATAAGGTGGGTAGAAAGCTGGCTAGATTGTCGGGCTCAACGGGTAGTGATCAATGGCTCCATGTCTAGTTGGCAGCCGGTGTCAAGTGGAGTGCCCCAGGGGTCGGTCCTGGGGCCCGTTTTGTTCAATATCTTCATAAATGATCTGGAGGATGGTGTGGATTGCACTCTCAGCAAATTTGCGGATGATACTAAACTGGGAGGAGTGGTAGATACGCTGGAGGGGAGGGATAGGATACAGAAGGACCTAGACAAATTGGAGGATTGGGCCAAAAGAAATCTAATGAGGTTCAATAAGGATAAGTGCAGGGTCCTGCACTTAGGATGGAAGAATCCAATGCACCGCTACAGACTAGGGACCGAATGGCTCGGCAGCAGTTCTGCGGAAAAGGACCTAGGGGTGACAGTGGACGAGAAGCTGGATATGAGTCAGCAGTGTGCCCTTGTTGCCAAGAAGGCCAATGGCATTTTGGGATGTATAAGTAGGGGCATAGCGAGCAGATCGAGGGACGTGATCGTTCCCCTCTATTCGACACTGGTGAGGCCTCATCTGGAGTACTGTGTCCAGTTTTGGGCCCCACACTACAGGAAGGATGTGGATAAATTGGAAAGAGTACAACGAAGGGCAACGAAAATGATTAGGGGTCTAGAGCACATGACTTATGAGGAGAGGCTGAGGGAGCTGGGATTGTTTAGTCTGCAGAAGAGAAGAATGAGGGGGGATTTGATAGCTGCTTTCAACTACCTGAAAGGGGGTTTCAAAGAGGATGGCTCTAGACTGTTCTCAATGGTAGCAGATGACAGAACGAGGAGTAATGGTCTCAAGTTGCAATGGGGGAGGTTTAGATTGGATATTAGGAAAAACTTTTTCACTAAGAGGGTGGTGAAACACTGGAATGCGTTACCTAGGGAGGTGGTAGAATCTCCTTCCTTAGAGGTTTTTAAGGTCAGGCTTGACAAAGCCCTGGCTGGGATGATTTAACTGGGACTTGGTCCTGCTTTGAGCAGGGGGTTGGACTAGATGACCTTCTGGGGTCCCTTCCAACCCTGATATTCTATGATTCTATGATTCTATGATTCTATGATTCTATGTAGTTAGGGAACTGAATTCAGTGGAACATGACAGAGAATGGATAACAATAAAAAGTCAACCTTTCGGAGAAAAAATAGAGAGGGCACTGAGTAAGGTACAAAGGAGGTTAAAGCAAAAATCACAAGTATGAGTGAAATTACTTCCAATTCCAGCTCTAGAAGAGAATGAGAACACCACAACAAACTTCATTTAGAATAAAGCATCTCCCCCAACAGCAGCCTAATGGACAAGAGGGATAATCTACTCAGAAACACTGAAAGAAGTTAAAGCAATCTGAGGCAGAATGGATGTAAGGAAAGAAATCCCCAGAACCCCTAGAGATGGCAGGTTTTAAAAAGACATTTCTCTGACAGAGAGCACCGCACAAATCATATTAATCCTAATTCAGTACAAGAAAGATCTAGTCATGCATTCCCAAATTGTATTCCCCCTGAAACTATGGAAACTGAAAATTTATACTTGAACCAACTGGTGTAAACTACTTATTTCTGCTCAATTTACTACTTACTGATTTGCAGCTTTTGGAGAATGACAAGTTTCATTAATACATCTGGAAATACAAAAGCTGATGTTTGGTAGCGGATGATGTTATCTCATTCATGTGCTCTTGGAGAAAAGCTATTGGTTTATTTAGGCATAACCAGCAAACTATGGCTTGTTAGTTCTCAAAAGAAGTTTGGTGGCATTCAGTGCCTTACTCATAGGCTAGCAATCAAAGGGCCAGATCCTGCATTATTGATTTCCCTGTAAATTTTGTATAAGAACCATATTAAAGAACAGTAAAGTAATTACTTTTAGAGGTTTATGAATGAAAATAATCCAAGAGCACCTGCCATTTGATAAAACTAAATCAAGATTGGGTGGCACTAGGTTCTAGAAGAAGTTGTTGCAGAAGCATTGATCAATACAAAAAATAAATAAGTTCTTGGCCTGATAGCATATCAGCAGAAGTATGGAAGTGCAAGTAAGCATGAATACATTGGCATGACTGTTTAATTTCATCATGAAGCCTGAGAAGATGCCTGATGTGTGGAGAAACTGCACATTAATATCAATATTTAAAAGAAAAAAAGATAAACAAGATTGTGGTAACTATCGCAGCACTAAACTCATGAGCCACACAATGAAGATCTGGGAGAAAGTTATTGATAACAAATTATGAAGAGAAATAAAAGTCAGTGACAATCAGTTTGGATTTGTTTCAGAGTAGCAGCCGTGTTAGTCTGTATTCACAAAAAGAAAAGGAGTACTTGTGGCACCTTAGAGACTAACAAATTTATTAGAGCATAAGCTTTCGTGAGCTACAGCTCACTTCATCGGATGCATCGGATTCATCCGATGAAGTGAGCTGTAGCTCACGAAAGCTTATGCTCTAATAAATTTGTTAGTCTCTAAGGTGCCACAAGTACTCCTTTTCAGTTTGGATTTGTGTCAGGCAAGTGAACAATGGATACTATCTCTGCATTAGGATTGTTTGTGGAAAAATATAGCAAAAAGAGGAAAACCCTTCACATAGTATTAATTGATCTTGAAACGTCGTATGATCATATCCTGAGAGAAGTCATCTGAATGACAATGAAACAGACACCCAAAGACTATATAATCCAGCACATGCACGAGGATGCTTTTACCACAGTTAAAATGTCACATGGAGAAACTGAACAGTTTCTAGCAGAAGTTTGTATACCTCAAGGCTCAGCACTAAGCCCCTTTTTGTTCATATTAGTGTTTGATGTACTTACAGAAAACATCCAGGATGGCACCCCGGTGCATCCTTTTTGCAGATGATGTAGTGTTCATGGGGAAGAGCAAAGAGGATGTGGAAGAAGGTTTAGAGCCACAGAGGTGCATGTTGCATGAAAATCAGAAGAAATAAAACAGAGTATATGGTCTGTAGATTTCATGATCTCTTGTAGGAAGACATGAGACTGTCTTGGAAGGCCAGTCAGTACTGAAGGTATAGAAGTTTAAGTATGATAGACCAGGATAATGGTGAACTCCATGATGAATTTATAAGCAGATCAAGAAAGATGGACTAAATGGAAAGAAGTGAGTAGAGTGATCTGTCATAGTAGAATACCTATCAAATTCAAAACTAAAATCTACAAGATGGTAATTAAGCTGCACTTTTGTATGGCCCCAAATTCTGGGCACTGAGAAAGAGACAGGAAAAGAAAATGGGAAGTTGAACACTTGGAGTTACAAGGATGGACCATGTTGGGAATGAACAAATTAGTGAAGATGGTATCAATCATAGAGAAGCTGAGAGAATCCAGGCTTAAATGTTTTGGGCATATGAAAAGAAGATTGGAAGAATATATAGGAAATAAGTTATTAAACTTAGAAGTGGAGGGTGAGAGAAGGGTTGGAAGAACCAAAACTAGACAAATAGGTGTCATATAAAAGGACTAGATTAGCTGTGGAGTTTCCAACTGCTTCAAGACATACTGGAATAGAGAATGACTCAAAGAGCTGACACCATAGAGATGGGACACAGGTTAGACCAAGAAGACTGTGGATTCTGTGTGTGAAAAGAATGCAGAATCACACCTAAAGTCAATGAAAACAGGAACCTGAAAGCTGGTTAAATTATTCATCGTGAATAAAGGGCCAGATACTGGCACTTTCTTGCCTGCTTTTCATTTCTTTTGCACCACAGAGCATACAGAAAGAAGGCTTAATTGGACAATTGTGGATTCTCCTAAAATAGAAAGGGAGGTTGTGATGCCCTGAAGAGTGCCATTCTCTATGGCTATGAACTTGTTCTAGGCTCTCTGAAAATATTAAAGGACACACAGCAATGGATTTCCGGACCCAACAGGCCAGCCTTGTCACAATCTTGTCAGATTATGTAAGGAAAGTCAGAATAATTTGTGATCTTTAGGTACCAGTGAAAAACTTTCAGTCCTAGTGATCAATGCATCAATTACATTCTCATGACTATCATCTTAAGGAAGAGAGCTAGGAACTTACTTTAAAAAAAGGGGAGATTCTCCCTTAGTTTCTTTAGCTCTCCCAAATTAGAGGAGATCCTAAAAAGGGCTGTTTTGATACATTATCTGTAAATATCTATGAAAGAAGCTGGCACATACAAGGAAAAATAGATTTCCCAAGTTTAATGTCAGAGAGAACCAGTAAATTTCATCCTGTTATCCCTGTATTGAACCCAATAATTTCTGTTTAACCAAAACATAACTTCCAGAAAGGCATCAAATCTTCATCTGAAGACATCAAAAGATGGAGAATCCACTACTTCCATTGGTAAGAGAACTTTATGAAGTGCTGGTTTCGTGTATATATTAGGATGTAGTACCAGCTTGTCCTATTGAGTTTAAACGAAAGGCTGTAAAATCTTCATTATGGTGGAAGCTTGACATCTAATTCAAAGAAGTAACAAGTAAAAATATCCACAGTCTAACTTTCAAAGAGAAATAGGAGTAATTAATCAGGATTGCTTTGCCATTGCAAGGACCTTGAAATTACAGGCTTTATGCTCTAAAAGGTTTAATTGTGATAGAAAAGCTTAATAATTTTTGTACTATGTGTTGAGAGTTAACCTTATTTGTCATTCTCTCCATAGGATCAGGCATTCTCCTATGAACTATAACCTGTGAAGGCTTGATTAATGCTACATCAAACACAGGAATATGCAAACAATCAAAAACAGTACATCAAGGCATCATTTAAGAACACATTCATTTGACTTAGTATTTAGAAAAAAAGAAAAGAAAAAGCGAGCTATTTTTTTTATGAATTTAAGGCAAAAGTGCAGTGCAGCTTGTGGACCAAATGCAGCTTGTACAGCCCTACAGAAAGTGTCACCACTGCCTTTATTTTAATACAGGATCCAACATAAAATTCAGCCAGCCTGCTTGGATCAAGTCTGCATGCTGGAACCAGCAGTTTCTACAGGTTGCACTTGCCGAGTAAAAATTAGTTAAACTGCACCATTTTATACAAATAAGGTTGTGGTGATTCCACAGACTCCTGGCCAGTAGACAGTGTAACCCCCTGAGTGGCCAAAATGTAAATGACTCATTTTAAGTTTTGCTGATTACATGACTCTGATGCAGGTGTATTATCATTAGGGGCTTTCATTATGCCTGGACTGATCCATATTTGATACTATTTTCTCTTGCATAATGACAGGTTTCAGAGTAGCAGCCGTGTTAGTCTGTATTCGCAAAAAGAACAGGAGTACTTGTGGCACCTTAGAGACTAACAAATTTATTTGAGCATAAGCTTTCGTGAGCTACAGCTCACTTCATCGGATGCATTTGGTGGAAAATACAGTGGGGAGATTTATATACACATATATTGTGTGTGTATATAAATCTCCCCACTGTATTTTCCACTGAATGCATCCGATGAATTGAGCTGTAGCTCATGAAAGCTTATGCTCAAATAAATTTGTTAGTCTCTAAGGTGCCACAAGTATTCCTTTTCTATTTTCTTCTATTAATGATACACCATGAGTGAGGTCATTAAGTCCAGCCCTTGCTATGAGGCAGGACCAATTAAACCTGAACCATCACTGACAGATGTTTGTCCAACCAGTTCTTAAATCTCCAATGCTGTGTATTGCACAACCTGTTTTAGAAGTCTATTTCAGACTAACCACCATTATAGTTACAAAGATTTTCCTAACATCTAACCTAAATCTCCCTTGCTGCAGATTCAGCCATTTAATCATAGAATATCAGGGTTGGAAGGGACCGCAGGAAGTCATCTAGTCCAACCCTCTGCTGAAATCAGGACCAATCCCCAATTTTTGGCCCAGATCCCTAAATGGCCCCCTCAAGGATTGAACTCATCACAACCCTGGATTTAGCAGGCCAATGCTCAAACCACTGAGCTATCCCTCCCCCCTCCTTCTTGTCCTCTCTCCAGTCGACATGGAGAACATTTGATCACCCTCCTCTTTATAATAGTTCTTAACATACTTAAAGGCTGTTATTAGGTCTTTCTTTTGTTCTTTTTTTCCTCAAGACTAAACTTGCCCAGTTTTTTTAAACCTTTCCTCATAGGTCAGATTTTCTAAAGTTTTTATCATTTTTGTTGTTGTCCTCTGGACTCTCTCCAATTTGTCCATATCTTTCCTAAAGTGTGGCACCCAGAACTGGACACAGTACTCCAGCTAAGACCTCACCAATACCAAGTACAGTGGAACAATTACCTCCCATGTCTTACATATGACATTCCTGTTAATGCATTTCAGAATATTTCCCTTTTTCACAACTGCATTATGTTGTTGACTCATTAAATTTCTGATCCACTGTAACCCAAGATTCTTTTCAACAGTACTACCACCTACCTTGTTGTTCCCATTTTTGTAGTTGTGCATTTGATTTTTCTTTCTTAAGTGTAATACTTTGCACTTGTCTTTATTGAATTTCATCTTGTTGATTTCAGACCAATTCTCGAACTTGTCAAGCCCATTTTGAATTCTAATCTTGTTCTCTAAGGTTCTTGTAGCCTCTCCCAGCATGGTGTCATCTCCGAATTTTATAAGCATGCTCTCCACTCCAATGTCCAAGTCATTAATGAAAATATTTAATATGGGACACTAGATCTACCCTCCAAGTTATATAGGTATCAAATAGGTATTAAACAGTTCAAACATCTTAGCTCCCCTTTCCCACTAAGTAGAGTACACTTTCCTTTATCTTTCTCTTGCTTCTAATGTATTTAAAGACCCTCTTCTTATTGACATACATGTCCCTTGCTAGATGCAACTCATTTTGTCCCTACATGTTTTTGCTATTCTTTTGTACTCCTTATTAGCAAATGTGTCCATGTTTCTACTTCTTGTAGGATTCCTTTTTGATTTTCAGGTTTTTAAAGAGCTCCCAGTGGAGTCATATTGGCTTCTTACTATTCTTCCTGTATTTTCTTTACACTGAGAGCTGGTCTACACTACTGTGGTAAATCAATCTAACTTATGTAACTTCAGTTACATGAATAACGTAACTGAAGTCCATGTAGTTATATCCACTTACCATGGTGGCTACACTGTGCTGTGTCGATGAGAGAGCATCTCTCATCAACTTCCCTTACACTTCTCGGGGAGGTGGAGTACACAAATCGATGGGAGAGTGCTATCCCATCGATTTAGTGTGTCTTCACCAGACCTGCTAAATCAACACTCACTGCATTGATTGCAGCAGTGCCAATCTACTGATAAGTGTAGACATGCCCTGAGATAGTTTGCAGTTGTGCCTTTAATTTTGTTTCCTTGAAAAACTACCAGCTCTCCTGAACTTCTTTATCCCTTAGATTTTCTGCCATTACCTACCAGTTCTCTGAGTTTGTTAAAGTCTGCTTTTGAAATCCATTATCCATATTCTGCTGCTCTCATGCCAACCTTTCCTCAGAATCACAAAAGAAGATTTCTTGATCACTTTGACCTAAATTCCTTTTCACCTTCAGATTCACAACCAATTTCTCCCTGTTGGTCAGAATCAAGTCCAAAACGGCTGTCCCCATAGTGGCTGTCTCCACTTTCTGAAAAAAATAAGTTGCCTCCAATACACTGCAAGAACTTTTTGGACATTGTGTGTTTTGCTGTATTATTTTTACAACAGATGTTTGGGTAGTTATAATCCCTCAATACTATCAGGTATGGTGTTTTGGAAATTTCTGTTATTTGTTCAAGAAATACCTCATCCACCTCCACTTCCTGATTTGGTGGTCTATAACAGACCCCTACCACGATGTTACCCCTATTTCCCCTACTTTTATCTTTACACAGAGAGACTTTCAACTGGTTTGCCTTTTACTTCTTTCTGAACCTCAGAACAAGTGTACATATTCTTGGTGTATAATGTAACACCTCCTCCCTTTTTCCTTGCCTGTCCTTCCTGAACAAGCCATACCCCTGTATACCAATATTCCAGTCATGACATTTATCCCACCAAGACTCTGGAATGCTACATCAGTCATAATTTAGTTTATGCACTAACATTTCCAGTTCTTCCTATATATTTCCCACACTCCATGCATTTGCATATAGACATCTAAGACGTTGAACAGATTCGCCCTCTGTTATTGCTCCTATGACTCTATTGTAATTTTGCATGATCTCCACCCCACCCCATCTAGCTCTTTGGGCTTTTGTCATCTGTCACTTTAAAATAGTTTAAAGCCCTAAAACATTGTCTACTGAATAGGTCAGTTAGTGCACAAAGATGCACTTCATCTTCGTGGTCACATGGACCCCCATCTCTCCAAGCAGTCCTCCTTCCTAGAACAGCATCCCTTTGTGGAGGAATCTAAAATCCTCCTATCAACACCATTTGTGCAACCATGCATTCATCTCCAGGCTATGTGAGCATCCGATGAAGTGAGCTGTAGCTCACGAAAGCTTATGCTCTAATAAATTTGTTAGTCTCTAAGGTGCCACAAGTACTCCTTTTTCTGTCTGGGCCCTTACCCTTAAGTGAGAGGATGAACAAGAACACCATCTGCACCTGCAACTCCTTCTTCCTTGCTCCCAGAGGCCTGTAGTCACTGCTGACCAGCTCACGGTCATACCTGACAGTATAATTAGTGCTTGCATGGATGAACATAATGAGGTAGTGGTCAGAGGGATGCATGAGCCTTGGAAACCTTTCGGTCATGTCTTGGATGCGGGCTCCATGCAGGCAGCAGAGCTACTAGGACATCATGTTGCGTTGGTCAGGTTGGCTGCTGGATGGCTCTGTTGCTATCAGAAGAGATTCCCTGACCACCAGCATCCTATTCCTCTTCTTCTTGGGTGAAGTGACCCTGAGCCTCCAGCCTTGGGGACACATGGAACCATCTCCTCAGCCAGTGGAGTCTGCTCCTCACTTCCAATTGCCAGTACAGCACACCAGTTCTTGACCATGATGGATAAGGCATTTGTATTTTTGTAATTATTGTACGTGTTCCTGCTGCAGTATAAAAGTGCACTATCTATAATGTTCCAGTGGGCACAGAAATAATACTATCTGGATGAAAAACTATTAAATCAAGATTTTTAAATAAAGGTTTTTAAAAAATCATACTCACATTTAATATTTCTATTAACCGTGAGTGAAGTTAAAAAAATCTGTAAGAATTTACTAAACACAGGATTTTTAAAAATCATTGACACAATAAACTATTTTTCCCTAGGATATGTAGCACATGGATATATAAAAAATAAAAATGATTATGATATTTTCTGCTTGAACTGATACAGTCTTCCTGAAAAGTTTAAAGACCAGATACATGGTTAGACTTACACCTTACATTTAGAATTCAAATGAAGCAACTCCTGAAAAAGACATGGGTTTCTTTTCTTAAATAAATATTGTAGCCCAAATTCAGTCCTTTCTTACACTGACGCAAACTGTTCTTGGTTTATACTAGTGCAAGAGCAGAATTTGGCCCTATCTGTCTTTTCAACAGCAGTTATTGAAGAGTAATGTCAGGATTTAGGATTACACCAGCATTGTCTATGGTTATGCATTTCAGATTAGTCTTTAAAGAACTGATACTGTATTTTTAAGGTTAACATGTTATCCAAATTATACAAAATACATTAAAATCCTTAATAAATAAGTACATACTCTATCAAAAATATCTACAAATAAATATAATATTCTATGAGTATTTATATAACAATACTATACATATATACATATACATATATATCTATACATATATATATACACACACACACACATACACACACACACCCTCTACATGTCAGTGCATACCAGTAAAGAATATTGGGAAACTCCCATTCAATGACAGCTATATAAACACCCGTAGGGCTTTATGTGGCCACCCAAGATGCTGAGAGACTGTCCTGCAGCTGGAATCTCAGGACTGGAATGATACCGGGGAGTACTCAGTGTGGTTGCTGCATCCCGTACATTTCCAGCAGGGTGTGGGTTCTTCTCTGGCTGCCTGACACTCCATTACTGAGGGAAAAAATTCAAAGGCCTTAGGTGACCCAAATCACTCTCCATAGCTGACATATTCCAGAAGGACCCCCATATAGTTAGAGGTAACAGGGCACTTCAAGCCACAGATTCTCTCTTCATCACAATCAGAAGGTTGATGGAAAGAAGGCTCCTCTCTAAATAACACAAATGAAGTACTTACACTTGATCAGAGGTAGGACCTCATTTTCAAAACCAAAGAAACCTACGCCATACACCTTTCCATTCTCCCTCCTTTCTGTTAGTGTTACACAAATAAAACTACAGTAATAACTGCACTGTTCTCAGCCCAACTTCAGGTGGATGGCAGTGATAGCAAAGACGATACTAGGACATGGATTGGGAGACTAGGAAGGAAGTATATTTCAAGACTATTATACAGTTTACAGAGTAGCAGCCGTGTTAGTCTGTATTCGTAAAAAGAAAAGGAGTTCTTGTGACACCTTAGAGACTAACAAATTTATCTGAGCATAAGCTTTCGTGAGCTACAGTTCACTTCATCCGATGAAGTGAGCTGTAGCTCACGAAAGCTTATGCTCAAATAAATTTGTTAGTCTCTAAGATGCCACAAGTACTCTTTTAGTTTTGATACTGTGCAGCAAGTACTTTTGTTTCTCCAGTTTCCTCCTGTCTGACCATTCTTCTGAAAAGGTCATATGGGTGAGATATGTATCTCTATGACCCAGATGGATTCTATCAGGTCTAGTGCATAGAGCCCTGGAAAAGGAGAATATGGCCAATTTTTTTAAAATAAATGCCTAAAATTACACTCCTAAATCCACATTTAGGGGTCTAAATAAATGGCTTCACTTTCAAAAATGCTGAGCATGTAGCAAGTGATCAGGAGTTGCTAGGTGCTTAGCTCTTTGGAAAATCTGCCCACTGATTTACGTGTCTAAATAGGGACTTAGGAACCTAGCTTTAGGCACCCAGATTTCAGATGTCTTTGAAATTATCTAAGTTACCTTCTATTTTAATAGCTGATTGATGCTGTTTAAAGTGACTTATATAGGCTTGTGTTGCTATGTTCTTGATATGTTTTGCAGTAAGATCATGCACTGTGCTAGGGTGGCTGTATCTTGAAGTCAGAAGAAATATGCATTGGGCAAGATTACACATGCATATGCAATTACTCATCTTTCTACTTATTTTAACAGTTACAAGTAACTGGGAAATAAAACAATTATTAAACCTTTATCTAAGATTGAGTAAGAGTCCCAAGTGAAAGCTCAGATTTGATACTTATCATTTAGCTCCAGGGACATGTCATTTTCAGTTCTCTCTCTGACAATAAATTCTACTACAGTAATTATGGAGAATTTTAATTCCAGTTGTCCAGAGACTTGAACTACATATTCAATTGATTTTGAATGCTTTACTTTTTCATAGTTGTAATCATGTGACTATGCATATGTGCCTTCTCTTTTCAGTTTCAGCACATCATGGAATCATAGAAGATTAGTGTTGGAAGAGACCTCAGGAGATCATCTATTACAACTCCCTGCTCAAAGCAGGACCAACCCCAACTACATCATCCCAGCCAGGGCTTTGTCAAGCCAGGCATTAAAAACCTCTACAGATGGAGATTCCACCACCTTCCTATGTAACCCATTCCAGTTCTTCACCACCTTCCTAGTGAAATAGTGTTTCCTAATATCCAACCTAGATCTCCCTCACTGCAACTTGAGACCATTGCTGCTTGTTCTCTTATCTAAAGTAATAATGCATCTCATTCTCCATGGTGGCTTTAGTTAAATAGTATAAATAGGCAGTGTCCATCAAGCTGAACAAATTTTATTCTGTTTAAGATTCTATTTATCTATATTCTCATACTGAACCAATCATCATGCTATCTGCAAATCAAAACCAAACATCTTTCCTCTTCATTCTTCCCTCCAGAGAGTGAAGTTATATTTATGTGTACTTGTGGATATGTTTGATTTTTGTCTGTCTGTCTAATCTGTGAAATTGACATGTGTTGCTTAACGGGAAAGGGAGGTCAAATAAATGATTTAGAAGTGAATATGGTGAGGTTTGTGGTCATTCACACGCTGTGTTGAGTGAATTCCACAACCTTGGCCTTGACCTGGAAGAAGCCCTGCCTCCCTCACATGAGCCGGACGTTTAAAAGTTAGTTAGATCCAATGCTCTTGAGAGTCAGTGTTCTAAGTCATGAGAGGTGGGGGTCCTGGAGATTGTGGCAATCTTTAAGGAATGCTAAGATCGGACCATTTAAAGCCCTGAAATTAAGGAGTATGTCTAAACTTGATGTGAATTTCTATAAGGAGCCAGTGGAAGGAGTAGAGTACAGGAGCACTGTAATTTTGGGAAACTGTTTCCAAGGAGACATGCCACTACATTTAGCTCCAGTTTTAGTGTTTTGAAGGGTGAGGTTTTCCAGGCCAAACAAATTACACTGCAATAATCCACCTGGAAGGGATAAAAAAGGCAGTCAGATGTGAAAAGTGTTTCTTGCAGATGCTAGAATTTTTTTTTATTTTCTGGGGATTCCCTTTTTGAATGAAGTTGAAAGAGAAGACAATTGTTGTTCTCCTGGCTGATCTCATGAGGTCTGTGGTTTGCAGTGGCACCTAGCCAAGTCTTTGCAATTCAGGCTGCATCTGGAGTTTCATGGACAATGAGATAATGACTGACATAATGTTTGTTGACAGGATATCATGGCAAATGAGGGTTGAACACAAATATATGAGGAGACAAACAGGGTACTGTTGCTAACTTGTAAGCATTGAGAATTTAAGGCCTCTGTACATGTTACTATTTAAAGGCTATTTAAAGGCTTTAAAATATAGAAACCATTGCCAGGATCAGTGTAGAATACTTATTTCTCCTTTCAAAATGCAATTCCTGGAGCTTTGCCAACATAAAAGTGAAACTTAGACCAAGCAATTTAGAAGTTTAACCTCTGAAACAGTCAAACTTGGATAATGAGATCCAATCCGGGAAGCTTTGGTAGAGACAATCAATCATTCTTCTTACCTCATTCTACAGTGAGCCTCATGGTAAACAGGGACTGTGAAGGACTGTAGAGAAAAAGCCTCTCAAGTGTTGATGAATCTCTTGCAAAAGAAGCTGCTCTCAGAGAACAGTAGAGTACTTCTGTTCTCTAATTTATAATTATTAAAGATTACCTGTAAAACCTATGTGCTGGTGTAGTAGTGGGAGTCTGCTGGATTACTTATTACTAATGAAGCAGTACTACTTGGGTTTATTGCTCTGCAGGATGAAGCCACTGTAGGGCAATATTATCACCGATGTTTTAGAAATGTCATTACTATAGCTAGTGTAGTGTTACCACATAATCGAACACTGATGATATTTCATCAGTAGAGGGCAGTAATACCTGTACAAATTCTGGGAAGACTGTTGCATAAAAACAGGGTATTATGTACATTAATTTTTTTTCAAAATGTCACTCCACAATGCTTTCAAATACCTCAGAGTACAAGAAGAAATAAAAAAGATGTGAGAAGTCCTTAAATTTCCTCCCTAACAAAATGAAGATGCATTGATATTACTTGCTTTGCTGCCTAATAGGCTAAATTGGAACAAAAATATTAGCAACTTAGATTACTGAAAGTCATAGATTTTATGCAAAAATGTGGAATAAATAAAAGCTATAGTATCAGTTCTTCAGAAGATTGTTAAGAAATTTCTATTTTGATATTACCATTAATTCTCTTGATTACCTACTCTGACTGCCTTTGTAGTCATGCTCTTCATAAATGTTCTGACTTTGTGCACTGAAACTAAATTGCACAGCTGAATAGAGCACATTCAAACCTGTCATTACTACAATGCAAAAGGGAAAATAACTTATTTAGACATTTCTTAACTGTAGTTTAAAATTGAAATTCTGCAGCTGTGAGGGAAATGGTAAAATGTAGAACAGTAATTTTGTCACTTTAAAATATTCCCAACTCCAGTTCAGCATAACTGTGAAACAAGCCTTTTAATTTAGCAACAAAGTGGAAGCAGGTGTATTTTAAAGCAATTAACTGCAGTGCCTGGGAACCAGAAATGGCCATGTCAGCCAGAATATTAGGAAGAGCCTGTATGTGACCTTTATTCATCAAGAAAGGTGATCATGTTTACAGCAGTAGCTTCTGCAGCCTATTGCACTTTATCATTACAGTAACTTTAAAGAGCTTGCCAAATGAATTTTGTATGTGTTCACAAAACTCTTCTTCAAATGTTTTAAGAGTTATTTTGTGAAGAAACAGAATCACTGACTACTTTTTTTCCTTTTCTCCTTTTTGTACCATTTTAAAAGTGTGTTGATTTCTATTTTATGATTTTTATGGCACATAACATTGTAACTATAAGGAGATTCAATTACAAAAATTTAAAATAAATAATTAGCATATGCCACTCCCTAGAGAAGGAGATGTTGTTAGAACTGTTGCCAGCAAGTCTTAGAAGACCAAATGTTACATAAATATTCAAAAAGAGCCAAATGTAATAAACAAAATCAGTCAGCCAACTGCTAAACAAAACAAATGAGTCTCATATTGTGCTCTGAAGTTCACCAAATTCAGACTCTGCCAAACCACTAAGGCTCTTAACTGGGTATTCCCTGTTCATGTCCATGTAGCAATCTACTCTCAGAACATCAGCAAAAACATTCCCAGGTTTTTAACTGCTGCAGCATGGTGCAAGGTGAGAGGATGTCCCAGATGACCCAGAGTTTTAAAGATTATCATTAATAGCTTGGAATGCAACTGGGGAAGTAAATAGATTACATATAGGTCAGTCTCTGTACTGATTCTTACTAATCAGCGTTTTATTTTTTTCAGCAGGACTTTCCTTCCACCTGCCTGCTCACTAATAATAATTCTAATTTCCAGATCAATGCTTTTTAAAAACAAAATACCTTTTGAATTAATGTTACTTTTGCTGTCATGAGAAACCAACTATAGAAAACCTATTCCTACTAAATCTGTATTTTCAGAAAGAGAAATTGCTTTCTTGCTTTCATCTCACATTTAAGTCAAACCAGGGAAGCCCAGGCAGAAACAACAGTAAACGGACAAAAATTGCAATATCAAGAAAACTGAAAGCAATCCTGAGAACTTAAACATGAAACACACTTGTTGATTGTCAAGGTTCCTTCCTCACTCTGAACTCTAGGGTACAGATGTGGGGACCTGCATGAAAACTTCCTAAGCTTACTTTTACCAGCTTAGGTTAAAACTTCCCCAAGGTACAAACTATTTTACCCTTTGCCCTTGGACTTCCACTGCCACCTCCAAACGTCTGGGTTTATTTTTTGGGAAAGAGTTGTTTGGAAACGTCTTCCCCCCCCAATCCTCACCAAAACCTTGCACCCCCCTGCCTGGGGAAGGCATGATAAAAATCCTCACCAATTTGCATAGGTGACCACAGACCCAAACCCTTGGATCTTAAGAACAATGAAAAAAGCATTCAATTTCTTACAAGAAAAAATTTAATATAAGAAAAGGTAAAAAGAATCACCTCTGTAAAATCAGGATGGTAAATACCTTACAGGGTAATTAGATTCAAAACATAGAGAATCCCTCTGGGCAAAACCTTAAGTTACAAGAAAGACACAAAGACAAGAATATTCATTCTATTCAGCACAGTCTAATTTCTCAGCCATTTAAAGAAATCATAATCTAACGCAAATCTAGCTAGATTACTTACTAAATTCTAAGACTCCATTCCTGTTCTATCCCCAGCAAAAGCATCACACAGACAAACCCTTTGTTTTTCCCTCCCTCCAGCTTTGAAAGTATCTTGTCTCCTCATTGGTCATTGTAGTCAGGTGCCAGGGAGGTTATCCTAGCTTCTTAACCCTTTACAGGTGAAAGGATTTTTCCTCTGGCCAGGAGGGATTTTAAAAGCGTTTACCCTTCCCTATATTTTTATGACATTGATAAATACTCTTACTGCACAGTATGCTTTCGCTATTGGGTTTGCTCCATTCCATGCTGTGAAAAACACAAACTGAGTGAGAAATAGATAAAGAAAGCAGTCCATCATTTTGGTAATGTGGCTGAGATAAAATAGTGGATATAATGCAGCCAGTTTGTTTGATATGAAAATTAATATTTTAAAAGAGATGTTTTCCTTTGACCTTTAATGAGTAAAGAAAGTGATATTGATATAAATCTTTTCAAACGTAAGTTCAAACCTCAACTCTTTCTGATGACCATAAAAGCAGGAAAAGCATTTTTCAAAGGGGCCCTGCATCCTGTCACCTCTTGGATTCCACCTGGTTGATCTTGGCCACCTTTAGTCTGTCTTGGAGCACTGCATTTATGTAATTATAAGTCTCCTAAGCTACTGGGTCTACAGCTTCAACCTCTATACATTTTTGCTTTATAGAGGTCGAAGCTGTAGACCAGCGGAGGGCAAACTGTGGCCCATGGGCCACATCCGTCCTGCGGGACTGTCCTCCCTGGCCCTTGAGCTCCTAGCCAGGGAAGCTAGCCCCTGGCCCCTCCCCCGCAGCCTCAGCTCACCATGCCGCCAGTGCTCTGAGTGGCAGGGCTGCAAGCTCCTGCAGGGCAGTGCGGCTGCGAGAGCTACTGGCCTACCCCAGTGCTCAAGACTGCATGGCAGCATGGCTGGCTCCAGCCAGGCTGTGCAACTGCCAGTCCTGGTGCTCTGAGCGGCATGGCAAGGGGGTGGGAAGCAGGGGGGTTAAATAAGCGGCAGGGAGTCCCAGGGGGCAGTCAGGGGACAGAGAGCAGGGGAAGTTGGATAGGCATGGAAGTCCCAGGGGACCTGTCAGGGGGTGGGGATGTGGATAGGGGTCAGGGCAGTCACGGGACAGGGAGCAGCGGGGGTTGGATAGTGAGTGCGGTCCTGGGGGGGCAGTTAGGGGCAGGGGGTCCCAGTAGGGGGCAGGCAGGAGACAAGAAACAGGGGGGGTTGGATGGGTCAGAGGTTCTGAGGGGGGCAGTTGGGGGGCAGAAAGTGGGAGAAGCCCATACAATTTCAGAACCCTGATGTGGCCCTCAGGCCAAAAAGTTTGCCCACCCCTGCTGTAAACCCAGTAGCTTATGAGACTTACAGTATACTGGGTCTACAGCTTCAACCTCCATACATGTTTGCTTTCCAAGAACATAGATTTTGTGTGTGATTAAAAGCAAGTACAACATATTTTGCACAAAATATTTCTACTGCTAGTTATAGCTTAGGATGATGTACTCTTTGTTTTGTCATCACTGTGTCACACGTCTTACATAATGTTTGTTGTGCAATAATAATGGCTCAGAGGGAAAGCTCTCCACTTGAGATCAGTGGCAGTTATACACATGAATAGGGAGAGCAGAATGATGGAGTTGAGACCCACTTTAAAGATCTAAAAGGAGATTTTTGCCGTTTGATTTATATTCTGAAGTGCCTATTATTTAGAATTATTGAAAAGTGAATTCCAAACTGATTAACAGACTACAATATATAACAACTTCAGCCACATCTGAAGCTCATTCACTTCTAGAAACTTGCTATAACATACATTCCACAAAGTTCAGCTTTTCTGCACTCACAGTAGGTGACACAGACACAAGTCAGAACATCTAGACAAACGGATCTCCCCATTTCCACACTAATACTACTGCACACCTAAGTTAGTAATTGTCACTTCATCAGAAGTCTAGCTGGAACATGTATACAAAAATAACTACTTTCCATCAACACAGGTATGGGAAATATGGTATGAAAAGAGCACATGTGCAAAGTAGAAAAAAAGAAAGGACAAATCGAAGTATGAACACCCTTTAAGGCCAAAACACACACTTTTCATTTTTTAGTCACTAGAACAAGGGGATAACGGTATCGTGCTAACTGGAAATGATCTTTCGTTTTCAATCATTTTAACCATAGATGCTTCAGTGTGCCAAGATGTAATTAGGAAGAGGAACCTTTATTTGTGTGTACTCTTCAATCCACAACCATTAGAGTACTCTGGCCATGATCCTGCAATCCATTTCAGCATGTGCTTTCCCTTCAGTGGGACTACTTGCATGCTTAAATGGAGCATATGCTTAAGTGCCTTGGAAAATTGGGGGTAGAATTCTCAGGAACTTGGAGGATCAAACCCAAAGAATGGGTAAGGTACTTGGAAAATCTGAATATACTCAAATTAAGAAAACAGATCAAATGCATCCTCAAGAATAAAGTATTTGTAATTAAAAATGTTGTACCCCTAACAATTATTTGTGAGAAATCCTGGAGAACTGAACCATACCATAAATCTTCTATTAATTAGATCAGCCAAAGTGCAGTACTTTGGCGACCTTCAATATAACAATCAATTTAGTTTATTCATTTAGGGTCCAATCCTGCTCCCAGTGAAGTTAATCACAAACCTCCTAATGACTTTAATGGTGAAAGATCAGACTTTCAGTAAATAAGGCTTCGTAAGTATTAAAATAAATATGTATGTTTTGTGTTAGCTTTCAGCAAAATTTCCAGAGAATAACTTTACTGGCTTAAAAGTTTGCTATAATAATGTTTCTGAAGCAAATATGGCAAAATATGTTGAAAATTGAATTTGTAATTACAAGTTTTGCACTGAAAACCTGATTTCAAGAATTAGACTTGTTCATTAACTAAACAAACATACTTGTGATCTATGTCAAAACAGCTCAGATTGCAAACACCAACAAGGCATAACAAAGTATTCATGACCAAGGCATGGACTATTAATAATTCACTGACACTATTTAGTGAATAATTTCAGAAAAAAATACAAGAAAAAACAGTTTTTTCATGGACACTTTAAGCTGAAATAAGCAACATTCTTTAGGGGTTCTGGTTAAGAAAATAAAACAGTTGTTAGCTTTATTGCTGTTAAATATATGTTGGACTCTGATGATATTCATAGATTCACAGATTTTAAGGCAAGAAGGTACTGCTAGATTAGCTAGGTCAGACCTCATGTATGTCACAGACCATAGAATTCCACCAAATTACCCGTGCAGTGAGCCCAATAACTTACATTTGTCTAGAACATATCTTCCAGAAAAGCATTGAAGCTTTGATTTGAAGATAACAAGAGACAGAGAATTGAACATCTCTCTGAGTAGTTTGTTCCAGTGGTTAATCACCACCACTGTTAAGAATGTGTGCCTTGCTTTTAATTTGAATTTATTTGGCTTTAACTTGCAGCTCTTATTTTTTGTTTTGCCTCTTTCCTCTTGATTGAAGAGTCCTTTAGTACCTGTTTTTTTTCTGCTCATAATCACGTTAACTCTCAGTCTTTTTTTTTAAATAAACTTCTGAGTGAGAGCTCTTTAAGTCTCTCCCTGTAAAGCATTCTCTCTAGCCTCCAAGTCATTTTTATGGCACCTCTCACATTTTCCATCTGCAGCCCTGCACCTGACCCACGCTTCCTGCACAGCCTCTGTGCTGGTGTGTGCACTTATGCTGGTGCTCACAAGGCGATCCTTAGGAGACTAGATTGCAGCTGCCCCCTCCAGAAGGGGAATCCTCTGTTAAGGAGAATCTGGGTTTTTAGGGCCCCTTTACACTGCTCTCATCTTTTTACACAACATAAAGGGGCTGGAGCAGGATTGAGGATCTTAATCCAAATCTAGAAAACCCAAGCGTTCTAAGCACCAATGGACTTCAATGAGTCTTGGATCAGGCCCTAAAATATCTTAGTACTTAAAGCGCATAAATTATAATATAGAAGACTTTTTTTTATAAGTTCTCTTTGTAAGATAAGATTTTCAAAAGCATCTGCATGACTTGGAAGCCTAACTCCCATTTGAAAAAGTGCCAAACTCACAAAACTACATGAAACATAAGGCTCCTAAGTCACTTAGGCACCATTGAAAATGTTACCCATTATCTTTTCAGAGACACTTCATATTTATTTGCCAAGGCCTTTGTCATAAACATACAGCTAAGGGTATCATAAAATCCCTCCTTACCTGTAAAGGGTTAAGAAGCTCAGGTAACCTGGTTGGCACCTGACCAAAAGGACCAATAAGGGGAGAAGATACTTTCACATCTGTGGAGGGTTTTGGCTTTTTTCTCTTTGTTGGTTCTCTCCGGGTCAGTGAGGAATCAGGACAGGGAAAATACATCTCCCAAAGCCCTACTTGAACTAAGCATCTAGATTACAAAAATTGTAAGTAAAGCAAGGAAATGCATTAGTTTATCTTTTGTTTCAGCTTGTGAATTTTCCCTGTGCTAGAGGGAGGTTTATCCCTGTTTTGGTTTTTTTTGTAACTTTTAAGTTTTGCCTAGAGGGAAATCCTCTGTGTTTTGAATCTGATTGTCCTGTAAAATTACCTTTCATCTTGATTTTACAGAGGTGCTTCTTTTACTTTTTTTCCCTATGCACACACACAAAATTCTCTTTTCCCTAACATCCCTTGCACTGTGATTACTCTTTTTTAGACAACTGTACCCCAGTTACACTCCCATCTTGTATAACTAGACACAACCAGGTTACCTGAGTTTCTTAACCCTTTACAGGTAAGGAGGGATTTTATGATACCCTTAGCTGTATGTTTATGACAACCTTTTACATGGCATCATTAAAAACTGTTTCTTTCTTTAGCCTGGGTCATACATTTTAACGTGTTGTAGTTGAATGATTCTGACCACCACCTTTAATATTATGAACAATAGGATCAAAATAAAAATGTATTATTATAATAATACAGCAAGACCTTTGGGACCAAATTTGATATTGCATGTACATATCAGATACTGACAGGAACATCAGTGATCCAATATGCACATACAGAAAAGGAGTACTTGTGGCACCTTAGAGACTAACAAATTTATTTGAGCATAAGCTTTCGTGAGCTCACGAAAGCTTTTCTTTTCTTTTTGTGAATACAGACTAACACGGCTGCTACTCTGAAACCTGTCAATATTCACATACAGTGCCCATTCAATATTTGCTTGATTTGTAAGTCTCAGGACAGCTCCCATGCTCAGAGCATGTTACTCCTCCCATATGACATCACACTACCATCACCAACATTGCCATAGCAACAGAGCATGACCCCCTTGGTCATTCCTTCCCTTGGACCTGATGGAAGCGAAATGCCCCAGAGCCTCTAAATGGCTGTGCCCATGATCCCACAACCCCATGGATAAAGGACATTCACCCACTTCCTTAACCTGTATGTATATTTTGCATATCACATTTTACAAATGTAACCTTTCAAATGTAGAGAGACCTGATACAATAATCCACAAAATGATCTTTCTTGTGCTCTGTCTCTGGAATGCTGCTATTTCTGTGTTTGACCATTTCTTTTTAAATCACTAAGAGAGTTAGTCTACAAATACTGTATGTTTAACTCTGGGGAAAAAATGGGTGAAAATATTTCTGTGATTTTGGATAAAGAAAAAGAACCGCAAATCATTCATGAAGGTCCAAATCGTGGCTGGGCTTGTGCAGCCATGCAGGAGAGTTACAGGGTATAAGGGACTCTCTCATGGAAAGTCTACAAAGGGGAGTAATGTGGGTAGTTGTGCAGGGAGGGCTCCAGACTCTGTGAGCAGACTCCCCAGACACATGGGTACCAAAAGATGGTGGGAGGGGGATAAGAGAACCAAAACATTGGCCAATATAGCTGTGCCAGCACTGTCTTTGAATGCACACTGCACCGGGTATAGGCCTAAAACTGGATATTCCTTCTCCAAGAACAAGGGGGAAGATGGGAGGCAGATTTCTTCAAGGCTCATGGCAAGGCTACAATTAAGCCCTACATAATGAGAGAGTAAAAAGTTTAAGATTGGGTAAACTATGCGTTACTCAATCTATCTTTTATAATTGATATTTCTCGCCGGATGTTTGCTCTTTTTTCTATCGATGAACGTCTGCTCTAAAATAATTTGATGACTTTCATATTAATTTAAGCCACCCCATGCAAACTTTGAATCTTGGATTTTCCAATGAGCTTACTGGAGTTGGCTGCCCAAATGCCACTGAAAATTAGTATGCATTAAGGCACCTCACTGCATTTAGGTTCCTTTAAAAAATCCAAATCTGAAAGAAAAAGGGATAAATAATTTAGATACGATCATTATTTCTTTTTCTTTCTAAAATATACAAAATAAAGTCTACTGCATGCATCAAAACACCTCCATATGTACCCCACTCAGAAGACTTTGTAGTTGGTAGAGAAGGTGCTGATTTCATCAGTGACAATATATAGATACATATAGATGTATTTTAAAATACAGATTTCATAGAGTTTAAGGCCAGAAGAGACCATTAGATCATTCATTCTGATCTCCTGTATATCATTAAATTTCACCCAGTTACCCCTGTGTTAGAACCAATAACTAGCATTGGACTAAAGCATTTCAGTTCTCAGGAGGCAAACTATTGTGTGCTACAGGCAAAGAACAGGGAAGACAGAGGTACCATCAATATCTGAGGCTCCTGCAATGGCAAGGAATATATTAGATGACATATGCTCAGAAGGTGGACAGAAACATATAGACATATTCATCCACAAGCGCGCATGCACACCCATGCAAATACTGTTCATTCTTGTTTGCTATGCTGAGATCTTCTTGTGTTTACTAAATATTGCGTTATGTCTAGCTATTTTTATAGATTGCAAATAACACTAGCAATGAAGGGAACTCCAGCTAATACACTGCTGAAAGAGGACTGTCATAGTGCGCAAAGCAGATAAAGTTCAAACCTCGAGAATATCTAGACTTGCTGATCTGGTACTGCTGTATATGGAATAAGAATGCTAGTACAGTGCATCTTCCAAATGACCTTCACAATTAAATTGTGTAAGCATTGTGAAGATATTCTGAAGGGTATTTTACTTTAAAAATATCTCTTCATTTAAAAAAAAACATAAGATTTTTAAGAGCAGGCTAGACAAATACCTGTCAGGGATGGTCTAGATAATACTTAGTCCTGCCATGAGTGCAGGAGACTGGACTAGTTGAACTCTGAAGGACCCTTCCAGTCCTACAACTCTATGATTCCATAGTATAATAATTCCAAATTCTCCATTCAAGTTGTGATATACAAAGTGGACAACGATAGATGCAGTCCATTTATCTCCTCTCCTCATCCTGAAATTCTCCCACTCATAAGTATCTTTGGTTCTAATAGTAGCAAAATCTTATTTCCTGTCACGAATCCAGGTGTGACTCAGTGTTCCTTTGGTGTCTGAATAGACAGACATAATACATTTCTAAAAACTCAAAATAGCACAAAACATTTTTAATCACAAAGCATGTTAACATTTATAAAACAATTAAAATTAGCTTTCAAAAACTAAGATACAAGAAACACAAAACCATATCTAATATTCAAAAGAAAATCAAGTAAATTAGTAGAACCAAACATAGGGGGAAAAAAAGATTTGTTTAACAAACAGAGACTGAGAGTTAAGCATTCTATCAGGTAAGAAGAATGATTTGTTCCGGCTACTGAGAGATATAGAAAGTATTTGCACACTGTTCTCTCATATAGGATCAAAGAGAAGGAAGGAATTTTTTTTTTTTGGAACTTGCCTGAACCAGTTCGTGACTAGAGGTAAAATGCTAACTGTTCTTTCATCTTATAAGGGTCCTTTTGTTCCAATACCTATATTCAGAACAATACTGAAAAGCCAAAACCTGGGATGGAATCATAATGCACTGTCTCATATTCATCTCCTATAATAGGTGAACTTCAGTACTCAGCTGTTCACTTTACAAAGAACTTGGGCTTGCTATCCTTTCACCTGCAGTTCAATCAGCATTCTTCTCAACTGTAGACTTACTGGATGGTATTCTACAGGTCCTACAGATGCATTGTGAATGAAATATTTTAGAGTCTGTATTTTTCTTGTCCTATTTCCTCTGCACGACTATGTGCATCTGCAATCTAGCCTTCTATCAGGAGTCTCAAGGGAAATCACACGTCAAGCAACAATATATCCACCAGATTTGTTAGGAATTATCTCTTCCTGTTTGCTGGTCAAACCATGTTGACTGTCCTTAATTAAATCATATCTTTCTAGGAGCTCCCTTATTGTACATGATGAACATTTTTTTGTTTGCTTCTCTTCGCTGATAATGAGATTTCAGGGTCCTTCTGACAACCTTTTAAAATATTTTATTGCTTTTACTCTGCTATGTATCTATCATTTTCAAAGATGTTTAAAATGTATCTACTACATAGTCTTCTTTCCAGTTTTTTTTTGGGGTGGGGAGGGATTTTGGGAAGCATCTGTTGGATTTAGAGTTTTGCCAATCTACAGGTCTTCTCTATATTTGAATCTCCTTCAGTGGAACAATCATTACTGCTTTTCCTTTTGCTTTTTCTATGTAATTCAAAGTTCATTTTTGCTACTTTTCCCTCTGGAATTGATGTGCAAAAATGCTCATTTCCAATTGTCAGTCCTTATCTGTGTATATGCATTATTGTATATGCTGAACACCCAGTGAAGTCATACACGTACATTTACATTATATACTTTCAATAAAGTATAAGGCTCATATATATTGATTATGTGTTTTAAGAGTCAAAACGATGACTCCTGATGCCTGTGTATAAGTGTGTTGAATGTACTGCTGTCAAACTGAAATGTAAACCCATCATTATCCTCCACCCAAACAAAAATTTAAATTTACAATGCAGGCAGAAAGCTTCAGGCCATATTTTTGTGGGTGATTTAATGTTTTTCTGGAGTGCCTTCCCTTGGGTGAAACTATTCTTAGCTCACAGGAGTCTGCTACCAATAAGGTTTGAGATGCATGGCAACAAAGAAATTACTTGAACAAACAATATCTTTCACAGCTTTACCTGCATTCTGCTGCTTTGTGCTTAGATCTACAATAGTGAAGCCCTTGATGCTGATTCTGCAAAACTAACAGCCCTATCAGTGTAGTTGCTGGTTTCAAATTTTGATGGCCATGGATTTATATATCTCCCTAGCAAAGAATACTTTGTGGTTACATTATTCAAATATTGTGATCACAAAGCCTGTTTTACATACATCACAACCTTCCTTTGCTTACCTTTTCTACTTTTCAAACTCAAACATACACACACAAATGTTATGAATGACTTTTTCCTCCCTCCTGATTTCAGTGTGGCCAGTATTTTATCCTGTGAGTCCAAGTTAAAAAATGAGATAGCTATAACAAATAAAACCAAATTTGACTGCCTGCAAAATAGCATATTCAGACATTTGAAAGATAGCAACCCCCCATCTCTAGTTAAATTTTGAGGAAAGAAGCATCTGCTTAACGAATGGTAGAAAGATTCCAATATCCTCTGTTTGAATTTTTTTTCTCAACAATTTAAAAAATCTCCTTAAATGTCTAAATTTATTTTGTTTGTCATTTCCCACTTGAATTCAGGGGCAAGGTCATCCAGTCCATTGCAAATTTAGTGGTATTATTGTGTAGCCATTGCAAACACTGCACATACAAACATAAGAATGCCCATACGGCATCAGACCAATGGTCAATCTAGCCCAGTATCCTGTGTTCCGACAATGACCAATGCCAGATGCCTCAGAGAAAATGAACAGGACAGGGCAATTTATTAAGTGATCCATCCCCTCTCATCTAGTACCAGCTTCTGGAGGTTGGAGGTTTAGGGACACCCAGAGCATTGGGTTGCATCCCTGACCATTTTGGCTAATACCCATTGATGGACCTATCACCCATGAACTTATGTAATTCATTTTTGAACCCAATTACACTTTTGGCCTTCACAACATCTCATAGCAATGAGTTCCAGAGGCTGACTGTGCATTGTGCGAGGTGCTTCTTTTTGTTTGTTTTAAACTTGCTGACTATTAATTTTGTCAGGTGACTCCTGGTTCTTATGTTATGTGAAGGGGTAAATGACACTTCCTTATTCACTTTCTCCACACCATTCATCATAATTTTACAGTCCTCTGTCCAATGTTCCCTCTAATTTTTGACAGGCCATGTGCACAAAAAAAATTCTTCTGTGCAAATTTTTATGCTTCTGTGCAAATTTTTGTGCGTGCGATGTTTTGCCATGTGTGTGTTGTTTAGGATCTGTGTGTGCACACACACACACATCTTAGAGGGAACAGTGCCTCTGTTATATGCCCCTTAGCATCTCTTTTTAAGCCAAATGTTCCAGTCTTTTTAATCTCACCTTGTACGGAATCAGTTCCATACCCCTAATAATTTTCTCTGTACTTTTCAGGTACAGGATGCCCAGAACTACACATAATATTCAATAAAGTTTCTACATAACCTAACAGTACCAGATACGGTCGCTGAATACATTGCTTTACACAGAATGAATGTTCAATATCTCTTTTGCCTTAAGGTGCTGACTTCAAATAGGATTCAAAGTGTATTACTAATGTTAATATATGGTGCTTGATGGCATAAAATAGCATTCACCACAATACTTTGCTACAGCTCACAGAAACAGGGTGTCATTGTATAAACTTTGAAAAAAGAGTAATATAAAGTGCTCATGGTATTTTTTAAATACGCTTTTTATTATCCCTTTTATTATTCCAACGACTCTGAAAGTAGAATTCTGAGGTTTTTATCTCCTCACTACTCCACACCTAGTGCCACCTTGGGATGTAGTGATATACTTTGGCCTGTAGCATCCTCTTTGTATGGATAACATTCAAATCCATACATCCTTATCACTGAACCCATATTCTTCAGTCTCTTCAGTCTGACCTTTCTCCATCACTTGGATTGTGTTTCCATGCATAAATGAATCACAACTAAATATTCAATAACAAACAGAAGCAATGAAGTTCTTCTATGATTTACCCTTCCTCTTTGTTAGCAGCTGTATCTTAAAAACAGAGGTGGGCTTGATCTGCAAAATTTAAATCTATATTTTAAAATGTCCAATGCTTGGGGGTGTCTGGTTATGAAGTTTTGGTCCAGCCCATTATAGAGGTAGTTCTCCACTGTAAAATCTGGATCCCTATCCAAGTTTAGATTTCAAAACTCCAAAGTGTATTAAGATATAGGATTCTTTGGTTCAGGCCCATCTCAGTTTACAAAACAGGTTCAATTATCCACCATGTCCTAACTTCAGAAGGGGTCAGTTGTGACTTCCTGATACAATGCCACTCAGAACCAATGGAAGTTAGAACAGCTGGGTGTCTGCCTCTGGCCTCTGACATGCCCCCTCCACACCATGCTTATATGACCAGAGAATCTAGCCCATGGTTTCCATCTTTAAACTCATTCTCAATAATGAAGGCATCAGATCCAAATAGTGAACAAGATTTCCAAAGCCACATATGAAAAAATGCTTGTGTATTTTTGTGTGTGCCCATTTTACATGTGTGTAATACTAAATTAATATATACAAGTCCAGATATATGCTCACATACAAATGTATGAGCATCACAAGTTAGGTGCACAGCTTTGAAAATCTAGAAAACAGGATTTAAAATGTGACCTTTTTACTATTATTATGATAATATTTTCTAACCTCTCAATATTTTTATTACCACAAAAGTAGGAGCTTTAGGAGACACCCTGAAAAGTGAAAACACCCTAACAGGTTAAAACAATGAGCGAGGTTTTTGGTCAATGCAAGCTGCTTTGGGAGGGTTGGCTCCGTCTCATTTAACAAAACACTAAACTAAACTAAAAAACCCAAGTGTGGATGTAGAAAGCACTTTTTAAACTTTAAATCTGGCCAAATCAAAACTGAATTTTACTAGACCACCAAAAAGCACATCTACCATTTAGGGATATATGCCTTTCAAATATCAGTTTTCCACCATCTTCCATGCAATGGGAAAGCTGTGGGGAAAAAAGGGAGCAAACAACTTTTTCTAAAAGAAAAACTATTTTATTTACTCTCACCAATGACTGAGGCATTTCTACTCCAAATTTCCCAACATGCTCACTTGCAGATTGATAACAAACAATATTGGGCCAATATTCACAAGACCGTTTTATCTATTATAATTTAAAGACATTTATGATTGCTAATAGATATTTTTTATCTAACAGTACCCTGGTATCAAAGTACATTTGACCTTTGCATGCCCTGCAATAATCTGAAAGTGTTTCTGCTAAGATCTTGCTAAACCTGCCTTCTCTTCCTCTCTGTCCTTGTGCCTTTTTATGTAACTGTATATTTTCTCCTAAAGACACCGAGGAGGACGAAATGGCCTCCAAAATATGTACCTCTGTTTTTTCATCAACCCAAACACCACTGCTATTCATCTTGTCAAACTTTTGTTTCAATAGTCTATTACTCCAGTCATGGGAAAAACTAACATGCTTGAAATATGGGAACAAATAAAGTGACTGTCAACAAATTAGATCAACTCAAGCAGTGAACAGCCATGAAAGTCCATGGTTCTAAAGAGTTACAATCCTCAAAAATAATGGAGGCAGTAGAATTTTTTAACCACCACCTACCACAACTTCATTAAACGCATTGATTGACATTCTCTTATTCATTCACTTTTTTAAAAAAACAGGAGAAATTACTGATAAAATACTTATTCATAAAACCCCATTTCTTTCAGAAAGACTTGGGGAATCAAGGCAAACACATTGCTATATGCAGATCATACAGTTAACTACTGCAGTGGTGGAGTGACAAAACTAAACAAACCAAGCAAGTAAGTAAAACAGCCCCAGTTACAATAGCTCAGATTCTACAAGGCAGTTATTTTTGCCAGCCAATATTTTAAGTCACCATCTAATTTAGAATGGACTTTGTAGTAAAATTAGTTACAATTTGACCATTTGATGCATCTGTAAAACACAACCTGATTTGATTGTAGGACAAGAGTTGGTTTCTCTCAAATACTTGATTAAAATCTGACAATTGAAAATGTAGCTGTTGCTGCTAGAATTGGGCAGCTTAATTTGCAAGTTAATCTTTTCCTCACTCATATTTTACACACATTAGTATAAAACGCTATGTGTGCAAAGACTTAGCTGATATTTAAAAAGTCATCTAACACAACTTGAACACATCAAGTTACTCTAGTTGTTTTTATTGTTTGTGGAGGAGTTGAGGGGAAGCTTGTTGTGGAGTAAAACACATGACACAGAAGAATATGCTAAGGAGTGAGACTCAGATGTAAACACATTTTCTCATAATTCATAGAAAGGCAAACATCCATGAGTTTCTTGTCATAAAGATGAAATGTTTAGTATAATTTGCAGAAAGCATAAAAAAACTTTGTGATAGGAGCACTCCTTTTCTAAGTGTATGTATGACCTTTGGAATGAAATTCCTTCATGTACATGAACTGCTTTGCTGGTCATGTGAAACACCCAGAAGCCAAAAATATGTCATTTTGTCCAATGAACTCCCTTTTTACTAGATTGCTCCATAAAATGTAGCACCAGGACAAACAAAAATTTGCCTCTTTGATTAAGGTTGCTTACACAATAAACTAAATAGGATTTCAGTAACAGAAATTTTTAAATGCTCGACAACTTGCAGGCCAAATATTGCTTTAAACTTGAATCAAACTATATTAACACACATGGAGTGGCTTCTTAGAGAAAGTGGCAAAATCCCTTAGAGTCTTTGGAATAAATATTAAAAGTTAGGTTTCTTACTGTGCTTGCTGAAAGAAAGAGTGACAGGTGTGCAGTTGAGCATGAGTCAACATACATTACATTTGTACACAGACCTGTCTAATGTCATGCATATGGCATTACACTCATGCATTTTCAAGGTCTGTCACACTTTCCTGGGTAACTAACAACATGTTAATAATAAAAATCCTAATTATTAAATAATTAACAATAAAGGGGGAAGAAAAGCATCTTTTCAATTAGATTGGGATTTAGGGAAGGTGGAAGACAGGGAAAGGGCCCACACAATTAGACAGCCAGCATACCCATTGAGGTCAAGGACCTGGGTTCTACAGTAGGACTGCAAAAGTCATGCAATAGTGATACGAAAGGATTTTGAGCTGCTCTATCTTGTTTGCAAGCGTAGCACTGGAAAACATTGCTCTGCCACCATTACTGAAAAGAGGGGAAAACTGAAATAAAATTAATTTAATTGGTCAGAAATGGGGTGACAGCATTAGACCATAACATTAAGATACATAAGTTAGCAAAATAAGTATTTATTAAAGAAATAAGGTAATTGTTTATCGTTTAAAATTTTGATAACTGTAAGTGTGCACAGAATGTTGGCACACAGCCAAGGACAGTGTCTTGGCAGTTCCAAGCAATGTTAAATGTTATTTGTGGAAGTTATTGCAAAGAAATTGCTTCCTTTTATCTGAGTTCTATGCACACATTTTGCTTTTTGTGAAACATTTACAAAACGTTTTTTTTTAAACTAAAAAAAGTGAAAATAGAAACTGCTGCATGTTCTGGTGCAAAGTGTTTTTTAAATTGAAAATGGGCCCAATTTCTCTTAAAAATTCATGCATTAACACCTAAAAATGGGAAGGTTTTGCGTACAGTGTAGCACCCTTAATGATTTTTTTCTAACAGGAATAAGTCAGTTTTTAAGTTTGCAAATAAATACAAACACCTATCTATACATACACATTTTCTAACCAATTTTACACATCAATGTCTATTTTGAATAGCTCTGTCCTTATATTGAGACAGGTAGGGCACAGGAGGCAAAGGGAACCAGAGATAGTATATTTAATACATAGCAGCATTTTAAGGTCTGAAGTTTGGTGCTATACCCAGCCAAGATATACCAGCCAAAGTAAGCAAACCTAAGCCCAAGAATACTCATCTTTAAGGAAAAAAAAACAAGCAGAAATTCTTGGTCATCAGTAAATAACTTGGATGCTAAAAGACACCATAGCAACAGCAAGGACTCTCCTTCATTAAAAAATGCCGTACTAACACTTTCCATCAATGACTAGTACTCTACAATTACCATTCATCTCTACAGCTTGGAGAATAATTGATTTTTCATTTCACTGACAGCTCTGAAAAAAAAAAATCAGTTCAGATCAAACCAAATCCAAAAATTCACTGAATCAAAAACATTTGTTTTGGGCCAAACAAAGCATGTCGTTCAACCTGAACTGTTTTGTTTCCAAGCATTTTTAAAGGGCTACGATCACAACACGGTGGTAATAGCAGGTAGTGATTATATTTTTTACTCCAGTGGTTAGGGCACTCTCCTCAGAGTGGACAGACTTGGGTTCAAATCGCTGCTCCAAAGAGGGAGGGTAGGCCTCCTTCCTTCCAGGTGAATGCCCTAACTAGCAGGCTATACATTATTCTTGGGTTGAGTTCTCTCAAGTTCTGCTGTTGAAGTTCTTCCACTTTATATAAAACAGCTGAACCCGGGGGGGGGGGGGGTAGCAGGGAAGGAGGAGGAGGGGAATAGGGAAGGAGAGAGAGAGAGAGAGAGCAAAAATAAGAAAGAATGACTCCATAGTATGGTGGCTAGGGCACTCACGTGAGAGGTGAGAAGTCCAGGTTCAAGTTCCTGCTCCAAATAACAAGTCATCATTTATATAAAGCTAAGTTGCTTTCAGTCTTTTCTGTTGAAGGTATCCAGCCCAGAATAGCCTATAGTCTGCTATTTAGGGCACTCACCTGGATGTAGGGAGATGTTGGTTCAAATCCCTGGGTTTTCCACATCCTGGGTGAATACTCTAACATAGTTATAAGGTGGACACTTCCTCTCCAGCCATTTTGTGAATCTAGCCCTAATTTTTTCCAAAATATTCAGTAAATTTGTGTCAAAATCACAAATAGTTTCAGGTTGACAAAATTGCATTTATTCAGCAAATAAACTATGTCACCCTGCTCTAGCAATCTCTAATATATCCAAATGCCCACAAACAGGCCAAATTTATCCAGGTTGTCCCCAGCATTTGCATGCACCTATATTGCTTTAATAAATTCATTCTAAGTAACAAGACATCACTATGATCATTTAGTGAATCTGCACCTGTGTTCCAGAGAAGATCCATCTGCATACTTGTGACAGCTTTTCAAATGTACTTAGCACTCAGCAGCTCCAACTGAAAACAATCAGAGCTGATGAGCATGTTCATCAATCTGGCCCGTAGTTCATAAAGCGGTGAAACTTGAGAACTTTCCTATTGCTTCAGTAACAGTAGATAGCATTACCAAAGTATACACAGTATTCTCTTGGGCCTTCACCCTGCAGACACTTACACGCATGCTCAACTTTACTCATGTGAGTAGTTCCCATTAAACTCAGTGGGACTGTTCACATGAGTAAAGCTTAGCCTGTGCATAAGTGACTCCAGGATCAGGGCTTAGTTTGCACTTAGCAGCCACTGTATATGCAAACAAATGTTAGGCCATAGCTATTTCAATTCACTAATATCATGAGATCCTATAGTAGAGGACCATATATATACAGTAATCCCTGAAACTCAGCTAACAGTGTCAAAGCAGCATTAACTCAAATTTTCCTGGCCTTTGTAGGTAAGGTAAAATCTTCAGTATTTTTTAAAAAAACCTATAGTTCTGTTTCATTTAATATTAGATATATACACTTTGGTTTCTTTTAGGAATTAAGAGAAAAATCCTTTTCTTTGTCACAAGGAACAATTTTATTGGCCTGATTTTCCCTACTGGTCCTATCTATCTGCCGCCCTGACCGGGAAAACCGAGAAGTCTGCTGCTTGCCAGGGGCTAAGATTCGTGATGTGACGGAGAGACTGCCGAGACTCATCAAGCCCTCGGATCGCTACCCCTTCCTGCTTCTCCACGTGGGCACCAATGATACTGCCAAGAATGACCTTGAGCGGATCACTGCGGACTATGTGGCTCTGGGAAGAAGGATAAAGGAGTTGGAGGCGCAAGTGGTGTTCTCGTCCATCCTCCCCGTGGAAGGAAAAGGCCTGGGTAGGGACCGTCGAATCGTGGAGGTCAACGAATGGCTACGCAGGTGGTGTCGGAGAGAAGGCTTTGGATTCTTTGACCATGGGATGGTGTTCCATGAAGGAGGAGTGCTGGGCAGAGACGGGCTCCATCTTACGAAGAGAGGGAAGAACATCTTTGCCAGCAGGCTGGCTAACCTAGTGAGGAGGGCTTTAAACTAGGTTCACCGGGGGAAGGAGACCAAAGCCCTGAGGTAAGTGGGAAAGCGGGATACCGGGAGGAAGCACAGGCAGGAAGGTCTGTGAGGGGAGGGCTCCTGCCTCATACTGGGAATGAGGGGCGATCAACAGGTTATCTCAAGTGCTTATATACAAATGCACAAAGCCTTGGAAACAAGCAGGGAGAACTGGAGGTCCTGGTGATGTCAAGGAATTATGACGTGATTGGAATAACAGAGACTTGGTGGGATAACTCACATGACTGGAGTACAGTCATGGATGGTTATAAACTGTTCAGGAAGGACAGGCAGGGCAGAAAAGGTGGGGGAGTAGCACTGTATGTAAGGGAGCAGTATGACTGCTCAGAGCTCCGGTACGAAACTGTGGAAAAACCTGAGTGTCTCTGGATTAAGTTTAGAAGTGTGTGCAACAAGAGTGATGTCATGGTGGGAGTCTGCTATAGACCACCGGACCAGGGGGATGAGGTGGATGAGGCTTTCTTCCGGCAACTCACGGAAGCTACTAGATCGCATGCCCTGATTCTCATGGGTGACTTTAATTTTCCTGATATCTGCTGGGAGAGCAATACAGCGGTGCATAGACAATCCAGGAAGTTTTTGGAAAGCGTAGGGGACAATTTCCTGGTGCAAGTGCTAGGGGAGCCAACTAGGGGGAGCGCTTTTCTTGACCTGCTGCTCACAAACCGGGTAGAATTAGTGGGGGAAGCAAAAGTGGATGGGAATCTGGGAGGCAGTGACCATGAGTTGGTTGAGTTCAGGATCCTGACGCAGGGAAGAAAGGTAAGCAGCAGGATACGGACCCTGGACTTCAGGAAAGCAGACTTTGACTCCCTCAGGGAACAGATGGCCAGGATCCCCTGGGGGACTAACATGAAAGGGAAGGGAGTCCAGGAGAGCTGGCTGTATTTCAAGGAATCCCTGTTGAGGTTACAGGGACAAACCATCCCGATGAGTCGAAAGAATAGTAAATATGGCAGGCGACCAGCTTGGCTTAATGGTGAAATCCTAGCGGATCTTAAACATAAAAAAGAAGCTTACAAGAAGTGGAAGCTTGGACATATGACCAGGGAAGAGTATAAAAATATTGCTCGGGCATGTAGGAAAGATATCAGGAGGGCCAAATCGCACCTGGAGCTGCAGCTAGCAAGAGATGTCAAGAGTAACAAGAAGGGTTTCTTCAGGTATGTTGGCAACAAGAAGAAAGCCAAGGAAAGTGTGGGCCCCTTACTGAATGAGGGAGGCAAGCTAGTGACAGAGGATGTGGAAAAAGCTAATGTACTCAATGCTTTTTTTGCCTCTGTTTTCACTAACAAGGTCAGCTCCCAGACTGCTGTGCTGGGCAACACAAAATGGGGAAGAGATGGCCAGCCCTCTGTAGAGATAGAGGTGGTTAGGGACTATTTAGAAAAGCTGGACGTGCACAAGTCCATGGGGCCGGACGAATTGCATCCGAGAGTGCTGAAGGAATTGGCGGCTGTGATTGCAGAGCCCTTGGCCATTATCTTTGAAAACTCGTGGCGAACGGGGGAAGTCCCGGATGACTGGAAAAAGGCTAATGTAGTGCCCATCTTTAAAAAAGGGAAGAAGGAGGATCCTGGGAACTACAGGCCGGTCAGCCTAACCTCAGTCCCTGGAAAAATCATGGAGCAGGTCCTCAAAGAATCAATCCTGAAGCACTTAGAGGAGAGGAAAGTGATCAGGAACAGTCAGCATGGATTCACCAAGGGAAGGTCATGCCTGACTAATCTAATCGCCTTTTATGATGAGATTACTGGTTCTGTGGATGAAGGGAAAGCAGTGGATGTATTGTTTCTTGACTTTAGCAAAGCTTTTGACACGGTCTCCCACAGCATTCTTGTCAGCAAGTTAAGGAAGTATGGGCTGGATGAATGCACTATAAGGTGGGTAGAAAGCTGGCTAGATTGTCGGGCTCAACGGGTAGTGATCAATGGCTCCATGTCTAGTTGGCAGCCGGTGTCAAGTGGAGTGCCCCAGGGGTCGGTCCTGGGGCCCGTTTTGTTCAATATCTTCATAAATGATCTGGAGGATGGTGTGGATTGCACTCTCAGCAAATTTGCGGATGATACTAAACTGGGAGGAGTGGTAGATACGCTGGAGGGGAGGGATGGGATACAGAAGGACCTAGACAAATTGGAGGATTGGGCCAAAAGAAATCTAATGAGGTTCAATAAGGATAAATGCAGGGTCCTGCACTTAGGATGGAAGAATCCAATGCACCGCTACAGACTAGGGACCGAATGGCTCGGCAGCAGTTCTGCGGAAAAGGACCTAGGGGTGACAGTGGACGAGAAGCTGGATATGAGTCAGCAGTGTGCCCTTGTTGCCAAGAAGGCCAATGGCATTTTGGGTTGTATAAGTAGGGGCATAGCGAGCAGATCGAGGGACGTGATCGTTCCCCTCTATTCGACACTGGTGAGGCCTCATCTGGAGTACTGTGTCCAGTTTTGGGCCCCACACTACAGGAAGGATGTGGATAAATTGGAAAGAGTACAACGAAGGGCAACGAAAATGATTAGGGGTCTAGAGCACATGACTTATGAGGAGAGGCTGAGGGAGCTGGGATTGTTTAGTCTGCAGAAGAGAAGAATGAGGGGGGATTTGATAGCTGCTTTCAACTACCTGAAAGGGGGTTTCAAAGAGGATGGCTCTAGACTGTTCTCAATGGTAGCAGATGACAGAACGAGGAGTAATGGTCTCAAGTTGCAATGGGGGAGGTTTAGATTGGATATTAGGAAAAACTTTTTCACTAAGAGGGTGGTGAAACACTGGAATGCGTTACCTAGGGAGGTGGTAGAATCTCCTTCCTTAGAGGTTTTTAAGGTCAGGCTTGACAAAGCCCTAGCTGGGATGATTTAACTGGGACTTGGTCCTGCTTTGAGCAGGGGGTTGGACTAGATGACCTTCTGGGGTCCCTTCCAACCCTGATATTCTATGATTCTATGATTCTATGATTCTATGAAGTCAATGGGATCTGCTTAGACTCAGCCACTTTGAAAATATTGCCATATAAACTGAAGTTAAGATTCACTTATACAATACATTGCTTTTCAAAGTCTTTAAAAAGATATATCACATTTACAGCACACAATTAGTTTCCCTAATGGTGACAACTCTAGCACTTCTATGTCCTTTGTCAGACATGTTTTCTTTTGTACACTTTTAATAGCTGCTTTGAAAGCTTGTGTCAATTGTGTAAGATTGAATGTCTGAATATTTAACAATCTGACTGGGAGTTTGGATCCCAGCGTGGCTCCAGGATGATTCTGCCTTTTTCTTCTAATGTTCTTCCGATGTCTCCTCTATCGTGATAAAAGTCTCCTAAAACTTCTGTCTGTGAAGAGCTCCTCTGAAGCAATGAAAAACTCTCTGCCCCATTCTTGTAAACAAATGGAACGCTGAAATGCTATTTCACAAGACGGCATTTCTAAATTGTCTCCTGTGAAAAGCCTTTGAGTATGAAGTACCAGCATGAGAAGAGAAGTGTGAAAAATAAGTAGAGATCAGGTAGGAATGGAAGAACAGAAGTGAATAAAAAAACCATTCTTTACCTATTAATCAAGTATTATTGTAATCAGATATCTTTTCTGATGCTTAAAAAGAAAGTTTGGTTAACTTTTTCCCCCCACAGGCTGTGTCTCTGGATTTCCTGGGTCCAGTCTGGACTGGAAATGGAAGTAATAGAATAGTATGAGAAAACCATTTTGATATATCTGGCCTGACTGTAAAGAAGTAGCAGTTTCTAAAATCTCACAAAAAGCCTATTGTTGCAAGGGATTTACAGCTTAACTTTACAGACAAAAGAGGTTTAGATAGCTCCACCTAAACATGGGCTCAGAACAGAACCATCCCACTTGAATTTTAGAGAAGTGGAATAATAATCTGAATTTTGAAATTCAAGCTTCTCTTAAATGTGGAGTGACTTGGTACTGGGAGTCCAAATATACTTGAATTGTGGGGAAATTCAGATTTGTATCCGACTCTGGATTAGAACTTCATCATTCAGACCCAGCTCTAGTTCAGATAAGGCTTTTTTAAGTATTGAATGTTCAGATGTTTATTTAAACTAAACCTAGTTTATCTGAGCCTGTTAAGGGTTCACCCTGCACTAAAATCAAGTATATAATAATGCATCGATACACGTTCTAGGTACTGATGTTTTAGTGGTCATCTATTTTACATTGATAGTATATAAATCTTACAGACTTGCCCAAAACTGGGTAATTTGCCTCCTAAGTGAGAGTTCTTTCTAATTCTTCTATTAAGCAGACTAAGGTTCAGCTCAGAAATAGGCTTCCCCTTCTCAAATTCAAGGTGAGCCTGCTTTAGTTGAGCACTACTTGGCCATACAGAAATTAGATTTGACATTTTCAGTACAGAAGAATTGCAAAATATACTATGTAACGGCAGCTTTTACACAATTACTAGGGGGCATTATGTAAGTAAAACCTTTCAAAATGGCACATGTACCATAAATCAATGTTTTATTAATGATGACATATAAAATCATCCCTGTTAAAAATGAAACATATACAGTTTGTGGTCATATAAACTTCTTTCTAAATTCAACTCTGGTCACAAAGAAATTTATTTTGAGCCAGAGTAACCAGGTGTCCTGATTTTATAGGGACAGCCCCAATATTCAGGGCTTTTTCTTATATAGGGGCCTCTTACCCTTCACCTCCTGTCCTAATTTTTCACACTTTCTATCCAGTCACCCTATTCTGAGCATTAGAAAATGTCTTTCATACATGACATTATGCAGCGCCTGTTGGTTGCTCATCCTAGATTATTCTGAACAGCTCAAGCACTCACTGCTAATGCTAAGAATCTGTCCCCATATACCCATTCATTGCTATGGGAAAAGAGTTTGTGAAAGTCTGAGAGATACAAGTTCATTAAGTAAAATTATCACCAGGGACTACAAACAAATATTGTTTGGAGACCTGATTGTTACTCTACCTGTTACTGTGAGTCTGTCAGCTCCAATGATAATCTCATCTTCATCTGCAGAAAACAGCACCTTTTCACCTTCACTTGCCCTCACTTCAAATCTCTTACACTGGGCCTCCACAGCATCAGCTCCTGGAATTGAGAAATAAGACACTTAATCTAAGAAAATTGAAATGAAAGATAAATAATCAATACTTCATTTTGAATCCCAGAAGCACACACAGTACCTCAAGTTTTGAAAAATATTTTGTTTTCAATATTTTTGTCAGTTGTAGAATACTTTGTATTATAAAATCTTTCAACAGTTTCATAATATAAATGATTATCCCAGATTATCCTATTAGGATAGGATTTTAAAATAACAAAAATAAATAGTATATATAATTTATTTAATTGACATTAGTGGAAGGAGAAGCCAGAATTAACTCAAATTCCGAGATCTTGAAATATCAGTTCAGAAAGGTTTCTTAGATTTATCTGTATAAATTTTAGTTTTGTGCCTGTAAGAACAAAAGATAAGCACTGGCATATTCTGCCAACACAAACAATCGAACAAATTCACTTTGTGGAAAACATATTTTTTCCAGGTTGATTTTCTAGTCCTGTCACATACTTTTATAATTTGATAACTTAAAAAAGCAAACACACACACATAATTTTGTCTCATCACTTGTTTGACACTTGAAGTTATGGAAGAAAAATTCCTAAATATCTTAAGGCACTTAGTGCCTTATAGTTAAAAGACATCAAAATCCCAAGAGAATGTCCCGGCTACAGTGTGGTGAACAGGTTTTAGACAAATAGCAGATTTCAGTGTCCTATCTACTATATTTAGAATGCAATCCCTTTTTCTTCTCATACTTCAGTATATATTTTCCCTTATTTTTTAAAAAAATTGTATCCTCTTTTATTTTACTCATCCAGCAATGAAACAGAGCTTTAGTTCTCAAAGTGTGGGTGATAAATGACAAATTATGTTCCATTGACCAATAGTAAAAAATCCTTCAGCCTTCTTGTGCAATGCTATTTCTATGACACTCCTAGGTTTTCTCATTGATCCTCACCAATTTAGTTACATTTATAAATTTAGATTCCTAATTTAGACCTAGATTATCCCCTCAAGATACACATGCAAGGGATTATGGGAGTGGTATTCTAAACTCTATCTTGCAGTTAGAATCATAGAATCATAGAATCATAGAATATCAGGGTTGGAAGGGACCCCAGAAGGTCATCTAGTCCAACCCCCTGCTCAAAGCAGGACCAAGTCCCAGTTAAATCATCCTAGCCAGGGCTTTGTCAAGCCTGACCTTAAAAACCTCTAAGGAAGGAGATTCTACCACCTCCCTAGGTAACGCATTCCAGTGTTTCACCACCCTCTTAGTGAAAAAGTTTTTCCTAATATCCAATCTAAACCTCCCCCATTGCAACTTGAGACCATTACTCCTCGTTCTGTCATCTGCTACCATTGAGAACAGTCTAGAGCCATCCTCTTTGAAACCCCCTTTCAGGTAGTTGTCATCTGAGTTCACTTACCAGCCTCATAGCTCTGCTGAAGCTAGTAGATATTGAACAGCGAGGAATGCACCTGCTTACATAATGCTGCAGTCATCAATTCAACATATAAATGGCCATCATCAAAAACCAGAATCCAATCAGAAATATAAAAGCCCTACCAGCCAATTTTGAATTAGGATTTTCTGATGAGGTTCTTAATATTCAGGGCCAAGATAAAAAAAAAATTAAGCTCTTGGAAGGGTGATTACACCACTAGAGTGATATTATATTTACACTATATAGAAGCTAGAATTATATTTAGAATATCAATACAGAAGGTTTATAGTAATATAGGTGCAGCTCTCTTCCTTTGAAATTAGTGCAGTATTTGTCCTGTTGTGAAAGTGCCTCTTTTGCAGGATGTATCAGATTCCACATCCATGTCATGTTTTTGCTTTATTTTTAACATTTTGACTGTGATCATCAGGTTTTGCTACAATTTTTATTTACTCTGTGTAATGAAAGAAGCGAACAGGTTTCTGAAGTGCTCTTTATAACCACATAATAATGACCAGATCCCGAGAGTCTCTCAGAACCCTCATATCCCATTAACAGAGGCTTAATCCTGCAAAGAGCAGAGTGCTTCCAGAGAGGCATTCACTCCCAATGGCTTGACAAACACCTGCTGACTATAACAGATATGAACCCCTAAGAACTGAATCTGCTGGTTTATAATCCCTAAGCACTATAAAACCAAGATGGTAAGATTCAACAGCTCTAAAGTGGCTTTGTTTTGTTTTTTTACTGCATTGAGGATCGTGTGTGTGTCTGTGTGAGAGAGAGAGCGAACGAGCTCACTTCTCATGCAGATTCTGAACTGTGATGTGCACATGTCCCTCAAATCCTATTTAAGGGCATGATCCAGCATGGTGCTGAGGTTCTTCCACTCACACTTGTTTTTTTTAAGGCAGGGTGTCTGGTAAAAAAAAAGATGAAATAGCCTACTATTGCCCTCATTTCTGAAGTCTTCACAGGACAAATGACTGGCTCACCTGTACATCAGGTCTTCTTTGTTGAGATTAGTTAGTTGGGCCACTACCTCCTTTTCCCACAAACTACTAGAAATTTGAGAGTGGACAGTTTATTTCTCCACCATCCTGGATAGTGGGACTGCAAAAAAGCTGCTTATTCAGCTTAAATTAATTTAGGCCTAAAATACCCAAGATTCCTCTGTACTAAATGAGATAGTCCCCAGATTTAATCTTACAGAGACAGGAGTGAGAATAGTATTGATTCTGCAGGGTGGTCACACTCTACACCCCCAAAGATTATGGATTTACTGAATGAGTACCATATAAGATTAGGCTATAAACAACTATGAATACTCTTATCTGTGATCAGTCCTTCAGTCTTGCTTGCACTAGGGAAATCAAAATGGGATACCAAAAATTAGACATATTTAGGCATGAAGTTCAACATGTGTAAAACAGAAAGAGTATAAAGTCTGGCAAGTGAAGTAAAAATGTAAGAAGGCAGACCAAGAAAGAATTTGATGAGCAAATAGCTAAATACCACAAAAACTAACAAAAATATTGAAGTATATCAGAAGCAGGAAGCCTGCCAAACAGTCATTGACTGATTGATGTGCTAAAGGAGCACCCAAAGAAGATATACATTGCAGAGAAGCTAAATGAATTCTCTGTATCAGTTTTCACTGGAGAGTATGTTGGGGAGCTACTCACATTAGAGCTATTCTTTGTACAGAATAAATCTGAGGAACTATCTCAGACTAAAGTGTCATTAGATGGGGTTTTGGAACAAACTGATACATTAAACAGTAAAAAGTCACCAGGAATAGATGGTATTCACTCAAGAGTTCTGAAGGAATTCAAATATGAAATGGCAAAACTAGTAACTGTGGTATATAACACATTATTTAAATCAGCCTCTGTACCAGAGGGTAGTTAATGTATCACTGTTTTTTTTAAAAAAAGGTTCCAGAAGCAAATTGGTTCAAACTACAGTACAGAATAGAATTATCAGACACATAGATAAACATGGTATGTTGAGAAAGAGTCGACACAGCTTTTGTAAAGGGAAGTCATGCCTCATCAATCTATTAGAATTCTTTGGATGTGGACAAGGGTGATCTAGGAAATACGGTATACTTGGACTTTCAGAAAGCCTGTGACAATGTTCCTCAGTAAAGGCTATTAAGCAAAGGAAGCAGTCATGGGATAAAAGGGAAGTTCCTTTCACAGATCAGTAGCTGGTTAAAAGATAGGAAACAAAGGGCTGGAATATATGGTTATTTTTCACAATGGAGAGAGATAAATAATGGGGTCCCCCAAGGATCTGTACTGAGACCTGTGCTGTCCAACATATTAATAAATGGTCTGGAAAGGGGGTGACAGTGAGGTGACAAAATCTGCAGAAGATACTACATTACTAAGATAGTTAAGTCCAAAGCAAACTGTGATGAGTTACAAAGCAATCTCACTAAACTGGTGTCTGGGCAAAAAAACAACAGATGAAATACAATGTTGATAAGTGCAAAGTAATATACATTAGAAAAAATATTCCCAGCTATTCCTTCAAAATGATGGGGTCTAAATTAGCTGTTACCACTCAAGAAAGATCTTGGAGTAATTGTGGGTAGGTCTCTGAAAAATCTGTTCAATGTGCAGGGATTTTTTTAAAAAAAGCTAACAATGTTTGAAACCCTTAGGAAAGGGATAGATAATAAATCAGAAAATATAATGTCACTATACAAATCCATGGTTCACCCACACCTTAAATACTGTGTGCAGTTCTGGTTGCCCCATCTGAAAAAGATATATATATTAAAATTGTAAAAGATACAGAGAAGGGCAACAAAACTGATTAGGGGTATGGAACAGCTTTCATAGGAGGAAAGATTAAAAAGACTGGAACTGTTCAACTTAAAACAAGAGTTGACTAAGAGGAATATGACAGAGGTCTATAACATTATGATGAATGATGCGGAGAAAATGAATAAAGTGTTATTTAACCTTCACATAACATAAGAACCAGAGGTCACCAGAGGAAATTAAGAGGTGCCAGATTTAAAACAAACATAAGGAAGTACTTCTTCACACAACACACAGTCAACCTGCAGAACTCATTGTCAGGAGATGTTGTAAAGGCCAAAAGTATAATTGGGTTCAAAAATGAATTAGATAAGTTCATGGGCGATAGGTCCGTCAGTGGGTATTAGCCAAGATGGTTAGGGATGCAATCCTATGCTCGAGGTGTCCCATAACCTCCAACTTTCAGAAGCTGGGGCTGAATTACAAGGGACGGATTACTCAATATTGCCCTGCTCTGTTCATTCCCTCAAGCATCCATCACTGGCCACTGTCAGAAAACAGGATAGGCTAGATGGACATGAGTAAACTTATGCAGGAACCATACATAATGATACATACATTTTGCTTTTAAAACAGTGGACCCCAAAGATATTTAAACTTAATTCAAAAAGTTCTCCCAGAGACATGCAGGAAATTGCCATATCTATACCAAGTCAGACTCTATATTTACTTTCCTGGGCCCAACTACACAGGCAGAGGGCATCAAAACAGATGGGCTGGTATAGAAATACTGCCAGGTCTGGGAAAAGGAGAAAAGTGTTTTGGTAAAATGATGGGGAAAAGTGCGAGAAGGAAAGATATCTATTACAAATAATAGCCCAGCTTTTAATGACTCTCATGTAAAACTTGAAGTGTGTTACAAACAATACTGTTTTTCACACAGAATGCTTAACAAGCAACCATCCATAGCAGAAATTATTGTTACCACCAGGAAACTTGTGAGATATTTTAAACCATTGACATTTGTGGCTCTTTACTTTCATACTATATCAAAATACTCCTAGATATCTGTTATTCCACAAATGTCATTACAAAAGTGAATTCCACTTTTTGTACAATAAAAGAAATGTGCTTTTAGTGTATGCTTTACTGAGTAGTACTCAATTATTATTGCTGAAACAGTAGTTGGTATATTCAAGTCATTTGTGGAATTATCCAGGGACATTAAAACCATTTCTGATGTGCAACGATTTAGGATTTTTTTTTTGAGAATTCAAGTTACTGACAAAGTCATAAAGGCTATGACAACAGAAATGCTGGACTGTTTTGTTACATTTCAGCCATGTAGAAGGAAAATAAGTATATATAGTTGCATGTGTGATAAATTTGTGTTGCATCCTTTTGGTTACAATGCACACAGTTGTCTCTCAAAAGCAGTCAGCAAATACATGATTTGTGAATCTGTGACAGTATGCTAAAATAACAGAAAGAAGCAAAGTATGACAGAACTGTCTCTCAAGACATCACATATAAGCAATGTACATCTGTGAAATTGTTAGATCAAACATGTAGAGCAATCACTTCCTCTAGTATACTCATTTGCAATGGACACAGAATAGCATCTCTCTCTGAACTATAGATTCCACAGTTTGTGGAAACATATGTCTGTCTCTTCCAAATTTTACTGCATTTAGAATGTCATTTCTGGGAATTCCTCCAATTAGTGAACCATCTGAGAAACTCTTCAGCTTTGATGAGCACATACATGCATATTACTGGAGCAGTCTACTTCCCAAGGGTCAGAGTCTTGTCCCACCAATGTGAGTGGCCAAACTCTGTCTTCAGTGTGCTGAGGATTTGGGACTAAGAACCCAGAGTAGTTTAAATGCATTTTCAATTTATAAACTACCGACTCATTTGAAGCAAAGTTTATATTTCAAAAGCCTAAATATTATTTCAGTATCTTCCTTAAGTATTTTTTAAATAATCCCTGGAAAATGTAGCTGTGATTTCAAAGCAAATTAATAGTGAATAATATTCGCTGTGAATTTGTATTAAATCAGAATATTTGCTGAAAATGTGAAGAATGATTTTTAGGACTGTTGGCATTAAAGGGGATTTCACAGTAAAAATACTAACATACTGTACTTTATTTTGCAGATTATCAAAATGAATATTGAGGTAAATTACAAGTACTATAATACAGGGAAATGTTGGCTCTTTTATTAACATAAACTTTCCATACAGAAATTTATCAAAATAAATGTAGGTATTAAAACACTAGAATGAAAGGTGTACAGGAAGCCATCTTTACTAGGTTTCAGAGTAGCAGCCGTGTTAGTCTGTATTCGCAAAAAGAAAAGGAGTACTTGTGGCACCTTAGAGACTAACAAATTTATTAGAGCATAAGCTTTCGTGAGCTACAGCTCACTTCAATGCATCAAATGCATCCGATGAAGTGAGCTGTAGCTCACGAAAGCTTATGCTCTAATAAATTTGTTAGTCTCTAAGGTGCCACAAGTACTCCTTATCTTTACTAGGCAATCTCCAATTGTAAGAGACTCACTCAGAATGACAGATTCTGAAATTGGGTATTCTCAAGCCATTATGCAAAGAGGCCACAATCCAGCTACAAATACCCAGTAAAAAAAATTCCCTTGCTAGAGGGGAAATCCTTTTTGGTGTATTTACACTGTAGCCAGCTCCTTTGTCCTGCCTTGGGGGCATGTCAGTGGAAGGTTATGTTTTGGAGGCAGAAAGTGGGCACAGTGGAGCACCAACTCCACCAAGGAAATAGCCATTAAGAACCCTGTGTCAGTGCTTGGAAGCAGCTCTAAATGGCATCAGTGGTGGGAAAGGCACTGAGAAACTGGTAGTCATCATAATTGCCTCCCTGATGCCTGTTCCCACTTTCTTAACCCTACCCTTATGATGAGCAGAGCTTGGGCACAGAAGAGAATCAGACTCAAAATATTAATAATGCCTACCCCTTTTCATCAGTGTGTCGAAAATCAGTTAATAAAGATCAGTGTCACTATCCCCATTTTGCAGATGGGAAAACTGAGGCAGAGAGTGGTGAAGTGACTTACCCAAGGTCACCCAGCAGGCTAGTGGCAGAGCTAGGAACAGAACCCATGTCTCCTGAATCCCAATCTAGTGCTCTTTCCAGTAGGCGACATTGCAACCAAACATATTGTGCACAATTCTGAAGTATACCTTTGTTAAGCAACCAATTCCTGTCTTTCCTTTGCATGACAGCTTAAGGCAGTTGTCACTGTACTTGCATCCATTTTAAAATTATTTATGAATGTGCCTTTATAATCTATGCTTACTGCACAACATTTGCATGACCTACTGTGTTGTGTATTTGCTCATCATTAGCAAAACACCTTTAGATAATTCAGAGTACAAATGATGAAGTATAAAATTATTAATTGTATCTTATTTGGAACTGTGACACTTTATATATAACAAACAGCTGGTCTGCATATGCTATAAGTTTATAGTGGAGTATGGCATTATTATTTCAGTTATAAGTTCTTTAGGACAGGGACTGGCACTTTGTCATATGTTTATAGCATAATGAGGCCTTGGGTTGTTTGCAGCATACAAATAATATGTAATAATAAATAACTGTTTTATAGCTTTGCTAAAATAAGATAGCAATTTGCACAATTTTCATTGGTTATTCAACAAACAAATGATAACCATTATTTGGAATTATGGTACATATTAACAAATACTCACTCCTATCTTGTCCCTAAGATTTAGGCATCACAAAAGTGATCTTCCATTTTCCCATGACTGGCATGCTCTTGAGTTAAGAAAAAAAATGCTTTGGAGGCACTTCGGCATGTTATGCAACCCAATGATCAGTGAAGATTTTATTTCCTATTCTGTACCCAATCCATGGAATATATGGGTCTGTTCTAGCTCTCAACTAGAAAACTTAGCTCAAAGAGCAACAATTTCTGCTTTTAGCTCTAGCTGTCCCTGGTTTATTCCTTGGTATCAGCCAAGATGGTAACCATCAGAAATGGATTAGATAAAGTGGAATTTACTGGAACTATGCATGGAAATCTCCCAAATTTGGATAAGTGATGTACTACCCTACCAAGAACACAGCTATATTTTTACATTACACAAAGTTAGTAAAGGAACTGCAAACAGTGGCTGTGGGAAGATAAAGCTCATACTTGCATGCATAATAGATGTGTTCTCCTGAAAAACAAATGTAATTTAGTATAGAGGTGCCTTTTTCCTTGGCATTCCTAGGAAGCTTTTTGCTGCAGAATGTACACTCTGCAGAAACCTTACTATCAGACAATCTCTCTGTTGGTATGGCTCATGAGATTCTTAGATGCTTTGGATTGTTAGATGCTCTCGTCTCATGCCAGCCTTGACACGATATCTGCAGGCTGCAGCTCTTCACAACAGACTTTTGTGACTATGCATGAGGTGCATCATGACACACCGAGTCATGTGTCAGATTGTGATGAATGACTGTCACATTTGAGACACTATTTTCTGCATAATGTTTTCATAGATTTCACTCTCTTCCATACAAAAGTGATCGTAATAGGGATAATGATACTTACCATGTTTGTAAAGCTCTGAGGTCTACAGATGAAAAGTGCTAAGTATTTTTTTATTATGTGGACCAGAATGAAAGACAAAACTCTGAATTCCTGTGGTTTTAGGTTTCTGTAAGAAACTTTGCATCGTGTGGTTTTCTTTTGTATTTAGTGTTGCAATTGTTTATTATTCACATAGCAAAAAAATGTGCATGGAACTTTAAAGATATGTCATTCTCCAAGGAACTTACACTGTGCTTACACTATTACACTTACACTATTCTTTCTGTCTTGGCAGTAAAAACCATCCACTCCCACTGCTATCAACAACTATAAAAGAAATAAAAAGCTGTGCAAGAGAATAAAGCTAGCACTTTCATTGCTGTACCTTTTGCTCTGCTTCCAGGCACCTACAGTACATTTTTAATCCATCCTCAAAGCACCAGTGCATGAACTGAAACTGAAGTGCCTGAAAAGCATCAATAATACAAAGCATCAGCATGCTCACTGCAATGGCTCCTTTAAATTACAATATATCCATTCTATACCCGATTCACAGAAGCCATTATTTTACCTTTCCTGCTTGGTTCCTTTAATAACTCCTTTTGATCTAACTCCATAGCTAGTAACCCATCATCAACAAACATAGAGAGGCATACATCATATTCATAAAAAGTAATACAGATATCTTCCAGTTCATCACAAAGGCCCACAGTTCAAAGTGAATTATTGAGAGCTCACGATCTCTGTGTATGCAAAATGTAATGAAATTCACACTTAATGTACAGTGTTTTGTTTCTTCAATAAAAACAGGCTGTTTAAATATTTATTAAATACAGGATATTTCTTGATAAAGAAAGATTTGAAAACGTGCGGATGCTTTTGAGACTAAGAGGATAAAAGAGATAAAGCATTTTTAATAAAGAGTCGACCCCCCACAGGATTTAAACTCAATATTTTTGAAATATAAAGGCAGATAAAATATATGCTAAACTACAGAGATTTTGTTTAATATTCATAGGAACTTCAGATATTATATTATAATATATATTATAGGGCTCCCATATTTTTCAATGAATGCAAAGGCAATAAAGCAGTGGTTCTCAAAATGTTGTACTAGTGACCCCTTTCACATAGCAAGTTCTGGACCCTCTTATAAATTGAAAACACTTTTTAATATATTTAACACCACTATAAGTGCTAGAGGCAAAGTAGGGTTTGGGGTGGAAGCTGACAGCTCATCTTGCAACCCGCTGAGGGGTCCCAACCCCCAGTTTCAGAACCCCTGCAATAAAGCAAATGAATAATTCATACTAATTCCATACCCCTTATATTCAATTTAAAATAATGTGTTCCCTAATTCACATGAAGATGCCAACACATTCAGATTTCCATGAAAACAAGTGTTTTGAGTGTTTATTTATTATATTATATTATATTACGTTATATTAAATAAAAGATGATTAAAGCAAATTTTTCCTATATTTTACATATGAAATGCCCCATGAAGAGGTTCTCTTAAATTAAGTTTATATGTTAAATTTAAGTGACTAAGTCTCTTAGTTTTTTTTTTAAAGCACATAACATGACAAAATTTTCTGTATCTGGTTTTGTTAAGGCCTACAATTTTTCCTCTCAAATTGTCTTGTATAGATAACTACAGAAGCACATCTTTCTATTTTGTTTTTGAGTCAATACGGTATTGTTATTCTCAATTGCATACATCTAATTAAGGTCGAAGTTTCAAGTGAGGTGTTATGGAGGTAACGTGAAAGCAAGGCTCAACTACAATAGCTTGTACCAGATGCACATCAGGATTATTAATCCCGAGGATGATGATCAGGGATCTACAGTCAGTAGGTGCAGCATAGTTAGAGAATAGAGAAAATGCATATATGCAGAATTCCCTGTCCTTTTCCATAGAAGCCCTCTATGAATCCAAGTTCTCTCCATTTGCTGAGGGAGTTGGAATTCCTGCATGGCTCCAACAGGTGGCTCTGGGGGATGATGGGAATTGGGTGGAGAAATGGATTGGGCTCTCAAATTTTTAGGGGGAGGGTGTGTATGGGGAAATCTTGGCGGACCAGAAAAAGCCTGAACCACTATTGTTTATTGTTAAAAGTAACCAAGCCAGCAGGTCATAAGTGGGCCTATGCAGCAGCCTTAGCATGACTGAGTCAGGAGGGGTTGGGCAACCACAGAAAGGGCAGCTTGACCCAGCATCCTTCGTGATGAGATCTCTGTTGAAATTGCTGAGGTATGTGTTTTAATAAAACACATCTTATCTATATGTGCCCTCAGCGATGTGTCTGTCAGGGCCTCAAGGCATGCAAACTCTGAAAAAAAACATATCTGACTAATTGATAATTAGAGGAAAATCTCTTTGAAATTGCTTGCTTAATAAGTTTTCTTTGAGTGACATCTTATTGTAATACTAATGAATAAATAAGGGAAGAAAGCTTGGGGTAGTTGTACTCTTCAGGGACTCTCCTTCTGGACACATCTTGTGGTCCCCATTGGAAGACTGTCACTGTGCCGTTAGAGAGCCATACACAACTTCAGTAATTAATGAGGGTTGGGGGTGTTTTCCTAACCTGTTGCAGACGTGTGTAAGTGCTTGAGACTAAGTAAAGTATAGCTTTAAATGAAAGCATTCTTTTGTTGTCCTGTTTATGCCATCTATTAATTGGATGGCTATGTCTCCATTGATTTATTTCCTGATACCACCTTGCACAGAGAAAAGTTTCCAAGAGCTTTGGTCTGAAGGAACCCTGGGTAATAAGGTGAAGGTGGAAGTCACAAGAGAACTTCTCAATTGTCTTGGGGTGAGAATCTTTGGATTGATGGGTCCTAATTTGTAGACAGCTGACAGTTCTGCTACCTGGCTGATAGCTCTGCTTTGGAGTTGTCAAATGGGAGATCACATTTTGGGGTAGTGGGCCTTTAAGGCTTCCCTGACTTAATGGCTGCTATTTCTGCTCAGCTTGAAGGAGAGATAATACACATACTCAATTTTTCCTGACATGATTCTCTAGTGCCCAACTGCAATCTACACTAAATAACAAAAGGATGTAAATATGTTATTTACATAGTGATTAATCATTTGTATGTTATATAGAAATAGTCTATACTAATGATATAGTATAGTCTCATCATATGGTGGTAATAACATTCCACTAGTATCTCTGGAGGATATTAAAAAGTCAGATATTTCTGAATCAGCAGATCCTGATAACTTGCATCCAAGAGTTTTAAAAGATCTAGCTGAGGTGCTCACTGGATTGTTAATGCCAGTTTTCAATAAGTCTTGGAACTCTGGAAAAGTCCCAAAAGTCTGTAACAAAGCGAAAGTTGTGCCTGTTTTTTAAAAAAGGGTAAATGGGATGACCTGGGTAATTATAGGCTTGTCAGCCTGTTATCGATCCTAGAGCAAGATAATGAGCAGCTGATAAGGACTTAATAAATAAAGTATTAACAGAGGGTAATGTAATTAATGCAAATCAACATGGATTTATGGAAAACAGATCCTGTGAAACTAACTTGATATCATTCTTGGGTGAGGTTACAAGTTCGGTTGATGAAGGAAATAGTGTTGACAAAATATACTTAGACTTCTGTAAGGTACTTGACTTGGTACCACATAACATTTTGATTAAAAATAGAATATAAAATTTCCCAGCACACATTAAAAACTGGCTTACTGATAGATCTAAAGGTGTGATTGTAAACATTGAATGGGTGTGTTTCCAGTGGGTTGCCACAGGGATCAGTTGTTGGCCCTATGTTATTTAAAATTGTTATCAATAACCTGAAAGAAAAAGTAAAATCATCACTGATAAAGTTTGCAGAGGACAAAAAAATTGGGGGAATGGTAAATAATGAAGAGGACAGGTCACTGACATGGTAATCTCGATAGTTTGGTAAACTGGGTGCAAGCAAACAATGTACATTTTAATAGAACTAAATGTAAATGTATACATCTCAGAACAAATAATATAGATCATACTTACAGGATGGGGGACTATCCTCAGGAGCAGTAAAAGCACTAATTTTTTGGGGGAGCCATGGTGGATAATCAACTGAACATGAACTCCCAGTGTGATGCTGTGGCAAAAACAGCTAATTAATCCTTGTATGCATAAATAGGGAGATCTTGAGTAGGAGTAGAGAGATTATTGCACTTCTCTATTTGGCACTCTTGTGACAACTGATGGGATACTGTGTCCAGTTCTGGTGTCCACAATTCAAGAATGATGTAGATAAATTGGAGATGGTTTGATGAAGAAACACAAGAATGATAAAAGGATCGGAAACCATACTTTATAGAGATATGCTAAATAGATTGAGCTCTTTGAGTCTAACAAAGAGATGGCTAACGGGTGACTTTATTATAGTATATGAGCATCTACACTGGCAAATATCTAATAATGGGCTTCTCAATGTAGCAGAGAAAGGTACAACATGATTCAATGGCTCTAAGTCAAAGATAGATAAATTTAGAGTGGAAATAAGGTGTACATTTTTGACAGGGAGAGTAATTAACCATTGGAACAGTTTACCAAGGGTCATGATGAATTCTCCATCATTGACAAAGTTTAAATTAAGATTGGATATTTTTCTAAAAGATCTGCTCTAGGAATTATTTTGGGGAAGTTCTATTGCCTGTGTTATTATACAGGGGGTCAGATTAAATGATCACAGTGCTCCCTTCTGGCCTTGGAATCTATTAATTTAAATATAAATTAGGAAAAAACATGAAACGGACTAATTAAACTTGAGTAGTAGTAGACCCAAACCCAGTCTTTGCACTTGACACCACCCTCAAACTTGGAACTGAGCCATCTGTAACACTTTGTGTATTCATCATAATGTAGTTCTATCTAATCTATTTTTCTGGTAGTACAGTGTGTGAAGCCATATTAAAGACTTTATTGAAGCTGAGGTGACTACTTTTCCATTATGCATTAGAGGACTGATCCACAACTCATTGAAATCAATGGGAGTGTTTCCATTACCTTGATGGGAGTTGGATCAAGCCCTACATATGTTACCTTACTAAAGAATAAAATATTAAGTTCATTTGCCATTACATGTTTTATGACAAACTCAAGTTGCCTACTAGCTCTGCTTTGTATATTATTTACATGCTATTAAACTGAAAAGAAAATGAGAAACTGAAAAGTGAGGGGATAATATAAAGTACAATATACATGACCATCCATTGTACATACTGAAGAGCACATCAAAATCAAATAGCAAGAGCATTCATAAGAAAGAACTACTCTGAATACAAAACTTTTTAGTTATATAAATCCAAAATCTAAGGTTCACCAAAATCTTTACATTTCCCTCCGAAGAAATATAAAATCCTCAAATTCACTAGATCACTAGATTCCTAAATACTCTCTATAATATCTCCTATTTATCATCTTATTTTCTTCCAGGTGCTTTCACTCTGACTGGTCTATGAATTGTTCTAAAAGTTTATCAGCTATTGAAGTTAGACTCATTTATGTTTGTCCCTGCATGCTGTTTTTTTTCTTTTTTTACAAATGGGTTTGATGTCTGACTTGCTCCAATCTGATGAGGCCTTACCTGTCATCCATGAGTTCTCAAAAAATTGCTAATGGTGCCAATAACTTTTCTCCTACCTGCTTTAGCACTCTAAGGTGAATTTTACTGGGCTATGAGCGTGAGAAATATATTCATATTATCTAAGTGTTCTTATACTTTCCCTTTCTGATTGTACCTCATGACCTTTCCCTTTCCTTGTTAACTATTATCGTATTGAACACCTTGCTTTGTGAAGACTTCAGAAGAATAGCATTTCAGTTTTCTCCTTGTCAACTCTTATTTTCTCTTTCTCTGTTAAGTATTAGACCTACATTTACTGTCCCCTTGTTCCTTGTTTTTTATGTACTTACAATTTTTGTGTGTTTTTAAACTGATGAATGGCACCTTATTGTGTCCCTTTGCCTTTCTGACATTGCTTCTTCATGTCCTTATTATTCTATTCTTATTTCCATTTATCTCTCTTTTTTATAATTTATAACTCATTTCATTGCCCTTACAAATATTAAGAGTTCTATTATGGACAGACTGATAGTTGATTCCATTGCTTTAAGCACCATGTAATATAATCTTGTTCAGAGTGGAAATTCCTACACCAGAAAAAAATCATTGCAAATATTGATTTTTGCTAAAACCAGGTCAGTTCCACTGGAGTAGCTACATTGGGAGCCCTAATGTAAACGGGCACTGTCAGGTGCTGGCATTTCAAACACCATGTTGATTATACCTGCTCTGAGTAAGGTTTGTAGACACAATGCTTAAACTAATGAAGGCAGTTTGTGGTCCATCTGCACTATGGCTTTCAACATTGCTAACACCAGAGTTAGATGAACCAGGGTTAGCAATAGTGGAAAATTGACCAAAGTCTGTTTATTTTCATTCTATTGACACTTGACAGAGCTATGGGTTGTGACAGAGATACTGGAGCTATTTTCAGACTCAGGAAGATGATATAACTAATGCCCATCATTAATGTGTCACATGGAGATCTGTGTCTTCAAGGATTTCACTCACAGCCTCCAACCTGTGCCTGATCCTTCCTGGACCATGGCGCTTATAATCCAGAGATCAGTTGGCTGTGGGCCAGGATAAAGTCTGCTGAGAAGAAGGAAGCAGTGTAAAAAGATGGGTGATCAAGGGAGAGAGTCCAGGCTCTCAGTCAAGGGAGAGAGTAACCAGTAGCTACTTGAACCAGGGTCTAGGAAAAAAACAGCAACGGCTTACTGTTGGGAGGAAGCTGGCAAGAGATCCAGGGAGCACAGTAGCATGTTGAGCAAGTTCTTCTTGTATTCAGGGGTCAGGACTGCCAGCAATAGAAGTTCCCTGTGGGGAGGAAAATGGGAATTGAGCCCATAAGGGTCTTGACTGAAAGAGCCTGAGAAAGGTCTGAAAGGAGATAGATAAACATAGAAATGGCTTCTGGGAAAAGTGAAGTGAATGTGGAGGTGGGAGTATACTGCTATTTCATTAGAAGGCTTTGGGACTGGAGCCCATGGAACATGCTCCCTGCATTTCAGCTGTACCTCTTGGATGGATTGAGCCAGTGCTCTTGAAACTAAGTGAAAAAGATGTCATGTAAACTCTGCAAGAAGGGGAGAAGGTCGATACCCTCGAGAGAGGCATTTTGCCCAGTGGCCCAGTGGTAAAGAACTGTGAATCCTGCATTGAGGAGCAAAAGAGTATGGAGCTGTTTCGCCTTGGAAAGGCCAAGAAACTTTTTAGCTTGAGAAAGGCCCAGGTCACCTAATGAAGACCTATAGTACAGAAGGTCAATGAATGGGGAGGGACAAAGATGTATTGCACTTTGTTTTGAACTTTGTTTACTGTGGAAGGGAGGGAAATTTTGCTTTGGCCACAAAGTCAAAGCACTGAAATCACTCTACTGGCCTGGACAAGCCTGTCTTTAGCAGGAAATTGAGGCAGCAGCTATGCATTTGACATCACATCAGAGATGTAAGCTGAACTCTTCATGGGGCAAAGAAGATCCAAGAAAGGAGACAGGACACCCCTCCTCCCTGCTAGAAAGCTAGATAAGAAACAGAACAGTCAGGTCACCCGTCCCACAAACAGCAGCCTGGAGGATCCAATGGGTGAAGAAGTGACAGAATCATCTTTCTCTGTTCCAGAAGAGTGATCAGAAGCTTCACATGTATAAGACACCTAACAACCAGAGACCTTTAAAGCAGGATCCAGGGACAACACTTTGCTGGAAATTCAACTGCTGAAGGTGGCAATGAAGTAGGCTTTTCAGCAAGGTGTTGTTGCACACCGCCCTGGAATAGACTCTGGCCTCATTTTCCGTATCTTCCTTTGACTTTGATCATGTGAGGGACCAGTTATCTCATTGCAGGTGTCTGAAATAACCAAAACCAGACCTTGATTATGAGGAAGATGGTACTTGGAAATAGTTTGTGTCTGGGAGGGAAAAGGTATAGGGAAAACCCAAGCTACTGCTTTTTTAAGGGCCTAGGATCAGAAACCTTGAAGAGTGGGCAGGTAAAGTCTCCTAGCCAGCACAGACTGGCGTGTGGAGTAATTAGACCCCCTTGGAAGGCTTGAGTGTCAGGTGAATAGAGGCAGGTGACTCAAGAGGGAGACTCCCCACTCAATCAGGGAGATTGCTGCTGAGGGAAGAACTCAGCCAGGACTAGGTGACCAGATGTCCTGATTTTATAGGAACAATCCTGATATTCAGGGCTTTGTCTTATATTACCACCGATTACCCCCCACTCCCATCCTGATTTTTCACACTTTCTATCTGGTCACCCTAGCCAGGACACAGCCCCAGGAAGGGCCATGCAATCCCTGGACCTAAGGGCGAGGGAGGGGAGAGTCTACAGACCAGGGAGATCCTGATGGGAACACACAGGCCCCAAGAGGGAAGGCTATGAAACTCTGCAACTAAAAGGGAGCTGAGAAATCAGAATACATTAGATTCCAGGTGAAGGGGAATATTATTTTAAAGACACTGGGAATATGTGAATTATTTGTGGTACTCAGAGCAAAACTGAGACAGGCTGCATACAGGGCCACCCCAGGCCACAAGTTGGGCCCGGGATGGTACTGGCCTAAAAAATTCCAATACCTTGATAATTCACGGGGCGGTAGAGGAACCCAACTCATGTAAGAAACAATCTGGTGGAAACTCCACAGATGAAAGCTCATCACATTTCCAGTCTCCTTTTTAGGAATAGTCTATTTACTGGACAATACTGCCCTTAATTTTAGTTGAGAGGGAAAACTCTGATTTAGGCTTATTATGCTACTTGAATATAAGGTGTATCACCATTTAGATGTAGTGATTTGCTCTGATTACTTCTGAGAGGCATTGACTGGTACTTGACTTGAGCTATTCTGATCTCTAAGTGAGATCAAACAATGATTGTTTCAATGAGTCTTAGTTATTCCACGTGATTAATTAATTGCAGGGTTATGGAATATTCTTATTCACAAAAATAGAAGAATGGTAGTAGGATATTTTCAATAATCACCTATATCGCCATTTCAATGCCATCAGTTCCTCATTCTCCTGTAAGTACAGTATTTATTATCAATTCAAACAACAAATGAAATAGAAATTTCAAATCTTGAATGCTTAGTTACTACAGAATTTAAAATTACTCATTAAAAATATCCCAAGCTAAACAACCATGTAAGAACTTTTGATTTACCCTATAGAAAAGGAAATTTGTCAGTTCACCATTCATCTTTTCTATAAATATCTGTGATGAAGCTCCATGCTATTTTGAATGCAGGCAAAACAATATAAACAGCAATAAATGTAATTAACTTGATTAATTAGCATACTAAACATAACTATTTTCTATTTATGGTCATTAATTGGTATTGATTTTGAAATGAGAAATTTTTATGGTTACAAGACTTCACTGAAGTCATTTGAAGGTTTGATTTCACTCTACTTTTGATTACTGTACTGAAACAAACAAAGAAAATCTTGATATTTGACATATTGTCCTTAAAAATAGGCAGTAAACATAACACAATAACGGACTATTCTATGGTCCAATTTGCCAACAATTTATACAAGACTAAAGGTATTTGAGTGCAAACAAGCTGTGGTGTTAGCGAAGTGATCACCAGATGATATTTCTAGGAATTGCATAGCTAATATGGATGGATTCACAGATGATATTCAACAAAATGAACCACTGATATTCTTTTAATGATCCAAACCCTCTAGAACTTAACACTTGGCTTGGACAGTTTCAATGAACTTTAGATCAGGCCCTGAGAGCATTAGACACTGGACTGGAAGAAGCACTGATCAATATGCAGCCTTCTGCAATACATTTCACTGAGGCTATATATTTCATATGCTCCTAATTTTGCATAAAAATATACTATATTGTACATGCAAAGTGATGCTTAGAAGCCTGATTATGCAATCTACACGTGTAAATCCTCACACACATGAAGAAAAGGAGTACTTGTGGCACCTTAGAGACTAACAAATTTATTAGAGCATAAGCTTTCGTGAGCTACAGCTCACTTCATCGGATGCATTTGGTGGAAAAAACATTTCCACCAAATGCATCCGATGAAGTGAGCTGTAGCTCACGAAAGCTTATGCTCTAATAAATTTGTTAGTCTCTAAGGTGCCACAAGTACTCCTTTTCTTTTTGCGAATACAGACTAACACGGCTGCTACTCTGAAACCTGTGCTCACACACATGGACATTGGGACTGTTTTTTTCCCCATGTTGGACCCCATAAGATAATAGAGTTTAAGTTCAGACTGCTGTAAGAAGTGCAAATCTGGATATAGACTCCAAATCTGCAACCATGTATTTCTACCCCCTCATATTTTCTTAATGATATGTCTCTTTGCTATCATTTTAGCAACGTATAGTATACAGTAACTTTTTTTCCCCTAGAGGAGGAAAAATGGTAAAGTCAAGAAGCATGCTAGAAAGACCTAATGGCTTCTTACTAGGGGTGGTTTTTTTGTATTATTAAATTTCTGGATTTAATAGAATAAAGTTACAAAATAGCATTAAATTTACTTGCCCTTTTTTATGCCTTTCTCCTAAACTGTTCATATATAGAACAGCATATTCTCTCCAAAATTAATGAGCTGTCTAAATGTCAGAAGGAAAAAAAGGAGTAAAAATAAAATCTTAGTGTCCTGTCAGGGACTGTTAAAGGGCCAGATGCTGTAGGTAATTTAATTGTGCTTAGCACCCTGCAGCAGTTTTGTACATGTCATGACACATGCACAGCACCTGCCTTAGCAGTTCAATCAAGTGTTAGCAGTTAAAGAAGTTAAATACTGGGAATTAACACCATCTTTTGAAGATGTACACCAAACCGCTGAAAACACATTAAAATTCCTTTGAATACTGTCTGCTCCCCCCCCCCACTTTTGGATCCACCTGCTACATAACCAAACCAAGTATTCTTACTTTAAACATTTCTGAGCAGCAGTTATGCTATCTGTATTAGCAACATCAAGGCAGATGGCAAGGGATTACTGATTAAACACTAACACCACTGTACTACTCTGGAACCATTAGTGACTTCTTTTCATTCACTAAGTAGGACTTCTACAGTTGAATCCAACTGTAACGTGGAGTTCCATGACAGCTAGCAGCTTTAAGGAAATGCAGTTTCCTTTCTAATGAATTGCTACAATCTGCTAGACAAGACATTTCCTTTTCCTTCTTCTTCATGCTAGGGTGAAGCATGAGTGAGTGAGTCTTCATGGGAACACTCAGACACTCTACTGATCATGGTTCTGATCATGCAAACAGTTTCAAATACACGTAGTCCCACTGACTTCAATGGGACTAATCACATAGGTAAAGACAGGCATATGCATTTGCAGGATCAGGACTTATTTTGTTAAGAAACCCTCCCTTTTATTTCTATGTCTGAGATGGACATTATCTCAGGACAAGAGATTAAACTTCCTAATATGACAAGGTATGAGCAAATGTATGCAGTTTCATTACAAGTTCCACATGTATGTTTCTCCAGGAAGAGTATTTACCATGCTGGAACAATAAAGGATCACTTGAATCTCTTTCTTCCTCACTAATTGGAAGAAAGGGGAAATTGAAAAGGAGGTGGGAGAAATCTCAACTGCTTTTATAAACTAATCCATTGTAAAAGTAGAATACAATTTATTCATCTGAAGAAGGAAAATATGTTGAGAGTATTCTTTGAACTCTTTCATTAACCTCTAAATAGATACAAAGTGCCAACATTATGGTGAATAATATACAACATGTATATTTTCAAGTGAAAACAATTCTATGTAGATCGTCTCGCTACCTAACCAAACTATCATAAAAAGTGTTTATTTATTTCTTATTTAAAGATAAGATTTGCTGTATTTGTAGCTGACTAATTGCCTGCTCTAAGGTCTGTTTCTTGGCTCTTATGTAGAAATAACAAAAATGCTAGACAACCAAAACAATAAAGGGAAATAAAAGAAATAATAAAGCCCCTTTAAATAGCAGAGAGAACAAAAAGTGTGGCTGTTACAATGGCGGAATACAAAATTAAAGCTCACTTCTGTAACATACTTCAGCACATGCTTACCTTTAAGCAAGTGAAAAGTCCCAGTGACTTGAATTGACTTCAGTTCCTCACATGCTTAAAGCTTGTCATATGCTTAAGCATCATGCTGAATTGGGGTAATGTGTAACTTTCTGATTTCCTTGGGGTACTCGATGCCTGCTCTGCCCTGGAGCACCCACGGAGTTGGTGTCTATGGGCCAATATCTAGAGTTACTAATTACTCCAAGCAAAGGTGTGTTTTTGTTGTTTTTTTTTTAATGAAAATATTGGTGTAAGTGAGAGAAGAACTTATAACAAAAACTGGAGTGGAGGAGAGGGAAAAGTTTTTCCTCTATCATAAATGTAACCCTAACAATCAAAGTAGGGAATGTTTACTAGTGAATCACAGGACCGGCTCTAGGCACCAGCAAAGCAAGCACGTGCTTGGGGCGGCACATTTCCAGGGGCGGCATTCTGGCCATTCTTTTTTTGGGGGGCAGTTGCGCTCTTGGAGTTGCGCCATTTAGACAGGGCCAGGGCAGCACACATCCAGCCACAGCGGGAAGGAGAAGCCTCAGCCCCGGGATGCTGAGCTGCCAGGGCCCAGCCGCTACCTGGGGAGGAGAGAGCGAGTCCTGCTGGGAAGCCGGGGCTGCACCACCTCATCTGCGCTCTGGCAGCTGTGCTGCCTTGTGCCACCCCTTATATTGGGGCTTCTCTGTGCCGCCAGGTGGGGGGAGGGGGTAAAGCCCCTGAAGGCGCTGGGAGAAGGTGACATCACTCCCTCCACTTCTAGCGCCGCTAGCGAGCCCCAGCCCCACCTGAGCTTCGGGTGGCAAATTTTTTGCTTGTGGCAGCAAAAAACCTAGAGCCGGCCCTGGTGAATCAGTATTGTCTAGTGGTGGTATAGAAAATTAAGGCACTAAAATAGTCTTCAGTTTAAAAATTTACTTTAACTTCTAGAATATCACTTCCTTTCCATGCTTCCATAAACCATCTGTATTTAACATTTAACAACAAAACCATACTGAAAAGCAGGTGTTACACATACGGATGGGTGAAAACTTTGGGATGAAACTATTTTATTCACTAAAAAAAAGTTGTCGTAAAGCAGGGAATCTCAACCTTGCTTGTACACAGAGGCTCAGGATACTGGCCCAACTATTCATTATTGCACAGACCACCCCCCATTGTAGTGACAACACAGAAAATATAGAATTTAATTTAGCATATGAATGTTATGCATATGTATGTAAAGGTCCAAAACCCTGAGAGCAGGTGTTGGAACTCAGACATATCAAACAGCAGGACATGCTTCTGTGTTTCACAGAGGAAATGTAGAATGTGTAACAGCAACAGGCAGCTAACTAAACTAACCATATACTCTTGCTAAATTGTGAAGTAACTTACTGTTTTACCTTTTTCATTTACATAATGAAATTTTCATTTACATTTATACTTAGACATTCATAAGAGAAACACAGTAGATATTGCTTGATAGTCACTGTATGATACCATAGTATAGTGGTACAGCTGTACATCAGATGTAAAAATATTAATTAAAATCTAAAAAAGTACATAAAAAATTAAAGGCTATCACAAACATTTTGTAATAAACATCTTCAGTTTAAGAAGGAATTATTGCCAAGGTAAACAGACCACAAAGAATACTGCAAATAATTTGAATAAGGGTATCTATTTTAAATTGAAATGCAATCTCTCTCTTCATAACTAACTAATCAATATATAAAAAGATATTTGTTTTATATTGAAATGTTATATTAAAAAAGGTGATAATCAGTTGGTATAATGAGAAGTCCCGTGAAGTGAAGTGAAATGAAAATCTTCAAGGTAAACCAAACCAAAGCCGGACGAATTGCATCCGAGAGTGCTGAGGGAATTGGCGGCTGTGATTGCAGAGCCCTTGGCCATTATCTTTGAAAACTCGTGGCGAACGGGGGAAGTCCCGGATGACTGGAAAAAGGCTAATGTAGTGCCCATCTTTAAAAAAGGGAAGAAGGAGGATCCTGGGAACTACAGGCCGGTCAGCCTCACCTCAGTCCCTGGAAAAATCATGGAGCAGGTCCTCAAAGAATCAATCCTGAAGCACTTAGAGGAGAGGAAAGTGATCAGGAACAGTCAGCATGGATTCACCAAGGGAAGGTCATGCCTGACTAATCTAATCGCCTTTTATGATGAGATTACTGGTTCTGTGGATGAAGGGAAAGCAGTGGATGTATTGTTTCTTGACTTTAGCAAAGCTTTTGACACGGTCTCCCACAGCATTCTTGTCAGCAAGTTAAGGAAGTATGGGCTGGATGAATGCACTATAAGGTGGGTAGAAAGCTGGCTAGATTGTCGGGCTCAACGGGTAGTGATCAATGGCTCCATGTCTAGTTGGCAGCCGGTGTCAAGTGGAGTGCCCCAGGGGTCGGTCCTGGGGCCCGTTTTGTTCAATATCTTCATAAATGATCTGGAGGATGGTGTGGATTGCACTCTCAGCAAATTTGCGGATGATACTAAACTGGGAGGAGTGGTAGATACGCTGGAGGGGAGGGATAGGATACAGAAGGACCTAGACAAATTGGAAGATTGGGCCAAAAGAAATCTAATGAGGTTCAATAAGGATAAGTGCAGGGTCCTGCACTTAGGATGGAAGAATCCAATGCACCGCTACAGACTAGGGACCGAATGGCTCGGCAGCAGTTCTGCGGAAAAGGACCTAGGGGTGACAGTGGACGAGAAGCTGGATATGAGTCAGCAGTGTGCCCTTGTTGCCAAGAAGGCCAATGGCATTTTGGGATGTATAAGTAGGGGCATAGCGAGCAGATCGAGGGACGTGATCGTTCCCCTCTATTCGACACTGGTGAGGCCTCATCTGGAGTACTGTGTCCAGTTTTGGGCCCCACACTACAAGAAGGATGTGGATAAATTGGAAAGAGTACAGCGAAGGGCAACAAAAATGATTAGGGGTCTAGAGCACATGACTTATGAGGAGAGGCTGAGGGAGCTGGGATTGTTTAGTCTGCAGAAGAGAAGAATGAGGGGGGATTTGATAGCTGCTTTCAATTACCTGAAAGGGGGTTTCAAAGAGGATGGCTCTAGACTGTTCTCAATGGTAGCAGATGACAGAACGAGGAGTAATGGTCTCAAGTTGCAATGGGGGAGGTTTAGATTGGATATTAGGAAAAACTTTTTCACTAAGAGGGTGGTGAAACACTGGAATGCGTTACCTAGGGAGGTGGTAGAATCTCCTTCCTTAGAGGTTTTAAGGTCAGGCTTGACAAAGCCCTGGCTAGGATGATTTAACTGGGACTTGGTCCTGCTTTGAGCAGGGGGTTGAACTAGATGACCTTCTGGGGTCCCTTCCAACCCTGATATTCTATGATTCTATGATTCTAATGGTCATAGGTCTAATTAACTGTTTGATGGCGGTCACATGGATGAATTGCATATTATTCATCCCATTCTACCAATAATCATGAATTTGTCAATCATCAGGCATAAATGCGGGGACCAAAGCTCACCAGACTTTTGGCTTCAAAGAACAGATAAGACTAACTACCAAGTGAGCTGAAAAAGATGCTTCAGAATCTCATCTGGCAGAAGGAACCAATAAATCATAGAATCATAGAATATCAAGGTTGGACGGGACCTCAAAGCAGGACCAATCCCCAATTTTTGCCCCAGATCCCTAAATGACCCCCTCAAGTTTTGAACTCACAACCCTGGCTTTAGCAGGCCAATGCTCAAACCACTGTTTGACTATGTCTAATATATTCCACCCAGAGTTAAATGGAAATTTTATTTACTAGCAATTTTAATCATACAACTTTGTTATCACCTCCTGAATGTTACATATCATGTATTGTATACATACACCACTCACCATACCTTTAGGAGTAATGGCAGCAATGTGGCTATCTGCTAGGCTATCAGAATGAATTCTTCATCATACAGCCTGAATTGATATAAAACATTTAACATGTGTGTAAAAAATAAAATAGTTCTCTTAAATTTATCACAAGAAGCTCAGTTAGAGCAAAGTTAGCAATGGCTGTTTCACAAGTAGCAATCAGAGCTATGCTTCCTTCATTAGAGCTCTCGTGTATGAGTTTGTGCACTTTAAGAATTGGCCAATCGTTTCTTGCCTAAAGGGTCATTCAAATGGCCAACTAATTATTTATTCAAATGGCCAATTTGGCTCATTATTTACATATCACATCTTTATATAGATAAGCTTTTTTTTGGTAAATTAGCTGTCTTGTTACATGCTAAATGTTTCTGTTCACTTTAATTGAGGAGAATTAATTTTTTCAACTTAAAATGAAAAACAGATGTTTTATAAGAAATAAATTTTGAAATCATTGCCCTAAATACTAAAGAGACTTTATAAAAGGAAATCATCTCCCAAAATAATTGTCTTTATTTTTAATTAGAAGAAGCAAAAATTGAACATATTTTTTATGGTTATAGAATTTTAAAAAGGCACATTCCCTATATCAGACCACACTTTGCACATCAAGCAAAATGTCACGAATATGACATTATTTTAGTATGTAATTTGTTTATTCAACAAAGAGGCCAAAGTACAGAATAGGACTAGTCAAAATTTTCTGACAAAATTATGTGTTGTGATTAAATGAAAATTTTCACGGGATGTGTCTACTTTCATGGCATTTTCATACATATTTTTCTGTGAATAAAGGAATTTAAAAGAATTTAAAGCTCCTGGTCCACAAATTGAAAAAGAAAAGTAAGGGGCTGGAGGAGCAAAATGAGATCTGTAAGGTACATGCAAAACAGTTATTTCCTTCAGTGGAATTTGGCCCCAGGGACAAGGGATTCTATAGGAAGGGACTGGGAGATCAGGCACAAGGAAAACCGAGGATACCATTTTGGTAGCTTAACAAAAATAAACTGGAGGAAGAAGTGAAGAGATAAAAAGCTTTGCAGGAGAAGGGAACTCAGTGAGATCCCAGTAGGGCTGCCAGATCCTGCACCACAGTTGTCTTTTGTAGCATCCCTTTCACAGGATGGCAGCAATAACTATGATAGGGCATTTGTCAGAAGAGCCAAAGCAAGTGAGGATTCAGGGAGTTACCAGAGTAACTCACACGGTGCAAATTAGGAAAAACAAAACAATTGTAATAAGACTATGTAAAGAAGAGTGTGGCAACTAATGAGGTGGAAGCACAGAAGACTAAAGTGTGGTTCGATGCCAAAGGAGACGTGACTGATCATCAAGTAGGATCTATAGTCATGATCCAGGCTCCCTACCACCCTTTCCGAAAGGGTATGTTCCATGAGTGATATTGGATCAACTTGCCCAATCCATATGCTTAGTAGACCTGGGAAGTAAAGAGCAGAGTTGGGTTCAGGGAGGCCAACTCAAAGCTTATGAAAGTAAGTAAAGAAAGAAGGGAGAAATGGTTTCTTCCCTTTTTCTCTTACAGATTTGCAACAATGAAGTAGTGGAAGGTTACACCCTTATGTGTTCTGATGTGGGGGTATGTGGCATTGGTCCCAAGTTTTAGAAACAGTCCAATCAATGATTCCTCAGTCCCAAGGCCACCTCAGAAGTACAACAGACTCCAATTGCTCCATAAGAATGGAGGGGAAATGATATAAAAACCACTATCTGGAACTAAACAAAATCAAACTACCTTTCTAGGAAATTTGTCTTGTTTGGGTACAGGGATAGTATCGTCAGCAGTTGGAGAACTACTATGGGTGTGTTTGGGAGGTATCTGTGGGCCAAAACGCACAACTGGGGAAGGGGCTGTATGATTTGAGAGTTTATGGGTCTAAAATACATTACAGGAAGGTGGTGGCATATAAATGAGTCTGGGGTTTTTAAACAAGACTAGGGAAACACTGTGGCATATAAACAAGTATGGGGTTTTTCTAAGGCAAAACAATTTTATTTTAGTAGGCCCAGTTGGTGGGCTTGTATGTAAACAGAACCCAGCTGGTTTTGATGGTGAATAATAAATAACATGCAACACCCCACACCCCAGCCCAAAATATGTACCTCTACCATAGAATCATTTAAATATGATGCCCTATAGAAATTGTACAGTCAGACGGGATTCTGTGGCAACTATACCGGGTGGCCTGGGAGTTGGGGTCTCTCTATGGAATTCTGCAACCATTGAGGGATTAAACCTTAAAATTAACTTGATGATTGATAAATTTGGTCAAGCCATTGAAAAAAGGAGGAGGAAGCAGTACTTAACCTTGCAGCAGGAGGCATTGATTATTATTAATATGTATTCCCTTGCACAAACTTCATACTGGATTAATATATCTGTAAATACCCTAATTAGTTCATTGAATAATAATGTTTCTTTGGCAATTGTATGTAGTATATATGGTACCAAATGTATTATGCATGTAATACAGGAAATAGAAGTGATAAAGCAGGAGGAGTAATCAAGTTTGTTAAATAGCACACTTACCTCTACCACACTAATAGAAAAGGGAATTCATAAAATGGGGGGAGAAAATTTGCAATTTGCAAAGCTAGTAGGTTCTGGACTTTGGGCACCACATGAAATTAATATTTTGACTGTGCCAGTTATGATTTTTATTTCTAAATGAACAGGTAATCCTAAATAATTGGTATATTTGAATAGTATGGGTATAATAGAGAATGAGATCTATAAACAGCATTGTACCAATGTGAAGAAAGCAACACAAAGAGGAGATTAAATAAACACAGCCTGCTGCCAAAACAAAACAAAACCAAGCACAGGTGGTTCTGTTGGTGCTCAGCACGAATTAAGCTAACCAAAGTGAGGGATGTTGGGCCCTCATCACATTAAACAGAGAGTGAAGGAGGTGGTACAGCTTGGGTACACAGTATGTGCTCTGGAATACCACAAGTTTTTGGTGGGAACACCACCATGCTACGGGAGCCTGAATGGATTTTGTCTGAAACTCACCTCTCTGACTCAGACCTGGACCAATGCCCTATGGCCAAGTGTACAGATTAAGGAGAATGCAACAGAGACCATGATAGACAACACCAAATGGGAGTCACTGGTGACCAATCTCTTTGCATCCATACTTCCCCTTGTCCATTAACACCACTGATTTGGTACAAAGGAAAATAGAGTAATTGGTGCTCACTGTCCAACAGCTGAGTAACTTGAAATTGCAGACAATATTTTACAGGCAGAGACACACCCTGATGGGCTGTACCAGATGTGGTGTGCTTGCATCCCCTGGTTTGTACTTTGAGCCTAATTTTAATGATGGTTCAAATGATTACAACGATTGTGGTCTTGGGAATGTGCTATTGAGTAAATAAACTTGAAAAATAAAGCACAGAAATACAGGAATATAATGAAAATGGAAGAAATGCAAATATAAAAAGAAAGACAGAAGCAGGGGAATGTAGTTGAGGCCTGGCCCAACATGAGTCGTTGGCAATCCCTGAGCCACAAGCTCATTGGCAGACATTGCAGGTGGTGTTGGAAGACAGGCTTGGGCTGCGATTGCTGCGTGACCATTGTTTTTCCTTTCTTTTCTGGCATTTTTCTGTGACCAGGGCAAGGCGATTTTCCTCAAAAATGGACATTCCCTTTCTGACAAGTCTTCACCAATTATCTCTATCCTGGGATGCTGTCTCCCAGTGTGTAATGTCAATGCCACATCACTTGATATTTATCATGAGGGTGTCAAAAGCGTTTCTTTTGGCCTCCCTGTTTCCTTTCTACTTTGGTGAGTTTGGCATACAGTAGTTCTTTTTGTAAGCATACATCAGGCATGTGCACACAGTGCCTGCTCCACCTCAACTGAAGATGAATAATCAGGGCCTCAGCACTAAAGATGTGGTCCTCTGTGAAGACACTGACATTAGTATGGTGATCCTCCCACTTTATGTTGAGGATCTTCCGAAGAAAGTGCTGGTCTGGGTTTTTCAGGTGTTTTCTATAGGTCACCAAATTCTCACAGCTATAGAGGAGAGTTGGAGTTACCACCGCTTTATAAACTAAAAGTCTAGTATGTGTTCTGATGTTATGATTGTTGAACACCCGGTGAGACAGCCTGCGAAAGGCAAGGCTGGCACAGCAAATTCTGTGCTGAATCTCAACATTTATGTCTGCCCATTGTGAGAGATGGCTGCCAAGATTGGCAAGTATTCACCATTTTCTAGTTTTTCTTTGTTGATGTAGATCTTCTTTGATGGATCTGACGATTGACCAGGGACTGGCTGGTGGAGAACTTTTGTTTTGCCAATGTTCAGAGTTATCCCTAGGCTTTTGTAAGCTTTAGAGAAGCAATTATGGGCTGTTTGTAGATCCTCCTTTGAGTGTGCAACTACAGCATAATCATCTGCATACTAGAGTTTGCTTATTGTTGCTATTACTATAGTTCTGGCATGGAGATGAGAAAGGTTGAAGAGGTTGCCATCAATCTGATATTGGATGGCAATGCCCTGTGGTAGATGGTCTTGGGTTAGTGTTTTCATAGCTGCTAAGAAAATGGAGAAAAGGCTGAGTCCCACTACACAGCCTTGTTTTACGCTAGTTCAGATGACAAAGGGCTCAGAGGTAGAGCCACTGCACAGGATGGAGGCAGTCATCTGGTCATGGAGGAGTCTTACAATGGTGATAAATTTGCTTGAGCAGCCAGACTATGACATGACTTTCCTCAGAACCTCATGGTTGACAGTCAAAGGCTTTGGTCAGATCGATAAAGGCCATGTCCAGCTCTTGGTGTTCTTGACATTTTTCCTGGATCTGCCTGGTTGCGAAAATCATGTTGGTTGTGCCTTGTGATGGTCTGAAGCCACAGTGGGACTCTGGAAGTACTTCCGCTGGAAGACATTAGTAATTAACACACGGAGGGAGGCCTCATTTCTCTGTAGATAGAACTGGGGAGGTAAATGAATCATCAGGTTGAAAACAGAATGTTTGTGCTAAATATAAGTAAATACGTCAGTAGGCTAAGAAGTCAGAATGTCTGAGCCAACTAAAATGAGAGAGAGAGAGAGAACATCCAGGGAACTAGATAACAAGGGACAAAATAACTTAGGAATGTAGAGATGAGGGAAAGAGGAAGTCTAACCATGGACAGTAATAGTGCATGCTGCCCAGGGATTGATGCCTGCAAAGTAACCAAGCCAATCAAAAAATGTGTGATGCAATGTATAGTAAATGCAATGAAATGAAATATATTAAGGGAGAGAATTTCAGAGTAATTTTGGAACTGTGATGTACCCTGCATCCAACCCCTCTGTGTTTTAGTCTGATCACCTTAGCATTGATGTATGTCAAATAAAGATAGTTGAGTGACGAAAGCTGGAGTCAAACTGCATTCTTGGGAAGCTGAGTGGAGAGAGGTCTCAGAAGGAATTCCAACAAGGTAGGCACTCTTACTACTCACTAAAAGCATCATTGGGCACTTTAGATTAATACACTTTAAAGTATACTAAACAAAGGGCATTTTTAGTACTTAAAAAGAGCATCCTCATGGTGAGTTAATGTAGAATAGCTAGCACTCTGCCAAATCACATGCTGTCTTGTTGAATACTGAATTCCTGTACAGACAAATCCACAGTCTTTGTGTATTTACGTAGGGTAGGTGGGAACACACAGCAAACTAACAGAGATAGTATAAAGGCATTAATGGATGTTTCATTTACATAAGATTTGCAAGGAAAGGGTAGAGTGAAGGTTGTGTGGGCACGCTGAATGATAATTTCTTGAAAATTTTCATGTATAAATTCTTAATTCTAACTGAGAATTAATGAAGATTTTTGCCATTGGAACTTTTGTTATTTTGTCTTATGATTTCAAAAATTAACTTATGCACTACACGTCAATGCTAAGTGCTAGCCAAGTTTAAAGGCATAAATATAAAACATTTCTGAGTTTCCGACTCTTCTAACAAGGTTGAACAATTTTTAGTTAGACATTGTAGTTGGAAAAAATTTTTTTTCTTCTGTGAACCTGGAATTTTGAAATCTAAGCTGTTTAAAAATTTTTAATTTGAAAGTTTTAATTTCTGTTCTGCAGCGTAACATGAAAAATTTTAGACCAAAAGGTTGCTTGCTTGTTTTAAATAAAGCCAGAACAGGGTTCGGAAATAGGATCTAGGTCCAAGATTTTCAAAAATGGGTGCCTAAAGGTTAGGCTTCAAAATCAATTTAGATACCTAAATAAGGGGGCTAATTTTCAAAAGCAAAGAGCATTCAGCTGTTCTCACTGAGATCAATAGGAACAACTAAGTGTTCAGTGTTTTTACAAATTAAGCCACTGATATAGGTGCCTAAATATGAAGTTAAGTTCCTAATCAGGCACTCATTTTTAAAAAAATTGGCTGAAACAAAATGCATCTTTCAACATTACTCATGTAATGACTACATGATGAAAAATTTATTATTTCTGGAGGTACAATTTCCCCCCTTATCCAATTGTTATTCTGCACCTGTCCTACTTACCTATATTGCTCAGTCACTGGCATTAAAGTTATCTTTGCATTGTTGTGATGTTCCTAAAGAGACCCTTCAACTAAAATTAGGATTTCATCACACGAAATGAAAGCTCCTTTTGATCTGTCCAATATTTTTATCATTAAAAACAAATATAATTTCAGTAACATGCACAAACACAACATATGCTTCTTCAGATTCTACCACGTGCCTGGCTGTTTAGCACAATCCATAGCGATAACAACACAGAGAGCTGCTGTTCCTGTGACTTTCTCCCCTTGTAATTTTTCAGCATCAGGACAACTAGCACTGTACATTAATGACAGACATGGCATTGTTGCTATTATAACAACTCAGAGCCATGACTTTATATTTAAACATATACAATTGAATTCTCCAGTACTACCTGTCACCATTGTTTATACTTTCCCCCTTCACTTCTTGTAGATTGGGATGTGCTCCAAAATGTCTTCATGATGTACTTTATAACCCACCTCTACTGAATATACTTCATCATCCTGAGTCTCTCATGGAATGGATTACCTCATTTATTAACAGTTTTATTCAGGGTCATCCATCTCCCTGAATGATCATAGCTTACTTTTTCTTTTCTTTAAAACAGAAAATGGTAGCTAAATTAATCTTCCATTTGAAGATCTTCAGAAGAGCTTAAATTCTCATTGAGTATTTCCCAGAGACCCACTGGGCACTGTGGGGCTTGGGGCTTTAGCCCCATGGGGCCCACCGGGGCTTCTGCAGGTTTAAAAATAGTTAATGGAGCTCTGTTCCAGATAGCTCTGGCTGAATTTAAGCTCTGCTCCTCAGACCTTCCTAGTCTAGCATGGACACTTTTCCAAATATCTCAGATGAAGAGAGTGTATTCTCCTAAAGTTTGACCAGTGCAGCAATTTGGATGTCAAGACCTAGGTCCAGATTATCCACACTGTGGCCCCTTGTGTAGTCATTTATATCTGTGTAAAGTGGGTGCTAAATGCTACTGTTCTGATTTGGTAGCATTTTACACCTGTTTTCTACATATGTAAATACAAAGTGTAAGGTCATAAAGAATCAACCATGAGAAGTCTTGTTCCTGAGATTCTCAATAACATTGTATACACCTGTATTCCTCTTACACTCTTACAGGAGCATTTCAGATTTTGTAATGTTCACAAACCAACATTCACAGAATCATAGAATATCAGGGTTGGAAGGGACCTCAGGAGGTCATCTAGTCCAATCCCCTGCTCAAAGCAGGACCAATCCCCAACTAAATCATCCCAACCAGGGCTTTGTCAAGCCTGACCTTAAAAACTTCAAGGGAAGAAGATTCCACCACCTCCCGAGGTAACGCATTCCAGTGCTTCACCACCCTCCTAGTGAAAATGTTTTTCCTAATATCCAATCTAAACCTCCCCCACTGCAACTTGAGACCATTACTCCTTGTTCTGTCATCTGCTACCACTGAGAACAGTCTAGATCCATCCTCTTTGGAACCCTCTTTCAGGTAGTTGAAAGCAGCTATTAATCCCCCTTCATTCTTCTCTTCCGCAAACTAAACAATCCGAGTTACCTCAGCCTCTCCTCATAAGTCATGTGTTCCTGTCCCCTAATCATTTTTGTTGCCCTCCACTGGACTCTCTCCAATTTTTCCACATCCTTCTTGTGGTGTGGGGCCCAAAACTGGACAAAGTACTCCAGATCAGGCCTCACTAATCTCAAGGGAATGATCACGTCCCTCCATCTGCTGGCAATGCCCCTACTTATACATCCCAAAATGCCATTGGCCTTCTTGGCAACAAGGCACGCTGTTGACTCATATCCAGCTTCTTGTCCACTGTAACCCCCAGGTCCTTTTCTGCAGAACTGCTGCCTAGCCATTCGGTCCCTAGTCTGTAGCGGTGCATGGGATTCCTCCGTCCTAAGTGCAGGACTCTGCACTTGTCCTTGTTGAACCTCATCAGATTTTTTTTGGCCCAATTCTCTAGTTTGTCTAGGTCCCTCTGTATCCTATCCCTACCCTCCAGCGTATCTACCTCTCCTCCAAGTTTAGTGTCATCTGCAAACTTGCTGAGGGTGCAATCCACACCATCCTCCAGATCTTTAATGAAGATATTGAACAAAACCGGCCCAAGGACCGACCCTTGGGGCACTCCACTTGATACCGGCTGCCAACTAGACATGGACGCATTGATCACTACCCGTTTAGCCCGACAATCTAGCCAACTTTCTATCCATCTTATAGTCCATTCATCCAGCCCAAAAGTCTTTAACTTGCTGGCAAGAATACTGTGGGAGACCGTGTCAAAAGCTTTGCTAAAGTCAAGGAACAACACGTCCACTGCTTTCTCCTCATCCACAAAGCCAGTTATCTCGTCATAGAAGGCAATTAGATTAGTCAGGCATGACTTGCCCTTGGTGAATCCATGCTTACTGTTCCTGATCACTTTCCTCTCCTCTGAGTACTTCAGAATTGATTCATGGAGGACCTGCTCCATGATTTTTCCAGGGACTGAGGTGAGGCTAACTGGCCTGTAGTTCCCAGGATCCTCCTTCTTCCCTTTTTAAAAGATGGGCACTACATTAGCTTTGTCCAGTCATCCGGGACTTCCCCCAATTGCCATGAGTTTTCAAAGATAATGGCCAATGGCTCTGCTATCACATCCGCCAACTCCTTTAGCACTCTCGGATGCAGCGCATCTGGCCCCATGGACTTGTGCTCGTCCAGCTTTTCTAAATAGTCCCGAACCACTTCCTTCTCCACAGAGGGCTGGTCACCACCTCCCCATGCTGTGCTGCCCAGGGCAGGAGTCTGGGAGCTGATCTTGTTCGTGAAGACAGAGGCAAAAAAAGTATTGAGTACATTAGTTTTTTCCACATCCTCTGTTACTAGGTTGCCTCCCTCATTCAGTAAGGGGCCCACACTTTCCTTGACTTTCTTCTTCTTGCTAACATATTTGAAGAAACCCTTCTTGTTACTCTTAACATCTCTTGCTAGCTGCAACTCAAGTTGTGATTTGGCCTTCCTGATTTCACTCCTGCATGCCCGAGCAATATATTTATACTCTTCCCTGGTCATTTGTCCAATCTTCCACTTCTTGTAAGCTTCTTTTTTGTGTTTAAGATCAGCAAGGATTTCACTGTTAAGCCAAGCTGGTCGCCTGCTGTCATAAAAATAAAGGGAAGGGTAAACACCTTTAAAATCCCTCCTGGCCAGAGAAAAAACCCTTTCACCTGTAAAGGGTTAGGAAGCTAGGATAACCTTGTTGGCACCTGACCACAATGACCAATGAGGAGACAAGATACTTTCAAAGCTGGAGTGGGGGGGAGAAACAAAGGATCTGTCTGTCTGTGTGATGCTTTTGCCAGGGACAGAACAGGAATGGAGTCTTAGAACTTATAAGTAATTTAGCTAGATATGCATTAGATTATGATTTCTTTAAATGGCTGAGGAAATAAGCTGTGCTGAATAGAATGGATATTCCTGTCTTTTTGTAACTTAAGGTTTTGCCTCGAAGGATTCTCTATGTTTTGAATCTAATTACCCTGTAAGGTATTTACCATCCTGATTTTACAGAGGCGATTTTTTTTTTTTACTGTTTCTTCTATTAAAATTCTTCTGGTAAGGAACAGTGAAAAAAGCATTCAGTTTCCTAAGATCCAAAGGTTTGGATCTGTGGTCACCTATGCAAATTGGTGAGGATTTTTATCAAGCCTTCCCCAGGCAGGGGGGTGCAAGGTTTTGGTGAGGTTTTCTGGAGGAAAGACATTTCCAAACAACTCTTTCCCAGTAACCAGCTAAACATTTGGTGGTGGCAGTGGAAGTCCAAGGACAAAAGGGTAAAATAGTTTGTATCTTGGGGAAGTTTTAACCTAATATGGTAAAAGTAAGCTTAGGAGGTTTTCATGCTCGTCCCCACATCTGTACCCCCTAGAGTTCAGAGTGGGGAAGGAACCTTGACACCTGCCATATTTACTATTCTTTCTACATATCAGAATGGTTTGTCCCTGTAACCTCAATAAGGATTCTTTAAAATACAGCCAGCTCTCCTGGACTCCTTTCTCCCTCATGTTATTCTCCCAGGGTATCCTGCCCATCAGTTCTCTGAGGGAGTCAAAGTCTGCTTTGCTAAAGTCCAGGGTCTGTATTCTGCTGCTGTCTTTTCTTCCCTATTTCTTTTCTATTTGTTCCACTTTTAGGATGAATTAACAATTAAATTAATTTTCCATTTTAGGCCACTGTTAATTTCTCTGAATCCTGTGGCCCATGTTCATAAATAAAAGAATCTCCAGAATGTGTATTATCAGCAATAAAAGGTGTTAGTACTGAGGATGTCTGAAAAATATTAGGCTACTCACTCCTGATAGACTTCACCAAAAATAGAAAGAAAATGATAAATGGGACCAAATGTAAATAACACTTATAGTTAGGAACATTCCACTCTCTTGATTTAATCTGCACCAGTTGTAGACCAATTAAACAGTTCCCAGGTGTTCAGATTAATGACTAAAACAACATGTTTTCTTTAGGGCTTTTAAAGTATTTATAATATTAAACTCAAATACAATGTGTCTAAGCAGATCAGGTCACGCACACACACTTTTGCAATGTTGTATTGACTTGACAAGAAATGGTATCACCAACCAGAGTACCAGATTCATTGCTGCAGATGTAAATGAATGTCACAGAAACATCACCTTTTAACAATATCAGCTGAAGTAGAACATTTTAATAATGCATCTTCTTGAAGCAACAGATACTGGCAAGTACAAAGTGGCTACAGATATCAGTTTAATTTCTTCTCATCTGTATCTGCTAGCAAGTCTGGTTACTTTTGCAGACCAATTTCCCATCATCATTTATAATAATCAGCACACACAGTGGGTTTCTGTGAATGATACTCCCACTCAACAAGTGTAGTTTCTACAGGCCTGAAACAACAATTTTAACTCCATGTGAAGGCAAAAAGTAGTAAGTCATCAAAGCTAGATTTTACAAAGCAACTAATTGTAAAACTCTCTCAGGATTCGCAAAAAGAAAAGGAGTACTTGTGGCACCTTAGAGACTAACCAATTTATTTGAGCATAAGCTTTCGTGAGCTACAGCTCACTTCATCAGATGATGAAGATCCAATGAAGTGAGCTGTAGCTCACGAAAGCTTATGCTCAAATAAATTTGTTAGTCTCTAAGGTGCCACAAGTACTCCTTTTCTTTTTGCGAATACAGACTAACACGGCTGCTACTCTGAAATCTCTCAGGATTCTTGAATATAAAAATGTGTGTAATAGCAGCAACATTGCTTGATCATAAAAACATAAGAATGGCCATACTGGGTCAGACCAAAGGTCCATCCAGCCCAGTATCCTGTCTACCAACAGTGGCCAATACCAGGTGCCCTAGATGGAGTCAACCTAACAGATAATGATCAAGTGATCTCTCTCTCCTGCCATCCATCTCCACCCTCAGACAAACAGAGGCTAGGGACACCATTCCTTACCCATCCTGGCTAATAACCATTAATGGACTTAACCTCCATGAATTTATCCAGTTCCCTTTTAAACCCTGTTATAGTCCTCAGGCAAGGAGTTCCACAGGTTGACTGTGTGCTGAGTGAAGAAGAACTTCCTTTTATTTGTTTTAAACCTGCTACCCATTAATTTTATTTGGTGGCCCCTAGTTCTTATATTATGGGAACAAGTAAATGATTTTTCCTTATTCATTTTCTCCACACCACTCATGATTTTATAATTATGGAATTAAAGGACAATGAAACCAGACTTTTACAGGAACTACTGATTAATGAATATCTGTCAAAAAAAATTCCCTCCTCCCCCCCCGCCATCTCTTAACCCTCCCTCCTGAAAAAGATAATTTTTCTCAGCCATCAGACAAAACATAGACATTCTGCAGGAAGAGAGGTCTTCTGACTGATTAGAAGCTGGAGCATCTCCCTTGAGAATGAACTTCAGAAATAGTAATCACAAAACATAACATACCTAAACCAAATTTCAGTCCTCCCCTTGTTCAGAAACAACATATGATAGTTAATGGCCTAACACTAGATAGAACCATTGGGCTTTCATAATGTTTGACGGTTTTCCTTTTAAGCATTCATGTTTATAAAGGTCAGATTCTTTAATTCTCACCTTTTAATGAGAGGATGACTTGTTTTTACCAAAAACTTTTTTATTCCATGCCTGAGTAGTCCAGGTTAGAACCTATTCTTGGATCATACTGAAAACAGCAGGTATCAATTGTAAAATAAAAAATATCACTGTGAGAAAGCAAAGTATTAAAACCCTTCTTCAAGGCACAAATTCCAAATCCCATTAAACACTGATTGCTTTAAAGTTCTGTGGAAGGCTGAAGGTTTGAGAGAGTCAAAGCCATGGCTCAAACTCGGCACAGAGCAGATCTCATATTCGTTTTTCTGTTGGTGCTCATGAACAGTAGAATATCCAAGTTTCTTATCTAACTACACATTAAACTTTTTCCATTACATGTCCATATCTTTGCAGTATGGGGAAGTTCTGTTATTCTGACGTAAAGTTAATAAATGAAAACATTCCTTATTACTACTCTAACTTTCTCCTTACTCACAACCCCACACTTCAGTTTTTTTTCTCTGTTACTTGTGGGTTTGTTGTATAACACAATGGGCAATCACTGGAAGATTATTTTTATTATTATTAATTATTTTGTGCTATTTAAAAGTAAATTTGTGGATTTTTTTAAAAAATTCACAAACTTGCATACCAAATAGCTAATTCAAATATTAAGTAGTATGTAGATTTGCCCAAAGAAGAGATAATTTACTAACGGCTGTTTTTCATCCCAAGAGATGTTTAACCTCTTTTCTTGCAAGAACTAAAATAATATTAATATCTACTATGGAAAAAGAGTGGAAACTCAATGTGATAAACTATAAGAAATATCTTTGGTAGACAAATATGCTGAAGTTTGGTAAAAGATGTTGTAAAAATGATGCAGTTAAGATGAGGACTCCAAGAAGATGCAGAAGCCTGTTACCAGAATTTTGTAACAGAAAACCTTATAATTGGAGTAGGATGTAACTATCCCTACAACACTGATTTATTTAATGTAAATATAATCTAATAGACTGCATTACATGTGATAAATTGCCAAGTCATGATTATAGCTATTAAATGCAGATATTTTATAGTATCTTTTATCTAACAAAAAAGGATTAAAAATGCCCCTCCCTAATTTTAAAAATTGTTAGGACTTACATATAGATGTTTTTGGATGGAGAAAACCTGACATAACTGCAATTCTGCACGTCTGAAATGTTAGCTTAACAGTTTTCTTAGGAATGCAAAACTCCTAATTGAAAGGTAATGTATGCTTTGCTTTCAATGAAGTGGGGAAGAGGCAGCGTTTTGGTTTCATAAGTATGACTCCGCATCTGTCATGGAAGTCACGGATCTGCTGAATTTCCAGGACCTCTGGGACTTCTGCAGTGCCCAGTGTGGCTGACCCCAGGGTTGCCAAAGCAGATGATTCCAGGGCCAGCTGCTCAGGTGGCTTTGGGAACAGCCACACTGGTTGCTGCTGAAGCGGCTCTGCAGCCAGCTACTTGGGCAGTCCTGCTGACAGCCGCACCAGCCGCTGCTCGGGTGACCCTGGGCAGCTGGCCCTGGGGACTGCCTGAGCAGCGGCCAATGTGGCTGGCCCCAAGGATTGTCTGATCAGTGGTCCCAGGGCATCCAGAGCAGCCACTGCCTGGCTGCCCCCAGCAGCTGATGCCGCTGGCTCCATCCCCCCCCCGGCAGTGGCCCCCCAGAGCACTGTACCCAGTACCATCCCCCCGCTAAGATTTAGTTAGGGATATTTATAGTATAAGTCACGGACAGGTCATGGGCTGTGAATTTGTTTATTGCCCATGACCTGTCCATGACTTTTACTAAAAATACCCATGATTAAATTGTAGCCTTATTCATAAGCAATAAAGCTGAGCAATACAAATTTGTAGAAGTTAAGGCTGGCCAGAAAACAAGAACTCAGTGTAATGAAAAATGTTGAGGTTTCAAAACTTGGTTTTGTCCTGTATCGGAATAAAAAATTAGAGCTTTCAAAATTTTCCATTAAAAAAGAGAGAGAGAGAGAGAGAGAGCGAGAGCGAGAGAGAGAGAGTCCCAATGATTATATATTTCAGAGTAGCAGCCGTGTTAGTCTGTATTCGCAAAAAGAAAAGGAGTACTTGTGGCACCTTAGAGACTAACAAATTTATTAGAGCATAAGCTTTCGTGAGCTACAGCTCACTTCATCGGATGCATCCGATGAAGTGAGCTGTAGCTCACGAAAGCTTATGCTCTAATAAATTTGTTAGTCTCTAAGGTGCCACAAGTACTCCTTTTCTTTTAATGATTATATAATTAGTTGTAAAAACTGAACAACTCCAACAGGAGACACTGAGAGACATAAAGACTGACTCAATAGCTTAATGGTTAGGGCTCACCCTCATGTGGGAGAACTAGGTTCATGTCTCTACTCTGAATCAAGCAAATCAGGGCCTTGAAACTGGTTCTTCCACGTAGAAGATGACACCCTTAACCCATAAACTATTTGTTTGGTCTCTTTTTTCCCCTCTAAGTTACATCCTGAAACGGAGAAAAGTTCTTGATAAATGCTTTGTGGAAACAAAGTTTTAGTTTTATTTTTAACCAAATGGCATGTTCCAACAAAAAATATGTTGTTGAAAAATTCCCAACCTCTAGTAAAAACTTCGGTAAAGTTATAAATACAACATTCTGAGTAGTTTAAGATTACTCAGTATTTTGTTTCAGAGTAGCAGCCGTGTTAGTCTGTATTCACAAAACGAAAAGAAGTACTTGTGGCACCTTACAGACTAACAAATTTATTTGAGCATAAGCTTTCATGAGCTACAGCTCACTTCATCAGGTGCATTCAGTGAAATCATTCAGTGAATGCATCCAATGAAGTGAGCTGTAGCTCACAAAAGCTTATGCTCAAATAAATTTGTTAATCTCTAAGGTGCCAAAAGTACTCCTTTTCAGTATTTTGTGTTATTTCTTCTTGAATTTACAAAGAATATGACAACATTCATTTGGACATATCTTTTTCCTGTAGAATATATAGTATGTTGATTCTCCAGGTTGAATACATCTTAGGTTTCATAACATGAGACAGAAGAGTTCTTTATTTTTTTTAAAAAAATCCCTTTTTAATATCCTTTCCCCAGGGAACACAAGATTCTTTTATCCAAAAGGTTTACTACATACACAAGATGACAGCAATATTTTATGATAACATCAATGATATAAACCCTAGACAGAAATACTACTTTCATGAAAAACTTTTTACTACGGCATCCTGTATAGTAGAACAATCTATTAAAACTGTTAACACCACTAACACTATATAGCAATTACTAACAGGATGTAGAGGTTTTTGTTTTTCTTCTACCCTCCCCATAGCAAGATTTGTGATAGACAAGATCAAGAGATTTTTAAGGCAACAATATCAAAAAAGTAAGAACTATTGTTAAAGGAAACCCAATATGCTTTTGGTTTCTCAGCCAGTATATGTTTACTTTCCTTCTAATATATCCTTTATCTAGGACATTTAATTATTTTAAAGGGTACTGCAGTATTGACCTTTTTCATCAATATCATCAAGAAGGCCATGAATGCCTTCAGTTCTGTGCTCGCCACTAAAATATTCAGCCTTATTAGTAATAGATTATTAGTAATTCTTTAATGTATAGTAAATCATACTTATGATAATAGTAAATATTAGAAAATAGTAGACTTAATAAAAGCAGGATAACATAAAAGGAAATCAAAATAAAATGTACACATTAGTTACATTTGAAAGTTAGTAACATTAGACCATTTTGAATTTTAATTTCATTTGGAATTTTTAGCTCTTATATTTTGTACTTCAATTGTAAAATAAAGATATATCAAATTCATTTTCATTAATGACTGGAAATATGTTCCATATTACCCTTATTACAGTACAGTGATGTCCCGACAACACAGACAACATCTTGCTATCTGGGTAAGAATTTCAAATAGGTTTATACTATTTACATTCTGTTACTCAGATTCTGCAATCCAATCTGTGGAGGACTGAATTCAGGATCTGGGCTAGGGGGACCAATTCAATGCTCATTGAAGAGATGGAAGTCTTTCGTTAGAAAACCGATAATTACTTTTCATGAAAAAAATTGAAAGAAACCAGAAAAATTTCATTTTATGCAAAACTGTCTGCTGAAACATTTGTTTTTTGTGACAAAAATATGAAAAAAAAAAGATTTTGATGAATGAAAAAGCCATTTTCTCTCCCTTTTTTTTTTTCTACTTGCTCTGCTTTCCAATGAGTGTTGAATCAGGTCCAATGTTATTCTTCAGTATGATTATCAGAGTTTTTGCAATAAATATTTTACATCACTGAATAAAAATATTATTCATGAGACTTAAATAATACAAATAATCTTCTTTAAAGAAGAACACTCACCTACAGTCAGTTGTCCAGTTAACTGTCCCATGTGATTTCTTGCATTCACTGTTATGTTCCTGTCAGACTGTAAGACCATTGGGCTATCCTGGTAAACACGTATAAGACAAGCAAATGAGAGAAAAAAAAGATATAGAGGTAGAATTCAGTTAGAATTGTAAAAATAACCCCATACATATGATGATAGGGTCTTGCCAAAATATTATATTCTTATTTTCATGTAAAAATTAATATAAATATTTTACATATCCAATATATACAAAGAACAAGGATGAAATCTTACTGCACAGCCTCTGTTTTCAGAGATCAGACATGGAATTATGCTCTAGAAATTCTGTTTTATTCTCTGAGGACCACATTTGGATGATACAATTTATAAACTAAAAAGAATAAAATTGTTGCATTTTATCTCAACCTTTACCACGATACAAAATCCATGTATTCTTCATACAATACCCTTAGGGTCGTCAACAAACATTATAATAATCTTACTTTACAAACATTAATGATTTTAAGAATTTGGAGGAATAAGTGTTATTCCTATTTCCAGACTGATGAAAACAGAAGTGTTGAAAGGTTACAGAGGACATCACCAACTTAACAATCACAACAAATTATTTTTCCTACACTTATTACAAATAGTGCCTGAGATCAGAGGGGATTTTTTTTATGGCTTGTTTGCTTTGTTCATTTGACATGACCTTGTGTAGGATCAGTTCCTCAGTCTCTAAGGTGCCACAAGTACTCCTTTTCTTTTTCCTCTACTTAGTTTGTCCAATTGGTTACATGGGTTTTTCATACAACAGGGGAGGGAAATATATTTAAAATAGACATACAATACACCCTCGCTATAACAAACCTATCAGGATCCAAGCCATTTGTTCATTATAGCCAGGGGTACGTTACAGCAAAAACAACAATCACAATGAGGCCTGTCGGCTTCTGCTAGCGGAGTGAGTCCAGGATGTCAGCTCAGCTGGCAGCCCCATGGCAGGTTGGGTAAAAAATGTGCACCTATATGCAACATCCTCCCCCCACATACTTTTAAAAAAAAAATCAGTATAGTACTGTAGTTGGGATCCAGGATCTGTGTTCATCATAGCTAAAAGTTCATTATAATTAAGGGAATTATAGCAAGGGTGTACTGTATGTTATTTTAAATCCACAAAATTTGACACAAATAAATGGATCAAGGACACCACATTCAGATATGGCACAAATAATACTGCTATAAGAAGCCCATCATGCATATTGTAAAATTAGATTTATAATGGAAAATTTAAAATATAAATGCCATAATCCTACTCAAAATCAGTGAGTTTATGGATCCGTTTGAATAGCAACTCTAAAGTTCAGAGGTATGGTTTGGATTGATTTGATTTAGATAAGAATGCTTGCATGTTGGCTAAAAATTCAATTTTTAAGGTATTGGTTTGTGATTTCAAACAGTACTACATTAAAGTGCACTACGGAACTTTCAATGAAGACCACTAAGGTCGACACAGAGCAGTGCTTACTAGCAAGATTGACAGTGATGTAGACAATGACCTGAAATTATTACTGTATTTATCTGTTACATTGAATAGCCATGAGATAATACACTAACAAGTAGAGCTGGTTGGAGAAACTGACAAAACCATATTTTGCTGGAATATTTGTTTCCATTGAAACAGAAAATTCATTAAATTGGGTCAGTTATACCAGATTTTATTTCAGAAGAAAACTAGGGGGAAAAGTTTCAATGATATTGAAACATCCTATTTTAACATTTTTTGGAATGAAACATTTTGATTTTTTGTTTTGAAATTGATTTTTTTAAACTTTATACTACAAAATAAAAAAAAAATTCAGAAATTCAGTTTTTGTACAGATTCTGAACGAAGCCAAATTTCGAAATCCTTCATGACCCAGAACTTCCATCCTCTAGAGCTCTATTAACAGCCTAACCCAGAACTGTGACTAAAGTACATTTTTTGCATCAAATAACCAATTCCATGAGCCGTCCAGTCCTGTAATTTATCTGAACTTATATGAATCTATTTGGTCTAAAACTTTGATTGTGCATATGGCAAGATCAGGTTTTGACCTAATATGCTTTAAATTACCTGGGATGAGCCTACCTAAGAGACCACCTCTTTCCTTGTGAAACACTATCACAGTTACAATCAGCTGAGCTATTGATGCTAGATCCTTTCTTGATATAACAGAGTTGATACGAGAGAGAGTAGGCATTCTCTGTTCTCATTCAACCCCTGGTATAATACAGCCTGAATTTGCCACTTCCAGGGCATACTGCAGGATCCGTTTCTCTCATCCAGCTTTTGAAGAAGTACTGAGGTATGGATTGAGATACAGGGTTGTTAGCATTTGATTATGAGCTGCTGCTTTGGCATGGCTGAACTGCATATTTAGTTTGTGAATTTAAATGATTGTAAGTCATTAGGAGCCTGATTGTTATTCTAACTAAAAAAAAAATTAAGAAAATAAATTAAATAAATTAAAAACACAGTTGCCTATGGTCACTCTTTTCTAGAGAGAGAGATCATCTCCTCTCCGCTAACTCCTCATCATTGTTGAGAAGATGGGGAAATGACTAAGAAAGTCACAGTTGGACTTATTTTACTTGAATGATGAATTGGAACTGTACTTCAATCTTGCATACCCCCTCGGCTTTTTCTTCTGGTACAGGGCATTCCTTTATAATAAAAAGCTCTTCTGGATTGCGTTGCCAGTGATTATTAATGGTAAAATGGTACTGTGTCTGTAGAAAGGTCTGAAATTATTTTGACCTAGTTTCCAAAATAGTAAGTGTGTTTTGTCTTTCACTGGACCTTACAACAATCTTATGCAATTCCCTGCCAAAGAGCTTCCTTGGCTTGTCTATTTTCTTTCCAGGTGCGGAGCCATAACTATCTGAGACATTGTGTTCAGAGCGACCATTTGAGCAGAGAATATGATAATGCCAAGGGATGCATCGGTAACAAAAGCAGCTGCTATGGATATTTTTCTCAGCACTGATTTGATTTTCATGTCCCCTATGGACCTTTGAAGATCATTAGCACAGGCAACTGCCTCTCTGGCAAAAGAGGTTATAATACACAGCTGAAACTTCAAAATGTATCTTTACAGAGCCTTTTACTCTGCTGGCTAGTCAATTTTTTGAAAGACATCCTTCTCACCCAGAATAACGATATCCTTATCAAGAGAGGCTATTATCATTTCTACCTTTGCCTGCTGAACTAAATCTTTAGATTCAGCAGTTTACTGAAATTGAGTAACGATCTCAGTGGTCTTTGCATTCTCATCCAAAGGGTTTTTGTTTTCTTTTCTCACTTAGGAGAATAACTAACTTCATAATCACATGCTCCTCAGGTTTGTTGAACTAGTGATCTGATTATAAATGAAAGCCTAGGTAGAAACTCTTAAGTGTAACTGTTTGGCTGTGTGGTTGTTTGTTTGAAAAGTGTCAATTGGGAGTGCTTTGTTTCAGGTGGGCCTTGCGTGGATGATTGGAGGGAAGGCTTTGAGCCGGGCCAACTGCTTCAAGCCAGCAGCCTTATAAAAAAGCAGCCAGTTGCGAACCAAGTGAGTTTGCCTGGGGGAGTTTTCCCAGAGTGTTTTTGCCTTTCAGGCTTCTGTGAGCAGTAAATACACCATCTGAAGAGGCTTTTAGAAGGAAGATATGGATAGCGAGCGATCAGCTGTTGTGACCTGCACAGGATATGCCATGTTTGTCTTTCTCCCAAAGGACAGAAATGATTTCATCTGTACGAAGTGCAAGCCGGTCTTCATAGTGGAAGAGAAGTTAAAGGACTAGAGACCCAAGTATTAACCCTGCATTGCATCAGAGAAAATGAAGACTTTCTGTATAGAAGTCAGAATTTGGAACTGCAGGTATAGCATGCTGAAGAATCAGAGAGGGCAGTGCAGAACAGGGAACAAAATTCACAGCATGTGACCTCCAGAAGAAGAAAGAGGAGAACCCATATACCCCCAATGCAGATAGAAGTAAGAAACCATTTGCATTCTCTCTGCACAGGTACTATGGTGGAGAATGGTTTGGAAGAGTTATCTTAGAGGGAAGGGATCAGAAGGAGACCCCCTCGACCGGAAGGCATGGGATGCATTGTCTTATGGATGGGGGTTCCACGACCATCACTCTCAAAAGGAGGAGACGGGTGGTGGTGGTGGTGGTCAGGGACTCCCTCTTAAGGGGGATGAAGTCATCCTTCTGCCATCCAGACCAGGAGACATGAGAAGTGTGCTGCTTGCCTGGAGCTAGAATTCAGGATATGATGGAGTGTCCGCTGAGACTGATCAAGCCCTCGGACTGCTACCCCCTTCCTAGTTCTCCACGTGGGCACCAATGATACTACTGACCTTGAGTGTATCACTGCAGACTACATGGCTCTGGGAAGAAGGATAAAGGAGTTTGAGGAGCAAGTCGTCTTCTTGTCCATCCTCCCTATCGAAGAAAAAGGTCCAGGTAGGGACCATTGAATTGTGGAAGTAAATAAGTGGTTATGCAGGTGGTGTCGGAGAGAGGGCTTTGGATTCTTTGACCATGGGATGTTGTTCCAGGAAGAAGGATTGCTAGGAAGAAATGAGATCCACCTAGCGAAGAGAGGAAAGAGCATCTTCACAGGTAGGCTTGCTAACCTAGTGAGGAGGGCTTTAAACAAGGTTCAGCACAGGATGGTGACCTATGTCCAGAGGTAAGTGGGGATGTGGGATACCGGGAGGAAACACAAGGAGGAGGGTAAAAGGAGCAGCCTCCTGATTCATACTGAGAAAGTAGGGCAATCAGCTAGCTATCTTAAGTGCCTGTACATGAACGCAATAAGCCTGGGAAACAAGCATTGGAAGAACTGGAAAAATTGGAAGTCCTGGCACAGTCAAGGAACTATGATGTGATTGGAGTAACAGAGACTTGGTGGGGTAACTCACATGACTGGAGTACTGTCAGGGATGGGTATAAACTATTCAGGAAGGACTGGTAGGAGAGAAAAGGTGGAGAAGTTGCACCGTATGTAAGAGAGCAGTACGATTGCTCAGAGCTCCAGTATGAAACTGGATAAAAGCCTGTTGAGAGTCTTTGGGTTAAATTTAGAGGCGAGAGCAACAAGGATGATGTCATGGTGGGCATCTGTTATAGACCACTAGACCTGGAGGATGAGGTAGACAAGGCTTTCTTTGGACAACTAACAGAAGTTTCCAGATCACAGGCCCTGATTCTCATGGGGGACTAAAATCACTGTGACATCTGCTGGGAGAGCAATTCAACAGTGCACAGACAGTCCAAGAAGTTTTTTGAGAGTACTGGGGACAGCTTCCTGGTGCAAGTGCTGGAAGAACCAATTAGAAGCCCTGCTCCACTTGACCTGCTGCTCACAAACAGGGAAGAATTGGTAGGTGAAGTAGAAGTGGGTGGTAACCTAGGAAGAAGTGACCATGAGATGGTCATGTTCAGGATCCTGAAAAAAGGAAGAAAGGAGAGCAGCAGAATATGGACCCTAGACTTCAGAAAAGCAGTCTTTGACTCTCTCAGGGAACTGATAAGCAGGATCCCCTGGGAAGTTAATATGAGGGGGGAAAGGCGTCCAGGAGAGCTGGCTGTATTTTAAAGAAGCCTTATTGAGAGCGCAGGAACAAACCATCCAGATTTGAAGAAAGAATAACAAATATGGCAGGCGACCAGCGTGGCTTAACAGAGAAATCTTCAATGAGCTTAAATGAAAAAAGGAAGTTTACAAGAAGTGGAAACTTGAACAGATGATTAGGGAGGAGTATTAAAATATTGCTCGAGCATGCCAGGGTGTAATCAGGAAGGCCAAAGCACAAATGGAGTTGCAGCTAGCAAGGGATGTGAAGGGTAACAAGAAGGGTTTCTACAGGTATGTTAGCAACAAGAAGATGGTGAGGGAAAGTGTGAGACCCTTGCTGAATGAGGGAGGCAACCTAGTGACAGATGATGTGGAAAAAGCTGAAATACTCCATGCTTTTTTTGCCTCAGTCTTCAGAGACAAGGTCAGCTTCCAGACTGCTGCACGTGGCAGCACAGTATGGGGAGGAAGTGAGCAGCTCTCAGTGGTGAAAGAACAGGTTAAGGACTATTTAGAAAAGCTGGAATGCACAAGTTCATGGGGCCAGATCTAATGCATCTGAGGGTGATGAGGGAGTTGGCTAATGTGATTGCAGAGCCATTGGCCATTATCTTTGAAAACTCATGGTGATCAGGGGAGGTCCTGGACGATTGGAAAAAGGCAAATATAGTGGCCATCTTTAAAAAAGGAAAGAAGAAGTATCTGAGGAACTACAGACCAATCAGCCTCACTTCAGTCCCTGGGAAAATCATGGAGTAGGTCGTCAAGCAATCCATTTTGAAGCACTTGGAGGAGAGGAAGGTGATCAGGAATAGTCAACATGGATTCAACAAGTGCAAGTCATGCCTGACCAATCTGATTGCCTTCTAGGATGAGATAACTGGCTCTGTGGATATGGATATGGGGAAAGGTGGACGTGGTATATCTTGACTTTAGCAAAGCTTTTGATACGGTCTCCCACATATTCTTGCCAGCAAGTTAAAAAAGTATGGATTGGATGAATGGACGATAAGGTGGATAGAAAGCTGGCTAGATTGTCGGGCTCAATGGGTAGTGATCAATGGCTCGATGTCTAGCTGGCAGCTGATGTCAAGCGGAGTACCCCAGGGGTCTGTGCTGGGTGGTTTTGCTCAACATTTTCATTAATGATCTAGATGATGGGATGGATTGCACCTTCAGCAAGTTTGCAGATGACACTAAGCTGAGGGGAGAGGTAGATATGCTGGAGGGTAGGGATAGGGTCCACAGTGATCTAGAAAAACTGGAGGATTGGGCCAAAAGAAATCTGATGAGGTTCAATGAGGACAAGCGTAGAGTCCTGCACTTAGCATGGAAGAATCCCATGCACTGCTACATGATGGGGATCAACTAGCTAAGCGGCAGAACTCTATTCAGAACTTGTGAGGCCACATCTGGAGAACTGTGTCCAGTTTTGGCCACCCCCACTACAAAAAGGATGTAGACAAATTGGAGAGAGTCCAGCAGAGGGTAACAAAAATTATTAGGGGGCTGGGGCACATGACTTACGAGGAGAGGCGGACGGAACTGGGATTATTTAGTCTGTAGAAGAGAAGAGTGAGGGGGGGATTTGATAGCAGCCTTCAACTACCTGAAGGAGGGTTCCAAAGAGGACGGAGCTAGGCTGTGGTGGCAGATGACAGAACAAGAAGCAATGGTCTCAAGTTGCAGTGGGGGAGATCTAGCCTGGATATTAGGAAACACTATTTCACAAGGAGAGTGGTGAAGCACTGTAATGGGTTACCTAGAGAGGTGGTGGAATATCCATCCTTAGAGGTTTTTAAGGCTTAGCTTGACAAAGCCCTTGCTGGGATGATTTAGTTGGGGTTGGTCCTACTTTGAGCAGGGGATTGGACTAGATGACCTCCTGAGGTCTCTTTCTTCTACAATTCTATGAAAAGGTAAGTGGAACAAACCTGTCCTTAGTTTCTATCTCCTCCCTCACATCTTTGTGTCAACTCCAAGAACTTGTTTTCCACATAGAAGAGAAAGGGGAAGAGGAGGACTTAAATCTGTGTTATTAATTCATGCATGTCTTCTATATACACTTACAGGATGAAATCCTGGCCTGATTGAAGTCAATGGCAAAACTCCCATTGATGTCAGGAGGCCAGGATTTCACAGTGATTATTTTTTTTCTTAGCTATTGGCTCCAAAGACAGAGAATCAGAGGAATTAGTTTCTATAACAGTAGCCAACTCAGAGGCATATGTGGTGTCTAGGAGACTGTACAAGAACTGAAATTACTCCAGCATAAAACAGTTGTGAGATGAGAAGCAGTTCTAGGAATGAAAATTAACCTAAGTCTTTTGCACAGTAATGTAGGATCACTATCTATAGGCCACTAAGACTGCCTTTCTTCTGTTGTGACATTTTAACTCAAAAAGTAATGGACTGGATAATCTTTGGAATATTTGACTATCAGAGAGAAGGAATGGGCTAGGGGTTAGCACGAAAATATGATCACAAAACATTTTCTGTAAACAGAAAATTAAACCAATATGTCACAATAAACTTAACACATAGAACAGAACACAAAACTAAACACATCCATTCACATTTGGACAAGTGTTGTAAATAAGGAAAATACATTTGAAAGTCAGAATTAATTTGAAACACACACACATGGTTTTTCTTTTTAACGACCATATTGTTTAAGGCCAGAAAGGCCCTCCTTTATAGAACAGGACACCAACATCATCCACAACCTGCACACTAAACCCAGTATACTATTCTTATATGTGATTCACACTTTCATTATCTAGGATGCTGATTCACAAAAATACAGATGAGTACATTTGTAAATAAATAATTGCACATACAAAATGGTCTTAAAAAGCCTTAAATTCTGCCTGCCAGAAATACAGTTTTTGCAAGTGAAAGCTAAGATACCCTCTCACTGTTCCTTTTCTGATGTACACCTTGACAGTGTGGGTGACTTTACCGCATACTTTTCCAAAAACAGGGATGAAGAATTTAGAAATTTCTCACACACACAAAGGGAAGTATACTGCTTTATAGTGTGATTTCTTCTGCTTTCCCCCCTTAAGCTATGAATGTCAGGGGTAGTGAGGTCAAATATCTAAGCTTCATATTTAGAATACATACATGTAGTGTAAAAAAGTTTTTCCTGTTTGATTTCCACTTAGATGTTGGAAAGGAGCAATCTTCTTCATTACACTAACATTATTTCTTGGCATTGAGTTCACCTGAGAATATGCAGGGAAACAGGTGAGAGGGCATGTCCTTCTCCTCACAAATACAGTCCCTCCATCACCGCCCACTCCCGAGTGCTTTGCTAGCACAACTTGGGGGAAAAAGTATCTGAACAGAGAGGGAAGAACAAGGAGAAGTTTGTGACATTGTCATCCTCTTACGTCTGCTAACACAGCTGGCCAGCCCTGGAGGCAGGGGTGAAATAACTTAAAGGATTTACCCGTACTCGAGTCCTGATGAGAGAGCGGGGCCTCAACTAGAAGAGGTGGGGCCTTTCAATCCCCAGGCACTTTAAATCAGGATTTAAAGGGCCTGGGGCTAGGGCTGTGGGAGCAGCTGCTGGGAGCCCTGGGCCCCTTAAATCACCCCCTGAGCTCCCAGCTGCAGAGGCAACTGGGAGCCTTGAGGTTCAGGGGTGATTTAAAGGGGGCAATTTAAAAGGGCCCAAGGCCACCGCTACCACCCCAACCCTTTAACTTGCCACTGGAGCCCTGCTGCTGTTGCCCCAGGGCTCTGGCAACAAGACTCCAGGGACAATTTAAAGGGCCCAGTGCCAGGGCCGGATTAACTTTTTTTGGCCTGGTGCCAAACATATTTGAGGGTCCCCCTGGGGAATGAAGAGGCCAGGGGCAAGAGCACAGCGGGGTATGGTGGTGGTGGGGAAGGATTGGTCACCAGCTGGAGCGAGGTAGGGGCCAGGGGCAAGATGAGAACAGTGGGGCATGGGGGGAGAATTAGTCCCTACTGACTGGAGCAAGGCAGGGGCTGGGGGCAAAAGCACAGTGGGACGGAAGCTAGGATTGGTCCTTGGATCAAGGGAAGGGTCGGGGGTAAACTGCAAGGGCAGCAGGGCTGGGGAGGGGGTAAACAGGATCCCCCACACACTCCCCTGCCCACATAGAGAGGGTACCTACCTTCTCCCTGGTTCTAGACCATTCTCTTCCTCTTTTTCTGCACCGAGCTGAAGGTGGGGGTGCACTGAGAACAGGGCTGGGTCTGGGAGAGAGTTAGGGTGCAGGAGCAGGCTGGGGGTTAGGGTGTAGGTTCAATGCAGCCGATGAAGTGAGCTGTAGCTCACAAAAGCTTAAGCTCAAATAAATTTGTTAGTCTCTAAGGTGCCACAAGTACTCCTTTTCTTTTTGCGAATACAGACTAACACGGCTGCTACTCTGAAACCGGTGCAGGGTCTGTCCAGGAGCTAGAATGAGGGAGGGGGCTCAGGGTTGGTACAGGAGGTTGGGGTGTGGAGCGCTTACCTGGGGCAGCTCCCATTCGATGCAAGGGATGCAGGTGAGTATGTGGGATGGCGGAGGGTGCAGGAGCTCCCTTTTGGTGCTCAGGATGGGGCTGGGGTTGTGAGGGGGGTGCAGGAGTCAGGGTAGAGGGCTGGGGGTGTGGGCTGGGGTTGCTCCCAGCTCCCTGCCCTGAGCGGCTCATGGCAGGGGGCTGGAGGGGATATGCCCTGATTCCACCCCCTTCCCCAAGGCCCCGCCCCATCTCTTCTCCGCTTCCTCATGCCAGCAAACAGCTTATTGGCGGCAGGGAGAGGGAGTGAGAGGGGGAGTAGAACACAGCACACTGGGGAAAGAGGCAGGGGAGAGGGGAGCTGGGCTGCCGGTGGAGCCTGCCCAGCAGCAGCAGGACAGAGCCCCGGGAGAAGGCAGCACCAAGCTTCTGCCCCCATAGGAGAAAGCGGGGGGGGGGCGGAGAAGAGCAGCTGGGGGCCCTTCTGAGCATGGGCCCTTTAAACCCCAGGGCTCCAGCAGCGAGGCTCTGGTGGCAATTTAAAGGGCCTGGGGCTCCAGCCACTGCTGGGAGCCCCAGGCCCTTTAAATTGCCACCTGGGGAAGCCGGTCCGCCCAGGTACGGCGCACTGGCTCTTCCACCTCTGCCTGGAGGGGAGTCCTTAGTACACCCTCCTAATAGGTGGCAAAACAGCTGTGTTCTCAGTGCTGGGGGCATTCACTGGGTCTTCCTGAGGTACAAAGCTGAAGCTATCCACAGTGCTCCAGTATGGATCAATAATTACTGTCACAATCTGGTTTAACATTCCATCATGAAGCCCATAAACATGTTAAGGACACATAAGAACTTTTTTATATATAGTATATATAAAAATATATGAATGAACTGGACAGCCAACATGTTTTTAACCCCTAGGAATCTCCCACCTTGGAGAAAGAACTGTGTGATAGACAGTCCATTCCCTTATTCTCCTTTTTTACTTTCACTGTGGATCCCAAGAAGTCAGAGCTTTTTCTCTCCTCAGGACTGCAATTCTAAATGCTTCTAGTTATTATGAACAAAATGTAGCACTCACCATACCATTATATGCCTGCTCTGAGATTATCTGTATTTGTGAACCATTTGCAGGGAAAGTTTCTGGGACAGTGCAAAGTCTATGGAAACCCCTTAAATGGAACAAGTCAAACCATTCACATGAGGATTTTATTTGTATTCACCTTCTGATTATATAGGGCAGCCAATTCCTTTTGATGGTATTGGCTTCTCATGTCTTCCCCATTTATGGCACCCCAAATACCTTGTTTTTTTAAAGATATAAACACTAGATTTCATAGAATGACGTTATGTGTGTTTTTATTTCCTCTGAAAATGACTCCAGGATCCAAATACCTAACAGGTAAAAAGCTCTCTGTCTAAAGAAACAAAACACTGAATCTGTATACTGAAAAAAAAAAATTCACACTGGGACAAACTTGCAAAAACAGAAAATTTCATGCAAAAAGCAAATGATTTTAATGAGACATAACCAGTATCTTCCTGCATTTTCCCCTAGTAGTTAATGAAGATATTTGTATCAATGTAAGTACATTGCAATGTACTTTTGCAATGGAGGTCAATCAAGCACAATGACTTTCCAGAATTATGATTCACTGTTAAAAGTTTCAGGGGACATATTATGAGAGACAGTAGCTTCCCACTTCTTTGACAGCTTTGTGAAAACTTCAGTAAACCTTTCCAAGTATATACTGCTCACTGACTGGCAAAATGGATATGAAAAGATTTGGTTTTTTTTTCCTGGGAATCTCCCCAGATGTGTTTTTGTGACAAAATACTACAGAGACCTTGTTGACCAGAATGACATACACCTCTGTGTTAAACACAGAATCTGTTGTAGAACAGGATTCCAATTTTTTCTGTGCTTCATACAATGGCCGAAGGGTTCAATCAGAAATTCGAGTTTTGAGCAAAGGATTTAACTCGTTTCTTCAATAGCTGCTTTATTGTTCAGCATTTCAGCTTTTGTGCTGCTAAACTCTTTATGATCTAGAAGGTGCATAAGGACACCCCAGGCTTTCTGACAATTCTGTGCAACTAATGACAGACTAAACCATCTTGTTAGTACAACAACAATTGGAAGACTGAATTCCAATTTGATCTCTTCAAAGACATCATAGAAGATATTTTTTCATTTTCCTGGAATGCTTGAAAACCAGTTATGAACATCTTTAAATTAGCCATTTCTAGAATACCCATTGCAATGTGCAACAGATGAGCTAGGCAAGACTAAGTAATTCAGATTTTTCATTCAGCATTACATTCTGTGTGAACTTTGTGTAGTAAGAGGCTGAGTCAGAATTCACTGATGCCACATCCTGCCAAGTAAGTTCATCTTCACATAGTTTTACTCACACAGGATGCAACTGTGTGACTATTTGCTAAAATTACAATCTCCAAATCTCCCAAAATAAGTACAGGCTTTTCCACAAAAAAAGCCAAAAAAACCCCAGCCAATTAGCAATCCTACAAAATTGCCACTGCAGGGTAATCAACTTGTAATTTGTCCAAAAACAAACATACACCTAACCATTCCCAGCCAGTCTTGCTTTGTTGTTCAGGGCAACATCATTCTCCTCCAAGTATTTCTTGGACAGGCTGATTGAATTTGTCAGGGATTTTTCAGCCGGGCTAAAATTTAGTACAAAATCCCCCAAAGGACCATCAGCAAGTCCTGAAAAGCATAAGACATGGTAAAATTAACTTACCACATAATGCAGAGCTCTGTTTTTCTGCTGTGTTGTTTGGATTTTGCTTCCAATATATGTTTGCCTTTATTTTTACTATCTTCTTTCAGCCTCAAGTATAATTTGTTTTCAAGTCTTTAGAAGAACCATCTAGATTAAAGGAATTTCCTGAGATTTATTAAGACCTGCAGACTTTTAAGAGTCTTAGCAGAACAGGGTGATTAAAAGGCTTTGCCTCCACATAAACTTACTGAAGAAAGTGAACGTTTAAAGTTCATAGATGAACTAGTAGGTTGAAAGAAATCAGAAATCCAGAGGCATAGTTTTGAAGAAACTTTGGTGCACCATTAATACCTTATACTTATTTAAATAAATAAACAAACAAATCCAGAAGCTGTCACCAAGGGGTAGATCCTAAGCTGCCATAGAGGGTCTATGACAATTTACACAAGTTGAGGATCTGCTCTCAAGCACAGACAATTTTACCCCAAATAGTTAAAGGCAGAGTTTTAAGCCACCAAAAAAAAAAGGTTATAATGGAAAGAGATATACAATGTGAATCTTAACTATAGGTGTTCACGCTGCCTATAACAAACACATTAACAAAGTTAACACAGTTAGATCTTCAGATTTGTTCCTCTGCTGAAAATTAGACCACTTGACATTTCATGCCAACTCATACCTCTGTTTTCAAAATTACAGACAGTCAAGGCTGAATCCCAGCTCTGTCACTTTGAGTGCAGAAGTGAAGCCTGCAAGGATTTTAAAAATTAATACTTGCCACTCCAGGCTTGTATTAAACTCCCAAGGTCACAGCTTTTCTCTGACTTTGGCATGGTAAACGCTGCCACCATCCACATGCAAAAAAAAACCCTTGAAACTAGGAAGGAGCACTTGGAAATTCCTCCCTTTTGGGTACCGTCAAGCCCTTTAACCCCCCTTCCAGGGAAGAACTGAGAAAGAGAACAAAGGAAATTAACTGTGTCTACCAGCTAATCAAACAACATACGCACAAACCTCTTAGGACACCAAAAATCCAGTCCTATTCTTAAAAAAAAGGTAAATTCTATTAAAAACAAAAAGAAAGACAATACATTTGGAACTTAGGCTTTTGCTAGATTTTAAAAGAGCAATTCCAAAAACCAAGCACCCAAAATAGCTTTTTGGGGGTTCAGTTTAAAGATTAGAAGCAAACAAAACATCTGGGGTTAGCACAGAGGAGATCCACATGCCAAAATAAAGAAAATAAACTTGATAGCATCTAGCTAAACAGCCCTAATTTACTTAGCTATTTGGGGGCTGCCAAATAAGTAATTCTAGGTATGATCTGATGAATTTTCATATCTGGTTCAAGCCTTACACAGCATTCCTGCTTATATCATTGCTGCTCTCTCCCTGCAGCCCAGAGAACAACAGCAAAGGGAAAGTTTCTTTAAAGTTTTTTTAAAAAGTTCTAGCCTTCCCATTGGCTCTTTGAGTCAGGTGCCCATTTTTTTTCTTTATCTGGGGATTTTTTAACCCTTTACAGGTAAAGCAAGTAAAGAACAGCTATCAAGAGGGATTTTACAGCTAATTGGCTGGCTGGGTGTTATCAAAGGGAGCTCTCTCCTCCTTTATTTATCACACAGCCATAACACTAGAGCCTCTACAATAGTTGTGAGCTGTACAGACATATGAAATCCAGTTGCACAATTCTGACTCTAACAGAGGTGGTGGTTCACGTACATTCTAGCATGTTTATGGACTGTGTGACTCATTTCTGCATTGTACACATCACTTGATTAAAACAGATACGTTAGCCAAATTTTTCCTAATCTGGTGCAAAAGTTAGGACCTAAATAAACGCTGAGGAGGAATCGGCCACTTATTTAGGTACCTAGTGTGCTGGACTCTGACCTGGTCCTAGCTCATGGCAAGGCCCAAGCCACACTGAACACTGACAAATGCATAATTGGAAACCAGTCTTGCTCACCTGTGGGTTAGTATAGTTAAAATAGATATTAGTGTTATATGAATGTGTTTAGACTTTATGGAATGCTGGTAAGATGCTGTACTAAGCCTACTTATAGTATCTGTATTCCATGCTATAAAGTAATACTTAAGTGTTTGCTCTGTAACCGTAAAATGTTTGTTCTGAAACTGTAACTCACCAAACAGGGAAAAAAACTTCACCTATTGCAAGATGCTGGGTTTCTACAGAAGGTGGTATCTCTAGCCCATCAGGAAGGACTACTGAATCCAACTGGGCAATTGGGAATGAAAGACCGTCACTTGTTCCTACCACTCACACATGAAAGGGTTACAAGCAGAAGAATTCATCCCGTTAGCTTGGACTCTAGGGAGAGGGGGATACAAATCTCAGACGAGCAGGAATTGTTCTCTTTATGCTGTCTGGATTTTGAGGGGCAAAGATTCCAAAACCTAAGCAAGAGATTCCCATGCTGCTTTGCATGGGTCAGCCCTAATAGAGCTGTTTTTCATAATGTTTTTATTACCTTTTTAAATCTAGATAATACTTAGTCCTGCCATGATTGCAGGGGACTGGATTAGATGACCTCTCAAAATCCCTTCCAGTCCTATAATTCTACGATTATATGACTAACTCATGTGTGTGTATGTTTCCTGTTTTAACCTTGTAAATAATTCTCATGCCTTTTCCTAGTTAATAAATTGTTAGTTAGTTTATTATAGGATTGGCTACAGCTGTTGTCTTTGGTTTGAGATCCGAGTACAGCTGACCTGGGGGTAAGTGACTGGTTCTTTGTTACTATTCAGGGAATAACATGACTGATAGTGTGATTTTTGGTGTAAAATAACTATCATTAATTCCAGCTTGTCTGGATGGCAAGGTAGACTAGAATGTACAATGGGACTGTCGGACTCCATGTTAAGACTGTTGTGGTGCTTTAGGAGTTCACACTTGTTACTGGGTTGGTGAAATCTAAATACAACATCCAACCAGTTTGGGGTTTCTGCCCTCCTTTTTGACAGTCTGTCCTGAGTTTGGCAATCATGATCATGAGCCACACCAGACAGCATGGCAGCCTCATTTATTTTTTACTGTAGAAAACAATCTGGGATAATTCAACTTTCGTTTTTAAAACAAACAATAACAAACACCTCAAACTTTTTCCCAAAGGAAGTGTTCTTGAGATCTGAAGTAGTCCGGTTAATTGTTATTGAAAATTATTTTCCTTTTTCACGCCAACTTTTCAGACTGAAGAGGTTTGGATAAGTATTCAAACCAACCCTAGGTCAATTCATTCATTCCGCAATGGCCAGGCTGATTATCTATGCAATTATTACCAATTGCATAGCAAGCAGAAAAATCAGTTAATTGACATTTTTATAAAACACACTAGTTAAAGTGAGTCATAATTTTTATGATTTGACCTGTAAAATCCACTTACTAAGGATATCTCATGCTTACATCTAGCACCAGATTTTCAGTGTGATGCGACTTTTACCTGGTTTCCCAGATCAGTTCAGGAAGGAACAAAGAGCTCTTTTTTATGACTTGCCTACAAGTGAACTTTGAAGATGAGGACCACATTATCAGCAAACAAAACCAATGATTATACAAATGATTGATATTGAAACACAGGGTCTCAATTAATAGAGTAAAAGAGACAAGTTATTTAGCTAACTAACAAAAATTGTACTTATGCACTAAAGGACATTGTAACAAAACATATATTGTAAGAATTAGTTGTTCTTGTTGGGCTAGTTCCTAATCACCTCTCTCATTCCAGGTCACACCTTTATATATGCAAAAGGCAGTTCCAGCAATTAGGATCTGCATCAATCTGTCTTTGGGCAGCTTTTAAGGCCCCCACTTGTAAGGTAATAAGTACCAGTCAATTCATTGACTTTAATGGGAGTTAAGGATATGCTTTACCTTACAGAATTTGGCCTTTGCGAAAGAGTCAGTCGGCCTGTAATCAGCGGGTAACTCCTTCCCTAAAATTGCTCAAGGGACTACCTTTTTCTAGGTTTCTTCTCTTTTCTCATTTGCCTTCTGGGAGCCAAACAGCTAAGGGTTTCCCTTCAGTTTTTCCTGTCCTGCATAGGAAATTTAATCTTCCATAAATGCTAAAAAAGTCTAGAAAATCAAAACAATGCTCATAGCCTAGTTATCCCTGTCTCCAATCAATGTTAGGGTATGTTCCTAGCATACAACACCATGATTATTGTGAGCATCTCAGACTCCAGTTTACAAAATATATCCTCCCTCCTCTCCCTACTACTCTTTGCCATATCTGCTGGGAAGGTTCTCTCTCCTTTATTTCTATTTCCCCTCCCTTCACCTACAGCTCACTGGTTACTTGGGAGGAATCTTGGCATCTCCAGTCTATTCATCAGGAATCCTTTCATGCATCAGAGGAAGATGCTGTCCTGGGAGGAACTCTGACCAAACCTGTGGACTCTGAGAGACATGCATGCTATAACCTCCAGATAAAAAATAACCTTCTTGTTTTTCTTTCTTGTATAATGTACCATGACATTTGTATTATGTCAGCAGTTACTTGTGCATAAAGAAACCTAATGATACAATAGTTGCAGCCTATTAAAATAGCAAATAGACTCGGAGTTTTGGAATTGATTCAAACATCAGACAAAACTTCCATTCGATTTTAAACATCCCAACTTGAAATGAAGCAAAGCTGCAGTGAACTTGCAGAAAGCTTCTGAACTACCCACAATACACTCCTTAGCTATGATGTATAGCAAATAAAATTCTGGACCACTGAGCTGCAAAATCCCCAGAAAATTCAAATTATGACAAGTGTAGGGGGCCAATGGAGGTCTTAACACTATAAGACAACGGTTCAGATCAGGATCACTGCACTGTGGTCTCTTTCTGACCATCTTTTCTTTGTATGCATGCATGTTAGGAGTGGGTCACATGTCAGAGGAGGAAATTAAACCAAAGTGATAATGGAACAGCACAGAATTTAGTTTTTTCTTTGTTTTACAGACAACACTAAATAAACCCAGTCAGAGGGTGAAGAGATTGCAAGCAAATTTACAAAAATTAAAAGTAATACACTCATGTAAGTGTTATTCCCTGTTTGCCCCGCCAGAGGGGACTTGTCCACTGTTTTTAATAACATTTATTTTAGACTCACTAGCTGGGAGAAAAAGCTAATTAAAACTTGAATGCTTAAAACTTCATTGGACAAAGCACTGGTGAATATACAGGAGGAGGAAATCCTGAACATCCACAGAAATGAAGTGAGCAAATGGTGGCAGAATTTGGTTTCAGATTAAATTTCACATTTTTCCCTACCTAGATTTCACCTTTTTAAAAAATGTATTTATCCCATATACTTGGGATCTACACTAAATTCATACCTCTAATGGCCAAACAAATAGAGTTGGCCAGAAAATAGAAATCCTTTCCCATGAAAAATTTTGCAGTTTTGAAAACTTTTCCTTTTGAATCAGGATGAAAAGTCAAATATGCAAACATTTTAGCAGGATAGGATTTGCCTACAAATTCTGTTATGACAGAACTGAAATGGAATTCTTCTGCTTCCTAGTTGCCTTCTTGGAATGCTTGTGTCAGTTTCACTTTCTCCCTGCAGCCACACCCACAGAAAATGAAACTGACCAGAGCCTTCCAACCTGGCTGCGCTGAGAGGCAGAGAACCCAGGAGTTCAGCCTTTCCAAGCCTGGAGCTGTGGGGAGAAGACAGAGAGCCAGGGCCCTCAGCCTTGGCAGGCCTTCAGGCAGGCATCTAGGGAGCCCTCATTTTGTTTTGTCTGATGGAAGAAATCATAACTTTGCAGCAAAATTGAAATTTTCCTTGTGAAAACTTCAATTTTGGAAGAACGTTATTTTCCAACAGAAAATTTCTGACAAACTCTATAAACTAATACAGATAGTTATAAAGCTAGATGATCAAATTTATTATTTAAATTTATGAATGTTTTTCTGAACACAAAATTGCCAAACTTTGTTATAATCTGACTTTATTGTCTATAATTTGGCTCAACTCTGCTAATAACCTGGTTCTTATTCACCTCCCACCTCCATAATATTACCCAAAATGGAGGGCATTTGCCTTCAGATTGGTAATATGGGCTGCAGCCTCAATATTCACCTGGCTTCTTCCCTATTTTTGTATGTCCAAACAGATATACTTTGCCCCTTTTTTACATATGGTTGAGTGGGACACAAGACCCCATCATGTGAGATTTAGACTTGGCTATGGTGATTCATGACCTACAGTCTTGACTACTACAATGTATGATAAACAGGACTGAAACCATAATCTTTATAAGGCTCCAACTGGTGCAGAAAACAGCAGCTGGCTTATTCAGCAACATACGCTGCCAAGAGCGCATCAATCCAGTGCCTCTTTCTCTTTTCTGGCTCAAATTCAAAGTTTCAGTCTGAATTTTCAAAGCCATTTATAGGATTGGCCAGAGTGACACAGCAACTGATAAAGTGAATCAGACATGGGGCTCATCTAGTCCAGTATGCTATATTGTAACCAGTACCAGCTGCTTCAGAAGATCAAACCCTGTACACAAGACTATTGGATAACATGCATACAGGGAAAGCTTCTTATAAACCCCAATCATGACCAGGTAAAGGCATAGATCCTATCAGCCTGTAACTAGGGCTCCAACTCTTGGAGTCATGTGATTACATCAGATTGTCAATTCTTTTTTTTTCTAAATATAATTTTTTAGCCCATGAGGTTGTACAGAAAGGCTTGAAATAATAACTGAAAGTAACTCACGCACTTTTATCTTCCTGGGGCTGCAGAAAGCTTGACATAATAGTTCTGAATGATGTAATAACTTCCCAGCACATGCATGGATTGTTAGCTCTAAGACCCACTGCTCTGTGTGGCTTCAAAGCACCACCCCAGCAGAACACTGTCTAGCAACAACTGCAGAGTGATGTGAGCTTGCTTCCTTAGTGACACAGCTACACCCCAGCTGATGGTGGAAGTACTTGAGGGCAACCTGCTGCTATCTTTGTGTCCACAGGCAGGAGAGGGAAATCTCTGCTGCTTATCCTGAGAGAAGGGGAGCCCCTGTTCTGGGGACATGCTAGAGGAATGCTGCTGCCCTGCCTGTCTGGGAGAGGAGTCCCTTCAACCAGGTGTGTATGTATGGTGTATGTATTTACAGCCCCTCACTGATTGCCTTAATCTGATCCTTCCCCCAGAAGTAAGACAGTGGTGTTGTCATAAATATAAAGGGAAGGGTAAATACCTTTAAAATCCCTCCTGGCCAGAGGAAATACCCTTTCACCTGTAAAGGGTTAAGAAGCTAGGATAACCTCACTGGCACCTGACCACAATGACCAATGAGACAATAAGATATTTTCAAAGCTGGGGAGGGAGAAACAAAGGGTCTGGGTCGGTCTGTGTGATGCTTTTTCCAGGGACAGAACAGGAATGGAGTCTTAGAACTTAGTAAGTAATCTAGCTAGATATGCGTTAGATTCTGTTTGTTTAAATGGCTGAGAAAATAAGCTGTGATGAATGGAATGGATATTCCTGTCTTTGTGTCTTTTTGTAATTTAAGGTTTTGCCTAGAGGGATTCTCTATGTTTTGAATCTAATTACCCTGTAAGGTATTTACCATCCTGATTTTACAGAGGTGATTCTTTTTTACTTTTTCTTGTATTAAAATTCTTCTTTTAAGAAACTGAATGCTTTTTCATTGTTCTTAAAATCTAAGGGTTTGGGTCTGTGGTCACCTATGCAAATTGGTGAGGATTTTTATCAAACCTTCCCCAGGAAGGGGGATGCAAGGTTTTGGTGAGGATTTTTGGGGAAAGAAGTTTCCAAACGGGCTCTTTCCTAATAAAATAAAACCGGTTAGACATTTGGTGGTGACAGAGAAAGTCCAAGGGCAAAAGGTAAAATAGCTTGTACCTTGGGGAAGTTTTAACCTAAGCTGGTAAAAGTAAGCTTAGGAGGTTTTCATGCAGGTCCCCACATCTGTACTCTTGAGTTCAGAGTGGGGAAGGAACCTTGACAGGTGTACACTTCAGATCCTGAATTACTTGAGGGATCACTTCCCTCTGCATGACCATAACTTGCCACAACTGGTGTGTTCCACTGGAACAATGGAAGAGACAACCTCAAGAATGAGGTCAACGTACACAGGGCATAGAGGTAAGCTTTCTCAGCTACTGGCCTGTGTCTGTGGAAATTAATTCCAAAGGAGATTGAAATTATCATGACCCTCAGCACATACTGAAAAACTGTAAAACCCACCTCCTTAACCAAATCACCAAAAATCACATTTTTAAAGCTTACAGAATGAAAGAATGAGTGAGAGATACAGAGACCTTATCTACACTTTTAATCATTTTAATGTGCTCAGATACCCTGGTGTGGGATGCCCTAAAAAAGCCTAGACAGATAGCTCTTCTGTTTCTATTTCTCTATAAGTTGCCTGTTGGTACTTTTCAAAGACTTACAGTTGGATATTAGTTCTAAGGACTTGGATAATCTTAAACTGAAAAAAACAAAACAGAACAAAAAGTATAAAACCCCACAAATTGTAAGGACAATAAAGGGCACAGAGATCTGGTCACCAAATTGGAGAGGGAAGTTAAGAAAATAAGATGTAGGGAAAGTTTGTCTTTTAATAAGAAGGTTTATTTCTGGAATTCTATTTTTAGTTTGCTCTGAACTTAATGGAGTACTAAACAAAGCTGAAAACCCTAAATCTTATATGATTTAAGTAACTCTACTAAAATTATCAGTTGCTTGAACAACAAACTGGAGATTGTTCTGTACATTTTTTGTTAGCTATACATAACTGTATTTGTTTCTCCAATGCTGAGGCTTCCTGATAACACTTTTTGAGGTTTGGATCACAAGCTGTGAAGAATCAGTTATTGCTACATCTTAATTTTTTGCTCTCTTGGCAATGATTTCTGTAATGCTGGTTCTATCTATTGTTCCCATGTTAAATAAGAAGTTTACATATCTCCAATCAACTATGAACGGCTCCACTGAAATGTAAAAAATGGTTCATATTATTGTTGCTCTCCTTCACTCTACACCCATACACTTGCTTATTTCAACCAATTCTTGCATGTTTTCATGAACCACAATCATAGTCTATGGCAGGGATTATGTTTGTACATAACCTGGTGCAATGGGGCTCTGATGAGTTTAAGGTACTTAAATGAGGCCTGTAGGTATCACTGTCACACAAATAATAAATCATAATAATTTGAAAGGTAAATTAGTAAATCATCTCTTGGTTATGGGATAGATTATATATTTTTCTGTATCTCCAAAATGTATCTGTCTTGATCATGACAGCATAGGATCTATGAGTTTTGCATTTGTCCTAAACAATGGCAGATGTCGCATCATCCATCTTTACTCTTGACCATCAAGAACATAGATTCAGGTCTGGGAATGCCCTTGCTTTTCCCCTTTCATGAAAATAAATTCAGTATGTATCTTTTGCCACCCTATTTGGTTTGTCAGACTTGAAGCATCAACAGGAATATTGCAATATATTGTATAAATTAGGAGGAAAAGAATACCCAAAGTTGCACAAATGAAATCCTCTCCATATATCAGATTGTCACCCACAGTTCTGACAAACCAACAATCGTAAGTGAGTTTGAAAAGAATGTACTCTATACTCTGCTTCTGCACATTCTTTAACCTTGTAAAATCTTTAACAAGCATCTTAGTCATCGTAAGACACAAATTGAGTGGTATCTGAGCTCAAAATTTCTTAAATGGTCTTCCTCTAAAATTTGTCATTTGTGGAGAAGAGATATTCAATACCACCTTTACTCTAGGACATGACTTAATGTTTCAATACATTTTCTAACAGAAAGGCAGTTTGCCATGAGACTTGCCAGTCACAGATAAAGAAAAGTCACCAGTTCTGTTCAGAAGGTCAAAATAAAGGAATTAAGATTCTTCAGAAATGATTATAGTTCAGGGAGAGAGCACAGGACACATCCCTTGAAGGGGGGCATATTATTTTTTATTGACTATGGCATTGGCCTCTACCCTTTAGTTGCAGATACTTGCAAACTTTGAATACTGTAGATCTTTTCCAAATGAAATCATTAGGGATGTCGTCTTCTTCTACCATCTAACTTCTAATTATTTAATTCTGCTTTGGTAACTGTCTAACTCTTTGGTGCATAACAGTTTAGGAAGTGCTCAGTTGCAGATATTTGAAGAAAACCTCTCACTTTCACTTTCGGCTACATCTACACTTGGAGCTAGGGGTGTTATTCCAAGCTTGAATAGCCATATTTGCGATAGCTCTCATTAAGCTAGCATGCTAAAAATAACACTGTAACTGGGCTAGCAGGGTAGTGTCAGCATGGGCAACCTGTCCTCAGTACAAATGCTCCCAGGCCACATGGGTATGTTCTCGGGATGTTGCCAGTGTTGCCAGTCACCTAGCTCCAAGTGTACAGATAGCCTTAGTGACTTTAACAAATACAGCCCTGTGGCTTATAGCTTTCTACTGTCTATATTCAGAGTAGACTAGCGTAGGAGATTCCTAATAAGATATTATTCCTTCATTCAATAGAACTCATAACATAAGAGAGTTCTAAAAAAAAGTCTAGAATTATTACAATTCTAAGAAATCAAACTGTTGGATTTTTTTTGGTTACAAGATTACAGTGCAACATGGGAACTCTCAAGTAAACACCCAAATGCATGCATTTTCTTATCAAGAGTTATATGACCAAACTTTAAAAGGGGCCTCATTCTGCATAACAATATTATTCCCAGGGAGGTTTTTTGTGTGTGTTTTTAAAGATAAAAAAATTAATTTGCATGTGAATATGTAGTTTGTGCACTAAAATCTAAGTTTTCAGAGTCTGCTTTGGAAAATTTGTCTTATAATGCTTGCAACTGACATATCACTGGCTTTGGTGTGGTATCTATGTGGAGTTTTTTATTCCTTGTAAAGTTTTTGGCATCTGGACAAGATCTAATGAGAGGAAAGGATGATCAAACATCTTCCTTTCTGAATATTACAGTAGTTGTCATTAGCAACTACTATATTTAAGCTTCCATTATAACTCTGTAGATTTCATTATAACTTTATTAATAATCTGTCCAAAAAGATTTCCTGTGGGGCTGAAATTTAAATGATCTCACAAAAAACACACATATTCTTGGTCAAATTAAAAATGGAGCAAATTTACCACCTATTTTTAAGCTTCAAGTCAATGTTAAAAATACACCATTTCATATTCTGACTACTAGTTTCTGTGTAAAGAAAACTAAAAAAATTGCTGAACGTAGACAGTTCAAGCTTATCACATAAAGTCCTCACTGAAAACTAGAAGCTTCAGTTTTAAATATTAAGATATAAGCATCTGAAAATGCTCTTTGGCATAGTTGTTACCCAAGAACCTCTTGATGCCAATTGGCAGAGGTCACAAGAGTAAACAGGGCTTCAGGGATCCCTTGTGTTCACCAAAGAGGGTCATGTAAGGTCTTTACTGAAAGCCTGTGTCATACCATCATCATAATAACTGTGTGATGTATGTTTGGAAAATGTGAGGAGTTATTTATATATGCTTAAATTATGTTCTCTAGGCTCTGTAGTTAAATGAAGGTCACTCAAAGGCAGCAAATTCTGAGACAAACTTCTCCAGACAAGTGGCAAGAGACATTTATCTCCCTGAATATTGTGTATCTCACAACAGAAGTCTAGTGGCACACTGAGTCAAATGCTAATGAAGAGCTGTGGAGACTTCAGAAGGAAATTAAAAAGAAGTAGTAATCAGAAGGGGGAGGGGTCCTGAAACAGAGTTATAATAAACAATATCTGGAAGATTTAGGATATAGAGGTGAAATATAAGTATTACTTAATATTGTAACACAGGGCCTCTAAGTGGAGGCCTATAAGATATTTAGCTTAGTTAAACAAGGCCTTGCGCCTAAAGATAGGTTTCTACTGGTAGTTTAACTTATGCATGACCCAAGGTCACATGATAAAACATCTATTCCTATGACTGTTTCAACTGTTAATATTTAGTACATATGTACTTCAGTGTTCCAGTTAAAGCTAATTAGAGTATTTTGGGGATTTTTGCAGACATTGGGTATGAGCAATGTGCTAACCACAAGTTATGGTGAATGAATAATGTCAGTGTTAATAAATATATGGGGAACTAATAAACTAGCCTATGAAAAATGTGGCACCCCAAAGTAGTGGGGTGTGGAAGTTCAAATAGGAAAAGGTGTTGCAAACCTTCATAAGTATGCATGAACCCCAGTGGGCATCAGTGTAACACATTATAATAGCTGTATCCTGGCCGGCCTGCCTTGGGAACCATCAGGAAGACAATCACTCGTGATGATTGTGAAGATAATGACAAACACTCCGGGGTTCCCCACAAGGTGGTGTGAATGAGGCCAGTCATAGGGCTAAACATTTTGTACAAACTCTCTATCTGTTGCTGTATTTCAGTGTTCATTGTTTATTATTTGCTTAGTGGATTTGTAAATAAGGGGACCTGTGATAAATTGCAATGGTTTCTTGTGTGTTCCTCTGGTCTCATTCCAATAACTTTGATAGTAATCTTCCTAATGCTGTAGCCATTTAGAAGACCTAACCCTTATTGACCACTGCAGTTTAAGAAATTTAATCTATTCATGGAAGATAGGTCCATCAATGATTAGCAGCCAGGATGGTCAGGGATGCAACCCCATGCTCTGGGTGTCCTTAAACCTCTGACTGGATGGCAGTGGCTACATCACATGATTGTTGTTCTGTTCTGTTCATTCCCTCTTAAGCATATGGCAGCAACCACTGTCAGAAGACAGGATACTGGGTTAGATGGACCATTGGTCTGACCCAGTATGGCCATTCTTATTTTCTTAATCAAGACACCAATTAGCACTCACCTAGGACATGAGAGACTCAGGTTTGAGTCCCTGGCTCAAATCCTACAGAGCAGGACTAGAACATGGGTCTCTGACATACCAAGTGAGAGGCTATTGACTATTCTTGGGTGGGTCTCCCCCCATCCCGGACCTGATAAAGTTGTATGGATGAACTAGTATTTTACAAAGGGCAAAACATATTCTTCAGAAAATTATTGTTCGACTTAGTGACTAATCCTTTCCTCTCTCACAGCTCAAACATGTAATGCGGACCTTGACAAGCAGAAGTTTTAAAATGTCTTATTTACAAAAAGTTACATATGACAATCTCAAGTTTAAAACACAAAACTTTAATGAGCATCTTTATGAGATGATATCTAGAACTTTCTATCTGGTGCGTTCCCTATGTGGCCTTATGGGTACTCACACACACATGCATGCATGCACACAGCCACACTTTCACTTCCACATACTAAAAAGAAAGAAAATGAAAAAGGCTGAGACATCTCTCAACTAATAATTTAAAAAATGTACAAAATTTAAAATGGTAAGGAGTTTCTGAAATCTTCAATGGGGTGGGGGTGGGCGGAAAGAACCTCAACAATTCTTTTCCCTTTACCATAAAGAGTGTAACCCTTTATTAAACAAGAAAGGTAACATAAGCAGAAAGTAAACACATTTTTTTTTCCAGTTTAGGATTCATCCTAGTCTTATGGGATCATTGGAGTTGCAATGGAGAAAATAGTGCTACACTGGATGAGGATCACTGATTGGGGAATACAACTTTCCCTACAGATTTCTCCTTTTTTATGTTACATCTACCCTGCAGATTTTTGCTAGCATAGCCATATCAAAGTAATGGGTAAGAAAAGATGGAATCCTTCTTTGTTAGCAGAAATCTGTAGTATAGACACACCTATATGGTCGAAATTGTGCCTTTACCAATACAGCTTGTTTCATTTGTGGGTGTTGGTTTTACTATAGTTGTACAGAGCAAAACTTTGCTGATATAGCTAGGTCCACACTAGAAGCACTTTGCCAATATAATATACCAGTATTCCTATCCTGGTAAAGCACTGCTAGCGTAGAGCTCGCCCCCCTGGAAGTTATAGTCTTACCCCTGAGCAAATGAGGTATAGTGAGGTGGGTGAAATTGAACCCAAATGTACCTTTGGTTCACTGGGGACTAGTGTCACAGGCCTTTCTACCATTTCAAGGACTAAAAGCAACGTCGGGTGCTTTAAATACTTAAAATAGAAAAACCAGCTAAAATCACTCTAAGGAGCATATTCTGCCTCCAGATAGAAATGTACAACATTCATTTTAGTCAGTGGGAGTCCTGTGTGAATTTCTGTCTTTTTCATTCCTAAAATAAGGCTGTGCTCAAATTCCTCCAGTGACGAGCATATTTCTTTTATTTTGCTGCAGGGGATTATGAAGATGGTCAGCACCCTAAGTATGAGAGATTCTATTTTCTTGCATAGCAAAGCTATTTGAACTCAAGTTTTGTCACTGATTCTCATAATACAGCTAAATGGCCTTTTTGGTCAAAAATGGCCTGTTAAATATTTTATGTGACATTTCCCAAAGCCAATTTGTTTGCCAGTTGTTCACAACAGTTTTAACTTTTGGAGAGACACCTTATAAAGTGGTATAAATATTAAATCTGAAATACTTGCTTCTTTTACAGTAGTCAACGGATAGTTCAACCAAAGCATTTTATAAGCCAAGCACTAATGTTTCTTTTGCATAATGCTTTCCTAAAACTGTACCCTAACAATAACATTTTTCTGGGTCAGATCTTTCTGATTCTTCAAATATATTCTCCCTGAAGGGTAGAAGAAAAATTTTAGTTTGAAATAATTCTAACTTGACTCAATCAATGGCATTTAGGTTTTAGTAGACTACTATGACAAATTAGCTCTAGGTTTTGTTAAATACTAGACAAAATCAAACTGATGTGAAAAAGACAAAAGGCAAAGAAAAGTGTATTAATATTTTTCTTCCTTGTAAATTATATCAGAATGAATTATAAAACTGAAGTCCTAACAGCATCGGTTTGAAGTTATATTGAGGGAAGTGTTGAACAAAACCAATATATTTCAATTCTTACCTTCAAACACCTGTATTATTTCAGCTGTGACTATCTCATGAGACTGACTCAACTGTGTTTTCAGCTTGATATGGGAATATATGCATTTGGAGATCTTCAAAATCATGTTTATTTAGTTTATAAAATTACATATCCACTGTACAAGTCTCTGGGCACATGAACATCTACTGCTCAAAAATCAAAGGTCAAATTTTCAAAATTAGGCTGTAATTTTTGGCCTGCAGTTTTGTATCCATAGCCGACTGATGGCAGAAAACTGCAAAATTAGAAGCTGGGTTGAGGCCTTTGAAAATGTGGCCCATAATTAAAAAAGCAACAACCCATAACATACTGCAAATAACTGTTTGCCAAAAAGATGATTTCCAATATTCACAATAAAGAGAAACTAAAGAACACCTTCCCTAAGTGCTTATCTAACCAGTTCTTTTGACATGAGGAACGTCTCAACTAATGACAGGTTTCAGAGTAGCAGCCATGTTAGTCTGTATTCACAAAAAGAAAAGGAGTACTTGTGGCACCTTAGAGACTAACAAATTTATTTGAGCATAAGCTTTCGTGAGCTCACGAAAGCTTAGGTTCAAATAAATTTATTAGTCTCTAAGGTGCCACAAGTACTCCGTCTCAACTAATGTAACATCAGAGAAGGACCTGAGTGAACAGATGGGCCTGGCATTGTCATGAAGGTCAGTAAATGTAGGTTCTGGCAGACTAACATGGAGTCTAAATTCCAGAGTTAAGGATCTTCCATTGAAAATGGTTTTCCCTACCCAGTGCAGCAGGTCCTACTCATTTTTCTCTTTGCCACCTGATTCAAGGATTTAATGTAGGAGGATTTAGACTCAGGTTTCCGGAGGGGAGGAGGATGGATATTTAACATTTAGATACTTCTCTTAACCCATCTCATCTTAATAAAAAACTTATTTTATTTTAACTTTGCTTTTGTGAAAGAAATGCACGAGTCTCAATCAAGAATTGATTAGAAAAACATCGTATGTGCCATGCTGTCCTTTTAGTGTTGAAACATCTTCATCTTTCATTGTATTGTCTCACTTCTTATTTTCGCTAATGCTTTGTATAAAATGTCTACAGGTACTGCTTTGTGGATGAAAAGGTTTATTTGGATTTATTCATTCTACTATATTACCTGTGATTCATGATATCTGGAGGCTGTTCCAAAGCCATAATTCAGTAGGACTAAAACACATGACAGATATTGTAACAAAATGAGAAGGGGTATAAGGTTTATATGATCTAGAGGGAAAATAACCAGGTTATAACAGAAGGATTCCACCACTCTTCCACTGACAATACAATACACTGGCAATACAAATCAATTTGTGGGGTGAAACCTGAATCCCTGTGAAATCTTACATCAGGTGCATTTAAATCCATCCCCAGCTTGACTGTCACTAAAAATTTAATTGAAATATTTTGAAATACACTGAGGCATGTGGCAGAGTATCATTTTTTGCTCATGAACACTAATAAAGGGCAACCTGTGACAGGCTACCATTTCACTCAGTCTATTTTGCTTTGTATGGTAGAGTCTGTTGATTTCTTAGTGACTTTTGTCCATATTAAATCAGAATTCAGTGAATCTCATAAACTAACTGTACAGCCAAAACTATCTTTAAAAAAAGCTGTCTATCTTGTCTGGTAGAGCTAATGACTACAGACTACTAGGGTCTTGCTTTAAATTCATTAGTAATAAAATGAACTTCTACACAACAAATCCAGTCACCAGCTGGTGGAGTTTTTTAACTGGATAATGTGCCCTAATGTCTTTTCCACCAGTTCATAGACAAGTATAACTGCAGTATATTTTATTCTTTTAAAAAGAAGGGAGAAGAAATATTAACTGTAGATGTACTGAGATTAATGATAAAAGTACGCAAGTCAACCAGTCAGCAGCTGAAAAAATATATGAATATGGTTGACTAACCAGAAGGCATTGTGTGCTGCTTTAGAAATATTACATCAGCATTCCAAAAAGGAAATTAATTGAAAAAGGACTAGTGCTAGAGATGTCAGTTTCCTTTATGAATATTCAGTAACACTGGCTTTGAGTGTACCCAGGGATCTATAGGTAAGATACTTCTACTTCTATCTGTACCACTGCCAAATTCTCTCCCAGGATTTGTATACTACAACAATCTATCCATCTGTACCTGCTATTCACACTGCATTCCAAACTAAAATTCACATCAGAATTATTCCAGCTATACCTATAAAGGGATCACATCCAAACATGAAGAAACTTTTCTAAAATAAAATGATCAAGTATGTGAAAGATTGTAGAATATGAATTCTTCAAACTTTCAGGAGCAAATAGGACCTCAAGCAGAATAGCAAACCTATAGAAGGAAATATATTTTAAAAGCTATGATAGTAAAAAAATCTGCCAATGTTACAGGCCAAATTTTACATAATTTTTTGCATTCAGACGGCAAAATATCCATGACAAACTAGGATTTTACACTGTCACTTGGCTGCATCCCATGATCACTTGGAACTTCAAGGAAGCAGCAGAGACAGAACTCAGATTCTTGTCCAAATTCATAGGCCACTACCATTTGGAATTGAGAAGTAGTATAATGCATATGACAAACTAAGTTGCTAGCCTGGGAAATGGAAGCTGCTTGCCTGCTCCTCTGCAAGCTTCTTATATGACCTTGGGAAACTGACATTCTGAAAGTCTTTCTGTGCCTCAGCTTCCCATCTGTAAAATGAGGATAATAGCATTTACCTACCTCACAGGGATGTTAGGAGGATAAACACATTAAAAAGGTGGTTAAGCACTGTGAAAAATATGGAAGATATCAGTATTATTTTTATGATTATGTGTACCTCTGTTTATTTGAGTCTTATTATGCTCTTTGGTACATGGGATCAAAGAGCTATCTCCTGTAGGAGCTCTCCTCATGTCCCAAGGAAGGCAGACAGCTGTTTTAGGTAACCCAGCCACTGGTACTTTATTGACAATACAGGGTCAATGCCTTTGAAATTTTGCCTCTGACCAAGCTGGCTTGGTACAGGAACGAGGTACTTCAGGAAAGTTCCTGGGTAAGGATAAAAGGGGTAAAAAACAAGGGTGATGTTATGGTAAGGGTCTACTACAGACCACCTCATCAGGAAGAAGTAGTGGATCAGGCTTTTTTTTAAACAACTAAAAAAATCATCCAAAGCACAGGACTTGGTGGTTATGGGGGACTTCAACTACTCAGACGTCTGTTGGGAGAATAACACAGCAAGCACAGATTATCCAACAAGTTCTTGGAATGTATTGGAGACAATATTTTATTTCAGAAGGTGGAGAAAGCTACTAGGAGAGAGGCAGTTCTTGATTTTATTTTGACAAAGAGAGGAATTGGTTGAGAATTTGAAAGTGAAAGGCAGCTTGGGGATAGTGATCATGAAATGATAGAGTTCATGATTCTAAGGAATGGTAGGAGGGAGAACAGCAAAATAAAGACAATGGATTTCAAGAAGGCAGACTTTAGCAAACTCAGGGAGCTGGTAGATAAGATCCCATGGGAAGCAAGTCTAAGGGGAAAAAATTCAAGACAGTTGGCAGTTTTTCAAAGTAACATTATTAAGGGCAGAAGAGCGAACTATCCATTGTGTAAGAAAGATAAGAGATATGGCAAGAGACCACCCTGACTTAACCGAGAGATCTTCAATGATCTTAAAAAAAAGTACTACAAAAAGTGGAAACTAGGTCTAATTACAAAGGTTGAATATAAACAAATAACACAAGTATGTAGGAACAAAATTAAAAAAGGCAAAGTCAGAAAATGAGATCAAACTAGCTAGAGACATAAAGGGTAACAAGAAGACATTCTACAAATACATTAGAAGCAGGAGGAAGACCAAGAACAGGGTAAGCCCATTACTCAGTGAGGGGATGGGAAATAACTAAAAATATGGAAATGGCAGAGGTGCTTTGTTTCGGTTTTCATCAAGAAGGTTGGTGGTGCTCGTATGTCTAACTTAGTGAATGCCAGTGAAAATGAGGTAGAAACAGGCTAAAATAGGGAAAGAACAAGTTCAAAATTATTAAGACAAGTTTGATGTCTTCAAGTCCCCAGGGCCTGATGAAAAGCATCCTAGAATACTCAAGGAGCTGACTGAAGAGATATCTGAGCCAGTAGTGATTATCTTTGAAAAGTCATGGAAGATGGGAGAGATTCAAGATGACTGGAAAAGGGCAAATATAGTGCCAATCTATAAAAAGGGAAATAAGAACAACCTGGGGAGCTATGGACCAGTCAGCTTAACTTCTTCACCAAGAAAGATAAAGGAGCAAATAATTAAGCAATCAATTTGCAAACATCTAGAACATAATAAGGTGATAAGTAACAGTCAGCATGGATTTGTCAAAAAAAAATCATGTCAAACCAACCTGATAGCCTTTTTTGACAGGGTAACAACTCTTGTGGATGAGGTGGGGGGGGGGAGAGGGAAGACAGGGGATGGTAAACATGGTATATCTTGACTTTAATGATACACATGCTTTTGATACACAAGCTTTTGATACACATGTCTCACATGACCTTCTCATAAACAAACTAGGGAAATGCAACCTAGATGGAGCTACTATAAGGTGAGTGCAAAACTGGCTGGAAAACCATTCCCAGAGAGTAGTTATCAATGGTTCACAGTCATGCTGGAAGCTCGTAATGAGTGGGGTCCTGCAGGGATCAGTTCAGGGTCCCGTTGTGTTCAATATCTTCATCATTGATTTAGATAATAGAGAGTACACTTATAAAGTTTGAGGATGATACCAAGCTGGAAGGGGTTGCAAGTGCTTTGGAGGATAGAATTAAAATTCAAAATGATCAGGACAAACTGGTGAAATGGTCTGAAGTAAATAGGATGAAATTCTATAAGGACAAATGCAAAGTACTCCATGTAGGAAGGAAAAATCAGTTCCACATTCAAAATGGAAAATGACTGCCTAGGAAGGAGTACTGTGGAAAGGGATCTGAAGGTCATAGTGGACAAGAAGCTAAATATGAGTTAATAGTGTAACACTGTTGCAAAAAAAGCGAACATCATTCTGAGACATATTAAGTAGGAGTGTTGTAAGCAAGACACGAGAAGTAATTCTTCCACTCTACTCCGCGCTGATTAGGCCTCAGCAGGAGTATTGTGTCCAGTTCTTGGCACCACATTTCAGGAAAGATGTGGACAAGCTGGAGATAGTTCACAGAAGAGCAACAAAAATGATTAAAGGTTTAGCAAACATGACCCATGAGGGAAGATTGAAAAAACTGAGTTTGTTTAGTCTGGAAAAAAGACTGAGAGGGGACATGATAACCATTTTCAAGTACATAAAAGGTTTTACAAGGAGGAGGGAGAAAAATTGTTGCTCTTAACCCTGAGGATAGGACAAGAGCAATGGGCTTAAATTGCAGCAAGGGAGGTTTAGAACACTAAGAAAAACTTACTGTCAGGGTGGTTAAGCACTGGAATAAATTGACTAGGGAGGTTGTGGAATCTCCATCATTGGAGATTTTTAAGAGCAGGTTAGACAAATACCTGTCAGGGAAGATCTAGATAGAACTTAGTCCTTTCATGAATATAGGGGACTGGTCTGGGTGAACTCTCAAGGTCCCTTCTAGTCCTATGATTCTATCTAGTTCTTTTTTGAATCTGGTTATAGTCTTGGCCTTCACAAGATCCTCTGGCAAGGAGTTCCACAAGTTGACTATGTGTTGTGTGAAAAAATACCCGCTGCCTATTAATTTCATTTGGTGACCCTAGTTCGTGTGTTATATTAGAAATATGGCAAAAAGACCCATAAGTGATTTACAATAACTTCTTGTAAAACATTATGAGAAATGATTGAAGAAATCTTGCATCTTTTGACTATTTTAAATATACTTTACACTGGATAATTTTAAGGAACTTTTTGTTTTATATTAAATGGTCATATGAAATATTATAAAAATATCCTATAAAACAACAAGCACATCCTACATGCCTTACTCAGGTAAAACTCGCATTGACTTCAATGGATGGCTTTACCTGGGAGAGTGGGGGAAGACTAGCTAATTAAGGACATAGGATTTTGCCCTAATTGATTTGAGTTGTTCTTCAAAATCTGATTATTAACTATTCAGCATTCATTCTGCCTTGACTAAAATATATTATTTTCACTATTCCTATCCCTCCAACACATGAAAATGGATCATCCTGGAAAGTAAATAAGACATCTGGTTTAACTGCTGTTTTTAACTGTTGGGCATGCTGCTAGCAGTTACCAAGTGCCATTCTTCCAAAGTGCTAATGCTTGCATAAATATTTTAAAGTTACTAAAATTTATTTTCATCAGGTGAAGTGAGATGACATGAATCATGTTACATACCTATTTCAGAGTAGCAGCCGTGTTAATCTGTATTCGCAAAAAGAAAAGGAGTACTTGTGGCAACTTAGAGACTAACAAATTTATTTGAGCATAAGCTTTCGTGAGCTACAGTATCCGATGAAGTGAGTTGTAGCTCACGAAAGCTTATGCTCAAATACATTTGTTAGTCTCTAAGGTGCCACAAGTACTCCTTTTCTTGTTACATACCTATGTCTCTGAGCTGCCTTTGCTCCAACTGTCCTATAAGCCTATTTGCACATGGCTTTCAACAGGTCAAGAAAAAGTGGCTGGCATACTGAAAATTCATATTTATTCTACTTGCTATAATCTTTAGTAGAAAATTACCTTGGCCAATCAATCACTTCCAAGCATTCTTTCATAATGCAAGGCTACCTTTTATCACAAGGCCAGCTGTCAGCTGCTTTTTTTTTTTGGTTTGAAGACACAAAACTTTGGATCTATAAAACCCATACATTTAATCTTTAATATCTGAGTTATCAAGAAAAGTTAAACTAGCTATTCATTTCTTGTCCAAAAAAGTTTACTTTTCATTAAAAAAGGAGAAGCTTGAAAAGAACATATATTATTAAATCAATTTTGATCACTCATATATTTAGTTTTCATATTTCTTGTTTCATTATTCAGTTGGTATAATCACACAATAAAATAGGACATAAAGTATATATATATATAGATTTTCCTCATTTGTAATGCATAGGATTGTGCATATTCTTGCCTAGAGCTAGCACACTAGAATTAGTACACTGTATTCACATACATAAACTATGATATAATGGTATTAAGAATTTGACTAAACAGCAAAAGTAATGGAATTAGGAGTAGGCACTGAGGCCCATACGTTGTTTTATGGTGTCATGAACTGAGACTCTCCTGAAATAAGAAAAGGAGTACTTGTGGCACCTTAGAGACTAATAATTTTATTAGAGCATAAGCTTTCGTGAGCTACAGCTCACTTCATCGGATGCATTTGGTGGAAAAAACAGAGGAGAGATTTATATACACACACACAGAGAACATGAAACAATGGGTTTATCATACACACTGTAAGGAGAGTGATCACTTAAGATAAGCCATCACCAGCAGCAGGAGGGGGAAAGGAGGAAAACCTTTCATGGTGACAAGCAAGGTAGGCTAATTCCAGCAGTTATCAAGAATATCAGAGGAACAGTGGGGGGGTGGGGTGGGAGGGAGAAATACCATGGGGAAATAGTTTTACTTTGTGTAATGACTCATCCATTCCCAGTCTCTATTCAAGCCTAAGTTAATTGTATCCAGTTTGCAAATTAATTCCAATTCAGCAGTCTCTCGTTGGAGTCTGTTTTTGAAGCTTTTTTGTTGAAGTATAGCCACTCTTAGGTCTGTGATCGAGTGACCAGAGAGATTGAAGTGTTCTCCAACTGGTTTTTGAATGTTATAATTCTTGACGTCTGATTTGTGTCCATTCATTCTTTTACGTAGAGACTGTCCAGTTTGGCCAATGTACATGGCAGAGGGGCATTGCTGGCACATGATGGCATATATCACATTGGTAGATGCGCAGGTGAACAAGCCTCTGATTGTGTGGCTGATGTGATTAGGCCCTATGATTGTATCCCCTGAATAGATATGTGGACAGAGTTGGCAACGGGCTTTGTTGCAAGGATAGGTTCCTGGGTTAGTGGTTCTGTTGTGTGGTGTGTGGTTGCTGGTGAGTATTTGCTTCAGATTGGGGGGCTGTCTGTAAGCAAGGACTGGTCTGTCTCCCAAGATCTGTGAGTGATGGGTCGTCCTTCAGGATAGGTTGTAGATCCTTGATGATGCGTTGGAGAGGTTTTAGTTGGGGGCTGAAGGTGATGGCTAGTGGCGTTCTGTTGTTTTCTTTGTTGGGCCTGTCCTGTAGTAGGTGACTTCTGGGTACTCTTCTGGCTCTGTCAATCTGTTTCTTCACTTCAGCAGGTGGGTATTGTAGTTGTAGGAATGCATGATAGAGATCTTGTAGGTGTTTGTCTCTGTCTGAGGGGTTGGAGCAAATGCGGTTATATCGTAGCGCTTGGCTGTAGACAATGGATCCAGTGGTATGATCTGGATGAAAGCTAGAGGCATGTAGGTAGGAATAGCGGTCAGTAGGTTTCCGATATAGGGTGGTATTTATGTGACCACCGCTTATTAGCACCGTAGTGTCCAGGAAGTGGATCTCTTGTGTGGACTGGTCCAGGCTGAGGTTGATGGTGGGATGGAAATTGTTGAAATCATGGTGGAATTCCTCAAGAGCTTCTTTTCCATGGGTCCAGATGATGAAGATGTCATCAATGTAGCGCAAGTAGAGTAGGGGCATTAGGGGACGAGAGCTGAGGAAGGTGATGGCTTATCTTAAGTGATCACTCTCCTTACAGTGTGTATGATAAACCCATTGTTTCATGTTCTCTGTGTGTGTGTATATAAATCTCTCCTCTGTTTTTTCCACCAAATGCATCCGATGAAGTGAGCTGTAGCTCACGAAAGCTTATGCTCTAATAAATTTGTCTGTCTCCTGAAATACTGTCATACAATATGTGTGTGTTAGACATCAACCTCCGTTTTGGATTTGTTTACAGTAAAAATGGGTTTCAAAAGTAACTATTTTGATTTTTTGTAAGCTCTTGGTTTCTATTTTACTAAAATATATTTTGCTACTTTGAATCCCAAATGCTTGCTTTGTAACTGACTCACTTATCCATTGATTCTTTGGAACCATTGTCACAGTTCAGGACAACTGCACATGTATCCCCTCTACATGGTGCACCCAGGGCACCCACTCTAGGCTCCTGGCTCCTCGGCACCTTTCTCTTGGTTAGATGGCTCTCTCTCTCTCTCCTGGCCCAAATTTTTCCAGACTGCACAGTTCTCCACCTCCACTGTGATATTCCCATCAAGCCAGACTCCCATACAGACAAGCAGCATCTGTTATACTTTCTCTCCAAAAGCTATGTACAATGTAGATTGCCAGTAATCACAAGTTACCACACAGCTTTTTAGAATAAATGTGCTTGAATATAAAGGGGAAAGCTTTGGAGAGGAAACATTAAATACAAAAGAAGAATCTACTGTGACGTTATGAGTGCAGTATAATCTCTCATTGAAAGGTGACATAAGGCCAGAAAGTGTTAATTAACTCTCAGACTGACCTGACCCAGAGCCAAACTTTAAAGATGGGTTAGGAAAATATGTAAATGAATAGAGCTTTAAAATGCAAACCTGCATTGTTTGAGATAGAAAGGTAGGTGTGTGTTCAGGTCTTGTGATGTAAGCAAACAAGTCTTGTCTATTGCTATAGCTTTGATTCAAAGATCAAAAAAGGATTATTAACATTTATGAAGACACTTGAGTGAAGTAGTATTGTTGTCTATACGTCTCTTTGAAGATTGTGGTAACCTGTATCTGAACTATTTAATGGATAAATTACCCTGTGCTAATTGCCATGATGTTTAGGAGAAGGAAAGTTAAGCCTATTGTTTTCTCAGGCCAAAAGGCAACTGGAAATGTATAAAAACCCTGGGACATGATCCTTCTTCATCTCAGAGCTGCTTTGGGTTTCAAGAGGGGGAAACTTTAAGCCATAAGGATTGAGATCCCCAGTCACTGACTGGAGTCACCATGAATATAGACATTGGACTATAACCTATGGACTATTTCCAAAAGGACTTTTGGAAACTACAAGCTCATTTCTGCTATGTACCTGAACCTCAAGAATTGAATTCAAGTTTGTAGGTATATTGATCTTTTAACAAAAAATGACTATAGCATGTATTTTGGGTAAGATCTAAGTTATAATTGGACCTGGGTCTGGGGTCTGATCCTTTGGGATTGGGAGAACCTGTTCTTTTATATAATGAAAAAAAAATTCAGAATTCATCATCATATGTTTAACATGTATGTCTGGATGGAGGCCTGAGGCTGGGCACTTTAAGGGAACTGTGTTGTTTGAAGTTCTGAGTGACCAGTGAGGTACTATAGCAGCAGTTCTGTGCTGGCTTGGTATATTTAAGTATTGGAATATCCACCAGCTTTGGGGTTTTGTCTTCTCCGTTCTGTTTGCAGTTCACCCTAATTGAGTGACCTCAGGTGGCTCCCACGGGCAGCATCGTCACACCTACACATATGCTAAAAAGTTTACCAGATATTCCCCCCTTCCCCACCATCCCTCAACTCCAGCACGGGCTCTGGTAGGAGTCAGTCTTTTAAATCCCACAAAGGTTGTTTTTTTCCCCCCATGGTTACAATTTCATAGCACCCTTAGTTCAGAATCAGAATCACCATGAATAGGTTAGTCTTTTTTTTATACAGCTTGGGCCTTTTACTCTGAGAACAGGTAATTAGCAGACAACGGTCTTCTCCTCAGGGCATAGATTCAAAAGGCTGGGGTTTTGCCTAACTGGAGATGGTGGATTTGGAGTCACCTTCTTTAAGAGTTCTCAGGCAAAAATCACTTGATACTGTTTGTCCCAAAAATCCATTGTTGTCTGGCACATTGCTGAACACAGTTCTCTGAAGTTCATAATGCTTCCCAGGGCTCACATTCCATCTTCCCCCAGAGAGGTTTCATACAATCCTGGCCGACAAAAATACATCACCTCTGCATTTGTGTATTTGCTCTTAATATTCATTCACAGCATATATATTGTACTTTAAAGGCTCCTTTGGAATTCTTATGATTACTGCCATTGTCTATAAACTAAAATGGTACATTTTTTTTTTTAGTTTGCAGTTCTGAGATTTCCTTGCTCCCATTCAGTCTGACTCTAAGCCTGGTGTGTGAGCAGAGTTCCAGTCACCTGAGAAAAATATTTGGTGATTATGGGTTTCCACCTCTAACACTGAGAATGCTTCTCCATCCTTTGTTCAAGAGTCACAGTTTCAGGGTACTCCTGGAGCCCTGTTTGCTGCTGGAATCCAAAATGGTACCAATGGCTAAGGGCACTATTTTTCATCTGCTTCCAGCTCAGAATTTTTGACCTGTTCTTTCAGATCCAGACTTTGCTAAAAGAAAAGGAGTACTTGTGGCACCTTAGAGACTAACAAATTTATTAGAGCATAAGCTTTCGTGAGCTACAGCTCACTTCATCGGATGCATTTAGTGGAAAAAACAGAGGGGAGATTTATATACACACACAGAGAACATGAAACAATGGGTTTATCATACACACTGTAAGGAGAGTGATCACTTAAGATAAGCCATCACCAGCAGCAGGGGGGGGAAAGGAGGAAAACCTTTCATGGTGACAAGCAAGGTAGGCTAATTCCAGCAGTTAACAAGAATATCTGAGGAACAGTGGGGGGTGGGGTGGGGGGGAGAAATAACATGGGGAAATAGTTTTACTTTGTGTAATGACTCATCCATTCCCAGTCTCTATTCAAGCCTAAGTTAATTGTATCCAGTTTGCAAATTAATTCCAATTCAGCAGTCTCTCGTTGGAGTATGTTTTTGAAGCTTTTTTGTTGAAGGATAGCCACTCTTAGGTCTGTAATCGAGTGACCAGAGAGATTGAAGTGTTCTCCAACTGGTTTTTGAATGTTATAATTCTTGACGTCTGATTTGTGTCCATTCATTCTTTTACGTAGAGACTGTCCAGTTTGGCCAATGTACATGGCAGAGGGGCATTGCTCGCACATGATGGCATATATCACATTGGTAGATGCGCAGGTGAACGAGCCTCTGATAGTGTGGCTGATGTGATTACAGCCTGGATTTCTACATAGAGTGCTTCTGCCGACGTGCACGAGCTGAAATTGTGGAAAAGCAGCATCGCTTACCCCATAACCTCAGCCATGCAGAACATAGTGCCATCCACAGCCTCAGAAACAACTCGGACATCATAATCAAAAAGGCTGACAAAGGAGGTGCTGTCGTCATCATGAATAGGTCAGAGTATGAACAAGAGGCTACTAGGCAGCTCTCCAACACCACTTTCTACAAGCTATTACCCTCTGATCCCACTGAGAGTTACCAAAAGAAACTACAGCATTTGCTCAAGAAACTCCCTGAAAAACCACAAGAACAAATCCGCACAGACACACCCCTAGAACCCCGACCTGGGGTATTCTATCTGCTACCCAAGATCCATAAACCTGGAAATCCTGGACGCCCTATCATCTCAGGCATTGGCACCCTGACAGCAGGATTGTCTGGCTATGTAGACTCCCTCCTCAGGCCCTTCGTTACCAGCACTCCCAGCTATCTTCGAGACACCACTGACTTCCTGAGGAGACTACAGTCCATTGGTGATCTTCCTAAAAACACCATCCTAGCCACTATGCATGTAGAAGCCCTCTACACCAACGTTCCACACAAAGATGAACTACAAGTTGTCAGGAACAGTATCCCCGATACTGTCACGGCTAACCTGGTGGCTGAACTTTGTGACTTTGTCCTCACCCATAACTATTTCACATTTGGGGACAATGTATACCTTCAAATCAGCGGCACTGCGATGGGTACCCGCATGGCCCCACAGTATGCCAACATTTTTATGGCTGACTTAGAACAATGCTTCCTCAGCTCTCGTCCCCTAATGCCCCTACTCTACTTGTGCTACATTGATGACATCTTCATCATCTGGACCCATGGAAAAGAAGCCCTTGAGGAATTCCACTATGATTTCAACAATTTCCATCCGACCATCAACCTCAGCCTGGACCAGTCCACACAAGAGATCCACTTCCTGGACACTACGGTGCTAATAAGTGATGGTCACATAAACACCACCCTATATTGGAAACCTACTGACCACTATTCCTACCTACATGCCTTTAGCTTTCATCCAGATCATACCACTCGATCCATTGTCTACAGCCAAGCTCTACGATATAACCGCATTTGCTCCAACCCCTCAGACAGAGACAAACACCTGCAAGATCTCTATCATGCATTCCTACAACTACAATACCCACCTGCTGAAGTGAAGAAACAGATTGACAGAGCCAGAAGAGTACCCAGAAGTCACCTACTACAGGACAGGCCCAACAAAGAAAATAACAGAACGCCACTAGCCCCCATCACCTTCAGCCCCCAACTAAAACCTCTCCAACGCATCATCAAGGATCTACAACCTATCCTGAAGGACGACCCATCACTCTCACAGATCTTGGGAGACAGACCAGTCCTTGCTTACAGACAGCCCCCAATCTGAAGCAAATACTCACCAGCAACCACACACCACACAACAGAACCACTAACCCAGGAACCTATCCTTGCAACAAAGCCCGTTGCCAACTCTGTCCACATATCTATTCAGGGGATACAATCATAGGGCCTAATCACATCAGCCACACTATCAGAGGCTCGTTCACCTGCGCATCTACCAATGTGATATATGCCATCATATGCCAGCAATGCCCCTCTGCCATGTAAATGGCCAAACTGGACAGTCTCTATGTAAAAGAATGAATGGACACAAATCAGACGTCAAGAATTATAACATTCAAAAACCAGTTGGAGAACACTTCAATCTCTCTGGTCACTCGATTACAGACCTAAGAGTGGCTATACTTCAACAAAAAAGCTTCAAAAACAGACTCCAACGAGAGACTGCTGAATTGGAATTAATTTGCAAACAGGATACAATTAACTTAGGCTTGAATAGAGACTGGGAATGGATGAGTCATTACACAAAGTAAAACTATTTCCCCATGGTATTTCTCCCCCCACCCCACCCCTCACTGTTCCTCAGATATTCTTGTTAACTGCTGGAATTAGCCTACCTTGCTTGTCACCATGAAAGGTTTTCCTCCTTTCCCCCCCCTGCTGCTGGTGATGGCTTATCTTAAGTGATCTCCTTACACTCCACTCTCCTTACAGTGTGTATGATAAACCCATTGTTTCATGTTCTCTATGTGTGTATATAAATCTCCCCTCTGTTTTTTCCACTAAATGCATCCGATGAAGTGAGCTGTAGCTCACGAAAGCTTATGCTCTAATAAATTTGTTAGTCTCTAAGGTGCCACAAGTACTCCTTTTCTTTTTGCGAATACAGACTAACACGGCTGCTACTCTGAAACCAGACGTTGCTAAAGTAATCTATGTCTTTATGACTTCGTTGGTGGATTATTGCCATTTGTTCTACAAGGGTGATTCAGGGGAGTAGCTCCCCCTGGTTTGGCACCCCCTTAAACAGTTCTACAGCCCATTGCCCCACTCACTCACTCCACCGTTTGCCACTCTCCTCTTGCTCATAGAGTTCTAGTGCAGCTATTTTGTTACTCAGCCCTCTGACAAGTCACACCATGGTTTTCCTTCTGGGGATTGGCGGATACTTTCCAAGTCTCTCCAGATGATTAGCATTCAATAGTGCTTATTCCCACTGCCCTGAGCCTGTTACTCCTGCCATGACTCAGGAAATCTGCTAATTCACTGCCTTTGGCAGTACCACTTGGCAATGGTTGGTAGGGGAACTCAGGTCTGCTTTCTACTCTGGGTTTCAGTTCAGGGCCCTTTACTAAGCAGTCAAGGCCTGCATCTTCCCTATCCTCACTGTTCTCACGTTTGAGCTACTTCCTACCTTGCTTCCACTCTTCCTAGTCAGACCCCTTTCTATAAGGGTCTTCTAGGTCTCAGGGATTCCTATTCCTCTTTCTTACCTCACTGAGAGTGACTAACACTCTTAACCCTGAAGCCAGTATCTGGGCTTTATGCAGTGTAATTTTAGCTGTGTCGGTCTCAGGATATTAGAGACACAAGATGGGTGAGGTAATATATTTTATTGGGCCAACTTCTGTTGATAAAACCACAGACTAGGACACCAACTCAAAGCAGCACCAGACCCTGCCAGAACAACAGATGCAAAGCCTGCAGACATATCTCCACTGCCGCAATGATCAACACCCCCACAATATACCTTTCACAATCCACAGATCCTACATATGCTTATCTCAACATGTGGGAAACACTAAATGCCCCAACAACAAGTATGTGAGTGAAACCAGACAATCACTATACTCTCAAACTCACACAGGAAAAAGGTAAAAAGAACAAAAGCACCCTGTTACCTGTGGGTGAACAACTACCAATGTGATATATGCCACCATGTACCAGCAATGCCCCTCTGCCATGTACATTGACCAAACTGGACAGTCTCTACGCAAAAGAATAAATGGACACAAATCAGACATCAAAGATTGTAACAATCAAAAACCTGTAGGAAAGCAATTCAATCTCCCTCGACACTCAATAAAAGACTTAAAAATTGCCATTCTTCAACAAAAAAACTTCAAAAACAGACTTCAATGAGAAACTGCAGAACTGGAATGAATTTGCAAACTGGACACCACCAAATTAGGCCTGAATAAAGACTGGGAGTGGCTGGGTCACTACAAAAAGAAATTTTCCCTCTGTTGATATTCAACCCTTCTTGTCAATGGGGCTGGCCTTACCATGAGGCGAATTGAGCCGTCCGCCTCAGGTGCCAGACTGTGAGGGGGGGTACTAGGACCCAGAGTGTAGAAGATTGTGTCTGCTGCTGGTGCATATGTATTCTCTCCGCTCTAGATGCACAGAGATGGTGAAGTGTTGTGCAGGAGGAAGGAGGGCACAAGAGACATAACAGGCAGGCAGGAGAAAAGGTGAGAGGGAATAACAGAAAGCAGCAGGAGCTGCAGGGAGAGAAAGAAGGAGGAGCCTCTTATGTACCTCTCTAGCACCCCCAGGAGCCTGGGCTGATTAACCCCAGCTTCTCAGGGATCTTTCTGTTTCCTGCTGCTTCCCTGAACCCACTTGAGGAGAGCGGGCAGTCAACTGAAGTAGTAGGAGCCAGTTAGGCCCTTAAGACGCTGATATCTTCCCTCACTCAGGCCCTGCTACCAGCCTGCTTATTTGTTCCCTTCAACTGAGTGTTGAGAGCCACTATAGCTGGCACAGAACAGCAGTCATGAGTGAAAGAATAACACATCCCTCTGGGGCAGCATTCAGAAAGAAAGAAAGCAAAGGAAGCTTTTCTATCTAAGCAGGAAGGAGCTCTTCTGAGATATATAGATATAAATGTTCATGGTGAGCCTTCCGGCCCCAGTGTTGATGAGTGATGAGGAGATGCCTGATCTTCCAGTTAGTCAGAGTGCAGGTGACCTGGCAGCTACTGCAGCATCCATATCTCCATCTCAAATGTATGTAACCATGCACATTCCTGAAGAAAAGTGTAGATCAGAGAAGAGTGTGGTGGAGGTGCAAAAAACAGCTGCTGCTGAGTTTAGTTCCTTAAGTTTAGATGATCCAGGACTGTGGACCCACTTGAACAGTAGCCTGAGTGACTTCCTTGTATTGCACGGGCCACAGCAAGTGAAAAACTTCATGTTCCCCCAAGACAATGGAGAACATGTCTTTGTTACTGGCGTGAAATCCCCAATGGTGACAAGGTGGAGAGGCCATGGCTTGTGTACTCAAAAACCCAGAATGCTACATACTGTTTTTGTTGCAAACTCTTCCAGTCTAATGTTCCAGCCAATTTGGTTCTACAGGAACAAAGGACTGGAAAAATCTGGTTAGAAATCTGGCATGCCATGAGAAGGCAGCAAATCCCCAGAGAGCATTCCATAGGTGGAAAGCGCTTGAGATGAGACTAAGATTAAAGGTCACCAAATATGATCAGCATCAAGAGAAGATTTCATCAGAGTCTCTTCACTGGTAAAACGTTCTGAAAGGCTCATTGCCATTGTGAGAATGCTTTCTACCCAAAACCTAGCACTGTGTAGCACTTCAGACCAGCTATATGTGCCAAACAATGTAAACTTCCTTAAAATTGTAGAGCTGATGGCTGAGTTTGATGCTGTACTAAGGAGCATCTAAGAAGACTCACCACCCAAGAAATGTACACACACCGCTACCTTGGAAAAACAATTCAAAATGAGATCATACAGGTACTGGCAACAAAAGTCAAACAGAAGATTGTGGCAGATCTGATGTCAGCAAGATATTACTCTGTTATTCTGGTCTGCACACCTGACATCAGCCATATGGAACAAATGACTTTAATGGTAAGTTTTGTAACAATAGAACCTAGTGAAAATGTCCCTGCAATGGTGACTGTCAGAGAGCATTTTCTAGACTTTATTGACATTGATGATACTACAGGAGCTGGTATGACAAATGTGCTTCTTAAAAAGCTGGAAGATATGGGAATTACGATAGCTGACATGAGAGGTCAGGGCTACAATAATGGTGCCAACATGAGAGGAAAGAACAGAGAGATGCAGAAATGGATCCGAGAGTTAAACCCCCGAGCTTTTTTTGTCCAATGCAGTTCTCATTCATTGAACTTGGTGGTCAGTGATGCAGCATCAGCTTCCAGTGAGGCTGCGGAATTTTTTAATGTAATTCAAAGCATCTTTGTCTTTTTCTCATCAGTGGCAAATTTTGAAGCAACATCTGGGAACATCCTCTCTGACACTGAAACCACTGAGTGCCACATGATGGGAAAGTCGAGTGGAGGCAATAAAGCCTATCAAACACCAAATTGAGAAGATAGATGATGCCATAGTTGCCATTATGGAGGATAATGCTATGACAGGAACTGTTCATGGGAGAACAGTGGCAGAAGGAAATGGAATCCTCAGAAACATACATAACTTCAAATTTCTGTGTGGCTTATTGTTGTGGCATGACATACTGTTTGAAATAAGTGTTGTAAGCAAGGTGTTGACCTTGATATATCTGGAGCAATGGAACAACTGGACAAAGCAAAGTCATACCTACAGTCTTACTGGTCAGATGAGGGATTTCAGAACATTCTGAAGAGTGCACAGAAGTTGGCAGAGGAACTTCATATTGAAGCTATTTTCCCACCCATTCAAGAATACAAGAGTCACTGAAGAAGAAGACAGTTTGATTACAAGGCACAGGATAATCCCATAAGAGACCCCAAACAACAATTCAAAGTTGAGTTCTTTAACCAGGTGCTAGATTGTGCAATGCCATCAGCTGAAGAACATTTCATGCAGCTCAAGGAAGACTATATTTGGGATGTTGTAGGATATTCCAAAATTCCTCCCTATACCTGAAGAATACCTACACCATGAATGCAGGGCACTAGAGACAATGTTGGCACATGATGACATGCGCGATATTGATGCAAGTGATTTAGGTGATGAACTGAAAGCCCTTTCAAGATACATTTCAGCAGGATCAACTCCAAAGGCTGTTCTGGAATATATGTGCACAAATAAGATGACCACGCTCTTTCCAAATGCTTTTGTTGCTCTTTACATACTTCTAACACTTCCTGTAAAGGTTGCCAGTGGAGAACGCAGCTTCTCCAAACTGAAGTTAATAAAAACACATCTATGCTCCACAATGACACAAGAGAGGCTAGTTCGCCTTGCAACCACTCAAAAGAGCATGAGCTGGCCCAGACTGTGGACCTTCAGGAAGCAGTTCAAATCTTGGCAACCAAGAAGGCATGGAAAGCACCACTTTGATTATTCAAACAGAAAAAATGCCAGTGTTTATTATGCAGACAAGAAAAGTTACATTTGCTGTTCAGGCAAAAGTTGAAAAGTTAAATGTTATTTAAAATTTGTGAACAAGGCATTTTAAGTTGTTAGTTCTCCTTTATTGGGAAAGGTAGCACAGCAGTACCATGAGAGGAGTAGAACAGGAAGAAGACAGAATTGAGACCTTTCAAAGTTTTGGCCCAAGCGAGGGGCTATGGGGGTGTCATTTGAGCTCCCCGCCTCAGGTGACAAAATGTTGTGGGCTGGTCCCACTTGTCAACTGTGGGGAATGGGCCACATCCACCCTTATTGAATTGGCCTCATTAGCACTTACCCCCCCCCACTTGGTAAGACAACTCCCATCTTTTCATGTGTTGTATATTTATACCTACTTACCGTATTTTTCACTCCATGCATCTGATGAAGAGGGTTATAGTCCACTAAATTCTTATGCCAAAATACATTTGTTAGTCTCTAAGGTGCCACAAGGACCCCGCATTGTTTTTATTTTTCATAAAGTGATCACTCTATATCTCAGGCCTTATCCTCAATGGACACCTGTACAGCACCTTCAAAAGGTAAGCCTGGGAGCTTAAATTAATCACTCTGCTAAACACCAAAAACCATGGCCTGAACAGTGACACTGGATTTTTGTCTTCTTACAACCACCTGTAACCTATCACCCCCCTCTACTTTGAATGGTCCCTTACAATATGTGCTAACTACTTATGCTAAACAGTCTGTTCTACCTTGCATTTTGCTGTGACTTTGGGAGTTCCTTTATCAGACCTGAAACGCAGTTCTGTGTGGCTTGAAAGTTTGTCTTTCTCACCAAGAGAAGTTGGTCCAATAAAAGATGTTACCTCAACTATCTTGTTTTTCCTGGCTCTGTGTAAGCCTGCTCCCTTACATGAGCTTGCTTCCAATTAGCAGACTCCTCATGGCCTAAATCTTTCCCTGATTGCCACTTAATTGGTTGATTGGGCCTGTCTGACCTAATTCAACCCTCACAGGGCCAGTGCAGGAAGCCCACCCCCATCACATGCCCTGAGATGTGATAGGATACATTCCAAATATCTATAAACAAATTCAGGGTTCAGGGAGGGAAGAGCCAATTTCAACATTACCTATAGAGAAAGCAGTAGCAACTGCAAACACATTCACAACTTAAACTGACTGATACATTTCTTTAAAATTTGCAGCTTTGTACCAAAAAAAAATCACTCCTGAGAAGAGAGACAAATTGTCAAGCCTCAACACAGAGCAAATTGAAGCAGAAAATAAGTTTACTGTATAATGAAAATGCTGACTGACCCTTACTTTAAAAGATCTCATGTATGTTAAATCTATCACCTGCATATCCATAAATTATTCATTTGATACAGCTCCACTAGGGTTCACTGATCATTTTATAATATTTATTATATATGCTGATTTCATTCTTTGAAAACTGTATAAACCAATGACACTGTTATAGTAATGTCATCAAGAGAGGTACCATAATACCACTTGGCTGATATTATGAGAGTGAAAAATAATACCCTTTCTCACACATCATTTAGGCCTTGTCTTCATGGGCAGCATCCCAGGTATATGTAGCTACATGCTGCAGTGAAAAGCTGGCTGCATCCACACTGAGGTGCATAGCTACATGCAGCTGTGAAAGGCTCTGGCAGTGTGGAGGCAGTAGAAAAAGGCTCTGGCAGTGGGGAACTGCCAGAGCCTTTCCCCACGGCATCCTCCCTGCAAGAGCCTTTGCCTGCTGCTGGATCCTTTCCCTACTCCCTACTTTCCCTTCCCCAGGGTCTGAACCACTCCCACAAAGCTGAAGACTTAACTGAAAACAGCTTAGCAAGTACTCCTGTCTCCAGCACCCAGACACCCAGTTCCCAATGGGATCTAAACCCCAAATTAAATTTGTTTTACTCTGTATAAAGATTATACAAAGTAAACTCATAAATTGTCCACCCTCTAGAACATTGATAGAGAGATATGCACAGCTGTTTGCTTTCCCAGGTATTAATCACTTACTCCGGGTTAATTAATAAACAAAAGTGATTTTATTAAGTATAAAAAGTAGGATTTAAGTGGTTTCAAGTAATGACAGACAGAGCAAAGTAAGTTACCAAGCAAAATAAAACAAAACACGCAAGTCTAAGCCTAGTACACTAAGAAACTGATACAGGTAATATCTCACCCTCGAGATGTTCCAATAAGCTTCTTTCACAGACTAGACTCCTTCCTAGTCTGGGCTCAATCCTTTCCCCAGTACAGTCCTTGTTAGTTCCAGCTCAGGTGGTAACTAGGGAATTTCTCATGACTGGCAACCCCTTTGTCCTGCTCCACCCCCTTTTACAGCTTTGGCACAAGGGAGGAATCCTTTGCCTCTCTGAGTCCCCACTCCTCCTTCTAAATGGAAAAGCACCAGGTTTAAGATGGATTCCAGTATCATGTGACATGGTCACATGTCACTGTAAGACCTAATTCTTCATTTCCCATGTCAGGTACACAGAAAGGCTTGCAGGTAAATAAACCCATTCATAACCAATTGTCCTTGTCAATGGGAGCCATCAAGATCCTAATCCACCATTAATGGCCCACACTTTGCATAATTACAATAGGACCTCAGAATAATACTTCATATTCCTAGTTTTAGATACAAGAATGTCACATTCATACAAATAGGATGAACACACTCAGTAGATTATAAGTTTTGTAATGGTACCTTATAAGAGACCTTTTGCATAAAGCATATTCCAGTTACATCATATTCACACTCATTAGCATATTTCCATAAAACATATGGAGTGCAACATCAGAGGGGAAATCTGATCAACTGGGTACAACTCTCATAGCTGTAGCAGGTCATTACATATACATATCCTCCACTGTATTTAGGAACAAAACAAATTTCAACATCAAGACAGACAAAAGGATAAAATTCCATGATATTCTTTAAACAAACTGCAATGAAAATTTCAAAAAAATGTCAACAGGAATATGAATAATTGTAGCCACTGATAAATGCTAAATTGCCTCGGCAAGGCGTATACCGTATATATCAGAAGAAATCACAGAATCATGGAAATGCGAGTTTGGAAGTGACCTTCAGAGGTTTTCAAGTCCAGTCTCCAGCGTTGAACTCGGACCTAGATCATCCCTGACAGGTATTTCTCCAACCTGTTCTTAAAAACCTCCAATGATAGGGAGTCTACAACCTCCCTTGGAAGCCTATTCCAGAGTTTAACTATCCTGATAGTTAGGAAAATCTTTCCAATATCTAACCTAAATCTCCCTTGCTACAAATTAAGCCCATTATTTCTTGTGCCATTTCAATGGACATGGAGAACAATTGATCACTGTCTTTTTTATAACAGCCCTCAGCATATTTGAAGACCATTATAAGGTTCCCCCCCCACACACACACATTCACACTCAATTTTTCTCAATACTAAATCTGCCCAGTTTTTTAAAAACTTTCATCAGGTCACGTTTTTAAACCTTTTATCATTTTTGTTGCTTTCTTCTGTATTTTCTCCAGTTTGTCCACATCTTGTCTAAAGCGTGGCACCCAGAAAACAGTACTCCAGCTGAGGCACTCACCCCAGTGCCAAGTAGAGCAGAACAATTAACTTGCATTTCTTTCATACAGCACTCCTGATAATACACCTCAGAATGATATTAGACTTTTTTCACAAATGCATTGTATTGTTGAATTATAGTCAATCTGGGATCAATATAACCCTGGATCCTTTTCAGCAGTATATAGCCCAGCCAGATATTCCTTACTTTATAGTTGTGCATTTGATTTTTCCTTCCCAAGAATAGTTTGCACCTGTCTTTATTGAATTTTATCTTGTTTGATTTCAGACCATTTATCTAATTTGTCAAACTCATTTTGAATTCTAATCCTGTGCTTCCAAGTGAATGCAAACCCCGCCCACCAGCTTGATGTCATCCACAAATTTTATAAGCATATTCTCCAATCTATTACGCAAGTCATTGATGAAAATATTGACTAGGTCCAAAACCAGGACTTATCCCCTGGTAGAACACACCCACCTACGCTATCCCACCAGTTTAACACCAAACCATTGATAACTGCTGTCAAGGTTCCTTCCCCACTCTGAACTCTAGGATACAGAGGTGGGGACATGCATGAAAGACCCCCTAAGCTTATTCTTACCAGCTTAGGTTAAAAACTTCAAGGTACAAACTTTGCCTTGTCCTAGAACCCTATGCTGCCACCACCAAGCATGTTAAACAAAGAACAGGGAAAGAGCCCACTTGGAGACATCTTCCCCCCAAAATATCCCCCCAAGCCCTACACCCCCTTTCCTGGGGAAGGCTTGATAAAAAATCCTCACCAATTTGTATAGGTGAACACAGACCCAAACCCTTGGATCTGAAGAACAATGAAAAAGCAATCAGGTTCTTAAAAGAAGAATTTCAATTAAAGAAAAAGTAAAAGAATCACCTCTGCAAAATCAGGATGGTAAATACCTTACTGGGTAATCAGATTCAAAACATAGAGAATCCCTCTAGGCAAAACCTTAAGTTACAAAAAGACACAAAAACAGGAATATACATTCCATTCAGCACAACCTATTTTACCAGCCATTTAACAAAAGGAAATCTAATGCATTTCTAACTAGAATACTTACTAATTTAACAAAAGTTCTGAAGAGCATTCCTGACCTGGTCCCTGCAAAAGCATCACACAGACAAACAGACCCTTTGCTCCCCCCCCATCCTGCTTTGAAAGTATGTTGTCTCCTCATTGGTCATTTTGGTCAGGTGCCAGCAAGGTTATCTTAGCTTCTTAACCCTTTACAGGTGAAAGGGTTTTGCCTCTGGCCAGAAGGGATTATAGAGTTCTGTATACAGGAAGGTGGTTACTCTTCCCTTTATATTTATGACAACTACTCTTTGAGTTCAGTCAGTCAACCAGTTGTGTATCCACCTTTAGTTTTATAAGACCATACTTCCCTAGTTTGCTTATGAGAATATAATAGATGCATAGATTCCAAGGCCAGAAGTTCCCATTGTGATCATCTAGTCTGACCTCCTGTATAATTCAGTCCATAAAATTTCACCAAAATAATTTCTAGCACATATTTTATAGAAAAACATCCAATATTATTTTAAAAGTTGTAAGTAATTGTAAGAATCCACCACAGCCCTTGGTAAGTTATTACAATGGTTAATTACTCTTACTGTTAAAATTGTATACCTTTTTTCCCAGTTTGAATTTGTCTACCCTCAACTTCCAGCCATTGGATCATGTTATACCTTTGTCTGCTAGATAAGTCAAAAGTCTTACTATAATCAAGATATATCACGTCTCCTGCTTCCCACCATTCAATAGGCCAATAAAACTGTCAAAGAAAAAAATTAGGTTGGTTTGACATGATTTGTTCTTGACGAATCCATGCTGGTTATTCATTTTAATCCTATTATCCTCCAGGATATTGATGGGCAACCTGCGGCCTGGCAGGGTAATCCACTGGCGGGCCACAAGACAATTTGTTTACACTGACCATCTGCAGGCATGGCTGCCCACAGCTCCCAGTGGCCATGGTTCACCATTTCCGGCCAATAGAAGCTGTGGGAAGCAGCGGCCAGCACATCCCTGGGGCCCGTGCTGCTTCCTGCCGCTCCCATTAGCCGGGCATGGTGAACCACGGCCACTGGGAGCTGAGGGTGGCTGTTCCTGCAGAAGGTTAATGTAAAGAAACTGTCTTGAAGCCCGCCAGCGGATTACCCTGATGGGCCGTGTGCAGCCCACAGGCTGCAGGTTACTCACCACTGCTCTAGGAACTTACAAATTATTTAAATCACTTGTTCCAGTATCTTTCCAAGTATCAAAGTTAGTCTGATTGGTCTATGGTTCCTTGGTCCTCTTTGCACGGCCCTCCCCCACCACACACACACACTTTTAAAGACAGGTACTAACCCTTCTCCAGTTCTCTGGGACCTCATCCGTCTTCCCCTCCATGACTTTTCAAAGATAATTGATAACAGTTCAGATATTGTTGTTTAAGTACCCTAGGACAAATTTTGTCAAGCCCTGATGACTTGAATACATCTAACTTATCTAAATATTCGTTAACCTGTTCTTTCCCTGTTTTTGGTTTAAGTTCCTTCCCCATTGTTAATATTGTGTTCAGTATCTGGTCACCATTAATCTTTTTGTGGAAGACTGAAGCAAAATAGGCATTAAACATTATTAAATAAATAATTAAAGCATGAATAATCCTTCTACATCAGAACTAAGTATTATTATTATTATTATGAGATGATGATAACAGGGCACAGATTACAGGTTTTATTGTTGAATCACTTCCCAGAACTATCTTTCCCATTATTCCAGTCTCCTAAACTGCATTAAACTACTCAACATATTAAGAGATTTAAATTTTAGATCTCAGATTTGCCAACCCCTACACAAGAACAAGGCCTTGTTACTTTCCAGATGAATCTGAAAGTAACTAACAAGCAAACACATGGACAGATGGCTTTTCTCTCTACTGATACTACATGTTAGAAGTATGCTTAGAGGGAAAGTCTATCAAGACCTCTGGAGTCATACCTCTGTTATTTATTTTAAAAATATTACCTAATGTAGTGTATTTTTTCAGTTTCCCTTTTAGCTTTAAAGGTTAATTCCAAACTTATTTATAAATGTGTTTTAGATTTTTTCTCTTCAATTTATTTAATTTCCATTAAAAGAAAACATATAAACAATTTACTAAACTAAATTACCAAGTTTAGTACAGTAAAAATTTGTTATAATCATTTCTTACTTTATTTAAATTAATAAAAAATACCTATCTAGATTAGAGGCTTCTGAAAACTCTCAACATCCAGAAATTTATTATTAGGTTTTCACAAATTTTTTTTAATCTGTTAGTTTACATAAATATTTCATCTATGTCATTTATTTTGAAGGTCATTGGTATTTACTGGGACAAAGTTTTAGGGAGTACATAGTACATAGGTAAACTATAACATGATTTAAAACACGCAATTGAGTAGAAAGGAAGTAAGAAAAAGTGATAAATTCTCTTCGTTTTTATTTCTAGGGTCCCTATCTGACACCAGTTTAGAATTTATAACATGCATATGCATGTTCCTGATATAGTGAATCAAGATTTTAGGACTAGATTGGGATTAAGGAGCTTTCAATTGCTCATTCATTTAGACAGCAGACCTTGCTTGAGATCCAACACTCTGCCCTGACTCAGATACAAGCTCTTTGTAAACACTTCACTCCCTCCTTCACATGCTCTTAAGTCAACTAATACAAAAATGCAGCTTCATCTAAGACTGCAGGACAGCCTTTCCACCAGTATCTGGTATTGCAAGAAAGGAACACTGAATGTAGTGACATATCCAATTGCACCCAAACAGATTGTTTCTCAATTTGAAGGGTATCAAGTTCATCTCAACCACACTTGCCTCACACATTCTTGCTGCAATAATTCCTACTCCCCTTGACAGATACGCACAATTTGCTGTGGGTTTTATTTTTTAACATAGCTGATCTTTCTGTGCTCTGCCAATCTTGTAAATGGGGTTTGTTTCAGGGATTGCTTCCTGGGTTAGTGTTTTTGTTATGTGGTGTACAGTTGCTGGTAAGTATTTGCTTCAGGTTGCAGGGCTGTCTGTAAGCAAGGACTGGCCTTTCTCCCAAGGTCTGAGAGAGTAGGGGGACGGTCCTTCGGGGTAGATTGTAGATCCTTGATGATGAGCTGGAGAGGTTTTAGTTGGGTGCTGTAGGTGATGGCGTTCTGTTACTTTCTTTGGTGAGCCTGTCCTCTAGTAGGTGACTTCTGGGTAACCTCCTGGCTCTGTCAATCTGTTTGTTCACTTCACCAGGTGGGTACTGTAGTTTTAAGAATGCTTGATAGAGATCTTGTAGGTGTTTGTCTCTGTCTGAGGGATTGGAGCAAATGAGATTGTATCTTAGAGCTTGGCTGTAAACAATGGATTACATGATGTGGTCTGGATGAAAGCTGGAGGCATGTAAGTAAGTATAGTGGTCAGTAGGTGTCTGGTATAGGGAACCTGAAGCAAATTCTCAGCAACATCTACACACCATGCAACAAAAACACTAACCCAGGAACCAATCCCTGAAACAAATTCCGTTGCCGACTCCGTCTGCATATCTGTTCAAGGGGCACCATTATAGGACCTTACCACATCAGCCACACCATCAGCGGCTCGTTCACCTGCACATCTACCAATGTGATATATGCCATCATGTGCCAGCAATGCCCCTCTGCCATGTACATTGGTCAAACTGGACAGTCTCTATGCAAAAGAATAAATGGACACAAATAAGACATCAAGAATTGTAACATTCAAAAACCAGTAGGAGAACACTTCAATCTCCCTGGACACTCAATAACAGGCTTAAAAGTGGCAAATCTTCAACAAAAAACTTCAGAAACAGAATCCAACAAGAAACTGCTGAATTGGAATTAATTTGCAAACTGGACACCATCCAATTAGGCTTGAATAAAGACTGGGAGTGGATGGGTCACTACAAAAAGTAATTTTCCCTCTGCTGATACTCACACCTTCTTGTCAACTGTTGAAAATGGACCACCTTGATTGCATTGGCCTCGTTAACACTACAAATTTCCCCTCCCTTGGTATTCACCTCTTCTTGTCAACTGTTGAGAATAGGCCACTTCCACCCTAATTGAATTGGCTCGTTATCACTGATCCCCCCACTTGGTATGGCAACTCCCATTTTTTCATGTGCTATCATATATGTCCTGCTTTCTGTATTTTTCACTCCATGCATCTGATGAAGTGGGTTTTAGCCCACAAAAGCTCATTTCCAAATCAATTTGTTAAGTCTCAAAAATATGAATATCATTTGGGGTCATGGAAATTGCCACCATTTCATGAAAATGACACTGTGAGGCTCTAGAATGGTAAATAAAGGTCGCAATCAGTAATGGTATCACAAGAGGTAACCCTGTGGTTATATGAGGTTATCATCCCCAGATGGATATGTACTATAGAGGAAGGCAGCACCTTCTCCAAATCTCAGAAGGGATAAGGGCAATGAAACTGCTGTTCTGCCCACAGGATCTCAGACAACTTTCTTGTTCACATCTATGGTTAGGTAAACTTTCAGCCTGATACACCACTGCATCACTCTAGCTTTAAACCGTGTAACTGAATTGAAATCAATTCAATTACCCTGGTGAAAAAAAATGGAGTAACTCAATGATCAATCTGGCTTTTTGTCAAATCTCCTTTTTTAAAACTGTCCCTTGCTATATGTAATTGATATGGTGAAAAATAACTGCAGATCTTGCATAAAAGCAGAAGCAATCACATAAAAATGCAATGGCAAAAATACACGAGAATAAGATTTAACTGACAGTAAGAGTGTAGCTGGGAACATAAATAGCTAAAGCAGACTCTATTAGAAAAACCTTAGGAATTGCTGTGAGAGGGTCACTCAATACACTGGCCCCAGCATATGCCTTGGGAAAGAGAAAGTCACATGGGACTTTTGAATGCCAATTTTTCACAGTAAAATCCAGACTGGCAGCAAAATTAAATGTCAAACAGTCACAGGAACCTTTTGTACTGTGTTATGTTTATAGGCTTATCTGAAACAAAGACTCATTTGCCCCGACCTAAGACAGCCTACAAGTCACTAGCTACTAATAATTATAGTTATATAGATAGATAGTTTTGCTTCACATACACCCTTCATCAGCAAGGATACTGTGGCATTGGTTACACTTTTGGCACTGGATGGCCCAATCTCATTTTAACATAAGAATAGTGTTGAACCTGTTTCATCCAGAGTAACATCTGTCTGAAATGCCTGTGTGACATTTCATTGTGCCATCTTTTCATTGTGATAAAAAAAATGTTAAGACAATTTTCTGGACCTTGCCCTACCCTACTGGCTGAAAAAATTCTGCCATATTTTTACTGCAAAGGACTAACCATAATCCAGTCTGCAACTGGATTCTATTAAGTTTTTAAAGAACAAAGGAATGAAATTATTCCAGTGCTTGAAAAAAACCTCACACTGGTGGTGATCTACATTAACTGCATATCAGGAGCTCTCTAATTATTTCTGCTAAAACTCCACATTTAACTTAATTTTTCCATAAGCCCCTGTTTTCAGGAATGATCTGTAAAGTACACAATAAAATACAGCCTGTGAACAAACCTTGGACATCTTTAAAAAAAATCTAATCCTTCCAAGCCTACTTATCAGTAAATATCAGTAAATGTTAATTTCACCTTACACACACAAACTGACAAACATTTCCATTAGTAATCATCTACATTTACAGATATGAAAAGAAAAATGCTACTTGAGAACTTCTTAGAGTTTGATTCAAATTATATTGTCTTTGTATATTTTAAAATCTCATATGACAATTTGTGTGTTAATGGTGATCATTTAACTTTCTGCATCTCAACATCTACTATCATTAAACAAAAGTCTGACCCTCCCCTATTGTCTGACATGCCATAATTCACCAATCAATCAATAAAATAACCTCCCCCCAATTGTGTGCAATTGTGAACATTTAAATTGATAATTTTAAAAAATGCTTAAAAATCAAGATTTTCAGATGCTTTGGGCACTCACAACTCCATCTCCAATTGAAGTCAATGATAGCTGTGTGTACATAGCACCTCTGAACATCAGGAGCTCAGAACATGCCTTCTTATAACACTGCCTCTCTCTCTGTCTTTACCTTCCTATCAAAGCTATGATCAGTGGAGGCAGTAGAACTGGAGCCCCCTCAGCTACCCAAAAAGTTGTTCAGTACCTTTTGAGAGGTGCTGAGCATCCTGTAGCTACAGTGAAGTTACTGGTGCTTGAGGATACTCAGCATTTCTCAGAAGTCACTTTGCACCTTGCATATTTAGGCCTAGTGCCAAGTTTGCTACAGAAGAGTACAATATAGAAATGGATGCTGTAGGAAACAACAGGCTTGCGATAAAGTTGCAGAGTGTAGTAATTTTGTCTTTAATGCACATTTCTGTGACTGTACAAGAAACAAAGCACTCTGTTTACTACACTATACATGTATTCAAGCCAGGTGGAAAAAAACTGTTTGTACTATTAGGAATGAAGCATTTAAGTGTGACAGGCCGAGATGAATTTTCTGATTTTTCTTACATTACTAGGATGTCTGCTTGCTTTCATCTGCACTATGACGGCTGTTAGCACTGCTGCTCCAGCGGCATCTCAAAGAATGGAGACATTTGCTGGCAACAATCCATCACAATACTGTTTGCCCTTCTTCCCCAGTCAGGAGTAACATCATTAGTAGTTTCATATTTTTAATGGGAACATTTCACTTGTAGTCTCATTAACAGCAGTACTTAGTAGAGCAATAGGCTGGGCTTTACTTGTCATGGCTTTGGTTAGGAAAAAGGCGTGACTTCTCATGAGCAATTAATAGCATGTCAATTTCAAAATACATAGGAAATATCATATAAGAGAAGCATGAGCTAAAACGATGCTATATAAACCTGATCCTTTAGATCCTGGAAACAAAGAAATAAATAGCAACTCTAGGTGCTGAGAATTTGTTGATGGTTTCAGGGCAAATCTTGTGCTTACTTCTATATCATCAGCTCTGCAACCGTGTTCCATATGGTCTACTCATGGAACCCATTGCCAGTGTCTGAGTGCCTCACACTCTTCTAATGTATTTCTCCAGAAAACATCCCCATTTTACAGATGAGGAACTGAGGTACAGAGACCAAGTGACCTGCCCAAAGTTACAGAGGAAAACTGTGGGTAGAGCAGTGAATTGAACCCAGGTCTCCTGAATCTTACATGCCAGTGTCCTAACATCTATGCCCATCTTTGCACAAAAGTGAAAGACAGAGAAAAAGATTTATCCTGTTGCTTCTAGAAGAGGTCCTGCTAGCTCATGTATGAGGCATTTTGGTATTGGGACATCAGTACTCAGCTACCCTCTATAGTCTATGCAAAAACAGTTTCAATTTTCAAAAGACAGAACCAAAGTAGATTATTTTTCCTAATTTTAAGTATAATGAAAATGTTGCATAATGCTCATCTCAGTCAACTAATTTTTCCTCCTCTGTATTAAATTACTTGTTTTAATTACTTTCAAAACACAATTCTCTTAATATGCACTATCCACACTGTCGTAGCAGAATTTGTGTTCTTGGGGGAGGTATCGGATCTTCAGCTAGTGTTAGTCCATATAAAGCAGTTTCTAGGGAGACCTTTTTTCCATCTGTGTCTGAAGCAGGATCTTATGAGATATTCTTTCTGTTGCAGACACTGCCATTCTCATTCATGTCTTTACCACCTCAGGAGTAGATTATTGCAATGAGCATTACAGAGAAATATGACTTAAATCAACGTGGTATCTGAAGCTGTAGAATACAGCTATTCATAACACTGGCACCCTTAAGATTTCTGGGAGAGTTGAAGTTTGTTTTTTTTAATCTATTGCGTAGATCTCTAAATGGTGTGGATGTGCCTACTTGAGAGAATACGTTATGCTCTACCATGCTGCCAAACCAATGATGAGAGAAGGTGCTAGACCTGGAACTGTCTTGGAATAAATCAAGAGGATTTTGGTGACAGGAGGTTCTTCCTGAGGGCCCTTCCTTTTAGTCTACACGTCATCGCTGAGAAGTGTGATTGCCAGCTCAGGTAGACATCTCTGTGAAAGCTCTGCTCAAACTAGTGCACTAAAAATATCAGGGTGGCTGTGGCAGCACAGGGAGCAGCTTCAGTTAGGTGTCTAAGTATTGTCCTCTCTATCACTTTAAGTACACACTCAGGTGGCTAGCCCAAGCCACTACCTGTACTGCCACAGCCACACAGATATTTTTAGTGCACTAGTTTGAGCAGAGCTTTCACAGAGATGTCTATCCAAGCTGGGAATCATACCTCCTGGCTGCTGTGTAGACATGCCATGAAATGTACTTTCTCACCTTGTTCTAAAATAATGTGAATTGGTTGACCAGCCTACTACTTTGCCTGAGGCTGAAGGACCACAATAAAAATTGGTGTTTGTGATAAGGTGTTGGGAGACATGCTGTTGGGTTTCATCTTATTTTTCTAGTTTTGGAGAGAAGTTTAGCTGCTGGTTCAAAATATTTTTATTTTTTATGTGACCATATTTTTAATTCATGACATTACCTAGAGCCTAAACAGGCACTTATTACGTTGCCTTAAATTGAAAGAAAAATAAATACATAAAATATAAAATTGTCTAAAATTGCAATACATTCATTGACATTTGGTTAAAATTTTCAAAGCCAAACACCTTAAAAACAGAGGCATATGCCAAGTATGGATGGTCAAGTCCAATTGCTTTCAATATAACAAATACTTTACAACAATAAAATCACAAATCACTGAGAAGTTGGCTGTGTTTAGCACAGAGCATGAAGTGGAGCAGAAGGATTATCTTGAGAGTACACTGAAAATGAAAAAAAAGTTTCCAAAGACATTTTGACCCTGAGACCTTCTTCAAGAACGATCTGTAAAATAAACTTTAAAGGGCCCATTTTAAACATGCATTAGATAGCCTAAGGCCCAAAAAAGGGTTCAATAAGAAAAGAAAAAAAGGATGAAATGTATAGCACTCCTTCAGCAAGGCAAAGCCGAACTGCAAAAGAATGGTAATCCTGTGGAAATATACAGAAAACTGTACACATATGAATAACTGTGCACTCAAATTCCATTCAGATTCTCTTCCTCTTGAAGATTACTTTTACATAGCTAGTTATCTGTATAGACAAATATAATGTGATTCCAAATAAGGAGGGATCCCAGATAATTATAATTAAGAATTTTAAGGAGCCAATGAACTGTTAGTGGTCAAAACTCAAGGCTTCTTATTTATTCTAGGATAAATAGTGACTTTGCATTAACTTTTCACCTTCAGAAAATTTTCACCTTCAGAGATTCTCAGGTGCCAGTTTTGTTTCATTATAAATGTGTTAACTTCTCCCAAGCATGTCTCTCTGCTGTCAGCTCAAATGTTGACTTGTCTTTTTTTAAAAAATAATCTCTGCAGTCTTGGACAGTTTACTTAAATTGTGCTCAATTTCCCCAGGCATAATATGAGAATACTACTTATCCATCGCACAAGAGTGTTGTAAAGGCTAATTAGTGAATGTTTCTCAAATGCTCTGAAGAGGCAAGGTGCTATGTAAGTGGGAAGATTATTATGATTATTTGTATTAAATGGTGTACAGATGGACTCCAGCTCAGGAGATATAGGCTCATCCCTCCTGCATACTAGTATGACAATGATCCTTTAAAATTTTAGATACCGAGGCATGTTCTTTTCTTATATGAAGGCTATTTTTAGAGAAGAGTCTTCAAAACAATTCTTGTTGGATGGAGGGAATGTATATGTGTTTGTTAGCAGGAGGGGGGTGACAAGACTTGAGGGAAGAAAATGACCAGCATATTTCACATTGTAGTAAAACGTTTTAAATTTAGTTTTGTCATCCCCCCAGTACAGTTACCTCTGTACCACTTCATACTAGAGATTCTTTTACTTCTGTGAAATCAAACACTATGGGCCAAACTCAGAGTAGATGTAAATGATGCTATAGCTTACACATCAGCAACAATGTGTAAGCTGGTATAGCCTACAAACTAAGGGAAGAAAGGGGTTATATGATGAAAGACTCCTTCACCCTTTGGTAGATTGCTTTACGATAACCCTGCTTTTCTGACTGCTCACCATGTAATTTCCACCAATTGGCACTCTGATGTGTAAGTTAATGACCATTTAGATAACTTACCTAAAGGACCAAATTCTGTCACTCATGCTGAACAATCCATGGGACTACTCATGGAATACGTACTATTATTCAACAGGTGTAATGTTGTGGAAAAATCTAAATAAGGGGTGGGCAAACTTTTTTGCCTGAGAGCTACAGTTGGGTGGGGAAATTGTATGCAGGGCCATGAATGTACGGCTGGGGCAGGTGTGCGGTGTACAGGAAAAGGTTTGGGGCAAAGGGTTGGGTGCAGGGTCAGGAGTGGGGCTCATGGCAGGGGATTGGGATGAGGGGTGTGTCAGGAAGCTCAGAGGAGGGGGTTGGGGTGCAGGAGGGGGTGCAAAGTATAGGAGGGGGCTGAAGGCAGGGAGTTACAGGTGCAGGAGGGGTTCAGGGTGGCAGTGGCGTGCAGCTGGGCTACCTTCCTGCCCTGGTCCCGCGCTGCTTCCAGAAGCGGCCAGCATGTCCAGCAGCAGCTCCTGGGTGTGGGGTGGGACAGGCAGCTCTACTGCATGCTGCCTTCTCCTATGGGTACCACCCCCGCAGCTCCCATTGGCCGCGGTTCCCCATTCCTGGCCAAAGAGAGCTGGGGGGGCACTCTGCTCTCCCCTGCCCCCCAAGGGGCAACAGGGACCTGGTGCTGGCTGCTTCTGGGAGCGGCACAGGGCCAGAGCAGGCAGGGAGCCTGCCTTAGCCCCGGAGTACTTGTGGCACCTTAGAGACTAACAAATTTATTAGAGCATAAGCTTTCGTGAGCTACAGCTCACTTCATCGGATGCATTGCACGAAAGCTTATGCTCTAATAAATTTGTTAGTCTCTAAGGTGCCACAAGTACTCCTTTTCTTTTTGCGAATACAGACTAACACGGCTGCTACTCTGAAACCTGCCTTAGCCCCGCTGCACCATGGGGCTGCCAATCCCGTGGGCCAGATTGAAAGCCCCGATCTAAACAATACAGCTGAGAAAACAAATATGGAGTATATTGTGGCCCAGAAGAACAGATCCATACATCATATTCAGAGTCAGAGATAAAGGGTTGGTTGTGTGACTTGTCCAGAATCTGTGCAATGTATCCTCTGCTGTTATATCTATAAGAATAAAATTGACTTTTCTCTTACTGTATAGTAGTGGGGGATACAAATGTGGTATATCTAATATCTTGTGAACAAAATCTGGGCCTGGATCTTTTGTGTGGTGTGATTTTTACTAAAATATTTCTCAAAATGGATTTTGTTTAATTGTAAAATGTGCAATTTTCTCATGAGACTCATGAATCTAGGGCACATGGTTGCTGCTCCAGAAAGCTGATTAACTAGCTGTATCAGTTTTCTGGCTTAGCTAATCAGGGGGACTAATTACCATTCTAGAATGTCTATAAGTTTATCAAAAGGTGGTGACCCAAATATTAGGGACTCTTTTCCTCTAGAGTTTTGGAGTTAATTGGATTCCACAGAAATCAATGGAAAAGAAAGGTAATCCATGGATTTTAAGAGAAACATGTAATTCATCAGGTGCCAACATGGAATTCAATATGAGTTAAAACTAAAAATACAACTAATACTTCCTTCAGGGATTTTTGATCTATATTTTTGATCCAGCTAGTTAAAGCCTTTTTGTTCACTCTAGACTCTCACTCTGGACTTCATTAAAATAACATTTTCTTTTGTTTTCCTTCTTGTAGCTTGCTGCTATGTACTGCACACAGCACTCTCTATCATGAATCAGTCCAATGACTTCAGTACCCGTAAACCGTAAGGTGCAATCCTCCAAACATTGAAAACAATTATCTGTGCTTGCTTTGAAAAAAAAGCAAATCCAAGTCAGCAGATATGAATGAGTCGTGTAGCTCCTCTAGCTCAAGAGAACCTCCGAACTTCAGAGTAAATGCACAGATGTTCATCTTGTGAAACTAATGCTAACACTCTAATGATCATTTCCAGGACAAATGTGGTAACTTGCTCAGCTGTTTCCTTATAAAACATTTGCTTTCTCTACCAGTTTTCTTTATCCCAACTCATTTATGGTTTCAATCACGGGTATACCATTTCTCTTGATTTTGTTTATTTAAATAATTTCCACTTGACTTCCTCTGAAATCTTACTCTCATAGTCCCAATGCTATGGGACATAACAAATAATACACTGAAAAAGCAAAGATATACAAATGTATGTATAAAAGATTGACTTTAATATTAATCAATTAAGTAAGAATTGATTGGTACTGAGAAAAATACACCCTGAAGATCTGCCCTGGAAGCAATTCTCAGCCCCACCTTAACACATTCTTGGCATTTGATCTAATGTCATATTATTAATTGCATTTCAATGGCACTCATCACTAAATTATGGTTGAATAAGGACTGCATGACCAGACCCAAAGTAGGACACAAGGAACACAGCTTAAAGTACTGGAAGTAGATTCAGTCTCAAACTGTTATAAATCTTGTCCTCAGAGAACCCTAAAAATCAGGTGTGGAAGGGTGTTTGTTATTGAATAGAATAAGTTATATTTAAGAAACGTTTTAATTTATTGATGCAATTTTTCAAATTATTTTTAAATGTACTTGTAATAAATGCATTTTACACTCATTTTCAAAGCAACGTCTTGTCTGTGTCTCTACTTAGAACAAAATGGAGTTCAAAATCATTTGGTTTGTACAAGCTGGCTCCTGGCAACACTTAGGGTTGCCAACTTTCTAATTGCACAAAACTGAACACCTTGCCCTGCCCCTTCTTCGAGTCTGCCCTCTCCCGTTCACTCCATCTCCACTCCCTCTGATGCTTGCGTTCCATCACCCTCACTCATGCTCTCATTTTCATTGGGCTGGGGCAGGGGGTACGGGCTCTAGGCTGGGGCCGAGGGGTTTGGAATGAGCTCTGGTATTTGGAATCTTGGAGATGGTCCAGGCTCTGGGCCTGGGGTGCGGGCTCTGGGCTGGGGCCAGCAATGAGGAGTTCAGGGTGCAGGAGGGGGATCCAGGCTGGGGAAGGGGGGTTCAGAGTGTAAATGGGGACTCCGGGCTAAGGCATGGGGTTGGGGAGTGGGAGGGAGGGAGGACTCTGGATGGGGATGCAGGCTCTGGAGATGAAGGGTTTGGGGTGCAGGAGGAGGCTCCAGGCTGGGGATGAGGGGTTCAGAGTGTGGGAAGAGGTTCTGAACTAGGACAGGAGGTTTGGGCTTTGGGAGCGAGTTTGGTTGCAGGAGGGGACTCAGGGGCAGGGGAGAAAGAGGGGGTGCAGGAGCAGGTTCCAGGTGGTGCTCCATTCCAGCGGCTCCCCGGAAGCAACAGCATGTCCCTTGCTCCTAGGCAGAAATGCGGCCAGGCGGCTCTGTGATGCCTCCGCTGCAGGTGATGCCCCCGCAGATCCCATTGGCCATGGGAGCCGGCACTCAGGGCAGGTGCAGCATCTGAAGATCCCATGGCCATTCCTCTGCATAGGAGCCAAGGGACATGTCACTGCTTGCAGGGAGCTATGCAGAGACAGGTAGGGAAGGTGCCAATCCCGCACCAACGGACTTTTAATAGCCTGTCAGTGGTACTGACTGGAGCTGCCAAGGTCCCTTATCCACTAGGTGTTTGAGTTGAAACCCGGATACCTGGCTACCCTAGTGATGCTGAATGTACTAGCAAGCATTTAATTTAAGGTTTATATTATTTGTTTTTATCACTATTGAATGCAGCACAATCGCAGAAATTGAATTGTCATTGTTCTGGAAAACCACGTTTGTCCCCAAATATTCTCAAAAGAATTAAGCTCAAAGCTGTTTAGTGCAGAAATGTTAACATTTGCATAGAAATTCTCCTTTACGTGGCACATGTGTCAAACAAGAAAAATCAGTAGTGCTTGCTATATGGAAACACATTTATTAAGCACACTTCTTGGTTCTGTATAGACATACCATAGAGAAAGACAAAGTCCCTGCTATATAAAGTTTACCACTGAAGTCAAATACAACCAATAAAGTTTAAGTGTATAATGCACAAGGAGATGGCTCATCCTGGAAGAATGGTGACTCTCTGTTTTACACCTATATAGGGTGATTACTACAGGAAGACATTTTGAAAGCCTGTGTTAAGGAGGTATTGCATGAACAATATTTTAAGTATCTATGTGTAGTAAAGGCTGGTGATAATTTTCCCTATCCTAATTGCAGTAGGAGAAAATTCTAAGGGTAGAAAATATAGTCTCTGGTTTTAAGAAGCACACTCTTTATTTAGCCGAAAAGCATCTTTGCAGTTTGGACCCTGTTATCACAATGCTCCACATACTTTACAGACTAATACAACTATCTTTGATACAACACAGATAATTTCCTTTTCACTGCTAAGGAAAGAAGTTTGGAATTTAGTTAGTACTAGTATTGCTGCAGCTTCCGAAATTTGAAAATTTTTATACTAAGCAGCTTTGATAGGAAAGAGGGCTGCAGGCACAAAACATGTAAAAGTCCATTACTAGAGGGATGTGAAACTGTTGGGGTACAGCAAAATATTGAACCAGGTATTGTCAAGCTGATGATCACATGCTTAGGGAATCAGATGGTTATCCTAACTTGATTTATTCCATACAATAAGCTAGGTACTGTAAATTCAATAGGCATGTCTGGTATAAAGGTTGTAATGTGTTTGGAAGGCTCCAAGTCCTTAACCTTAGCAGAGGTCATTTCCAAATATTGTTAGCTGAATGCAGACACAGTGAGTGAACTGACTAGAGCTGAAATTAGTTACACTAGAAATGTGTTAACGTGGAACAGGTGGACAATGAAAAAAAATGTTAAAAAGTCTGATGCAGGAAAAGCTAAAGGAGAGGGAAATCAGTATGGTGTTCAGAGTTTTTGAGGATAGAGAAAATAGGAAAAGTAATCTCAAAGATGGAAGGATATAATATTATAAATAAAAAGAAGAGGGGGTTGCGCTAATCACCTAAAGTACAGGAACAATTTGTTTGTTCAGAGAAGAGCTGGATGGTACAGTTATGAGAGATATTTTCTCATATAGGGCTAGATTTTATGATTAGGCAAAGCCCTGTATAGGGTGGGGAGTGCCGAACTGTTCTGCAGAAGAAAAGGTAGGTGAGGAAATATCTTTTATTGGACCAACTTTTGTTAGCGAGGGACAAGTTTCTGAGCCACACAGAGCTCTGTCTCTCTATCTGGGGATACATGGTTACAATTACACTGTATGTACTGCAGAAGGCCATTTTAGGAAGGCATTGTGTTTGGGGCAGGCTCCAACTTGGTCTGCAGGATGCCTGAGGGGCTAAAACCTTAACTCCCATTGATCAGGCTTATGAATACTATGGGATTTGGGAGACCACGGTATTTCATAAACATTTTTCCTTCCTCTGTCTGTCCAAAAATATCGTGAGAGTAGCATTTCAGCATTTCTGCTTGTGCTGGAATCCATGAGTGCAGACAAAAACAACAATAGGGAGAAAGTTAGTCAAACACAATAAAGGTTCAGTCTGAGCATTGAGTAAAGATACAGGTTGATTTTTATTTTATCTAAACTGGTTCATCAATCCCTAGAAATAAGATGTGATTTTAGAGAAGATGAACTGAAAACACAAAGATTGTGCTAATACTCGTGTTTGACCATTCACAAAATCTTTACAGTCCCAAACATACTTTCGAGTTTCGACTTATGTTTATTTCAGTAGATTTTAATGATCTGGCAGCTTGACTTTTTAAATGTATTGATTATAAATGATTTAGATAAAAAAAATTGTGAAAAAAAGAGTATGAAAAATACAAGGTATATTGAAAGCAAAGTTACAACATCAAAGAACTTGCTCTGACAAATTATGCCTATACGACTATACAGTGCTGTTCAATTGTAAATTTGACATGAATTGAAGATGGTCTATGGATTTTGCTAATGGATAAAAACCTAGTTTTGTATATAAGGCAGTCTGTATTTTACCAAGCTCAAAGTTCAACATGTCAATAAACTAATTTAATCTCGGTCTCAGAATTAATATTTTATGAACCCCCTTTCCTTCTTAAGCTGAACTTAAAAGTTTGTTCTACATTGAACTTATGGGGGGCTTTTTATTCCAATCAATGGCTTTTGGCTGTATATGACTCAGTCCGAGATTTTGGTCTTTACTACCACTTTAGAGAGAACTAACTCTGAACAGTTACAAAAGCAATATTTTCATTTTTCTTTTTGTGTACTTTTCTTTTACTTCTATCATTTTTCTTTCTTTTTATATTCCATCATTAAACTTTCTGTTCTCAGGTTTGCCTAAGGGGGAATAGTGTATATGAAGGACCAGAGTTTCTTCACACTAAGAAGCAATTTGTATATCAACATTTTTAGATATAGAATGTTAAGTATGTTCTCTGCTTTTAAGAAATGAAATCTCCAAATGTCACATAGCCCTACTTTAGACACACTATTAGTTCTACCATTTCGAGATAATGTTTGTATCTAATGGAGAGTCAATCTTTGGAACTTAAAGAAAAACAATTAAATGCCCTCCATAGGTTATTGAGTTATCTGCAGTTCCATATGTATTTCTGGAAGGGCAATTTATCTGTAATTTGTTAGTAACTAGAGATTTACAATTCTAACAGAGGGTTCTTCCAGAATTTCCCAGTGAGATCCATGGATCTAATGCAAGTGTGCAAGACAAAAACTTTTTTCTCTTTCCATTATAAAAAGAGAGAATGTAAGATTGTGTCTCAGTTCTCTCTAGTTTTTAAAGTTCTCACCTGGGTAGGGGTTTCCTGTGAAATGACACTAATACCTTTTCTTTGTCTAATGCATAAAGGCTGTCATTTTCTTGTTATGGAACTTTTTGTATCCTGTAAATTCTAAACACATTTTAAAACCTATATTAATTTTCAAGAACATTTTACGTGCCTATAATGTAGAGTCTTAAGAAGCTCCATTTGTCTCATCAACCCAAGGACCCAGGAATATGGGGCTGGATTCTTCACTTTGATATATAGGTTCTATGCCAGTCTAATTTCATAAACTTCAGCAGGATTGTATTGACACAAAACTAGTATAATAGCGTGGAGAATTACATGCATTAACTTTTTATATTTTGAAACTTTGAACAAAAACTCGATCTTTCTATGGTGAATGAATACTCTACAGACAGAAGTTAAAGTTATTTGTGTTCAACTTCTGTTTGCAATTTTATTTTCCTCCCTCCCATGAATAAACTAATTATAACCAAAATGCTTATGGACTCCAGTCCTATTTTACCATTGCACTGATGAAAAGTGCTATATAAGAGCTAGGGTTTTCTCATTTGAGGGTGCTACACAGCGAGTTATGGTGATAGGAAGAGCCAAATGCTAATAACCAACTTTTAGCCAGCAATTCAAACAAACACTCAAATCCCCCATGGCCCCACCACACTGATACTTAGCACTCCATGCAAAATTATGAGAAGAGATTGTATCAAGGCTTCTCCCATACCATGCAACTGAAGGACACAGATTTACCAACTAGAAAGATGTAGAATAATAAACTGATCTCACTGAAGACTGCTTACTATAGAGTGCACACTGAGCGCTCAGGTCCACAGCTGAATTAAAGGATAATACGACATACACTAACAGTTACATGTTTAATAAATGTGGACAAAACTAAAATACTAAGGAGGGCAAAACTACAATTCCTGGAATATGATGGCAAAGAGGCCTTCATTCCCCTTTGCTCTCAGATGAGATACAGTGACTAGAAGGTAAGAATGAAATTCATATTGAACCTGGACAAAAAAGCTGGTCTCCAACCAATCAAGTGGTAACCTCCAAGACTGATATTTTCAGTGATGGCAACCGGAAATTTTTCTTAACTGTTGTTGAGCTGAAGATTTCATTTAAAACAACCTGCCCCGAGAAAACTCATCCTCCCCTCCTTCCCTAAAAAGCCTCACACTTAACAAGTACAACTCTGGAGGAGCTATATGAAGAATCAGATGGAAAAGTCATTACTAAATTTTAAAAAATTTACCCAGCATTTACTCTTGATGGAGCAAGGGCTACTGAAAAATCAAGACTGCAGTATCTGGCAAAGAGGTTGCAGGCACTTCATGACTTGGAGAGGAATTCTCCTCACCCCCACATCCACATTCTCAGAAATCATTCCCATGCCAAGGCCAGCTACTCAGGCTTGGTACAAAAGAGGGTGGATTTAAACCACTGATGATTAGCCAGGGACATTGTTATCACCTAAAACTAAAAGTCAGACATCTGCTTGGATAGACAATAAATCAATGAAATAATAAAAGGATGATTTGAAAACAAAAATGTGTTCAAAATTACAGTTTTACAACCGGATGACCCCATACAGGTTTCAGTGAAGTAAAGCAAATCAAGGACACCGTCGTAAATCAATGTGTCCTTAGGTGCTATTGGATAATGCAGAACAGCCAACTGAATTTCAGAATGGCAGTCACTACACAGACAACCAGCAAAAACAACTGGTCCGTTGGCAAAGCCTGTGATTAAGAAACATTGTCATGTTCATACACAATAAATTGACACTGGACTCTCAGTACACTGGAACACCATCAGTCTGAGAGCAACAATGACTACTTTGTTCTCACCATTAGTCAAATAATTGTAAAGGCAAGCCGGGCAAGTAGACTTCAACATTAGGAATTCAGGAGCATTTTAGCTTTTATCACACTACACAGGAAGGTGGAATTTAGTCACAGAAATAGACATTGTACTTTACACTGAAAACAATGAGGGGTGGATTCTGCATTCCCTTTGTGCTGCTCAGGTGATGCAAAGATAGCATAGACTAGACACTCCTCTACCCCTTTGACAATTCCCCAGCATTTAAGAATCCTCAGTGCCTGTAGCTCTCACATAGCTACACCAAAATTGTCTCCTAGATCCCCCAGCACAAATGGCATGTCTGGGGTGGAAAGGAAGGAGCAGAGAATCTGGCCCTGCATGTATACATGAGAATATGCTTGGGAAGAAAGCCCACTAAATAAAAAGATAGCTCTTGCAGAACATTAGAGAAAATTATGGACATCTTCCAGGCATGTAGTGTGATAACACAAATATCATCATTATAATATTATATTACAAATGGTTTTTGATAACTCAGACTGGAAACAAGCCAATATTTTTCAGTTCAGTTCTAGTTAAGTTTTAATAAAATATATATATTTGATCCCATCCAAGTAATAAATTTTTGGGGCAATCAATTTCAGCAACCATGCTACTGTAATATAATCACAAGAACAATGTAAATCAAATACCTTCCAAAAGATAAGCAATGATTAAGACGCTAACAGCCTTGTAACTTCTAGGAACACTAAATGAATCATGTATTTGTTGAATTTATCAAAGCAACATTACCGGTAGAAATTTTCTCTTCTTGACTGCAAAGTTATAGACAGCCAAATGCTACTCTGACATACAAGTGTAGCTTCCACTTACATCAGTGGGAGTTTTAAACATGTATAAAAGGGCAGAATTTCCCCTCAAATAGTCACATCATATATGCACTCTTTCAATGTGATTAATTGTCATAGTCATCAAAAGTCTCACTTCTTTTACAAGTAGAAATACTGTTACAGTCTATGAAGCCAATTAAAAACTTGAATCTATGCAAAATATGAGTTTACATGTGGAAGGAATATTGAAGTTCACCAGGGGCAACAACAGATATCACTGTAAGACCAGAAACAGCTTCTGAATGTAGAAAGATCTCCACTTAGTAATTGAACATATACTCTCTTTCACCTACCTAAGATGGAGTCAATATTTCCCTCTAAAACCTTTGCTACATGGAGTAGTAGAATACAAATTGACCATCATGAGGCCCAAAGACAACGGAAGTATAGAAAATAGTACTTAAGAAATACCAGGAATCAGCAAGAAGCACTCCTAAAAGTGGCTGAAGCATACCCCAGTATTTCCTGTTTATTCTTTAAATTATGAATTCTCTGTGTATTAGAGGTTGGAGAAACCACAGAAGTTTGGTTTGTGATATGGATGTTACAACTGACCACTAAAATCAGCAATAATCAGAACTTGCCAAACCCAACCTTCTGCTCACAGGAAGAAGAGGAGGAATTCAGTCCACCCTTTCCAAAGAAAACCTCCAGTTGGGGAGAGGACTCAGACATAACCTCACTGATGAGCAGCTGCTGAAGAGGACAGGATGCCAACCCTCGAAAGATGAGCTTCTGACCCAGCTTTCCAAAGAGTGAATCTGATCTTATCCCCTCTTTTAAGCTGAATACAAGAGGATGATACATGTAAAGTAAGATGGGATGAGTGGAGGAAGAAGCCAATTGCATGCTAGCCTCTGCTAACACTGCCTCGTGTGTGAGCAGCATTCTTTCTACTCCGTTTCATGCAGGAAACAAGGCTTGAGTGAAAAAGTCTTGAGTGGATGGAATCTCTAAGGAAGTTCACCTTTCACATGAACCTGAATTTCCAAGAAACATTTTCCCGACTCCCTCCAAGAGCATGCTAGGTATTTTAAAATAAAAATACAGATTTTGAACCTAATTAGGTGTTCAATTATTAGTACAAAAATGCATGATTTTAGTAATATGTTGTACATATATTTCATTTGATGAAGTTTCTTGATTTTGTGCCTTGTAAACCATTTTTTCTAATAATCTTTTATTGTATTATATACTAATGTGCTCTCTTAGGGCAATCTCTTGAAAGCACGTGATACAGGAACAGAGAGCACTCTTTTGACCCTATTAGCTGGACAGAAAAAATGGAATATGAAGTAATGGATTACAGAATGAAGGAAAACAGTATCTCTCTCCAAGACAGGCAGGGAGACTGCATTACAGGGGTGCAAATTTGGGCTTCCTTAATGCTTCAGGCAACATTGTATGGGTGAGTGGTAAATAACTAGTCAGGATTAAGGAATTTGGGAGAGTTGCCTGTTACACTTGCAGTATATTTAAAACTAATAAACCTCTACACCGATAGTACAGCTTTGGCAAACTATAATATTTTAACTCAGAAACCTTGAAGCATTGTCTCAAATTAGTTAAATCCATTATGAGTTATTTGCAAATCAGCAATTGATCTGTGTGATGCTATTTTAATCATCATCTGATGATGGTTACTTGCTAGATTAATGCAAATGATAAGAACAGAAAGCCATTTAGTGGCAAGAAAATCATTTTAAACCATAATTAAACCAGTTTAGGGGAGGGTCATTTGACTGTTCTGGTCCAGACAGACCTTTTGGCAGCTTTTAACTGACCATGGATTGGTGCTTCAGAGGTTAAGGGATGCTGCTGTGTGGTGTGAACTTCCCTCAAGTGGTTCAAATCATATTATGGATTGAAGGAGTCAGCTGGCAATAATGGAAAAAGACTTATAATTATCAAGGGATGATTTGCAGTGCAGTACAAGGATCAATCATATTACCCTTCTTGTTCAACGTACATATGGGATCTCTTGGTAACAATTTCATAAAACTTTGAATAGATGCTGCTGATATGGAACTATGTATCACTGAATCTATGCAGCCATCAAGTGCAGTCTCTGTTACAGATGGGACATTTGAAAACAGAGCAGCCTTGTCCCTTGATCCTGGGAAAACAGAAGATTTGCTGCTGGGTAAATCATTCAGAGATAGATTTCCATGAAAAAGATGTGGTCAAAATGATGTTAAAAGTTCTTGGCCCACCTATTTGTTGGATGCATTTTGATTTTTTTTCCAGTAGTTCAATTTGTATAGGCTACACCTATTGATGCTTGTGAACATTTTACAACAGAAACACATGCTTATGGGATCACAAGATTTGATTAGTGTAATTCCCTTTCTGTAACAGATTACAGTATGGCTCCTTCATCACTTGCAGCTAGTTCAGGATGCAGAATTTTACCCAGCATCATTATACAATACTTGCCTCCTTTTCTTTACATTGGCTGAATATACAGCAGTAGATTGGTTTTCAGCTGGACTTTGGATTCAGGAAGGGGCTGTTAGCGAACCTGGCTGCTGCTCTCTATGGACCTGTTTGCTAAACTCCCTTTGATCACTTCTCTTTCCTATCCCCCTCTAGTCTCTGTGCTGTGAGTTGAAGGGAGGGCTTAAGATCTAGGTATGCTGGCTGAATACAGTGCTGTGCCAAGGGTGTTCTGGGCCCAGTCTGAAATGCAAATCTGGGTCCCTTGCCCCTTGCCATTGTGCAATCACCACTAAGTACATTTACAAAGGGACCGTCCTAGCCTTCTCTGAAGCAATCTTACTAATTAGCTACTCCCATTCTATCCGTCTTGCTTTCAAATTCTCTAGAGAAATAAAAATGCTAAATTGCTTAACTCTTCCTGCCCTGTGGATGTTCTTAGATGGGTCTTAGTTCATTTTAGCTTGCTGAAAAACTGCAGAACTAGAATTAATTTGCAAACTTGACACCATCAAATTAGGCCTGAATAAAGACAGAGTCGCTGGGTCACTACAAAACATAATTTTCCCTCTGTTGATACTCACATCTTCTTGTCAACTGTTGGGAATGGACCACATCCACCCTGATTGGATTGGCCTCATTAGCACTGACCCACACTTGGTAAGGCAACTCCCATCTTTTTTATGTGCTGTATATTTATACCTGCCTACTATATTTTTCACTCCATGCATCTGATGAAGTCAGTTATAGCCCACAAAAGCGCATGCCCAAATAAATTTGTTAGTCTCTAAGGTGCCACAAGGACTCCTCTTTGCTTTTGCTGATTAGGACTAACAAAGTTACCCCTCTGAAACATATCTGTAAATCCTCCTTTGTTTTGGGGAAGATACCAATGAAATCTACAAAGCTCTCAACAACCTTTGTGCCATCTTTCAAAACCTCAATACCTAAGATATTGGTTCCAGTCAGGAGAGGTCTGAAGTACAATCAAACATAAGAAAAATATTTTACTTTCAACAAGGTTGGGAAAGCTGTTTGCCATACTATTTTTGTTATCCTTCTGATAAATTCATTTTGATTTCAGTTTGATAAGCATGTCACCTTTGCCATACTTGCCTTCATAGCTTTCAAGTGATCTCACAAACTAATCATATACCTTGAAAACAATTCAAGTAACCCCCCAAAATTACCATTACAAGAACTGTCTAATTTCTCATCTAAAACTCTCAAAGCTAAACACCTAAGTACAACAAAATATCCAAGAGACTATGCAAAATATTGTACCACATCCTTCTGCACCTGATAGCAGATTTGCATACCTTTGCCAGTTGTACGACCCTTTTCCAACCATTCTGCAAGTTCCATCCAGTAAAAATGGTCTCCACATATTCCTTCAAACATTCATATTGGCATATTTGCTTGCTACAGTGGAAAGTTTATAGACCCAGTTTTATGGTTCACAGGGAAGAGGAGGAATTTGACTGGAAAAGCAAACAAGCGAAACACAACAAGGAGGCGAGAGTCAAACTGTATATCCCAGAGCAGGTAGACAGATTCATGATAGCTCAGCTTGAGCTAGCATGTTAAAAACAGTATTGTGGACACTGTGAGCTGCTGCAATTGCCAGACTAGCAGCTTCAGTCCAAGCCCACTGGCCCAACCCCTGACGAGAAGTAAAGTAAAAGGCAAAACAAAAACACAAGGCCTTTGATGGCCTGGGTCCGGCTCCCCTGTAACCATTTGATACCCCTTTGCATGGCCTGGCTCAATGACTGCTAGAACTCTCCATCGGAGGATTTATTAATGGTTTAATTAGACCGGAATGAGGCAGAGAATCTGTCCCTCTATATTTCATACCTTGCATATCTGTATTCAGACACCAGCAACCATTTAAGATTCTCACTATCTTGACTTCAATCAGTAGGCAAGGAGAAGTCTACTACTGTCATGTGCCCTAGGCTGTAGAACTCCCCCCTGAATTTCATCTCACAACTTCTCCTCACCAATTAAACAAAAAATTACAATCTTTTTACTCTAAAATATAAGTTCAAAAGATTGATAATTATTTTGACAACTGTTGGCCTTATCGAAATGGGGTTTTGTCACAGACGCTATAAGGAGCTGAGTTGGAGCCATTAGTATCATCCTACACCCCTTTTTTTCCCCCCATTTTCAGCTTTATTGTTAAGCTTTTTTTAGAGTGCAGTATTTTATTTAATTTCTTTAATGTTTTTAAATTGGTTGTAAATAAATAGCTTCCAAACATTTTGACAGGAGTTAGGGGAGATAATGTATACAATTATAACAATTCTCTACACCTAAAGGGAAAATTACAAATAATACAGCTTGAAGTATCCCAAAGTTCAGGATATCTAAGAAGATTCTGTATGAAAGGTTCACAGTATGTTTTCTTTCACTAGATCAGTACTGCAGTCATAATGCCTCTCGTACACTGGAAGTTATTGCACAAAGTCCCAGGAGTACGAAGTCAGTTAAAGAAGTTTATGGAAAAAAATGTCAAGAACAGAGCTGATACACAAGGGACTTTCGTGTGGTAATGAACTTCTTACAGTCTTTCAGAATCATATAGCTAGATAAATAAAGTAACTTTCTAAGGCTAAAAATCAAGAAAAAGATCAGATTAGCTGCAGTTAGGGTTTAAGAATGAGGTATCAGTTCAAACAAATGAAAAATGTATATTTCAAAATCTAGATGTTTTGAAGAGAATATTGTATCCATGCTTCCCCAAAACTTTCCTTTCTTTGGGTATCAAGGTCCACAAGATGACAGATATGGCAATATCCATGAAAAAATTCACTGAATTAAGTTTGGTGGCCATTGTAATAAATGCAAAATGTACCTATTAATGTGGACCAGAACTGTATGCAACTTCTCTAGGGGAAAGATGGAATGTGAACCCTGCAAAGTGTTATGAATTTCAAATGACTATACTGAACAATTGGCCAGACAAGAATGAAATTTTGGACAAATAGTGGGGAATCTCTAGGTGAAGGTGAAAGCAAAAAGTCAACCTTTTGAAGCTATGCCCTGAGGAGAGGACCACTGTCTATTGATTATCTGTTCTCAGCATCATAAGATCAAAGGCCAAAGTGGTATAAAGAAAAGACTAATCTATTCATGGGCATGCTTGGTCTGAGCTATGGCTGTTATGGATTTTTAACTACAGGAAAAGCCCCTTTGAGAAATCTGAAGCACCGACTCCTGTCAGAGCTCTTGTTGGAGTTGAGGGTAATATCTGGTAAGCTTATTAGCAGGTGTGTAGGTTCTTTTATTGTTTTTAATATCTTTTCTCTGTAGTATTTTTACCTTAATAATAAATGCGCCTGTTTAGAAGGAGGTGAGTGGTAATTCATAACTCTGGGCAATTATCTGGTCATTGCCTTCAACTTCAAAGTACAGATGTTGGTCAGGCAGTCTGGCTTGCTAGGAATTTCACAGTATAGCGAGAAATCTGTGCAACCTGGAAAAACCCCTGTCAGATGGTAGAGACAAAAGTCTCCACCCAAGAGACATGACAGCTGAGGAACTGGGAGCCTACAGTGGAGGAAGACCAGTGCAGTTGCCCTGAACTGTGACACACACAGTTCCTACAATGAGTTTTTAAGACCGATTCTACCAGTGAGTGGGTACATCAGAGGAGCCAGCGCCAGACCTATCAGCCACTGGCTCCTAGGCAAGTTGCACCTATCGGTTATGTAATTTCTACAGCTAAAGTAAATATGAATATTTTGTTTAAATTTCTGGGAAGCAAAACTTTGCATAACTTACTAGTGCTACTACTTTACCATGGTGAAGAATAGGACATTGCTTGAGGATTACTAATTCCACACTATTTGCTAAGGATAAACATTTGAGAAAGCCAAATTCCTAAGCATCAATATTTCAAATCTCCGAATGGGCTTTTAAAAAAATGGTTAGCATTTGCTTTTCATATTAATTTTTCACTAGGTGGAAACCCATTTGTTATACGAGTACAACTCCTAAAATGACAAAAAGCTAAAAATGACCAGGAACTTAAAAAATGAACAGTTACAGAGCACGAATCTCAGTGATGATTGAATTTGGTAATATTCTAAATAAGAGCTCTCAGACATCCTTGTAGCAGTTTCCATCACTTCACACTGACTCAGCAGACATTCTTGTCTTCATAGTGACACACAGAGGGACAATCCTAGAATCCTGTTATACAAATATTTCTAAATTAAGTAATTACAAGATATAGAGTAGAGGAGTTAGCATTTGTACAAAAACAAAGTAAATCATCTGCAGGGGGTTTTGGTCAGTGGATTAATAGACATGATTCCAACACTGGAAGTTCCCTGGCCTCTCCCGAGCTCAATTTTCCTTGCCTTAGATATGGAGAGAAACAGTGAAACACTGCTTTACAGTACTCCCAGGTGTATGCAGCAGTCTCCACGTAACCTCTCTACAGCCTTCCTCTTCTGTGCAGGGGAAACATAGCACTTGTGCAAAAATATTTTCTGATCTATCAATTGTCTCAGCTCAAGTACTAACAACCAACTGAATTTCACTGTCTACCTGCTTTTAATGGGAAAATAGCAAACTTGATAAAAGAAGATATTTGTATATCAGATTTGTATATCATTTTTAGTAGCATGGAAAATAAATCAGCAACAAAAAAGAGCACGTAAAGTCCTCAGATTCAGTTGCATCTTTTACTCCTTGATGTACATTACTTACATTAATAATATTATTTCACCATGGGTTTATACTATCTCCAAGGGGGAAAAAAAGGGGGGGGGAGTTAAAAACCTCATTCTGCTGCTTTATTCTCCTTCTCACATTTTAATGTTTTGTATTCTTAATGTAACAGATACACATTTTTTTTCAAGCAAGCTGTGATACTTATGGATTAAATCACAAGGAAGATGCAAGTGAGTAACCTTGCAATTTCCAAGTGCAGAATTTCAGGTATACTCCTTTCAAAAAGTGGCTAAGGTGAAAAACACAACAACTATTCTTAAAGCATTTTCTTCATTTGCACGTGCAAAGCCTATTTCAAGTGGAAACAGAGAAATTCACATATATAGTTTAAATAATAATTCCCCTCTGGGATCTGAGATGAGTATCCAATCAGCTGCTTACATTTGTGGCTGTAACTTAGCACCTAAGACAATATTCTGTTCACCCTGATACTATCTGAATTTGATGTTAGTTTATTATAGGAGCTGGATATTATTAAATCCAGAAAATACAAGATAAGACATGTTATCTCATCTAAATAGAAAGTTAATCAAAAGGAAGGAAAGACAATAAGTGATAATAACAGAACCTATATTATCTCAGTGTGAATGTCAAGTATTGTTTATAAATCACAGTTACTTCTACTTTTCAAAAACAAAAGGAGTACTTGTGGCACCTTAGAGACTAACAAATTTATTTGAACATAAGTTTTCGTGAGCTACAGCTCACTTCATCGAATGTGAGCTGTAGCTCACAAAAGCTTGTGCTCAAATAAATTTGTTAGTCTCTAAGGTGCCACAAGTACTCCTTTTGTTTTTGCGAATACAGACTAACACTGCTGCTACTCTGAAACCTGTCGTTCTACTTTTCAAGTATCAGAAACTATTGCCAATAATGGGAGATATTAAAAATTAAATTTGGGGAACATTTTCAAGACTGTTTCCTACAACATAACACAAGTAAAGTCCATTTTATAAAAAACAGTAGGAATTTGACGCTGTGAGAATGTGTTTATTGTTTTCCTTTTTATTAACTTTACTATGTTTACTGTAACTGTGATTTGATTTTCTCTGTATATAACCATTTGTTGTAAAAAAGGTCAGAAATCTAAAGCATACCAGAAAGAAAATTAGTGTATGAGATTCACATGTTAACCATCCCTATGGAAGTCACAGTCTCTGTTTCCCCACCCCACTCCCCAAAAAGACCAACACTCTCCTAATACAATGTAGTTCAACAGATTTAAGTTGTGTTCCTGTCATAAATATAAAGGGAAGGGTAAACACCTTTAAAATCCCTCCTGGCCAGAGGAAAAGCCTTTTCACCTGTAAAGGGTTAAGAAGCTAGGATAACCTCGCTGGCACCTGACCAAAATGACCAATGAGGAGACAAGATACTTTCAAAGCTAGCGGGGGCGGGGGGGGGGGAGAGAAACAAAGGGTCTGGGTTTGTCTTGGTGATGCTTTTGCCGGGGATAGAACAGGAATAGAGTCTTAGAACTCTGTAAGTAATCTAGCTAGATATGAGTTAGATTATGATTTCTTTAAATGGCTGAGAAAATAAGCTGTGCTGAACAGAATGGATATTCCTATCTTTGTGTCTTTTTGTAACTTAAGGTTTTGCCTAGAGGGATTCTCTATGTTTTGAATCTAATTACCCTGTAAGGTATTTACCCCTGATTTTACAGAGGTGATTCTTTCTACCTTTTCTTCTATTAAAATTCTTCTTTTAAGAAACTGAATGCTTTTTCATTGTTCTTAAGATCCAAGGGTTTGGGTCTGCGGTCACCTATGCAAATTGGTGAGGTTTTTTACCAAGCCTTCCCCAGGCAGGGGGGTGCAAGATTTTGGTGAGGATTTTTTTGGGGGGAAGATGTTTCCAAACGGCTCTTTCCTAATAAAAAACCCGGTTAGACGTTTGGTGGTGGCAGCGAAAGTCCAAGGGCAAAAGGTAAAGTAGTTTTTACCTTGGGGAAGTTTTAACCTAAGCTGGTAAAAGTAAGCTTAGGAGGTTTTCATGCAGGTCCCCACATCTGTACCCTAGAGTTCAGAGTGGAGAAGGAACCTGGAAAGTTCCACTCTCTTCCCGCCATCAAAAAAATACATCCTAATTTATTACTTTCAAATGGTGGCATTTACTATATCTGAGGCCCAGACAATCAAGTATGATGGTTCTTCATATCCAGGGGAAAGGTCAGCTTGGTAGGAATGTCCCAAAATAATACAAAATATTTCTCAGCAGGTAGTAGCAGAATTAAAAAACGACCATGTATTTCCAGCTTTAGCACAGGTCCAGAAGTATCTTACACACACACTCCACATTTTTACATCCCACAATGTTTACTACAGCCTTAGGACTGTAATCAGTCTCCATTATGTATCAGTGTTAGGGATCAGTGTCAAATGATGCAGCTACAGCTATCCTATTCCCTTTTTTCTATTTTTTCCAGAGGACTTACTCCCAGGTCTACCTTTCTCCAACCAAACATCAGCCATTTTATATTGTGACTATTTCTTCTCATAGTAGTCCTCTGGGAGACTATCTAGTCTTCTTGGCACACCAATCTTTCACAGGACTTTGCTTACGTGAGCAGCAGCATTGACCCCATTGAAATTAATGATAGAATGTCCTTTGACTTCAAGGCAGTTAAGCTATCTCCCATTGATTTCAACTGGATTATTTCACATAAGAATGGCCATACGAGGTCAGCTCAATGGTCCACCTAGCCCATTATCCTATCTTCTGACAGTAATCAGTGCTAGATGCTTCAGAGGAAATGAACAGAACAGGCAATTATTTAGTGATTCATCACATTGTCCAAACCCAGCTTCTAATAGTCAGAGATTTAGGGATACCCAGAATATGGGTTTGTGTCCCTGACCCTCTTAGGTCCATCAAGGGATATGAGCCATGTCCCATTGACTTATCTAAATGTTTTTTTGGATCCAGTTATACTTTTGGCCTTCACAACATCCCCTAGCAACAAGTTCCACGGGATGACTATGCATTGGGTAGAGAAGTACTTCCTTATGATTGTTTTAAACTTGCTGACTATTAAATTTCATTGGGTGACCCCTGCTTCTCGTATTATGCAAAGGAGTAAATAACACTTCCATATTCATGTTCTCCACACCATTCATAATTATATAGACCTCTATTATGCTGTCTCTTTTCTAAGATGAACAGTCCTAGTCCTTTTAATTTCTATTCATATGGAAGCTGTTCCATATCCTAATAAGTTTTACTGCCCGTTTCTGTACCTTTCCCAATTCTATCTGTGTGAGCAAAGTCACACTTGCTTAAGCACTTGGCAACAGCAAGATCTTGGTGGGTAAATACAGTAACATAATTCCCATAAGACTGATTATCATACATAGCAGTTGCGATGGACAGAATCACAAATTCACACATGGGAAGGAACAGTCATGGCATGCTTAATCTGGCATTCTGTGACCACTTGGAAGTAGCTGTGTTTCCTCCAGTGTAGTTACAAGGATTGTAGAGTTTGGGGAATTTACAAAACTTCCATAAACACTGCACTTGTAAAGTTTCTATTGGCTGGGTTGGGACATGGATGCTTTTAGGAATACTTGAATTTATTTTTTTAGCTTTATTTCAAAATGTTCATTAAGTATTCCGCAGCCTTTAAAACAAATGTTATATATCCTACGTTAGGCTGCAGCATCACCCTTAGAATATTTTCTTTGTTACTTCTGGAAATAATAAAAAAAGCTAAAGCTAAGTCAGCGTATCAAAGATCATCGAGTTACAAAGATGTACATAAGACTTTTAGGAAGATTATTTTGAGAGGGTCTTTGTGCCTTTCTATAGCATGACACTTTGAAAAAAAATTATTTGAGGGGATAAATTCTACCCAGAGTTGCATGTTCATGTATTAGAGGGCAGAATGTGACCTTAAATGTCTATTCCTTGTAGAGATGGCTAATAAAATATATAGAGGTAATTTTTGTGAGCTTAATCTTTTGGTTGTATCATGATCTAAATCAAAGCAATGATATTTGCATTTCTAAATATATTCAGCTACCTTGTTACTGAAGATTTGCTTATAGATGTTACATTAATTACATTTTTCTATTTTTAGCAAACCTTTCATAAGGAATATTTTTCAAAAGGCAAGCCTTAAGGGAACGAACTGATTGTGAATAGAAAAAAGTCAAAGATGATTATCTATCTAATAAAGTGATCAAAACACAATCACTATTTTGACATATACACAGATTCATAAAGTGTTACATGATATTTTAGTTGGCAGGCAAACACTCACGACTCTAAATCTTCACCAGTTTTTTTGTCTTACAGATAAAGGAGACAGAGCAGTTAATTGTCCATTTTAATTGATTATTTTAAGAACTAAGTGTTGTCAGATGTTGGTGGGACTTTCCATTCCCCCCTGGAATGGCCAAAGACACTCCCTCCGAGACCTCTCTTCATACACTGATACAAAGAAGTTACGTATTGTCCCTCTGGTGCAATTAGTTACCACCCCTTTAGCTTATACGTGGGTTCAATCAAAACATCTCTATCCATCATACTGACATCCTGACCTTATCTTTAAGGGTTGGGGGTAGGGGAAAGAATCAGTGTGTCCTCTATCATCTTCGGAGGGCATGTTTGTAACATACTTGGTATCGAGGCATTCCGGTATCTCCCTCTGGAATGTGCTTGCCTGAGTGCCACATACTTCTTAGGAATGTGTCTATTTTTGCAGCATCAGCCCTGTTTTTGCCAGTTTCTGTGAGCTTGCATGCAAGCAGAGTCTGACTTCTGCTCACAGCCTGACTTTTGCTACCTTTGCTTTATATTACAAGGCCTGACTACTACTCTAGTTCAGGTCTCAGGCCTCATAACAGGACTCTTGCACCAGGCCCCATTTCTCAGGCTCTCTCTACTGTACTAAGAATATAATCATGAAGGAAAAATATCAAGGTACTGTACCACTTATAAATTTAGATTTTAAGCTTACTGTAGCCTGTAGTTCTCATGATACATTTTCATGCATACATGATTGTTTCTACTGCCTGTTGAGGTCAAAGCCTTTTCTGAGGGAGATTTAATAGCGGAAAGACATTTTTAATAGCTCTTCATTCCTGTCAACATTTGCAATATGCATATTGAAATTCTCTGTACTTCATTGACTAAAACACATTTTAACATTCCTCTCTGATAGCATTTGTATAGCAGCGAGAACTTAATAGAATTCAAGTACTGCAATTTTTTTTATTTTTAATATATCTAGGAGAGCTACAACCCAGCATGACTCAGTTGAAATGAGCTGTGTTGAACTTTTGAATATATAATGTCTTGATTTAACTATTTTTTCTACAATGGCCTGCTGTTAAGTGATAAAACAATTACATTTTTAGCGATATTACAAATGGGTTGTTTTGAAAAATCTCTATCCTAGTGTACATTATCCAGTTTTAATAAAATTCCCTGTACCCCATGAAAAGAATTACACTAACTGAAGCTAGAAGGTACTCAGGTGGAGCTACTTGAGTATATATGAAACTGTTCATTCTTTTCATTGCATTTTGCAGAACTTGTATTGCTGGGTTCACATCAAATTGGAAGAATCAAATGTTCCATTCACAGTGCTGAGCTCCATCTCCTGAAGATTAATGTGCATATTTTGTTTTTCCACATAGATGAGGGATGATGGCACTTTTTAAGTAATAGCACAGGAACAGAAAGTTTCAGATAACAGTGAATATCCACTTCTTAGATTAAATCTCATCTTTGGCACTCATGAGCCTTTCAGTGATCTACAGTGCTTTCTCCTAAGGTATTCTCAAAGAAAACGTTCATTGAATGCCAGTTTAGAGGGTGCAGAAATCCTATTCTACATTTTCAGGCTGAAGAAATTAATTTGAATTAGCTGTAAATAAACCCAAAAGATGTCAAGTTCCTACCTTTCGGGAATGTATTTCTTTCACATACAATGGAAGTAGAAATTCAGATATGCCTTCAAGTCGAATTCCTTTTTTGGTGACTCTCAGATTCCCCATTCCATCCTACAAACAACAACATATATATATATATATATATATATATTCACTTTTGGAAGTAACCACTGTGAAGAAATAAACATTCAGCTCAAAGTCTAGAAGCATTAAATGCATAGAATACGGAAGAGGGAAGTAAGGTGAAAGGGACTCTCTGAATATACAAAAGTGCATGAGAGATCAAGCTTTTCATGCACATGTGGATAACAACTTATTTGACTTTTCAAAAGCTGCAAAAATATTTTAAAAAAAATAAAGTCATCCAATAGGTTCACTAGCTTGAAGATAAACATTACTTTTACAATCATTAGTCAAAGTCTTTGCTGGGTCTGTGGTGAGCCAGAGAATGAAGGTTTTTGAAGCCTTCTGGAAATTCCAGACACACAGCAGTTTTGAGTAAAAACAAAGATGGTTACAAAGAATCTATATTTAACATTCTATCTGATATGAAAAGAGGCATTTTACACCTGTGTTGATGGCAAATCCTGCTTTCTTCTTTGTAATTCTTTAGCAAAACTAATACTATTCCACTGAGCAAAGGCTAGGTCAGGATCTGGGGAGCCCATGCAAGGGATGATCCCTGCATGCTACCATTCACTGGAGAATTGAGGACAGCTTCACCAGCTCTATTTTTATAAGAATGCATTATCCATGCTCCACTAGCATCTTTCCAGTGGGGGAACAAGAGGCAGGGAGTCTACTCCAGGCCCAGAGGATGGAGAAGCAGCTACGGAGCAGCATTGCCACTGTACAGTGGTTTGTGCAAAAGCAGCATTCACTAAAACATAGCTCCGGAACTGGGGTTGTGAAATATTAGCTGGGATAAACATTGGCCTGAAAGTTCTGAGCATGAGTGCTTTATTTTCCCCTTTATTTTCTTTTACACTAAAAATTGGAGTACAATCAAAGAATGGCAGAAGAATAAAAAAGTTTAAACACAATTTTGTTTATGATAATACAATTGAAAGAGCCTGCTCCTGCTTAGTTATGGCAAAATTCCTAGTGGTTTCATTGGGAACAGAACTGGGCTGAAAGTAATAATTAGTCTCTAATATGAAGACAGGAAGCTTCAAAAGATGGCTGCTGAATCAGCGTACTCTGCATGTTTTCCATCAGGCTTTTTAGCACACATTTTGAAATATACACACACAGTACCTATTTGAATAAAAGAAAAAATATTGTCATAAATATGTAATTATACAAGAAAGCCCAGATCCTGTGTCCACTTCTGAGGACCTACTAGGACCATAGAAACAAAAAAAATATGCATGGCACAAGTGTCCCCAACTGCTCATAATATGACACAGTAAGAAAGGTGCTCCAGGCTTGGCAGGTGCCAATACTCTGCAGGGCTCCCCACAACAGGACACAGAATGAGTATATAGAATGTTGGGGCATAATCAGTAAGGCAACACACAACAGCAATCCAACTAAGCTAAAAATCCCACGAGAGCACTTCAACCACTTCCCAAATACCAGATAGCAGTGGCTGCAGGCATGCTACACAGCAGCTTCTGTAGATTGAGCATGAGGGTTTTGCTCCTCAAGCCCAAGACTTAATACCCAGATTCCACTTGAATATGAACCCTTACTTTACATTTGGCATGACTGCTCCCAGAATCACTCATGAATCACACAGATAAAGGCACCAGCAAAATACCCCTAGTTCTCTGCCTTGCATCGTACGAATATGGCATCTTGCGCTGCTCTAGATCCTTTCTTTAGCAATGCAAGTTTATTAATTGGCTCATCATTTCAATAATGGAAAGTGGATATACACCACCTTTGTAGCCTGAGCAGATTTACCAAGCACTTCAGTCAAACTCACTGGTAAGGATAAACACTAGAATAAATGTATTGATTAAAAAGATAGATTAAGTGATTACAAGTGATAGGCAAAAAGAGTGGTTATGAAAATAAAATAAGCACACAGTCTAAATTCTCAACCCTGTTAGACTGGGCAACATCTAGATTAAGCAGTTTTTCTCACCCCACTGGATATTGCAGGTTGATTACTGTCTTTCATATGCAAGCTTTTTTCTCTTGCCCAGGGACCAGTCTCTTCAGCTCCAGTGTTCTCGTTGCCTTCAGCATAGGTGGGGGAGAAGAGAAAGGATGAAGGATGGGTCCACTGTGTTCTGTTTTATACACTTAGTCCATGTGCTTGGAGAACACAAGTCCAGGCATGTCTGGTGGACATTGCTAAGTAACGAGGCAAGGTTGAGCACTTGCCCTGGGTATAGCCTTGTGCAAGTGAGTCATTGAATTGTAGCTCCCTTGCTGGACAATGGCTGTTGATGGTTGTTCAACACCTTCCTGGGCATTGGTTATCCCCCTGGTTATTGTCTTTGGGGAGCTAGTATCTGGGTGCTTCCCAAACCAACAGCATATTTTAGTGACAGTCTCATAACACAATTCTCATAACTTCATTTGCATTAATGATATACATATTTAGATGAAACAGTGGGTTTCCACAGATCATAACCTTTTCCTATGATACTTTACAAGGCATGCTTTGTATGCAATATTACAACAGTATACAAATGATGAATATGAGGGTTACGGAGTTCTCCCCTGGGGTGTAGAGTGTCTTACTCTCTTTATGGCTGGTATAGAAACCATTTCTAAGGCAACCCTGAGCCCTGCTGTTCCATATTGACTTTTTGGAGCCATTCACAATCCCTTGTGCAAGATCAAGCAGCATTCAGATTGTTTTAAATTATCCTGAAGGATTGGTGTGAGGAAGAGCTGGCCCAGGAACAGGGGAGTGTAAAGGTGACCTTTCTCACCTGCTGATCTGAGCTGTGTTATCCTCAGCTGTGGCTGTGGGCTTTTGGGGCCTTTGTATTTTCCAGAAACAAACTGCAAATCTTAGTTTCTACAATGATTCCAAAGAACACTAATTCTCCCCTTCCTCCCCCAGCTTGCTATTCAAATGTTTTTCAGAGAATTTAAACCATGTAATCTTACCTGGGATTTAGAAGTGATGGCTACAGGTAGAAGATCATCAAATAAGAGTCATATAGAGGCAGTCAGCCAGAGAACTGCCTCTTTATTTAGGTAATTTCATTCATTATTTAATAGTTTTAACACTTGAAATTAAAAGGTAAATGACCCATTGGACTTCTGGTATGATTCCACAAAAAAAAAGAGAAACATTGACCACAAAGCCACTAATGAGGAAATTAAAAATACCACACAGTTGGTTCTAGTTTAACAAAAGGTCATAATTGTACTATACCAGTTGTGAAAACTTATCTATCCAACATGATTCTCTTTATTTGCTTCCTGGCCATCAATGGAAAGCGGGAGACTTTAATTACTTTCCCCATATCCACTGTGATTTGGCCCCCAACTGACACTCCTCAAAGCTTCCCTTTCCATATGAGCAAAATATGGGCTGTGATTTGGGGAGTGCTCAATCTGAGCTCAGCCAATCTCCCACACCACAGTTCCTACCCCAATACCATGGCCCTTATAACAAACAGTTACTACAATCAGAGCTGAGCAAATAACTGATTTTTCAGTTTGGTGGCCAAACTGGAAAAAAAATATCTTCAGATCACAGTAAACATTTAAATAAATAAGAAAAAGTGCAGATCCTACATACAAGAGCAGGGGAACTCAACGGTAGGTGATATCTGAAACTAACTTAACTCTAGTTGACTAAATTTAAGATTTATGTTGTTCCGTTAACTGACTTACAAGCCAAATGCCTAAATTGAATTCATAACACAAATATTCAGGGATAAGAATTCAGTTAACATCCACAGACAAAATTTACTAAGAGTAGGTCTATACTACAGGACTAAGTTGACCTAAGTTATGCAACATAGTAATGTAGCTGGAGTCGCCATACCTTAGGTCGACTTATTGTGGTGTCTACACCACACTGGGTCGACAGGAGAAACTCTCCGATCGACTAACCTTATGCTTCTCATTTTGGTGGAGTACTGGAGTCAATGGGAGAGCAATTGGCACAGCATGCCGATCCCTCGGTAAGTGGAGAAAAGCCCTAGGAGAATGATCGCATATAGACTATATCAGATATTCTCTATTATCTCTCATTCATGGCCAGCTTTCCTAATCTTTATATGTAGAGCCTGGCTTGCGCTAGGCAATACAGAACAAAATATTAATTTTTCCCCAGTATTTCATTGCTCAAGACCTTTGTCTTGTACCAACTTCCACCCTATGTCCATGCTTCTACTGAATGTCAGGATAAATTTTAGCATTGCATATTGCCTTCTATGACCCATTTATATATATTGAAGAATGTTACACATCTACAAACTCAGGCTACGAACTGTGCTCCCCACCCAAAGAAATCTAGTAAAATGTTAATGGAGAAATTAACATTAAAGCAAGGTCCTGCATTAAAAGTTGTACAAAATGGTATTATGGGGTTCAACATCCATTGCACATCTGAAGTTGCATGCTCTAAAGTTCAAGATTATAAGGCTTCAGTACTATAGAAAGACTATAGAAATATGAAGAGCTGTATGCATCATTTCATACCTTGGTAGTGCTTCAAGTTACTTTTTACATCTGCTTTCTTTTTCGCTTTTAAAGAAATAAGGAGTTTTGTTTTACTATACCACAGTAATGATAAAACATTTTAACAGTTTGCCCTTGACTCAGGTGTGTTCTTAGCCCAAGAGGGCTAACGTGCTTAAGGTCTCTTTGAACATTAATAGTTCAAACATTTGTTTTAAACTACAATTGCTATAGGGCAAAAAGAAAAAAAAATCAACAGAAATTATTCTAATATGCATAGAGAACAAAAGGGCCCACAAAGACGTGAAGAAAAAAAAATGAGATTCGGTATAGAATGAATAAAGGAAATCCAAGAAAAGAATGGATCTCTCAAATTTATTTGCACCCTTGTGCAATAAGGGCTGTAAGTTATTTTGTTTGAGCTATTCCTCTTCTCTCCCTTGCCAAATAATTGGCCCATATTATTTGAAACTTTCCAGACTATAATATTTGCTGCTTGTAGGATTCAGTTTTATCCTAATGTAACACATTATCTTTATGTAGTAAACGGGAGTTTTACCAACCACACACCAAGCATAGTACTGCTTGTACATTTCTTGATTGAACCCAAAGGTTCATAACTTTAGCATCACTATGTAATAATAATACTTGAACAAAGTATTATTGTTTGGTACTTAGTGCATACCAACAGTATGCTTTGGCACCACTACAAGGCATGCATCATCTGCTTGATACCTCCAGATTCCTTGTCTGGAGTCTAATGTATGTAATGAATCATCTTAGACTGAATTGAATGTGATTCCTATTTTCTTGCCAAGTTGTGGTACTTGACAAATTCAGTTCCATTACTTGTTGACAGTTAAGGCCTTTCTCTCTCATTTTTAAATTCACTAACTGTGTTGTTAAATAGATCTACTGCAAGATTCTGTAATTAAATGCTTTTTCTAAAGGAGACCAGACCTGAGGAGGGCTCCTGAATGTGAGAGGCAGAATATACACAAGTGCTAGACCTAGACTATGGAAATCAGTACCCAAAGAGATAAGAATTAACACAGGCCTAATATTCCTGTGTGTAAGATAGACCTGGGATTCCTCCAGTAAGATTGTTTTCTCTCTCTCTCTTTCCTCTATAGGCTAGAATAGCTGCTAAATTTTGTTCATGTGTGATCTTTCACAGAAGTGAGAGAGAACCACTTATTTTCCCCTCAGGCTGCTCATAAGCAGTGGGAAGTGGGTGCAGGCAGAAGCCTCTCTCTTTCACTTAGTAGAATCAGAGGGAGAAAGAAGGTGGATCCAGAGCCAGCATGGGTGTTAGGGGGACCCAGGGTCCTGGGAGCTTGGAGAAGCCAGATGGGGGCGGGGGGACCACAGTATTGAAGGAAATCAGGAGAACACTGTGGGATTAGAGTATAAGGGCTTGTTTGAGGAAAGGGCTGCGAGTGCCCAGTGCCATATATTGGTGTCTAGGAGTAGCAATTGCAGGAAAATCCTTCCCAGTCCCTGTAACCCTGCTGTATGCATAAAAATCCAGCTGGCCTGTAGAAGTATGTGAGGGAAGAGGCAAATACTTGAGTGTTATGCCTAATGCATGCCCTGGACTAGAATTGAGAAAGGAGGAGAATAGTGTTGTAATTTATCATTTTAAATACTTAAAGAACTCTCAGACAATATGCTGAGGGGAGAGGGGAAATGGAAAATAAGTAATTATTACATATTTACTGTTGTCTGATTTTACCTATCTGTGAAAACTTTGGTCTGGGATCAGAGGCCTGTCTACTGCATGGCACATAAAGATAGTCACCCTGGAAATAAACTGTTGAAAGTGAACTCTTGGATTATTTTGTTCCCATTCATGCTCTGTGGTATGTTATTTTCATTTTATCAAACCTTAAATTCAAAAGCTTCAGCCATTTCAATGGCTGTTGGTACAGGGAAGAGAATGAGCCCAATAAAAGGTATAAAGTGGCATAAATTAATCTTCTCTCTTGAAATAATATATTTCATATATGGTAAGAGTGTACAGTGTGATTTCAAATCACTGTTTCAGTTTTGAAAGTCAATATGAGATCGATTATTACACCCTTTATGATTTATGGAGGTCATAATAGTTCAACAGTGCAAGCAGTTGATCAGACAATTGTTGACTTCAAGGAGATTACTACTTCTAGCAGAAAGGATTTACATAATCAGCCCCCTTGATAGTAAATTTGAGACTTTTCATTTTAAAATAAAATCCATTTCTAGACAAATGATCAACTCAAGCTTCTGAGTTTTTTTGCACTTGCATCAGAAGTTGGGCTTTGAGACAATCTTTTGGTGTTGGCCGGGGTCTACTTCTGTTGGCTGCCTCAACCCTGGTAAATTCTGGCAGCAGCCAGGCCTTCTGGTGAGGTTATCAACCTGACCCTGGGCAGTCCTGCCCCCTCAGTCTGCACCACACAGTTAAGAAAACCAGATGCACTTGGTCTTGGATTGAAATATGTGACGAAAGCAACATCAGGAAGACAAAACGAAGATTTTGGGTCCCACTGTTTCTGAACAGAGTGTGAGCCGAGGGGAGGGTGGGGAGATGAGGGTAAAGTGAAAGCCAGTATGAAATATCCACTCTAATGAAGATATTTTGTGGAAGCTGTAGAGAAAAGATTAGGACTCAGCCAATTCACACTCCTGTTTCTCAAAGATAAAATTTGGGAGAGTGGATTAGAACATCTCAATCTGGAGTGCAGAGTGGGCACGAAGCAGACAGCCAGCCATGAGTAAGATACAATGGAGATGAAAGTGTGTAAATCACTGCTAGAAGCAGCCCATTTGGGAAGAGAGGCAGGATATCCAACGGGAAAGAAGCTGGTGGCTCAACATCCATTTAAAAAAAATAGGTTGTGTGTGTATGAATACCTTTGCCCTATCCTGGATACAGTCAGAGCAAGGCTGATATGTCATTTACCCAGTACTGGTTGGAGCTGAAATAAATACTCCTTTAGATTTATGTGATAGGGATCTGTAGTTTTCAATCTCCACCCACTTGGTCTCAGGGAAGCTTCATGTAAGACATGGTGTTTATTATTACAGTCATAAAAACATAGATGGTTAGTTGGTACTATCTAGAAAAAATATTCATTATATGGAAATTGATAGGAATCAGTCTGAAAAATGCAAATAAATAACTTTGAGAGACCACTAGAATAAATCCCCTTCGTGCAATGTAAAACATTTTAAAAGGCACTAAAACACATTGACTCTAAAGTTGACTAGTTCTGTAATCAATAAAATGTATGGTCTGCTGCATCATTTTCTTTACAGGAGTCCTCCTGAGATTTCATTATTTATCTTGTCAGAGTAAGGACATGAAGACTTTCATTAATCTAATTTACTAGCATAATATGAAGTAATTTTTATGTTAACTGAAGTAAAAAAATTTTTCTGATGTACTTCTGTAGAAAGTAAGTGACCTGTGAGATTAAAAACTTGGTCTATCACAGCTGGCTCTTGAAGAAAATAAGGTTTCAAATAAAATGAGGTTTGTGTAAATTAAACTCTAAAGTGGTCAAGGATTAAAGGTCCTTGACATTGGATTTTGAAATATATCCAAAACTACTTTTATACACAGACAGTTTAGCCATTAGTCCAAACAAGTCTTAATTCCACCCAAGGAAAAGGAGGAATACAACTCACTTCCCAAGGATATTATTTTCTAGTACTTGTCTTCAGAATTTTAGATTAGGTGCCATTTCTATCTGCATCACCCCCAAAGACCAACACAATATATTGAATCAAGATTTGATTCAATGTCCAAAAGAAATATTAAGTCACTGACTGCAGCAATATTGGTTGATTTATACTAAGTGATATCCCACTTTCATGCTCTCCAATTCCACTAGGTGGGTTTTATCAAAAAACGTAGCAACACAGTAGTGTGAGTGGAACAAATCAGCATGTTTGGCAGGCATGGAAATTGATTACCAATTTTTCTTGCTTGGCAGAATTACTTCCTTCCATTCACACTCTTCACTGTATTGGGAGCATGAAGCCTCAGTCCCATAATCTTTTGTTCTGTGGGACAGTTAAATTCACTCCAACACACAGAAACAAAAGAAGGGTAAGGTAATATCTTTTACTGGACCAATGTCTGTTGGTGAAAGAGAAACTTTTGAGCTTCACAGAGCTCTTCTTCAGGTCTGGGAAAGGTAATCAGATTATCACTGCTAACTACAAAGTGGAACAGATTATATTTAGCCGTGACACACTGATTACCTTTCTCAGATCTGAAGAAGATCTCTGTGTAGGTTGAAATAATGTCTTTCACCAACAGAAGTTGGTCCAATAAAAGCTTTACCTCACCTACTTTGTCTCATATCCTGGGACCAACATGAATACAAAAGCACTGCAAAAAAAGTAGAATAATCTTTAAAAATATTATAGTTTCCCCCTTCTGTCTATACCATCTAAAAAAAAAAAGTATCAGAGGCCCTCTTTTTCCATTCTCTGATGTTGATGCCAGCTCCATCCGGCACTTCAACACCCAGAGCCCAATGAGACCTGTTTTTTCTTACTGCTAACACCAGTGTCAGTAATATTCTGATCTTGTTGGCTTAGTGATTTTTCTACACCACATCTCAGCTCTACACCGGAAATTCAAAAAAGAAAGAATATTAAACCTCAGAAATAGGGAAACAAAACATTTATTAAATGCAGCCACTGAGATTATCTTGCAATAATTTTGCTGCATTTGAATGACTATGTCAAGGTGAATAAAGTTCCAAGTTACAATTTTATTGAAAGTTGTTGGGAAGGAAAGGAAGTCTAATTTACTGGAGCCTATGAAATGGGTTTGAGATGCTTTGAAGATAGACATTTTTCTCTATTATGACAAATGTTTCTGCTCTTGAAAATGAAACAAAGTGAATAATCAGTTCATGGAGTCAATCATGCTTTTAATACCAACATTCAGGAATTTTTAAAGTCTTGGGCTGTAAGTAAATGGTCACAGATATGTCCTTAAAAGAACTGTTAAATGGGTTTAGTGTATATGATTTAATATCTAAAATGAATCTTACAGATTAAAAACAAGCAAGGTGGTCTTTCTAAATGCAAAAAACTGATTTACCGATATTTCATTTTTTGTCACTGTATTGACAACTCCTTCAAGCAACAAAAACTTTTATAACTCCAGGTTAATATTCTTTACTTTTGTTAGATAAGCCATTTTATACACACCATTACACAAAGCAAACATGAGTGAGCTATGACTCGTGCTTTCCAAGTCAGGAGGTTATTTAAAAATGCTTTAATAAATGTAGGGAGGCTTAAGCACTGCTAATGGAGTTAAAAGGAGACAGTAAAACTGAGCAGTCTGCCTTAATTGATCCTGTATTGTACTTTACGTACAATGGATGGAAAATGTTTTTTAAAACTTTAAGGAAATGACCAAGCGAACCTATCATGGATTCTGTCTAAATATCTGATAAAAAGAAGTGCAGAAGACCAATGGTAACAAAACAGATACACCAGTCATTTAGTTCCTTTTAAAACAGATATACAAAGTTAATTGGTCCAATATTTGGCTTGCATGGAAAAAAGTTAGTAAAACTCAGTTTTTATAAGATGGTTTTAATGTTTATCCTAAAAATAAAATACAAACATCAGTTGTTTGGCACATATGAGTAATTAAATTGCAGTATGGGAGGTTTAGGTTGTACATTGGGAAAAAAATGCCATTAGGGTGGTTAAACACTGGAATAAATTGCCTAGGGAGGTTGTGAAAACTTCCTCACTGGAGATTTTTAAGAGCAGGTTAGACAAACACCTGTCAGGGATGGTTTAGATAATACTCAGTCCTCCATGAGTACGGGGACTGGACTAGATGACCTCTCGAGATCCCTTTCAGTCCTGTGATTCTATGAAATCACTAACAAGATTTATTTATACAATGCAGAGTTTTCCCCCCATGAAGTGCATTTGCCTTATTTGGTTCGATTGAGATACTTATACTGCATCTGTCACTATTTTATTGTGTAGTGTAAGACCTCTTTTTACTAAGTGGTCAGATTCTTAATTGGTATACATCAGCATTGCTTCACAGGCAGCAGTTTGATAGGCATCAACTGAGAATCTCACTTAACTTTTTTTTTTCAGATTCTATACACTATCACCACTTCTTGAAGATACAGAAACTAGGAAAAGTGCAACTACATAAGCATGAAACAATTTTTAAAAAGTTATTCAATCCTGCTGAAAATGTAATTGCACTCTTAGTCTTACTGTTTATTTTAGCTAAGCTGTCACTTGATTTATTAAAAAAAAACGAACAAAATATCTAGAGACTAGCAAAAAAAAAATACTGAAACTGATTTCTGTTGCCTAAACACATTAGTACAGTAAGCAACATTCAAATTCTTTCACCTTTTTACCATTAGCTATTGATATTACTAGTTGTATTCCCAATGGAATTATTCTCGTAATAAATTACCTAATAAAAAGTAATCAAATCAATTTTAGGGACACAAGCTATATGTGCATGAAAGTAATGTAATGAAAGTCTTCTTAGAACAGATGCAGAGCCATCTTCAGTATTTCCGGGAGGATCTACAAAACAATTTCTGTTGTACTCCCCATTGCCCATCATTATCACACAGCTAGGCTGACATCTGGCCTAATCATTCTGAAGACCAGTAATGAAATGATTGTTTGGGGTTGGGGACACCCTGTAATTAAACTTAGTAATTTTACACAAAAAGTGAAAGAGGGTTTTTGTCCATCTGTGGGGATCTTCAGATCCTTTTCAGTTTCATGGTGCAAAACTGGAACCCATCTGTTTGTGTCTTTGAACTCTAGTGATCAGCTAACATCAGTTTATATCAGTTTTCCATTTTCAGGTCTACATTTATGGGGGGGGTCTAAAAACACACTAAAGCTGGTTGAAAAATGAATTTTCTTTGCCATGGAACAGAAATATCTCTTGGGAAGAGGAGGTAGTGTATTATGGGAGTCCCAGGCCATGTTGTATCATGGGAGATGTAGTTTCGCCAGACAACCCAGCCCATAAGAGAATAGGGACATAAGGGAACCAAACTACAGTTTTCACAAGACACCATGGTGGTATTTTCAAATTGAAAATTCCTGTTTTCAGTCATATGTTTTATGACAAAAACAAAACAAATTTTCTGCACAAAACAGACAAAAAAAATCATTTAACTGAAAACCCAATTTCAAACAAAAAACAAAACAAAAAAACCCCACAGTTTCAATAGCAATTTTTCAACTCTCTAATATATATTTCAGTCATACTTTGCCTTATGTTTTATATCCCTCAAATTAAGGAGTGGACATCACAGAACTGAAAGACTATCTCTCAGCAGAAGAATTAAATTATTCACCTTTATTGAGAAACCAAGGACTGAACAGGCATGGAGAAGGAACTACCCTAACAGGAACCATTCTTAAGAATTGAACTCACACTTTCAAATTAAAACGTATCTTAATTAGGTGCACATAAAAGACTGAGTCACACTGGGCCCAATTCAGCTATCCTTACTCATACTGGGTAGTAAGTCACTCCATAATTAGTCCCATTGTTTTTCTTTAGACTACTGGTATAGTTGGATAGTACTTACTGCAGGTAAGGTTGACAATATCAAGTCTGCAGGATTTCCAAAATTTAGAAAGAAAAGGTTGCTCAAAGAAAAAATAATGTAGTTGATTAGAAGCATTGATAAAAAACATTTCAGCTTCCTAAATAATATTAATGGAATTGGCCTTTTAATATATTTAGGGGGTTACTCGAAGGACTTACACTAGTTACAGTGGAATATTTAACTAACTTAAATACATATTAAATTGATTACCTTGTGTGAAGTAAAATTCTGAATTTGTCAAGTTTGATATAACACTTTTTCCTTAACTTTTAAATGATTATGTAAAATAATCATTTTCCATTGTAACATTATTAAGATTAAGTGTCTGTTACTATCTGAGATACCATAGTGATTTCTTTTCCATAAAGACATACTACATAGAATATTAACATTTTAAAGATGCTAATTATACTTCTATTTCTGTGATGCCTCCCCCAGTCTACATAAATGTTCATGGGTGCATTTGTAGATGGATAATGGTATTATATATTGGTGTACAGTGGCCAATCTCTTGGTTTTCAATAAAGTATTATGAAAATTTTACAAGAGGACTAGTAACAGTATGCAGAAGATGGTATTTTCTGCAAGTTCATATTTGATTTGAATACAATTGTGAACTTTTCTACCACCTTGCCCCCCACCATACAAACACACACACTGGGGAATTTTGTTAACTAAATGTTATGTATATTGCATAGCCAGATTTCTAATTAGTGGTTCCATGTTTGTTCCTCATTTTCCAAATAATTTTTTAAAAATTCTAATGGAGTGAAATTCACCCAGCAAAGAGGGCTCATGCAAGGCCCTCTTCTTCTTCACTGGAAATTTAAAATTAAGATTGGAGTTTTCCCCCCAAAATGTATATTCTAGTGCAAACAAAAATTATTTCAGGGGAGTTCTATGGCAAGTTTTATAGAGGAGATCAAACTAAATTATCACAGTGATCCCTTTTGGCCTTGAATGAATGAAATTATTTGCTAATTAAGTTCTGCAGCATTTCTATGTGGAAGTTAGTAGCCAGTGGGCTGGCTCTAAGAATGTCCTCCACAGCTCCTCAGGGCAATAAAGGAGATCCCATACATAGAGAGTCCAAATGTGTGTAAATGGAGCAAGTGTTATTGGAGCTGAGCTCACATGGATGCAATGGCCCAAACCTCCATGTATGGGGTTGCCTATCTGCTCACAAGTTGTAGAGATTAATTCTGGTCCCACTCATCACTGAAGAGGACTTCACATAAAACCAAATTACACTAGCTTTGTGAAGGTAATCTTTAAAGAAATGAGTAGAGTTAAATGGTACAGTTAAAAAAAATCAAAGCTAGGCAAAGAGGAAGTGAAGAGGTTAGGATTCAAATCCTTTACCCTTATTGTATATGCTGAATACAACATATTTCAAGTTAACAATGCTTTACTTTGGATTACTTAGCTCTGTATTATTTTACGTATGGACTATTTATTTCCTTATGTTATTACCATAATAAAATTTACCAAAAAAAGAAAAAAACAGAATGCTGGCAGTCTAGGTTTTCAAATAAAAGTTTATAAAAAATCAAAACTTGATATTTTCCCCTATGACTTTTCCCCAGTCTTGAAACAGATAAGATAAAATGAGAATGTTGTTAATGAAGGAAGATTTTTAAAAGCGACATTGACAAGTTGTACAGAATCATTTTCCATCCTTGTTCCTTTTGCTGCAATAAGCACTGGAGTTTGTCCTAACCCTGTCCTTGAATACAAATATATCATTATATTTATTTATGATGTCAACTTCAACATTTATTGCACATTTTATTGATGAGCAAAATGTATGTATACTTTGTTCGTTTACAAACCACACAGATGTTTTGCTATAATTATGTCATGAATATGATACAATTTATGTCTTTCTACCAGCAGTCAAACAGTGGCAACATTTTTATTCGATTGAAAGAGTTCAAAGTTTCTATTCCTAGCTTTAATGACTCTATTATTTGAGTGTACAGCAATAAAATGGATTTGATGAGAGTGCTTAGAATGAGCCTCATTTATTATTGCAGTACACAGAGTAAAGAGCATGGAGGATATCTGTGTGAGATTCTGCAGCTGGATTAAGCATACTAGAACATCCCACATTTGCAGGTTCACTCTGTGATCCATTTGCTCATTTGAACCCTTTCCACACATTCCCAGAAGACCAAGGGTGTGGTTTAAAGGACAGAGGGAAGAGTATACAGGAAAGAGGAGAAAAGAAGGGGCATAAGGAACAAGAGGATAAGAACAGATGAGAGTAGATAATGGAGAGAGATTGGATGGAGAGAAGAGCTGGAGAGAAAAATATTGATGGTATAATTTGAAAACAAATATCTTAATTGCATTAATCGACATCTTCTTGACATGACAGAGAGTAGCAGAATACGTGGAAAGGAACTAGGGATTGTGAGCAAGAGTAGAAAAAGGGAAAGATAGTACAGAGAAAAAGTGAGCAGATCCATGAGTGAATGTATCAGAGCCAGGATCCAAAACAGGCATGCTGAAAGTGGGGAGAGGAGTACCTCTTTTGGGAGAGACCTGGAATTTGTTTTCAGCTAGCCAGGATGCCAAAACTGCAAATACCACCAACAACTCAAAAGTAAAAGAAAAGGAGTACTTGTGGCACCTTAGAGACTAACAAATTTATATTTACCGATGAAGTGAGCTGTAGCTCACGAAAGCTTATGCTCTAATAAATTTGTTAGTCTCTAAGGTGCCACAAGTACTCCTTTTCTTTTGCGAATACAGACTAACACGGCTGCTACTCTGAAACTCAAAAGTAGTAAGACAAAACACACATTATTGAAACAACTTCTTAGTGAAAGGAGAGCTAATCACCCCAGAGCAGCAGCAGCATTCTTTAGTATCAGACTGCTTCCTTAGATGAGGTCCTTATAAGTGGGTGCAACATTTTCCCCCTTGAGATGATTCCTCTGGAGCCAAGCTTTTGTTCGCATTTATTCTGCGAGGGAAAAAAACAAGGGGTGAGGGAACCGAGATTACAAGGCCCCTCTGAAAAGTCAGTACTGCTTGTTGTGCTGAGAAAACGGTAGATATAAATAGAACATAAGGACAGACAATCCAGGAGGAACACAGTAGAAAAGACGAAGAGAGAAGCAAAAACTGAGCAAGAAAGAAAGACTTGGAGAGGTTTTTTTTGGGGGGAAGGAGGGGAAGCATGTGCTTGCTGGGCTAGCAATACAGGATAGAAAACACTACAAGGGTTGGTACAAGGGAAGTACAGGGGACAAAGATAGGTAAATAGGATTCTCCTACCTTCAAGTCCCCATTTACCAGAACCTGTTCTGTTTTATACTTAGAAAATGGACAGAGTGATGGAGAAGGAGAAGAGAAGATGAGGTTGCTTGGCTGATGAAAAGTGAGGAGAAAAAAGCCAGACAATCCTTTTTCTCTGCATCCTGACAAAAATCTCCAGAACATGCCTCCCCCCCACCCCGGAACATTCTCTCCTTCCCCACCCCACCTTTCACACACACATTAAATCCATTCTCTGTACCATCACCCTGATTAGAATCTCATTTTAGCACTTTGAAAGAGATTTATAACCAGAATTCAATACGATAGTAAAGCAAATAAGGATTCAGAGAACTTCAGGGCAGTAAAATAATCCTTAATAAAAAAAGGTTACGCTATGCTGGGCCCGTTTTGTTATCTGCAACATGTGCTCTCAAGGTAATTTGCTCCATCAAGATATATTTTAAATAGAACTAAGGATTTATTTTACATTTAAAATGGAACCTATTGAAACTCAAGCTGAATATTCAGTATTGAGCGATTTTGTTACAAAATAAATATAAAAGTTAGAATAAAAATCCATTTCACTTTAACATTCTGCTTTCAGGAATATTTTTCAAGTCTTAGACATATCTTGAAAAAAAACCACCACATTTTCAAAGTTGTGTATTGCATCTGCAGAAACAAGAGATTAACAGCTGGCAGAGAGAGAGAGAGAGAGAGAGAGAGAGAGAGAGAGAGATACTTATGCATTTCTTTTTCATTTGCAAGTACTGTGAAATTGCCACCAAAATTTGTTATCACTATGTACATTCCACAGTACAAGTGGTCCATCACACTACCATTAGGGACTATGTAAAAGATGCTCTGTTGACACCAGATGGTGCTACTGTGTACTGCTAGTCAATTACTGTGAAAGATCCGCTTTGGCAAGCAATTGGGTCTTGGATGGATTTTAATTTACTGTGTTGGGACAAAGATTCCAAAAATTGGCAAGACTAATGTGGGAAGAGGGAAACAAACACACACAAAGAGAAAGGTGCTCCAAAGCTATCCCATCATGTATTTAAGAAAACAAAAACAAAATACCCTTCAAACACACATCATAAATAGGGGCCTGAGTCAAAGCCCTTTCTAGTCAATGGGAGTCTTTCCATTGAGCAATGGATCAGGACCTCGTTGCATGTGTAGCTCAAGGTCCAGTGTGCTTCAACAGCAACTGTGGGAACTACAAGTTATGGACTACAAACTGCATCATGTTGGAAGAACTTCCTGGTTCCTGCCAGGATGTACCACTGCCCCCCCAGCAGGAGGTCTCAGCACCGACTGAGCTGGGAGCACATAACGGGCAAGCAGAGAGGAGGCCGCTGTACTGTAGACCTGTTCTATGTTCTTTACAGGTAGGACCAAAAAGAGCTTAAAGAGCACCCTGGGAGGCATTTAAATGACACAAAGGAGAAGATTGGCTTGTTTGTTTTGGGGTTCAGTTATTGCAGGAGTTAGAACGTATTTGTAAGGGAGATTCTGTTGTACAATGTACCCTCTGCTCTCCCAGCAGGAGGTCTCAGCACATACTGAGCTGGGAGCATGTAGTAGGCAAGCAGAGAGGAGCTGCTGGACTGTAATCCTGTTCTGGTTCTTATAGAATAAAACCGTTATCCTGGTAGTTTGTCTGACTGGGTCTGGCCTGAGGTGGACACAAACTGACAACACAGAGCATACAAAGGAGCCTCAGGCCATTTCCCCAAAGTTGTGTAAAAATGTTGCAAAGCAGTCTTCCCTTACCTTGAACAATCTTATACCGGGCCAGTGAATGAGAATGGGGGCTTCACATGTAAGCAGTGGGTCAAATATATTTGGGCTCCAGTGAAATGACAAGTATATAGTCACACTGCTCTATTGTTAAACACTGTATTGGGCAAGAAAATTTTCAGAATAATCACTTGCAATGTGTATGATAGCAGAGGAACAAAATTATTGTGTTGATAGCACAAGATTTCAAAAGCTGATAAAAAGGCTCACTACAGATGCTCTCTTACCAGTAATACATTTAAATTAAAGTGCATTTAGCTAGAGCCAGAATTTAAGGCAGATAGCGTAGCTATACAGTAAAAGTGAAAGTTAGTTGAGTGCAGAAGGGCGGGAGGAAGAGATACATTCTGTAAGCCATCTGGAACCAAAACATCCTTCTGTTCTAACTGTATGTCTTGTGCTTGTTTCCTATGGTTGTAAAACAAAGTGCATAATGACCACAGACAGCTGCTTCAAAATTGAAAAAAGTGATACATCAGAGGGGAGAATGATGCTCTGCATGCTGTGATCTTCTTCATTGCAAGACATTTAAATAAGTAACTTTTCACCTGTACTGTGCTGCTTTTTGTTTTCCTGTTGTTTGATTGGTCACATAATAAATGACTAATATACTATTGTGAAAAGAGTACAAAAAGATTGTCAGAGGGTAATTGTATATTTAGTTACTTTACCATTACATTTTGAGGTAAATGGAAAAGTATATATTTAAACAAGAGTTTCTACATTTAAACTGTAGAATGTTATTTTTATTAATGAAAAGTTACAAGAAGTCCTAAATATATTTTAAGCTATTCCTCTAACTTGTCACTTTGAAAAAGGCCCTGAAAATTACATGCAGAGGGCATCCAACTCATCATCCACATAATAATGTAATTCCATGTAAATTAGATCCAACGTTTGTAACAAAAATGCTACCAATGATATTACAACATTTTGGCTAGCTGCCCAGTCATTCAATAATGGTTGTGTCAAGCAGAAAATATACTTCTCCAAAAGACAGGACAATCTGACTGTCATGCTCACTTTTAAATATGCTACTGCATCTAAACTCTATCTTTTGTTATTTCTGTAATCAGAATGTAAAATGCTCAATTATTATTAGTCCCTCAGAAAATTGGAGTTACTGCAATCTTCCCAAGATTCTCAAACTATATCACAAAGCAAAAAAGAAAATAAAACTATTATCTGAAAGATGTGCTATTAAAACGTATTGAAGATACAGCTATCTACAGAGGCGATTGCCATTACATGCCAGTGTGGCACCTGGTTAAAGTACGTACAACTTGTACTGTTTGCTAAATCCTTTTGTTAAACCTCCTAGCGAAACACTGAGAACAAATCTATAGTACAGCCACATTGGCACAGGTGTGTCACTATAGCACATCTGGTGAAGATTCGCTATGCTATTAGAGAGCACTCTCCGCTGACCTAAGTACTCCACCCCGCAAGAAGTGGAGGCTATGTTGGCAGCCATAAATATGCCAACGTCCCCCAGCTCTGACCCAGATGATGCAGATTCTCAGCTTTCCTACTATCCGAGATTTAGGTTACCTTTCTTATGCTTAGCCTATAAAGAACACACTTGATGCTGTATGGCCAGGTAAACAACCAAAAGAAGCCAGCCCTCGTCAGATGAGCCCTCACAAAACATCCTGATTGAACATGCAAATCCTATAAGGGAAAGAGTTGAGGACTTTATTGTCATCACACCGCTCCTATTCAGTGTGGAGGCAAGGAACAAAAAGCATGTTACAAGCTCTTACCAAGCATTTCATAAGTGATATGACAAAACCTAATTGACCTGAATCGCATTCAGAGGTGTTTATCAACATATCTAGTGGACTGCATGTGATATCAGATGTACACAAGATGCTACTGAAAACAGGAAATTTTGGTGCACAATTGATTCTGAAAGCATATGTAGCTTCTTCAGCCCACTCAGGAAATCTGTCATCAAAACATTTGCTAACATGGCCAAGACCACCAAATTTAAGTCTGGCAAGGGAGGGACAAACACAGTAGCTATCCATCCAGAAATTGTTTTTCTGTCCTTAGTAAGATGCAGAGATGATGTTTCAATGGCGACTGTTCTTGGTCACCCAGTAGGATCTGTGCCCCTCTTCTGTGCTCCCAGAACAATGAAAAGAACAGACTAAGATGAATTAGGGCATCAGCTACAAGCTCCAACTGAAAGAATCCATGAGCTAAAAAGTACGCAACAAAGAAATTATAGTGTACATCACAGATGCCATGGCTTCTCACAAACGATGGCTGAAAACAAATTAGATGAATTGGCTGCTCAGTATTTTTGAAGCAGGTCCTAAAATGATTTGACAAAGTTAATTTTGTAATCAAAATCTTTGATAGATATAACAGTAAATCACTGAAAACTGCAGAAAGACAGCATTGGACTGGATCTAAGGTTGGATGCAAGAAATACCAGGTGATTGGTTGACACCTTGTGCCTCAGTGACAAAGGTTTCTAAACATGGCAGTCAAGAAGCAGTCACTTGTATGAATATGGTTCAAAATGCACCTGACAATCTAGGAGCAAACCCAACAAAACACTCCTCCTTGCTGGAGGCTTTTCCAGTGGTGAAGTAACAAAGTCAACTACAGTAAAGGTGTTGAAGAAGCCCTAGGCTTTTGCAGTAATGAGGAAGAAGTGGACACAAGGATGCTTCTGCATGCTGTACATGCCAATGTGGCTTTTGGGTCTCTTGGTGAGACAGGAACCATAGTAATTGGGTTACCTGATACAGATGTTTTCTTCTTTGCTGTTCACTAGTTTCCAAACAAATAAAGCCCATAGATAACATGTGGATCAAAAAAGGCAATATTACCAGCACAACTGACAAGAATCACTTAATCCCCAGGCATAGAATTTCTGACGCACTCACTCCTCACTCTAACATTAAACGTTAAATGCATTAACAGGATGTGACCATATCATCCCCTATTTTACACTGGGGAAAAAATTCTGTGTTTAAATCTCAAAACAGAGGGAGCTTACTGCTTCCGACATCTTGCCAAACTGGAGGAGTGATGGACAAGCTGCAATTTCTGCAGCAAGGAAATTGGTAACAGTGCTGTATGACCAGAGTGAAAAGAACAGGAAACCTATAGAGACCTGAATTGCTTGTGCATATGTGTAGCCATCAAAAGGATGAGTCACTGGCCAAACTACTGCCATGTGAGGACAGTTTTGAAGAACACATCAAAGAACATCTTGACACAAATAAAGATTTGGATATCTTCAAACATAGATATTGGATCACCATTGCAACGTGGATGGAAAAATGTGGATGATTAACTACTTCCTGTATTCTTCAGTGCCGAATGGCATCTGAACTTCTACAGGACCTCATTTGTTCCTGTGCCAGTAAGGGTTGTGCCCCAATCAACTGCGAGTATAGTCAGAACAATCTTCCCTGCACAGAACTTTGTATATGCCAAGGCAATGAAGAGTGTGGTAACCCACACTATCAGAGTTCATGATGATGATAATGATGTTGACTAGAAATGTCACCATCACTATTACATTTCAATGATACCTGTACAAATTTATTATTACCCTTTAGATTGTGGTTGTGCTTTGAGGTCACAAAGATCCAATTTTATGGCTTAAAAACAATACATAGAGTTATTAAAATAGCAAACAAATGCAAATATTTCAAAGTGATCATTTTAACTTGATGGTTTCATTTTAATCCCCCTTTCTATGTAACAGCACCACTTGACAACTCCACATCATACTTTACCTTAAAGAAGACATAACAAGCTTTCAAATGATGTGTGACATGCATGTGTGTAGACAGTATAAGTTAGGTTGACCAAATCAGTGGTGTCTGCAACTTGCTTATTTGTTACTTCCAGACTCACTGGCCTGGGATACAATTGTAGATCACCCAAGTGTTTAACTATTGCAGAAAGCAGCTGCCTGTGTATATAGCAATGCTTCTGTCAGGGAGCACACAACAAGAGTGCTCCATAAACTGTACTGATTAGTTTCCAGGGACAATTAAAGTTATTGGTTTTAACATGCAAAGCTTTTGATCCTCTGTAAATGAAAAAAAATTACCTGTCTGTTGTAATATGACAACTAAAATCAGATGAACCTTCTGAGTCGGGACTGCCCGGATTTGTTTTTTTAAGGCTGGTGGCAGATGAGAGCCCTGGAATTCAATCCCCTCCCTTGGTTTAACAGGGAGAGTCCAAATGTGTTGATCTATAGGAAATATTGCAAAGCCTCTCTATTTATCCAGACTTCTACTGAGGCTAAGATTTTTATTTTATTTTATTTTATTTTATTTTGTGTTTTGCTAGTGGAGAAGTTATCCTGACTTGGTCTCATCATAGATTTATTTATACAAGTCTGGATAAATAAATATATATATATTTGTGCAGCTTATTATATATAAAAACACATTTTGGACCAAATACTTTCTGGTATCTTAAAACAGGTAACCCTATGCCCCCAAAACAGAGTGCACTGATGTGCTTCAAAAGCAATGTGAATATGCATTTAATCTAGCTGATATTCCTTTACAGATCCTTTGTGGTATTTCTGCAGTTTATAGAAGACAGAATGTGCGTGGCCATTCTACCCTGAACTTCTGCTGCTGAAGATGTTTTTTTCTAGTGTATGACTATGTTCAATTCCTGGTCCTTTGAATCTGCAGAATTTTATAATCTAAGCAAACATAATGCTTAGATATGTTATTTCTAACTTTCTGTAATTATACATTCTAAAACAAATCATAAGATAATAATTATGTTAAATATAGGATTCTTTTAACACTCTTCCTTTTTGTCTGCACTTTTGCTGGATTCCAGAGCGAAAGATCTGTTTGATTACATCCTCTTAGCAGAAAACTTAAGCAAAGACCTGTAGAGTACAAATCTGGTTGTTGGTATTCTAGCAGCACGTACACTCTAAAAATTAAGTTAACTGTTGATGTGGAAAAGCATGTCAGATGGGGGACATATACATCATGTCATAGTTAACAGCTGCCATATGTCTAACTAACAGCAAGACTTTTGTTATACAAAGGGAAAGATGAGCACTAAATGTAAAAAAGGAACACCAGTATATTTTCATCTGTAAGTTTTTACAGTTCAGTTAACTGTATCCAATTGCAAATGACTTTAGAAGAAGAGAAAATACTGCATCCAAAAGTTTAAGTATGTTTTACATTATAAAACATTTTTTGCTGTATTAATTGTATTGTTTGCTATGGGTACCCGCATGGCCCCACAGCATGCCAACTTTTTTATGGCTACTCTTAGAACAACGCTTCCTCAGCTCTTGTCCCCTAATGCCCCTACTCTACGTGTGCTACATTGATGACATCTTCATCATCTGGACACATAGAAAAGATGCCCTTGAGGAATTCCACCATGATTTCAACAATTTCCATCCCACCATCAACCTCAGCCTGGACCAGTCCACAAGAGGTCCACTTCCTGGACACTACGGTGCTAATAAGCGATGGTCACATAAACACCACCCTATACTGGAAACCTATTGACCGCTATACTTACCTACATGCGTCCAGCTTTCATCCAGACCACACCACATGATCCATTGTCTACAGCCAAGCTCTATGATACAACCACATTTGCTCCAACCCCTCAGACAGAGAAAAACACTTACAAGATCTCTATCAAGCATTCTTACAACTACAATACCCACCTGCTGAAGTGAAGAAACAGATTGACAGAGCAGAAGAGTACCCAGAAGTTACCTACTACAGGACAAGCCCAACAAAGAAAATAACAGAACGCCACTAGCCATCACCTTCAGCCCCCAACTAAAACCTCTCCAATGCATCATCAAGGATCTACAACCTATTCTGAAGGATGACCCATCACTCTCACAGATCTTGGGAGACAGGCCAGTCCTTGCTTACAGACAGTCTCCCAACCTGAATCTCTTTGGTCACTCGATTACAGACTTAAAAGTGGCAATTCTTCAACAAAAAAGCTTCAAAAACAGCCCCCAACAAGAGGCTGCTGAATTGGAATTAATTTGCAAACTGGATACAATTAGCTTAGGCTTGAATAGAGACTGGGAGTGGATGTGTCATTACACAAAGTAAAACTATTTCCCCTTGTTTATTTCCCCTCCTACTGTTCTTGTAAACTGCTGGAAATGGCCCACCTTGATTATCACTACAAAAGGTCCTTCCCTCCCGCCCCCCCCCCCCGCCCTCTCTCCTGCTGGTAATAGCTTATCTTTCCTGGTCACTCTTGTTACAGTCTGTATGGTAAACCCATTGTTTCATGTTCTCTGTGTATATAACGTCTCCCCACTATATTTTTCACTGTATGCATCCGATGAAGTGAGCTGTAGCTCACGAAAGCTTATGCTCTAATAAATGTGTTAGTCTCTAAGGTGCCACAAGTACTCCTTTTCTTTTTACTGATATTAGTATGAGTAAAAAGTATTTTTTCTTGATTTGATTTCTTAATTACCACATTACTTGTATTTTTTTTTTAAAAAGTGAACATAAAATAGCAGATTTTACATAGAAACTCTTGAATTTGAATTATATAGCCCTGATTAAAATCCATTGAAAGGCTCCCATTGACTTGAATGGACTTTGGATCAGAATTTGGAGTCAGGATTTCACTCTTAAGTAAATGGGAGTTTTGCCATGGATTTTGCTGAAGCCAGGAATTTATACTAAATGGGCAGTATGTAAAATCTTATCTGTCCTTTACTACTTTAAAGGAGCTATACTTTGAAATATTTCCATCTGTTTTTCAATCTTTGGAATTGTCTATGTATAAGTCATTGCAGAATTTAGCCCTTTGTGTTTTCTTAGAACAAAATTCAGTCATGTAAGTACTTTCCATTTATTCACATTTAAAAACTTATTCCAAGCTGTATACTAATTTTAAAAGCACACAGTTTTCAAAAGTGCCTACGTGATTTTTCATAGATTCACACTGTTTAATGCCAGATGGGACTATTAGATCATCTTGTCTGACTTTCTGTATATCACAAGCCACTAAATTTCACCCAGTTGCCACTGTATTGAGCCTAACAACTTGAGTTTGACTAAAGCATATACAGAAAGTCATCCAGTCTTGATCTGAAGAGATCAAAAGGTGGAGACTCTACCATTTCTCTTGATAGTTGGTTCCCATGTTTAATCATCTTCACGCTTCAAAAATTGTGACTTATTTGGTCTGGTTTCAGCTTTCAGCCACTGGTTCTTATTATGCCTTTCTCCATTAGATTAAAGAGACCTTTAGTACCTTGCATTCCCACCCCGCCAAGGTATTTACACACTGTAATGATGTAATCTTTCAATCTTTTGGCTAAAATAAACAGATTGAGCTCTTTCTGTACCTCACTGTAAGGCATTTTCTCAAGCCCTCAAATCATTTTTATGACTCTTTTCTGCCATCATCCTAGTTTAAATGTGGGCACCATAATTATATGCAATAGTCCAGTATTTATCTCACAGATGGACAGGTACAGAGGTAAAAATGTGATCATCCTACTCACAACTCCCCTATTTATACATCCAAGGATCACATTAGTCCTGTTTGTCACAGTATTGCACTGGAAGCTCACATTCAATTGTTTGTCTATGATGACTCCTAAATCCTTTGAGTCACTATTTTCCAGGATACAGTCCCCTATTCTGTAGATATTGCCTGCATTCCTTGTTCCAGAAGTATAACTTTCCATCTGGCTCTGTTAATATTTATTTTGTCTGAATGGGCCCAGCATACCAAGAGAGCCAGATTGCTCTATTTGACTGCCCTGACATTATTTACCACTCTACCAATCTTTGTGACATTCACAAATTTTTTCAGCAGTCATTTTGTATTTCCAGATCATTGACAAAAATGTTTAGTAGCATTTGGCCTACTACCAGTCCCTATGGAACCTCACTAGAAACACCCCTCTTAGATGAGAATTCCCTATTGACACCGATATTTTGAGATCTCCTATTTAGCTAGTTCTTAATCTTAAAGATGCTTTATTTCTTTTTGATAGTGTTAATTTTTTAATCAGAATGTCATGTAGTACTTAGTCAAATGCCTTACAAAGGTTTAAGGGCTTATCTACACAGGGAAGTGAGTGTGCAGGAAGCTAGGGTCTGAATTTACAGTGCAGTAACTACCCCATACTGACTCCCTGAGTGGACAGCCTTACTGTGCACCACAAGTGACTTTAGATGAATACTTTTTAAAGTGTACAAAGCGAAACCACCCAAGAGCCCTTGTAGTGCATAGTAAGAGTGTCCAAATGGGGAGTTAGTGCAGAGCTGATAATGCATCTCAAAATTCAAACTTCCTGTGCACTCACTTCCCCATGTAGACAAGCACCAAGTTATATTACACAGTTATTTTTATCAACCAAACTTGTAATCTCAAAGAACAAAATTAGGTTTAACAAGACCTACTTCCATAAAATGATGTTGGCTGGCATTAAATTATTTTCCTATCCTTTGACTCTTTATGAATTGAATCCCATATTATCTTTTTCATCACTTTGTGTACTATGGGTGTTGTACCCAGTCACCCTGCTTCACCTTTTTGAATATTGGCATCGCGATCTTCTGGAATTATTCACTACTCCAAGATTTATTAGAAATTAAAATCAGTGGGCCAGAGATTTCCTTAGCCAACTCTTTAGGACTTTTGGGTGCAAGTTGCCTGGGCCCAGTGCATATAAAAATGTTAATCTCTAGAATGTGTTGAACATCCTTGTTTACTAATGGTCCAGAAGGAACATTTTCATTCTCATGTGATTCAAATATATCATCCTACTTCTTTCCAAATACAGATGAACAATATTGTGTCAGCACTTCGAGCCATTTCTGCATCATTATTAACCATTTAACCATCTGCATCTAGCAACGATCTATGCCACTGCTAGGATTTCTTTTCTTCCTAGTATATTTAAAAATGCCTTCCTATTGCCATTAGCCTATGTGCCATGGAGTTTATCTCCCTGTCTGCTCACTGATCCATAGCTTCCCTTATCAATTTTCTACACTTTATAACTTCTAATTTATAAATTGACTACTATCTATTTCTTCTTTTTCCATAAACTACATAAATGCACACACTGAAATTGCTGCATTCATCTCATCCCTGAACCAGAACTTTTAGCCAAGTTACCCTTTTTCTTGATTGTAGAATTATGGATTTTTGAACATCTAATAAACTCTTCTTAAAGAACTCCCAATTTTCATTCACATTTCCATCTAAAATTTTTCTTTGCAATCAATTTTGCTTACAATTTTCTTCATCTTTAGGAACTTAGTCCTTTTGAAGCACCAAGGACATATATTACTGGATAGGATTCTTCTGTTTTTCCATATTCTGTGTAGACACCTCATGATCACTGAGCACGGGGCAATCACCAACTTCTAGTCCAGTGATTCAGAGCCTGTGTCACAAAAATTCTGAAAATTTTACCCAAAATAGATAAGTCCCTAGATATTTGAATGGGTATCCAGATATTATTTAAATTATGCTATTTTTTTCAGTTTGAATAATTAGGATGGAAATATTGTGGGATGTTCTTGCTTTCAAATCAAGCTGAAATGTGCAAGATCAACCTTCCTTGTGGTATTTAAGCATTTCTGTTTCTCTTTTCACCTGCGTCTACATTGCAATCAGGAGTTATGACTTCATAACATATAGGTATGTCTGAGCTAACTTTGATCAGCTTGCTAAAAGTAGCAGTATTTCAGTAGTGGCACAGGTGGTAGCATTGATTATCACCCAACTATAATCCCATCCAGGATCCTGGGTATATACTTTGGCTGGATACCACCCATGCTACTGTAGCTACATGTCTATTTTAAGCAAGCTAACTTGACCAGAGCTCACTCAGATATACTTTCTGATGCAGCCATGGACATGCCACCAGAATACAGCTCTTTAGGAGGCAGATGAATTTTTTTTCCAAATTTGAAAAAGATATTTAGTTTTGTTCAACCATTGGGGAAAAAGTTGTCTATTTTCATCTTATTTGAACCATTATTACTCATACTTATTAAAAATCCACCTTCTTTTGTGTATCACAAATATCTTAGCCCTAAAGAAAGCCCTCAAGGGATCATTACAAAATGTGGGAAAGGAAGTATAATCAAAATATTGTTGATAGAAATGGACAGAAACTAGATCGTGGTCCTACCCTGCAAAATCATGAAGAAGAAAAGCACTTGTCTCCTGAGCACAAAATTAAAACCAAAACTAATAGTTTGACAGAGAATGTCTCTCTGTTTCAATAATGAATCCTCAATCACCTAATCCTAAATCACCTAATTTTTTGTTCATCAGCTTCAGACTGCTTTTTGTTTGTCACTATCTTCTACCCCTGCAACTTCTAAATGGTAATCTCAACCCAAACATGAAATGTATCCAAGAAAATAAATAAACCAGCCAACCACAGGATAATATGATTTTGCATTTTATTTTGTAAGTGGATACTTAGAACCACAATAATCCAAATCTTCAGTATACATCACTTGATTAATATTTAGAAAGCAAGAACAACAAATAAAACCCCTGAAATTAATACCAAACCTCACAAAATTCTTAGCCATGCACTCCTTGTATTGCACTGGTTATTGTAGAGTGCCTGAAGATATAATTATGAGAACAAAGATGGCACCAATTCCTGAATGGATTTTCCAAGTTTCAGTGTATTTTTAATTACAAAAGTCTGGAAACCATAACTGACAGATAGGACTACAGGACTCTGAACTTCAATACAAAGAGATTCTAACCCTCCACCATATTTGTAGGGTCTCTTATGCAGTGATCATTTCAAACTGAAATATCCTTGTTTCAAATGTATCTCTTCATTTCATTTACTTTACAAACCATAATATATTTCAAGAAGGACTTTGGAAGTTTATAGAACAAAATAATAACTGAATCACATTCAAAGCCAAATTAAAACTAGCCAAAGAAATAAATACTATCATACCAGACAATAAATATTTTGCTGTCAGAAATCAAAACTGGATTAGAATATATTCTAGAGAGTTTAAAGTGTGACAGGGTCAGGCCAGATGGCTACAGGAGAATGATCCTATTGGGATCCAGGAAGTGGGCAGGCGAAGCCCACTGCTAAAGGATCCCTCCCTAGCCTAAGAGGGGGATCCACAGGACCTGGAAACCAAATGATTACGGAGGACAACTAATGAAATAACAGGGAGAGCAGTATGGTTAAAGAGTCGCTGCAGGAGAGTGATAGAAGGCAGATATATTAGCCCCAGGTTAAGTAAGTCCCTTTTCCCTGGATAAGGTAACAGGGAAGGTTCCAGAACAATCAGGAACTTTCTACAATCAATTAAGACAGGGAGGCCAATCAGGGTACCTGGGTTTTAAAAGGAGCTCACTGCAGTTTGTGGCATGCATGTGAGGTGCTGGGAGCAAGAGGTGCAAGAAGCTGAGAGTGAGAAGGCATACTACTGGAAGACTGAGAAGTACAGGCATTATCAGATATCAGGAGGAAGGTTCTATGGTGAGAATAAAGAATGTGTTGGGAGGAGGCCATGGGGAAGTAGCCCAGGGAATTGTAGCTGTCACACAGCTGTTCCAGGAGCCACTGTAGACTGCTGCAATCCACAGGGCCCAGGGCTGGAACCCAGAGTAGAGGGTGGGACCAGTTCCCCCCATCCCTCCAATTCCCTACTTGATACCGAAGGAGTTGACCTGGACTACGGGTTCCACCAGAGGGGAAGGTCTCTGGCCTGTTCCCCAATTCACTAGGTGGATCAGCAAAGACTGTGGGGATTATTGTCCTTCCTTTCCCCATGCTGGCCAGTGATGAGGCTAACTGAGTGAACGGCAGATTTGAGCCACAAAAGTGACCAAACCGAGGGCTGCTGTGAACCTCTGAGGTCAGCAAATCCGTCAATAAGCACAGGACCCACTAAGGCAGAGGAGGAACTTTGTTACAATAGTTGTGCAATTTATATCATCAATCTTGGAATTATTTCCACGACTATGAAAACATTGGTGTACATTAAAAAAAAAAAACACACCATAATCCTAGCTGTTCCGGTCTTTTATAATCTCAGATGTTCACTCTGTCTTGCTGCATTTCTGAACTGCAGATCTGATTTGCTTTTACATGCAGAGTCTGAGTTAAGAATTGATGTAGTCTACAGATCAGAGATTAGAATTTAGTTTATGCATTTAAGAAATTACAGAAAAGCAGCTAACATACCACACAATTATTGTAAATGCATTAGTCATCTCCACAGTAGATGTGGTACATGTCAAATACAAATTTATTTTTAAAATATTACAAATAAGTCTTAAGAATTTCAGCTCTAACAATTAAGAATTTCTGGCAGGAACATCTGTTTTACAGTTCTACTGTAAAAGTTAAATTTATCATGTAGGTTTGAAACATATATTTTGTTTTTATTAGATTAATAGTATATTGCCATCACCACGTCAAAATTAATGGCTTTTTAATGATAGTCCTTGCACATCATGATTCACTAGAAATAAGTGGGGTGGGGGTAAATGTGTTGCTTTAGTTCAAGTTTAATAAGACAAAACTTTCAATGATGTGTAATAAAATGATTAAAAGGAATAAATATTTTTGTGCTTCTCAAAGAAAAATAAAAGTAAGTTACAGAAACAATACATTATTGTATCAGCAATTTCTAAGGGCCCTTTCTACTATAGTACAAAGGAAGGCCCTTCATTTTCAGTTTTTGTTTAAAATTTCCCAGGAATTTATCAGTGTTTATTACAAAAACATTAAACATGGGTGAGACTCTCAGAAAAAAAAATAACTTCAGTTTTCTGGGAAATTATCAGGGTACAGGAAGACAGAAAGAAACCATCAAATAGAGAAAGGTAAGTGCATTGAAAGTAAAAGCAGTTTAATGCTGCGGTTTATTTCATGAATAGTACGTTAATGGAATGTATGCGTGCACGTGCACAGGTGTATTTCCCACTACATTGTCTTACTTTGACAGCTTCACATCTACATGTAGACTAACTTATTAAACTATACACATCTATATATTAAACTATACACACTACTGTAATGTATTGGATGTTCTTAACATAATCACTTACTTGAGTGGTCCAATATTTGGGGGGGGGAAATAATTGGTAAAAAACAAATAACAGCTTTTGTAAAACCCAGGAAATTTTTGGCACCCAACTCCCTCCTCTCCCTGCAACAAACCATGGTAAAACTGCAAACAAAGGGCCTTAAGTCTAAGAACTCGGTTGGTAATAAGCTTTTCATCATAACATATAATTGAAAATACAGAAAAAATATATAGAAAAAATAAATCAAGAAGTATGTATGATCCTTGTTTTACCATGTGATTTTATTTACCTAAAACTATCCTTACTTTCCTCATTCCCTCGTTTGCTCTCTCAACTGTCATGCCACATATCTTGCCCATATGCTCAGGGTTTAGCTGATTGCCATATTTGGGGTCGGGAAGGAATTTTCCTCCAGGGCAGATTGGAGAGGCCCTGGAGGTTTTTTGCCTTCCTCTGTATCATGGGCATGGGTCACTTGAGGGAGGCTTCTCTGCTCCTTGAAGTCTTTAAACCATGATTTAAGGACTTCAATAGCTCAGACGTAGGTGAGGTTTTTCGTAGGAGTGGGTGGGTGAGATTCTGTGGCCTGCGTTGTGCAGGAGATCGGACTAGATGATCAGAATGGTCCCTTCTGACCTTAGTATCTATGAATCTATGAATCTATATATCTAAATTCTAGATTGTACACCAGGCCCTTTTGAGAAGAGGTTAGTCTCACTATTTGCTATGTGAAGTATGTAGCAAACCTTTTTGTGTGGCACAAATAAAAACAGAGCAATGATGCTCATGCTATTTTTGTCAGAAAAACTCCCCAAAGCACCAAGTAGCAAGCAATGAAATATTAGGAAGTGCAATGGATTATTTGCATGAGACATTTAACATGCTACTTCTGGTTGAAAATGTACAAGTGTGAAAACAAGTGGTGATGGTATCTCTCAGAGGGAATTTAAGACTGGGAGATAGGTGGTTCCTAAGTTACACTGCCATCCTCTAAAATGACTAGCACTAATACTTTTTACTCATACAGAATTAATAGCATTTAATCATGAAGTAGGTAAACATTCTCTTCATTTCACACATAGAGGAAGTGAGCTATGGCCAAGGTCACATAGAAAGCCAGTATCAGAACTTGGAATGGAATACAGATTTCCTGGATCCAGACACAAGTGAAATTCATTAAATCATATTGTTCTTGCACAGGCAAGCAATTTAACTTCTGAGACAAATTCGGTCCTCAGTTATTACAGATTTACATTGATATAACTGCATTGATTTATTTAGGTATTACATTTGTGCAGCTGAGAACAAAATTTGGCTTTCTATGTCTGTCTCAGATCAATCTGTAAAATGATGGTAATACTTAACTATAGTCTATACATAGACATTAACATGGTATATCCTGTTTATTTGCAGATTTCATTTACTGCATTATGGTGGGAATCACCAAGTGGCACTGTTATATGTAGTCTTACAAAGTTATTTTTTGGTGTGCAAGCAGTCTTTTGGGAAAAAATGCTTACGTTGCTAGTATTGTGATGATGCTTTTGCAAACAGCAAGAGTTTGTTCTCAATCTTAATTGTTCTAGAATAGTTTTTGACACACTAATTGTTTGAGTAGGCCTTTGAAATTTAGGAAGAAAGCTGTTGGAGCTAGATCAGTGCATTTTGTTTGCCACATTCAAGCTAACTGAGTTGCAAACTATTAAAAATTGCCATTTCCCGTCTATTTGTGTTCCTCAGGAAAACACTGACAATTCTTTAAAATAAGGACTGAACATGAGCATTCTAAAAAACCAAGCCCACACACCACTGCCAAAGCAGCACCACCACCAATACACTACGCTGCAGTGAACTGTAAACAGGGAACTGCTGGAGCTGCTGTAGTGGTGGTTGGGCAGGAAAGGCACCCTCATGTCCCTCTCTCAGACCAGGCACATGGCCTCCATATCTCATTTTGCTTTAGGGGTCACCACAAGGGGCAAGAACTCCCCAACTTCTGGAAGAAGAGGAGCATGGAGAGAGAGTCAGGCCAGGCTTCTCCCATCAATCCTTCAGATCTAGCATATGGTACCAGTGGTCCATACATCCTCCAGGATAACAGTTCTTCCCTGTTAACAGTTGTCATAAATATAAAGGGAAGGGTAAACACCTTTAAAATCCCTCCTGGCCAGAGGAAAAATCCTTTCACCTGTAAAGGGTTAAGAAGCTAGGATAACCTCGCTGGCACCTGACCACAATGACCAATGAGGAGACAAGATACCTTCAAAGCTGGAGGGAAAAACAAAGGGTCTGTCTGTCTGTGTGATGCTTTTGCCGGGGACAGAACAGGAATGGAGTCTTAGAATTTAGTAAGTAATCTAGCTAGATATGCGTTAGATTATGATTTCTTTAAATGGCTGAGAAATTAGACTGTGCTGAATAGAATGAATATTCTTGTCTTTGTGTATTTCTTGTAATTTAAGGTTTTGCCAAGAGGATTCTATATGTTTTGAATCTAATTACCCTGTAAGGTATTTACCATCCTGATTTTACAGAGGTGATTCTTTTTACCTTTTCTTGTATTAAAATTCTTCTTGCAAGAAATTGAATGCTTTTTTCATTGTTCTTAAGATCCAAAGGTTTGGGTCTGTGGTTACCTATGCAAATTGGTGAGGATTTTTATCAAGCCTTCCTCTTCAGGGCGGTGCAAGGTTTTGGTGAGGATTTTGGGGGGAAAGATTTTCCAGACAACTCTTTCTCAAAAAATAAACCCAGACGTTTGGTGGTGGCAGTGGAAGTCAAAGGGCAAAGGGTAAAATAGTTTGTACCTTGGGGAAGTTTTAACCTAAGCTGGTAAAAGTAAGCTTAGGAGGTTTTCATGCAGGTCCCCACATCTGTACCCTAGAGTTCAGAGTGGGGAAGGAACCTTGACAACAGTTAATACATCTAATCCTGTAGTTCAATTGCTAAACGTCTATGCTGCAGTACTGAAAGTTCAAACCCTGATGAGGTCTGATGGTTAAGTGTTGTTGCAGTTGTATCTAACACGGAATTTGTTTTCACTTTTTCCTAAAAACAAAAACATTAAAAAACAGCAGCAAAACCCCTAGGAAATTACACACCAAGATGTTATTTAAAGAATGTTATTTAGGGTGCAAATTAAAACAAATACTCAAAAGTTAGAAAATGCCAGAATTAAGGATGCCTGTACATATGCATTATGATGCAGTCTTTAATTATATGATTACACCCTATTTTTACCACAGGTCTTCTGCTTCATTCAGTGCTCAGGCTGGATTCAATTTAAGGCCATCTATTCATAAGAACTGATATTTGTCTAGATCAGAGGTTCTCAGACTGCAGGGGTATGAGAAGCTTTGGGGAGGGAAACAAACAAGCAAACCAAAAAACTAACTCTGCACATTTTACCCACAGCAATGAATAACTAGCAAAACTGATTCTTCCAGTCAGATATCAGGTCCTCAGATGGTGCTTTGCATTTGACTCTAGATGGTGCCATGCATTTGACAGATTTCTATGAAGCTTGCATGGCATTGTACAATATCGTTGCCATCTGTACATTAATCCATTTGCTACGATGTAGTGTGCACATTTAATAGTAAGCATCAACCACAATCACAATTTTGCTCTTGGTCTTATTACAATGGATCATTGGGTCTGTTTGAATCAATGTCTTGCTGTTTAATATTTAGTGAGAGTTGTGTATTTTTAAAAAATTGGCATATGTACATCTGTGGTGGTGGGGTCGAGGTTGTAAATGAATACAGACGCAAAGAAGGGGGATGCAATCAAATAAATTTGAGAACCACTGGTCTAGATAGCAAAAAACAAGCTTCTCCTGGTATCTTCTACCTTTCTACACCCAGCTGCTTTCCTACTAAAGTCACCTTTCCAAATAGAAATTAATTACTCATTACCTCCTATGGTAGATAGAGTGGCAATACTGTTTGGATGCGGTTGTCCCAAAAGAGGGTATAGAACAACAACTTCTGGATGTAATTTGTTTTATTGTCCTCACATGCTCTTTCCCAAAATTCACTGCATATACCAAGCCTTCAGCTTCTTTCTCCAAAAAGAGGTTTTTTTAAAAAAACAAAAACAAAAAAACTTTAGGTACATTAGTGTCAGAACATGCCTGAAGATAATTTCTTACATAATAAACCTCACACACTATAAGATTCCCACACCAATTCTTCTTCAGAGAAGAAAGATTTCAAAAGAAGGAAAAATTTTCTCTTTGAGATAACTATTAACTTCTTCAGAACCTAAGGTACAGACAGGGCCCTAAACCAAATGGTGTCCAGGCAACGACTGTCTTCATTGCTCCCCCAATCCAATTTGTTAAACTTTTGAATACCTTATTTTTATTGCACTCAGGACTTTGGTGAATAATTTGGATGCATTTTTTTCTTGGTCATATAAGATGATACATTTGCATACTGGGATCTGTAAATCTGTATTTATTCATGCTAACACCTGCCCCTAAATCTGTCCTTGGTTGCAGACTTCCTAGTTTTTCTGCCAGAGTTGGTGACAATGCTATAAACTGTGCAACCTAAACACAGATTGAAAGAGATGTTCCAAAACCCACTCATCATTTCACTTTAACTTTCAATTTTTAAAAAGTGTTCTCTTTGGGCAGGAATTTATCATGCTTACTTTCATTCAAAAGGTATTTTCTGGGGCCAGACTTTGAAATAATTTAGATGAGCTCTGTGTGTGTACATATGCACACACATACATAAATTGCACAGACTTCCACGTTCAAAATATAGCATATGTACTATTTTTGCTATCCACTGACTCATAGAATCATAGGACTGGAAGGAACCTCAAGAGGTCATCTAATCCAGTCTCCTGCACTTATGGGAAGACTGATTATCTAGGCCATCCCTGACATGTTTGTCTAACCTGCTCTTAAAAATCTCCAATGAGGGAGATTCCACAACTTCCCCAGGCAATTTATTCCAGTGCTTAAAGACTTTGGCAGTTAGGAAGTTTTTCCTAATGTCCAACCAAACCTCCCTTGCTGCAATTTAAACCCATTGCTTCTTGTCCTACACTCAGAGGTCAAAGAGAACAATTTTTCTCCCTCCTTTAACAACCTTTTATGTACTTGAAAACTACTATCATGTCCCCCCTCAGTCTTCTTTTCTCCAGACTAAACAAACCCAATTTTTTCAATCTTCCCTCTTAGGTCATGTTTTCTAGACCTTTAATCATTCTTGTTGCTGTTCTCTGGTCTTTCTCCAATTATTCCACATCTTTCCTGAAATGTGGCACACAGAACTGAATACTATACTCCCATTCAGGCCACTATACTGAATACTATACTCCCATTCAGTGCAGAGTAGAAAAATTATTTCTCATGTCTTATTTACAACACTCTTGCTAATAAATCCCAGAACGATGTTTGGGGTTTTTTTGCAACAGTGTTACACTATTGACTTACACTCACATTGTTAAACTTTACTCTTTCCATGCATTTAGTCCTCAAATAAGATAAGTGTCTTTGTGTTGAAGAAACACGATTCAAAATTTGAAAAGTTACAAGTGACTTAAAATTACCTATGGGCTACTCCAAAACGTTAGATGGGAAGTTTCAGTTTCGGGAGAATTTGTAAGACCATCACCAGGAAGTGCCTAGAGTTGTAGCAATATTTGGAAAGCCCTATCAAATATCTGTTTCTGAGTCAAGTTTCAAAATTGAGAAGAAAATCTCATTAGACCAAACATCTTGAGCGGCTGATATTTCCTATTTCCCTTCAGGCTAGAAATACTATAATCAAACCTGGACTCAATAAGAAATAGGAAATAAAGAAGTACTTGGGAATTGGAAATGAAGTTATCTTCAAAGAGTTTTAGTTCAAGCTGTTTCTTAATTTCTCCAGAGTTGCATCTCTCGTCCATAATTAGGATGCAGTAATCCACCTACACCACTATGAGGGAGATTGCATAAGGATAACATTACAAAGCCTATACGCACGATGGAACTTTATGGGAACAAAAAGAAAAAGAAAACAAAAAACACATCCTCTGCCTGAGTAAGAGATCTGATATTTCTGTTGTCTACATTATACTTACACAAAAGTGAGTTTTCTATTTAAAAATTATAATTGTATAGATCCTCCATTATAAAATTAGAAATCTTAAAAACATATGGTATCTTAAATAAGTCTTTACAAAACCCACAATTTCAGTTGTTACATGGGCTAAAATAGACAAAAGTTTAATACAAGTGTTTGAGAAAAATAATCTAGTGTGATTTATTTTAAATGGTGTTAGGATGGGTTTCTTTTAAGACTTAACTTTTGTTTTTAAGGAAAAAAGTTTACTTTTTACTTGGAAGTCAAAACTAAAGGTTTCAAATTTCTATTTATCCTCTCTACATGACAAAGCTATGTGTTCTGCTATATCTTTGGAAAGCATAATGGTTTGAAGCTTCCAGAATAATGTAGATCATTTTACTTGTATAAAAACATTAAAATTTAAACTGATTTATAAATAAAACATTTAAAAATGAGTAGGATTCTTTAAAATATAGTCATGCAGATTTATAAGTAAGACCAACAGAATTAGAGCAAAGGTGCCACCGGAACTCCTTTTCTTTTTGCGAACATACATCTTGTAATTCATTTTTATCTAGTAAAGCAAAACTTGTCTGTTAAATGTTGGGGTTTTTTTTAAGATTATATTTTGAATTTGTACATGTTACAGCACAGTTTTAAATCCTTCCAACATGTATCAGAAATAAGAACAGATGCAAGTGACGGAATACCTGCTCTATAGGTATATAATACATAGTTAGATCATAAATTCCTTGGGCCAGGGTCTGTCTCTTTGTTACATGTTTGTACAGTGTCTAACATAATTGGGCCCTGGCCTATAGGTTCGATTGCAATACAAATAAAACTACTATTATGACATTGAGCTAAGTTTACCTTCCCCAAAGGAAAAATTCAGTAAACCCTATTATGAAAAAAATAAATACAGGAAATGTGTTGGTTAGGGTTTAAAAAGCACCTTTCAGTTATATAGGGTTAAAGAACCCAATCAATAAAAACTGTAGTCTGAACATCAGAGATGTCTCCCTCCACACATAGTACATGGACAACTAAAAGATCCTACTTCAAAATATTTTCATTTTTTAATAAAAAAGGTTCTCTCTCTCTCTCCTCACTGTTGTGTATGAAAACTGCACAAACAAGACAGGAAGAAATTGACTGACTGACTTTAGAAGATAAACTGAGATTGACAGTACACGAAGTGCTGCCAAATACACAAATATAGCAAACTGAAAGCAAAAAAAAAATTCTCCACTCTAAGTTATAGACATCTGACAGAAGGAAATTGATGTAGTCACTTTAACTTGTATTTTAACACAGAAGGACAGACCAGGGCCTTCTCTTTAAAGTGTATAGAACAGGAAAACAGCAGAAAACCCATTTAAATGGAAATTTCTGTAGGGCCTATACAATCACTTTTACCTTACTCCGGGGCTTTCTTAAACAACATTCTGGTTCAGCATCCCATCAGGTCCCCTTTATTAAGCTAGAGCTTAATCTTGTGTCAGGCTAGTAGGGCTGCCCACTTTTCTGTCCTTTAGAACTGGTCCCCCCTTCTCTTACTGAGCTGGAAGGGATATTTCTGTTAACCTTCTCTACATAGCATTGTTAGCAGCTCTTTGAGTTCTATTCTTATTTTCTTTCCAAAGTAGCCATTAATTTTTATTATCAACGTGGACACTTCCTTATTCTGCTCTTGACCCTATCCAAGGGGAAAAGAGAAGCTGTGACATTTAAGATTAACCTCTGCCTTTCTGCTGAATTCAGAAACGAAAATACCAATTCACTCTCTTCATAGAGCCTAAGCAGCTCTCTCTATTGTCATCAGCTATTTGATTAATTTGTCCCTTTCATTCCCATTTAAATGTTGATTACTTTTTAGTCCAAACTTCAAATTTTGAAATTTTTCAAATCAGCACCAACTCTGGTCAGAAAATGTCTCTAGTGTGAAAATTCATATGAGCTCTAATTCAACTGCAAATGCCTACAAACTGTTGTGGTCTCCATAACCAAAAAGAGAATCTTTTATGCAGGATTTTTGACTCGACTATGGATAATTTCTGCTTTCATATACATTCATAAAACCACAGTTAAATGGATACAAATGAAAGCAGTATTTGCTCCAGCTGGATGATAATTTCTAGGATTTCAGAGAGACCTAGGTCAGGGCTGTGTTTAGAAACATAGAAATGATTTGTAAAAGGTATTTAAATTCCTCGTGGGAGGTGCATGCTTTTGACTAACACACTATGCATCTAGGCACTTGTCTACATTTTTAAAAACTAGCCTCTTAGGATATGTCTACACTGCAAAAACAAAAACATGGTAGCAAGTCTCAGATCCCAGGTCTAGAAATTTGGGCCCACATTAGGATGATAAAACTAGCCACATAGATGTTTTGACTTGGGCTAGAACTTGGGGCCCTGCAAGAGAGGTGGGCTTCAGAGCCATGAGCTCCTGTCCAACCCAGAACATCTACATGGCTATGGCTTCAGATCAAAATTTTCAGATTTGAGTGTCTAAAATTAATCTTAATCCATACACAGGTTACTTAATCCATACACAGCCACTTAAACGGGGTGTGGGGGAAGCGTAATTTACTTGGTGGGAGCAATCAATGTTCAACATCTCTGAAAATCATACATAGATCAATTTGTTAAGGTGCTTGGAGTTAGGTATTAAACTTTGGGCAGAATGTTTTAACTTATTGACCTTTCTTAATAGTTAGTGCTGGCACACATTTCTGAATCCTGAAAAGTAGCCATGTCAATCATTTCATTTCCATGTTTTCTAAAGAATTTACTCACTTAATAACACAGGGGGATCCACAGCAAGACTGGATTTAAGGCTGTGTTAAAAAAATGCTGCAGCATTTTAATTCAATCTAAATTAATTCTCTCTCAGCATGTTTGTTCCTTTGTACTTTGCTGGGGTCATATAAATAATATAAATGTTTTCAAATAAAAATATAGTTACTCATGAATCATTATTTTGTTCAGTATTATTTTTGCACAGTCAATTTAATCATCTTTAACGCTGCCTGAAATGCATTATAAAATATTTAGTTCTATCAGACAAATACATTTATCATTGCCAGTAGAGATCCACTGGCTTTCATTTACTGAAACTGAGAAGTCATCTGCTGTTACTACAGTCTCTAGCTAAAAGGATATGAAATGTGGCATGCAGTCAAAATTGCCTCTAAAGAATTTCTGTGCAGGGACTCTTGCTTACCTAGTTCATTGACATTTTGGATATTTAAAAGCTGGTTCAACTGTAGGATTAAATGCCATACAAATGTTGAACAAACTGCACACTAACTGAGATACTGTTTGAAAGGATATCAAAATGCCTGAAATAAACTTGTCTTTCAACTGCTTACTTTAAAATACAAGTTATGATCTACTATTTATATAATATCTAAACTCACCTTTTTCCTGTTCATCTATTCAACAGCAAAAAATCACTGCTGAGGTGATTAAGTACTAAGTAACCATCCTTCTTAGCTGTCAATATATAGTACCGAAAATTTGCACTGACCTTTTATATAGAACTAAGAGCAATTTTACGTAACTCCAGGAAGTTCCACCTTCACATCATGCCTATTTTATTTATCTTTCTCAATATTTCAGACACCGTCGCCGTAAAGATGGTATTTCTCTGAGTGACCTCAGAAAGGATGGTAGGTCAAGCAGCTTTAGGAAATTCTGTACTGCCAGTCTCAGAAGCACCAATTTTAAGAGTGTTTTATAGTCAATCAATAACGTTTAAAATGACAATGTGTAGTTTGACTACCTGACATTGTTTCAATATCAGGTAGTCAAACTACATATTGTCATTTTAAATGCCATTGATTGCCTACAAAACCAAACCTATAAATATCAAGATGTGACAATCACAGAACTAAATACAGGTGAACTGCTATTCACTCTCTCATAATACAAAAACAAGGGGGGACTCAATGAAACTGAATGGCAGAAAATGTAATGATATTCAAGTTTAATGTAAATATTAAACAGAGAAAAGATTTTTCAAAGGGAAACAAAATCTTCAATTTTACAGGCATAAACTAATCTCTAATTACTTGGAATTAGGAGCAATTTACATTAGTTGCCTACTGCAGGGTTTCTTGCACTTCCTTTGAAGCATCTGGCAGTAGCCACTTCTGGTGATGGGACATTCGACTAGACTGACCACTGGTAGGATCCAGAAGGGCATTTCCTAGTATCCATTTTTTTAAAAACCTGATACAGTGTAGATACTGCAAGCAAGACATACGGTCTGCTAGGTTTTATAACATGACTTAAAGACAAATCACCTTATAGTAGATTTTTTCCCCAATCAACATTTTCTAGATGTTATTGTTCTTTATATTTTTCTTTTTCATGGTGCAAAGTACTGTAGAAAAAGGAAAAACAATTAAAAGTCTCTCCTAGAAGTTTTCAGGGTATGTCTACGCTGCAATAAAGTATTTGGCTGGTCTCTGAGTCAGCCGACATGGGCTCATGGGGCTATAAAATTGCAGTATAGATGTTTGAGCTTGGGCTGGGTCCCAGGCTCTGGGACCTCGCATCTTGCAGTGTCCCAGAGTCCAGGCCCCAGCCTGAGTTCAAATGTCTACACTGCAATTTTATTGCCCTGCAGTCCAAACCCCATGAGACGGAGTCAGGTGACACAGGCCAGCCAAATACTTTATTGCAGTGCAGATGTACCCTAAGTATTAATTTATTTTTTAAAAATTAAAAAGTGCTATAGAAAATTTATAAATATTAGTTGAGGGATAATTTGGACCATTATAAATAAGGATTTAGGAACTTTTTTAAAAAGTGGGTATTATGCGTGTATAATGTGTAACAAGTACAGTGGCTGATTTTTTAAAACCAGACTGTAATGGCTCCAGCTATAGTAAAAAAATTATATTTAATGCGGTTTAAAATGCAGATCACTACCCAACAGACAACCACTCCATCTATCAAAATAACATGATTTTGCACAATAAACATAAAAATTTCATCCTGAAAGAAATAAAATCCTGAAAATAAAGGGTTTATAATGGTAATATGGAAAGACCTGCTTTCAGTACCACCCACAGGAACCTGTATTACACTTACTTAAATATAATATATCAAACAAACCAACCATAGATATGGGAGAATTATCTGACATTTATTGGACTTTCAAAAGCCTTTGCGCTAGTCTACACAAGAAGTGCTACATCAGTGCGGCTGCATTAGTATCACATCTGGTGAAGATGCTCTGTGCAGATGGGAGAGAGCTCTCCCATCAGCATAATAAAATCACCTCTACAAGAGGTTGTAGCTATGCTGGCTTATTCACATCCCTGAGCAACATAAATTATACTGAAGTAAATGGTAGTGTGGACTAGAGAAAGCCCCTTAACAAGAAGAAATTAAGGAAACTAAGGTGCTAATCCTGCAAGGAGAACCCAGTCAGTTCACCCTTACATGTCAGTAACTTCAGTGGGGATTCATACATGCTTAAGGAACGTTGGACAGAAAACAGCAGAATAAAGGCAATGGACTTTGAGAAGGCAGACTCAACAAACCAAGAGAGCTGGTAGGCAAGATTGCATGGGAAGCAAGTCTAAGAGGGAAAAAAGTTCAAGAGAGTTGACAGTTTTTAAAGAGACATTATTAAGGACACAAGAGCAAAAAATCCCAATGCATAGGAAAAATAGGAAATGTGGTAAGAGATGACCCTGCCTTACCCAAGAGATCTTCAATGACCTGAAACTCAAAAAGAGTTACACAAGAAGTGGAAACTAGGTCAAGTGACAAATGATGAATATAAAACCACCACCACAAGCATGTAGATACAGAATTGGAAAGGCCAAGACATAAAAAGAAATTAAACTAGCTAGGGGCATAAAAGTAACAAGAAATATTTTACAAATATGTTAGAAACAAAAGGAAGACCAAGGACAATGACAAGAGAGGTCCATTATTCAATGAGGAGGGAAAGACAATAATAAAAAAACACAGCAATGGCTGAAGTGTTAAATGCTTTTGTTTCAGTTTTTCACCAAAATGGTCATCAGTGATTGGACGTTCACTAACACATTTAACATCAGTGAAAATGAGATAGAACCAGCGGCTAAAATAGGGAAAGAACAAGATGAGACTTATGTAGATAAGTTTCATATCTTCAAGTGGGCAGGTTCTGATGAAATACATCCTAGATATATGAGGAACTGGATGAGGAAATCTCTGAGCCATTAGCAATTATCTTTGAGATGGGGAGATTGCAGAAGACTGGAAAAGGGTAAATATAGTACCTATCTATAAAAAGAGGGAATAAGGACAACACAGGGATTATAGACCAGTCAGTTTAACTATGGTACCCAGAAAGATAATGAAGCAAATAATCAATTTGCAAGCACACAGAAAATAAAGCAATAAGTAACAGCTGGGGACCAGGTGAAAGAAAAGGTATTTCAACTTCTTTGTGGAACAAAATACCTCTTCTCTGCCAACTTCAACACTGATGCTGTGGTGGTTGGTGCCTGCCAGAGCATCTTGGAAAGCTCAAGGATGGCCTCATAAATTTTCAGCAATACTCTGCTCAGGCCCAAGCTGTGCAGGATGTTCAGCAGCCTGTGCAGAACCTCCTGGATCCTGTTCCAGGGGCATTTTCAAGGCCTCTGCCACCCTGAAAACCAAGATCTGAAAGCCCTTATCGTCATCCAGGCATGGAGGGAAAGCCAGAGAGGACAATGACAAGCTCACTGGTGCACTGTCTTCTGGCTTAGACTTGTCCTTCCATTCTGAGGGTTTTCATAGCTCCAGGAAAGACTGTGGAGATCCTTCCTTCCACCAGAGAGCCTTGCGCTTCTGAGGCTCCCTGGCCCCATAGTATGGGTACGCTGGTCCATAGGCTCATCAATCTTTTGGGCCCCAATATTGGCACTGATTGGTGCATGTCCCCAAGGTGATGGGTACGAGCATGTTTAGTGTGGTTACTCCCTCAGACAGGAGTACTGCAACATGCTGGATGCTCTATCCAGACTCGACACTCCTCATGAAGGTCCCCTCAGAGATAGATCTCCTTGACCCTGGTATCCCCCTTCTGAGTCTGAAGATTCAAAGCCCAAGTGGTACAGGGAAGCTCCCAATCCCAAAGGAGGTGGTGACCCTCCTCTACTCATCGACAGTAGCAGCAAAATTTGGGCCCTTCCCCCAGCTTGATGAGGGATTCACCAATTGGTTCCACAGCAAGGTTGGTGTTGACTGGTATCCTGTTGCCAGGCATAGTCACCATTACTGTTTGGGGACCCATGACAAGACCTTGTAGTTTGATCTTTCACTTTTCCATATCAATCAAATGGGGGCTTCAGAGTAGCAGCCGTGTTAGTCTGTATTCACAAAAAGAAAAGGAGTACTTGTGGCACCTTAGAGACTAACAAATTTATTTGAGCATAAGCTTTCGTGAGCTATAGCTCACTTCATCGGATGCATTCAGTGGAAAATACAGTGGGGAGATTTATATACATAGAGAACATGAATATAAATCTCCCCACTGTATTTTCCACTGAATGCATCCGATGAAGTGAGCTGTAGCTCACGAAAGCTTATGCTCAAATAAATTTGTTAGTCTCTAAGGTGCCACAAGTACTCCTTTTCTTTTTGCAAATGGGGGCTGCAATTTATACCACTATAAATTTCAATGTCCAGCTGTTAGAATAATATATGCTTAGCTCCAGACCAATACATTATTACTGCCAAATGCTATTTGTCATTTCAGATCTTAAATTCTTTGTGATATTAATTATTTATAAGGCAAAGCCAACTTATCCTTACAATGTAAAATAGGAAAACAAAGTTGCCTTTGATATATATTTTTTGAAATGTAAAATGTCATAAAACTTCAAATCAGGTACCTTTCCAGTTTAAACCCTTTGAATCAGATACATTTAGCAGAAATGATTTTGGACACTGCTTTGTGTAGTTCAGTGTAAATAAATCACCACTTATTCATTAGGTAAATCCAGAAACTTTGCATTAAAGTGGATGTTTACAGTGGGCATCTACGTGATAAATCTCACATTTGATTCAGTCCCATTTTTCAAGTGCCATTAATTTTAATCAGTAATTATCACAAACTATAGTGGAACTTTCTTGAAGAGAATAATGCATTGCATTTGCATCTCTACCACAGACTTAAAAAAAGAAATCCTTTCAGGACCAAGGTGACAAGGCATCAGAATTCTCTGTATAGGACATAAGGATGACATGATTTTAATTAGAAATGGCTAGGGTTTGTAAGCTATTTGACATTTTAAACCTTGATGGATATGGCCTGCAAAAATTAAAATCAGCCTGGCTGGTACAGTAGGCCAGGTGTCAGGTTAAAGTTTAAACTGTTCTAGAAAATGTTTCTCAGTTTAAATAATCAGATGCATAATTAAAAAAATAGTCTACCCAGCAAGGTGTATATTAAACTTAACATTTTTAACAGCAATTATAATCTAGAAATATATTTTAAAGCTAGCAAGTTTTAAAAAGTATATACACATACACAAGCATATATATACATATGAGCTGTAGCTCACGAAAGCTTATGCTCTAATAAATTTGTTAGTCTCTAAGGTGCCACAAGTACTCCTTTTCTTTATACACAAGCAAGTTACTCTATTTTGTTTACTTTCCTAAGTATACTTAGGCCCTAAACATAGAAATGGGTATTATGTGCCAATTTATCCCCTTTTCTGGAAAAAAGTGCATAGGGTAAAAATATGTTTAAAATGTACTCTAAAATAAGGCAATATAAAATGTACCCTAGCATCCCATCAAATCTAGGTAACCTTATAACATGAGCCTTAAACTGTGTCTTTGTTTCAGTGGGTGGGGAAGATTCAAGTAACATTTAGTTAAACACTATACACACACCTGCATTTATGGCTCTTGGAGGCATAAACCAGAGTGGATGTAGCCGGGCGCAGACTCACCAGCAGTGCCTCCTGCTGGTCATCTCAGGGAATTAGTGTTCCACCATCCGGAGTGCCCTCTTCAGCCGGTGTCTCACGTTGCTGCTGGATCCCATGTCCCTCCCAGGACCCCGGTGCCTCTTTAACTGAGTGCTGCCCCCTGGCAGTACCCCCCCAGTTCTGGGTCTCCCCCTCCAAGGGGAACCCCCACTCACTATCCCCACCTCGCCTCAGTCCTAGGCTACTGCCAGTCACCAGCTAGCCTCCGCTCCCTGCGGCAGACTGTAGTATAAGCCACTCATCACAGGTGAGAGGGTTTGGATCTGCTGCCTCTGCCTACCCGTGGCTGCCCCTGCAACTCCCATACCTAATAGGCCTTCCCAGGCCCAGCATGGGGCTTTCCTAGGCCTGAGCTCCCCAGCTCCCTTGGCCTTTCCCCAGCCCTGCTCCAAACTAGGTCCTCTATTCAGATCTCTGCAGCCAGGTCGGTCGGTCGGTCCCTCCCACCCAGGGCGAGAGAGAGAGAGAGAGAGTCTTTCTGCTCCTGGCTTCCCTTGCTTTTATAAGGCCGCTGGATGTGTTTGGGGCGTGTTCCCTAGCTGCGGCTACTCTGCCAATCAGCCCAGCTTTTCCCGTGCCCCAGCCCTCTCCCAGGGCTGTTTTAGGCCCTTCAAGGAAGGAGCAGGTGGCCACCCCGCTACAGTGGACCATATGTAACCATGTCAATGCGGTCTGATTTCAGAGATTCCTGTTATGCTGGAGGCAGAAGTACAGTAGAAGAGGGCAAAAAGAAAAGGAGTACTTGTGGCACCTTAGAGACTAACAAATTTATTAGAGCATAAGCTTTCGTGAGCTACAGCTCACTTCATCGGATGCATTTGGTGGAAAAAACAGAGGAGAGATTTATATACACACACACAGAGAACATGAAACAATGGGTTTATCATACACACTGTAAGGAGAGTGATCACTTAAGATAAGCCATCACCAACAGCAGGGGGGGAAGGAGGAAACCTTTCATGGTGACAAGCAGGTAGGCTAATTCCAGCAGTTAACAAGAATATCAGAGGAACAGTGGGGGGTGGGGTGGGAGGGAGAAATACCATGGGGAAATAGTTTTACTTTGTGTAATGACTCATCCATTCCCAGTCTCTATTCAAGCCTAAGTTAATTGTATCCAGTTTGCAAATTAATGAAGAGGGCAGTAAACAAAGCAGGCAATATATGCTAGCTGGCTACATATGTATGTACAGATAATGAGCCTGCTTCTCCACTTCCTTGCACATCTTGGAATTGTTTACGTCTGTTCAAAGTGGATGTAAAACACCGATTCTGATCTGATAGCATTTTATAACCACTTTGCACAATTTAAATGACTGCTCAAGAAACCGCATATTCTCCATCAGTCCCCTCACCTTTAGCATTTTATGTGGATCACTTCTTTTTCCAGTGCTATTCCTCATCTACATGTGACCACTAGGACTACTGATGTCACTTAAATGACTCAAATGCCAATGGTAAGGAGAGGACTCACAGCTCTGTCTGTCCCTCACACTATGACAATGTCATTTTCACCCAGCTAAGTGAGTGTATGGCTGAGATCAACACATTGATGAACAAGAGCTGGTTGATGTCAAACCCTAGCAAGAAAGGAATTATGCCATGAACCTGATGAAGACACTTTGGAATAAGTATAGCTGTGGTGCAGGCTCTTCCAGCTGAAGACTTAGCTGCAACTGGTCAAGCCAGTCCACAGTTTCAGAGTTCTTCCGGCTTCCTCGGTGGCAATGAGTAGTTTGCACATAGTATCATCTATGAGGATTGTGTTTTCCTCTTTCTGATTGTCCAGAAGACTGCACTACACTACGATGACCTGGCTTTAATTCACATTACTTCCTGAACGGGCTTAAAAAAAATCAACACTGAGCAATTGACAAATAGTAGAGAGTGCAGTGCTCCACCTCAGCAACCCAGGCTACCAAAAGCAGTCTCCAGTTGCTGGAAGTTGAAACTAAATTAGACAAATTCAAACTGAAAATAAGGTGAACATTTTAAAGGCGGAGGGTAATTAACTGTTGGAATAACTCAGCAACAAAGACATGGATTCTCCATGACTTGAAATCTTTAAATCAAGATTGCATTTTTTTTCTATACATTGTTCTATAATTCAACCAGAAGCTACTGAATTACAGGAATTACTGGGTGAAATGTTATGGCCTATGTTTCTGTGTCCCAACACAGGCAGTCAAGAGTCAGAGTAGGGGCAAACCTGAGGCAGGGAGTAGAGGTGGAATGTGTAGTCAGGTTCTAGGCCAGGGTTAATACCAAGGATCAGAATCTGTGTGAGGCTTCAGAATCTGAGTCTGAAGACAAAGTCCAAATCAAGCTGACGTTGAAGCCAGGAGTTCACAAGGAATAGTCATCATGACAGCTACAGAGAATCCATGCTGTTGCCTGGACACTTCCTGGAACAGCCATTTGGTTTATAGGGTGGGGAGCCAATCAGGAGTCATTGGAACTGCTGTTTGTCAGGCCCCTTGAGACAGGACTTCTCATAGTCTGTGACCAAAAAAGATCATGGGTAGTGGAGTGCAAACTGATTACAGCTGTTCCTAGGTGGCAGCATGGCGCTGTCAGCTACTTGGCAGTTTTGCAGGTCTGCATTCTTGACCCACAAGGATAGTGCCTGGACTTTCCATACTGGGTTCTCTTTCCAGTTCCACATGAAGTGACCTTGTGCAGGCACTCAATTACCTTGTCATCTTGGGGAGAAAGTGTCTAATACTTCTCTTCTTTCTAGGGCTGTATGTTATACACGAGGTCAGACTAGATCAGGCGTGGGCAAACTATTTGGCCTGAGGGCCACATCGGGGTTGTGAAACGGTATGGAGGGCCGGGTAAGGAAGGCTGTGTCTCAAACAACCTGGCCCCGCCCCCGATCCGCCCCTTCCCACTTCCTGCCCCCAACTGCCCCCATCAGAACTCCCAACCCATCCAACTCCCCCTGCTCCTTGTCTCCTGACCCCCCTCTCCTGGGACCCCCCACTCCTAACCAGCCCCCTGGGACCCCACCCCTTATTTACCTCCCCCGTTCCCTGTCTCCTGACCACCCCCATCCCCAAACCTTCGCCCCATCCAAATGCCCCCATCCCCGACTTCACCTGGGACCTCCTGCCCCTTATCCAACCTCCCCTACTCCCGCCCCCTTACCATGCTGCTCAGAGCGGCAGGACAGACTTATTGGAAAGCCTGGGAAGTGCGCGGGCACAAGCCGCGCTGTCCGCACGGCGGCATCACTTTAGGGAAGGGGGACTCCAGGGGAGGGGCCGGGAGCTCAGGGGCCGGACAGGATGGTCCTCTGGGCCATAGTTTGCCCACCTCTGCACTAGATGATCATAATAGGCCTTAAAAATCTGTGAGAACATCTGACTTGTCTTTACTCACTACAATGTTTTCCAACAGCACACTGTGTCAAGTTTTAGGTCTCGGTTATTATTTTCAAGGCACTTCACACTTTTGGATCAAAATAGCTAAATGATTGCCTCATGCTCTGAGATCATGATTGCTATGGTCAAATGTACTACTCTGGCACAATGGCATTGTCTACCACAAGGGTAAAGCTCATTTGTGAAGGAAGACAGAGCTTTCTGAGAAGCCTGTCCAAGAATGCAAAGCTCACTCCTGTAGGGCTAGCTGAAAGCTTTTCACATAAAATATAGCACACCATAAAAGAAGAAGAATCCAGAGTTTTCCTCTGGGAGGAGTGCAGAGAAAAGAAGGCGGCAGAAACAGGTGGGGAAGAGGAGGGGTGAGAAACGGTGGGGCGGGGGTGGGTCCTTGGGGAAGGGGTGGAGTGGGGGCAGGGCCTGGGTCTGAATGGGGAGTTTGGGGGTCCACAACAAAATTTTAAATCAAAGGGGGGTCCCCAGGTTACTAAAGTTTGAGAACCGCTGCTTTAACTGTTTTTCCTTCTTTTTCTTGTATCTTTAATAAAAGGTTATAAACATTGTAATGGTTGTTGCTACTATGGCACTAAACAGGCCTTGAATTTTGTTTAATTGTTTACTGTTGTGCAGTAACAGGGTCATGTTAACACCTTTTATTCTCTGGGCCTATTTAATAGAAATTAACATAGACCTACGGTTAACTGCAGACCTCCTCTTACCTGTATGAGTACTCTAACGAGGCCTAACTATAACTTTAACTGATAAATAGGATAGACTCCTGTATCCCAGTCTGATCAGAGGATTATTCTGCATGCAAATAATGGGTGGTTGGTAGTTTCTTTCCCCCTCTTTGATTATATGCTAGTCCTTTGCTTGGCCCTTCTCCTTAGCAACGGTTTTGGAGTAAAATTTTCATAGGCTTCTATGTCATTTAGGCATTTAAGTTCCAGTGCCTTTCGATGAGCCTTAGATTCATAACTGCTCAAGTTATTTTAGTTTATCTGCTGGTAAATTCTGTAATCAAGTTCTTTATGAAGCAGGCGTAGCAATCAAAACATTTACATGGAAATTTAAAGAAATAAGTAGTAGACACCTCAAATACCATCCTTTTGCTCAGGAAACAAGCACAACTTGAAACAAATGATCATTTATGGGCTTACTTGCAGCACTAGCACCCCTTAAAGCAGGCTGCAGACAAAGCATAATTGAATAATAATAAAACTTCTGCAATTTCTATAGCACTAAGTTATGGAAAAATAGGAAAAATCCATCTCTAAAGTTTTGATATTTTATTGTATAGGAAAGTTTTGTTAACTAGGAAAAACATTCAAATCAGTTGTTCAATTTTATGTGTCATTAGGAGGATAAAGGGGAAGTTGTTGACCAAACAAAACATCTTTATGGTTTTATATTTGATTTTGCCATTGATAGCTCATGAGTAGTGTATAGTATAACTTTGAACCTTCTTCCAAAAAATATGAATCCACACTGTATGCTCAATCCCATTTATAAGCCTGGGCTCTGCAGATCAGGAGCAGCTCAACACATACCACACCTACAGCTGTGCTTGCCCTTGTTCCAGTCCTTGCTCATTCTAGCCCTTGCTCCAGCTTGCTTCCAGTCCCTGCTCTCCTCTGGCTTCAGGCTTTGGCCCCCACCTCTGCCTTATGACTTTGGTTAGCCCTCTGATTCTGGCACTTGGCTTCTGTCTCTCCAGTACTGATCCCTGGCCGACTCTGGTTTACAACTCCACCCCCAGCTCTGGCATTTGGCTTTTGCTCCTCTGGTACTTGGTTTGTTTCTGGGACTCTATCCACCCTAGACCCAGCTTTAACTTGTGGGCCGAACTCTTACTGTCACCATTGGGTCTGACTGTCCGCGGCCTGGTCAGCAACATTATCAATGAGGAAGAGGAGACAAGACTGAATGCATCCGATGAAGTGAGCTGTAGCTCACAAAAGCTTATCCTCAAATAAATTTGTTAGTCTCTAAGGTGCCACTAGTACTCCTTTTCTTTTTGCGAATACAGACTAACACGGCTGCTACTCTGAAAGATTTCAATAGTCTACAGAGATGAAAGAGCCAAAGATGTGACAAGATCATGGACTTGAGTGCCAGGAACTGTCAGTGGCAACAGAGAAAGAAGGGAGGCATTAGAGGAAAGACAAGGAGTTAAGTTTTTGAAAAGTCAAATTTAAGATGGCAGTAAGGTACCTAAGAAGTCATATCAGATACAGAGGTGGTGTTGGATGAAATGGAAAAGATAGATTTGGGAGTCACTGCATAGAGATGGTAGTTAACAACATGAGAGCAGATGATGTCACCTAGAGAAAGGGAGATGAGGATTAGGGGGCAAAGGATGGAGACTTTTAGATAAGGACTTGTCTTCTTAAATCTTCCCATTATATCCACTTTTCCCATTATATCCATCCTTCATACATCTAGCACTGCTGCTCCCCGAAATCTAAATTTTTAGTTAAATACTGTCCTCCTAAACATAACTCTAACGTCCTCAATGACTCACCCACTTTCTTGACTTGATAATTAACTATCTCTACTATGCTTTATCACTTAGTGACTAATCTCAGACTCAGTATGCACATTCCCTGATTAAATTCAGCAACACTTTACAAAACCCAGGCCACATTATCTATTCTTCACTTGAACAGCTTATATCAACAACTCTGATAATCTTATTCTTTGGCATTCTATTTTGCTCCAACCCCAGTTATATACGTATATTACAGAAAATGATAACACCATTCTTTCAAAAACACTCAAACTTTCTAGAAAGGATTCAGATTCAGCCTTACAAGTCCTCTTTCATGATAAGGAATTCCAACATCAAATAAAATAACGAGTGGGGAAAAATGGATGTGGGGAAGAAGTTCTTTATTGCTCAACACAGTGTCCTGGGAGGACCACCTAGTCCTCCAACAAACCTTCTTCTGATCCAGATAGACACCACTTTATCATTCAGCAACCTCCAAGGCACAAAGTGTTTTCCCATACTTTACAGTACCATTCAATATTTTATCTACCCAACTTCTCTGTCCTATGCTACAAAGCCTTTGCCTCTTTCTTCAGCTCCATGGTATTGTTAATTCATGGCAGCCATCAACACTGCCAAACACTTCAACAACAAGCTTACTTAACCTTCCTCAGCTGAACATCACTAAGATGGATTGGACATCTTCCTGTTTAACAAGAGAAATACCCAGATTTGTATCTTTAGCTCATTCATGGCCTTGTTCTGAGCTCTTTTTAACCTCTTCATAACAAAGCTCTTTATTAATCTTACTGCCTGTTCTCAGTAACTCCATTTATTGTCAGATACCTGCATTTGCTACATCATTAAAAAGCAGGAGGAGAGCCAAGCACTGTTCATTCACGCTGTCATCATTTCGGACCTTAGCCATTGCAAATGCAGTTTGTTAGGCCTCCTAAAGTCACTCATTGTACAGGACTGCTTTAAAACTTCTGTCCAACATCACAGTCCAATCTTGAGTAACCTCTTCTGAGTACTCAATTTAATTCAGATTTTTATCATCTAAACTTAACATATGGGCTTTAGAGGCTAAATATAAAACAAAGAAGAGCAGTCCAGCTTTAGGGCTGGTGGAGCCACTTAATGTTTTATTTTATCCTGTATGACTTATAGATATACCGTGGTTAAAGGTACTAGATTGTATGCTGCTTTCATAGATCTAAAGATAGCAATTGATTCTATTAACTGACAAACTTTGGGTGAAATTAACAAGGACGGGTATCCATCTAAGAATTTTGCATATTTTGGAGGTTCCACACCAGTGTGATATGCTAGTTTAAGAACTGAAATTTAATGAAGAATGAACAAATATTATCCCTATTTCTAGGCAGTACACCAAGAATGCCTTCTAGCACCTCTTCAATGTATATATTAATGATGTGGTGGATGTTTTGAAAGGAAGATAATTTTTCTCTGCTACAAGGTAAGAGTAGATCTATCCTAATATTGTTATATGCCAATGACATGGTTGTTCTATTGCTCATTCCAAAAGGCTGCCACAAGTCACTCTTGTTTTCCTCTTACCATAATGCTTAAGATCTGGTTCTCAGCTATAACACCAAAGTCATGACTTTTTGGGAAGAAATCTCCGCAGATTGAGTGGAAGATAGAAGGCCACCTTGTAGACCAAGACTTTGCTTCTGCTTATTTAGGGATAAAACTTAATCATTCAGGACTCTGATCCCTTTATTATAAAGGCCTAAAACAAAATAACCTTAGCTCTTCTCTGTTTTACCTGCTCATATGGTGAGAACAGAGTAGCCTCAGTGCTAAGAATTTTTAATGCAAAAATATTGCAGATACGCTACAGGGCTGAACTTGGTTTAGGGGCCAAATTTAGCCTTGGGGATTCCTCAAAGTATTTTGAACAGACTTAATTCTTCCAAATTCTATCCAGCTTCGTTTTTACATGCCAACGTGGATGTTTCAGTAAGCAGTAGAGCTTGTGTTGCTTTTTCTTAAATTTTGATCTAAAATCTGTACTCTTCCCAATTATAGATTGCCTTCAGCAGATGAAGGAACAACCTATGTACTTTTTATTTCCATGATATAAGACCCTCCAATTCATTATAGCTAGATTTGCTTTTGCTTTTACTCACTTATTATCAATATCTTTAAATCAACTACTCAGAGAGTGACAGATATTACCAAACAAGAACATCTGGCTATGATTCATGATTCCAAGTTTGCCTTTTGGTTTTCTACTTTGAAAATGGCATATATTTTGAATAAGTTAACACATCTTTATTTACATAAGGAATATACTGTGTTAAGATTCCAAACCAGAGAAACTGCCGTCCATAGATATGGAAAAAGTTCCTTCATGTTTTAGGGCTGGTCTACATTAGAAAATTAGATGGACCCAGCTACATCACTCAGAGGTGTGAAAAATCCATGTGATGTAGTTAAGCTAACTTAAATCCTCATGTAGGCATCATTAGGTTGACAGAAGAATGTTTTCATCAACCTAGCTAGAACCCCTCCCACCAGCACAGATAGTGTCTATGCTGATGTGTTACAGTGGTGCTTCTGTAGCATTTTAAGCATAGAGAAGCCCTTATCTTCTGTCCATGTAAATCTGGAGTGTTCAAAGATCCACCTCATCTTTGGTATTGTAAATTTTTCCAGCTTCTAAGAGCATGCTGGATTTTACTTTTGGAGTATAAAATGAATTTTTATCAGTATCTCAAAAAATAATGTGTTTTTGTTTTTTCTCAATACTTTCTAGTAATCAAATTGATGTAATTTTTGCCCTTTCAGCAGTATGTCAAAGAAAGTATTCTGATGTTCTGACTGATATTTTAATTTGTATGGATGTTGTGGTTTTAGATTGCAAATACAAAGCAAAAAACCATACACAGATATATCAGTCGATTTTAATAAAATTGACTTGACTGCTCATCCATCCACTTCTATAGCTTTCAAATAAGTCACATTCCTCACTATGCTTCCTTATAACTGTAAAATATAATCTCTCTATCTCCACTGTGCCCTTCCTGTTGGAGGATTTTGGCTTCTTCCCAGTTTCTGTTCCACTCCCTCTCCATTCATGGAGGATGGGAATACTAAATTAATTTTGCCTAACTTCACCAGCACTCAAACATTCAGAAGCTTTTCTCCACAGCTACTGAGTTCCGCTTCCATTTAAGAAATACTACTGAAATAAAAAAGGGGAATGGGAGTGGACAAAGTTCTCATGAAAAATATAGACGTGTGTAACACCTTACATTGGTTGTCTACTTGTTCTTATGTAGCTTCAGGGGGTTCTTTCTATCCCTACTAAAGGCTTTGCCTTAGTTAACCAGTTTTAAAAATCAAATCAGCCATGGAATTAGCACAAGGGTTTAATTACATGTAATTGTCCAGTTTGCAATTTAAATTATGTGCACTCAAACTTTATAGCGGCTGGTGTTGGTCAAAAATACAAACAAACAAACAGTTCCAAGAGGCTCACTCCAACCAGCTATATAAATATAGTAACCAAACTCTGAGTCATTGCCTTTTAATCTCTTAAGAATGCCACCTTCTTATACCTAGCCTACAAATAGTAATTGGTTAGACAGTTTTACCAACTCTTCATGTTGTTACAAGTCTACAATTCTGAATTACTCATCCCTACATTTCTATTGGTGCAATGTAGGATATTTGTCGGAGCAAGATATAAAATTTAAATTGTATTCCAGACTATTGCTGAAGTTTTCCTCTTTGCAAATTTTATTTCCGTTGACCAAAAAGAGTTAAAAATTAGGGCTGTCAAGCAATTAAAAAAAGATGTATCTCAATTAATCCCGCAATTAAAAAAAATTAATCACGATTTATCACACTGTTAAACAATAGAATACCATTTATTTTTTTTTAAAATTGGATGTTTACTACATTTTCAAATATATTAATTTCAATTATAACAGAATACAAAGTTGTCATTTTATATTTATTTTTATTACAAATATTTGTACTGTAAAAAAACAAAAATATGTATTTTTCAATTCACCTCATACAAGTATTGTAGTGCAATCTCTTTATCATGAAAGTTGAATTTAGAAATGTAGAATTATGTACAAAAATTCTGCATTCAAAAATAAAACAATGTAAAACTTTAGAGCTTGCAAGTCCACTCAGTCCTACTTCTTGGTCAGCCAATTACTCAGACAAACAAGGTTGGTTATAATTTTCAGGAGATAATGCTGCCTGCTTCTTTTTTACAAAGTCACCTGAAAGTGAGAACGGGGTTCACATGGCATTGTTGTAGCTGGCATTGCAAGATATTTAAGTTCAACTAAACGATTAATACGGTCTTTTCTGCTTCAACCACTATTCCAGAAGACATGCTTCCATGCTGATGATGGGTTCTGCTTGATAGTGATCCAAAGCAGTGTGGACTGATGCATGTACATTTTCATCATCTGAGTCAGATGCCACCAGCAGAAGGTTGATTTTTTTTTTGGTGTTTTGGGTTCTGTATCAAAGTGTTGCTCTTTTAAGACTTCTAAAAGCATGCCCCACACCTCATCCCTCTCAGATTTTGGACGGCACTTCAGATTCTTAAATCTTGGATCGAGTGCTGTAGCTATTTTTAGACATCTCACATCGGTACGTTCTTTGCATTTTGTCAAATCTGCTGTGAAAGTGTTCTTAAAACGAACATGTGCTGGGTCATAACCCAAGACTGCTATAACATGAAATATTACATGTTATAGCAATACAACAGAGCAGGAGACATATAATTCTCCCCCCAAGGAGTACAATCACAAATTTAATTGGTGCATTATTTTTTGAATGAGCATGATCAGCATGGAAGCATGTGCTCTGAAATGGTGGCCAAAGCATGAAGGGACATACAAATGTTTAGCATACCTGGAATGTAAATACCTTGCAACACTGGCTACAAAAGTACCATGTGAACATCTGTTCTCACTTTCAGGTGACATTGTAAATAAGAAGCAGGCAGCAGTATCTCCTGTCAATTTAAAAAAACTTGGCAGAAGATGAAGTAAGACTGAGTGGACTTGTAGGCTCTAAAGTTTTACACTGTTTTGTTTTTGAGTGGAGTTATATAACCAAAAAAATCTGCATTTGTAAGTTACTTTCATGATAAAAATATTGCACTTCAGTACTTGCGTGAGGTGAACTGAAAAATACTATTTCTTTTTTTTTAAACATTTTTACAGTGCATACATTTGAAATAAAAATAACAATATGGAGTGAGCACTGTGCACTTTGTATTCTGTGTTGTTATTGAAATCAATATTGAAAATGTAGAAAAATATCCAAAAATATGTAATAAATTTCAATTGGTATTCTATTGTTATAAGTGCGATTAAGTTTTTTGAGTTAATCGCGTGAGTTAATTGTGATGAATTGATAGCCCTATTAAAAATAGTTGTTTTTTTAAATCACATTTGTGTGTGTGTGTGTGTGTGTGTGTGTGTGTGTGTGTGTGTGAGAGAGAGAGAGAGAGAGAGAGAGAGAGAGTGTGTGTGTGTCAGGGTAAGTCCAGGCAGTACAAAAATATAATTCACTTCCCTCGCAGTTTATAACACTGAACTGGAAGACGTGTAAAAGATTCATTTGAAAACATCTCCAAAGGCTATAACAGACTAATATTTCATCTGCAATTTCATTCAGATTTAAAAATAAGTAAAAGGAGGGATTTCCTTTCAAACGGTACAAAAAGATAGTATGCATCACTGTGGCTCCACAGCCAAATTAATATCATTAACCCTCAGGATTCAGTGATTTAACAGCTTGCTTTCCGTCATGCTAAACCTGCTAGTAAATAACATTTTATTTTGCTGAAAGTAAGACCCATCAAAATTGTATAGCATTTCCAGAGCTGAATATTTAAAGAGAATTTCAATACTGAAATGATAGAGACAGTGCTTTGAAAAGAGTACTGTGCATGCATAAATGAACAAAAAGCACAGAGAAAAGCTAGAAGGGCTAGAATCTGATCTTACTTGCCCTGGTTTTATGTCATTGACTTCAACAGAATTAATCACTACTTCAAGGGAGGGCCATAAGATAAGTAAAACAAAAATTAGGTTTCCACAGTAGAACAACATGTGTTTAAAAATATATATTGTGACGGGGCAAGGCCAGATGGCTATGGAAGAGTAGTCTTATTGGGATCCGGGAAATAGGCGGGCGAAGCTCGTCCACTGCTAAAGGATCCCCCCCAGACTAGAAGGGGGATCCATAGGACCTAGATTCCAAATAATTCCGGGGGACAACTAATGAAATAACAGGGACAGGAGTGTGGTCAAAGGGTCAAACGAAGGGAACCGGACGGGGACACCAAGCAGAGAACCCCGGACAGTGCCCACTGCTCCTAAAAGGCGTCAAGGGAGTCAGAAGACGCCGCCAAGAGGAACTCTGCCTGGATACGTGAACGGATCAAGGATCGGAAATAGGCCCCACAATCACAGGAGACTCCATCGGCCAACGTCCTCACTCTGGTTTTATAGATGGCCATTTTAGCTAGGGCCAGGAGGAGGCTGACCAGGAGATCCCGTGACTTTGTGGGGCCACGGATAGGGAGTGCATAAATAAGAAGGTGCGGGGAATAGTGCAACCAAAAGCGTAATAAAATATTGGTGAGGAGCTGGAATAGGGGCTTCAGCCTGGCACACTCCAGGTATATATGTGTCAGGGTCACAGAAGGGGCAGGTGTCTGGTATTGAAGTGAACCGCACCAAGTAGACACCCGTGCTCACGGCTCTGTGAAGGAGCCGCCAACTGATATCCACGGCGGGCCTTGGGACTAAGGTGGAATATAGGCTGGCACACCGGAGCTCCTCACCCTCCAAAGGTGGCAGGAGGTCCCACCATTTTGTATTGGGGCGGGACAGGAGGGTGAGGGCATGGAGGGTGTGGAGCACGAGCGTGTATAGATGTTTTCTTGGCGCGGTTTGAAAGCAGACCGGCTGCATCTCATGCAGCCGGCTTACAGTGAAAGGGTGAAGGTGTCGGTTGGGTCCACGGGGCAGGGATCCAATTAAAAGGTCCGGCGGGCCTGGGGTAGGGGGTGGGCGGGGTGTGCCCTCGTGCAGGACCCCATCGAGATAAACCCGAGCAGTGGGCGGCAAAGCGGCCTTCACCTCCTGAAGTATGCGCCAGGGAGTACAAGGTCTGGAGAGCCCCATGCGCTGAGCAAGCGTCAGGGGATCCAGCAAGTCTACTCGGTCATAATCCAGGAGGTCTCTGACTCTTGTGACCTCTGCCAGGACAAACCTCTGGCTCACTGAGCGGGACCTGGGGGTTGTGTAGCAGGGGCTCTGTGAGGAGACCTCCCCCTCGGTGGCCGCCACGGATCTGGTCATTGAAAAGAGTTTCCAGGTCCGGAGGAGGTTCTGGTAGAAGACCTGCAGCCCGGAGAGGTCTAGCGGAAGACCTCTTGGATGGAGATAAAGGAGCTGCCAGTTGTATCGGAGCCCTCAGAAGTGGCGCAGGAAGGCGTGCGCCAGTATGCTCCACGCCGGATTACCTGCACCATAAAGGAGCCTCTGCAGGGCCTGGAGGCGGAAGACATGGACCTGAGTAAGTGGACATTTCAGTCTCTGCCCTCCCTCCTCCATGGGTAGATGGAGAACCCCTGCAGGGACCCAGTGCAGTCCTGACCAAAAGAACTCCTGAATTGATGTCCAGAGGTTGGCCAGGAAACCTGGGGCTGGGACCAGGGTGTTGAGCCGGTACCAGAGCATGGACAGAACTAGTTGATTAAACACCAGCACTCTCCCTCGAAGGGAGAGGCACCGGAGTAGTCCTTTCCATTTCTGGAGCCGCTCTGTCAGCCCGCCCTCTAAATTCTGCCAGTTCTCCGGTGGAGAGGGATGCGTGGCAGAAAGGTAAATGCCAAAATAGAGCAGCAGACCCGTGCTCCACCGGATGGCCTGAAGCGCAGGTGGGAGGGAGCTCGCCTGCCACCAGTCCCCTACCACGAAGCCAGAGCTCTTGACCCAGTTGACCCGCGCGGAGGAGGCTGCCAAATAGATGGCCTGGCAAGCCTCCACCCGCGCCAAGTCGCCCGGGTCCTGGACCACAAGGAGCACGTCATCAGCGTACGCCGACAGGACCAGCCGCAGCTCCGGCTCCCGCTGCACTAATCCCGTCAACCTCCTTTGGAAGTGACAAAGGAAGGGCTCGATTGCCAGATCGTACAGCTGGCCCGAGAGGAGGCACCCCTGCCGTACTCCTCGCCCGAAGCTGACCGGTTTGGTCAGGGTCCAGTTGAGCCTGACCAGACACTCTGCAGAGGCGTACAGTGCCCGGAGAAAACCCACAAACTGGGGTCCGAAGCCAAATGCTTGCAGAGTGCTGAGGAGATACCTGTGATCCAAACGCCTTCTCCTGATCTAAGGACAGGAGGCGAACGACAGACCATCCCTACACCCGAGTTCCAAAAGGTCCCGGACCAGATATAGGGTGTCGAAGATGCTGCGGTCCGGGACGGTGTAGGTCTGGCCTGGGTGGACCACGTCCGCCAGCACAGACCCGAGCCTCAGCGAGATTGCTTTTGCCACGACTTTGTAGTCCGTGCTGAGGAGCGAGACGGGACACCAATTTCGTAAATTGCGGAGGTCCCCCTTCTTCGGCAATAAGGCGAGCACGGCTCGCCTGCACGAAAGAGGGAGGACCCCGCTCTGCAAAGACTCAGTCCAGACGGTGACTAGGTCTGGGCCAAGGACGTCTCAGAACACGCGGTAGAACTCCACGGTCAGCCCGTCCACGCCCGGAGATTTATTGGTGGGCATGTGACGGAGGGCTTCAGAGAACTTGGCCAGAGTAAGAGGCAGCTGTAGCCGGTCTCGGTCGTCCTTGCTGACCATAGGGAGCTCTTCCCAGAGTACTCTGCAAGCGTTAGGATCGGTCGGATCCGGGGAGTAAAGGCTTGCATAGAAGGCTCTCGCCCTCCCGCAAATCTCCACCAGATCCGTGAGGGGGGTGCCGTCTTCTGCCAAAAGGCAGATGACATGTTTCTTAGCCCCCCTCTTTTTCTCCAGGGCATAGAAGAAACAGGAGCCGCGATCCATCTCCCGAAGAAGATGGATGAGGGATCAAACAAAGACACCCCGGGCCCAATGGTCTTTGAGGGCCTGGAGCTCCTCCCGCTTTTCCTGGCACGCTCCGCAGAGGGGTGGATTCTCGGGGCTGGCAGCCAGACACCTCTCCAGCTCTAAGACCGCCCGTTCCAACTGCTCTATCGCCGCATCCCTCCGTCGGCTGGCGCCCTGGGTGTAGTCACGGCAGAAGAGCCGGGCGCACACCTTCCCTAGGTCCCACCACCGCCGCGCCGAGGGAAAGGCATGCCGCTGCCCTCGCCAGGCCAGCCAGAACTCCCGGAAGGATGCCATGAAGCCTGCATCCTCCAGCAAGCTGTTGTTGAAATGCCAGTAGACCGGCCCCGGCCTCTCCACACAGAGGGAGGCTGTCACGGTGGCTAAATGATGGTCAGAAAATGGGGCCGGCCGGATGCTGGAGGAGTGGGCTCGTGAAAGATGAAAGCGTGATAAATAAATGTGGTCCAACCAGGAGTGGCTCAACCGATGGGCCTCCACCCGGACAAAGGTGAACGTGGAAGTTCGCCAGAGCCTCGCGAACCAGCTGAGCGGCAGCGAACCAGCGGAGCAGCGGGGACAGCAGAGCAGCTCACAGGAGGAGTTTGCCTGGGACTGGTAAGTATCCGAGTGTGTGTGTTTGCTTGCTGAGGAAGTATCCGAGCGTGTGTTTGCTGGGAGGGCAGGGAGAGAGCCTGAGTGAGTGTCTGATTGGCTGCTAGCCTGCAGGGGGCGGGCATTAGGGTGTCTGTGTGTTTGCGTCAGGGAAGCCTGGCTGTTTGAAAATAGCCAGAGCCTCGCGAACCAGCTGAGCGGCAGCGAACCAGCGGAGCAGCGGGGACAGCAGAGCAGCTCACAGCAGGAGTTTGCCTGGGACTGGTAAGTATCCGAGTGTGTGTGTTTGCTTGCTGAGGAAGTATCCGAGCGTGTGTTTGCTGGGAGGGCAGGGAGAGAGCCTGAGTGAGTGTCTGATTGGCTGCTAGCCTGCAGGGGGCGGGCATTAGGGTGTCTGTGTGTTTGCGTCAGGGAAGCCTGGCTGTTTAAAAATAGCCAGAGCCTCGCGAACCAGCTGAGCAGCGGGGACAGCAGAGCAGCTCACAGCAGGAGTTTGCCTGGGAGTTCGCCTGGAGTGAGCCCAGTGAGGCTTACATCTTGCCAACGTCTCTGAGGAAGCTCATAGTAGGTAGGTGATATGGAAGGGGGGGCTTCAGCTATTGTGACCTGCACTGGATGTGCCATGTTTGTCTTTCTTCCACAGGACAGAAGCGACTTTGTCTGTACAAAGTGCAAGCTGGTCTCCATATTGGAAGAGAAGATTGAAGGTCTGGAGCAACAGGTAACGACCCTGCGTTGTATACGAGAGACTGAGGATTTTCTGGACCAAACTCAGGATAGCCTTCTAGGGGCACAAAGCTCTAAAGATATAGAGCAGGTTGCACAGAGGAGCCAAGAGGCCAGTGAAGAAGCTTGGCAACATGTGACCTCCAGAAGAGGTAAGCGGAATGTCCGGGTTCCAGTAACACAGACACAGGTAACTAACTGCTTTCATGTTCTCTCCACAGGTACCATTGCGGAGAGTGGACCAGATGATATGTCTGGGGGGAGAAAGCAGAAGGAGACCCCGCTGGTTGGGAGGCATGAGATGCGATGTCCTGAGGTTGGGGGTTCCACGACCACCACTCCCAAGAGGAGAAGGCGGGTGGTGGTGGTCGGGGACTCTCTCCTCCGGGGGACTGAGTCATCTATCTGCCGCCCTGACCGGGAAAACCGAGAAGTCTGCTGCTTGCCAGGGGCTAAGATTCGTGATGTGACGGAGAGACTGCCGAGACTCATCAAGCCCTCGGATCGCTACCCCTTCCTGCTTCTCCACGTGGGCACCAATGATACTGCCAAGAATGACCTTGAGCGGATCACTGCGGACTACGTGGCTCTGGGAAGAAGGATAAAGGAGTTGGAGGCGCAAGTGGTGTTCTCGTCCATCCTCCCCGTGGAAGGAAAAGGCCTGGGTAGGGACCGTCGAATCGTGGAGGTCAACGAATGGCTACGCAGGTGGTGTCGGAGAGAAGGCTTTGGATTCTTTGACCATGGGATGGTGTTCCATGAAGGAGGAGTGCTGGGCAGAGACGGGCTCCATCTTACGAAGAGAGGGAAGAACATCTTTGCCAGCAGGCTGGCTAACCTAGTGAGGAGGGCTTTAAACTAGGTTCACCGGGGGAAGGAGACCAAAGCCCTGAGATAAGTGGGAAAGCGGGATACCGGGAGGAAGCACAGGCAGGAATGTCTGAGAGGGGAGGGCTCCTGCCTCATACTGGGAATGAGGGGCGATCAACAGGTTATCTCAAGTGCTTATATACAAATGCACAAAGCCTTGGAAACAAGCAGGGAGAACTGGAGGTCCTAGTGATGTCAAGGAATTATGACGTGATTGGAATAACAGAGACTTGGTGGGATAACTCACATGACTGGAGTACAGTCATGGATGGTTATAAACTGTTCAGGAAGGACAGGCAGGGCAGAAAAGGTGGGGGAGTAGCACTGTATGTAAGGGAGCAGTATGACTGCTCAGAGCTCCGGTACGAAACTGTGGAAAAACCTGAGTGTCTCTGGATTAAGTTTAGAAGTGTGTGCAACAAGAGTGATGTCATGGTGGGAGTCTGCTATAGACCACCGGACCAGGGGGATGAGGTGGATGAGGCTTTCTTCCGGCAACTCACGGAAGCTACTAGATCGCATGCCCTGATTCTCATGGGTGACTTTAATTTTCCTGATATCTGCTGGGAGAGCAATACAGCGGTGCATAGACAATCCAGGAAGTTTTTGGAAAGCGTAGGGGACAATTTCCTGGTGCAAGTGCTAGGGGAGCCAACTAGGGGGAGTGCTTTTCCTCGACCTGCTGCTCACAAACCGGGTAGAATTAGTGGGGGAAGCAAAAGTGGATGGGAATCTGGGAGGCAGTGACCATGAGTTGGTTGAGTTCAGGATCCTGACGCAGGGAAGAAAGGTAAGCAGCAGGATACGGACCCTGGACTTCAGGAAAGCAGACTTTGACTCCCTCAGGGAACAGATGGCCAGGATCCCCTGGGGGACTAACATGAAAGGGAAGGGAGTCCAGGAGAGCTGGCTGTATTTCAAGGAATCCCTGTTGAGGTTACAGGGACAAACCATCCCGATGAGTCGAAAGAATAGTAAATATGGCAGGCGACCAGCTTGGCTTAATGGTGAAATCCTAGCGGATCTTAAACATAAAAAGAAGCTTACAAGAAGTGGAAGGTTGGACATATGACCAGGGAAGAGTATAAAAATATTGCTCGGGCATGTAGGAAAGATATCAGGAGGGCCAAATCGCACCTGGAGCTGCAGCTAGCAAGAGATGTCAAGAGTAACAAGAAGGGTTTCTTCAGGTATGTTGGCAACAAGAAGAAAGCCAAGGAAAGTGTGGGCCCCTTACTGAATGAGGGAGGCAAGCTAGTGACAGAGGATGTGGAAAAAGCTAATGTACTCAATGCTTTTTTTGCCTCTGTTTTCACTAACAAGGTCAGCTCCCAGACTGCTGTGCTGGGCATCACAAAATGGGGAAGAGATGGCCAGCCCTCTGTAGAGATAGAGGTGGTTAGGGACTATTTAGAAAAGCTGGACGTGCACAAGTCCATGGGGCCGGACGAATTGCATCCGAGAGTGCTGAAGGAATTGGCGGCTGTGATTGCAGAGCCCTTGGCCATTATCTTTGAAAACTCGTGGCGAACGGGGGAAGTCCCGGATGACTGGAAAAAGGCTAATGTAGTGCCCATCTTTAAAAAAGGGAAGAAGGAGGATCCTGGGAACTACAGGCCAGTCAGCCTCACCTCAGTCCCTGGAAAAATCATGGAGCAGGTCCTCAAAGAATCAATCCTGAAGCACTTAGAGGAGAGGAAAGTGATCAGGAACAGTCAGCATGGATTCACCAAGGGAAGGTCATGCCTGACTAATCTAATCGCCTTTTATGATGAGATTACTGGTTCTGTGGATGAAGGGAAAGCAGTGGATGTATTGTTTCTTGACTTTAGCAAAGCTTTTGACACGGTCTCCCACAGCATTCTTGTCAGCAAGTTAAGGAAGTATGGGCTGGATGAATGCACTATAAGGTGGGTAGAAAGCTGGCTAGATTGTCGGGCTCAACGGGTAGTGATCAATGGCTCCATGTCTAGTTGGCAGCCGGTGTCAAGTGGAGTGCCCCAGGGGTCGGTCCTGGGGCCCGTTTTGTTCAATATCTTCATAAATGATCTGGAGGATGGTGTGGATTGCACTCTCAGCAAATTTGCGGATGATACTAAACTGGGAGGAGTGGTAGATACGCTGGAGGGGAGGGATAGGATACAGAAGGACCTAGACAAATTGGAGGATTGGGCCAAAAGAAATCTAATGAGGTTCAATAAGGATAAGTGCAGGGTCCTGCACTTAGGATGGAAGAATCCAATGCACCGCTACAGACTAGGGACCGAATGGCTCGGCAGCAGTTCTGCGGAAAAGGACCTAGGGGTGACAGTGGACGAGAAGCTGGATATGAGTCAGCAGTGTGCCTTGTTGCCAAGAAGGCCAATGGCATTTTGGGATGTATAAGTAGGGGCATAGCGAGCAGATCGAGGGACGTGATCGTTCCCCTCTATTCGACACTGGTGAGGCCTCATCTGGAGTACTGTGTCCAGTTTTGGGCCCCACACTACAGGAAGGATGTGGATAAATTGGAAAGAGTACAACGAAGGGCAACGAAAATGATTAGGGGTCTAGAGCACATGACTTATGAGGAGAGGCTGAGGGAGCTGGGATTGTTTAGTCTGCAGAAGAGAAGAATGAGGGGGGATTTGATAGCTGCTTTCAACTACCTGAAAGGGGGTTTCAAAGAGGATGGCTCTAGACTGTTCTCAATGGTAGCAGATGACAGAACGAGGAGTAATGGTCTCAAGTTGCAATGGGGGAGGTTTAGATTGGATATTAGGAAAAACTTTTTCACTAAGAGGGTGGTGAAACACTGGAATGCGTTACCTAGGGAGGTGGTAGAATCTCCTTCCTTAGAGGTTTTTAAGGTCAGGCTTGACAAAGCCCTGGCTGGGATGATTTAACTGGGACTTGGTCCTGCTTTGAGCAGGGGGTTGGACTAGATGACCTTCTGGGGTCCCTTCCAACCCTGATATTCTATGATTCTATGATTCTATGAAGTGTCATCCGGGTGGTGGTCGCGCCAGACGTCCACCAGGGAGTGGTGGTCGACTATTTCCCAGAGGACGGCGGCAGCGGCCGGGCTCTGCTCGGTCCCCGAGCGGTCCCACTCCTCGAGGGTGATGTTAAAGTCCCCTCTTAGGACCAGGCACTCATGAGGATCCAAGGTGCCGAGGAAGGCGGATGCCTGCTGATAGAATTGCAGCCGCTCCGGGCTCGCTGCCGGGGCATAGATGTTGACAAGGTTGACTACGAGCCCCTCCATGTGGACCCGGAGTCGCAGCAGGTGGCCCAGCAGAGCCTCGGTGACCCCCAGCACCTCGGGCCATAGGTCGGGGGAGAACAGGGTCACCACTCCAGCCGTACGAACTGTGAGATGGCTAAAGTAGACCCTGTTCCCCGAATCCAGCTGCCAGCTGTCTTTGGCGGTCGGATCCGTATGGGTCTCTTGCAGGAAAACCACAGAGTGTCCCCCTTCCTGAAGGAGAGCACCTGGGACCTGCGGAGACCCATCCTACAGTCGCGGGTGTTCAATGTTGCGATGGTAAGAGGTGCCATGAGGAGGGCTGGGGGAGATCCTCGCCGGCAGGGATGCTCGTGGCTCCCGATGGGCCGCGCAGCAGTCCGTGACCTACCCCGTAGGTGAGTAAGGAGTCACGGAAGAGGCGGACCCGCTGGTAGGCTGTGGCGCCCTGCCTCCCCGTCCTTTTACCCTCCCCCATGAGGGCCCTTGCGGCCCGGGGGATTTGATGAAAATCCCCCCATCGCTGGAGAGCAAGCTGTACTTTGTTGCGGGAGCCACGGACATCTTCTAAAAACTCCCGCAACTCCTCTCACAGCGCATGGGGGGCTGGGGTTACTGTCTCCTGGTTACTCCCCGATGGGGCCCTTGGTACAGCCCCATGGCCCACCGAGACGGGCAGACAGGGTGCGGACCTCCAACGGGGCTCCTGATGGGTTGGCGTCACTAGGCCCGCCTGGAACCCTGGGGCGATAGGGGGCGGTGGAGGGAGGATAGCAGCCCTTAGTGAGTCGGGACGGGTAAACACAAAGGCTGCTCCCTGGGAGTCATCTGTTGGAAAAGGGAAGGAGACAGCCCCAGGGGTGGAAACAACATCTCGGGAGGTAGACGGGATAGGGACAGGGGCAAGGTTAGAGGCGAGATTCTGGGCAGGGAGAGGGCTCTCAGTGATGCTGGGCGCAAGCTCTATGGTGGATTTGGCAGCCACAGCATCAGGAGGTAGACTCTGTTCTGCAGGGCCCTCTCCCAGGAAGGAGGTCGAATGCTCCTCACCAACGAGGGGTACCCCTGGTGGCTCAGGTTCTGGCCGCGTGGCACTGGACGTCGCCTCAACAGGCTCGGCGGCTCTCAGAGGGGTGCCATCTGCAGCCGGGTTGATGGAGGAGTCCAGGGGCTCCTTGGAGGTGGGAGCGGAAGCAACGGTTAGGGGGAGGGAACATGGGGAAAGGGGGGCTGGAGTGAAGTCGCCCAGATCGAGGCCTGCTGGCATAGGGTCGTCCTCCCCCTGGGTGACCGGGGTCAGACCCAGGGCCTCAATCTCCTCATATATAGATGGGAAATCATTTTCCGCCACCCCAGGATTCTCCCCGCCAGCACCTGACGCGATGGTTGCCTTGGGGCACACTGAGGTTTCAGATAGCGCCTCAGGGACCTTGGAGGGGAGGGACTCCCGTGGAGGGGAGATACTGCCTTCCAGTGCTGCCACATCTTCCCCAGCCGACTCCGGTGTATGGAACGCACCCGTGGGTAGAGCGGAAGGCTCGGCATCGGTGCCCCCCTTCCTGGTCTTCCGGGGGGCCTCCGCATCAGATGGAAGAAGCGGAGCTTGAGCCTTCCGCTTGCCCCGGACTAGGGCCCAGCCCTCCATGGCATCATCCGGGAGCTGGTTAGCAGGGGTCATGTCAGGGGGCAGGGGCGATGGCTCAGGGACTCGAGGGGATAATGGTGGGGCAGCACAAGGGAGGGAAGATTCCCCTTGGGGCAGGCCCTCTCCCATGCCCGGCGGTATCCCTGCCGCACCCTCCTCCACTGGCCCCGCCAGATTGCAAGCAGCCCAGTCAGGGCTCTCCCGCTCATCTAGGCATAGTTGGGGAGGTGCCCCTTGGGCCCGAGTGGGAGCAATGGTGGACTGGGAAGGAGGAGGGATGGTTTTGGGCGCCGGGCAGCCAGGGGTGCTGGCGATGATGGGGCCAGTGTCCTGCCGGGGTTCAGGAGTCCCAGATGCCCCTCCTTGCCGGGCCAAGGGGCAGTCCCTCTGGACGTGCCCCATCGCCCGACAGAGGTAGCACCAGGCCTCCCCTGTGGAGTAATGCACCCGGTAATGGGCCCCCTGGTAGGAGACTAGGAAGGACCCCTCTAGCGCCTCTCCATCACGTGCCGCCGGCCGCAGTTGAAGCTGCACTTGCTGGTGGAACAAGAGGACGTGATGGAGGGCATGGTCTTTGCAGCCCAACGGGAGAGGGCTGATGACAGAGATGGGCTTCCCCAAGTTAGAGAGGGTGGGTAACAGGGCAGCATTGGGAAGAAAGGGAGGAACGGAGGTCAGGACCAGGTGGACGCCCAGGTCCTCTAGTGGCTCCAAGGGGACGAACACAACCCCTACTGCCAGGCCCTTCTCCACCGCCTCCTGGGCAGCGGCCTCCGATGCTAAGCAGAAGACAACCTTGCCATACATTTTGGAGACCGCCACAATGGCCGTGGGCCCTACCACCCTCGCCAATGCCCGTACATAGGTCTCCACGTGGGGCGAGGCAGGCACCAGGAGGTAATGGACCCCGTGCTTCCTGGTCATGGTGGGAAAGGGGCCCTGGCCACTATAGATGGTATCAGAGGTGGTGGGTGGGAGAGATGATGTAATGGCAGGCAGTGGGGCTGCCACCACCTGGGCGTACGCCCTGGAGGCCGGGGGATGGACACCCACAGAGCTGGTGGAGGGAACAGCGGGGAGGGACGCCCCAGCTGGTGGTGGGGCTGGGGTATTGGGGGCAGCCCCTGCCATGGAGGGCCTGGTCTTTAGCGGGCCCTTCCCCTTCTTCTTCCCCTGGTCCTTCCCACCAGCTGGGGGGGCTCCGCCAGAATCTGAGTGGGGGAAGAACGTGGCACCAGTGGAGGTCACCCCCGTGCCTGTCGCTGCTGGTGCCCCAACGGTGGTGGTGGCAGATGGTTCGACAGCGGAGGTAGAGGCTTGGGGGGGTGACGGAGGGGCAGGCGGGGGAGGGGTAGCTGGGGCTGCTGGGAGGGGTAGCTGGGAGGGCCCCACCCGTCTCATCCCCCAGCATCATGAGCAGGGAGGGAAGGGGAGATACCAGAAGAAGGAGGGGAAAGGGGAAGCAGGTCGACCACTCCTCCCCGCTAGGCTGCAGGCAGGGGAGGAGGGCACCAAAAGGGGTGGGCTGGACGGGGGACAATCAGGGATTAGGGGTCAGTCGCAGACACAGGGTGGAATTCCAGCTCCTCTTGGTGCACTGGGGAGGGGGATACAATCACATTGGGAGTGCAGTGAAGAGGGTTGAAACTAAAATGGGAAGTGGCACAAGCACATGGGAGGGGGCATGGGCGCACGAAGCGAGGGCTAAGCAGGCTGGAGGTAGGACAGGGAAACCAATGGGCTAGCTTCAGAGGCTGGGGTGGGGCAAACAAACAAAGGCTGCAGAAGGAAATGGGTGGGGCAGGCAAACAAACTGAAGTTAGTAAGGGGGGCTGGGGTAAAAGGGGGGGCAAAGCTACAAGTGGCAAATGGGGCAGGTAGTAAAGGGCAAAGCTGTGGGGTGGGCAGTCTGGGGGAGGGGCACGTGCACCCACGTGCACTTGCACAAGTCTTTTTAGGCTGGCTGCTGCTTCTGGCCCACAGGGCGTGGCAAGCCAAGCAAGCAGCTGAGTCCACAGGCAGGAGCTGAGGCAGATGGTATACAGCCAATGGGGGTGGTGGAGGTAGTAGTGGTGGGGATTGGGGGGGGGACACAGATGGATCGGTGGCAGCTCCACGCCACACCCCCTGTGTCCCTGGAAACACAGTCAAGACCCCCACCACAAGAGCACAGTTTGAAAGTTACTCAGTCTTAAGGCCCTCTCCACGGTGGTCTGCAAAGTCTCTAGGTGCTCCCCCAATGGTAGATGGTCCTCTTCTCCTCCTCGGGGCTTCAGCAGCTCCAAGCAGCAAGCTCCACAGCAGCAGCAGCTCCAGGAACTCCAGGTGGTGGTCCAGGCAGGCAGAAAGGACCCCTCTCAGGTGGTGGTGGTGTCCACAACAGCAGTGGCTGGGGTCCCTCACTCCTCCTTTCTGGGGAGTGTGCTAGTAACCTCCCCCCAGGGCTGCAGTTGGAGCAGTAACAGCACCCAAGAGTGGGGGGTCCAGCAACCAGGTAGCAGATAATGGGGCGGGGGGAGTGTCTGGCCCAGCCAGGGGAGCAGCTGGAGCAGCAGGGAGAGCTTAGGGCCTAGCAGCAACTTCCCACCTCTCTCCAAGCTAGAAGGCTATGGAAGAGTAGTCTTATTGGGATCCGGGAAGTGGGCGGGCGAAGCCCGTCCACCACTAAAGGATCCCCCCCAGCCTAAAAGGGGGATCCACAGGACCTAGATACCCAAAAAATTCCAGGGGACAACTAATGAAACAACAGGGACAGGAGTGTGGTCAAAAGGTCAAACGAAGGGAACCGGACGGGGACACCGAGCAGAGAACCCCGGACAGCGCCCACTGCTCCTCAAAGGCGTCAAGGGAGTCAGAGGATGCCACCCAAAGGAACTCTGCCTGGATGCGTGAACGGACTGATAGGGAAGAGTAGTGAAGATAGATATATTAGCTCCAGGCTAAACAAATCCCTGGTACCAGGATAAGTGAAATGGCAGCTGCTCCAGGTCAATTAAGACACCTGGGGCCAATTAAGAACTTTCCAGAAGGCAGGGAGAAGGCTAGGTTGATTGGGGCTCCTGAAGCCAATCAGGGGCTGGCTGAAACTAGTTAAAAGCCTCCCCGCCAGTCAGGTGGGTGTGCATGTCAGGAGCTGTGGGAAGAAGTTGCGTGGTTGGAGAGGCTGAGTAGTACACACCATATCAGGCACGAAGAAGGAGGCCCTGAGGTAAGGGTGAAGTGGAGCCTGAGGAACTGAGGGCTGCTGTGGGGCAAGTAGCCCAGGGAATTGTACGTGTCATGTTTCTAAAACGTCAGCTACCATAGCTGATACTATTAGAGTCCCTGGGCTGGAGCCCGGAGTAGAGGGTGGACCTGGGTTCCCCTCCCACGTTTACCTGTGCAAGGAAGGATAACTTCTTCTCACCTCCCTCGCTGGCTTATGATGAAAATGGCTCAGTAGACTGTGACCCTTGTCTCTAGAGAAAGAAGGGTTATGTGGAGGGTTACAGTGAGCCTCTGAGGCTAGCGAAATCCGCCAGGAAACATGGGACCCACAGAGGCAAGGACAGAGCTTTGTCACAATATATATTATTGGCATTTACAAAGGGGCTTAGGACATGTCTACACTTGGAAAGTTTACGAACATAGCTTTCTGGATCCAGAAAAAATATCGTGTATAGTTTAATCCACTTGGAAATGGATTAAGCTAAATTGGGTGTGGAAGGAAGGGGGGGGGGCTCTTATTCCAGAAGTTTCACACAGATGTTTATACTGAATTAATATTCTGAATAATTGTTGCAGTAAATTTTAGTTCTGATCAATTTCCTCTGTGTGATGCAGTCTGTATCAGAACCACATCTAGGTTGCTCAGGGGACCTGCAAGTAATACAACTAGTATTTTTCCCACTTGCGGGAAGACAAGGCCTGTAATTATTTTTTACTCCTTACAAAGCAACAGGCACAGTCTGCCCCTAAATGATTTGACCTAGTTTACAGAAAATCCATGGCAGAGCCAGGAATAGAACTTGAGATCCCCTATCAACCATTCCTCTGTTTTCCCACTATGAATCTAGTAGAGGCAGTGGCAGATTTAGAGTTAGTGGGACCTATGCTGAGCTTCATTTTTTGCCACCCCCCCCCCATGGGACCCAGACAAGAAAAAGAATTCTCTCTGATCTTGTTTTTCATTCTTTTTTTCTTCACCCTCCTCCTATATAATAAGTAATAAGAAGTAAATGAAAATAAAGGGAGGTACGTTGGTTGTTTTTGTAGTCTAACTTTTTTTTCCCCCCACAGACCACTTGAGAAGTGCTGAGGGTCTCAGCAGACCACTTAATGATCTTTCCAAATATTGTTTGTACCATTGCTAACTACTGTAATAAAGGTGCTTTATGAACTATTGTATAAGAGCACTTTATTAAAAAAAATAACCTTTCTTCAGGTCCAACTGAATGTAGGTCTCAGACCACAATTTGAGAACTTCTGGCCTAGATGAAAGCTTGTATTTGCACTATGCTAACGTGAAAAATGTGTAAAAATAAAAAGTATAGATGCATTAATGGAAAAATAATTTAACTTCCTCTGAAGAAACTTATTCAATTAAAAATATATTTATTCTGATAGCTTTTTTCTATACTTTTTCGTTACAAAAATCAATAAAACCATCATAAGTAATATGTTGTAAAGAGGCACTTTCAATTGTATCTAGTGACACTACAGCTTGTATAGTTGTGGCAGAGCACTCTGAGAAAGCTCTCCCAGTGCTCTAAAAAAATCCACCTCCACAAGGGGCGCAGCTACCAGGCCTGGGAGTGCGGCTCTCAGCGCTGGTGCATTGTCTACACTCGTGATTTATAGCGCTGAAACTTGCTGCGATCCGGGATGTGGTTTTTTCATACCCCTGAGCAAGAAAGTTGCCGCGCTGTAAAGTGCCAGACTAGACAAGCCCTAAGAGAATCAGTTTAGTTGTAGGAAGGATGCACTCGGTTTTCTGGAGAAATTCCAAGTAGGTCAAGCTGTGGGGCCAGCAGCCCCTGTTCTGCACTGCCAAGCATGGAATCAATTACTTTTGTTGCGTCCTTCCCACATTAGGTATTTTCTTATGTTCAAACATTTGTCTGCATGAAGAGCTGCATTCTGCTCTCTTGGGCTGCACTGGCAGGGGTGATTAAGAACAGTACTGAACACCCATATGAAGGTGAGGGTGGGGCTCGGTTCCATCAGTGGCCACTTGAGCACCCTGCTGCCTCCGCACGCTCATCTCTGCTTGCCTGCCCCGGCTGGCATCCCCGCCTGTAGGCTCTGTGCCAGCTCCTGCGGCCAGCCCCATCTTCCAGCCAGCCCTCCACCCCACATGGGCCACTGCTCCCCTTCCAAGAAACACTTCTCTCTGGCCATCTGCGTGGCCACCCTGTACTCCTCCTGCATCCTCCATCACGCATTCGTGGCCCTCGCCGCCACCCATACCTCCTGTCTGCTCCGCTGAGGCTGCAGGTGAGCCTCCCTCCTTGCTCTCCTGCCCCCGCAGTCCCCTCTGCAGAGCAGGCTGTCCAAGTGCATGGCCCTGGGACCCCGTCGTTGGTGCCAGGGCACGGTATGTTACGCAGTAAATCCACCCCTGAGTACAGAGATGGGCAAACTATGGCCCATGGGCCAGATCCAGCCTGCCAGCCATTTTAATCCAGCCCTCATGCTCCCATTGGGGAGCAGGGTCTGGGGCTTGCCCCACTCTGGTGCTCCAGCTGGGGAGCAGGGTCGGGGGCCACTCTGCACAGCTCCCAGAAACAGTGGCACATCCCTACTCTTGCTACTACATGTAGGGGGCTCCACTCTGCATGCTGCCCCCCCACAAGTGCTGCCCCGCAGCTCCCACTGGCTGGGAACCATGGCCAATAGGAGCTGCAGGGGTGGTGCCTGAGGACACAGCAGTGCACAGCAGGGCTGCGCCTCCGCGTAGGAGCTGGGGAGGGGGAGGGGGAGGGGGAGGGAACATGCTGCTGCTTCTGGGAGCTGCTTGAGGAAGTGCCGTCCAGAGCCTGCACCCTGAGCCACTCCACCCTCTGCCCCAATCCCCTGCCCCAGCCCTGGTCCCCCTCTCACCCTTCAAACCCCTCAGCCCCACCCCAGATCCTGCACCCCCAGCCAGAGCCCTCACCTCCTGCACCCCCTGAACCTCCTCCCACACCCTGAACTCCTCATTTATGGCCACACCCCCAGCCAGAGCCCTCACCCTCTCCAGCACCCCAAACCAATTTCGTGAGCATTCATGGCGGGCCATACAATTTTTATACCCAGATGTAGCCCTGAGGCCAAAAAGTTTCCCCACCCCGATCTAGTATGATAATCTAAAATTGATTGCTGATATTACAGAAGAACAACAAATTTAACCTTATGGCTGAAAGAAATATGTTAATATGACCATTCAGCCTGCAAACAAAGAAGTTGCCTGAGATGAAGGGGATGTTAACATATTAATAAAAATTAGGCAAAAGACGAGTTCACTCCCAATCACAGCTGGGATATGACTGTTTTTCTGAGAAGATACCAGACAATATCTACTGTAGATGCTGTTACTTGGGTATTCTAGTGAAACAGCTTTTAGTGACTAGATCAAAAGGACATCTGAAAGAAATACTGAATTTGGAAAGTATTGCCTTCAGTTTGGTGGAACAATTAAGTCTCATCATTTAAACACCGGATAAACTGTAATACACAATGGAGGCTATGATTGGTAGAAAATCAATTAAATTGAAATCCTGTCTCAATGCTAATTTTGTTCACAATTACAATACAGGATATTACAAATGCAATGTTACAAAGATGTTTGATTTAGAAGTCAGATGATAATGATGACTTAACACCTCAACAAAATCTGATAAACAATATAAACATGGAAGAGAAGTCAAGGACAAAAAGGAACTTTTAGAGGAAGTTGTGAAACACTGATCATGAGATGCATAATACAATGAGATCTAATGTTACTGAACAGGACAGTAGAAGCAGCCTCACAACACTTGCTGACAGAAGATGGGTTGCTAAAATCAAGGTTTGCACGGCTGCTACTCTGAAAGTTGTAACTAGTCATCTTTAGCTTTGCTTAAACTTAACTTCTGCCTAAGTAACAACCTGGTGATAACAAACATGCTATTTCAACAAAGAAAACCATAGAGGAAGTGGACATAAATATCACCTGATGGGCAAAAGAAGAACATGATAGGCTCTGTGTCTGTGAACTGAAGATGGAAGGCTGATATTGGATCAGATCATGAGTTTTTGCTGAAGTCAATGAGGTTGATACAGAGTAACTAAAAAAGTGTAAAGAATGAAGATCTGACCCGGATGAACTGAAAGGACATCAGGAAAGAATACAAAGAAGCCATGCAGAAAATCATCAAGTCCCTGATGAAGGAAGAAATGAAAGTTGAAGGAAATGGAAGATTGAAAATAATGGCATTGAGAGAGTGGCTGAACAAGTGTTGGGCTACAAAGCCAAAACAAGGTGGATAACAGATAAAGTGCTGCAACTAAGTGACAGGCAGCTGAAGGAGAATAAAAAGAAAGATGCAAGATTAAGAACTGAGTAAGATGGGTTGACAAGACAGATAAAACAGAAAGCAAAGAGAAACAACTGGATAAGCAAACAATGTAAAGATACAGAAGATGACATGAACAGAAAGGAGGCATCGGGGTTATACTGCAAGATAAGAGAACTTAGTGGGACACATGGAGTTGAAAATATCAGGAGTGAAAGAGAAGCAAGAGAAAATAATTGAGGACAGACAAGCAAAGAATCAGTGATACAAATAATACTTTGAAGAGCTCTACAATGTGCAGAACACATTGATAGATTAGTCCTGGAGAAGCTGATGGAGAGCAGAGTCCAGAATTCTTAGAGGAAATAATAAAGATCTCGATAAAAAGTTTGAAAATGAAAAAGGTTCTAGGAAGTGACAACATAACTGCAGACCTTTTGCAAATAGGTAATGCACAAACTATTCAATAAGATTTATAAACAAGAGCAAGTGATGAGTGAATAGGAGAAAGTCTATAACAAAGGAGACATGAGTAAGTACAAGAACTGCAGAGGTAACAGCATATTGGGTATACCAGGGAAAGCATTCACCAAGATATTGCAAAGGAGACTGAAGAGGCTTGTTGAAGCAGGACTTGCAGAGTAATAGGCCAGATTTACACCAGGTGAAGTACTATATACCAGCTATTTGTGATAAGACTGACATTGGAGAACTATTGCAAAACACAACTGAACCTGCCACAACAACTTTAGACTTCAAACAGACTTTTGATAACGTTTTGGCAAAAAAGGTTATGGCACTTTTTCAGAATGTATAGCATCCTTGAGAAATTGATCAAACTGATAGAAAATATCAAAAGCAACTTGATGGGTGCAGTGTGGGTAAAGAAGAAGAAACTGACAGAATGGTTTAGGACAACCATAGGAGAGTGAGACAAGGATTCACACTATTGCCAGATTTGTTCAACTTGGTACCGGAAGGGGCTACAATTGTTACTGCAAGCAACAAAATAGGAGGCGGCATGTTATATGAGAAAACAGCAAAAACTTTGATTTGCAGACTGTATTGACCTCATAGCATTGAGCAAGGAGGATTTACAGAGAACAACTGACACGATAGACCAGGAACGCAAGAAAATTAACATTAAAGATGAGCACAGAGAAAACACACACACACACACACACACACGGCAACTGGAAGCCAAGAGGAAGAGGTAAAGGTCAAAGTCAAAGGCTGCAAATATGTAAAGCTTAATCCCACCAACGGTACTCCAGAGAAAATTATTTTTAGCAGATTTAATCTGTTTTACAGATTCTGGAAACACAGAAACAGGCAAAAGAGAATATAAAAAGAAAACAACTTCATTTTGCTTTAATCTCAAGTAGATGCATTTTTGCAACTTCAAAATTCTAATGTAAATTTCAAAGTAGTATTATATGAACTGAGGCCCTGATCCTGCCTGTGTGGGATTACGGAGGTAAAAGCAGTTCTGTGAGGGTTCAGCAGTCTGCCTCAGTGGATCATAATATTGGATCAGGGCCCAAGGCAGTTCAGTATAAGAGAAATAAATTGTTCCAGCCTGATTTCTAGACTTGGACAAGTCTTGAAGAAAAGTTATTCCACAAATATTCCTTCATTATTTAAATATAATAGCCTTTGTACTCTCAGTGTGTTCTTTCAGTGATTAATACTGCAAGACAATTAACTCTTATGAAGTAGTCCTGTAGAATTTAATTAGGATGAAACACCATTAGGACTCTAGAAATTTATTAGGGTTCTACATAATTTAATAGAATTCTATTATTTCTATATTATTTTTCAAACCACTCTGCAGAAGTGTAGAAGGAATATAATTCCCTGTTACATATAATTTTTTTAATTATATTCTACAAGACAGGAATTCTCAAACTCTTATAGTGTGGATCACATATAAAATAGAGATGTTCTTGTGGAGAACCTCATCTCCCATTTTTGCATGTTTGCATGAATCATGTCCCTTTCTACTCCAGAGTCCATAACATGCTTGTGGTAACTACAGCAATCATCCAACCAGGTATCAGAAATGTACTATGTGACATAGGCATCCAATTAAAATTAACAGATATTGAATTTCAAATATTAATATTTTCAATGAACAGCTCACGAAATAGCCACAGACCAAAATTATTTTAAGAAATTATTTCCAGTTGCTTATATTGGAATCTTGCTTGTTCATGGGTTTATTTATATACAGAGAAAAAAACAACAAAGCCCACTTTAGCTAAGGATTTTGACATTTCTGTTTACCATATCCCAAAATTCAGTCAGAGGAAGAACATGAATGTATTTTGGGCATATACATTAGGTCCTTCCTAAAGTTTGCTAATGTGCTGAATATTTCAATTATTAAATTTTGGACTCAATCACAGGTGAAACAAAATTAATCTGGCTGGTACAGACGGAAAAAATATCTTATGCCTGACTCACTAGTGTGTTAAGGCCATTTTTGTATCAAATTGCACCTCTAAATCTAGTTTATTAATTGTCTGTGTATTAAAATGAGAATATATGCTATGGCAAAGGTGTTAATGAATTGCATGTTGTCTGGTGGGAAGACTTGCATGACTGAAGCTACAGCTGGTCAGAATATTTTTGCTGAAATGAATTTTTAGCAAAATATGTTATTTCGCTGAAGAGTTTTGCAGAGACAAATCCATTTCCACAAAACTCTCATTGGGAAGTGTAGAGATGTTTATGAAAGACTGTGATTTGGAGATGCTCCCTCATCAGGGACTGCATTGCGAGTGTGGGAATTTGGAGGCGTGCCCTGAAAACACATGGCTCAGTGAAGCAGTTCACCAGAGATGCTCTTCGGTTTGTTTTATTAAAGTTTTATTCCTTTTTCATTCATAGGTTTGTTATTTAATGAGCCCCAATATCGTTGCAGGAAGGTTTTGGGGATGGGGTATGGGCAAGAAAGAGAGACAAATACATCCGATGAAGTGAGCTGTAGCTCACGAAAGCTTATGCTCAAATAAATTTGTTAGTCTCTAAGGTGCCACAAGTACTCCTTTTCTTTTTGCGAATACAGACTAACACGGCTGCTAGTCTGAAATACATGTGAGCATGCACACACAAGAGCATGCACACAATAGCTGGGTAGTTAGGGAGCTGGCTTAGGATATGGGAACCCCAGATTCAAGTCCCTGCTCAAGCTGATGTGAAGTGATCGGAGTTAAAAAAAACCTCTGTTTGAATTAGGCACAGCAGAGACTTGAATCTGCATCTGACACATTCCAGCCCAGGGACTTTGTCTGCAAGCTACAGGGGAGAACATGATGGATACACACTTGCAAAAGAACTTGAAAGGTTTTGTTTTAATTCCAACTGAGTGATAAAAATAAATTTTGAAACCTTGAAAGATGCCACAAAATGAAATTCTGCTCTAATTTCAGCTCTAAGTGGCATGTAAAAATCAATGGCTATAAACTATTTAGAAAGGATTGAGTGGGCAATAGAGGAGGGAGGAGTGGCATTCTATGTCAAAAATGGCATTACTTGTTTCCAAGTCACTGACAACTTGGAAGCAAATGATCTTGAATGCTTATGGATCATGTTCTAAACAGATAAAACAGAAGATGGGGTACAAGTTGATGTCTGCTACAGAGCAACAAACCAAACTAGAGAAGAGAATGACTGGCTCTTTAAGCACCTTTCTAGAATGCATAGAAAAAAAAGATGAATTATCATGGGGGATTTCAGTTTGAGTGACATACACTGGAGATCTCATGTTGCCAGTACTAAAACACTGTCACAATTTGGAAAAATTATAGATGACAACTTCCTAACTCAAACAGTGTTGCATCCAACATGAGGGAATTCTATATTAGATCTCATCTTGACTGATTAAGAGCAATTGATCACAAAACTAAAAATACTATGGTAGCTTCAGTACAAGCGATCACGACTTGACTACACTTGTGATGTGCAAACAGAATGAAGTCCATACCAGTAGTAGCATACTTACTACTTTAACATGGCAGTTTCATAAAACTGAATACAATGAGTGAAATCAGTTGGAAAAAAGAATGTTAACACAACAATGTGAATGATAATTGGGAACTGTTAAAGAATATTTTACTAGATGCCCAAAAAATCTCAGAATCTAGCAAGAAAGCCACACTGGTTAAGAAACCAACCTGCATGAGAGGGAAAGTAAAAGCAACTATATATACATACATACATACATACATACATACATACACACTTTTATTTACTGCTATCTACTGTCCCTTTCTCCCACCCCCGGCCCCCCCACATACACATTAGTAGTGAATAAAAGTCAAAAGCTAGGAATAACCGCAAATTAATGCGGTAAGCCAAAAGACACAAGGAGACATCTATGGCCAGCAGAGATAATGTTAATATGGTTTGTTTGTTTTTAAAGCATATTAGGAACAAAAGGAATCTTGGTCCATTATTAGATGGAAATGGTAGCATTTTCATTAATAATGCAGAAAAGGCACAAACATTAGATAAACATGTCTGTTTTATATTTGGGAAAAGCCAGATGATGTATTCATATCATATGATGATGATGATGATGATGATGATGATACATGCCAACAGTAACTCAGAAGGATGTTAACAGCAGCTACTAACACTAGACATGTTATCAACTGGCACAGCTAACTTGGGAGGTTATTTAAAGAGTCAGTTGAGGAGCTGTCTAGACCATTAACACCGATTTTCACTAAATCTTGAAACACTGCAGAAGTTCAGGAAGACTGTAAGGCCTGGTCTACACTGGGGGGGGGGGAAGGGTTGATACGTCGACTTCAACTACTCTATTCTCGTAGCTGAAGTTGTGTATCTTAGATCGACTTAGAATCACTTACTTCATGTCCTTGCAGCGCGAGATCGATGGCCGCTGCTCCCCCGTCAATTCCGTTTCCGCCTCTCACCCTGGTGGAGTTCCAGAGTTGACAGCAGAGTGATCGGGGATCGATTTATCGCATCTACACTAGATACGATAAATCGACCCCCGATAGATCCATCCCTACCTGCCGATCCAGCAGGTAGTGTAGACGTGGCCTAAGAAAGCTAAAGATATATGGGACAACCCAGATAACTGCCATTGATCCTGGGCAAAATAATGGAATGATTGATACAGGATACTATTAAAGAACTTAGCATGATTAATGCCAATCAACATGGATTTATGGAAAATAGATCCTGTCAGACTTATTTAATATTTTTTTATGAGATTACAAGTTTGATTGATAAAAGGTAATAGTGTTCATGTAATTGACTTCTGTGACACATTTGACTTGGTACTGCACACCATTTTGGTTAAGAAACTAGAATGATACAAAATAAACAGAGCACATTGTGATGGGGTGTCCACCACACACAAGGCTGGAAAGGGTTAAGGTGGCCAGGTAGGCCAATTAACTCCCGAAGCTGCACCTGGAAGAGAAGCCAGGGAGCAGGGGTTGATTAAATGAGGCTCAGCTGGGCAGGAACAGGAGGGACCTGTATAAAGCCCAGTAGCTGAGAGCAGAAAGGGGTACAGGGGAGCAGTCTGCAGTCACTCCCGGAGAGAAGGGAGCTTGGGCTGGCAAACCTGTGGGGGAGCCAGAAGGTAGAGTTAATTCCAAGGATGGCCAGGAGGAGATGAGACCAGCACCGAGTGCACCCTTTGATACATATTAAATGGATTAAAAACTGGTTGATAGATTTCAAAATATAGTAATATGGTATCATCACTGAACAGGTATGTTTCTGGTTGGGCCCTGCAAGGGTCAACTCTTGGCCCTAAGCTATTTAAAATCTTTGTCAATGACCTAGAAAAAGACACAAAATCACTGATAAAAATTTGCAGAAAATAGATTGGGGGAATGGTAAATAATACCGAGGACAGGTCACTGATATATAGCTATCTGGATTGTTCAAACAAATAATGTGTATTAGAATGGGCAAACATAAAATTATCCATCTAGGAACAAAGAATATAGGCCATACTTACAGATTGGGGGATTCTATTCTGGTAAGCAGCAACTCCAAAAAAGACTGAAGGCCATGATGGATAGCCATCTTAACATGTTCTTCCAGTGTGACACTGCCCAGAAGGGATAACATGATCCTTGGATGTAAAAATGGAGTAGAGGAGTTATATTACCTTTGTAATTAGCCTTGGTACAATAGCTGGCTGAAGCAAAAATAAACATATTTAGTTTGGAACCAAAACGGATTCTCCCTGCCCCACCAAAATAAAAAATTGAAAAAAATATTGGTCAAAACAAAATGTTTCTAAGTGAAACCTTGATTCAAATTGACAATTTGACTGGAAAATGTAGATATGAAGTGGTTCATTTCAACATTTTCAAAATGAATGTTTTCAGCGTTGTAAGGTTTTGACATTTCCAGAATTTGTTTTCAGGGTTCTAAGTGTTTTCTGTGTGTGTTTGCAGAAACTATTTGCAGAATTTGATTCATATTCAAATAGTTTTGGTGCCCTCCAAAATCCATTTTTATGCAAATTTAATATTCACTTTAAAAAAAATCACCCAGCTGTAATATTGAAGAGTTGACTTGATTACAGTCCATAAATAGGAAACAAATTTAAAAGAAGGCTCTTCAATCTAGCAGACAAAGACACAATAAGATTCAGTGGCTGGAAGTTGAAGTTAGGCAAATTCAGACTAGAAATAAAGGGCAAATATTTAACAGTGAGGGTGATTACAAGAACTTGGGTGGATTCTCCACCACTGGAAAATTTTAAATCAGGATGGGATGCTTTCCTAAAAGAAATGCTCTAAATGAAACAAACTAATTCAGGACCTCCTACATAACACAGGCTATATGTGAAAGACATAGGCTAAATTCCTCCTAGTGTAGAGAAGGGATTTTAACTATTTGGGTCTCCCACATTGCAAGGATGGGCTATTCTGAGGCAAGTCTCTTTCAGTCTCTCCTGTTGAAGTTGCTCTACTTTGTAAAAATAATTAAATAGCTATTGGAGCAGGGAATTTATCCCAGGCATCGCACCTCCCAGTTGAATGCTCAAATTACTCAGCTAAAGGTCATAAGCGACATGATTTGTTTGTTTTGGCTGACACTATTCAATGAGTGTGAATAGTTACAGGTCAAACAAAAAAACATTTTCTAGTGAGTTAACTATTCAGCTGAAAATTTTTGCCCAGCTCTGCTTATAACAACCTATGAATCATTTATTTTTGTTATAGTAGTACCCTAAGGGCCCAATCAAGGATCAGAATCTCATTGTGATAGGTGCTGTACAGACAAGAGGTGCAAAGTCTCTTCTTCGTAGTGCCCACAATTTTGGCTTATGTAAGATACATCAGATGGACAAAACATACAGAGGATAGGGACAAGGGTTACAGGTGTAACAGTGAAATGATCAAGTTTTGTATGGTAATCAGTAGTCACAACTTACTGACTTAGCAGTTTATAAATAAGAATATAGATGCTTAATTTGCAAGTCCTCACTGAAATGGAGAAGTAATAGAGGGCCTGCCCCAAAGAACCCTGTCACAGGATGTGTTCTACTCACTGCTGGAGATCCTCCGTCTGGGGATTAGCCCTGCCAGTCTGACTCCCCTTCCTGTGGTTGCTCATTTCATACATCTGTCTTCCTCTCTTGGAACTTCGCTGTTCCTGCTTTGTGGCTTGGCCCAGGTCACTGGAGTTTTCCCCTTTGGTGAGTGGATGGGAGGGAAATGCATGTAGCAAAGTGTCTCAGAACCCCCTAACCTAGCCAGTCTTCCCTTTCACTGCCTCTTAATGGTAACACTTCCTCAGTGACTGGTGGGGAACCCAGGCCCACCTTTGCACTAGATTCAAGCCCAGGGACTGTACCACAAGAAGTCACGGTCTGCACAGTCTGAAACCTTCCAGCTGCATTCCTGGGCTACTACCTACCTTGCTTTCTCTTACTCTGAGAGGGACTGCAGTCTGCCTCTTAATCTCTGTACCCCTTCTCCCCAAGTACTGGGCTTTATACAGGTCCCTCCTGTTCCTGTCCAGCTGAGCTTCATCTCTAATTAGGACTCCTTGCTCCTTCTCCAGGTGGAGCCTAGGCAGTTATTTGGCCCAACTAGCCGCCTTATCCCCTTCAGGGTCTTGTATTGGGTGGACACCCTATCACAGATACCTTGAGAGCTAGCTACAACTACCATATCTGGGTAGTCATTAGTGTTCAACTCATACAGTGCACTGAATTTATTGGAAGGGGACTAAGAAAGTAGGCAAATCCAATGGACATTGGATACAGTCAAGCCTGCCTAAGGGTTGTGTTGAAGAGCAGTGCACAAAATAAGACTTACTAATCATGCCCAGCAAACTAGGCCATGTTTACTTCTGGGAACAGAAACTCTGTGCTGTCAGAGGCTAGTGATTTTTAGCTAAGACTTTTCACAGGGCATAGACAAGAGAGAGCAAACATCCTAAAATAATTGAGGCAGAGAACGAGAGAGAGAGAGAAGGAAACTGTTTCTTGTCACAGACCTCAGCAAATGGAATCGCCAGTGTGTAGCTTTATAAACAGGTAAACATGGCGAGTCTATTTTGTACACAAATAAATTCCCATAGAAAATGTTTCTCAATTTTTCTTCCAATAGGAACATGACTCACTGCAGAGACCGCAAATTCACTCCTTATCAACAATAGGGCAATGCAACAGCCTCCCTCCTGTACTCCTTGTACACCTAGAACTATCTTTATAATTTCTTGTGTTATGGCTATTGAACTTAGTGCAAAAGGGGGAAAATGGTATTACCCCTTTTGTTCTGAACTGCTAGCCAAAATTATAGGTTATTCCAGTTGAGAGGAGAAATTGATAATGGAGTCTGATACCTTTGATGCAATCTTGTTTGTTTTCAGAGACATGTTTCCCTGAACACAGGAGGTACCAAACAGGAAGCAGTTTCCTTGCTCAGACTAAACTTTTTTTCATCCAGTCCTCCTCCCCTCCAAAAAAAAAGAAAAAAAAATCAGCGCTCTCTAGGTGTTTTTCCCCACAGGGTTGTGCTACCAGCTGCTAGTTCAGGCTGTGTCTCACTTTCTACTCCTTCTGTCTTTCAGTGGGGTGGTCTACACTGGGAACTTACATCAGCATATCTACATCTCTCAGGAGTGTGAAAAATCCACGCCCTCGAGAGAGAGGTAGCTATGCCAACCAAACTCCTGGAGGTAGATAGCACTAGGTCAATGGAAGAATTCTGTCAACCTACCTCTTGCCTTTTAGAGACATGGATTATCTAATGCTGACAGGAGAACTCCCTCCCATCAGCATAGGTAGTGTCTACACTGAAGAGCTACAAGATGAAAACTGCGCTAAAGCCTCAATTCAGTTACCTGGGCAATCCTGTTGACAGCAATAGAATTTTACAGGGCAAAAATCTGGCATATTTACTAAAACAGCAAAGTCAGGTGACTATATCTACAATGATAGAAAGTATATGCTGATTTTATGGTGATAATACAAAGCAGGAAAAGGATTTGTCTTACTACAATGAGATAAAATGTTGCAGTAAGGTAACTTAATTTTTACCATTTAAGGCCCCAATTGTACTCTGAATCACAGAGGGGCTGTTAACACAGAGATGGCTATTTGATCAAACTTTAGTTTGTCCTCTTCAGTAAGTGGAAACATTTTTGGTACAAAGTGCCTACTCAGATTCAAAACTACTAACATCTGTAATGACATTTTAGTCAGCACAACTCATTGAGAGACTTTTCTCATACATTTAAATAGTTTCATGCCATTCTGGCTTCCCTTTCACATTAATTATTTTCTTGTTTTCTCTTCAGTCAATAGTTATTTGGTTATGTCCCCCCTGTACATTTAAATCAGGTGCAAACTACTTTTAGATCTACATATATCAGATATCTTCAGGAAATTGGCAGCTTTTTGATTCCTTTAAGTTGGGGGTTTCTACCATAATTATTGCAGATAGTTTATCGTCTACCAACTGTATCCATAGCATGTGAATAAAATCAAAATACCCATATAGTATATATATGCTAATACTTTTACATTATTTCCAGGTGAAATCTCTGTAACTGACTGTTTTCTATAGCTACAGTCAAATTCTACGACTGGAAACAGAGAAAACCCCTAATAGGTTGAAAACCAATGTTTGTAGCAAAATATTTTGTATGAAACCCTATCTTCAGACATATGCAAATCTTTCTAACATGGTTACTTTTACCACCAGAATTTTTGTGATGCTGAATTTAATGTAAACAGTAGGAAGTGAATCCTGTTAATGCTGATAACTCCTTTAGAAGAGGTTTTTAAATACCAGCAGCTATGGATATTCATTCTAAATAGGTTCTGTACACATCTAAGAATGTTAAACAGCTGAGCTCTACTTGTGTGTATTATTCTATTATGACCAAAAAGTTAAATAAAAAAAGCTTAAGCAGCAGTAGAAAAACAGTCAATACAAACATGGTTCTTAGGATAATCCACTCATTTTCTTGGAAAAACAAAGGGCTGAGACTTTGTTTCAAACAAGGCTCATAGATAATTGAAATTATTGCACATTGTTCAGTGTTTTTGCAAAATTCCTCCACCCCAGTTAAACTGGACAGCTGGTGAATGCAACTTAACGACCCTGGCTGACAAAAGTTGTACATGCACATTTTAAGCATTTATATGTGCTGAAATCACAGCAAACTACTTAATTGACAGAGGAAGGCCTTCACAATGCAGGATGGAGAAAGGAAAGTGAGTTTCACATTCAGCTTTTACCTATATTCTAGTCTGACTGAAAAATTGCTTGATCCCTTTTCGCTTAAGTATAAAAGTTATGCTGATGAAACCTGTCTAAATGGCTAAAATTCAGAAGGCAACAATATATTGCAAATATGCCACCAAAAATGCTGAATTTCTTTTGAGTCAGAAGGGCAAGTACTGTACTGTATTAAAGAAACAAAGTTGAAAATGGAAGTCATTCTTATGTTTGGCTAAGTGTTTCTTTTCTGGAATTTAAAATGCAGTACAGAGAAGTCTGATTAATTGTGGTTTTGAAGTAGAAATAGAAATACAGTAGCCTAGACTTAGTTTTCCTTTCTCAGTATTTAATGTAGTTTAACTGTTACCTTACCCCTAGACTAAGAGTCACAAAAAAGGAATTTGGCGATTGGTGCATTGTGTAGTATCTACAATATTGGTTTCTAGAGTTTATTCTAATGATCAGTAAAGGAATGGGTGTTGATCTGTATGAATGGAACCTAGCATAAATGTATGGCTTTATTAGCATCTCTTTGTGAATGCTTCATAATGTAAAACGATTGCACTGGTTTTCTGTTGCCAAGTCATATTAATGTTACTTAAGTATCTGCAAAACAGTTACTTCCAGCATTAGAACATTTGTTTTCTCAAATATACGATCTAATGGAGGGCTATCTTCAGCTTTACTTGGGAAAACAAATATGCATGATATTTGGGATACAGTAGAAGGCTTTGTGTGCTGACTGGCTGAAATTGGGAAATGCTATAAAGGGATTGTGAAGTTGCAAGATGTGAGAAATACATGCCATTATACCACATTATATATTGAGTGCATTCCTGCAATCTGATACCTAGAAGTGTCTCCTTTTTAACATTTAAAAATCAAAAGAGAGGAAGTTTAAAAGTGATGGAATTAGGGGGGGAAATGAAGCATGAAAAATGGAGTTCATGAACACACACATTCTAAAATGTATGGGTGGGTTTCTTTTTGATTTCTGTAGGACACTCTCAAACTTCATGGCATATTCACACAGTTGTCTTTTATCAGTGAGTCTACCTCAGGGGTGGCCTCTGTGGGTCCAAATGCTCAGGCTCCAGCCTGAGCTCAGAAGTCTACACAGCAAAGAAACAGCCCTGCAGCTCAAGCCCCATGAGCCTGAGTAGGCTGGCAAGGCCAGCAGTGGTTTTTTTTTTGTTGTGTAGACATATCTACATAATGAAAGAAGGCTCTGTGCTATTTTTGGTAATTGCATGTCACCAGTTAACAGCACAGACAGGCCCCTCCTCCTTTTCTCTTTTTTGATTAGTCCAGGTAAAAAAGTAGATGTTTTTAGGGTCTAGGACAGTGGTGGGCAACCTGCGGCCCGTGAGCTGCACATGGCCCATCATGGTTATCCACTGGTGGGACATGAGACTGTTTGTTTACATCAACCATCCGCAGGCACAACTGCCTGTAGCTCCCAGCGGCTGTGGTTCGCTTTTCCCGGCCAATGGGAGCTGCGGGAAGCTACATTTTTGTTTGCAACCATCCCAGCATTTCATTCCACTGGGGGGAGGGGAAGGCTGAAAGATGGGGCCACCTTTGGACCAACTGGACCATTTTGCATGGTTCCCCTTAAATATCTCTCATACTTTCATAAATGCTGCCCTTTCAAAATGGAATATAACTATGATCACTCACATACTCAGAAATGAAACCTTGGTAATTCATGCCATGTTGGGAGTTTGTCTCTTAGGGTCTCAATCCTATCTGAAATTTCCGTTGAAGTCAGAGGACTATTTTTTTTTTTTTTAAATGGGACAGTCTTGCACTAGCACATCCTCAGGGAATTATGAAAAGTTAGTCAATTTCTTGAAGATCTTGAAATATTATAATAGGAAAAAGGCAACTTTTATGCATTTTATGTTTTCTTCTATTCAGAGTTTCCATGAGTATTGTCCAAAATAAGTGTGCAAATTGTGCATTATTTCATAGAATCATAGAATATCAGGGTTGAAAGGGACCAACCCCCTGTTCAAAGCAGGACCAATCCCTTGAATAAATGCTAAGCAAGAACACCACAGAGGTAGTTGGGAAAGCATGCGATCAATTATGTGTGGCAGGAATCCATTAATATAAATATTGTTTTAGTTCATATAAATAAATTAAATATTCAATTAAATTAAAATAAAATAAATAAATTTATTTAATAAAATAAATATTGTTGCATCAGAAGAAGTGGTTTTTAAATCAAGAAAGCTTATGCCCAAATAAATCTGTTAGACTTTAAGGTGCCACCGGACTCCTTGTGGTTTTTATTAATATAAAAGTGGGCCATTTCATGAAAACTGTGTCTTAAATAATACTGCCTTAACCTATTAAAGAATATAAAGCAGCTACTACATATGACTCTGTGTTTTAGGTTAATGCTTTAAATTAGTAGTGGCCATAAAATACTCTCTCTGGGGACTTATTTACTTTTAAATAGCTATATTTTTACTCTGGTTTTCAGAAGGCTATGAAGCATTTAATGTTATTTCAGTATCAATTTATACAAGCCCTCTGTATTAATTTGCAATAATTTTAAGGAATCTCTAATGGTCTGGATAAGAGTAAGATATAATCTTGTGGGAAAATGAAAGCTCCTTTTTTCTGCTTTGTTCTCAAGGGACATTTGAGTCAGCACAATACATAGAATGAGGCCCTCAGACAAATTTACTGTGAAGTTAATATTAACATGAACTATTTTTCTATGTTCTTTTAGGATGCACAAATAAAATGAGCTTTCAATAGGCAACTGTTGGATTAGAGCAAAACAATTTGCCATGTTTATTAATTGAAATGTTTTAGTTTTTCAGAGAACTATGGTCAAAGACAGGATTCATGAGCAAATCAAAGTTTTTAACTGATAAATGAAGCTGTAAAAGTTATAATAGGTTCAAAAACAAAGATATCTGTCCTCTTATTTCCTCTGCAGCTAATTATAAAGTAACACTCCAGGGATACATATAAACAAGTCAGCTACTTCTACATAATGGAGACAGAGGCATGGGAAAGTTTGCTTCATAATTCAAAGACTTAGGAATTCAGGGCTCCAACTCAGCAGCACTCAGATACTGTCAGAATGGGTGCCCTGGAACTGGGAATCTGAGGAACTCAAATTATTCTTATTAATTTATTACTCTGTTTTCTGAGTTTTCAGAAAGATTTTGGGGGAAATCCTGGCTCCACTGAAGTCTCAGAGCCTGTTCTGTATGAAAGAACATACAGACAGAATATGGGGAATACTGCAGAGTTTTTCTTCCCCTGTAATTATTTTAAATGTAATCCTTCTAGAGCAAGTGTCCCCCATCTGAAACATATTTTGTAGCAATAAATGTATGTTTCAGATTTTACCATTTCTGCCTCCCTTTTTTAAATGTGAGGAAAAGTATAGAAAGAATGATGAGTGAACAACTTGTGACTGAAAAGAAAATGCCTTCCAAAAGGAAGCATCCCCATAGGCAGTTAAATAGCCATGGCCATTTCAGATAGAAAAATGAGCACAGGGGGCTGAATAGAGATCAATGAGAATGCCAGCACAGATCCAGATGCTGCTGCAGCAGCAAAAAGACAGATTTCAGAGTTCACCATCTGGAATCTATAGCTGCCAAACACATCTTGTCAGTGACTACTGGGATTGCCTGTAAAGCTGGGGCACATTAACTAGGATGCAAAGGACTGCACAACAGTCACTTTTCTAATATCAGCAGGCAAGCCTGACTGAAATTAACCACATGTCCCAATTTCATCTGGAGTAGAACTGTCAGTCAGAAAACAGCTTTCCATATGCAGAAGCACAGACTTCAGTGTTTGGAATACGCATCTCCAAAATGCAATAACTTTCAGATGAATTACTGAATACTTTAATGACAGGTTTCAGAGTAGCAGCCATGTTAGTCTGTATCCGCAAAAAGAAAAGGAGTACTTGTGGCACCTTAGAGACTAACAAATTTATTTGAGGATAAGCTTTTGTGAGCTACAGCTCACTTCATCGGATGAAAGCTTATGTTCAAATAAATTTGTTAGTCTCTAAGGTGCCACAAGTACTCCTTTTCTTTTTGTGAATACTATAAAGTGCCTAGTTGCTAGGGGCTCCCTGCTAAGCTATCAATAGCTATTTTTGGTATTCGAATCACACATCAAATACTGATGCCTTAAGCACTTAAAGGCTGCCCTAAATAAAAGAGCAAAGGTAAACTACAGCACTCAATATATCATCTGTCTTTCTGTTGCTGTTAGCAGTTCTCATTGCAAAGAGCATGACAATTAATCAACATGTAAGTTTGTAATCAATCACCAAAAACCAAAAGTGCAATATTTCTACGTAATAGGCTACACTATTGGTATTGTATTAATACTGAGTTCTAGGTCCAGGCATCATACAGCATTAATATTATCTTTGCTTTTCAAATGTGCTCATTATCATATTTAGATGCCACAGTCAGGGATGAACAGACGAAGAGTAAAGTCTTGTACTGAATTCTGAAAACATCCAGAGAGGGACTCTACTAGACAACAACCTTCTATTTTAATCTAATTGGAACTTCAGGATACACAGCAAGGGCTTGTTGCAGTGGTTTTAGAGGGAAATAAAGGGAAACGTAATCACTCACATGTCTTAAGCCTAGTTTTTTATTAAGGACTTAACATTGAGTTCTTCATTTTATCCTCCTTCAGTGTCACATTGGCATCATCTAAAAGCAGATAGAAAATGGTGCTGTCATGAATATTCACAGACATGCTGTGTGATTATTCACTGAGACAAAATGTGGAAAATAGCATGCAGCTAGCTCCTTGACATAACCACCTCTATAGCAGAAGGTACTTGGTAAAGAATGCTCTTCAGCAGCAAAACCCAGTTATATTACTTTCTCAGATTGTAAATTATGGACACGATTATGGTTTTGCCACAAGCTCCCCATAAGGGGCAGTATGTTCCTGCACTTCCTCGGGGGAAGGCTGTGCAAAAGAATTTAACAGCCGCACTCTGGTACCTGGTTTGTATACGTGGCCCAGATTGCGTGGCCCAGATTGCACTGGGTGGCACATTGAGTGGGGTGAGCCCAGGCTCTCCACTCCTCACCCCCACTTGCCCACATGAATCTCTCTCACAAACTTGGCACCTGAATAAGTTGCTAAGACAAGGTCATAATGTTTGACCAAGGTCAGTGGGTTACTCAATGTTCCTGCTTGCAGATCTCAGATATTGGCACATTCCTGAAGCAGGTACAAGAAGTTGCCTCTGCCATGATAGAGTGAAGTTAGTGAGTCATCTGATAAATGGAAGGAAATACATCACATGATCCACTCAGATTTTCTGAGCTTTAGAAGGAAGATGTTGAGAGCCCATGTGGGAATCGGAGCTTTTAACTGGTAGATAAATATGCAGAAGCCTTTTGAGGAACTTGGATACCAGTGAGTGTGAGAAGACCTGGTATGACTAAACCAGAGAGTGACACACTGCTATTGCTCTGATGTGGACCTTGAGAGAGCTAAATGCTATGCCAACATGTTTCAAGTGAAGCATGTAGTCAAGCCATCATGACTCCAGGGCTGGGTGCAGTATCTGACTGTGATTTTGGAATTATATGTCCAGGTGAGCTGGAAGAAGGAGAGGAGGCTGACTGGACATCTGCAGTAGGTCTGACAGTCAAAATTTCCCCAAACCCTAAGGAGCTATGAGGATTATTCTGGCCTTGTTCCATCTGATTTTTGGATATCACTAGACCTGAATAGTGATATCACTATTTACTGGCCTAAAACGAAACAAAACTTTAAAACCTCAAAGATTTCTCTATACCAGGACCAAACAGACTTTGAAAAAAGAGACCAGCCCAATTCAGAATAACCAATAGCTCAGTGGGTAGGTCATTCATCAGTGATCATTCTCCCGCTAGGTTTTTAAAATTAAACAGCTCAGGATTATACAACATGGAGACTGATTTTGTTTATTTTAGCACCAAGAGGAGTAGAGGAAGTAATGAGCCCATAGACATGCAATACAGGAAAGCTCCTCCTTAAACAGTTAAACTTACAAGCTTTAAAAAAGTACTGGGTGAGGATCCCACAAAAGGTAGGGATCGGTATGTGCAAGACCTAGTGGTCCTCTCATGTTTCAGGGCATAATCCAGTTTTCCCCATAACTGCTTGCTACAGGGATTCTTACATTTTCCTCTGAAACACCTGGTTCTGGCCACTGACAAGATACTTGACAAGATAGACCACTAGTCTGATCCAGGATGGCATTTCTAGTGTTCCTATTAACCTGAGGTTCTATAGAAAGTATATAGTATTAGTATGTGTACCTTGTCATTAGCATTATACATGTTAATCAAATCTCCCTCCTTGCTAAAAAAAAAATTATGTGCACTTTTCAATTCTACCACAAAGCTAATTTTGTGAGAACACAAATATCTGGCCATTTATTTATTATTATGGTTGTAAGAAAAAAGAAATCCTAATGTATAATTTAAATCTGTTCTTCTGTAAATGAAAACCCTAATAGCGTTTATGCCCATTACATTTCCTCTTCTTCTTCGTTAGCGTCACATACTTATAAGCTGTGTGAGTAGGGACCTTGTAAATAACTTCATTTTCAGACTAAACATAGTCAGTTCCACCAATTTTACCTTATAAAATAATCCTAATCCCCAAATAAACCTTGTTGCCCTCCTCTATATATTGTCTAATGTTTGAATATCATGTTTAAACTTGGAGCCAGAATTGATGCAGCATGACTGGGGCTGTGTGTCTCGTCATCTTCAACAGAAAAATGTAGAATAAATTTTCATAACTAGATCAGTATCTTTCAAATCTCGTAAATCATTCATGATTAAGTAAAGTATGGACATTTTCTGTGTCATCTGTAATCTTGGCATCTGCAAAACAGTATTTTAAACCCTAATGGAGCACCTGAAAAACATGTGTTGACTTTTGGCAACTTTTTTTCTGATACAGCCTTCTCCTTCAGAAATTAATAGCTAGATAGCATCCTGCACAGTAACTATCCCAATATTGCTTTAGACAAATAAATAAAGCCATGAATCTCTTAACTAAGAGCAAATAGAGAAAGGTAGAAATGAAGAGTTACTGAGAAGGGAGAAAGAGATTGTTTTAGAGAAGATGAAAAACTGATGAGACGGATAACAGTCTGTTCTAAATTATAGGAGTGGCAAAAGAGGCGGCTTTTTAAACAAAAAATATGGGTAAGATTATGGGTACGTCTGTATCGCACACTTCTTACAATAGTATGTAAAGTACATACACTGCATGAGCCTCTAGCGTAGGTATAAATAGTAGTGTAAAGTATGTACCTTACATAGCTCTCTGCATGCCCAAATAGAGCACAAACCCCACCTACACTGCTACTTTTAGCTGTGTAGTATCGCACTTCCTTCCCATGCCAGAGCGCTTCTGTGCCAATGGAAAAACTCTGGCAGCGGGGAAAGGCTCCAGCAGGGAGGGACTCCAACTGCTTCCCCACTGCTGGAGTCTTTCCCCTTTTCCCCAATATAGTTAAAGACTCCAGCAACAGGGAAAGACTCTGGCAGTGGGGAGCTTCCCCTGATGCCTCCCTCCTGGCAGACCCTTTCATTGATAGGTGTAGCTACACTGCAGCCTGCTTTTCACTGGGGCATGTAGCTACACATACCCTACATGCTGCAACCAGCAGTGTGTAGTGTAGACGTACCTTATAGGACGGGACCAATAGTAAGTTCATAGAAGATGAGTGGAAGGACCAAAGATGTATAATAGAGACAAGGCAATAAAACTATTGGATTCTTCATAAAAACTTAGATACCATGATGATGTACACAGTATAAGAACCTAGGAGCAAGAGACTGAAGGGACAGGTTAGAAGAGAATGGTAGAGTGATTGCTGAGGTTGGGATGAAAGGAAGGCTCAATAAACTGGAGTTGGGTAAGAGGAAAAGAGAGTGATGAGGAGAAAATTGTGTAACCTCTTAACTATATACTGGCCTTTACTGCCCACCAGACCAGCCCTCAGAGGAAAGTCTACAGGTTGGGAAACATTGGGAGGGTTACCATGTGCAGATATTATCTGAAGAATGTGAAAGGGAATCCAACATCTTGGTAGACCAAGGTTTGTTCCTTCCTGTTTTTACTTCATTTCTGCATGTGCCCACTCAGTAGAAGCAAATTAATTCCTTAACTAGCTGAAATGTGTAAAGCAAACATATCCATAGCAATGGAAGATTTGGCAACCATGGTACAAACAAATAGAAGGGAATCAGGAGGCAATACAGGAGATAATTCAAACTGGAAGTGAATTAAAGTTGATTTTTTTAACACAGCTTTAGTCAATTGATATTTGACCACAGAACAATGTTTGGTCCTCCTGACTCAGGCAGATTTGTCCATGGGAGTAAAGACTAGACATTATAGAAATTCTCTCTCAGGTCAGTAAGCCCTGTAAGGAAATAGTTAATGTTTTCTGAAACTTACGTTAAAATTCCCCACTGAATAATGTGGCCATGTACAAAAGTTAGATCCATCTGACCTTACATTTGTTCTAGTTTTTCTTCTTTTGCTAAATAGAACACTAAAAATGCAAACGTCCTGTAAGATTAGAGAGAAATACTGAACCCTCCCAGAGATTCATTTAATGTTCACACAGGATCCGTAAGGGGATGTATAAAACAGAGAAATACTGTATGACATAATGGATTACAACATTATTTCTAAGAGGATATCTGATCTTAATTGTACAATATTCAGATCAGAATTTATACATGGGCACTTCCCTTTCAGTAGGGCACTTTTAAATGAATTGGAAGTGTCTGAAACAATTTGGGGCTCAGTAATATAAGGTTGAGTATTCTGGCCTTCCTTCAGCATATACTTCAGATTTTTCCTGAACTGGGGCCTTTTATGATTTTCCCCACCAAAACCTCTCTCTATCTTTCTTTATTCCACCCTCACAAATTTCACAGGTGAGAGCAATTTGTACTTTACCTTAGGATCAAGGCCTCAGATAAGGGCTTCTGGCCCTAGTCCAGCAAAACACCTAAGCAAATGCTGAACTTTAAGCATCTGAGTATTCCCATTAAAGCTGCTTTCTTCAACAGATGTAATCATATGCTTAAAATTAAACACTTGTATAAAAGGAAGATAGAGAAATATTTTGGTGGGAAAAAATCATTAAGGGCTAGGTTCAGGAAAAATCTGAAGTATGTGCTTATTTCCCAATGAAAGATAATGGGAAGGGGTGGGGAGAAGGTTTCCTCAAGATGCAGAATGGGAAGATTGGGAAATCTCAAATGTACACAGGATAGGAAAAATGTTTCCCACCCAATTCTAATTGAATTATCTTGGCAAGCCCCGAGACTGTGTACCCTCAGTGCCAAGTGGTGGACATCAAGAGCTGTTTAGAGAGTTAAGTGTAACAGAATATATCTGACATAACATGTTTTATGACTTTTTACATTATTATACACTATGTTTAATAATCACTATAGTGGAAGTGTATATTTAGTTTTTTTAAACACAACATTTGGCTTGAGTTTTAAACAAGTTATCAAAGTTTGTCAAAATTTGTGGGGAGGGGAATCAGAAAAAGTGTTTAAATTTTCAGTCTTCTGCCTGTTTTTTGACTAACTATAAGATAGTTAAAAAATTTCAAATGTCAAAGTCTGACTTTTTGAAAAAAATCATATGTTTCATCTCTTTTGATTAGCTGTATCAATTAGGTAAGTAACTACATGCACAGGTTGTATTAGCAAATAGGGAAATTGCATGTGCAAATGACTAATTATGGTCATTTGTGCACCCAGTTACCATGTTTTGCATGGTAAATGTATGTATGCATTAACCAAACAGTTTGAACAACTTAACTTGTGGCCTATCCAAATTATTTAATTTTAGGGGAAAAAAAAAAAGCTAAATGAAGAGGCTGCCAGGTTGCTATTAAGCCTTCACACGACCTGTTTTATTATTCAGTAAACAGTCATAGCAATGGTTATAAATAAATGTATTTGGCTCAGTTATAACTTAAAATGTAGATATTTAAAGTTATGAAATTTAATTCTGAAGTGCTAAAAATGCACTGTTAAAATAACAGAACACCATTTTAATGCCTACTTACAAATGTTTAATTACAGTAGAATACCTTCGAATATACTTGTAGCATTCATATCACTATGAAATGAATTCAGTTTGACAAGTATCACTGCAAACAATTGATGAATTCATAATAAAGTGTGTTAGCCACAAACTCCCCCAGCAATCTGCAATATCCTTCTGTCCGTTGATTTTGAAGAAATACTCCTGTTTATACAGAGTTTAATATTGAAATGAGATCAGAGCTGATCATTGTGTAAAATCACTGTAGGTGAAGAACATATTAGTGTATGTATGAAATAGTTGCTTGTATTATATACAGTGATTTTTTTAAGAGCTGTGCAGTGTCTATAAAGGATAGACAAAGATAAAAGCAACACGAATCCTCATACAAAAACTGCAATAAAAGGAACCTAAGATGCTGATTACATTTTAAAAAATAGATCACTTAAAAGAAATATGGCACACAGCAAAAATGGATTGAGTTATGCACGCATTTTGTGGAAAAACTTCACTGACACCAGGCTGCGGCAAGCATTCTACATAGAAATAAAGTTTCAACTAATTATTTCTTGGCTCAGTAAAAATATTCTAGAATGTGAAGTCACAAAATGCAGGAGTCTCATCATAAGCCATGCAATGCATGGTATTTGTGATGAGACAGACTATTGTATTGTATATAGTCTTCTCTGTCTTCTCCATAGTATTACATGTTGGAAGCCCATCCATTGCCAGGTATTCTAGAGTGTACCTTAGATCGTGAACTCTTCACAACACTGACCATCCTTAAGTGTTTGGAAAGTGTATAGCACATACTAGTCTCTATAAAAAGAGGACAATTAGGAAATACCATGAGTATTTCATATAGTCAAAACATTTTTTAAAAGTTAAGTCAAATTCCATGCTGAATGCTTCCCCATGGCCTGATGAGAGCAGTGACTGGAGCAGCATTCAGCACAAATATTTGGGCTAAACTCATTTTCACTTTCCTTCTCCAGTTCACTTATTGTTTAAATGCTTATGTGGTAATTTCTCACCACAAGCAATAGGAAATGGTAAAATACCCCTTGAGTACTGTTATTTTTGAAAATAAGCTATTTTTTACTGCATCATTTCCAAGAAAATATGGCACTTCCATCTTAGCATGCCACTAATGAAAGAAACATCTATTCCTCTGGAAGCAAAAGGCCATAATTTAATTAACTTAACCATTATAATAGGACAAGCTATGAAAAATCTTTGCCAAGTCTTTTTTCAAGACTTTTCTGCAAGTTTCCCACATCATTTCATTTCACTGGGGCCTTGTGCAACATTCTATGCCCTGGCTTTCCTTCTAGGCAATAGTCAATAGACCTCTCTTTTTGTTGTGACTGCCTAGAAGGGAGGTCAGGCTATAATCCCTTTACTGTCACTTACCAATGACATGGCAGACTATGTAGATTTAAGTACTCTGTATATTTAACTATGTGAGAAGAGGATTTAAATACAGATTAGATGTTGTATGTATCAATTAAACTAACAAACTAACAAACCCTATACGTATTATACAGAAATAGGATGAACAGATTCTACAAGCTTTCACCATGTAGCTGCAACTGAAAGGCCTGGAGGTATTGGGGGTAAGTGTTTTGCCTACCCAACTAAAGTGCTAAAACATGGTTCTTTTATGAATGAAATTATAATGCCAGATAATGGAGAAAATAAGATTGTGTGTTCCACTATGCAAACATTAGCGTACTTTTAGTCAACTGTAAACAGCTATATATCTATATCCCCTACCTCTCGCTCATACCATAACTGTAACACCTATGTTTTGTCCATGCCTAACTGCCACATTCATTTGCATAAGATTTGAAAAATGTGAATTGATAAAACAGAACGTCAGTTAATAATCTATCAGCCAATACTCTGACAGTACATTACATTAATCTTTTACCAGGTCAGATTTAAAACTGATATGAATCACAAAAAAAGGGAAAAATGGACTGGCTATTTAAGTAGCTTGTCAGAAGTAAAGAAAATGTCTCATTAAATATGTTTTGTATTTTAATTCCAAAGACCATCAAACTTATGAAAAACATATTTTGTATCAGACACCTCCTTCACTAGTGTTTAGTGCAGTACAAGTTGCCGAGAGAATGAAATTTATGTTTGTTCCATTAATTTTGATAAAAAGAGCTACTATGATACATAGCTGAAATGTCAGCTTATATACAGAGTGATCCCGGAGTCAGCCAGGATTTGTTCAGTTCAAACAAAGGCTAATGTTATACAGTTACAGTCCTGAATATTTTATTTGATCTTTAGTGACCTCATTGTAGACTGACGACTCTCAGTAGGGTGATACAGCAAATGATTTGCTGCATTCAGTATTTGTATGATAGCAAAATTAGTTCCATTAGGTTCATTCATTCCAGATTAAACATTTGTTCTACCCATTTGTATTCATCTAATGTTAACACAAGAACATTTATTCATCCTGAAATCTGAACCATGTATGGTTTGCTTTGACATACTTAAAGTGTTTCATCTATGTTCTCTAGACAATAGTTACTTGGATTTAACCCTGGTGTACACTGGGATTTCAGCCATGACTGTAGCTGCACTGTGCTTACCCTAGTGCTTCATGTCCAGACAAATAAAACCAAGTGAACGAGACCATACAAATTGAGCCTACACTAGGGAGTTGCATTAATGCAGCTAACCCAGCAACTGAAACCCCAATGTAGACAAGGTTTAGTTTCTGCTATTGACCAGATGCTTTAGCATGAAGCAACTATTATAAGTGTTAGCATTTCCATATTGCCAGCCAAAGAGGAGTGTTGTGTAGCAGTTACATAAAAAAATCTAGAAGGAATTTGGACTCCAGGGTTATTTTTCCAACTGAGCCAATGACTTGGTGTTCCATAAATCACCTAATCTTTAAAAGAAAAGGAGTACTTGTGGCACCTTAGAGACTAACAAATTTATTAGAGCATAAGCTTTCGTGAGCTACAGCTCACTTCATCGGATGCATTTTGAGCTCACGAAAGCTTATGCTCTAATAAATTTGTTAGTCTCTAAGGTGCCACAAGTACTCCTTTTCTTTTTGCGAATACAGACTAACACGGCTGCTACTCTGACACCTAATCTTTGTGCTTCTTTTTACCCACCCATCAGATTAATACCAACCTTCAAAAGCACTGTAAGAATTAGGATCTTAGAGTGCTTTACAAAAAACTTAGAGTAGTGATTTCCTAACTGGCCCATTCTACTTCTCTTCTAGAGCAGGAGGCACTTTCACTTCCCCAATGATTACTGGAATTGCCAAATAACCTTACCTTCATGCTGCCAACATCACTGTCAACAGCTCTGAATCCATACACTGGGTCCTTCAGTATCCAAGACTATCAGGAGGTTAAAAATGGTTTTTAGAAATGAGGAATCTCTCCAGGTGGAGTTTGACCTGGAAGACCACTCCCCACTTCCTTTCTCCCCCAGCAGAAGTGGAGGCAGTACCAAGCACCAACCACAGCAGCCTTCCAACACAAATGTCATAACTGAACTTTATTTTCTTCTGTTTTGACTGATTTTTTTTCTTTTCTTCACCATAATTGGTTCCAATCTTCTTCCCATCCTCCTCCCTCACAACTTAACTGCTGCAGCTACACTCCGCCTTCTCTATATCCCTCCATTCTCTCTTCTGTCTCTCTTTCCCTCTCTTAATATTACCCTTCTTTCCCCTTCTTCTACTCCTACTAACTCATCCTTTCCACCTTCCATCCTTACCTGTGAGAGTATCTATAGAGATAAGAGGACATAATGAAATGAATTTAAAAGAGTTGAGACCTATCTCGACAACTGTTGCACATCGCTGTGTTATGTATGGCCTTCCTTCCCCCTGCCAACCACCATTCACCTATCTTATCTGTTAAGTTTGTAAATTTCTCCAGGGCAGTGACTGTTTTTACTACATGTTTATACAGCAGTGGAGTCCTCACCTTATTTGGGGACTCTAGGTACTATATCTATAATAATGGGTGGGATTCCCCAACTATGAGTTAGACCCCCATAGGGGAATTATGTATAAAGCATATGCCCAAGACCTCTTGTGGTTCCAAGTTCTATCTCTTCGAGCAGCTCAGGTTGGACCAAATCTTCATGCACCATTGTCCGGTGACACTCCGATTTTGTGATGCCTGGAAGTACAACTGTGTTACTGAGCTAAAACTCCAATATATTCCAGGTTTAGCTAGTACCTGAATCTTCAGTTTAAAATCCACTTTGTGACATTATGCTAATTAATGACTAGATTACATACTTTTTGGCACAGCCCATAGTAAGAACTATGTAGAAGCACAATGACAGATGGAACACCAAGAAGCATTCTTTACCACATCTCTTGTGCAGAGGCTTCAGTGAGCTTGCTCCCAAGGCAAGCCACAAGACCATCTTTTGCCCACCACTCCCTGCCTCTTTGGGATGAGTTGTGTCCCACAGAGGAGTAAGGAAAGGACAGGGATTAGAATTCTATCTGCTCCTTATGTAGGCTCTATAAGGGGAACACTGGGGCAGGAGAAATAAAATAAAACCTGTGAAAGAGATGATCCTTGACTTCAAGGGATCACCAATGATTGAGCTCCAGTGCATGGATGGCAGAGAAGACAGCCTCAAGGAAGAATTGGATGACCTACTTATGGGGGACTGGCACACAATTCATCTGCAGTTCAAACTGCATCTAGGGCAGCTGTATGGCTAAAGATAAATATGTTGCGGATGAGTCAGCTAGGAAGTCTCTCCCACCTTATTCTTCTTCAGCCAATCTTGGAAGGAGGTTTTGTAATACATCTTTTTATAACTGTGAATGTTCTATTTCTCAGATGCCTCTAAGGAGACATCACAAGGCAAATATAGACTAGAATACGAATAAAATTCTTCAAGCAATTCCCACAGTGTGGGATACAAGGTGCTTAAAGCTTAATCACACCTGCATATTATTTATAAATGTATGTGTTAAACACAAAGTACCTTATTAAAATGGCCATTAAAGAATTTTTTTGAAAATGTGGTGATGATTTGGAATTAATTTCTTCAGTGTAATGTCATTGAATGTGCTGTCACCTTAACAGATAATTGCAAATCCATTTACAAAGAGTTACCTTCATCATGCAAAGTTTGCCCTGAAGTAGGATCATTACCTTCTTAGTAAAGAATAAGTTGAAAATACATTTTCACTTCAATACAGGACAAATCACTCCAAGATTTCCTGATTGTGGAGTTGTTCAAGTAGTATGGTATATCTGACTTTTTTTTAAAACAGAAGGAAATATTTTCTAATTGGTTTTAGAATTCACCTAACTGAATATCTGAAAAACAACAACATATACAGTGTCCTCATAGCTGTGTTGGTCCCAGGCTATTAGAGAAACAAGGTGGGTGTCTCTAAAATAAAGCTTGTGCAGCATGGAAACAAAATGTCTGAAGTGAAAGCCATCTTTCATAGAAAGGGTCAGTTAAAATATATATATATATATATATATATATATATGCTCAGACTCTCTCCTAGCAGCCTGGTTCACTGTTATACATCGCCAGGGCTGTATTTCAAAGATGAAACTTCAAAGCAAGAATCTCATACCAGTGACCACACTTCTTTTCTTCACAATTAATAATTAATAAATGGTAAAATGCATCAGATAAGTTTATTATCCTATTACTCACCTGTTGGTCATCAGGAGTTGGCTCACATACTGCTAAGTTATGCACATCTTTTTTATATTATAAATGTACTCAGTTACACTTACAGAAATTATTTTTTTCACATTATTGCTAGAAAGGTTTGCAACTACGGTTCCACAGTATTTTCCTTCCCCATTATCTGATATATGGGAACTGCCAGAATTTACTAATAGGCACACTTTAAAGGCTTGCTGGTTCACTTGGGATAAGTGTCCAAAAGTTCAGATCCTCATCTGAGGCTCAATTGACCTTTTCAGAACCTTTGGTCTGGAAATCTCTGAAGAATAGACCTTCGTGTGAGATTACCAGTATATCCTTGCTTTTAACTGGGTCAAAAATACATCAAGAATAACCTTCCTCATTAGATTACTGTTTCTGATGTAAACCAGGAGTATGGGCTGAGATTTTCAAGTGAAAAAAGACAGTAACCAAGCTCCATAATTGTTCCAGTTGGGATGGATTCACATTTTGTTGGAGTATTTGGGCAAGTTCTTATTTTATCCAAAACTCTGCTGAGCAACACCAGCTAATTCTACTAAACTCTTGTAAGAATTAGTCATATTGAAGAAACATTACCAAAGCATATCCATTATCAGCACTTTTTAATATATAATTGATAGACTTTTTTGTTTTTAGGTATTTAAAACTAAAGTAATGACCAGTTTTAAGATGTGACTGAACTGATCACTTAACATGATCCCTTTGTATTCTGAATACAAACAGACTGTATTCTATAAAGGTCCTATAAAGGTAGCCAGCCAGTCAGGCAGCAGCACAGACAGCTGCAGTGGCACAGGAGCTAGCAAACAGAGCTCTAAACAGGGGAGTTTGAGTGGGATTTTGCAAGGGGAGTTTGGATTGTGGTGCTTGTTTGGGGTTTGCTTTTGCTGGGGGGGGTCTTTTTGGTGTGGCTTGTGTTTTCCAGATTAACAGGATTATGTGGGAAGGTGATGACAGATATGGAGGCAGCTGTGGGAGTGACTCCTGTAGTGGAAGACACATTGAGGATGACTGGATGTGGAAGCTGTGGTATGTACATGATCCTGGAGGGGGGAACCGGTAAGAGTTTTTTCTGCATGAAATGCCGTATGATAGAGCTGATGGAGGAAAAGATCCGAGGTTTGGAGATGCAGGTGGAAAGTCTCGTTGAGTTTAGGAAGGGGTTTGAGCAGATGCTGGAGCAAAGATATGAGGTATCTGAAGGGAAAAGCTCATATTCACGGATGGAAGCAGGGCTGGGGAATTTTGAGGGGAGACTGGGTGAGGAAAGTGGTCAGTGGAAACATGTGACTAAAAGAACCAGGCAGAGGAAAAGACGGGCTAGTGAAGGAGAAATAGAGCTTAGGAATAGGTTTGCAGAGTTGGAAAATGAAGAAGGGGCTGAGCAGGTACTTGTTGAAGGTGGAAGGGTAAGGAAGAAGAGAAGAGAGGCTAGTCCTATAGGAAAAGCAGAAGAGTCAAGGGAGACTAGACCAAATATGAGCCCCAGGAGGATACAGGATGGGTTGAAGAAGATTATAAGGGAAAACAGGAATGGAAAGAACTTGCAGCCAGAGGGAACAGGGGAGAGACTGGAGAATAGCACCCTCACCAGGAAAAGGCAGGTCTATGTGATCGGGCACTCTTTATTGAGAAGAATAGACAGGCCTGTAACTAGAGCGGATCCTGAGAATAGAAGGGTGTGCTGTCTTCCGGGTGCTAAGATACGGGATGTAGACCTGAGTTTGAAAAGGATCCTAAAGGGAGTGGGAAAGAATCCCCTAATTATCCTTTGTGTGGGAACAAATGATACGGCTAGATTCTCGCTGGAAAGTATTAAGGGAGACTATGCTAGGCTGGGGAAGACGCTTTAGGAAATTGAGGCTCAGGTGATCTTTAGCGGGATCCTTCCTGTTCCTAGAGAAGGGCAACAAAGATGTGACAAGATTATGACTGTCAACAGATGGCTTAGGCAGTGGTGCTATAAGGAGGGCTTTGGGATGTATGGCCACTGGGAGGCATTCACGGACAGAGGACAGTTCTCTCGGGATGGACTTCATCTGAGTAGGGAAGGAAATAGACTTCTAGGATGGAGGCTGGCACAACTGATTAAGAGAGCTTTAAACTAGGAATTAGGGGGAAATGGATGGGAGATGTCCAGGAAATCTCCAAGCCAGATTTTAGCATTGAGAGGTAAGAAGACGAAGTAAGAAAGGATACAGCTGTGGGTAGGAGAATGTATATAAGGAGCGAGGGCGGTGTGGATACTAGTCTAATAGGTTATACTGGCTGTAGAATGACTATGCCTAATAGGGTACAAAATGTGAGCGAGGCCAAACAGCAAAAATTAAGATGTTTATACACCAATGCGAGGAGCCTAGGTAACAAAATGGAGGAACTAGAGCTACTGGTGAAGGAAGTGAAACCAGATATTATAGGGATAACAGAAACATGGTGGAATAGTAGTCATGACTGGACTACAGGTATTGAAGGTTATGTGCTGTTTAGGAAAGACAGAAACAAAGTTAAAGGGGGTGGAGTAGCATTGTATATCAATGATGAGGTAGAATGTAAAGAAATAAGAAGCGATGCAATGGATAAGACAGAGTCCGTGTGGGCAAAAATTACATTGGGGAAGAAAACTAGTAAAGCCTCTCCTACGATAGTGCTTGGGGTGTGCTATAGACCTCCGGGATCTAATTTGGATATGGATAGAGCCCTTTTTAATGTCTTTAATAAAGCAAATACTAATGGAAACTGCATGATCATGGGAGACTAACTTCCCAGATATAGACTGGAGGACCAGTGCTAGTAATAATAATAGGGCTCAGATTTTCCTAGATGAGATAGCTGATGGATTCCTTCATCAAGTAGTTGCTGAACTGACTAGAGGGGATGCCATTTTAGATTTAATTTTGGTGAGTAGCGAGGACCTCATAGAAGAAGTGGTTGTAGGGGACAATCTTGGCTCAAGTGATCATGAGCTAATTCAGTTCAAACTAAATGGAAGGATTAACAAAAATAAATCTGCAACTAAGGTTTTTGATTTCAAAAGGGCTGACTTTCAAAAATTAATGAAATTAGTTATGGAAGTGGATTGGACTGAAGAATTTATGGATCTAAAGATAGAGGAGGCCTGGGATTACTTTAAATCAAAACTACAGAAGCTATCGGAAGCCTGTATCCCAAGAAAAGGGAAAAAATTCATAGGAAGGAGTTGTAGACCAAGCTGGATGAGCAAGCATCTTAGAGAGGTGATTAAGAAGAAGCAGAAAGCATACAGGGAGTGGAAGATGGGAGGGATCAGCAAGGAAAGCTACCTAATTGAGGTCAGAACATGTAGGGATCAAGTGAGACAGGCTAAAAGTCGAGTAGAGTTGGACCTTGCAAAGGGAATTAAAACCAATAGTAAAAGGTTCGATAGCCATATAAATAAGAAGAAAACTAAGAAAGAAGAAGTGGGGCCGCTTAACACTGAGGATGGATTGGAGATTAAAGATAATCTAGGCATGGCCCAATATCTAAACAAATACTTTGCCTCAGTCTTTAATAAGGCTAAAGAGGATCTTAGGGATAATGGTAGCATGACAAATGGGAATGAGGATATAGAGGTAGATATTACCATATCTGAGGTAGAAGCGAAACTGAAACAGCTTAATGGGACTAAATCGGGGGGCCCAGATAATCTTCATCCAAGAATATTAAAGGAATTGGCATCTGAAATTGCAAGCCCATTAGCAAGAATTTTTAATGAATCTGTAAACTCAGGAATAGTACCGAATGATTGGAGAATTGCTAATATAGTTCCTATTTTTAAGAAAGGAAAAAAAAGTGATCCAGGTAACTACAGGCCAGTTAGTTTGACATCTGTAGTATGCAAGGTCCTGGAAAAAATTTTGAAGGAGAAATTAGTTAAGGACATTGAAGTCAATGGTAAATGGGACAAAATACAACATGGTTTTACAAAAGGTAGATCGTGCCAAACCAACCTAATCTCCTTTTTTGAAAAGGTAACAGATTTTTTAGATAAAGGAAATACAGTGGATCTAATTTACCTAGATTTCAGTAAGGCATTTGATACCGTGCCACATGGGGAATTATTAGTTAAATTGGAGAAGATGGGGATCAATATGAACATCAAAAGGTGGATAAGGAATTGGTTAAAGGGGAGACTGCAACGGGTCCTACTGAAAGGCGAACTTTCAGGTTGGAGGGAGGTTACCAATGGAGTTCCTCAGGGATCGCTTTTGGGACCAATCTTATTTAATCTTTTTATTACTGACCTTGGCACAAAAAGTGGGAGTGTGCTAATAAAGTTTGCAGATGATACAAAGCTGGGAGGTATTGCCAATTCGGAGAAGGATCGGGATATTATACAGGAGGATCTGGATGACCTTGTAAACTGGAGTAATAGTAATAGGATGAAATTTAATAGTGAGAAGTGTAAGGTTATGCATTTAGGGATTAATAACAAGAATTTTAGTTATAAGCTGGGGAAGCATCAATTAGAAGTAACGGAAGAGGAGAAGGACCTTGGAGTATTGGTTGATCATAGGATGACTATGAGCTGCCAATGTGATATGGCTGTGAAAAAAGCTAATGCGGTTTTGGGATGCATCAGGAGAGGCATTTCCAGTACGGATAAGGAGGTTTTAGTAGCGTTATACAAGGCACTGGTGAGACCTCACCTAGAATACTGTGTGCAGTTCTGGTCTCCCATGTTTAAAAAGGATGAATTCAAGCTGGAGCAGGTACAGAGAAGGGTTACTAGGATGATCCGAGGAATGGAAAACTTGTCTTATGAAAGGAGACTTAAGGAGCTTGGCTTGTTTAGCCTAACTAAAAGAAGGTTGAGGGGAGATATGATTGCTCTCTATAAATATATCAGAGGGATAAATACAGGAGAGGGAGAGGAATTATTTCAGCTCAGCACCAATGTGGACACAAGAACAAATGGGTATAAACTGGCCACCAGGAAGTTTAGACTTGAAATCAGACGAAGGTTTTTAACCATCAGAGGAGTGAAGTTTTGGAATAGACTTCCAAGTTAAGCAGTGGGGGCAAAAGATCTATCTGGTTTTAAGATTCTACTTGATAAGTTTATGGAGGAGATGGTATGATGGGATAATGGGATTTTGGTAAGTAATTGATCTTTAAATATTCAGGGTAAATAGGCCAAATCCCCTGAGATGGGATATTAGAAGGATGGGATCTGAGTTACCCAGGAAAGAATTTTCTGTATTATCTGGCTGGTGAATCTTGCCCATATGCTCAGGGTTTAGCTGATTGCCATATTTGGGGTCGGGAAGGAATTTTCCTCCAGGGCAGATTGGAGAGGCCTGGAGGTTTTTCGCCTTCCTCTGTAGCATGGGGCATGGTTGACTTGAGGGAGGCTTCTCTGCTTCTTGAAGTCTTTAAACCATGATTTAAGGACTTCAATAGCTCAGACATGGGTGAGGTTTTTCATAGGAGTGGGTGGTTGAGATTCTGTGGCCTGCGCTGTGCAGGAGGTCAGACTAGATGATCAGAATGGTCCCTTCTGACCTTAGTATCTATGAATCTATGAATCTATGATCACTTAACATGATCCCTTTGTATTCTGAATACAAACAGACTGTACTAATTTTATGGTGTCCATCATCATTAACTACATGGACCGCTCACCTAGAACCTTGTGATACATCTGTAGTTCTTAGGATTTATTGTATAATTCTATTGGAACTCAGGTATGAGATTTTATCATTATAAAACGTCAGTTACTCCACAATTTTAGTTATCTTTCTGAGAATTCAGTGGAGTGTAGACCACTATTTAAAGTGCAGTTATGATCCATGATCCACTCAGTTTTGCTCTCTAAGCTCAGCTATTAAAACATAATACTGATGGGCTTCCCCAGGACACTCATTTATAATCTAAAACGTTGCACCAGGTTACCAGATAGAAAAGCAGTATAAAAATAGACTACATTAAATACCTGCTTTCATATTAAACCTAGCCCTCCACTTCAAGTTCATATGAAAAAATGAGTCTCATCCAAGAAAATTAAAATTCTAGAGAGGAAAAATATAGAAACAAATTACTGAAATTTATTGAGATTCAGAAGTTTCTTGCTAAGACACATTAATGTTTTTTGTTCTTTTTATATTGCTTCCATAGCTATACTTGCTTGAACTAAGTTACTTTAATCTTCTAGTTCTATCCTCATCTTTAATGTTGCATATGACTTTTAAAATCACTCAAGAATTTCTGCACATGTCCCTATATATTTCTTCTATCTGTACATGTTCAAAGTGAGCTTCTTGTCCTTTGCTACCGTAGGTCAAATTTCACATTTATTGCACTATATATGGTGCAACTAGTTACAACATATATGTATTGGAAGGTGCAAAAACCAAGGAGTTTAAACTCTCAGCTTTATTATGTAAATTCAAGGTCAGCTACTTCCTAATTTATTGGCAAATCACTTGAGATATATATGACAATCAGTTGCCATTAAGTACACTTATATTGTGTATCTTCTGGGCCTTTTGTTTGTTTTTTACATTACGACAAGGCACCAAAGATATTACCATCAAAATTGAAGAAATATATTGGAGAACTGATATATGACTGATATGGAATAAGTTTCAAAGAGGGTTAGTGAGATAATGTTTGCTCCGAAAGAATAAAAATAGATCTGAAGACTACCAGAGCAATGTTCAAAGCATGGAAGGAAGGGAGGGAAATGTAGTGGCATATTACCATTTTGAAGCCCAGGGCATACAGTATATCCTTAAAAAGAAAAAGGAGCACTTGTGGCACCTTAGAGACTAACAAATTTATTTGAGCATAAGCTTTCGTGAGCTACAGCTCACTTTATCAGATGCATGCAGTGGAAAATAAAATAGGGAGATTTTATATACACAGAGAACATGAAACAATGGGTGTTACCATACAGACTGTAACAAGAGTGATCAGGTAAGGTGAGCTATTACCAGCAGGAGAGCAGCAGGGTGCGGGGGGAGAAACCTTTTGTAGTGATAATCAAGGTGGACCATTTCCAGCCGTTGACAAGAATGAGTGCGGAACAGTTGGGGGGGGGGCGGGGAATAAACAAGGGGAAATAGTTTTACTTTGTGTAATGACACGTCCACTCCCAGTCTTTATTCAAGCCTAAGTTAATTGTATCCAGTTTGCAAATTAATTCCAATTCAGCAGTCTCTCACTGGAGTCTGTTTTTGAAGTTTTTTTGTTGAAGAATTGCCACTTAGGTCTGTAATCGAGTATATCCTTGGAAGTCTTGGTATAGGAACACAAGACATTTATATTTCAGTTAGGTTCAGTACACCTACTCCATACATGCCCAAATCAAAACCTTAAAAATTGGTAAGGAAATATATTTCACTTGTCAATAAATAAATAAACCAGTTATTTTAAAGGCACCCAGGGGTTGTGTTTGTAGTATAAGGGGGCTGGGGCCTTTAATGGCTGAGCTTCTTAGACAGCAAGTCTAGGTGCTGTAAAACTTTGATTGTTAGGCATAGCCATTGGAACTGGACACAGAATAAAGCAGATCTCTTTCAAGCTCCTTAAGCACAGAATGACCACGGAATACCACATAATATCAGGAGTAACAACTTAGAAGACTTCCGAGTGAAAGACTGGAGCATTTCAAAGCTCCATTAGAGCTGAAACTCTGGACACGTATTAGACAACTGGAGGAAGTTCAAACAGCACTTTTACTCTGTATCCAGAGGTAAGTGTTGCCAGATAAAAGGAAATCACTCACAAGGTATTTTTATTTGCAGCTGGTTCTGAAGCACAGGATGTGTTCAATAGCTTTCAGTTAACTCAGGAAGAGGAGGCTAACTATGAAACGGGAGTACTGAAATTTGACAAGTACTGTACTACACATAAAAATGAAGCATATGTAAGACATGCCCGGGAGGGTCTCAGGTAGGCAATAAGCACAGCAGATTGAAACAATCACAACTGAACTAGACAATTTCAGACATCAGTAGTGTTGAAGTATCAGGGGAGACCCGCAGGTCCAGGCGACAGTGCAGGGTACCTTATACTAACTGTTAGCAAAGTTAGTTATTAGGTTGGTTATAAGCAATTGACATTTTATGTTATTTTTAAGTTTTTTTTTAAATATTATTTGCAACAGATATGATGAACACAGACATACAGGGAACTTATTGTATTTAATGTTATAAATGTTATTTGTATGTTTGAGCCAGGGCTTCAAAGCATGACAACTTCAAACAACATGATACTGAGATGGACCAGATGATACAGATTCACACATTTACAGCCCTTTGTATCATTAAGTGTCATATGTATGTGTGTGTGTTCCTCACTTGCGGGGGGAGGGCGGGGAGGAGGTCGTATTCCCTGCAAAATCTGGAGTCAATAAGGAGTCATTAATGCAAAAATCCCAAATCTGGTTATGCAGATCCTCAGTGGGCCAAGCCTCAAAGGGCTGGGTAAAGGAGCAGTGACTGGTTTAACTTCTTTTCAGGATGCTGGTTGACAAAGCAGAAGTTTGGGTATAAAAAGCCAGTTTGAACTAACATGGGGCCTTCTTTTTGTTTCAACAAAGAGTCATGGCTTTTATCCAAGGGAAAGCCACCCCTGAGAAAGGATTGGATAAACTGGAACCTACCAGTGTCTCCACAGGACTGGTAAAATTTAAGTATGCATTTAGATCATTTTTTTCTTTCATGTTTTCTCTGTATGCTTTTGTCTTTAAATAAATGTACTATGCTTTGAAAGAGCTGTTTGGTTAATCTTAAAAACTGGCATTCACTGGTCCCCGAGGCCCTGCCTCTGAACCCTCCTCTTCCCCAGCCAAGAACATATATTATATAAACATAATGATATATGTAGACTTGATGCAAAACAGTATCTTTATCAATAACTAAGGCAACCAATTCCCAAAACATGCCTACCCCAAATTGTCAAAAAAATCATGTGTCTGCTTCTCTTCCCCATTCTTCCCCCCCCACCCCACCACCCAAAAAAAGCCATTAGGATATTAAATAAAATAAATAAATATTTATTGGGCTATTTTTATTTGCCTTCTGAGTTTTCAGACTTTAGTGTGCGCTTGATTCATTTCTCTGCAACTACAAATGTTAGAACTTTTTTTTTAAAATGAAATCTTTGCAAGAGATTGATTCCAGCAGTTGGTACTTTAAGGAAAACACCAAAAGTTGCAGGACTCACACTCACAAGAGTAAGCAACACTTTTCTGCATTTGTATGCTATCTACTTTTACTGTATCAAATATTATACATATTAACAGTGTTTGAACAATTCAAGTGGAATAATTTATATACTCCAAAGTTGTATTAGGCAAAAAACCCACAATGTCTTTTGCTACTTGTGGGTATTATACTGTCTCCTAGATGTAGGATTCATGTTGCTGTACATCTCATTGCCAATAAAATAACATGTAAGAGGGAGCTGAGAAGGTGCTTAATGTTTTATTCACAACATTATATCAAATTTTATGCCACTTTGTCCTAAGAGCCTCAGCAGGACTTCCAAGGCTCAGCTGTCATGGAACTGAACAGGAACCAACCATTCTTCTGTACATGAAGTTTAATCTCATGTGTTTACAAAAAAGAAAAGGAGTACTTGTGGCACCTTAGAGACTAATAAATTTATTTGAGCATAAGCTTTCGTGAGCTACAGCTCACTTCATTGGATGCATTCGGTGGAAAATACAGTGGGGAGATTTATATACACACACAGAGAACATGAAGCAATGGGTTTTATCATACACACTGTAAGGAGAGTGATCACTTAAGATGAGCTATTTTTTGTGAATACAGACTAACACGGCTGCTGCTCTGAAACCTGTTATTATGCAAGGCACTGAATTTAGCTGTATGGAGTGGAAATCTATCAACTTCATGAAAAAACTTGTACAGATACAGACAGACATCATCTTCCTCTCCAAATGCAAACAGATGGATATCATACCAAAAGGACTGAAGGTAAAAAATCCATTACAATCTACATACCACACAGACTATGCTGACAGCTTGTGCCACACACTCTCAAAGAAACTGCGGAACCACCTGATCAACATCCTCTGCAGCAAACAGGGAAAGATTAAGAATGAGCTCTCAAAACTGGATACTCTCATAAAGAACCAACCTTCCACACAAACTTCCTTGTGGCTGGACTTTACAAAAACTAGACAAGCCATTACATCACACACTTCGCTTCTCTACAAAAGAAAAAGGACACTAAATTCTCAAAAGTACTACATGCCACAAGGGGCCACAACAGTGGTTCCCTTAACCCACCCAGCAATATTGTTAATCTGTCCAACTATCCTCTTAGCCCAACAGAAGAATCTGTCCTATCTCGGGGCCTCTCCTTTTCCCCGTCCACCCCCACGAACATGATACAGTTCTGTGGTGACCTAGAATCCTATTTTCAACGTCTCCGACTCAAGGAATATTTCCAACACACCTCTAACCAACGTATTGACCCAGAGGGACCTTCCTACCAACACTACAAAAAGAAGGATTCTGGGTGGACTACTGCTGAAGGTCGAAATAACAGACTGGACTTCTCCATAGAGTGCTTCCGCCGACGTGCACGAGCTGAAATTGTGGAAAAGCAGCATCACTTGCCCCATAACCTTAGCCATGCAGAACACAATGCCATCCACAGCCTCAGAAACAACTCTGACATCATAATCAAAAAGGCTGACAAAGGAGGTGCTGTAGTCATCATGAATAGGTCGGAATATGAACAAGAGGCTAGTAGGCAGCTCTCCAACACCACTTTCTACAAGCCATTACCCTCTGATCCCACTGAGAGTTACCAAAAGAAACTACAGCATTTGCTCAAGAAACTCCCTGAAAAAGCACAAGACCAAATCCGCACAGACACACCCCTAGAACTCCGACCTGGGGTATTCTATCTGCTACCCAAGACCCATAAACCTGGAAATCCTGGATGCCCCATCATCTCAGGCATTGGCACCCTGACAGCAGGATTGTCTGGCTATGTAGACTCCCGCCTTAGGCCCTACGCTACCAGCACTCTCAACTATCTTCGAGACACCACTGACTTCCTGAGGAAACTACACTCCATTGGTGATCTTCCTAAAAACACCATCCTAGCCACTATGGATGTAGAAGCCCTCTATACCAACATTCCACACAAAGATGGACTACAAGCCATCAGGAACAGTATCTCTGATAATGTCACGGCTAAGCTGGTGGCTGAACTTTGTGACTTTGTCCTCACCCATAACTATTTCACATTTGGGGACAATGTATACCTTCAAATCAGCGGCATTGCGATGGGTACCCGCATGGCCCCACAGTATGCCAACATTTTTATGGTTGACTTAGAACAACGCTTCCTCAGCTCTTGTCCCCTACTGCCCCTACTCTACTTGTGCTACACTAATGACATCTTCATCATCTGGACCCATGGAAAAGAAGCCCTTGAGGAATTCCACCAGGATTTCAATAATTTCCATCCCACCATCAACCTCAGCCTGGACCAGTCCACACAAGAGATCCACTTCCTGGACACTACGGTGCTAATAAGTGATGGTCACATAAACACCACCCTATATCGGAAACCTACTGACCGCTATTCCTACCGCTTGAATAGAGACTGGGAGTGAATGAGTCATTACATAAAGTAAAACTATTTCCCCATGTTATTTCTCCCCCCACCCCACCCCCCACTGTTCCTCAGACGTTCTTGTTAACTGCTGGAAATGGCCCACCTTGATTATCACTACAAAAGGTTTTCCTCCTTCCCCCCTCCTTCCTGCTGGTAATAGCTCATCTTAAGTGATCACTCTCCTTACAGTGTGTATGATAAAACCCATTGCTTCATATTCTCTGTGTGTGTATATAAATCTCCCCACTGTATTTTCCACCTAATGCATCCGATGAAGTGAGCTGTAGCTCACGAAAGCTTATGCTCAAATAAATTTGTTAGTCTCTAAGGTTCCACAAGTACTCCTTTTCTTTTTTGTGAATACAGATTAACACGGCTGCTACTCTAAAACTCATGTGTTTAGCAACTCTAAATCTCTGACACTCTACACCCACAGTATATCTTTCCATATGTTCAACATCCTGAAACAAGTCTGATTCAGCTAAGAGTAGCCAGAGATCACAATGTCACCACAAACAGAAAAAGGACTTTTAAAGCAGATTGCAAAACTAGTATTAAAATTAAACATCCACATCCTGGCTTATGTTTATGAGTGCCATTACTCTGAAGACCTGATGTTCTGCTTCCTGATTATTACTATAGGTGTACTGTCATGTTCATAACCAGGGGGCCAATTTGCTCCTGAAAGTAATTAACTCTTCTGAGAGTGTATAGGTGATTATTTCCCCTTTGAATATACTTCCATTACAATCAGGAATGAACAAAACATCTGTCCAGGGCTTTGATTTAGGCCTGAAATTGCCTTTGAGGGGTCAGGGGAAGACTAATATGATGAGAGAATGTAGTCTATCAAGTGGAGCTGGAGAGTTTGAGTCATTTGTTGCTGTCATGGTGCCACAGAACTACGTTTTAAAATATGGTAGAAAGCACTGCCCCATGGAGAAGAATGCCTTAGTGATCAGTAATTCATTAATTTCATCTCTGCTATATTGATAAAATTCCCAAAGCATACAGAGAGACTATTGACCTGAATCTCCTCTTAGTTACACTGGTATGAAAAGAAGAAACTATACTGATGTCAGAGATACACTGGTATAAAGGCCTAGATGATAAACGCAAGGTCCAATTTGTATACTTAACATAGTATGTGATACAGACACATGTACAAAAATATAAACATATACAAAAATATAGTCCTAGCTGAAAAATTACAGAATAATTAAATAAAAGTTGCCAGTGGAAAATTAGCATTTTAAGTTTAAGCAAAATGAAAATATTGCTTCGTTTGACTTAATAGAATAGAGGTAGTAATCCAATTGCATTGGAATTTTTAGCCTGATGAATTTTGATTAATACTCATCTACAATTTATGAATGCTTGGCAGATTTCATCAACAGATCATCAAGCATTTCAGGAAGAGTTCAGAGTTTAATGCATATGGAGAATGACAAAATCTTGATTTGTCAAAGGGCCTGTAAATTATCAGATGTAACAACAAAAAATGTCCCTAATCTATAAAAATCATAACAGCACTTGAAATTTTTAAACATACAATGTGTGTGTGTATTGTATAGTTAAAATTACAGTTTATATTTCTTCTTTAAAACAATCACTTATTTAAAACTTCAAAAGCAAACTGAATCTACCATTCTAATAGTAAATATTTCCAGGGGGGGATTTAATATGTTTCCACACACTATCCTCCTTTAATAGCATTGGAAGCACACCCTTTCAAAGCAGTCTATTTCTAATATTCACCTGCCATTTATAGTTCTCAGGTGGAAAGAAGACATGGTTTCATAAAAGCAGCACTATTACTTTAAGCATAATCTCATGGGGTTTGAGAGCTATTCTGATCATGTTCAAGTTGTAAGGAAATCTCTGTCTACATTTTCTGAATGTGAATAGTGAGAGTTTAACTCTGAATAAAATTTATACCAATCATATCCTTTACTTGTTAAGTGGTAACTCCTTGTATCAAAAAACAGAGCAATCTGTACATTTGAAAATAAATCCACCAAACTATACAAAATATTAAGTAAGCACATAATTCTCCCTGCAAATAACTGATTTTTCAGTTCGGTAGCTAAATCCAAATAACTAAAAGTTTCTGGTCAATGGAAATGTTTTGGTTTTGTTTTGCCTGAGATGAAGTGTTTATTTTCAGAGGGTTTAAAAAAAGAAGAACAAAAAAGAAAACCTATTGAAGTTAAATTCTAAACAAAAAAAAATTTGAAATATTTCATTTCAAAAGTGTCAAAACAAAATGTTTCAATTTTTCAGAATTTTGTTTCAACCAAAACAATTTGGGAAATCCGATGTGAATTAATGAAATATTTGTCAACCTAAAAAATCTGCATAAAAAGGTTCATCCAAAAAATTCATTCATCTCTACTGATGAACTCTCTTGTATATCATCACATTAATAAGGGTTTGTCAAACAGTGAATTGTGACTTAAAGGGGATTAATATTTTTAATCATTCAGCTGTCATTTAACCACTTGCTGTTTGTAAGATTTTGCATTTACAGAGCACATTTCAGCTGAGGCTCTCAATATGTTTAAACAAAAGCATCTTTCCGTAAGGCAAGTATTACTGTAACCATTTTACAGATGGCTAAACTGAGACACAGAAAAATAAATGCGTCCAATTTTCAGATGTTCAGAGCAAATACTATTCTCACAGATTTCAGTGAGACTTGGAGCCTTTGCAAAGACCTGCTGTAATTAACTTATCCACCTTCACACAGTGAGCCAATGAAGAATAAACCCCATGGGCAAAATCCTGGCTGCACTGAAGTCATTGGGACAAGATTTCATCCCATGACTCCTGAATCCCATTCTCCTGTTTTAAATATTGGATAGATTCCCCATGCCATGCATGAAACTGAGGGAAGAAAGGTGACAACCACTGCAACAAGAGATGAATAATCTTCAGATATGAAGCATGTATTCATTAGCTGAATGACATTATATTTTCCAATGAGCTGTTGCTCAAGCACAGCAGATGACACTAATTGAAAATGCTTTTCACCCATGTAGGCTGTCAAGTTTTTTGTTGGGTTTTAAGTGCACAACTTTCAATTAATCATGCCAGGTGCCACATGAGAGATAGATTATCAGACATTCAGGATGTGAAGAGGAAGTTAGAGACAATGTTACTGAAAAGACATCTTTCTTTGCCTGCAATACTGTCGCGGTGGCTGTACAGATCTGCTTAACACAGACGACAGCATTAGTTGCCTCTAAGGCACTGATTATTTTCCTGCATTTTGCATCACTCTTTATGATTATTTAATTTGGGATTAATGCTTCAGTACTAGAAAAGAATTGAAACAAAATTTATAGTCTGAAAAACTGATAAAGCAGAATTACTGAAAAATAGCAAATCTACAGCTATAACAAAGTTTTAGGGTCAAATCTTATAGTCCTTGTACAGGCTTTAAGGGAGCAAAACTCCTACTGGATTGTTGAGTGAGTAAAAGGATTTGGTCTATAATTAAAGTCCTCTACCCTTCTCCTGCCAGCCTCCACTCAACTCAAAGACAAGAGTCTAGTAACAGGACAGAACTACAATTGCACATCTCCTGAAAGAGAACTTCCATTCATTAATATCTTTCATGGAACAAATACAAGTGAAAATTCCAGAGGGATGCATATGTTTGAGTTCAAAGGGAGTTTTGGCAAAGCTTCAGAAACAAGGTTCTAAAAATCTACATGGAACCAGCATTGTAATGTTTACACAAAATATTAAAACCTATCATCATATGCAAAGAATCCAGTAATTTGTTATGAGATAGCACTACAAATTATATATGTGCGTGGATAGGTCTCTTTTAGTGTATCATAATGCAATATGGTAGCAAGGAATCTCATATAAATAATCTATAACTTATGCTACCGGATTTTGTTGCTCTTCAGTTCCAGACTAAATCCCTATCAGGCTTCCATAATCAATGCCTAACAGACTCAGAGCTGAGCAGGATCCTCTCCAGGGCAGACTCCTGATATCTCCCTTCTCCTACAACCATTGCAGCCTCCGTACTTGGATACACACAGATCTGATCCTGCTACCTCTCTACATAACAGACTCCTTTTCCACTCCTTCCTGACACTCACTAGAGCCTTCACTTCAGTCCCCTGATAACTTCTCTCCTGGCCATGCTTGATACATCACTGACTGCTCATGGGACTAAGCTGTGCATAAATTAAAGTGGAGGATAAGCACATCTCTCTCTCACACACACACGTTTTGTCTCATTAAATAAGGCTCTTAGTTTCCACAAATGACCAAATTAAAAACAAAATCATACAATAGGCAACAGACACCTAAACCAAGGTCATATGTCACATCAGGTTCTGCTGCAGAGAACCCATGAGGCTGTACTTGTGGGTGTTTCTAAATAAAAATGCATCTATCTACATCTGGTCTGTCTCAGACCCCACTGACCAAAATAAATATCTAAAAAAAGTGTTTGAAATTGAATATCTTAAGGAAAGAGAGAGAGAGGGTGAGATAGTATCTTTTATTGCAGTGGTTCTCAACCAGGGGTACGTGTACCCCTGGGGATATGCACATGTCTTCTAGGGGGTACATCAACTCATCTAGATATTTGCCTAGTTTTACAACAGGCTACATAAAAAAGCACTAATGAAGTCAGCACAAATTAATATTTCATACAGACAATGACTTGTTTATACCTCTCTATATACTATACACTGAAATGTAAGTACAATATTTATATTCCAATTGATTTATTTTATAATTATATGGTAAAAATGAGAAAGTAAGCAATTTTTCAGCAATAGTGTACTGTGACATATCTGTATTTGTATGTCTGATTTTGTAAGCAAGTAGTTTTTAAGTGAGGTAAAACTTGGGGTACACAACACAAAACAGACTCCTGAAAGGGGTATAGTAGTCCTGAAAGGTTGAGAGCCACTGTTTTATTGGGCTAACTTGTGTTGGTGAAAGAGACAAGCTTTGAGCTGCACAAAACTCTTGTGCTGTAGAGCTTAAAAGCTTGTCTCTTTCACCAACAGAAATCAGTCCATTAAAAGATATTACCTCATCCTTGCTATTTCTTTTAGCATGAAGGTTAGCCAAATCAGGTTCTTAATCTTTCTCTGGTAATTTTCAGGCTGTTAATTACATGAACATTCACAATTTTGCTGCACTTGAGAAGAAAGGAGTTGTCCACCCACAAACACAATACACATACATTCAGATTATTAGCTGAATATGGAGAATTTCACAAGTACTTAAATATTGTTCTTATTTTCATTTTAATGGATCTTAGGTGTCTAACAAAAATTGTCTTGTAAAACTAATTTAATGATAATGAATCCTGAGTAAAAAAGAACTCAACAGGAAATATTTGACACAGTTACAAGCCTGAAATGATTTAGTGAGTTCTTAAATTAAATTTTTTTTCTAGTTTCATTGGTTTGGAAAATCTTATTTTCATTTGAAAACAAATGGCTAATTTCAAACATCCTCTAGTATATTAACTTGAACATTTACATTTGTTAGAGAAGAAAAAAATAAGGGGATCCCATGACTCTCAAATTTGTAAAGTGATATCAACATTTAATACTTAAGTCTCTGATACAAGTTGTTAGTAATCAGAAAGTTTCCATCTGATGGCTTTATTTTACTGTATACTGTAAGGGATGACATTTTGGTGGTAGTGGAAAGACCAATAGCTCAGGTATTTTTCACACTGGTTATGAGGCTTAAAACCTTGGGCCTAGAAGTGTTATTAGATTTTTCAAGTTTTACTAATTGTTATGTGAAGCTCTGTCCACTAAGAAATAGGACTTGGATCACTTACGTCATACACAGTGGGTGCCTGTAAGAAGCTCCACAGGAACTTTAGATCAGAAAGGCCTACAAGAGAGACATAGCATGATGAAACAGTAGATGGAACAGAGATGTAAAATGAAGGAAAGTGGAAGAGTGTGGCACACAAGAGTAAAAGACATAAAAGATGGAAACGAGGAATGGATACCCATAACATATATGAGACAGAGTGGGGTAAGATTAATAAGAGTACAAGGGAACTCAGAAGCTCAACTATATGTCATGAACCAAGTAATAAAAAGGAGTTACATGAATGAAAGGCAGCAACAATATTGACTGGTTACTCCATAGACAGGAATTCCAACGACGACATCTCTGGCTCAATAGTGAGAAGAAAACTGTATGCAGTCTTGTGTGCAGCACAATAAAAAAAGGATCACAATAAGGATGTCCAAGAATGATGGAAATCCCCACTAACACATCCCACTAGTGATGGAAGATTAACTAGGTCAGAAGTCACTTCAGGAACCTAGTAAGAGGAAGGACAAATTGTCTTCTCAGAGATTCTTCCAGTCCATGAGCAAACAAATGAGAAAACTGATACCAGAAACTGTTAAATTTACAGGTCTGTGCTATCTAGTCAGATGTAATACCATCATGTCTTGGAATAAATCACACATGAAAAAATGCAGGTTTAGACTTCGTTAAATTTGTGGCCATGTTAGTCAGAGGGACATCCACTTCTGCTGCAAATATAGTAATTATTTCTGAAGTAAAATACTTTTAGTCAGAGGCTAAAACAACCTGAATAAATGGGCCCCAACTCCTTGTGTGTTCCTCAATCCGTCCGATGACAGTGGTGGTGAGTTCAGTTGATAAGAGGCTGTTAATCTTAGAGGCCAGAAAACGGACTGCCCTCTCAGTGTGCACCTATAACTGCAGGAAACTGACGAGAGACTAATCAATCAACCATCTAATGGAGGAGAAGGCAAGGACAGTCTGCCACATCCTTGGTCTCTGTGATACATGATGAAGAAAGAAGATGGAAGTGAAGTGGAGAGACGAAAGTACCATCATGTTGGGAAAAGAAGAAGGTCTGAGAACTGTTGGACGAACTGGCTTCATCATCAACAAGGAATGGTCTTCAAAAATCATCTCCTGCAAGTTCAAGTCATTGCGCATCGGAGTGCTACACCTCAAACTGAACAATAACAGCACATTCAAGATTATTAAGATCTATGCTCCCACACACACACAAGCAAAGATGATGATGTGGAAGAATTTTATCAGGAACTCGAGGAAACCCTCATTCAAAAATCCATATATATGATTGCAATGGGAGATTTCAATGCCAACGTTGGAAGAGGGAAAGAAGGTGAAAAGTTCACTGGAAGGTATGGCATCAGTGAACAGAATCCACAAGAAGAATGACTGGCAAATCTGAAAGAAGATGAAAGAAATGTTCATTGGTAACACCTGGTTTAAGAAGATGGCCAAGAGGAGGTGGACATAGATCACGCCCCGTGCAAAGAACAAAAATACGATTGACTATATTCTGATGAATAAGCAGCACATTGTAAAAGACATCTCAGTAGTACCATCATTTAACACCAGTAGTGACCATCGCTTGCTTAGAGCAAGGCTCAACTTCAATGAAAAGGTGGAGAGGAAAGTACTACAGATGGCAAATCAGAGACAGTGATCAAAAATATTTGATGAGGCATTCTTAAAAGTGAACATTTCCAAGGAAGACTGGAATCTTATAGATAACTGTGATGAGGATTATAAAAACTTCATTGATAAATTGAGGCAATGTGAGAAATTAGCCAAGAAAGAAAGACCGAAAAGAGTGAAGGGAAGAATCTCGGAGGAAACGCAGCACTTGCTAAAGAGGTAGAGGAATATGAAGTAAAATGATGGTGACAAACTTGAGTACTCCCTCCTCTGCAAATTGATAAGACTAAAGGAGGACTTTGAGAAGTACCAAAATGAAAGGCTCTTAAAGATGGCTGAAGATCTCAGAAGTCTCAAAAAATGCAAAATGGAATTGACACTGTACAGATCAGCAATAACAGTGCTGAAGAACAGGGATGGAAAATCAGTAATTGACAGAACAGGGATGGAAGCGGTTTGCAAAGATTTCTACACCAAACTGTTTGTGTCTCAGATAAATGTCCCAGTACCAACACTTCAACAGGGCACATACTCCCAGTTCCTGTCAGTGAAGTTCAACATGTAGTTCACCAAATGAAGGAAGGAAAAGCCCCAGGTAAAGATGGACTGACTATTGAAACATAAGAGCTGGAGGCCAAGACCTCTGGGAAACCCTTGCCCAGAGGTTTAGCAGTTACTTGGAAATGCTCTCACACATCTACAAGCTGTTCACCAAAATAACAACAAACTGACTCTCACAGAGTCTGGCTGAACAGCAGCCGAGAGAGAGCAGACAGGCTTTAGAAGGAATTTCAGTACCATGGACCATATTTTCACTATAAACTAGCTATTGGAATGCTCAAGGGAATACAAATTCCCTTTATGTATTGTCTTTGTTGACTATGAAAAAGCATTCAACAGCGACTTGATCTGCAGTGATCTTGCAGAGCAGGATCTACACAAACACAAACTATCCCTGAACTATTAAGGAAGCAAATTCTGACTGCACTATAGATATAACTTTATTTGATACCTCCCTTCACATCCCCGTTAAGAAATGTGTGAAACAAGGAGACACGGTTTCACCGAAACTCTTGAAAGCCTGCCTTGAAATGGTAATGAGGCAGATGAATTGGAAGGGTGGAATCAACATCAACAGAGAGCAGTTAAATCATCTCAGATTCATGGACAATATTATGTTGATCGCCAAAAATACTATCAAAGTACAGAAAATGCTGCGAGAACTCAACACAAAAAGCAGCCATGTCGGACTGAAAACTAACTGCTCCATAAGAAAATTTAAGCAGTCTGATACCTTGCCAAAAGCCCAAATAACAATCAAGGGAGAACAAATAGAAGTTGAGCAATATGTCTAATTGGGCCAAGAAATTAACATGCGCCACAATCAGGAAGGTGAACACTCGCAAAGAAAGAATGCAGGTTGGTGCGCATTCAACTCCATCAAGGATGTCCTCCATGGAAAAATCAACAAGGCAACACATGCCAGCCTCTTAAACTCAACAGTACTGCCAGCAAAGTTGTATGGCAGTGAAATATGGTCACTGACGAAGACAGAGGAGCAGCAACTGTCTGTCATGGAGATGGCAATGGAAAGAAGAATTCTGGGAATTACAATTCTCAACCGATTTTCCAATGAAGTGATCAGACACCAGAATGGAGTCCAGAATGTTGTCATTGAGAGCAGGAATAGTAAAATGTGATGGGCTGGGCATATAGCAAGGCTCACTGACAGTTGATGGACTGCAGCTGTCGCCGAGTGGTACCCACGGGAACAGAAACAGAGTGGTACCCACTCGGCAGACTCAAAAGAGACGGGAAGGTTTATTCATGAAAAGACATGGCCGCACATGGAGAAGGAAGGCCAGGATATGAGGAGAATGGAAGACGTGTTGTGATCAGCGTCATCTACACAAGGGCTGAAAGACCTATCAATCAAGGTCATCAAGACAGAGGAAGATATTTTCCAAAACATTTTTATGCAAACACAAATATACAAGTGTGCATATACATGGATTCTCTCTTTCACACATTAATACATCTCAACCTTGTACCTAGAGGAAGGGGAGCACAAGGCTAGTGGTTACTAGTCAGTGGGACTACGAAGTGCTTTGCAGAACTCTCAGCATCTTGTAGGTTTGGATCCTTACATTTTGTACTTATATTCTATTTAAAATTGTACATATTGAGTACTTTTATAGTTCTTGTAGATTGAGACACTATTTAAACTTCTTTGTTTAAGGCAATGTTGACTTCATAAGATCTGTGAGAAAAGTAATATTTTCTACTTTTTTCTGACTGACAGATTATGGATTTTAGTAGCGTCATTGTGGTAACAACTGAATATTTAAAATACATGTATAACCCTTTAAAGTGCAACCATTTGTACTTTCTTGACCTGAGTAACAAGAGCCAGAATCTTCTGTAAAAATAGTTTAAACTACTTCTTAGTTATCTGACAAGTGTATGAAAAATACTTGTAGATTTTAATACACTTGTTGGTAATTATTCAGAAGTATTTAATTTGAAAGAATAATTTTCTTGATTAAAATTTTGAGTAATTCCTCAATAGGTCAGCAGACAAAATGTTACTCATTAGCATTGAAATATAACAGCACAGTTTGGAAGGAAGCCAGTGTACCACTCCATCATGCACTTAAATTATTTAGGCATCTGTAGTCACATCACAACTTGTTCTCAAACAGATTGCACTTGTACTGCCTAATTTCAGAAAGGAAGAAAGGAAATAAAGGAATCTAAATTTTGTTGCCCAAGGAATTTCTCACGCATCTCAAGCTATTCTGTGAATTTCCTGAACTGATTACCAGTCTGTAGGTGTTGCAAAATCTCATTTATCTTGGCAGTCTCATCTAAAGCAGAGAAAACATTCAGTTTTTTACCATTTGATTTGATTGTGGTAGGACAATTCCTTTGCCAAACAGTGGGAGGAGAGTCATACTGTCTCTTCTAACCTTCTTCCAAAAGCCTGCCACCCCAACCCAACCAGCCCTGCCCTGGAAGATCCAGTCACATTAGGTTTGATGGACTACTGTAATTGCTTACCTCTGTTTGTTACATTTTTGTGTTATACTAGATTTTCTGACAATAAAATACAGAGTGTTATTGTAGCATGCTAGTCCGTTGAACAATCCTATTTTAGACACCAAAACCACCATGACTGTATTTTAATGAAACTGAGATGGACTGAAGTAATACTGCACATCCAAAGGCCACTCATACATCATGATATAATGTGAGGTATGCAGGCCTCCAAACAAATGCATTCAACCACTGAGTAAATATGGTAAGCTTCTATAAAATGCTGATCTTGAAGTATTTTTATAAAATGTATGCTCTTTTTTATAATTTATAATTACTGAATACTGGCCCATGTAACTACATGGACAACCCTCCATCAGCCAATCAGATTCCTTCTAGAAGTTAGGGCCTCCAACTCTCTCTGTATAAAAATTAAACAGAAGGAAACCATTTATCTGAGAGTTGTCTAGCTGCTGAGAGTGGTTTGCAGATGTACATCCTGTACCCATCTTGCAAAGTGGATGGGACACAGGGAATCACTTGAAGTGAGCAAAGGTTAGGACCCTACAAGGACTTAAGATTCCCAAACTGACATATGAAGGGGACTGTCTTAGTATTTCCCACGCAAGGTCCTCCCATCCATTGCTTGCAGCACAACCAGCTTTCTTGTTGAGCTGCCATGAGTTGATGGGCCATAGCTGAACTCTGGCTATGATCCTAAACTGAGACTATAGCCCCTGATCCAAAGTCCATTGGAAACGTTCTCCTTTTCTTCAATGGGTATGGATTGTGGCCAGTGAGAGGGACTTAATAGTGTTTCAGGAAGTGTTAACTAATTCATGGTAGAAAGAACATGCAACATTGAGCAGCTGTTCTCAGACTCCTCCCTGCTGCTTCTTGTAAATGCTCCCTCTCTCTGGCGAATTTATGCAGCAGGTGATTGGACGGGGATCCTAATATTTCATCATTGCTGCCTTTCCATTTTGTACAATTTTCTGCACATTTCATCAAGTTGCATTTATTAGTTTTTAATATAGTCCTATAAATGTGAATAGCACTTTACAAAGAAAAGAATTTATAAACTAACAGCTTGACTGCCCCAAAAGCTTAGAACTATGGCCCTGGCCCTGCAAAGCTGGTGAGTAGTTATACTGAACAGCGGTGAAAACACAGCAGCATGGGCTTCAGCGTGGGCTATTTGCTAGACTGTGCTAGCCCATGCTGCCATATCTTCGCTGCTATTACTCACACTACCTAGATTAAAGGTAGCATGGGTATGCCTACCTGTGCTACAATTACACCTTAAATTACAATGTGGATGTACTCCAGAATGCAGCCACTTCTGATGAGAATCTGGCAATGGTTAGCAACAAAGCAACTCTGTATAAAATCCTTAAAAACCTGACCCTTCCTATTTTAAGGAATTTAGGCACTTCTAGTGCAGATAGGGGCCTAGTAGGATTTTCAAAAGTGCCTAACTGCTTAACTCTAATTTGGAGTTAAGTACCCTGGTGCCTTTGAAAAAATCTCATTAGGCGCCCATATCTAATTTTCAGATGAAGGAGGTGCCTAAGTACTTTTAAAAATCTGATCCTAAGTAAAGAAGAACGGTTTCTACAGAGGAAAGTTAAGCAGAATAGAATTTCCTGATTTGCAATTCAACCAGAACAAAGGTTATCATTTCAATTCTTATAAAAAGTGCCTTAGGATCTTTAATTACCATAGGAGATCAGCACTTCTGCTTTCACTCTTATACAAAACCCCAATATCTCCTGAAGCTTTCAATACCTAGCCAAAGGAAAGAGTTCCACCTACTGAATGCTCAGCAGATTTTACTTCTTCATTTTGCTTTTCTTCAGGTGACCCAGAATAACTTGGGTTTGTTTGTGAAATTAAACAGGATCAAAGCTCTCAGGGTAGTGTGACTTTAAGCAATTAATACACTACTTTGAGGATACTGAGAAGAAAATAAATAGGTAAAGACATGAGCTGAACTGGTAAACATCGATAAACAATTAGAAAAAAAGATAGTTGCATTAGCACAGATCTCTTCAAAATCTTACAGAGGATAAAAACTGTTCTATGTGATCAGTATATCAGAAAGGTTGCATAACATTGATTAGAGAACAGCAGTGACACTCAAGAAACCCTGGTTTGAGTCCCAGCTCTGAGAAAGACCTTAAGGAATACTGACTTTCCCAAGAATAGCTTCCTCACCTATTAAAATGGGCAGAAGTGTTTTAAAATCTTTGGATGAAAGAGCTAACAAGTACAAAGCAGTATTATTAATATACAATAATTTATGGGCTAAAACATACCTCGTACAGCATTAGAAGTATGTATTGTCTCTACTGAATTGTTAATGTTCCACTAGAACTTTGGCACTTGAAAATCATGATGTTTTAATGACACCTTTGCTCTAGCAAAGCGGGTAAATAAGAGGTATGCTTTTCTTGACAGTTAAATATTGAATAATGTATGTGTTCTCAAGATTTACTCCAAAATAGCATTTCTTGACAAGTATATCCTGTAAATAACAGCAAGTAGGTAGGTAGTATTGGAAAAATTCTTCCATCTTGTAAAAGCTGCAGACAGAAGATTGCATTTAGGAGCTTGTTTTTCTGACCTGAGGTTACAGGACTCCTTATAGTGGATGCATTGAAATATTGTTCAATAAATAACACCTCACAATTTCAGAATAAGAAAGCAAGAACAAGGTCAAAGAAAGAGAATAGTTTCTACAAAACATAAACTACAGATTTATTACAGGCTTGGCTGAAAAAGCTGAAGAAACTTTTAACGTGAGATGTTAGTGAGAGTCTGTAGATTCAAAACTATTCCTAGTTCATTCTAGAAGATAAATACAATGATGATGCTGAAGTTTTATAATTTTTTTTCAAATGCAAAACTTTGTTGGCCTGCTTTTCAAAAATTCACTTTGTCATAGACTCCCACAAAATTAATCTTCTTAACAGTAGCTACAAGTATCTGCTTATATTAAAAAGCTTTAAATTTTGCTATTTTGGACACAGAATAAGGCTTATGTGCAGTCTGAGGAAAATGGAAGTGAGGAAAACAAATGGGCAAAATGGCCTTATCTTATTTCTAGAATTTTTTAAGTTCTTTTCTCTCAGTTCATTCTCATACATGAGATTATTTCTTCATTTGAATTTTACAGTATTCATTTGCATATGGGTTATTTACCATTCACTAGCCACTATGATAAATACAAGCTTTAATAAATTATTGTAAATGCAAATAATTTAGCTTAATTAAAAACATGTAACTTCAAATAAATACTTACTTTTGAATTTAATATAATAAATCAAGCTAGCCTGCAGAACACTCATCCGAATATCTCACTGACATCTTGGAACTAATGCTGACAAGTTAGAGTGAGGTAATTCAGAAGCAAGGTCACTGAAGTCAGTGTTGGTTTAAACCCAGTGTATAACCAGAGATTAAAAATCAGTTTTCTTAATTTCAGAGGTAGTAAGTGATTAAGTACCTGATCCAACTCCCATTGAAGTGAATGGAAAGACTGAAGGTATGTCCACACTGCAATTGAAAACCTACAGCTGGCCCATGCCAGCCATCTTAGGCTTGAGGGGCTCGGGCTAAGCGGCTTTTTAATTGCAGTGTAGATGTTTGGGATCAGGCTGGAGCTGGGGCTCTCAGACCTGCGAGGTGGGAGGGTGCCACAGTTCAGGCTGCACCCTGAGCCCAAACATCCACAGCGCAATTAAACAGCCCCCTAGTTGGAGTCAGTTGGTACTTGCCAGCCAGGGGTGTCTGCAGTTTAGACATACCTTCAGACTTCAATAGGAGCTGAGTTAGGAGTCTATGTGACTTACCCAAGGAAGTCTGCATAGTAAAGTTGGAAACAGAATCTAGGTCTGTTGACAAACAACCCTGTGTTTTCATCCATACTCCCTTACATACTAAAGTCATGCTTGGGATTTCTGGGGCACATGAATGGGACTGTGACCAGACAGCACCAATGCCCTGGAGAGTGGCCAAATAGGGTATGTCTACACTGCAATTAGATACATGCAGCCTGACTGTCTCAGGCTCAGGGGCTGCTTAATTGCAGTCTAGACATTTTGGCTTGCTGAAGCCCCAGCTCTGGGACCCTCCTACCTTGAAGGGTCCAAGAGCCTGGGTGTCAGCATGAGCTGGAACGTCTACATCACAATTCAACAGCCCTGTTCTCTGATCCCAAGACAGCTGGCCTGGGCCAACTGTGGATGCCCAACTGCAGTGTAGACGTATCCCTAAAGTCAGCACCAGGGACTGCAAACAGAACAGGTGGAAAGTTAAACAGGAAAGAAAAGGTGGAGCAGCAGGATAGTGGCAGATGGAGTAGAAAGGTGAAATACTTTATAGCAGCATGGGAATTTGCTCTTGATCTGTTTTCCAACCCTTGGTCTTCCCCTCTGATTTTACCAAAGGGAATTTTAGGCCCACAATTTCTGCATTTCATGATAGTATCTAAACACAACTTTCAGAGTAGCAGCCGTGTTAGTCTGTATCCGTAAAAAGAAAAGGAGTACTTGTGGCACCTTAGAGACTAACACATTTATTTGAGCATAAGCTTTCGTGAGCTACAGCTCACTTCATCGGATGCATGCCTTGAAGTGAGCTATAGCTCACGAAAGCTTATGCTCAAATAAATTTGTTTGTCTTTAAGGTGCCACAAGTACTCCTTTTCTTTAAACACAACTTGTTTCTTTTTTCTCCTCCCCCTCTTACACTTTGTATGTGTTTCATTATTGAATATATAAGGAAAAACTGAACTTAATAAAAAAACTTAAAAATTGCACCTAGCATTGGCCTTTAAAAACCATTAAACCATCAGTAAAGTTAATTTCAATCAAGTGAGCAGGCTTTTTAAAAAAATAAGTAAAATGAAAATAAATAAGTTACAGAATGCTTGCATGACAGAATGGATATAGAAGGAGCAGCAATATAGAAAAGTTTCACCTCATGAGAGCTATAGAAGGGAACACTGTTTTTAGCAGATCTAGTGGCCCAGAATTGTTGCCCCCAAATTACTGTGTATGAGGAAGAGTGGGCAAAAGTTTTTATTCCCAATAATAGCCCAGAATAAGGGTTACTAATACCTTACAGTGTAGCTCTGTAACCTCTACTTTTGGAGAGATTGTGATTGCATTCTCTCATCTCCTGTGGTATCCCCTTCATGCAAAGCCTTGTTTTCTTAGATCCTAAGCACTGTACAAATACAGGAAGGCGTGAAACACAATGGAGAGGCAAAAGGTTGGACTAGATGACCTTCTGGGGTCCCTTCCAACCCTGATATTCTATGATTCTATGAAAATGGGATACAAGGATGACTGTAATGAAGATGAGATGGTCTATATTGGCCAAGTGTATAGTTTGGAAACTACATTTTTTATTTTAAAATTAAGATAAATTAAGAGATGTTAATAACTAATAGGCCATTAGCTTAGACATTAAGCATTATCCTAATGGTAGAATACTCTCTTTATATTGCCCTTATGGAGAATCTGAAAAAAAATGTGTTTCTTGGGGAAGTGTAAGAGCTCCTGCAATTTGCCGATTCATTTGGATTAATGTGGCATCTTAAATGTGAATTAAATTAAATATGTATGCTTAGAGTGATAATTTAAATAAGGTGTGGGTTCACATTCTAGGGGGAAAACTTTGCCTTGACCACAGTATGAAAAAAGGAGACCATGAAGTGACAGCACAACCATTTTAAGCTAAAATAAAGGAGTTATGTAGACACAGATGAATGATACATACATGTCCATGAAAATGTGATAACGGAAGTAATCCTGATTAGATCAGGCAATTCAGGAACATGCTAGCAAGAAGACTGTTTTATTTTAGGGTATATGCCTTATGAGTAGGGCCTTACCAAATTCACGCCTGTGAAAAATGCGTCACAGACCATGAAATCTGGTTTCTCCCACAAAATCTGGTCTTGTGTACTATTTCACAGGTGAGACCAGCATTTCTCAAAGTGGGGGTCCTGACCCAAAAGGGGGGTTGCAAGGTTATTGTAGGGGTTCGTTGTATTGCCACCTTTACTTCTGCACTGCCTTCAGAGCTGGGCAGCCAGAGAGTGGCAGCTAGCTGAGGAACCAGCTCTGAAGGCAGCAGTGCAGAACTAAGCATGGCAATACCATACCATGACATCCTTACCTCTGTGCTGCTGCTGGCAGCGGTGAATTTGGTAAGACCCTACTTATGAGTCGAAGGTTATGGTACTGCAACTCTCTAATTAGCTTCAGTTCCCTAACTTTAAAATAAAGGTGGTAATACTTCTAAGATTATAATTTGTCCTGGGCCCTGTCTCTTCCTGCATATACATATAATACCTAGCACGTTGGGCCCAAAATTTGTTTTTTTCTGGTGGCAGAGGTGGGAGGGCTGTGATACCATAATACATAATAATAATCAAGAATAATATGCACAACACTTCCAAGAGAAATATTCCTTTTGTGACTGAAAGAACATAAGAACAGCCATATGGGGTCAGACCAAAAGTCCATCTAGCCTAGTATCCTGTCTTTCGACAGTGACCAATGCCAGGCGACCCAGAGGGAACAAACAGAATAGGTAATCATCAAGTTATCCATCCCCTTCTGGCAAACAGAGGCTAGGGCAGGGGTCGGCAACCTTTGGCATGTGGCCCATCAGGGTAATTCACTGGCAGGCTGTGAGACATTTTGTTTACGTTGACCATCCGCAGGTACAGCCCCCCCCCAAAGTTCCCAGTGGCCGCAGTTAGCTGTTCCCGGCCAACGGGAGCTGCTGGAAGTGGCATGGGCTGCAGGGACGTGCTGCGTGTGAAAAAATACTTCCTTTTGTTTTGAATCTACTGCCTATTAATTTCATTTGGTGACCCCTAGTTCTTGTGTTATGAGGAGTAAATAACACTTCTTTATTTATTTTCTCCACACCAGTCATGATTTTATAGACCTCTATCATATCTCCCCTTAGTCATCTCTTTTCCAAACTGAAAGGTCCCAGTTTTATTAATCTCTCCTCATATGGCAGCCATTCCATAACCCTAATCATTTTTGTTGCTATTTTCTGAACCTTTTCCAATTCCAATATATCTTTTTTGAGATGGGGCAACCACATCTGCATGCAGTATTTAAGATGTAGGTGTACCATCGATTTAAATAGAGGTAATATAATATTTCCTGTCTTATTATCTATTCCTTTCTTAATAATTCACAACCTTATGTTTGCTTTTTTGACTGTTGCTGCACATTGAGTGGATGCTTTCAGAGAACTATCTACAATGATTCCAAGATCTCTTTCTTGAGTGGTAACAGCCACTCTAGACCCCCATCATTTTTTATGTATAGCTGGGATTATCTTTTCCAATGTGCACTACTATGCATTTATCAACATTGAATTTCATCTGCCATTTTCTTGCCCAGCCACCCAGTTTTGAGAGATCTGTTTGTAGCTCGTCACACTCTGCAGAAGAAAGATTCTGATTGTTGTAATAGTACAAGAAACAGCCTTAAATATATTAAAAGACAAATGGAAGTGAAACATGAATTGCTATCTTCTGAAAACCAACATATAGCAGTTAGCAACAATATCGCGCACTTGAAGAAGAGAGTCACCTTCCAAACAAGAACAGAATGTAGCAAAATTAGTGGGCTTTGTGCCACAATACACATATAGACTATTTCATTATTACATTTCAGAATGCAGAATTGAGGATGGGTTGGAAATATGATGCAAACAGAACATTTTGTATTATGAAGTACATGTGTATCTCCAGAGGAAGTAAGCTATAAATTTTCACTTTTATTTCAGATAATTTAAATGCTCTGTAAGTTTAAACCTCTAAACTTTGAACCAGATGCTACCAGGAGTTTTTGGCTAAACATCACACATTACTAGTAACTTTCCTCTAATTTTGAGTTTGTAGGGATTGGAGTCATAAACTGAGAGTGGCTACATTCAGATTAATTTAACCTACATGACTAAAAACTACAAAAACAACCTTCCAGGTAATGAAATCTCCTTAGAAAAAACAGAGTCCATTACAGGTTGAGGATCCATGAGGAGAAACTTCTATGCAGCAATAAGTACAGAAATGTTACAAACCCTGGTGGAAAATATTGTGGAACTAAGATTAATAGAATAATAGAAGATTAGGTTTGGAAGAGACCTCAGGAGGTCATCTAGTCCAACCCTCTGCTCAAAGCAGGACCAACCCTAACTAAATCATCCCAGACAGGGCTTTGTCAAGCTGGACCTTAAAAACCTCTAAGCATGGAGAATACACCACCCATTCCAGTGCTTCACCACCTTCCTAGTGAAATAGTGTTTCCTAATATCCAACCTAGACCTCCCCACTGCAACTTGAGACCATTGCTCCTTGTTCTGTCATCTGCCATCACTGAAAACAGACTAGTTCATCCCCTTTAGAACCTCTCCTTTAGGTAGTTGAAGGCTGGTATCAAATCCCCCCCCCAATCTTCTCTTCTGCAGATTAAATAAGAACAGTTTCCTCAGCCTCTCCTCATAAGTCACGTACCCCCATACTCCTAATCATTTTCAATGACCTCCGCTGGACACGCTCTAATTTGACCACATCCTTTCTGTATACTCCAATACTCCAGATGTGGCCTCACCAGTGCCAAAGAGAAGGGTATAATCACTTTCCTCAATCTGCTGGCAATGCTCCTACTAATGCAGCCCAATATACTATTAGCCTTCTTGGTAACAAAGGTACACTGTTGACTCATATCCAGCTTCTAGTACACTGTAATCCCCAGATTCTTTTCTACAAAACTGCTGCTTAGCTAGTCAGTCCCCAGCTTCTAACAGTGCATGGGATTCTTCCATCCTAATTGCAGGACTCTGCACTTGTCCTTGTTGAACCTCATCAGATTTCTTTTGGACCAATCCTCCAATTTGTCTAAGTCACTCTGGACCCTATCCCTACCCTCCAGTATATCTACCTCCCCCTGCAGCTTAGTGTCATCCATGAACTTCCTGAGGGTGCAATCCACCCTATCATCCAGATCATTAATGAAGATGATAAACAAAACCAACCCCAGGACCAACTCCTGGGGCACGCCGCTTGATGCCAGCTGCCAACTAGACCTTGACCTGTTGAGACTGACGATCTAGCTAGCTTTCTATCAACCTTATAATCCATTCATCCAATCCATATTCTTTAATTTGCTGGCAAGAACAATGTGGTCCACTGCTTTCCCCATATCCACAGAGAAGTTATCTCATCATAGAAGGCAATCACGTTGGTCAGGCATGACTTGCCCTTGGTGAATCCATGTTGACTGTTCCTGATCACCTTCCTCTCATCCAAGTACTTCAAAATGGATTCCTTGAGGACCTGCTCCATGATTTTTCCAGGGACTGAGGTGAGTCTGACTGGTCTGTAGTTCCCTGGATTCTCCTTCTTCTTTTTTTTAAAGATGGACACTATATTAGCCTTTTTCCAATTGTCCGGGACCTCCCCCGATCACCACGAGTTTTCAAAGATTATTCAGTTCTCTGATATCATACATCCCAAACTGTGTTCTGTGTAACTGCATAGAGTTTTAAATGATCTCTTAGTAAAGAAACCAAATACACCTGACAACTCAGAATTCATGCTGCCGTTATCTTCCTGGGTTATCCCACCCCGACCCATCTCACATAAAAAGATAAAATGCTTGTCTATTAGACATTAAATAATTAAGTCCATAGACAGAAATATAACAAGAGCACAGATGCAGACGTTGGTATTTTGAAGGGCATTTATCTTTTGAAGGGAGTTTATCCTCTACCTTTTCATACTGTAATCTGTCTGAGCCAAGTAATACAGGTTCACAGATTGCCATTTCTCTGCAATTTACCAAGTAACTATAAATTTATTTTAATATTTCAAGACATCCAGCACCACTAAATGTTTTCACATTGTTTTATAACCCAGAATTTGACAGTATTGTAGTCAACCATCTTGTATGTTCAGCCATGATGAGCTGAAAACCAACCACCACATAGCTAGAAATAATCTGAGGCCCCGAGGAGCAAGGCTGTGCAGCTGCATGTTTGCAATATGCTAGTTAAAATTGAAGGAATGTTTGGATGTCCGATGTTAGTTTGGGGTACCTCTGATAAATACATTTTATTGTTATGATTAGAAATGCTTTCTGATAAGGAAAATAATGAATTGTCTGTTACTAGGGAAATTGTTAGCCTATTAGGGGCTATTATGAGTTATGTGCCTTGTCTGGAGAAAATGTATTATAAGTTTAATTACAAAGTGTGCTTTGGAGCTATACAAGGAAGCTTTTTTGGGAGGAAGGATCTGACACCTAAGTCCTTCAGCAGCTAGATGGAAGGAGGGCCCCCAGAATCCTGGCAGTTGATTCCTCAAAACCATTTCAGACTTTTTTGGGTAAATATAAATGTTTGGAATATTCTGAACATAACGTTACAGAGCTCATGCCCACTTGAGACCTTTCAGGTGAAAGCACTCTTGTTTGTATCATTTATCAGATGGAAGAGCTGTGCCCCCATTGATTTATTCTTGACACTGCCTGTAGATAAACAGTTCAGTTACCACTGCTTTGGGTTCTGAAAGCCTTTAGTGACAGTTTCATTTCCTCATATACCAATGCATTGATTCCCTGATTACCTACAAAAAATGGCTTCCATACCAGCATACAGGAGGCCACAGTGATTCTACAAGGACTCCATTTAATATGCTTATACAGTAAATCTTCAATCCTATATTCCCCATTCTTTCTACTCTCCTCACTACTACAATTTTGCATTCTCTCATTGCAATCTTTTTTTTCCCCGATGTGAGTTTAATACTTAGTACCAGTTATGGATAGATTTACTCAGGGAAAAAAAGCCTGTCAGAGTAAGTCACTATCCAACACTCAAAAAAGTACAGCTGTGGAATTAAACTTGACAATTTTTCTAGGTTGCTAACAATGGAAGCACAATGGCTGTGCAAGTGGCACCCTGTTCTGCTAGATGACCTAGGGAGTCTTTTTAACTCAATGAGGGGTGCAGATTGGTGCATGACCCAGAGGAGAAATACAAATCTGTTTCACTTTAAATAGATGCTGTAACTAACAAATTATGTTTTCTTATAACCCCATTTAAAGTCTGGAAATTCTTGTTGCTGGCAGCACCAGTTGCTAGCTTTTAATTATGATGTATTGTTCCCCCTAGGGCAGAACAGAAGTAGATTCCTCTCAGTTCTTCACTATATCCAAATAATATAACAGATACAATTGACAGTTAGAGTGCAGTGGCTAGTAAAGCCTGAATTTAACATGCCAAACTTTGGGTGCTGGTGAAAACAAGTGACAACTGCTTGCTACAGTTTTAGAACAGGGTTTTCAGTAGATAGCACTAACATCAAGATCAAAGCCTGTCATTCACTGTATTGTCACTGAATTTGTGTTCTGGAAGGAACCTTGACAGGTGCACATTTACCACATGATAAGGTGTGACTGTGGACTGTGTGTATGTATTATCTATTCTCCAAGAAAAGGGAAAAATATCAAAAATATATTTAATCTGATCAATATGACATTCTTTTATACACATGTTTAATAATAGGAAAGCATATCTCTACTTGCTGAAAATCTCCTTTATTCTAACAGAAAAGTCAACAGAACTTTCTCATTGAGTAGTCAGTCAATTTGCAGCTTAGGGGTCAGAACCTGGCCTGTCAGTCACTGGCAAAGAGATCATCAGCTTGATGTGATCTGCTGCAGATCTTGATTTCTCACCCATTTCTTGCCCAGAGAAATAACTGGGTCACTGCTGTACCATGGCATAGAGATGGTCCAGAAGACTGAATTAAGAATTAGGGCCTGATTTCACCAAATTGTTATTTTTTTCTTCATTTTGCCATTCCCGCCTCCCCACCCTCTTTTAAAAAATAAATAAATTGTTCAGCAGCAGGGAGGTCTAAAAGCCTGCAGACAACTGAGAAAGTAAAACAGAACTTACAGACTTCATGAGCTGGGTAATTCTCACTCTGCTAGTGACTGGTAATTGCTAAACTCACAGTATTTGAAGGGAGAATATAGGAATAAGCGAGCTCAGTTTCTTGAATTTTGAAATCACTCATATAATCAGGTTTACGTCCTGCTTAAACAAAACAAACAAAAGACAAGTACAATGCATTGTGCAAAAGTCAGCCTCTGCATCACCTCCTTGTGGCCCACACACTAACACTGTGTGCTTCTGCTTTCCTTCAAGTCATCAAAAATCAGCATCCACTTCCAACATGACTTATCCTTCAGGTGCATCAAAGCTTCAAAATATAAAACACTAGGAACTCTGCTCTTGGCAATTCTCCCAGGGATCTCTAACTATCTTGGTATCAAGATTTCCTGCCAAGTCTTTCTGCACCTGGCAGCTCCTCACTACTGGCTGGTTTGGTTTTAGGACATTTATGCAGAAATTACATTGGTCCAATATAGGCTAACTTCTAAGCATCATAATCCCTGTATAACTTGGAGTAGTTTAAAGTGTTGACGCATTACAATCATGTCTAAGACTAACATTCTATTCTGAGCTCCAGCAAGATCAAAGCAAATCAGAACATGTTTTAGGAAGATAAGTTTTTTTATACTGGATCAGGCCACTGGTACATATGTTCTATTATCCTTGGCCTCTGACAATGGCCAATACCCAATGATTCAGAAGAAAGTGAAGATCTCTCCCTCCCATTCCCTAATAAGGCATCTATAGAGTTAGCAATATCTTATGAGGTTACCACAGCATTGCCGACTTTCCTGATTTTATCACAAGTCTTAAGATGTTGGGTATTTTTCTTAATCCCCAGTACCTGGAATCTTGTGATTCCATCAGCTTTCATTGAAATAAAGTTACTAGCCCTTATTGTTGCAGAGAAAACCTTGAAAAAATGAATCCTCATAAGTCAGGAGGCAAATATAAAACCCTCAGAATTGATTTTAATGTCATACTTTGTTATGACCTGAGTCATTTTTGAATGCTCAATATAACAATACTTTTACCGCCTGCACATAACTTTATTACATACAGAATACCTCCCTGGTAACATTTACTGGGCAAAAGACAACATTTCAGTGGAGACCTATGTAGGCAATTGTGCAATACTGTAAATGGAGGAAACAATTCTCTCCAGTCCCTCAAAAGTAATCAGCTTACTTCTGAAAGGACAACACCCAGTGGTGAGCTAGAGCCAGTTCTCACCGGTTCGCGCCAACTGGTTGTTAAATTTTGAACCAGTTTTAGAACCCGTTGTTAACCTGCTTCCCTGCAAGGGGTGCTGAGGCTTTGATGGGCTGTGGCCAGAAAGTGATGTAATTCCTCCTCCGGCTGCCGGGGGCGCTGCGCTGCGGGAGCCATGTGGGCTGCCGCCTGGCCCTGAGCACGAGTCCTGCTGCTACGGCTGCTGCTACCCTGCTCCTGGGGCTCCCGATGCTGCCTGGTGGGTCCCTGGCTGCTCTGCTGGGCCTGGGCTGCGTCCTGGTCCTTTCCCCGTGAATACCCACCACCCTGCCCGCAGTCAGCCCCTGCCACATGCACCCCCTGCTCTGCCTGCAGCCAGCCCCTGCCGCACGCACCCCCTACTCTGCCTGCAGCCAGCCCCTGCCGCACGCACCCCCTGCCCTGCTCCAGCCCACCCTGCACCCCTGCCTGCAGCCAGCCCCTGCCGCACCCCCTGCCCTGTATCCCAGCCAACCTCTGCCGCATGCACCCCCTGCCCTGTCCGCAGCCTGCCCTGTCTCCAGCCAGCCCTACATCCCCTTGCCTCCAGCCAACCCCGCACCTTCCGGTCTCCAGCCAGCTCCGCGCCCCCTGCCCTGCCTCCAGCTAGCCCTGCCCCACGCCCCTGTCTGCAGCTGGCCCCACGTCCACTGGTGTCCTGCAGTTCCCAGGGCAGTAACCCTGCACACCTGCTTCAGTGAGGAGGGCAGGGAGCAGCTGGGACCCATACATGTGCACTCTCTAGGGTGACTAGACAGCAAGTGTGAAAAATCAGGACAGGGGTTGGGGGGTAATAGGAGCCTATATAAGAAAAAGACCCCAAAATCGGGACTGTCCCTATAAAATCGGGACATCTGGTCACCCTAGCACACCCCCAGGGAGTGGCGGGGACCCACACATGTGAAACGGAGCTCATCTCTAGTTCAGGCCCATCTTTTTAAAAAAGATCTTTAGGCAGGGTTAACAGACATCCGAATTTTCCCAGACAGGTCAGGTTTTTTGGTTCTTAAATCGCCATCTGGGAGGATTTTCCCAGGAAAATACGGACGTATGGTAACCCTGTTGGTACAAAAAATACATACTGGGGCACATCCCTTGAATCGGAACTTTTTATAGGGAACCGGCTGTTAAGATTTTGGCAGCTCATCACTGACAACACCAGATTACTTTTATCATTTTAAAGTGACTAGCCACAAATGGGGTCAGCAGTAAGGAAATTAGCTATCTTTGAAAAGAAAATGAGACAGCACATGATTCAACTTTCTACAGTAGTGAGTTTTACTTGTTGACTAGGTGCTGCATAAAACAGTAATACTTTTTTGGTTATTCAAAATTTATTTCCTTTTAATTACACAAGAATATCCTTGTCCTTCTGTAAAGAAAAAAGAAAAAAAGATCAGTTTAAACTATGCCCTTAATACTTTCAATCAAGGCCCTTCTTACTTTTTCAGCCTTCCAGGATAAATAATCCTACTTTTTTCAATCTCTTATCATATGCAAGTCTTTCTGTGCCTGTAGCCACCTTTGTTGCCCTTCTCTTATCCATCTTTGTTACAGCTTCCTTAAGGTGAAGTGAATGACACTGAATACAGATTTTTTTTTACCTTTCATAATGCACCAAAGCAGCATATTTTATTTAACTGTAGCTGCACATTAAAGACATAATTTATTGAGCTGTCCATGATGAATCCATAACATAAGAACGGCCATACTGGATCAGACCAAAGGTCCATGCAGCCCAGCATCCTGCCCTGCAACAGCAGTCAATGCCAGATATCCCAGAGGAACCTAACAGAACAGGCAATCATCAAGTGATCCATCCCGTCGCCCATTTCCAGCTTCTGGCAAACCACCCTGCCCATCCTAGTGAATAGCTGTTGATGGACCTATCCTCCAGGGATTTATTTAGTTCTTGTTTGAACCCTGATATAGTCTTGGTCTTCACAACACCCTCTGGTAAAGAGTTCCACAGGTTGACTCTGCATTGTATGAAGAAATACTTCCTTTTGTTTTGAACCTACTGCCTATTAATTTCATTTGGTGACTCTTCGTTCTTGTGTTGTGAGAAGGAGTAAGATGTGGAGTTAGCTAAAGGAAGATTAAAAATACATGGAGTAAAAATGTAAACCCAACGAGAAAAGTAAAAAGGAAAGATATTGAATACAGAGAATGTATCTTAGAAAGCAGAAAAATTATGCAACAAGTATCATTTCAAGTGTGCTCTGTTGAGCTTAGGTCCTTTTACAGATGGTCATAGAGAAATATGCTGAAGGGCAAGTAAGACACATACTACTTTGCTTTAGTGCACCTGATCTGAGTCTTCTACCTATATGGCCACTGTTCCTGACAACTGAAATTTCACTAATCTTCCGACCTCATCAAGAATGTTAGAGGCTAGCATGCATGAGCAGCATGAAATCAGATGTGCCATACTGTTCAGCATCTGTTCTTTTCAGGGAAAATTTCATGCAGAGTTAAGAACACAGGGTTGTCAGATTCAATAAACTCTGCCCTCATCTTATATCTTATTGCCCTTATATAAATCCATGGTATGCCCACATCTTGAATACTGAATACAGATGTGGTCTCCTCATCTCAAAAAAGATATACTGGCATTAGAAAAGGTTCAGAAAAGGGCAACTAAAATGACTAGGGGTGTGGAACGGATCCCATATGAGGCAAGATTAAAGAGGCTAGGACTTTTCAGCTTGGAAAAGAGGAGACTAAGGGGGAATATGATAGAGGTATATAAAATCATGAGTGGTGTAGAGAAAGTGAATAAGGAAAAGTTATTTACTTGTTCCCATAATATAAAAACTGGATGCCACCAAATGAAATTAATGAGTAACAGGTTTAAAACAAATAAAAGGAAGTTCTTCTTCACTCAGTGCACAGTCAACCTGTGGAACTCCTTGCTTGAGGAGATTGTGAAGGCTAGGACTGTAACAGGGTTTAAAAGAGAACTGGATAAATTCATGGAGGATATATCCATTAATGGCTATTAATCCCTAGCATCTGTTTGTCAGAAGGTGGAGATGGAAGGCTGGAGAGAGATCACTTGGTCATTACCTGTTAGGTTAACTCCCTCTGGGGCACCTGGTTTTGGCCATTGTCGGTAGACAGGATACTGGGCTGGATGGACCTTTGGTCTGACCCAGTATGGCCATTCTTATGATCTGTCAGTAAGATGCATTTGTCTTGCTCTATGATATCTGTCTCCAATTATCCTACTAGTACTTAGATTTTGCTTACTTGGTAGATATTGAATGAACCATAGACTAATATACAGGCTCCTTTTTAAAAATATTAATTTGCTGAGTATTTGGAGAAAGAGGCCTTTTCTTTACAGCATATATTTTCAAGATTCAACTGTTTTCTCCCTCTCAGTTCTGCTTTGTTACAGGCCTCAGTGACCTCAGTTGAACAGTAATTTTCACTGTATCATTTATAAAGACTAAAGACTGTGTTATTGTAAGTAATAAATACTTGTAAAATCATTTTTGCATCCAGCAATTTTATTTATTTTGTAGCATTATTTTGAGGCCAAATGCATTTCTAAATGAATATAAAATTTATAGGCATTCATTCATTGGCAGAACAATAAAGGAATAACTATGAATGGCTTCAAGGTACTCAAGGCACGCACAGCAAGTTAAAATATTTCCATAAATAGTTAAACATTTAAATAATAAACTTTTAAATAATAAAATCTGATGCACCATACCCTTAATGTTTCTCCAATAACATATATAAAGACTATAGCATCATTACTAGCTCTAAAGGCTCAAATTAAGAACACAAATAATATATTGATTTTTTTTATAAATGTTTAGTATTTTAACCTGAAATTCACACAGTAAGTTTTCTTTATAACTGACTATAAAACCAGTTCAAGTAAGCCACTCTTGCAGAGATACTTGAACCAATTTGAACCAGAGTTATGAAATTATTTCCAGTGAAGTACAATCATATATCACAAAGGTGCAATGCCCATCATCTTCAGTAAGAAAAACTGAACCTTTCTAGTGGCCAACCCTATGAACACTTCAGTCGGGCTACTTGTGTGCAGATGGAATAATAAATACAATCAGGCTCTTGACTTCTCTTAAATTATTTCTTTTCAATTACTTCCCCCCACACACCTCCCTATTTCTATTGCTCATCCCTAGTGGGTTTTCCTCCTGTACTTTCACATTCCTCGTTTCCTTTCCAAAACCATAGACAAGAAATGATAATTGTTAGGACTGAGTGAGGGGCTGAGATGGCAGGTACTTTAAAAAAAAAGATATCCTGCTCAAAAAGTATCCATCTTCAACCACCTAACTGTTCAGAATTAAGCCCTGATGTACAAAAATTAACATGCATTTTTTTTTAAAGAAAAGCATCAGTTGATGGCTCCATAATTAAATGTACAAAAATATAAAATACAGCTCTCTCCTTTTGCTCCCTCACAAAACCTATATATTTACAGCAAATGATACTTTCAGGCATGTAATTAAAATGGTTATGCATTTACAATTCAGGTATTTTTTTTTTGTCGTGATGCTATTACATTCAATACAGATAACCCTCAAGTACCTGTTGCAAACCAACCAACACTCATTGATTTTTAAATCCATATTACACCATTTACACTGAACCATCAGAATTAACCTTTGCCTCTATTTCACCCCTGAGTGAACATCCTCTCTTTGAACTTTTTAAAGCTTTGTGCAAGGACAATGGCCAAAAAAACCAGGAGAGTTATTAAAAGAAACACATTTACACACTTTTTAAAATAAGTATACTTTGAGTATGTAATAATCAAGACACTTCCAATGTATTTTTTCCCCATTCAGCAGAACATTACTTCTGAGTTGTCATGCAACAATAGATAGCTGAAATGGAAATGATCTGTGAGGTTATCTAATCCACTTCCCCAGTGGACTAGAATCCTAGAGAATTCTAGCTATCTATATACTTATATGGAATTCATTATGCCAACGTTAAAGCACCTCACATACATTAATGGATTTATCCTCAACACCATTGTGAAATCATGAAGCATTAGCATTTGCACACAGCCAAACAAGAGACAGATCTGTATTTGTACTGAAAACTAGCGCCGGTTGGGTATTTTTCGATAGAACACTTTTTTTTGTCAGAGATGTAGGGACTTGAACTGGGGTCTACCACTTCCCACGTAGTGCCCTAATCACCAGGGTACACAGTATATCCCTCTCTTTCTCTGTCCCAATGAATAATTAGTTATACAAAGCAGAACAGCTCCAACAAGAGAGAGAAAGAGACCCACCCCAGAACAACTAATAGCCGAGGGTTAAGGCTCTCAGGTGGAATGTCCCTTCTCAGAATCCAATAGGTGCCCTGAGCACTGAACTATTGACTATGCTGATCTCTCTCTGTTTGAGGGAGGAGGGGAAGCCTGGTTTCATCCAAATGAAGAAGAAAAATCTCAAATGTTCATTGGATATGAAAATGGTTTCCCTGCCAGCTCAACTGGAAACTAAACCCTGCCTTAAACCAAAACAATCTTTCCTCAAGGATTCTTCCTTGCAATATATTCTCTAGTGCACTTTAGTTTTAAGTGGCCCAAACAATGGAGCTTGGCTTGCTTACCTGGGGGTATTATTTCATTGACTATTAGATCTTTTTCTCAGGAAGCTTTTTTCTAATAAGCATATTTTTCCCCCTTTTCTTAATTTCACTGTGCTTCTTCTCACTACAAACTCTTTACCATGTTAAGTAAGTCCTTCTTTTCTTGATGTTCAAATGCTTTGTTACCATATGGGCCTATAGCTCCAAGTATCCGTCATAGCTATGGTAAGAAACTGTTAGCATATGAGAGTATTATAAGGACTTGTGAAAGCTATGCTAAGAGAGATAATGAAGAATTACTAGTTTGTGGATTTTATATGGCTTATAGAGTGAAAATATATCGACAAGCATGATCCAATTTCAAAACTTATTTTAAGTTTGTTTTTATTCTTGTGATTGGCTAATAAAATTATAACTAAAACCACAAGAAAGGGCAAATAAAATGGTAATATATGAGGGGACATGATTCCCCTTGCCTGTGTATAACCACAATGTGGCATTAACATATAACTTGACAATGCATAAAATGTTCCAAGCCACAAAAGACAAAAGTGAAATGACTGGTGCAGACATATGGTGTTGTTTTTTTTTTTAAAACTCACTAAGCTTTGTTGTTAAGTTGGTTAAATTGTTATGCTGGAAGCGTTTGCTGGTGACTGGATAATATTCAGTATATAATTAACTTCAAGGTGTAGAAAGTAATAACTAGTCCATAAAAACCTATGAAATTATAAACCAGTTTTGACCAGGCAAAGCTAGCAACCACTGAGCCCTGTATTGGTGAGTATAGCTTTCCCACATTGTGCTGATCTTTTTGGTTAGAACAATCTAATTTAATAAACTCAACTGAGCTTAACTATTTGACATCTCATTATTTAATTATCTAAATGGAACCCATTATTTACTCCTTGAAGCATGAGTATTAACTGTTATATCCCCTTTAATCTTTATTAAACCAAGCTATAAATATTTAGACCCCCGTACGTCAAACATGTAGATGCCAAGCTTTACACATAAATAGTCCCATTGTCACGTACAGGAGTAGTCTTGCTATTCTATTCTACTCCATACACAACATTCGTCACTGTAGTATCTGAGCCTCTTCTGGTAGTGCATTAGGCAACATTAGGCAGACTAACATCTGTCACACTTACAAGTATTTGTAGGACTAAGGCCTTAGGTCTTAATATTGTTTCATCAATTAATTCCATCAGCCAGGTCATGATCATACATATGTATTTATTTTATTCTCCATTGTCTCTGAACTATCTTCAATTTGTCTACATCTTTCCAGTATTTGGTGGCTAGAACCTTACACAATATTCAAGGTATGGCCTCACCAGAGCTGTACAGAAAGGAACTATTACCTTCCTATTCCACAATCCAGGTCCTTTGCATATGCTGCCCTAAATTGCATTAGTCTTATAGTTGTCATATCACACTGAGTATTAATATCTAAAGTGCTGTTCACTATCACCCTGAGATTTCTTTCAAGACGACCACTGTTTAAGTTTCTCTTCCCATTAAGTATCTATGTTTTCATTTTTTCCCCAAATTTTTCAAGAGGAAACTCATTTTGTCATTTCCTGTCTATATTTCTATGCTCTTTAAGTCCCTTTATTATGCTGTGTATAGCACCTCCCAGTTTAATTTCATATGCAAATGCCATGTGTTGTTAAACCATCTTTCAGGCTATTAATAAGAACATTACATTTAATGGGACCCAACAGGGATGCCTCCAGTATCCCAATACATACTTCTCTTCCAGTCCAGTACAAAACTGATTCTTACTGTTTGTTTACTGTCTTTCAAACAGATGTCAGTCCACACAATCTTCCTTATCGAAGCCAATTTAAACTAAGTCTTCATTCAAGATTTCAGGCAAATACAATACCTGATTTTATAATATTTATATTTTATTATAAATGTAAATGACACATATTGGGACCAAAGGAATTCTAGATAGATTTTGAAAAGATGGGAAGTCCCTACCTGCTTCTTTGTTAAGGAGAAGGGAGGAGCCAAGATCCTGAATTTAGGAAGAATTTAATTGATATATATATTTAGCGGTCACTTCACATTTTGTCGAAGTAAATCATATCCTTTACTTGATTAGCAATGTATTCTCCATTGTATTCCTCCATATATCCACTCAAGTTATAATTAAAAAGTTATCCTAGCTACCAAAAGATGTTCTCAGAATGAAGGAAAATAGAGTTAGAGTTAAAAAATTGAATTAGAATACCAGTAGCTTCCCGCCAACATGGTGCAATGGATTTCTCCTAGGTTTAGGATTTTTTTTTAAAATAGTGAAAGATATTTTCTTTTTTAATAAAAGCACGTGCCTATAAACAATACTAAACATTATATTTGCAATTTAATATATGAGAAAAGACTGAAAGTAGAAATAATTGCAATGTTCCAGATCAAGAAAGCTTTCCTTTGAATGTAGCAGGTCTGATGAAAACCTCAAACTCTGGTAGCTGATATAAATAGATGTTGAATCACTCCAGTGTGAAAAATCTCTGAAAAAGGATAAAATCTTACTTCTTAAAGTCAAATCAGGATGGAATACAACCCACATTGTTCAATTCTTGGGTTCTCAGTAGCTTCTGTCTGTGATTAAAATCTGTCCTTAGTGTCTGAATCCTGCAAACCTTGGATGTTTTACATCCCATGGGCCTGATTCTGATCTCATCATCTGATCTGGTGTAAATTAGGGGGAGTTAGAGATGTGAAATCAGAATCAGGCCCTTGTAAGCAAAAACGCCATCGCCAGCTAGTGATTTGTTGCTCCACTGAACAGTCACATATCCTCATTTTCAATTCATGCTGTGTTCTTTCATCTTCAAATGGCACAAAAAATTCTCTCTAGTTCAGTTATAACACCATCACCACCACCTACCATTTGTGTAACACCCTACATATTCAAAGAACAGCATAGACATTAATTAATTAGTACTCACAAAACTCCTTTGAATTGTGTGGGGGAATATTACTAGCCACATTTTACAGATGGGGAAACTGAGACAAAGGTGAATTGACCCTTGCCACTGTCACATGCCTGGCATATATAATTAGGATTCCAAATCACCAGCAAATTCTTCTCTCCTGTTGCACACAGAATATAGGATGCTAGATTATTATGCTACTCCATGAAACAGTACTTCCTGTGAAAGAGAATGTCTGTAATGTTATATAAAAACATTTTAAGGTTCAGTTCATGGTCTCATCTCATTATTAGGATCTGAACAGCACTGAACAGCATTGATTGCTCATGCACTTTGGATTACTTGATATTTCCTGGCAGATTGCTGGTTTACTAGAATATCAGACTGATTTTTTTTTGTTAATACTGACTCATGAGTCTAATGAGTAACAATAGAGTGTTGGAACGTTTGGAAAAATACACCTTTCATCAATGAAATTAATTAAAATGATTCCCTGAAATGCTAAATCCCTTATGCTTTCAGTACATTGTAATTTTCAAGTCAGTAGCAAGCAGTTTTAAAATTATTTTTTAAGATATTTTCAGAAAATGAATTAACATAAGATTGATACTAAGTTCATATCTAGAGTGGTGTGGTGCTCATATTAATATAGTGATCCAAAACTAAAAACAAAATTTAAAAATTCAAATACAGTTGCTAAATGACAACAAGGTATTTAGATATCACATTGTTTACAAAGGAAAATACTTCAAAACTTGGAAATGAATAGGTGAACACCACTCTTAAAATGCCCCTATACCCAAGATATGCATATCAGGGGAGATTTTTCAAAGACATAAATTAGGTGCCTAACTCATATTGAAAGGCAATGGGAGTTGGGCAACTAACTGCCATCTATACCTTTGAAAAATCTCTCCCATTATTTTTATCAAATGCAAAGAAAAGCGGGGTCACCAGGTTATTAAATTAAAGGAATGAGCTAAGATGTGCCCCCAATAATCTCTGAAAAACAACATTTATTTTGTCTTAGTACTTTTGAAACTTTTATGGAAAGAATCTGTCTACAAGCAGTATATTTTCAGGATGTTTGTAAGGCTTAAGGAAATCATCTGTCAACTAGATTACACGGTGTATACACAGCACATCATCCCAATATCTTTGCTTTGGCCACTGATGAAAAGAAGCAGCTGAATTCAATCATCATCTACTTCTGTCACTGTTCAGGGAAACTGCACCAGGATTCCCCCTTCATGGTCCAGCACCATCGCCAATTCTTGGGCTTCTGGCTCCCCAGCAGTGTTGTCTCTCTTGGGTAGAAACTTGTGTTTGTCTCTGTCCTGACTGGGGTATTTCCAAGCTGCACAGCTCCCAGCCTATGCTGTTAATTCCCCGGCAATGTCAAACTGACTAAGCAGACCTTCTTTACTTTCTCCTCAAAGATGGTACTCAGATGGAAATAATGGATGAGTTGGGTGCTTTTCAGCACAGGTATTTTATGTAAAAGCGTAACTTTTAAATCAGTTCCAGAACTTATTAAAACAAACATGAGAAACTAAAGTTTAAAAAGTTGAGTGGAAAAATAAAATATTTCAAAACCCATAGAAAATGTCTAGCCAACAGTTGAATTTATTAGCAGCTCTCATACCTTCAGTATTGTTTTAATCCATCAATTTTAATACCTAGAATTTATCTTGAAATGTTTGGACCATTCAGTGACTCAAGCTTGGACATGATCTGTAAATTAAACCATACTGGCATTGCTGATATTTTTGATTTTTGTCTCCAGATCCAATACTTATTTTGATAAGATTTCAATTTAGCTCTGTCCTGCTGTGCTACTCAGCAGGTTACTGAATAATTTTGTAAGGTATTTCTCTTTTCTACATAGGAAAAAGAAAATTTCTCCCAAGCCAGATTGTCGTCTGGAACTAAAGTATCTGACCCTTCTTTCAGCATACAAACATGTTGCTTACTCACAGATATTGAACAGGAAACCTGATGGTGTTTGCCAGAGACTTGTGCTGTAGTTCTGAATGAGCCAACACTTATTGGTCCCCAGATGTTTTCACCATGTATTATTTACTATTCATTAGGGATTAGAGCCCCATTGCATCAGACACTGTACATAAACCAAATGAAATGATGATCCATCTCCCAAAGAGTTTACAATCTAATTAACACAGCTATATAACCATCTAGCCCAGTATCCTGTTTTCTGACAGTGGCCAATGTCAAGTGCTTCAGAGAGAATGAACAGAACAGGTAATCATCAAGTGATAGATACTCAGTGACTCCAAAAGGTGACACAGGCAAGAACCACAGAGCTAACATTTTTACACAATTAAAAATGTCAAAATTTGTCGGATTCATGTTTTGTCAAAAACAAGGTAGTTGCTGCAAACTTGAAACTAGAATTTGCCCATATTCAGCCATGTCTATCCTCAACACAAAAACCAAAACTCACCATATGAAGGAACCAGAAATGTCAACTCCATGAACTACTCAGCATACATTTCCCCCTTCCTCAATTAGCACACATAATCAAATGTTCTTGTATAAAATTCTTATTTTCAGCAGCGCACACTACATATTGATAAATAATCTGTTTTGTAATGTCATTATCAGGTCATCAATAGAGAATTTGTCAGAAGTTTCTCTGTTACTAATTAAACGCACTGCATGCTATAGCAATTAATATTTGAGAAAATCTTTTTATTTCTGTTAATAAACAGTTGCACATTATATGCTTATCATCAAACTTTGAAATATTACTTAAGCACTCAATTTCAAACAAGTAGGGCATAATATCGTGAAATATTTATGTGCCTTGATGACTCAATTTGACTTTTTTAAATTCCATGTGAGTTGGTGGGACTATCTCTGATGAGATTATACCTTTATTAATCTGAATATGCCACAATTCATACCGATTTTCTCCTTAGGAAATGAGGCAAAGAGTTAAGAAACATTCTTTAAACAGCTCCAATAAAAATATTCTCGTTACATGTTTCACTGTACAGTTGCTTTACATAATTGATTCAATTCTAACCTGGACTTTGGGGCATCTAAAATCATTTTTCTTTCACACACACCATGAATCAGAAATCCATAAATATTTCCCTTTAGAAATGGTATTCATAGTCTTTTTTCCTGTAATAAAAACCTTCATCTGTTATCCAATTTTATTTTCTTGAAAGTAAATGGTTTATTAAACTTGAGTGAACTGGAGATTATAGCTTTATTAAATCTCACAAGAGGAGTACAATAGTCTTTTGTCATTTAGTCCAAAACTCAGATAACCATTTCATTACAGGATATTTACTTCTCCATAGAGCCTGCTACAAAATAGACTACACTCCTGCAGTAAAACACAAGGGCAGGGGTTGGGAGAAGTTTGCCCAGAACATTTTAAGAGGCATATCTACAAGATTTGCCTCCCCCAATGGAATGAGTAAAAGGTATAGCCTACAGAACCTGCAGACATAGAGGGATTCTCCATGGACACTGTGATTGTGTATTCCTGGGCCCTGTAGCTCTCCTTCAAAATCTAGTCAGAGTTCCCCATGGAGCCAGCCCCATTGGAACCAGGATAACAAGGGCTTCTCCAGCTGTGTGCTGTCCCCAGAATCCCCTTAAGAGGAGTATAGGGGGAGAAGTCCCACAGCACCAGAAAAAAAACAGCCTGAGGTTATGCAAAAAAGGCTAAATCTCTGTGACGTTGGGGTGCAGGGGGATGGTACTTGTGGATCACCCATCCTTCCCCTCCCTCTGGAGAGAGGACTCTGTGTGTGGGTGAGATGAAGATTAAGTAGAAGTCAGTGATAACCCAACCTCTTATAGCATGGGCAGGGGAGATCTATAAGAAAAAGATTCCCTCTGCACACATTTTAGGATGTCCCACGCACTCACTGAGTGTTCCTTTTTTGAGAGTTCTTCACTATACCCAGTGGGGGAGCGGGGACAGAGGGGGAGAAAGATGTGTTAATTTAATGCAGTCTTTTATCTTCTATAATTTGTATGAAGAAAATCTGTACTGTAAAATTTAAGGTTTTTCTTTTTTTCTTCCAGCCTTTTACAATAAAGTGGACAACTCAATATGTACACTTGGCTTCTCTCTCTTGCTGCCCTCTCCCACTCTGGTCAAAAATACAAACTGCTAAATTTTTAATGTGCAGGAGGTAGCCGAATTGATCTCACAGTGATAAGGCTAACATTTGCCCTTGGGGAAAAAGAGAACATTTCCATAGCTACATTTTAAAAAAAAACAACAAAAACATTGAACTAGATGTAAACACAGGGACTGAGCACTATAAGCACAGGGACTGAAGAAGAGAACACCTGAATGGAATGGAAGTTACAGGTTATTTGTTCTTGCTACCAAAATGATTTATAAGTATGTGAAAATTTTTACTCGTTCTGGAAAGGCAGTAGCATTTTATCTGACAGGATCTTTCCTCAAGAATTTTGAAGCTATTGTTGGAATATGGTTGTTGATTTCCATTCATTTTTAGCTTTGTCAATTCTATTCACACTTTTAATTTAATAATCTCAAGACACTTCTTGCTTTTATAAACTTTTTAAATTGATTTTTAAATGGGTTTTTTAATTTTTCTACATGAAAACAAAAAAGCTACATCCTGGAAAATTCTGAAGCCAAACAACTCCCCAAACCAGTTGCTAAGTGATAACATACTTATTCTCTCCTCAAATCATTTACAACCCCAAAACACCTAAAGCAAGGCAATGAAAAATTAAAGACATCAAAAGTTAGACTGCCAACATACAAAAAGCAAGCATTTTAAATCAATCAAGACATACATATTTCATTACAACACACCAACCTTAACTATGACTCCAAATAGTCTTTTAGTAATAATTTTAAAATATAAATACTGTACAAACCCTTCTGAAGAAACCACATACACATACATGCACACCAGCCTCAAATGTAAGCCCCTATGCAGGAATTATTTATCTTAATGGTTAACTTAATAGGTTAACGCAATAGGTTATAATGATTAACTTAATAGGTTATAGAACGAGGAGTACTTGTGGCACCTTAGAAACTAACATTTATTTGAGCATAAGCTTTCATGGACTAAAACCCATTTCATCGGATGCATGCAGTGGAAAATACAGTAGGAAGATATATATACACAGAGAATATGAAACAATGGGTGTTGTCATACCAACTGTAACAAGACTAATTAGTTAAGGTGGGCTATTATCAGGAGAAAAAAAAATTTGTATAGACTAACACGGCTACCACTCTGAAACCTGTCACCATTAATAGGTTATAAGTGTTTCCTTTTAAACTAAATATAAATTATTCTTAAAAAAAGATATATTTTATCTATAATTTTATTGCCTCTTGGTAAATAGATGAATGCTAATATTCCTCCCTTAACAGTAAAATTTAAAATAAAATATTTAGCGCAAAACTGTCTCTTGGCCTACCCGCCCATGCAGCAATATAAAGACAGACTTTCCTGCTCCAGATGTCTGTATGGTCAGCTCAGCCCTTTAGTCTGGGCACAGAAGCACAAATATGATTATGCATCAGCTGTACTTACTTCCCCCCATAAAGCAGCTGTGCAGGAAATGAGTAGAACACTAGCTCTGTTACTGCAATGTACAAGCCTACAGAGCCAGCATCGGCGTGTAAGTCAGCCACAAATTATTATCCCTCGAAAGCATGGTGGAAGCAGGAAAGCAATTACAGTTTTCAGAGCCACAATTCTTTCCCTGGGATGCTCCTGTAATGGTGCGTAATCACTTCTCTATTTATGATTGACTCTGTCCTTCTACAAAAAGAAAAGGAGTACTTGTGGCACCTCAGAGACTAACAAATTTATTAGAGCATAAGCTTTCGTGAGCTACAGCTCACTTCATCGGATGCATTTGGATGAAGTGAGCTGTAGCTCACGAAAGCTTATGCTCTAATAAATTTGTTAGTCTCTAAGGTGCCACAAGTACTCCTTTTCTTTTTGCGAATACAGACTAACACGGCTGCTACTCTGAAATCTGTCCTTCTAGAACATAGTAAGGGGCAATGTGTCACTAGCCAAGCCAGCCTCTTAGGATATGTCTACACAGCCCTCAGTGTCAAATCTCCAAGCACAGGTGAACAGACTTGGCTTAGCAGGGTTCATTCTACCACTCTAAAAACAGCTGTGTAGACAGTGTTTGAAATTGCAGCTTGGGCTGGAGCTCAGTCTCTGAAGAATAGGTGGTATGATGTTCTGTACCTCAGGGGAACACCCAGTACCCCTATGTTCATTCTTATAATATGATTGTGTGGTTAAGGACTATTTAGAAAAGCTGGACATGCACAAGTCCATGGGTCCAGATCTAATGCATCCGAGGATGCTGAGGGAATTGGCTGACATGATTGCAGAGTCATTGGCCGTTATCTTTGAAAATTCATGGTGATCGGGGGGAGGTCCCAGACTATTGGAAAAGGGCAAATAAAGTGCTCATCTTTAAAAAAGGAAAGAAGGAGAACTCAGGGAACTACAGACTGGTCAGCCTCACCTCAGTCCCTGGAAAAATCAAGGAGCAGGTCCTCAAGGAATCCACTTTGAAGCACTTGGAGGAGAGGAAGATAATCAGGAACTGTCAACAAGGATTCACCAGGGCAAGTCATGCCTGACCAACCTGATTGCCTTCTATGATGAGATAACTGGCTCTGTGGATATGGGGAAAGCAGTGATATATCTTGACTTTAGCAAAGCTTTTGATACGGTCTCCCACAGTATTTTTCCCAGCAATTTAAAAAAGTATGGATTGGATGAATGGACTGTAAGGTGAATAGAAAGCTGGCTAGACTGTCGGGCTCAACGGGTAGTGATCAATAGCCCAATGTCTAGCGGCCAGCCGGTATCAAGCAGAGTGCCCCAGGGGTTGGTCCTGAGGCCGGTTTTGTTCAACATCTCCATTAATGATCTTGATGATGGGATGGATTGCACCCTCAGCAAGTTTGCAGATGACACTAAGCTGGAGGGAGAGGTAGATCTGCTGGAGGGTAGGAATAGGGTCCAGAAAGACCTAGAAAAATTAGAGGATTGGGCCAAAAAAATCTGAAGTTGAACAAGGACAAGTGCAGAATCCTGGACATAGGATGAAAGAATCCCATGTACCGCTACAGGTTGGGGACCAACTGGCTAAGCAGCATTTCTGCAGAAAAGAACTTGGGGATTACATGGACGAGAAGCTGGATATGAATCAACAATGTGCCCTTGCTGCCAAGAAGGCTAACAACATATTGGGTTGCCTTAGTAGGAGCACTGCCAGCAGATCAAGGGAAGTGATTATTCTCCTCTATTCGGCACTGGTGAGGCCACATCTGGAGTACTGCATCCAGTTTTGGGGCCCCCCACTACAGAAAGGATGTGGACAAATTAGAGAGAGTCCAGCGGAGGGCAGTGAAAATGATCAGGGGGCGGAGGCACATGACTTATGAGGAGAGGCTGAGGGAACTGGGCTTGTTTATTCTGCAGAAGAGAAGAGCAAAGTGAGGGGGGATTTGATAGCAGCCTTCAGCTACCTGAAGGGGGGTTCCATAGAGGATGGAGCTCAGCTGTTGTCGGGGTGGCAGAGACAGAACAAGGAGCAATGATCTCAACTTGCAGTGAGGGAGGTCTAGGTTGGCTATTAAGAAACACTATTTCACTAGGAGGGTGGTGAAGCACTGGAACGGGTTACCTAGGGAGGTGGTGGACTCTCCATCCTTAGAGATTTTTAAGGCCTGGCTTGACAGAGCTCTGGCTGGGATGATTTAGTTGGTGTGGGTCCTGCTTTGAGCTGGGGGTTGGACTAGATGACCTCCTGACATCTCTTCCAATGTTAATCTTCTATGATTCTACATCAATTTCTTTGTTAAATTGACAAACTCATACAAGTTTGCAGTGTCCAGCGGGCATACTGGACACTGCAAGACAGAGGGTCCTAGGGTTGTGTCTGGGTCTGGAGATATTGGCTAGTGTTACTTGGTTGCACAATCCAAGGAAACCTTACATGCCAGAGGCTGTGCGTAAACAGACCAGGAGTGGGGGTTCTCACAGCAGAGCAGGGTAAGGCTGGCTCCCAGAATCAAGAATTGGAGTGACCTAGCAGATCATCAGACGACACCAGAGGGGAACATCACAGTGGGCTTCAGAGCCTGAGCTCCAGTCCAAGACACAACTTCAAAGTTCTGCCTACTATTTTTAGAGTGGTACTGCAAGCCCCACTAACCCAAGTTGGTTGACCCAGTTGGGGGGTGGGGCAGCTTGCTGTCACTGGCTGTGTAGACACACTCCGAGAAACCAAACTCAAAATAATACTTGTGGAAATCTACTGATGAAAAGTGTTATACAAGAGCCAGGAATTATTGTTAGTAGTAATAGTAAAAAACTTAATTGATCAAGCATAAAGCTGTGTGGCAATAAAATACGCATTTCTTTGGACTTGATTAAAAAACATTATGTGGGCAGTTTGTTGCTTTTAAGTGGTTGAGTTTTGTGAATAATGTCATAGGTGAGTAGAGTATCTTGTTTCTTTAATGAAGTTTTTTAGGTTCTGGAATACTTTATCAGTATTGTTCTAATATGTATTACATACAAAAACAATTTGTCCACTTGGACTAGAGAAAATGAGGAACAATTAAAAAGACAATTCTGTGCAACATAAAAAAATATACATTTCATTATAAATGTCACTGAAAAAAGACCCGATTTATTTTCTCTAATGAAAATAATTACTTGTGTTTAACTAGAGGGCAAAGAAAAAAGGAAATTTGCACTACAGAGTTTCTGAGAGATAATGCACGCTTGGGTGTTCTATTAGCATGAAGAATTCTGAAGTCACAGAACTAGCCCGCAACATATTGCCAACCACAATGAATCAATGAAAGTTACATTTTCTTTCTTTCTTCACTTCACAAGTGAGATACATTAGATTGGATTATTTTCAAGAAGAATTGGCCAACTTTACAATCTGAGGTTTCTGACTTGTGTAATCATGTTGGCTTGTTCTCTGTGATGCTTCAGCAATTTCTATGTTGTCTCAGGGAGCGTCATTCATATTCTGGTTTTGTTGGTTTAATCATAGATTTCAAGGTCAGAAGGTTTACTTGTTTTTACTTTTTATAGTCTCTAGCGGTCTAGAAACATACAACCTTCAATCATCCACAGAAAATGCCATCAACTGCCAGACCCATAAGATAAAATAGAGCTTAAGTCAGATGTTACATGAAGTCCATAGAAACATTTCATTCATATATGTGATTAAAGAGTTCTTATTGCCATTTTAATCCTGTTTAAAATGTTTGGTGGTTTCATCACATTCCTGGTGAGATGAAGGCAGCTGGGTGACTAAGGGAGTTCACCAAAAGAGAAAGGCAGAGAGGCAGAGTCTCCCCCTTCTGCCCATCCCTGCTTAACTTGCAGGAAATCTGAGGAAGGACCTGCAATGGGAGGGAAACAGCCTGCCACCAGAACCACTACTAGCTCTTTCTCTGCTTGCACCTGTTGGGTTCTTGGCCAGGGAGGCATACTGACCCTGGAGACTTCAATCCAAATCCTGGTCTTGACTTCCTGGAAATATAGTTTGCATGTCCCTGCTGAAGAAAACCAGGCAGAAGAAATCACCCAGAGTGATAGGTATCCATTGGTGGAATCATTCAGGAAGCCCGGAAGAGAACTGCAGGAGGAGATGGCTCATCTGCATAGCATCCACAAGCAGGAGGGCTTCATTGTCAGAATGCACATGGAGACATCCAAGATGGATGATGCTAGTTAACCACAGATGACTACAATGGCACCAGAGGAGTAAGGAGACTGACTGCTGGTCCCACATCCATAGAGGTCAAGAACTAGTATGCAATACTGAAAACAGGAGGAGAGGAGCAGATCCCAATGGCTGAGGAGAAGACAACCATCCCCAAGGTTGGGATACTCACAGCCACTGCACCCACAAGGACAAGGCACAGTGTGGTAATGGCTGGAGATTCCCTTCTGAGGGGGATGGCAGCATCCATCTGCCTACCCCACATAATGTCCCAGGAGGTATGCTCCTTAATTGGATGTGAGGGACCGGGGAGTAGGCAGTTTGGCCTAGCATGCACAGTTGGGCTCAGATCTGCTTACTAGGGATGGTAGTCACCGGGCAGGAGTTGGAGGAATCACAAGAGTCAGAGTTGGGCTGGGGTCGTAGACTGGAGACCAGAGATAGTACAAGGCTGGAACCCAGTGACAAAAGTCAGAGTCAGGCTGGAAACTGGAGATCAGGCAAAAATCTCACATTGCAGCAGGCCAAAGTCTGTGTGGCCTTCCAATAGCAGTATGGGCCTATCAACTGTCCCAGGCTCTGCAGATCCAGGTTCTAGTCCCTGGGTTCTTGCAGTGGAGCCCATAATTTGAGACATTATGGAAAGGTTGCTGAGGCTTATCTGCTTCACATGCTGCTCATCCACGTGGGCACTAATAATATTGCCAGGTATGACCCTAAGAAGATCAGAGGGACTACAGTGCTCTGGGAGAAGACATGAGGGAGTCAAGGGTACAGGTCATGTTCTTGTCCATCCTCCCTGTTGAGGGTAATGTCCCAATCAGGGACACATGCACCCCGAGTATGAATACATGGCTGTGCATGGTTTCCTTGCCCATAGGACGCTGTTCAGGGAAGGAGGACTGCTGGGAAGAGATGGAGTCCACCTGATCAAAAAGAGGAAGAGTCTCTTTGCACATTGTGATGGTTCTCAGGGTACCCAGGACTGTGACACACTTTGTTACCCCCTGCATCCTGTGAGAGGGAGACTTTCTTGTGGTAGCTGGATATCAGGTTCCTACCACCACTAGCCTTTCAGCCATACCTCTTGGCTATGCCAGCCCTAATGTTTGCTTTGCATATTAGTAATAGATGCACCCGACTCCTCAAGTCCCTTAGTATCATTCCCTCATTACATCCATCCCCAGGCACTGGCTACTCACAGACATTCCAGATCCCCTGCACCCAAGGTGCAGTGTACCCCAATTTACCAGTTTTATTTTAAACCACACAGCACTTGTGAGCACCTATGATAAAACAAAAGTAGGTTTATTTAAGAAAGAATAAAGATTTAACTACAAATGAGAGAGTGTGATAGAAGCAAATAATTACAACACAAAATCATAAAATGCAAACATGGTTTACACTTACCAACAGTTACCTTTCCTTTACAGTAGGCTCCCTTCCCCAAGAATTTTGTCTGTTGCAAAGCTGTCTGGTTTCACAAGAATCAGGATTCAAACATTCATAAAAGTCCCATGATCTTTTAGTGGTTTCCTCAGTGAATGGATCAAGAGTGCCTCTCCCTATCCTTTGATATTCTGAAACAGAATTTTGTTCTATTCATAGCCAGAACAATCTCCTGCCTGCTATAATGTTCCTTCCCAACTTCAAGTGGTTTACATTGACTGTTTTGGGATGTGGTCGGGTAGATAACAGAATCTTGCTTTTCCTCACCAGCTGACTATGGAGGGGTGACAACTCCTTCTTGTTTGAATGGGTCATCACCGAGGCACAAGACCCCCAGTAAATATGTTTTACTCAAAATCCATAAAATATCCTTTCAATGTAAATATATTGCTCCTTAAATCTTATCCATGCATCCATATCATAATGCTTGTGTGTGACAAGTTATTCTTTACAGATAAATATCCTGTAAGACGTGTTTGGTGCAGTGAATTTGTCAGGTTTGAAGTGAGAGTTCTTTGCAAAGAATAGGAGACCCTTAACAGAGAACTATATGTTGGGGAGGAAATGGAAAATTACAATTGGGTCAGAGAAACAGCAAGAAGCGAAACAGTGGTGGAATCTACTCAACATCTGAGATGTGTCTACACAAATGCAAGGAGTATGGAGAAAAAAAATGGGAAGAATTGGAAGTATTAGCCCATAAGCTAAATTATGAGTCAATTGTCATCCCAGAGAATTGGTGGGATAAATCTCATGACTGGGATATTGGTACACAGGGGCATAGGCGCGGACTTCCCCTCTGCCCAATGAGTGTTCGACCACCCTTGTCCCTGGCCACGCCCCGTCCTGCCTCTTCTTGCCCCTGCACTTCCCTCGCCCACCCCCATTCCACCCCCTTCCCCCAAGTCTCTGCCCCTTCCCCTTCTCCACCTCTTCCCCCTCCCTCCTGGAAAGTCCTAAGCACCGCCAAACACCTGTTAGGTGATGGGGGGGGGCAGGAAGCACTGGGAGGGAGGGGGAAGAGTGGGGAATGTGGCACACTTGGGTGGGGGGGAGAAGGAGGCGAGGAGGGGGGAGCTTGGTTGCCGATGGGTGTGGAGCACCCGCTAATTTTTCCCCTTGGGTGCTCCAGCCCACGGAGTTGGTACCTATGCACAGGGGTCTGGCTTGTTCAGGATGGACAGGCAGGGGGAAAAGGTGGGGAGGTGTTGCATTATATATCACAAATATATACACTTTTTCTGAGGTTCTGAAGGAGGTGAGAGGCCGACGAGCTGAACGTCTCTGGGTAAAGATAAAAGGGGAAAACAGGGGTGATGTCGTGGTAGGGGTCTAATATAGACCACCAAATCAGTAGGAGGAGGACACATTTCTAGAACAAATAGAAAAAGACAAAAACACAAGACTTGGCAGTAAGGGGACATGGGATGGGAGTAAGGATATGTAGGTTTAGAATCTGGGAGTGGAGGAGGGCATCCTGGACAACCAACACCTCCATGTCACCAATGGGGAGCCAGGCAAAACAGCATCCAACAATTACCGTAGGGTCAGGAATCACAGGAAGTAATGCCCAAAGAGACCAGAGTGATAGAACCTTATGGCTGCCTTACTGGTCTACAACAAAATATTTAAACCAGGAAGTTGCCCCAGGGATCCATCTGAGCAGCAATGCAGACTCTGGCTTGCTACTGCTACAAACTTTGTCTTTTGCCCCATCTTGCCCCTTCAACCTGCCTTCAATCCTGGGCCTGGCTTGACCTTGGTATATGTTTCCTGGTGTGGTTTGGTAACTAGTGTCAACTCCCGCCTTTGAATCTGACCCGGTGGAAACTGCTGGTCTGGCTGCCTACACCCTGGGAATTGCAGGGGTACTTTAACTATCCAGACATGTGTTGGAAAAGTAATATGGCAAAACACACAATTTCCAATAATTTCTAGGAATGTATTTGGGACAATTTATTGTTGCAGAAAGTGGAGAAAATAACTAGAGGGTCAGCCATTTTAGACTTAATTCTAACTAGCAGGGTAAAATTGGTTGCAGACTTGAAGTTTGAAGGCAATTTGGGTGATAGTGATAATGAGATGACTTATTTCAGGACTGTGAGGAACGTGAGCAGCAAGAACAGCTTCAGAAGGACAATGGACTTAAAAAAACCCCGCAGCCTTTAACAAAGTCAGAAAACTGGTAGGTAAGGTCCCTGGGTAGAAAAATCGAAGGGAAAAGCCAGTTAAGGAGAGCTAGCAGTTTCTCAAATAGATAATATTATAGGCACAACTGCAAACTATCCTGATGAAAAAGAAAGATAGGAAGAATAGTAAGATGCCACTGTGGCTCCATCTGGAGCTCTTTAATGAGATTAAAATAAAAAAAGGAATCATATAAAAAGTTGAAATATGGACAAATTGGTATGGATGAGTAAAAAGAATAGCAGAATGTAGGGATGAAATCAAAGAGGCTAAGGCACAAAATGAATTACACCTACAAGGGAGATAAAATAAAGTTCTGTAACACATTAAAAGCAATGGAAAGATGATGAAAAGTGTTGATCCTCCATTTAGTGGGAAAAGAGAACTAATAACCAATGACATCAAGAAGGCGGAGTTGTTTAATACCTATTTTGCTTCAGTTTTCCATGAAAAGGTAAAATCTGACCAGATACTTAACATGATTTAATATTAACAAGGCGCAAGGAACACAAGCCAAAATAGGGAAAGAACATGTTAAAGAATATTTAGATAAGTTAATGTATTCAAGTCAGCAGGGCCTGATGAAATGCACCCTGGGTACTCAAGGAAAAAACTGAAACAACCTCAAAACTATTTAGTGATCATCTTCAAGAGTTCATGGAGGACAAGAGAGGTCCCAGAGGACTGGAGAAGGGCAAACCATCTATCTTTAAAAAGCCGGGGGGGGGAGGGAGAAGACAGAGAGAAGAGGACCCAGGGAATTAGAGCCTAATTTCAATAGCTGGAAAGATAATGGAACAAATTAAACAATCAATTTATAAGCATCTAGAAGATAACAGCCAGCATAAGTTTGTTAAGAACAAATCATGCTAAATCAGGAGGGAAGTGGTAGATGAGATGCATCTTGGTTTTAGTAAGACTTTTGACATAGTTCCACATGATATTCTCAAACAATCTAGGGAAATGTGGTCCAGATGCAATTACTATAAGGTGGGTGCACAAATGGTTGAAAGATGGTACTCAAAAAGTGGTTATCAATGGTTTGCTGTCAAACTCGGAAGAGGCATATCCAGTGAGGTTTCTCACAATTTTTCCTGGGTCTAGTACTATTCAAAATTTTAATTTCTTACTTCAAACAAGAAATGGACAGTGGGTTTATAAAATGGGCAGATGACATCAAGCTTGGTAGAGTTGCCAGTACTTTTGAGGACAGAATTAGGATTCAAAATAACCCTGATAAATTGGAGGATTGAGTCTGCAGTCAATAAGATGAAAATTCAATAAAGGCAAGTGCAGAGTACTACATTTAGAAAGAAAAAAAATCAAATACACAAATAAAAAATGGGGAAAAGCTGGCTCGGCAGTAGTACAGCTGAAAGGAATCTTGGGGTATAGTGAATGTGAGTCAACAATGTGATACAGTTTTGAAAAAGGCTAATATAATTCTGGGGTGTATTAACTGGAGCATTGTAAGACTCAGCAGGCAATTATTTGAATTTTCTCAGCACTGGTGAAGTTTTAGCTGGAACACCATGTCCAGTTCCAGGAACCACACTTCAGAAAAGATGAAGCTTAACTGGAGAGAGTCTAGAGGACAGCAACAAAAATGAGACAAAGTTTAGAAAACCTGCCCAGTGAGGAAAGGCTTAAAAAACTGCATGTTTAGTCTTGAGAAAATAATGCTAAGGGGGGACCTTATAATAGTTGTCATATATTAAGGGCTGTTATAAACAGGACAGTGATCAATTGTTCCTTCATATCCACTGATGTAGGACAAGAAATAATTAGTTTATTCTTCAGGAAGGGGAATTTAGGTTACATATTAGGAAAAACATTCTAATTTTAAGGATAGTTAAGTACTGGAATAGGCTTCCAAGGGAGATTGTGGAATCCCCATTACTTAAGAACAGTTTACTATTCAAGCTGTGCGGTTAATTGTGACTGGTTAACTGAGACAGATGTTATTGTTTCTGTTCCCTAGTAGGACAAGTGTAACTATTAGCATTTGGTTTCAGGGTTGAGCATTCACATTTAAGACCTCAAAATTGTTCAATAAATTCCTTTAAATCACTGTTTCCACAAACATTCCTGCCAGTAAACATATTTTCTAAAATACTAATAGAAAATGAACATAAATAAAGGTCGACAGAACTAACGTTAATTCATTTTTTTATTCATGCAAATATTTGAAGAAGGTTTTATGAGATATTTGCCCAAGTTTAATATACACAATGACTTACTGGCTCAGAATAGGACTCCTTGTGAACACTGCTTACCCACTCAAATACTTAAATGGTTTGGAAGTGCTCTTTGTGATGAACACTAAATTCCATTTATCAAATTTATCCCTCATGTATGTCAACCTCCTTCTCATCAGCTTCAAAGCATTATCTGAAATTACCATTTCCTTTTGAGCCAATACCATGAATATTTTAATTTTTATAGCCTTACCATGCTTTGTTTAATGAAAAATATTGACAGAATTTCCAAAGACTTTTAGAAGAGGTGTCTTACATTTTTAACTTCCTCAAAGTTTGTGCGAAGGCCACCGTCTTGGCCAAAATTTCATGGATTGAACTGGGGATTTCTAGAGCTGAAAGCATCAGTTGCTACTGCTGGAGCTAAAAAGCCAAGTCTCTCTAGCTAAGGCTGTAACTGATTTGTATCCTCTGCAGATTAGGCACAAAAGGAAACTTGTAATACACACTTCATCAGTGGGTTGCACTTGGACATCATGTTTGTGCAAAAATGACAGACACACACACACCCTATTACAAGGTATTTGGCATACCTTAGGCCCTGATCCTGCAAGCTTCTTTGAACGGGCGCATCCCTATGCCCATATGGAATGTTTGCATAAACATTTCAGTCCTCATGCAAACAATCTTTTGGGAGAAACCATCCTCAACTGCATGTGTGCACGCATGCACACACTCTCTCCTTATTCCTTGCAAGTAAAAAGAAAATATCTGAAGAATTCAAAAGTTGCGTCACTAAAGTTTTACAAAGCACATCTTAAATTCATTCCATGGACTGCTAATCACATTTAAGCTATATTCTCAGACACTTGCTAAATTATTCACCAATTTTCCAGATACTTCTGTAGTGCAAAGTAAAAATAGAACTAATTACCTCCTTAGACGCTTGTGATCATGATTCCCACTGAAGCTAAACAGAGCTGCACATATATTTCTGAAAGTTAGTCTAAAGGCAGAAAAATGAGACCTTCCATTTTGGTTTTAGTTTTATATGTCACCAAACAAGAATAAAGTACATAGAGATACATAGATGAGACTTTCCGGTACACAGTAGAATGGTCCCACCCCCTGTCTGACAGCCTCTGTGCTGATGAGAAGGATGAAAGCCTCAGGGAAAGAGAACATCCAACTGGAGCAGAGGGAAATGATCCCATAGTTGGGACCCTCCTCCCAAATGATGTTGTGGTATCCTCTCACACTGAGGATACTTCTCCAGGGGAGGGAACTCCAGTTATTAGGAAGAGACCGGTATTAGTAATGTGCGATTCAATCATTAGAAACATCGATAGCTAGGTTTGCGATGATCAGGAGAACTGCATGGTGACTTGCCTGCCTGGTGCGAAGGTTGCGGATCTCTCAAGACATCTAGATAGGCTTATGTGTAGTGCTGGGGAGGAGCCGGTGGTCATGGTACATGTAGGTACCAATGACATGGGGAAGGATAGGAGAGAGGTCCTGGATGCCAAATTTAGGCTGCTAGGTAAGAGACTGAAGTCCAGGACCTCCATGGTAGCATTCTCTGAAATGCTTCCAGTTCCACGCACAGGACCAGTTAGACAGGCAGAAATGCAGGGTCTCAATGAGTGGATGAGACAATGGTGTAGAGAGGAGGGATTTAGATTTATTAGGAACTGGGGAAGCTTTTGGGAGAGAGGCAGCCTATAAAGGAAGGATGGGTTCCACCTAAACCAAAATGGAACCAGATTGCTGGCACTTAAAATTAAAAAAGTTGTAGAACAGTTTTTAAACTAAGGGCTGGGAGAAAGCAGACAGGTGTGGAGGAGCATGTGGTTCGGACATCCCTTAGGGGAAGATCTATAAATGGAGATTCCGTATGTCCTAATAAGGAGAAGAGGATGGAAAATGATAAAATACAGGGAGGATCTGATGAGAAACAGTCAAATGAAAAAAAGTTCAATTCAATTATATCATGCAATAGAGGACAGCCAAAAAATGAAAAGTTTTTAAAATGCTTATATACCAATGCTAGAAGTCTAAATAATAAGATGGGTGAACTAGAGTGCCTAGTATTAAATGAAGATACTGACATAATAGGCATCACAGAAACCTGGTGGAATGAGGATAATAAATGGGACACAGTAATACCAGGGTACAAAATATATTGGAAGGATAGAACAGGTTGTGCTGGTGGAGGAGTAGCACTATATGTGAAAGAAAACAGAATCAAATGAAGTAAAAATCTTAAATGAACTAAATTGTACTATAGAATCTCTATGAATAGTAATTCCATGCTTGAAAAATAAGAATATAGCAGTAGGGCTATATTACTGACCAACTGACCAGGATGGTGTTAGTGACTCTGAAATGGTCAGGGAGATTAGAGAGGCTATTAAAATAAAAAAACTCAATAATAAATAAGGGATTTCAGCTATCCCCATATTGACTGGGTACATATCACCTCAGGAAGAGATGCTGAGATAAAGTTTGACACCTTAAATGACTGTTTCTTGGAGCAGCTAGTCCAGGAATGCATGAGAGGAGAGGCAATTCTTGATTTAGCCCTAAGTGGAGCACAGGATCAGGTTGAAGAAGTGAATATAGCTGGACCGCTTGGTAACAGTGACCATAATATAAATTTAACATCCCTGTGGCGGGGAAAACTCCACGGTGGCCCAACACTGTCACATTTAATTTCAGAAAGGGGAACTACACAAAAATGAGATGGTTAGTGAAACAGAAATTAAAAAGGTACAGTTCCAAAAGTAAAATCCCTGCAAGGTGTGTGGAAACTTTTTAAAGACACCATAATAGAGGCTCAACTTAAATGTATACTCCAATTTAAAAAAAAACATAGTAAGAGAACCAAAAAAGGGCCAGCGTGGTTAAATCACAAAGTAAAAGAAGCAGCGAGAGGCAAAAAGGCATCCTTTAAAAGTGGAAGATAAATCCTAATGAGGAAAATAGAAAAGAGCATAAACTCTGGCAAATGAAGTGTAAAAATAGAATTAGAAAGACCAAAAAAATTTGAAGAACAGCTAGCCAAAGACTCCAAAAGTAATAGCAATTTTTTAAAAAAATATATCAGAAGCAGAAAGCCTTCTAAACAACTAGTGGGGACACTGGACGATCAAGATGCTAAAAGACGATAAGGCCACTGCAGAGAAACTAAATGAATTCTTTGCATCGGTCTTCACGGTTAAGGATGTGAGGGAGATTCCCATATCTGAGCCATTCTTTTTGGGTGACAGATCTGAGTAACTGTCCCAAATTGAGGTGTCAAAAGGAGGTTTTGGAACAAATTGATAAACACTAATAGGTCTCCAGGACCTGATGGTATTCACCCAAGAGTTCTGAAGGAACTCAAATGTGAAATTGCAGGACTACTAACTATCATCTGTAACCTATCATTTAAATCAACTTCTGTACCAAATGACTGGAGGATTGCTAATGTGATGCCAATTTTTAAAAAGGACTACAGAGCTGACCCTGGCAACTACAGGCCTGTAAGCCTCACTTCAGTACTTGGCAAATTGGTTGAAACTATCTTAAAGAACAAAATTGTCAGACACATAGGTTAACATAATTTGTTGGAAAAAAGAAAAGGAGTTCATGAAGTTGATAGATTTCCACTCTATACGGCTAAATTCAGTTCCTTGCATAATGACAGGTTTCAGAGTAGCAACCGTGTTATTATGCAAGGCACTGAATTTAGCCGTATAGAGTGGAAATCTATCAACTTCATGAACTCCTTTTCTTTTTGCGAATACAGACTAACACGGCTGCTTCTCTGAAACCTGTCATAATTTGCTGGAAATAGTCAACATGGTTTTTGTAAAGGGAAATCATGCCTCACCAATCTACTAGAATTCCTTGAGGGGGTCAACAAGCATGTGGACAAAGGAGACCCAGTGGATATAATGTATTTAGATTCTCAGAAAGCCTTTCACAAGGTCCCTCACCAAAGGCTCTTAAGCAAAATAAGCAGTCATGGAATAAGAGGGTAGGTTCTATCATGGATTGGTAACTGATAGGTTAAAAGATAGGAAACAAAGCGTAGGAATAAATGGTCGGTTTTCAGAATGGAGAGAAGTAAATAGTGGTGTGCCCCAGGGATCTGTACTGGGCCCAGTCCTATTTAACATATTCATATATGATCTGGAAAAAGGGGTAAACAGTGAGGTCACAAAATTTGCAGACGATACAAAACTACTCAAGATAGTTAAGGCCCCGGCAGACTGAGAAGAGCTACAAAAGGATCTCACAAAACTGCGTGACTGGGCAACAAAATGGCAGCTAAACTTTAATGTTGATAAATGCAAAGTAATGTACATTGGAAACATAATCCTAATTATACATATACAGTGATGGGATCTAAATTAGCTGTTACCACTCAAGAAAGATCTTGGAGTCATTGTGGATAGTTCTCTGAAATCATCCACTCAATGTGCAGTGGCAGTCAAAAAAGTAAACAGAATGTTAGGAATCATCAAGAATGGGATAGATAATACGACAGAAAATATATTGCCTCTATATAAATCCATGTTATGCCCACACTTAGAATACCGCATGCAGATGTGGTCGCCCCATCTCAAAAAAGATATATTGACATTGGAAAAGGTTCAGAAAAGGGCTACAAGAGTGATTAGGGGTACAGAACAGTAAATAAGGAAATGTTATTTACTCCTTCTCGTAATACAAGAACAAGGGGCCACCAAATTAAATTAATAGATAGCAGGTTTAAAACAAGTACAAGACAGTATTTTGGTATCATGTATCATGCAACGCACAGTCAACCTCTGGAACTCCTTGCCAGAGGGTGTTGTGAAGGCCAATACCATAAGATGGTTCAAAAGAGAGCTACATAGATTCATGGAGGATAGGTCCATCAATGACTATTAGCCAGAATGGGCAGGAATGGTGTCCCTAGCCTCTGTTTGCCAGAAGCTGGGATTGGGTAACAGGGCATGGAGCACTTTATGATAACCTGTCTGTTCATTCCCTTTGGGGCACCTGTCATTGGCCATCGTCAGAGGACAGGATACTGGGCTTGATGGACCTTTGGTCCGAACCAGTATGGCTGTTCTTATGTTCTTATGAGTATGGGTCAGATTATCGGTAGCACCCACTATCTGCTGTCAGAGTGGTAGACTAAAGGAAATGGTATGGATCCCTAGGGTGGTTCTATAGCAGTACTGGCATTTGGTAGAGTAGATCCAAGGCTGCTCTAACATATGTGGACTGGTAATGACCCCACCCAGGGGCCAGAGTACCCTCCATGCTTCCAACAGATTGTATGCCAGGCAAGGTTTAGTATACTATAAACTTTAACAGTGACAACCTACAGGATATAATGGATTCTTACCATTAAACAATGCAGTATTCTGTATAACTATATTGGTTTTAATTTCCCTCATATCCAAGCAGAAGGGAGGAAGGAGAACAAGGTGTAAGGACTTTGTCCTGTGTGCTTGCTGAAATCTCAAACAATATTCTTCCAATAGATGCAAAATGACAGAACAAATCCAGAAATGAGCAATTTTATCTTTCCTCTGTGCAGAGGCAATTTGCAATAATCAAAATCCATTGAGAATTTATAGCTCAGGAGTGACATACAGATTTTAAGATTATAAAGTGCATTTACACATCCTGAAACAATCTTATGCAATAAATGATGTAACTAGCTATGATTCAACAACTTGATGATACATAAAGTCCAAGAAATTCATGTAATTTACCAAGATACATTGTTGAAAGGATTATTGTTCTAAGTTATTTATTTATTTTAATCCATTTTCCTTTTTTTTCCCCTTTGTTTAGGATTTAGTCTTCCAAACTGTTTTTTTTTTAGTCTAAATAGTCACCACTGTTGGGACATCAAGCTTTGTGTATGTGCATAAGGAACCATTTACAGTCTAAAAGAGACAGAGATGAAAGTAAGCAGTATGGCGTACTGGCTGCAGCAGCCAGAGCCCCAGGCCCTTTAAAACACTGCCCAAGCCCTGCTGCTGGAGCACCAGGGTAGCAGTGGCAGGGCTCCATTGATTTAAAGGGCAAGGAGCTCCGCAATGGTAGTGGTGGCCAGAGCCTCTGACCATTTAAATCGCCCCTGAGCCTCTGCAGCTGGTAGATCCGGGGGTGATTTAAAGCCCCCGGGGCTCCCAGCCACAGCCAGACCCTTGGGGCCTTTAAATCTTGATTTTGAGTCCACGCCTCTTCTGGTTGAGGCCATGCTCCCGCTCAGGAATCCAGCGTACCGGTAAATCCTTTAAGTTACTTTCACCCCTGAAAAGAGAGCACTTGTTGGTAAGTGAATGAGCTATGAAACTTACGCTTTTTGAGTGGATAAAAGTACACTCTTTAGTAAAAGTACAGTCACCAATAGAGAAGTACTTCTTTCACAAGGAATAGAGACTTTGTTTGCAACCATCTACATTATTTTTGAGTAGTGGTCAGCACATCCCCAGTAAACTTTGAAAATTATGAATGATTTGGACTGATTAGCTGGCATTTAACATCTGCATATTGGAAACTTTTTATGTTTCTATTAAGTAATGCCAATATTCCTCCTAAACTGTTTCATCACGTTCCTTTTTTAGGATCATTTAGAAATGAGTTGAGCTAACACAGATTGAGATGCTGTCTATCTCTCAGACAAGCCATCAGAATTGATGATACAGCGATTACTGGATCAAAACACAAAATAAATAGATCTGGGTGGTCAAAACAATCTGTTACGTCTGAAGCAGAGATGCTCCCCCGATGCTGTGATACATGTGGAGAAAAACAAGACACTATTATATATTTTTGCAAGAAAATTAATTACTTATGCATTGGTAATTCAGAGGTGATTTGCTACCATAGTCAAACTTTTGATTAAAGCACTGAACACAATTGCTTCTAGTTCAGTAAAATTAACTGAAGGCTGATACTTTGAAGAAATGATGAGGGATTTTCCTAATGCTGAACAGTAAACTCAGCACCAAATGTGGATCCAGTTCCAGCCACTGAGAAATTGAAAAAAGCTTTTGGTGCTTCTCAAAAATGTGTGTGATGCATTCTATTTAGAAACAACTCCTTTTATGCAATATTTTCCTACCTCTCTTTCTCCATTATTTACTACTAAAAATAGCCATCAGGCTCTAGTCAGGATCGAGGTGCATTGTACTGACCACTGTATAAATCATATAGGAATACAGCTTCTGCCCCAAAGAGCTTACAATCTAAATTTATATGAGTAGAACACCTTTGCTTATATCAAATATTTGTTCCTCAGTTGAAATGTCACAAGTGGAGGACTGAAAATTCTGGCAGTGTAGACTCTTGATTGGGATTATATTGCAAGCAGTTAGCTCATTGGTAAATTGAATGAACCTATCAGAAACCTGAAAAGAGCATTTTGTGATGAAAAGTTCTTTTCACTTTTGTAGTCCTCTGCACTTTCTGGCATAAACTCCAGTACATCACAACAAAGACTATGCTCTCATGTTTTCTAACTCAAAGGAAAACAAAGTAACAGGAATCTCACAGAAAATCTTGTTCTTCTGAGACTTCCAGTAAAATTTTGTAGAATTATAACTGTTTGGATTATTAAGGTAGGCATCCAGCTTTTAGATGTATATCTAAATCAAACCTTTGAAGTATCTCCCAGCACTAGGCTGCAGGTCAAATATTATCATGGACTGTTCCTTAAACAGAGAAACAGAACCAACAAATGCAGAGTATTTTGTTCTCTTTAAGAGAAGTTTTTCATACAGAATTCTTTTGGCAAGTTCCGTATTACTCAAGACAAGTATGCAACCTGATCATTGAACTGCAAAGGAGTGAATCCCATGGGCCCAGTTTGTCTCCAGATGGTATTTAGTTGAGAGCTATAGGGTACTTTCATAGGATAATACATATATTTGAAACCACAAAGCTAACTAGTTGTTGCCTTATATTCAGAATAATTGTTGGTTGCTATAAATGACTGTGATAGTATTTCCTCTACTATTGAGTATTATTTTTGACATACAAACATCCACAGATGTGTTGAAGTGTAGGCACAGGATGCTAACGCAAGTGCCTGAGTGAAACACTTGAAGATAGTATTATTACAAAAGTTAAGTGCATATGAATTATTATGTATGCTGCCCATTTAAACCTATGCCTGGCTGGCATGTATGTCCTATGGCAAGCATCCGATCAACTGGTAAACTGGCATCATGCTGTCTAAATAGATGGACCTAAGTCTTGGCAGCCAAACAACCAGTGCATGGTGCATGTTCAATTGTGAATATGAAGGAAAGAGTCCCAGCCAGGAAAATCAAAAAAGTCATTTATCCTTATTTTATGCTTGGAACTAGGTTTATGTTCAGTTAAAAATAGCTTTCATTGCTGCTCAAGGTTTTACTTGGCCTGTTTGAATCATGAAAATGCTGAACAGGGCTGCAGAGGGATTTTTAATGAAGTCTGATTTAGCGCCTATTTTAATCGTTTGGTGGGGACTGACTCTACACATCCCTGTTTTCACACCTTATACACTACTGCAATAATATTTGCAGGAAATATGGTTTGAGAAGTATTATATGAAAGCTAACATGTTGGTTATTAATATCATTATAAAGTGCGTTAATATTATATTAGAAGTTATTAATTCCCTCAGTATTATATTACTAGAACATGATTAAGTGCAGACTGCCTAGTCTAAGTAAAGGTGATAAACAGGTCTGTTTTAGACAAAGGAATATGGGTTTACCTCAATTTATATATTAGCAGTAAAGAAAGACATGAAGCTAATCCAGCAAGGGTTATCCTGATTGGAACCCGAGAAACAGAATTAACATGGCTCCTGCACCCCAGGGACACACAGGAGAGTGAATCTGCAATAGTCCTTCCTAACTTGTAAGAAAAAAGCATCCCTTTAGGAATATGAAGTGAGAGAGACTCCGTCTTTATCCTTCACTTTAGGAGACCATGAAACCAAGCGAGGAAGTATCCGAGCGTGTGTTTGCTGGGAGGGCAGGGAGAGAGCCTGAGTGAGTGTCTGATTGGCTGCTAGCCTGCAGGGGGCGGGCATTAGGGTGTCTGTGTGTTTGCGTCAGGGAAGCCTGGCTGTTTAAAAATAGCCAGAGCCTCGCGAACCAGCTGAGCAGCGGGGACAGCAGAGCAGCTCACAGCAGGAGTTTGCCTGGGAGTTCGCCTGGAGTGAGCCCAGTGAGGCTTACATCTTGCCAACGTCTCTGAGGAAGCTCATAGTAGGTAGGTGATATGGAAGGGGGGGAATCAGCTGTTGTGACCTGCACTGGATGTGCCATGTTTGTCTTTCTTCCACAGGACAGAAGCGACTTTGTCTGTACAAAGTGCAAGCTGGTCTCCATATTGGAAGAGAAGATTGAAGGTCTGGAGCAACAGGTAACGACCCTGCGTTGTATACGAGAGACTGAGGATTTTCTGGACCAAACTCAGGATAGCCTTCTAGGGGCACAAAGCTCTAAAGATATAGAGCAGGTTGCACAGAGGAGCCAAGAGGCCAGTGAAGAAGCTTGGCAACATGTGACCTCCAGAAGAGGTAAGCGGAATGTCCGGGTTCCAGTAACACAGACACAGGTAACTAACAGCTTTCATGTTCTCTCCACAGGTACCAATGCGGAGAGTGGACCAGATGATATGTCTGGGGGGAGAAAGCGGAAGGAGACTCCGCTGGTTGGGAGGCATGAGATGCGATGTCCTGAGGTTGGGGGTTCCACGACCACCACTCCCAAGAGGAGAAGGCGGGTGGTGGTGGTCGGGGACTCTCTCCTCCGGGGGACTGAGTCATCTATCTGCCGCCCTGACCGGGAAAACCGAGAAGTCTGCTGCTTGCCAGGGGCTAAGATTCGTGATGTGACGGAGAGACTGCCGAGACTCATCAAGCCCTCGGATCGCTACCCCTTCCTGCTTCTCCACGTGGGCACCAATGATACTGCCAAGAATGACCTTGAGCGGATCACTGCGGACTACGTGGCTCTGGGAAGAAGGATAAAGGAGTTGGAGGCGCAAGTGGTGTTCTCGTCCATCCTCCCCGTGGAAGGAAAAGGCCTGGGTAGGGACCGTCGAATCGTGGAGGTCAACGAATGGCTATGCAGGTGGTGTCGGAGAGAAGGCTTTGGATTCTTTGACCATGGGATGGTGTTCCATGAAGGAGGAGTGCTGGGCAGAGACGGGCTCCATCTTACGAAGAGAGGGAAGAACATCTTTGCCAGCAGGCTGGCTAACCTAGTGAGGAGGGCTTTAAACTAGGTTCACCGGGGGAAGGAGACCAAAGCCCTGAGGTAAGTGGGAAAGCGGGATACCGGGAGGAAGCACAGGCAGGAATGTCTGTGAGGGGAGGGCTCCTGCCTCATACTGGGAATGAGGGGCGATCAACAGGTTATCTCAAGTGCTTATATACAAATGCACAAAGCCTTGGAAACAAGCAGGGAGAACTGGAGGTCCTGGTGATGTCAAGGAATTATGACGTGATTGGAATAACAGAGACTTGGTGGGATAACTCACATGACTGGAGTACAGTCATGGATGGTTATAAACTGTTCAGGAAGGACAGGCAGGGCAGAAAAGGTGGGGGAGTAGCACTGTATGTAAGGGAGCAGTATGACTGCTCAGAGCTCCGGTACGAAACTGTGGAAAAACCTGAGTGTCTCTGGATTAAGTTTAGAAGTGTGTGCAACAAGAGTGATGTCATGGTGGGAGTGTGCTATAGACCACCGGACCAGGGGGATGAAGTGGATGAGGCTTTCTTCCGGCAACTCACGGAAGCTACTAGATCGCATGCCCTGATTCTCATGGGTGACTTTAATTTTCCTGATATCTGCTGGGAGAGCAATACAGCGGTGCATAGACAATCCAGGAAGTTTTTGGAAAGCGTAGGGGACAATTTCCTGGTGCAAGTGCTAGGGGAGCCAACTAGGGGGAGCGCTTTTCTTGACCTGCTGCTCACAAACCGGGTAGAATTAGTGGGGGAAGCAAAAGTGGATGGGAATCTGGGAGGCAGTGACCATGAGTTGGTTGAGTTCAGGATCCTGACGCAGGGAAGAAAGGTAAGCAGCAGGATACGGACCCTGGACTTCAGGAAAGCAGACTTTGACTCCCTCAGGGAACAGATGGCCAGGATCCCCTGGGGGACTAACATGAAAGGGAAGGGAGTCCAGGAGAGCTGGCTGTATTTCAAGGAATCCCTGTTGAGGTTACAGGGACAAACCATCCCGATGAGTCGAAAGAATAGTAAATATGGCAGGCGACCAGCTTGGCTTAATGGTGAAATCCTAGCGGATCTTAAACATAAAAAAGAAGCTTACAAGAAGTGGAAGGTTGGACATATGACCAGGGAAGAGTATAAAAATATTGCTCGGGCATGTAGGAAAGATATCAGGAGGGCCAAATCGCACCTGGAGCTGCAGCTAGCAAGAGATGTCAAGAGTAACAAGAAGGGTTTCTTCAGGTATGTTGGCAACAAGAAGAAAGCCAAGGAAAGTGTGGGCCCCTTACTGAATGAGGGAGGCAAGCTAGTGACAGAGGATGTGGAAAAAGCTAATGTACTCAATGCTTTTTTTGCCTCTGTTTTCACTAACAAGGTCAGCTCCCAGACTGCTGTGCTGGGCAACACAAAATGGGGAAGAGATGGCCAGCCCTCTGTAGAGATAGAGGTGGTTAGGGACTATTTAGAAAAGCTGGACGTGCACAAGTCCATGGGGCCGGACGAATTGCATCCGAGAGTGCTGAGGGAATTGGCGGCTGTGATTGCAGAGCCCTTGGCCATTATCTTTGAAAACTCGTGGCGAACGGGGGAAGTCCCGGATGACTGGAAAAAGGCTAATGTAGTGCCCATCTTTAAAAAAGGGAAGAAGGAGGATCCTGGGAACTACAGGCCGGTCAGCCTCACCTCAGTCCCTGGAAAAATCATGGAGCAGGTCCTCAAAGAATCAATCCTGAAGCACTTAGAGGAGAGGAAAGTGATCAGGAACAGTCAGCATGGATTCACCAAGGGAAGGTCATGCCTGACTAATCTAATCGCCTTTTATGATGAGATTACTGGTTCTGTGGATGAAGGGAAAGCAGTGGATGTATTGTTTCTTGACTTTAGCAAAGCTTTTGACACGGTCTCCCACAGCATTCTTGTCAGCAAGTTAAGGAAGTATGGGCTGGATGAATGCACTATAAGGTGGGTAGAAAGCTGGCTAGATTGTCGGGCTCAACGGGTAGTGATCAATGGCTCCATGTCTAGTTGGCAGCCGGTGTCAAGTGGAGTGCCCCAGGGGTCGGTCCTGGGGCCCGTTTTGTTCAATATCTTCATAAATGATCTGGAGTATGGTGTGGATTGCACTCTCAGCAAATTTGCGGATGATACTAAACTGGGAGGAGTGGTAGATACGCTGGAGGGGAGGGATAGGATACAGAAGGACCTAGACAAATTGGAGGATTGGGCCAAAAGAAATCTAATGAGGTTCAATAAGGATAAGTGCAGGGTCCTGCACTTAGGATGGAAGAATCCAATGCACCGCTACAGACTAGGGACCGAATGGCTCGGCAGCAGTTCTGCGGAAAAGGACCTAGGGGTGACAGTGGACGAGAAGCTGGATATGAGTCAGCAGTGTGCCCTTGTTGCCAAGAAGGCCAATGGCATTTTGGGATGTATAAGTAGGGGCATAGCGAGCAGATCGAGGGACGTGATCGTTCCCCTCTATTCGACACTGGTGAGGCCTCATCTGGAGTACTGTGTCCAGTTTTGGGCCCCACACTACAGGAAGGATGTGGATAAATTGGAAAGAGTACAACGAAGGGCAACGAAAATGATTAGGGGTCTAGAGCACATGACTTATGAGGAGAGGCTGAGGGAGCTGGGATTGTTTAGTCTGCAGAAGAGAAGAATGAGGGGGGATTTAATAGCTGCTTTCAACTACCTGAAAGGGGGTTTCAAAGAGGATGGCTCTAGACTGTTCTCAATGGTAGCAGATGACAGAACGAGGAGTAATGGTCTCAAGTTGCAATGGGGGAGGTTTAGATTGGATATTAGGAAAAACTTTTTCACTAAGAGGGTGGTGAAACACTGGAATGCGTTACCTAGGGAGGTGGTAGAATCTCCTTCCTTAGAGGTTTTTAAGGTCAGGCTTGACAAAGCCCTGGCTGGGATGATTTAACTGGGACTTGGTCCTGCTTTGAGCAGGGGGTTGGACTAGATGACCTTCTGGGGTCCCTTCCAACCCTGATATTCTATGATTCTATGATTCTATGATTTGATCTCGGCTGGGTCATGGCCAGGTTGGCCAGCAAAAGACTGGAAAGAAGACCGAGGAAAAGAAACCATTTTGAACAAAAGACTATCTTGCTTTATTAAGTTTTAAATTATTAGATGTATATTTTCCACTTTTATTTGCTTGTAATCTTTCTTTATTTTACTAGATATTAGTTAATCCATACTCTTTAGTTAACTAACTTGTTTGATTTTCATTATAAATCATCCGTGCTGTGTAAATTCAGTAAAAAGTGTGTGCTTCTAGAAAGCTAACAGATTGAAGTGTTTTACTGTTTCTGTAAAGGCAGTGAACCTAACACTTCCTATGTGAGGGTCCAGTGAGTGAGGCTGGATTTGCAGGGAAATTCGAGCTGGAATGGTACTAAAGCTCAACCTGCAAGAGGTAAGCAGGTGGGGCAAAACCAGGGTGAGGCTTGTGGACTGCTGGGGTCAGAGCTCTGGACCAAAGCTGCAGAACCACAAGACACCCACGGTTATTAGACAAACAGTAACCTAATACCTTACTGGTCTGGAACCCCAAAAAATTTATTCCATTTACATTGCAATGGCTAAAACAGTCTTAATTGCTTGGCTGGCTTGGTAATGTATCCAGCATTTCTGGAGGATTCTGCACGCTTACAGCATCCATGATACTTTGTCAAAACGCCACCCATAAAAAAACAAAATACATACAGCTTCACATTTATTTACACTTCAAGTTGTGCAACTCCATAATGATGGAGGGGCTGAAAGTAATATTATGTAAGTTTGAAGATAACATGGCAGAAGCTGGTAAACATTAACATCTCTTCACAAATGATGGTATCTTTTGTTCCTGCTATTGGCATGACTACCTGCAATGAATAAGAGTTAAAGCTCCACCATGCAAGCAAACAGTGCAAAGCAGTCATAGAACCATAGAAGATCAGGGTTGGAAGGGACCTCAGGAGGTCATCTAGTCCAACCCCCAGTCAAAAATTGCCAATGTTTTATTATAAATTGCAAATGATTGCAGAGATGGGAATGGGATATCTAGGAATTAGATTATGGGGGGAACTATTGGAAAAATAGACAAAGCCTTTCACTTCTTGATCTCTGGTTGGAATTGAAATGAGACTAGAAGTGCATAGGCAAACATCATCCCCTACAGGAGCTAGTTAGTGGACAATGCGAAACCATTTGGCACAACTGACAATGAGGGCTGTGCAGGAAACAGAGCTTGGATTCCCCTCACAGCAGTCCTAGTGGGTAGCCAGGAGCAGCACACACTAGAATCCATTATATTGTGACAAGTTTAGAGCGTAAAACATTACTAAAGATGATGGGATCCATAATTTCTCTAAGTCGGCCACAATGTTAACATTTCTGAAATGTACAGACTCTCTAAGAAGAGCACATTGTACTAAAACACAGCTCCTCTTAGGGTTTGAAGGTCATCACATGAAGATGTTACACAACCATCAGGACAGTAACAGGGAATGAAGGGCAATTTCAATATTAAAATGGAAAAGCTAAGTCTCAATGTTATGAGAGATCTGCTATAAAGACATGAACATGTAAAAATGGGTTAAATGTTTTTCACCATCACCAAAATTTAAAATACATACATACTACATAATTCAAATCAGAAAATAGCTACAGGACAGTATCCAGACAATATATTTATAAATTATAGCAGTACACATACCATATATATATTTTAAAGAGTATCCCCACCTTTCTGTGAATGCCTTTAGTTATATAGGAAGGACCCTTTACTTTCTTTGGTCAGCTTGTCTCCAGCTTTGTCCCTTTATCTGAGACTTTTTATAGCTCTTCTTTCATTTCCTTATAGGCCTTTCCTGGAAAGAGCTAAGCTTCAACTTAGTGTGACAGCCACCATAACACAAAGAATTGAAGTGAGGACCTCCGGAGCTAAAAGCACAAGTTTCTACAGCTTTAGCTAAAGAGACGTTCCAACATAGAACTATAACAGATTTACATGCACACACACATGGTTACATTAGTCTCTTAAAAATGGGTGATGACTGGTTAATTCAAAGCCAACATTGCTGTATTTCTGATCCAGCAATTGTCACTATGTGTTGGCCACTCACACTATCTTCTAAAAAAGTGATTGTAAAGAAACTCAGAGGCAGATAGGTTTCAGAGTAGCAGCCGTGTTAGTCTGTATTCGCAAAAAGAAAAGGAGTACTTGTGGCACCTTAGAGACTAACAAATTTATTAGAGCATAAGCTTTCGTGAGCTACAGCTCACTTCATCGGATGCATTCCGATGAAGTGAGCTGTAGCTCACGAAAGCTTATGCTCTAATAAATTTGTTAGTCTCTAAGGTGCCACAAGTACTCCTTTTCTTTCAGAGGCAGATAATGTCATAATTTAAACTACTCTGAAAAGTTCAAGGTTGTTTAACTAGACAAAGAAAGGGATTACTTTCTGCTTTTAACAAACCATAGATTACAAGTTACATGAAATAGTGTATACATTGTACCTAAACACCATGAGTATGTAAGTTAACTCAGCTATATGTTCTAGTTTGGTAATCAGATCTCCAAGTCAATTCCTCAATTCTCATTGCTCTCAACAGACATGTAATTTTTAGATCTTAAGCTTAAGTCAAAATGAATAAACCATGTCCCATTCTTAGTTTAACATCATAGCTACTTCTGCTATGCACGTTAAAGTCTAGCCAGCATGGATTTTACCACTACCACTGTTTATTTTTTAACCTTGAAAATCATCCAGCGAACTGTGGTTATATTGATATACAGGCATATTTTCCATAAATATTAACAAAAATTATATGCCTACACTACCTTGGTAATTTTAAAGATGCTTTAAAAAGAATGAAGTCAATCAAAAACCAGTAAGAGAGCACTTCAATCTCCCTGGACACTCAGACTTAAAAGTGGCCATTCTTCAACAAAAAAAAACCTTCAAAAACAGACTCAACGAGAAACTGCAGAACTGGAACTAATTTACAAACTTCACACCATCAAATTAGGCCTGAATAAAGACTGGGAGTGCCTGGGTCACTACAAAAAAATAATTTTGCCTTTGTTGATACTCACACCTTCTTGTCAACTGTTAGGAATGGGCCACATGCAGCCTAATTGAATTGGCTTCATTAGCACTGACCCCTCACTTGGTAAGGCAACTCCCATCTTTTCAAGTCCTTTATATTTTTACCTGCCTACTTTTTTTCACTCCATGCATCTGATGAAATGGGTTATAGCCCATGAAAGCTTATGCCCAAATAAATGTGTTAGTCTCTAAGGTGACACAAGGACTCCTTATTGTTTTTGCTGATACAAACTAACACGACTACCCCTGAAACCAGTGAAATCCTAATATGCAAGATAAATTAAATAGACAAGATTGGGGCTAATCGTGCTGAGTTAACATGTCAGAACATATAGTTTATCTGAAAAATGTAGTCTTGTTTATCTCATGAATGCCAATGAATAGAATAGATTTTTTTCAGATTTACAAATTAGAATTTTCTCAACAATTTTTTGGGAGGATTTTCTGTCACCAACATCACAGTGTTTGATACAAAGGGATTTCATGTGTGGGTTTAACTGTGGAGAGTTCAACCAGATCCTTTACTGATAGGAACCCATTCCCTGTCAAGCTCTTATACATGGACAAGTGCAATAGTAAGATTTATGATATTTCTTAAATTATGTATTATCACTGCATTTGAAATACTACAACGACTAACACACTGTTAATAAAATATTTGCAAACTATAAAATATACAATTTTTAGTAAGACCATTCATGCAGAATTAGGATATCATAAACCAGTCAAGATTTATATCTATAAACCCTGTTTTCTGTAACAGGCTTACCAGATGATAGGTCATGAATATATATAAATGTTTGGAGTGAGAAACTATTCAGTCCCAAAATAGAATATTCCACCAAACAAAGCTATAACATATTCCACCAGGTGAAGAATAAAGGTTAATAATCCAGTGTCAACAATGATATACCATATACAAATGTTGGTAAAAATGATATACTAATGGAACCACCATAAAATAAAATGATCCTTTCAGTATTCCTTGGTACAGAATTTTTGATAACAATAGCATGCTCAGCTTGTTCAAATAAGAAACGTTAACAGATATGAGTTTGCATTTCTGGGACAGAAAATGCAATCATGAAAGTGAAATATAATGCTGGTAAATCACTAATGTTACCTGCACAAATTGCACATTATTTTCTGCTTTTTAATGTTATGGGGTGATTTTTTTTCTTCTTGTGCTATTAACAATTGCTTACTTGAATACAAGAGTAAGGACTGGTGAAATATATAAAATTATTTTTACTCTTAACAGGAGGATTAAAGATTAATTCACATATGTCAACTAAATATAATCTAATTGGATTTGTAATATTTCAGGACTGTTAAAAATCCACATTAAGTGATTTTTGAACTGCAATATCTAGCATAGTCATGAAAGACTGCATTTAGGTATAAAGTGCATTACACTTCAAATGTTATCTTAGTGAAATCATTAAGCTCCCGTTCATTTAATTATATTTGCCACATGCATACTGCTAAAACTACTAAACCAAAGGCTTCAATCTGCTAAATAGTAAGCAGAAGCACTGAAACAGACAGATTTGCACTGTGCACTGAATGTGAGATTTGATTCTATATTACATTACAAGTTATTCACTTTCCAGTAAAGCTTCTAGATGTTTTATTTCCAAAGAGTGAAGCTGAATGCAAAGTAAGTTAAACAAGATAAACTTTATGAAAGCCTGTGGACTTCTGCCTCCATGTGGCTGAGTTGTCCTTTAACCTAACTACCTGCATTCCCTATTCCTTCAGGGACACTTCAGTTCCACTGACCATGATATATCCTCCCTGTTTTACAAACATTTTAATATAAAATTAAAAACTAATAATTGTCACCCAGACTCCAGCTCCTGTCTCTTTTGCCAGAGGTCGTTAGCACACAGCTAAATTGGAGTTTCATCTTTACTACAAAAAGAAAAGGAGTACTTGTGGCACCTTAGAGACTAACAAATTTATTTGAACATAAGCTTTCGTGAGCTACAGCTCACTTCATTGGATGCATTTCAAAAGTTTATGCTTTTGTTAGTCTCTAAGGTGCCACAAGTACTCCTTTTCTTTTTGCGAATACAGACTAACACGGCTGCTACTCTGAAACCTATCTTTACTACAGACTCATGTGGTTGCACAGTCTTTGAGATAGTTTGGTCTTCTCAACAGGTGAAGTACATAGAAGCCCTGGAGCCAGGTCCTCCTGCGAGGATCTAGCCAATAGAGAAAAACCAGACGGAATAGGCTTAAGAAGTGTCTGTCTCCAGGGTCAGCAGGTTGTTTGCTAACCTGCTATACTCTGTTGCCTGCTTTCACTGATTGTTGGCCATCTCCTCTTGGTGGATTCTCCATCCTTCTGGATGCAGCAGGCCTCCACTCAGTGGTGGGCAGATCATGTGGTAACAAAGTCTTTCTGCTGGAGGTTATCACATGACCAGCAGGCGTCACACCCTGCTATCAAGGAGCAGAGATGTGTATTCATTCCTGGCTGGTAAATCTACTCGCAAGCCTATCTAAGACAGCGGTCAATGCCAAGGTGTGAGGCCTGTATTTTTTGCATGACATGCTTATGGAATGTGGTGGAGACAACAAACTTCCTGTCCTCAAAATATTCTATCCTGCACACTCAACTAATCTTTAATTTGAAAATATGGTTCTGCTCCTACCAGAAACTTGGCTTTTGTCTTCTGGCCACCCTGCTCTTATCACATTCTTTTGACTGCTTGCAATTGGGCTTTTCCATTGCCTCTTTGATTTCCATCAGCTTCAGTGTTGAAACCAGGAGACAGTGCAGCATGCTAATGGATTCAATGTCCTGATCCCGTTCCTCCAGCTCGCTGATACTGGGTACATATGTCTAAGCTTTTTGCACTATTATTGGCTACAGGTGTACTGATGGAAACCCTCCACTCCAAAACCGTAGCCAGAAGCTCTTTTTCTATTTTGTTCAGTCTCTGACAGGGGTCTGTTGGCATAAGTGACTGGCTGCTTCTGCAAAAGAGCTATACCCAATCCTTTCTCTGATGCATCACACTGGAGTGACAGTGTCTCTCCTGTCTTGGAGTACTTCAGGACAGGGGCATCCATTATCCTTTGTTTCAGCATGTCAAATGCTTGCTGTTAGGGACCTGCCCAGTCCCTCTCAACATCCTGCCTTGTGAGAGGACAGAGACTTGTACAGGAGCTGACATATGGGTTCCTCTATTACAGATAAATGTGGACAGAAAATGTATCGTTCCTATAAAGTGCTGTACCCCTTCAGGAGTGCTGGAACAAATTGTATGAAGGGTGCTGAGAGCCATTGAACCAAACTGTAAATCCTGTATATGACAAAAACCACCTCAAGCCAGGGGGCATGGTAGCACATTCAGCACTCCTAATTTCAGCACTTATGTACCCCTTTCACATCTACTAGAGCTGGAATGTCTCTGACTGCCTTCATTTTGATGGGATCGGCTCTCTGTCCCTGTGCTGTGAGCAGATTTTAATGTATGTCACCTCATGCTGTTTGAGTCACATTTTATCTGTATTCAGTTTTATGTTCTTGTCCCTGCATCGTTGTAGAAAAGCTTATAATTTCCTGTCATGGTCTCATTCAGCTTCTGTATCATGGCTTCTTTCAGCTACAATGAGGATATCATCTTCAATTGTTTTCACCCTAAGCAGTCCTTACAGCACTCGATGAGTCTTCTCTGGAACACCTCTGGCACTGGGCTTATATTCATCAGCATGCATAGCCATCTGTAGCGACCAAACTGTGCTGCACACTCTGACTCTTTAACCAGGCTTATGAGTCAAAACCCAGTCCTCACACCACAGACCATACAGATTCTGGATCTGGAAAGTTCTAGCAAGATTTCATCTATTGTGTGCAGTGGATATTTTCAATGCTGGCTTTTGGTCTATGCAGATGAACAACATGCTTAATGACATCTTTACCCCCACCAGGCTGCACTAGTCCCTATAGGTCCTATAATGTCCCTGCTTTACACACTTTTGAACTCCTTGGCCCACTGGACTACATAATGTCATATGACTTTCTTTGCATGCTTACTACCCGATCAGATCCATGGTTTGTATGGCTGTATGTTGTATTCCCAAGAGAGGTCTGGGGTGCTTACCATCCACCACCACAAACTTCAATTGGTACCATCTGTTATTTCTCAGATTAGTTACTATGAGGTCACATTTTTCTTTGGGTTCCACTGTGTTCTCATTTTACATTGTGACCACTCTTTGTAATCGGTGAGTTCAAATCCAACTCACCCTAAGAAATCACTATGCAGGAGGCTTCACTATTCAGCTGAAATCACAAAAGGTGAGTCCCCTATTAACATGGTTCTATGCATGGAGGATGGTACTATTCATCCCTTGTTGTTTTCTTGTCCTGACAGCTTGAATTGATATGGTCTCAGAGTTCCACCAAATGCATCCGATGAAGTGAGCTGTAGCTCACGAAAGCTTATGCTCTAATAAATTTGTTAGTCTCTAAGGTGCCACGGGTACTCCTTTTCTTTTTGCGAGCCCAGGAGAGTCTCACTATGTTACCACCACTGTCTGATGTGCCACCCCACTCCTGTTCAAATCTGAGAGAATCTTTCCAAGACCTTCCTCTGCTCTTACACAAGATGGTTCAACCTTGCCACATTCCTTGTAATGCTGTCCTACCTTGGGGCACCTTCTCCTTTACTTGCTTATGCTGTCTCACACAGTAAATACATTTTGCTATGTTTATGGAAGCCAACTGCTTTCCTTTTCTGTTGTCTCCCCGACATGTAGTTCTGGGGATGCGATGCACCTTCTATGGATTTCAACTTTCCCCTCAAGGCTTCCACTGCATGCCCCATGTCTAAGCATTTGTCTAATGTGAGATTGCCTTCCCAGAGCAGAGGGAGGGGATGATCCCAAATGCCACAGACTATCCTGTCCCAAATTAGGGAGTCTGTCAAGACTCCAACATTGCATGTAGGCAGCCAGTGTTTGTAAGGCAGTAACATGAAATCTATCCCCTCCCCTTTAGATTGTTCTCTAGTGAAAAGCCTGTGTCACTCCACAGTTTTGTCCTGCTTTGGGGAGCAATAGGTCCCCGGGGCTCCTAGGATTGCTGGGAGGCTTGAGGCAGTGTGTGGTTCAGAGCAGTGCAGATCTCTCCGCCTCAATCCCCAATAAGGTAAACTAATCGTTTTAATTTCCTGCTGTTGCTGTCCTCCTGCATGGCCAGGTCTGTGTACAGCTCAAACTCCTCCTTCCACCGGGCACATCACTGAACTAGGTTTGTGTCTGCAAATTCCAGACCAAGTTACAGGACTCATTCTGCCAGCTGCTACACTTCAGAGAATTCCCTGATCAGATGTTACCACCAGATTTTATTTGTAAAGGAATGAAGCTGAAACAGGTAAAACTGAACAAGTGGAACTTTATAAACCCTGGTTTCAGAGTAGCAGCCGTGTTAGTCTGTATTCGCAAAAAGAAAAGGAGTACTTGTGGCACCTTAGAGACTAACAAATTTATTAGAGCATAAGCTTTCGTGAGCTACAGCTCACTTCATCGGATGCATTTGGTGGAAAAAACAGAGGAGAGATTTATATACACACACACAGAGAACATGAAACAATGGGTTTATCATACACACTGTAAGGAGAGTGATCACTTAAGATAAGCCATCACCAACAGCAGGGGGGGGGGAAGGAGGAAAACCTTTCATGGTGACAAGCAGGTAGGCTAATTCCAGCAGTTAACAAGAATATCAGAGGAACAGTGGGGGGTGGGAGCAAGGATAGGTTCCTGGGTTAGTGGTTCTGTTGTGTGGTGTGTGGTTGCTGGTGAGTACTATTTCACATTTGGTGACAATGTATACCTTCAAATCAGCGGCACTGCGATGGGTACCCGCATGGCCCCACAGTATGCCAACATTTTTATGGCTGACTTAGAACAACGCTTCCTCAGCTCTCGTCCCCTAATGCCCCTACTCTACTTGCGCTACATTGATGACATCTTCATCATCTGGACCCATGGAAAAGAAGGCCTGGAGGAATTCCACCATGATTTCAACAATTTCCATCCCACCATCAACCTCAGCCTGGACCAGTCCACACAAGAGATCCACTTCCTGAACACTACGGTGCTAATAAGCGATGGTCACATAAACACCACCCTATATCGGAAACCTACTGACCGCTATTCCTACCTACATGCCTCTAGCTTTCATCCAGATCATACCACTCGATCCATTGTCTACAGCCAAGCGCTACGATATAACCGCATTTGCTCCAACCCCTCAGACAGAGACAAACACCTACAAGATCTCTATCATGCATTCCTACAACTACAATACCCACCTGCTGAAGTGAAGAAACAGATTGACAGAGCCAGAAGAGTACCCAGAAGTCACCTACTACAGGACAGGCCCAACAAAGAAAACAACAGAACGCCACTAGCCATCACCTTCAGCCCCCAACTAAAACCTCTCCAACGCATCATCAAGGATCTACAACCTATCCTGAAGGACGAGCCATCGCTCTCTCAGATCTTGGGAGACAGACCACTCCTTGCTTACAGACAGCCCCCCAATCTGAAGCAAATACTCACCAGCAACCACACACCACACAACAGAACCACTAACCCAGGAACCTATCCTTGCAACAAAGCCCGTTGCCAACTCTGTCCACATATCTATTCAGGGGATACCATCATAGGGCCTAATCACATCAGCCACACTATCAGAGGCTCGTTCACCTGAGCATCTACCAATGTGATATATGCCATCATGTGCCAGCAATGCCCCTCTGCCATGTACATTGGCCAAACTGGACAGTCTCTACGTAAAAGAATGAATGGACACAAATCAGACGTCAAGAATTATAACATTCAAAAACCAGTTGGAGAACACTTCAATCTCTCTGATCACTCGATCACAGACCTAAGAGTGGCTATACTTCAACAAAAAAGCTTCAAAAACAGACTCCAACGAGAGACTGCTGAATTGGAATTAATTTGCAAACTGGATACAATTAACTTAGGCTTGAATAGAGACTGGGAATGGATGAGTCATTACACAAAGTAAAACTATTTCCCCATGGTATTTCTCCCTCCCACCCCACCCCCCACTGTTCCTCTGATATTCTTGTTAACTGCTGGAATTAGCCTACCTGCTTGTCACCATGAAAGGTTTTCCTCCTTCCCCCTCCTGCTGTTGGTGATGGCTTATCTTAAGTGATCACTCTCCTTACAGTGTGTATGATAAACCCATTGTTTCATGTTCTCTGTGTGTGTGTATATAAATCTCTCCTCTGTTTTTTTCCACCAAATGCATCCGATGAAGTGAGCTGTAGCTCACGAAAGCTTATGCTCTAATAAATTTGTTAGTCTCTAAGGTGCCACAAGTACTCCTTTTCTTTTTATAAACCCTGTGGATTGCTGTGTGTATGTGGCTGAGTGGTTTACAATCTAACTCCCCTCCTTCCCCATTCCCTTGGTTTCCCATCAATAGCAGTTTCTCCAGGGAACATGCTCCCTAGGACTCCAGTTCCACTGATCATTTTATGCTAGGCATGGAAAAAAGAGTGTTTTGATATTTCATTTTTGTACAGCTGTAATTAAGGTATTTTAGTTTTCCAATATTTAAAATTCTAAATTAGGTAGTTCTGTGGTAGGCTGTAGTCCTAAAAGCCAAATAAGTCCCAGGTACAAAGGTGTTTGTTTTGAATATTTCACCAGTATGGCCTTTTCTGCCCTGGCCTCAGTACGGTACAATGTATCATGGAGACAAGCACACAGAGGAATTCTTATGCATTTTAAGAACATCTTTATAACTGATTTAAATATCCTCTAGCTGTATTTAACATCCCCTGAATTTGGCTTATAATCTGAAGAAGAACGTTGCATTATCTCAAGCAAAGTCTGTAAACACATTTAAAATATTATTTATATATACATAAGCAGAGTCCATAGATTTACAGAGATAAGGGAGTCACTAAGTCTTCCCACAGTAGAGTTATGATGTGTTGTGATCCATAAAAAAAAACAACCAGCAACCATCTTCACATATTTACATGGATAATAAAGCCAATTAGTAGTTAAAATGTCCATTCTCCAGATTCACATGATGTAAACTGACAAATCCTTTTTCCTAATTTCCAGTATCAATAAACAAACCAAAAAATTATAACCTTCCATTTTAATTAAGCAATAAATCTGTAATGTGTATGCTGATAGTTTAGTAATGTGCAAGCATTAAAGAGTACATGAATGTGCACTGAAAAAAGGACAAGCTATTAACATGAAGATCAAGAGATGTAAAATCATGGTGGTACTTACCACTGTGAAATTCATAACCTTCAAAATCCATATTGTCATTGCTAAGTTAACAATCATGGTAACCAACAGCAGAAGGACAAAGAAGTATAAGCACCTCTTTCGCCATCCATAAATTCCCACTGGATAAAGTTGCGGATTTTCAATCCTTGGCAGGCTGTTCTGCTGTGTTGCCAGTATATACTGTTCTCGTGTCATCTGCGGGGAGGAGGGGGGCGTGGGAAGAGGGGGAGACAAAAAATGTACGAAAAATGAAAAATTGTCATTTGATAGATTTTATTCTATGAAGATTATCTGAATAGGTTTCCAAAATCATCATATTACAGCCACTGAACTGTGTTAGAGAAAAAAAATTCATTGAGCCAAATTCAACCATACCTATTTGTTTGAGCTAGGCTTTTAGTACCCATGGTATGATTTTTACCTATTTGCTGCTCCATGATATGAAGCATTCTTTTTCTTCTTCTTATCATGGATTATAAAGTGACTAATAGAGGAATAGATGAGATTATAATTAAGTCAGGCTACAAGTTTCAATAGTATATGGAAAATATGGAAAACTAGGAGAAAAAATGTAGAAAAGAAAATAGACCATATGTGCTTATCTCAAATACAGTTTTATTGGCTTCTTCATATATGAGTGTGTCACAGAAAGTCATTTTTGAAAGGTAAGTCATTCATATATTTAATATGAAAGGAGCAAAAATAGTGTCATACTTTGGCTTAGGACAAAATTTTACAAGTGAAATTCTCTCTGTTTTATCATGTATGCAGATGGTTAAATAATCCATCTTCTTACATATATTGTATCCCCTAGAAAAGCACACATTATTACAGGGATCAGCAACCTTTGGCATGCGGCCTCTCAGGGAAAGCCGCTGGTGGGCCAGGGCAGTTTGTTTACTAGCAGTGTCCGCAGGTTCGGCTGATCACAGCTCCCACTGGCTGCGGTTCACCGTTACAGACCAATGGGGGCTGCAGGAAGCAGCGGCCAGCACATTCCTCGGCCCACGCCATTTCCAACAGCCACCATTGGTCTGGAACGCCGATCCCTGCATTATAAGAACATTAAGATTACAAAGTAAATCACTCAGTCAATAGGTGCAAACCTTTCCCAGGCAACCTTAAGTCTTTCCCTTTGGGCATAAGAGTTACTATAGTATTTAAATTATTTGTTCACAATTTTTCTTCAGGACCCTTCCATCATTCAGAACAGGTTGGACAGTACACTGTGAATGAAGCAGCTATCTTTTGTTTTAATCCTTACTGCCTAATTCGTAGACACTTGCCACATTTCAGGACACAGTCCACACAGGGTCCCACTGTGCTTTCAGTTACGTAGGTGTGAATATAGATTTACTCCAAATTTACGTCAATGTAATTGCATAAAACTGCAGCACCCCTGTAATGTAAATAATGTAGAGGTGGCAGTTCTGTTAACATGAGGAGCCCTCCCATTGACATAATGCTGTCTACACTGGGGGTTAGGTCGGTATAACTGCATTGCCAGGGGTGTGGATTTTTCAACCCCCTGAGTGACCTATTTATACCAATGAAAGTTTGTAGTGTAGACCTGACCAAAAGAGTCTATGTGGAAGGATCTTCCCTGCTTTTTTTTTTTTTCCACCTGCTTGAACTTCCTTTGTTTTCCCTCCCTGCTTGATGACCCTGTTTACTGCTTAAATGCAAATTAAGGCAAGCACACATTCCTTCCTTTGTTTAAGACTGACCTAACTTCTACTTAGGCAGGACTGTGGGGTTTGGAACACGTATGATCATCATCATAAAGGAAAATCTTATAACTTCTCATGCAATGTTACCAATCATTTTATCAAGACAATACAGACTGGCAAATTGTGGAGTTTTCTAAGGATACCTTACAAGGCATATCTTGTTCAAAGATAACAACAATAGTGTGTAGGGTGTCAATACAGGGCTATATTCTGTCACAACATCCAATTCGGTAAAGGAACCCTGCCTCCATCCAAATGAACACTCATACGTCTGGATGATGTTCCATACTCTCAGTCAGAGACTGAAAATTCTACTCACAGTGGGCAGTTAAAAAGTGGGCAGTTAAAAAGTTTTCTTTTTTTCCCCTTATCTTTTCACTGGTTTGTACAATATGATTAGTTATTGACATTGCAGTAACACCTACAGGCCCCAGGCAGGATTGGGCATTGTGCATATAGAGAGACAGATATGCAGTCATTATGGAGGGAAGACTAGTGAGTGTTACAAAAAAAGAGAGAGAAATGGGAAGGGGTGTGAGCAGGTATTCTCCATACTTATCTTGTGAAATACCACGAGGATCAATCATTTCTTATTTTAGTAGTAGAAAGGTAAAAGAAAAAAGTTAACTGTGCCCACTGTACTTCAGCCATCTGTGCCATGTCAACAGAATGTTGCGGGATGTAGTAAAAAAGCCTCTTTCACTTTAAAGCTCAGTGATCATGTGCAAATGTAACACCGATCGTCATTGGGCAGGACTGAACCTGGAACCTGTGAAGCTAAATGCATGAGCTTCTACTGCATGAGCTAAAAACTATATGCCTCTTAGCTAAGGCTGTAGAACAGACCCATTAATCTGTAAATGGTCTCAGTGCCACTAGACGGGACAGAACACCACACCCAGGAGGTGTATGGGTTACATACTTCCTCTAGCTGAGGAAGCATGTCCCAAGCTTCAGAGACTTCCCAGATGAAATCCCGGATAAGCCCCCACTTACGACACCAACAGACTCTGGTGATCAGTGGGCAGGATTGAACCTGGGATCTCAGATCTGGACCATATGGCTGTTAGCTAAGGCTTTGGGGAGCAGACTCATTAACCTCAGGTGGGTTACACAAAGACCATACTTTAAACCTTTATAATCTACCATATCAAAATGGATTGTTGTCATCAGGCTACCAAAAGGCATAGCATCTTTAGATCTCATATATGTCCCAAGGATCAAGGGTCTATTACAAATCAACGAGGTATCAGAGCTGTTCATGTAAGGGTTACCCCACCCCAAAAACCCTCTACCAATAAAGCACACACAAAAAAGTATTTCCCAGTATAACCTGCCCTACCAAGGAATGTCTATCATTTTTACTGCCAGTCTGAGTCGTTTTGATTCTTCATGACTATATAAAAGGGAAAATGCAAATACATGGTCAACAAAACCAGACAATTTACTTAGCTCAAGCAGCAGACTGGACATAAAAAATTACAAAAGACAAATTTTGTATTAGAATAATTTTAGTCTACATTTTAGACTGTTCTCAACGTATGCCAATTTAGGAAATTAACTGAGAATGTCAGGGCACATGCATTCACTACATAAACTTCTAATCTTTTGGTATTTAGGAGAAATTGCTTTAATAACTGTAGAAATAAATACAGAAATGTTCTTCCATTTTTACATCCTCTATTTTTTTTCTGTCATTTATGTTCCTATTTAATGTTCAAACTTGTCTCCCTTTCAACATAAAAAGGCCTCCATTATTATATGACTTAAAATTAAATGAAGGCAATTTATTTTTGTTTTTCCAAAAATACTATTTCTAATGTGACCATAAAATTATGACTTTGAACTTTATAGGAATAAAAAAAATTAAGCCATTGAGTGAATGTGTATGTAGATCCATTCACCCAACCCATAACAAAGTCTCAGATTTCACTAGGAAGTCTGTTCTCATGAGTTCAAGACCAAACCTATTTGGATAAGCAGCTGAACAAGTGGATACTTATCCAACTCAAAACACTGAGGTTTGCCCATCACTTCTTACGAGCAGAGATATTAATTGTGACATTACAAACCCAACTTCTTCCTCCAGCATTGTGAAAGGCAGAGACTCCAATGGCGACTTGGAATTGAATTCACTTTGTGAACCTGTTATGGAGAAGTTTGGTCAGTGGTCCTGTCTTTTCTTTAACACCAATTCTTTCACAGTTGCTTTAAGTTCTTTACTTCCAACTCACTTTAAAATGTATGTATCACAGCAGTGAACGTTAGAAGGCATATATACAATTGTAATAAAACAGGTAAGTGACAGAATTATGCATGTTATAAAGTGATCTGAAAAACATAAAAGTCTCACAATCAGGGGGGATTGAGAGGATTTTTGTTTTGCTTTGTTTGTTTGTTTTTTAAAGAGCACAGAGGGCTACCCTTTGCCCCTTGGTCTTAATTACATGATTTTTCTTGTAGTCAACCAACCAACAGGGTTTCTTTCAACTAACACACTTCTCTCAACTCCTAGAGAGCTTTCTAGTGCAGGTTAGCTCAGAGACCTCAAAGCATGTTCCTCTTATGCCCTGGCAGAATGACATAATTTACCATAGCTGTCACCAGCCATATTTTCTTGACAATCCATGAACTGAGGGTTAGGCAGCTGTAGTTTTCCCCTTCTTAACAGAGGATTAGTGAACCCTATTCTTTCCAGCTGCTGAATTCCTGTATATTTACCCAGTCATAATCATATAACAATTTCTGAATAGTTCTTGAATTATTTGGGTACACTCTCCCCATTCCTCATTCTTTACCTTGTGACCTACAAATATATATTATCACAATAGAGCTAGGTTAAAAGAGTTAAGGTTGTAAAGTGAAGCTCTCAAAAATTAGGCAATGTTGGAACTCAGGTTGTCCATAAAACCTGAATTTGGCCTCCTTGTGTATATGCATTATAAGAGTCATTAATTACCTTATCACATCCTCTCCCCCTCCCACCCCAAAGTCAGGATTCCTGCCTCATTCAGCTCATAGAATGGACAGCTTTCAGTATATATATTCAGTATATAATTTTTATTTTTATCATTTCAAATGAGAAAGGGTTTTTTGTGGGGTTTCTTTTTTGTGAGGGCTGGGGGAGATAGAGAAGGGAGGGAGATGGATGTATGTATTGATCATTCAAGACTCCTACCTTTTTGAGCCAAAATATCATGAGAAGAGCTCACACAGTCTCAGCACAGTTTAAACAGAGTCTGGGTTTGACCCCAAGCCTGTACTCAAAAGTTGTCCAGATCCTGATTCAAAAACCTCCTCTTCCTTGGCTCTGCACCGTAACATACTTTGATATTCCTTTGGCATCTTTTATGCCTCTAAAAGGAATATTTCAATTACAGCTGGTTGGAAATCTTCCATTAAAATGATTTTTGACAGAAAATGCACTTTCCACAAAAATCAAATTTTGGCTTGCTGCCAAAGACAGCAAACTTAGAAATGCCTTACCTAGCAGACCATCTTCAGAAGGCTTAACTTAGATCCTGATCCTGCAAGCAGATGAATGCAGGTAGACTTTACAATCTTGAGAAGTCCCACTGCACAGGCCCAAGGGTGGCTCACTGATTCAATTGTAGGATCGGGGCGTAGACTGCCAATTCTTCCAAGCAGTAGGGTGACCAGATAGAAACTGTGAAAAAATGGGATGGGGGTCGGGAGGTAATAGACGCCCATACAAGAGAAAGTCCCAAAAAACAGGAACTGTCTCTATAAAAATGGGACAGGTCACCCTTCCAAGAAGGGATTTTGTTTTTATTTCTCTGCTGAGATCCAATGAACATTAATGGTGTCATAAAGATAATTAAATATACTAGGGCAGTGTTCTATGAAATGGTCAATAGATTTGTAATATAAGCAATCTGATTAATTTTGGATACAAAAAAAATCAGAAGGCCATCTGTGGATACATTATAATGAATAAAAAGGACACTGAAGGAGATTTTGGGATTCAAATTAACAGTAAAATAGGTTGTACTATTCAGTTACTACAAAGATGGCAAATCAATTCATAAAGTGCATCAAAGGGTGTATTATAATAAACAGGGCTGTCCAGTGATTTTTTAATAATCACAACTAATTGTGAGATTAAAATAGTTGTAACTAATCACAGTTTTAATTGAACTGAAACAACAATAATATCATTTAAATTTATTATAAATATCTTTGGATGTTTTTCTACATTTTCAAATATATTGATTTCAATTACAACATAGAGTAAAAAGTCTACAGTGCTCGCTTTATATGATTTTATTACAAATATTTGCACTGTAAAAAGATAAACAAAAACAGTATTTTTCAAAATTTCACCTCAAAATGTAATGTAATCTCTATATTGTTAAAGTGCAACTTATGTTTAAAAAAAAGTAACTGCACTCAAAAACAAAACAATGTAAAACTTTAGAGCCTACAAGTCAAAACAGGAAGGAACATACGAACGTTTAGCATACCTGACACATAAATATCTTGCAACACCAGCTGCAACTGTGCCATCTGAACACCTGTTCCCACTTTCAGGTAACATCGTAAACAAGAAGTGGACACCATTATCTCCAGTAAATGTAAACAAACATCTTAGCAATTGGCTGAACAAGAAGTAGGACTGAGTGGACTTGTACGAGGAGAATTGAAAAATACTATTTCTTTTGTTTATCTTTTTTTTTAAACCACAGTGCTCAGATTCTTTGAAGAGGCCTTTTTGTTGTTTTAAAGAACAGGAGGGGACAGGAACAAAAAGAAAAATATTTTAAATGCAATACCCTGTGATGTGGGAATGAGATCCCTGTACTTGGACTCCTGATTCTACAGCTGGCAGTGTGAAGCTCACACTATGGTAGTGGGGGCCAGTCACTGCAGAAGACCCATTAAGACAATACATATCTCTCAACAGCAAAATTTTGGCAGCTCAGCTGCTGCTTCCTGTTTCATCCAGCCTTCCCTCCACTGAGGGCTGCTGATGATTACTGCTGGGACAGGGACTTTCTCTGCTAATCCAGTTGTTCCCTCCACTCCACAGCTCTGAGTGCAGACAGCTGGGAGTGAGGGAAGTAGAGAAGGAGAGATTGGGAGAATGAGACAAAGACAGATTCTTCCAAAAAGAATATTCCTGCAGCATAGTTGAAGATTCACTGAACTACAAACCAGCAGCCCATGAGTTCTCCTTTCAAATTTTCCGGTGACTGTTAATTAATCTATACCTTTCTTGCTCCAAATTAACAACTAAGGTCTCATACTCCTACTTTATCTGTTAGTGAATGACAATTTGTCTCCCCTAAAGTCCCTGAGAGCAAAAGGGAGCAGAGTTCAGGTTGGTGTTGAAACCACAACTATTTCCAGACTTAAGGTTTTGAGATACCAGTACAATGACCTTATTTTCTGACTATCAAACTTTTTAAAACTTTACCTTCAGATGTTCTGACATTTAAACCTGTGTGCATTTCTTTTTTTATAAACTACAGAATTATTGTTTTTGTTGAATAGGTTTTTATTTAAAACTTTAATTCTATCAAAGTTATTTTATTTTTTTAAAAGGGGAATTTTAGGGATTTTGAACTTTTAATGACAAGAACTAAGTTTAGACATATCCTCAACATAGGTGGAAAAATATACCTCTATAATCACTTTTAATATCCGCAAGAGAAGGATTTGTTGATTCAGTGTGACCATTTTGTGCCAACTCAGTATTTTGGTTTTACCTTTTTGTCTAGTGGAGCATTCGCAATACAAATGGGTATCATTACAGAATTCCACTGTAGTACATTTACTAAATGTCTAACAGTTTGCAGAATATTTACTGTGTCTTCCAAAAATCACTAGCTAGCTTTATTTACTCTTTTAGGCCTCATGAAGGATCATCAATATCTCTAAAACACATGTAAGCTTCAAAATGTTTACTTTAAACCACAAACGAGTAAAAATCTACTTCCACACCCATATTTTTCTACATTCACAAGCTGTGAAAATTCAGAACCTAATCTTACAAATCAAATAAATATGTCTCATACCCCTACAGAGATAATAAAATAGATATGCAAAAATTGAGTGTGTTTTGCTACCTGTATTATTAGGATTTTAACAAAACACAGCATACCGCTTACAGATCTTGAGCATTTAAGATTTAATCTTAATAACCTTTAAGTAATCTTTCATTATTAAAGCAATGAATGAAAAATGTTATAAAGGAATAAAAAGCACATATAAAATATGACAGTAGTCAGACCAAACAATGATTTAGGCTGACAAGGGACCTCCAAGCAATCAGGTGACCTGTAATGGAACAGATTTTTGTGTGGTGTTTTCTGCCAAAGCAGACAATGAACCAAGAAGAGAAAATATAGCTACTAAGATGAAAGTGCCCACATCGGCATTTAGCGTGAAAGAGAAAAGCAAAAACAATCTGCTCTTAACCAGCCATAGTAGCTCAGCAGAACCCTTTCAGGACATTAGACAGGTAATTTACCAGAACCAGCTGGCTTTGCTCACTCACCCGGACAGTAACATGTCCTCTAGACAGGCAACCCAGGCTGTGGGCACCTCTCTTTTTTGTGTGTGTGACATGCCAGCAAGTTACTTGCTCTTTTTCCAATTTGTGCAACATGTGACATTAAAAAATAGATGAGATATTACTCTAGGTTTTCTTTACAGTCTTTAGCTGGCAACCTACCATGTGTAGTGTAATGTGTGTCACACACAGCAGTAGATGCTGCATAGGCACAACAATTACTTATGCTGAAGACTCTAAAGCATAAAATATAAACATTCTAAACAGTCTGAAATCATTATACCTTGGATAAGATCAAAAATGAAAAGGGTTTTTTTGTTGGGGTGGGTTATATGAAGAGAATTATTAATGGTATAATCAGTGGCTAGCCTTACTCTTGCATCTCTTGTAAAAGGCTTTACATCAACATAAATGAATTTACTCAGAAAGATTTTAAATGACAAACAGTTACATTCAACACTCTTGCTATCACTTCGTTTGTGCAGTGCATGCTAACTTACGTTTCCTTTGTCACCCAAGGGCTTAGACTTCTCTAAGTGACTTCTAGAATGTTAATATAAATTTCTGGTAATCAGGATCATAATGCTGGCCAGTGATTCTATCACCTATGACAGAACAGGCAGTTCTAGATTGAGAGGTAGTGAACATTGCTTTCTTAAACAATTAAACACTGGAATGGAAAATAGCTTCCCTTGGTATCATCAAAAACAGACTTTAACCACAAATTTTATATTATATATAAAGACTAACTAGACCTAAGCACAAGGGAATTGGTATTAATATTCTGTTGGTAAGAATAAAAAGTGTTAGCTCATGCATGCCCTGTCCTTATTAAAAGGTACACTATATTTAAATTATATTATCAAAATAGAAAAACACTTTTACTTGCAGCAGGTTAATGGCCTGATACTACAATGCCTTACTATAGGGCATAGATCTTAGTGCTGAGTGTAATCCCCATTGTGAATTATTTAAAATGCTCCAATATTTAAAATCAAAATTATTCTTTATTAGTGGCAATGTTTACTTCTTCATTGCACTCAGTTTGGAAATGAAATTGGACTTCACTGTTTAACTTTAATTACAGCAATTTTCTAAGCAGTTGCATTTTCTCAGTCCTGTGCACTACTATAATGCTTTTGTACCGTCTGCCTGAAACAATGAAGAGCTGTGAACTACCTTAGGCCAAATTTCTCCCCCACTGCGTAGTGCAAATGCCCAACTGCATAGTGGAAACAGGCTGAGACCTAGAGTGTTCTTCTGAGGCTGTGGTAGAAGGGATCCTTCTCCCCATGCAATTCCTTGCCAACAGACATCTGCTAGGGTAGCCTCCATGACACTTGTGTCTCTACAACAAGGTGGTGGTAGTGGGGAGAGTTTGGTGGATTAACCTAGCAGAGGATTTACCACTCTTCCCCAAATCCCCACTGTGTAATGGGACAGAGACTGCTCTTCCACATAAACTCTGCAAATCCTGTTCCACACACTAATGTATGGCATTGTAAGCTCTGCTACATGAGAAACCTACATAGGTGCAATAGAGGGAATTGGGTGTGAACTGCTTCCCTTTCTATGCCTGGGACTTCTGGGAAGTTTAAATGGGCTCTTTCCCATACACTTCAAGATTTGCAAGCACTGGCAGCAACTTGGTGAAATCTTCTGACTAGTTACCTCCTAGACAGTATGCCAAAGGTTGGATCTCCTATGAATAATGAAGTCCTATATCCTCTATCTAATCTCCCTGAGAGCCACTTCATTCTTGAGAGCCACAGTCTCTTTCCTATTCTAAATCCAGGTAGCCAGGTTTGGCAGATGGGAGCTCTACAAGAGTTGAAGAGGAAGAATCCCTCAGTCTGCAGTAGCCTTTGCCACATTTGCATCTTTGGACTTTGAGGGCAACACCAAGTAGAGGTGGGTAGCAGATACCTCTCTGGACCGGCCCATGTTCTGCTGGACAGAGAAACTTCACAAAACCTCTGTTCTGACAGATGGTGCATGAGGACTCCCCAAAATCACTCCTATCTCTCACTATGCATCTGCTGCTTCTAGTATCTGAGAGTCCTGCAGTAAAGATGGAGACCATACTCCTGATGTTTTCCAACAGTTGACCAATGCATATATATTTCAGAATTACTTTTTCTTGCATATCAACCACATAGCAGTCCAATTATCTTATTCACACCAGTAAGCAAGTGAATTTCTTAATATTTTGGATTTATTCATGCACTTAAACATCCCCACAAAATACCAGGGTGTCCAAGTGTTATTTTAGAAAATAGATAACATTGCAAGAGTGTTTAAATATGCAAGCAAATCAATGCATGCTTGTGAAAAATCAGGAAGCAAAACAAAATAAATATGAAAATCTGGAATTTTTCAGAGCTCATGAGTTTTTATTTTAATAATTTAAGGGGAAAATTACATTAACTCACAGTGTAATTGTTGGTTTCAGAGTAGCAGCCGTGTTAGTCTGTATTCGCAAAAAGAAAAGGAGTACTTGTGGCACATTAGAGACTAACAAATTTATTTGAGCATAAGCTTTCGTGAGCTACAGCTCATTTCATTGGATGCATAGTGTAATTGTTCTCCTTCATATCCTCCTTAAATTTCTCCTTTGCCATGATGCCTACAATAAACTTGACCACTGCCTTTCATATTGACCAATATTTTCTCATTGTTTCCTGTTACTCCCCCATTGATCTGTATCCATCTATTGTTGCTTGTCTTATACTCAAATTGTAAGCTCTTCAGGGGAGGGGGCAATCATTTTATTGTGTTTGAGCATTTAGCACAATGGGGTCTTGGTCCAGACTAGGTGCTATGGAATACAAACAACAACTTAGGTGGTCTTAAAACTTTCCTCTGGCTTGAACAATTCAACAATTAATTGTAGTGGAATTCCCTATTTTAAAGGGAGGGAATATCTGTGCAACCAGTCAATTATTTCAGACCAATTTAATTTTTAAAGTGTATCTACTATACCTACTAGGAAAAAAGGCATTTCAAAATTGACTCATATTAAAGAGTAGTGAAAAAATAAAATATCATGACACTATTTGGGGAGGGATAGCTCAGTGGTTTGAGCATTGGCCTGCTAAACCCAGGGTTGTGAGCTCAATCCTTGAGGGGGACATTTAAGGATCTGGGACAAAAATTGGGGATTGGTCCTGCTTTGAGCAGGGGGTTGGACTAGATGACCTGCTAAGATCCCTTCAACCCTGGTATTCTATTGAAGACAATTGTTGCTTTGCCACTGATTTTAATGGGGACAGATTTCTTGACAAGTGTGTGCATTTGGAGAATTTGGTCCTTTCAGGGTTTGCAGAAGGAGATATATCGCCTTTGTTTTGAGCCCAAGGATGACTTGGCATTCATTCGGGACTTAGACTTGTTTACTTAAACTGCTGGCTTGGGCATTATGTAGCCTTTCACCTTCAAATTCTAGCTTTTAGCCTGACCTCTACATTTCCTGAACCCTGAAAGCTGTGTTCTGCCAAAGAGCTTCATTTAGGAGGCCATATGAATAATGAAAACATAATTGTTTTTCAAGCTCCCAGGAGACCTTTTGAGCAAATAGGAAAGGATGCACTATAATTTCTCTCTCGTACGATGACTTTTCTATTTACCAACAACGTTGGCCTGGAGAGTCACTGGTTTAGGGGAATTCTCAGTCAAAAACCTATACATGCAATTTTTCAGTTTAAAGCAGCTCTCAGGATTTTGTCAAACAAATTATCTTATTTATCAAAATTTTCTCTGACCTTCTTTCTGCCGTAAACCAGATAAGCAGTCATGTACATTGCTTGTGTTCCGAGCTTATTTTATCATTGTTTCTATCTGGAAAGTAGAGCAAGAAAATTTTACTAAAATATTCTATAGGAGCTGCTTTGTTCCATTGTTTTCTTAAAAATTAAAATAGAAAAGTGAATGTGTTGCTTGAATCCGTGCTGATGGATGTCTTTAGCTTGTTTGCACTCCTTAGCTCTGGCTTTTGGGTCAGGGTTCCAGATGTCAGTGCAATGTTCCTTAAGCACCAGTAGCAGGAGCTGATGGAAGCCAGCCATGGGGATGAGGAATAGCTCTTTCATGGCTGAGCAACAACTCTAACTTCATGGGTTTCCCCTTTCCTACATTCTTTCCATGCTCCAGCTAGGGGTGGGAAGGTTGAGGTGAGATTTTATTATATATGTAATTTAGATTTTAAAATGTGTCCATACCTGTGGACAAATACATGTTGATTAATAAGACACATCAGTTAGGACTCACAGTATAAAATCTTCTCCAGCTCACCCCAAAGCAGGGTACTTCTCCCCACCGAAAAAAAGGTCTGGATCTCAGTCCTCTCCACCTGCATAAGTGGAGGAGTTCTTGTGGCACCTAAGACTAAGTGAGCTGTAGCTTATGCACGAAAGCTTATGCTCAAATAAATTTGTTAGTCTCTAAGGTGCCACAAGTACTCCTTTTCTTTTTGCGAATACAGACTAACAGGGCTGCTACTCTGAAACCTGCATAAGTGGAGGGACTGATATCACTCTCTAAGCAGAAGTGAGAAAAGCAATTCATGGGCCTTGAATTGCTTTTCTCACTTCTGCTTAGAAACCAGGATCATCCCCTACAGTCGTGGAATACCCCAAACTCCTTTTAAAAAAAGTCACAAGGGATGCAAGTATGTAAGGAATGCAAGACTGGAATTCAGAATCCCACCTAAAGATAGTATACTCAGTTGATTGGATAATTTACATGTTTGGAAGATTAATAATTGAAATGCATCTGATTTTTCTTCTTAGCCACAGAAAAATACTTTTGACATCAGTGTCAATTGGGCTTAAGTCAGCATGTCTCTTGCGATGGTGCAATTTGCTTGGCTTTATTTTGTCAATTAGAATTCCACTTTCCTGCTAAGTCGATACAATTAGATTACTACAGAGACTTGATTACAGCCACAGGCAGGACAGTAGATGAGGTATACAATTTTCCTCCCTGTGATGCCAGCACTACTAAATAGTTATTGGAACAACAGTCTATAAAAGAGGACAATAAATGCTTCTACCTTAAATATTGTTTTCCAATAAAAGTTATCACATCAGAAGGAAAGAGAATAAATAGTAAAAATGGACATAAGCTAGATGTTGCTTGCTCTTAGCATTAAAACCTTATTGGGAACATTTACTGCTGCTCTGTATTTAATATATTTAATTATGTTGGTCATACAGTCAAATTCATGACTTGCTCAGAAGAATGAATAATCATATGGTAAGTAGAGGATCATAATTTTTTTTCACTGAAGATAGAGATTCAATGCATTGAAAAGTTACTGAACAATATTGTTCTGTACTTCGTTGATTTATACTCTTAAATGCAGGGACTCAAGTACTTTGAACATGAAGTTTCATAGTAAACATTTTTTCTAAATTATACTTTTAATAACCAGAATTATTTCAAATTTGTTTCCTGTACATGCAAAGCTCTTTGAACACAAAGGCTTAGTCATCTCTGTGCTTTGTCTCATACTGTCTGCCTCAATACATTAACATCTTAAAGAAAGTTTAAGACCAAAAATATTCAGTGTGTTTCAATTTAATTGATTGAATTTAAAAACTCAGTAGAAGCAGTAAGAAATTCAAGAAATTAAAGCAAAGCAATGGCTTTCAGTTAGAAGGTGTGACTTGCCAGAATTGTTCTTTAATAATCATCCTTCAAACTTATATTGTGCCCTATCAATGTCTCTCTAGGCACAATGCAAAATTAAAATTTAAAAAATGGTGTTGGGGGGGGTATCATGCCTCTCAGGATCCACAAGCAAAAGGATAATTTTCCCACTTTTACAGGCATAAGTGTGGCAGTATTGTCTTTTCTGCTGAACTCCCCTGACTTTCAGGAGGCTTCTGGTGAAAGCTACAGCCAGGGAAGCCCCTGGCATCATGACTAAGTGAACACTGTTGCCAAGAAAATAATTCTAGAATAGGATTCAGGAGGGAAAGTAGAGTGTAGAATGGCAGACTCCTCAAGGGGAAGAATTTAGAGAAATTCAATTTAGAGTTGTGGGTAGGTAAGATCTGAATGATGGTAAAAGCAGTGAGAACCTATTGATTTGGAGAAAGGGGACACCAAGAAAGGAGGGAAATGACCTGGAAAAAAAATGTTGGAGAGCCCAGGGGGACTGCAGGAGGAAGTGGGGGGGCGAGGGGGAGAGAAGAGAACTAAGCAGTGTGGGATGGTGGTAAGGAGAAAGACCATGTTCTGTCTTTTTTCCCCCCTTGTTTACAGAATTAATGACTCCCTGAGTTAAAGTCTGAAACCTCAGAGCACAGTGGAAGAGAATGTGCAGTTTCTCAGTGCACAGGCAAAGGAGAGAAAGGAAATCCAAAGGCCCCTTCCCTCAGGTCAACAGGAACAGAATGGGCAATGGGGGCTGGTGCATGAGCTAAGTAAACTTATGCATGGTGTTTCCCCTGAGCTGGTGCATGTGCAATGCTGCCCCACTACTCCCTGGCTTGTTGGCTCCTCAGATAAGGACCTCTGGATTTAAATGTATGAACTAAAAGACTCACCTTAGTTAACTCAAAGGCAGAAGCAGACTCAAAAACAAGTCCAGCAACACTGAGTAAGCTTGGGTTGCACATGCATGAACTTGGAAGTGCATTTGAAAGAAACTGAAGAAACAAGAGAACTGGGCATGAGCAGGAGAGGTCAAGATTGAGAGAGCAAAAACCATGAAAAATAAGAATGAAAATGACGTAGAAGGAAGGAACATTTTAAGTGAAAATAGAACAAATGAGACAGACTCAGATACGTATTTATAAATAATAAAGGCTAAGTCCTAAAAATATTATGATCTTCCACTTGCCCACACCTGTATGTTGATACAGAGTGGAAGACAGGAGAGAAGGGACTTTTCTAGCTTGTCACACTCACCATTTGCATTGTGTTTCATATTAGACTGTTAACTACGTGGGGCAAGGATTGGGACTGCCTAAGTGTTTGTGTAGGAACTATAGCATCCTGGGATGGACACCAAGATGCCACTTTTAATGCATTTCTACAGTTTGTCTCAGCTTTCTTACCTCAGCGTAGCTGGCTCCAGGCCTAATACTACACCAAAATAAGAGATGTTGATATAAAAGGTGACAAGACAAATCAGGTGCTCTGTAATACACATGAAGCAATTCCTTCAGCTTATGTAAATACCAGCAGTGGTTGAGTAATCAGAAGATCTTATAGATAAGAGCCATGGTATAAGCTAGGAGTAACGTTAGGAAAGAATTTGGCATGTAGTGATTAATGGTAGTAGTGAGAGTAGAAAGATCACTGTTCCTAGCTACTTTGATTTTTTCAAGGGAAAGAGGTATACATAAATCATTCTGAATTCCTGTACTAAGAATTAGATCAAGTAATGATAACATTACTTCGTTATGAAACACACATACTGCATAATAAAGTGACCCAAAATTACTGCTTCCTGAGTAAAACATGCACTCCTCAGCTAAATTACTAGTGTAATCAGATTTATAAATGAAGGCCCCAAATGAAAATCCCTTTCAGGGACACATCCCCAATTGCTGTAAACTGGTGTGGCTCCATCAACTTCAATAGAGCTGGGGAAATTGACACCAGTCGATAATCTAATCACCTTTTAAAGAGAACACTTTTCTTTTCTTAGTTATGGTCTCTTGTCAGACAATGTCAATCTGAATCAATACCTGCAAATACTTACTAGTCTGATATCACACCAGAAAGCCTGAGCCTCTCCGGTCACTACAAAGTCAATGTATGCCTTACTCTGTTCTGAGATATTATAGTTACAATACAAAATAAGAATAGATTTCACATACTACAATATGGTAACTGTTGAAAACAAATTGAATATTTTAAAGAGGGAGTCCCTTTATCCTGAGAATATACACTATACAGTTTCTCTGTATAACGGTAGACAAATTATTTATATATATGTCTACCATTATACAGAGAAACTCAGATGCAATAGGATTAAAGAAACAATGCAGTATCACCTCCAACTCAGTCTCTAATGTCAATTCACTTCCTGTATCTCCCAGGTACACTTTCATCAAATTAAAAACCTGTAATTGCTTAATATAGATTCTAAGGACAGAAGGGACCACTGAGATCATCTACTCTGACCTCCAGCATAATGCACTCTTTTTTAAATTAAACAGATTGCGCTTCATGAGGAGGAAATGATCTAAAATATTTATGTTCCAATTCAGGGCTTGACTTTGTATGTTCCTATGTACCTCCTGTGATGCCAATAAGTGTTGAAGACACAACATCTTGCAAGATGCATTCAGAATTGAGCCTTTACTTTGACAGTCTGTGTCAATGACTACCTCAAATACAGTATGGCAAAGATATTTTTCTGCACTTGCAGAAGTAGATTATTAAAGTTGGGGAGCATTTCAGAACTGTCCAAAATGAAATTTTATAATACCACTTTTCATAAGGCCAGTTATGTTTTAATAATAACATCATGCAAATGAAGGTCCGAATCCTGGAAGCCACTACGTGTGAGCCAACACCTGCTTTCAACCAGAGCCCCACTGAAGTCCGTGGGGCTTCAGTTGAGTGCTTTGTAGTATAGGAGCTCAAAAAGGTCAGAATTTTTTAATCACAGGAAAATCTGTTCACATAACATGGATAAAATATGCTGCATCTCAACCTTTATTTTTATAGCACCCCACAAAATGGGGCCCTGAACTGATTTGAGAACTATATAATGTAAAAACATCCACACCAAAAAGGTATATATTATAGCAGGAAAAAAGATAACATTCTGGTTTGCACTATTGTAGTTGTAGTAAAGTATGTGTAGTATATTTAAAGTGACCTGAAAATACTATTTTCCCATGCAGGCTATAGTTAGATAAACAATTATGTACAGAAAATACAGAATGTGCAGTTGTGAATTATGAGGCTATAAATCTATTGAGTGGATTCAGGTGTCATCATAAACTCAGAGAGAACAATTTGAGTTGTTTGTGTAACCACTAGGACTCCACAGTGGAATTATAGCTCCATCATTCAAAATTTGCATTTTTTTAATATTACATGATACATAGGTATGATTCTCTAATCTGTTCTTTTCCTCCCTAAAATGAGGCTTCTTCTTTCTCCTTGCTATTGATGATGCAATTATTTTCTGTGATTTGTAGATTTTCATAATTAACAGATGTGGCTTCACAGTAATGAAATATTTATTTTTATACACTGGCTGTGAAATTTTTAATCCTGTAATCAATGTCTCATGGATTTCATGCCTTCCTTTGTAGCAGTCATGTACATAAAGGTTCAATAATATGTTACAAACTGACTCTAGCATTGTGATGAACGTCAACTGATATTTATAAAAACTTAAGTTTGAGAATTACCATCTGAACAGATTTTCACTGTGGTCTTGCGTGTGTGTTGCCAAGAGAACGTGGAATGGTATCCTCTTGGTTGTGTTATGTAAATCTCATTGTAGTAGCAGTCTTTCCAACTGTTTTAACCTGTGTGCATTACTCCTTGAACCTGAAGTGTTTCTATATTTCTATTTCTTTAAACTTTTCATCCTTTTAACCTTTTTGCATATTCTTTCAAAAAGAAGGTATGCAGTGACCCAATAAATGGCTTGGTAAAGGACTTTAAAAAAGGAGGTGTTGGTTAAAGGAATGGAGGTGGGGAGGAGCATGAGGTGGGGACTCCTATGACTGGTATGGCAGGATGCACACACACACCCCTTTCTTATAGCCCTCTCTAACCCTCCTACAAGGGGGTGGCTGGTAAGGTCCCAGCAATGGGTTGGCTGGGGGACCTGGATGGAAAGAGAGGGGAGGGTGGCAGAAGCCCCCCGAGAAGTTATTGAATGAACATGGGGTTACCTGCACTGTACACTTTTATCTGCCAGGTAGTCGCAGATATCCAATAATCAAGCTGTGGCCTGATTAAAACCATATGTAATGTCTCTCCTGTCCCCCTTTCAGTATAGCCGAACAATCACCATGGGTGGGAACCAAGGCATGGGGAATTCACTGAATCCCTTAACAATTTAACACATGTGCAGGTTCTACTTTAACTATTCTTCAGCTAGAGTAGAAGCTTAAATGAGCCTTAGGCTATGCACATTGTGCTCTCCCTGATTTGGAAAAAAGTGGAAGCAGGATGGTTTGATGGAGAGAGGTCTCCTGCAGTCTGTGATTAGTGGAGGGAAGCCTCCTCTTTTATACCCAGAAGATATCGAAAGAGGGAGATGCATCCTATCCCTTTTTGCCCCACACAGACAAGAAATTTTTGTGATCAAGCTGGAAGAAAAGAGGCTCCTCTCAGTCTCTAGCCTGGGCCTGAAGCTGTATGGCCACTAGCTACTTGCATTTCAGAATAGTGAGTAACTCTCATTTCTACACAGACTAGGGAATTCATAGAACTTCTATTGTTCAACAGAAGTAAGTTTTGCCCAGAGTTTTTTCTCCTATCCCCCAAAATAAAATAAAATAAAATAAAATAAAAAGGCTGAAGGCTTGGTTCTATTGAAGTCAATGGCAGAACTCTCAATAACTTCAGTAGGGACAAGATTTCACCCAAAAGATTTAACGTAGTTGACCAATTCCATCTCTTTTCTAATTTGGCTCATTTTTAAAGTTTGCAGCTACCTTCACTGAAACGGACCATTTTTCTGAACAATTACTATGCTAAGAGGACACCAGCTTATTCAACTTCGATGAAAATCTGAGATACAGTAGGTGAGCAAACGACTGAACTGAGCTTATTTGATAAGTTTTCAGTGTTCAACATAGAGGAAAATGTCTGTTAGCTAGATTTATCTGGTCTTTGAATCTTTAAACCATAAGGCTTTCATTATCTCATCTAAAAATTGTAACACTCTATGGGCAAACTACATCATGCAGTATAGAAAATTTGTAAGTTTAATATCCTATATTACTTGCCCGAGATATACCCATTTATGACTCTCTTTTAAAGGAAATAATGGTCCTGAATTGTATATAATCTCCAAATTACCTTCTGGGAAAAATAATTTAATATGGAAGAACCGATCTTCCATTGTATAATTTATGAGAACCTGGCATTTTACTTAAACTGATAAACTTTTTCATATATATTTGTGTACATGGCTTTTAATATCTGTTTCTGTACTTGGTTGTATGACAGTTTATGACTTTCACCCAGTCTTTAATAAAATAAAAACTTAAATTTATTAAACCAAAGCTTCTAATTTTAAATGCTCAGAAGTATCAGTTCCTCTTTCTTACAGTAACAATCAATACATGAAGTTAGTTTGCAATAACCCAGTTTCTACATATTTAAAACATTCCTATATATCACATGTTTATAAGCCACATGCATTTTCGGATAATGAATTTTCTGCATAACTAAATTTTAAATAGCTTCTTTTAAATCAAGGATCAAGTGTATCAGCCCTTGACTGTCCTACAGTAATGCAATATACCTGGGCATGAAGACTTTAGCACTTAGGAAAACTCCTACTGGTACAGAATGCTACAGCAAGTCTCCTCAGCAACACTGGCTACTGTGAACACATCAGACCTGTACTCTGCTCCTTACACTGGCTTCCCATTGAATACCAAATCAAGTTCAAGCTCCAAGTCCTCAGCTTCAAGATACTCAGGGGCCTGGGCCCAGAGTAGCTAAAAGATCAGCTAAAGCTCTTAGATGAAGGCCATGGGTGATCACTTTGCTCATCTGGCACAACGGAACTCTACAATAAAGGTAAAGCTCATCTGTGCAGGATATAGAGCTTTCTCAAGAGCTGGCCCAAGACAGTGGAATGAACTCCCAAAGAACTAAGTACTATCACAAGCCTCAGCACTTTCTGCTCTAAGTGCATGGTTCATTTATTTGATCTTGCCTAATCAATACTGTATAGAGTTCTGTGGGTACACACACATGCATCTGCTTATGTATTTACGCTTATGTATTTAAAAAAATCCAGAACACTCTATTGCACACATTTCTTTCCCGGGAGAGAGGATGAAAGAGCAAACATGTGACAGATGTTAGTCACCTTGTTTAATGCGTTGCTGGAAGGTTCTCAGACACTTCAGTGATGCATGTGGTATAAGAATATATAGAATAGAATGAATTACTTCAAAAACACATCAAAGTTATTCAAAACACAGTGAAAGATCAATTTTAATTTAACTTCTATTGCTTTCCTAAACTGAGTATTAGGCTGTCTGAAATGTGTTGAATTACCTAGCAGTTTCATCATATCATCAGTGTGCTAATAGAGATTTGTAGATTAATAAAAACAAGACAGCCTCAGTCAAAATTGACATCATATATGAATGCAGGTAAAGGGGTGGTAGAAGGCAACAAAAAAGCAATGTGACTCAGCAGTGAAATAGGCATGGCATGGATTTTCTACCTAGATATTTATACCATGACCTATTTTTATGTATATAGATCTACTGTGCAAATATCTTATGTGATTATATAAATTCAAATGGGTAATGTATTCAAGACTGGTATCTTTCCTACTACCTGTTTTCTCCAAATTATAACCTTGAAAGACCATGTAATATAGCCATTGAGAGACAGGTAAGAAAATGCTTTAAAAATGTGAACAAATACAAATCAAGTCTGGATAATATGCATCCTAGGGAGTTAAATGAATTAAATACCAACTTTATTGAACCAGTGATTAAGAAATGCGGAGTGTAACTAGGTAAATAATAATCTTTTTTTTTTGAGAATTGTCTGCCAACAAAATCAAGATGTGTTCACAGATAATTTGTGATCAGTATAAGAGGTAAAATTCAAATAATTCAACATAAATCATTCTCCCAGCTCTGTTTCAAAGTGTAATTTCAATCCCTAGTCAGATAATAGAACAAATATGAAGTGAACAAATGGAAAAATTAGCAATAAGCAGCATGGATATAAGCATGTCATATTGTGCCTTAATTGTATTGCAAAAATGATTCACATTCGATTGGCTATGAACACTGTCACATGGATGTAAAGCTGACTGAAGGATAGTAATAAGAAACATTATACTGAGTTGGTGGAAGACGTATCTGATGGGATGCTGAAGTGCTGGGTATGATTTTATTTCAGTTTTTTATTAAAGAGCTGAGAGGAGGAGTAAATTGCACATTAATTAATTCCACAAATACAGCTGAGGAAAAAATATACAAAGGGATCTTAAGGCTACAAATACACAAATATTCTTTAAAAACAAATATTTGACTTTGTAAAATACCAGCAAATCCATCTGCAAGAAAATGAAAAAAATAATCAGTTATTCAATTGGAGGAAAACCATTGTAAAGAAGTAACACTGAAAGGGAGGTCGGAGTGCTAGTGGTCAGCAAGTGAAACAGGAGTGTGTAAGGGATGTGAGAGTGAAAAACAGTCAACAGCATATTGAAAGGCATTGCATCACTGGCAGGATGTAAAATTCCCTGTCTATCTGGTTCTGGGGAGACCACCCCTGGATTACTGCACATCTGGTACCTCATGACTAGAAAGATGTAGCAAAGCTGGAGTTCAGAAAAAAGAAAAATATGAAGGTGGAAAGACTGATCTATGAAGAAAGATTAAAAGAGAAAATAGCCACATTATCCCTTGTACTCAATGTGAATACGCCAGTGAGTGCAAGTAGTCTTCTGCATCTCCACACATGGGTCCCTAGCTCAAGGGAGCACAATACTGCTTACTCTTTTACACCTCTGGGGGAATGCCCATCCCTCCAAAGGAGTGAGGGTGGGGGAGGAATGAAGCAAGGCCATGACCTGACTCTACAGATAGATTGGTGAAGATGGCTGAAGCTATAGGATAGTAGATCTTGCACAGTTCCCATGGGCACCAAGTACCCAACAAAGCATAATCCTTCCCCCAGCCTTTTTGTGATGTCACAATCTTCCTCCTGCCTATCCCAGACTACTGAACCTGTTCCCCAACCCAGAAACTCTTTCCTGCCATCCCACACACAACAACGCCCCCCCCATATATATTCTCCAAAGCCCTGGATTCTGCACAGAATTGTTCTAGGAAAATGTATTGAAGTGTTGGTATATATGGGCAGGATAATTGCAACAGGTAAATATTCTGCATCTGCAAGTGTGTGTTTTGCAATACATCATTTTCTTAAAGCACAATGTGTCAGAATGTGACTATTGCACTGATCATTATTAGACCTATAAAACTTGGTGTTGTGTGTGAACTGCAGCTGCAATATCTTCAGTATTCTGTGACTGGATAGGAATTTATTTTCTTTCATTTTAGCTTAATGATAAAGCCGGAATGAGAGTATTATCAATCCTTTTGGAATTATGACTCTTGAAACACAGCGAGGGAATTTAAAGGATCTAAGGAAACTAAAATGAAATTTATTATCTCCAGCACTGGGTTTATTGCTATTGTTCTAAAATAATACTCCTGACATTTATATGGATTATAAATAATTGTCAGCAATTTTTAGTGATATTCTGACTGCTACAATAATTAAAAATCTATGCAGCAAATATCTTAATACAGCATTATATTTGAGGATTTAAACATACAGAAGTCAAGGGGGATTGATTCTGTACCCTTATGCTAGTTTTATGCTGGTGTAACTCAGTTGAGGTAAGCAGTGACATGAGCATAAAATTGCTTTAAGAGTAGAAAAGTCAGGAATTGTCACTGTCATTCCCAATTCCCATGGTAACTGTACCTTGATTCTCTTTTATGAAGCAGAATTTTTTTTTACCGCATCAGATATTAAATTTGAAACTATCTTCGGTTATCCAGAGCATAGAACTGCCAAAATTTGATCCTTTCCTATCACAAAAGACATTTTAGTGCACATGCCTTTTGCAAGCCTTCTTCACTGGGATGAATTTCACCCAACAAAAGTCTTCCTCACCTTGTTCTGGCCACTTCTGTATTTACTTTACACTATCTTAGAGCTTGTCTGTACAAATACTTAGTTCACAGCAAGTTTGTAAATGAATCTTAAACTAACCTGCTGCACACTAAGTCTGTGCAGACCCTGCCCAAGTGCACTTGAATCTACTCCTGTTTCAAAGCACTCTACAGAAGTTTTAGTATGCAGCAGCAGGGTCCATATGGACACTTAGTCCTCAGCAGGCTACTGCAAGGTAGATTTGCATCCTTGCTTGTGGCAAACTAAAGTCTTCATTTAGATAAGCCCTTAGACTCACTTACACTTAGTCTCCCTTAGCCTTACATCCACTTAGTGACATCACTTTAAGGAAGCTTAGCTGGTGTAACTGACATACTAAAGAGAAGATGTAGCAAGAAATGCAACAAGAGGATATAAAATATTTAAATTAAAATAGAGATACTGTGTGAGCGAGAAAACATTTTATTGTACTAACTTTTGTTGTGCTTACACAGAGCTCTTCTTCACATCTCATGAAAGCAGGTGTTCATTATCTTAGACTTCCTTAGATTTGTTCCAGATGCGAATGACAGATGATCAAAGAGATGGAATGCAAGCCAATATGAGCAAATGCTGAAGAACTGGGTATGTTTATTTTGGAGAAGGGGAGATTAAGGGAGGGTGGTGGGGAGGAAATGACAGCAGTCTTCAAATACTGCCATTAAAAAGATGGAGAAAAATTTCTCTCTTGTCAGAGGGCAGGACAAGAAGCAGTGGATTCAAACTACAGCATATCAGATTTAGATTAAATTTTAGCAAAAACTTTCTAACTGTAAAAACAGTAGGACAATGGAAGAAACTGCCTAGGGAATTTGTGGAAGCTCCTTCCCTGAGGTTTTCAAAAAGGCTGAATCGCCATCTGTCTTGGATGGTTTAGCCACAATACATCCTCTATCTCAGCAGGGGGCTAGATTAGATGACCCTTGCAGTTCCTTCTAACCCTATGGTTCTATGAGTATTTACCTTGAATGGCTATATATTTTTTGCTGCAACAGTGAGAATTTGAAATCAAGTACTACTGCTGCTGTGTGAGAAAAATAGAGAAATACTGCTCTTCAGTGATAGAGAGGCAAATTGTGTTGGCATATAAATTCTATGCTCGGCTCTCTCCTCATGCTCCGAGTTTGGAAAGAAGTGATCATTCCTGCTAATAGCAACCAAGCTGCTATGGATACAATCTCATGAGACACATGAGAGTTACACACAGTTTCAAGGGAAGATGGGTGTGTACAACTGAAGGCAGAATTTGCTGTCTTAAAGGAAATGCATTGCAAACTTTATTTCAATTCCTAATGGGGCAATTTCCATCTCTAGGTCAGCAACTATCATTTTTTGATGAGACTTCCGAGATGAGGACTAATTCTATGCCAAGATGAAGATGATATTTTCTCATGTAGGAATTGCATTCTCTCAGAACATATGAGTAAGCTTTTTCAATGCTTGTACATTCCTCTCTAAGAAAGATTTTAGACAAGGTTTGTTAGTCAAGGTTTCATGCTTGAGCTTTGTTCATAAAATGGTGAAAACAAATATAAATATCTATACAAAGATATTTCATGCCTTAAGTCTAAATGATGAATGCTAATAATGCTGTTGGTGGCAGAAGCTTCCTTCCAACTGAAGAGTGAAAAAATTGCTAAGATGCTAAACATAAGTGTGCTGTCAGCTATCTAGACTTGGAATAAGAGGATTCCAGTTTTCTGTTTTATTGTGCTGATTATCTTAACAAAACACAGCAAATAATGTACGTCTCGTGATTCAAAATAACCCTTTTCCAAAATGGCCATTATGTCAATACCAATGCAACATGAAGATATTGTACATTTTATATGCATGCAGATTCAGCTGAAGCTATACACAGTGCACCACTCTTGAGTGCTACACAAATTGGCAGCCAATTTCAATCAACTATTCAAGCTGTGAGCTCCAGCAAAATATACTGGGTAATGCAATAAAGTGACTGATCAAATGGTCAGACAGCACTATTGATCTCAACCTGTAGAATCCTCACCAATAAAAAGAAGGGGTGGGGGAGGAGCTTCCAGAACACAAAAAACATGATGCACAATTCTACCAATAGTGCAACACCTGCACCAATCACATTCTACCATATATTTTCCTCCAACAAAAAATGCACTACATTTATAGTTCAACTGTTGTACCATAAGGAGTGTCACGTGTGGCTATAAAACCCCAGTAATGATATTGGAGAGAAACAAAGGTAGTTTATTTCTGGGGAGAGGGAATCTGTTCTGGCTACAAACAAAAGAAAAAGCTATTCCTGTTACAAAAGACACAAAACCATGCCTTCAGAATCTTTCCACTGGCTGATGGAAAGGTGTTGTGAACTTAATAAGGACAGTGCTGCTGCCTTTGCTTACAGACAGTAAAAATGGTGCAGACATTTATGCTGCTCTAGAATTTGCTTTTGGAGCACTGCATTGTTGGAGATTATTACAGTGTACAAGATTCAAGAAATATTTCTGAAATCTTCTCAATCCCAGGTTACAGTGCAACAAGAACTGACAAATAAATATTGGTTCTATATTCTCATCTGAAGCACCGCAGTGGGAGGAAACAGTTTCTAAGGACATTCAAATCTGGTCTATGCTGCAAATGTTTCTGTTTCACAGTATTAGTTAGTGAAACCACAGCAGTTTTTAAATCAGTGTTAAAGTTATGTTTTCTGAAAAGGCATATCCAACATGAAAGTTTCCAAAGCGGGACAGTCTGTCACCTGTGGCCCACTACATCCTCAGTACGTTTCCAATTCATAGTAGAATCTCCCAACACAATGATTGTACAAATAATATCACAATCTTAGCCGCCTGCATTTGTTTGTTAGCCTAGATATTTATTCAGTGCTCATGTCCAATGGCTTGCTGCTAGGGTTGCCAGTTTTGGTTGGATGTATTCTGGAGATTTAATCACATGACAATCTAATTAAAAATTAATCTTTAATTCCTGGAGAGTCCAGGTCAATCCTGGAGGGTTGGCAACCCTTCTTGCTGCTGATCTCAAATGCTGAAGTACATGTACAGTAACCACATCCTTGTTGAATTATTATAATTATTACATAAGTTCCGTAGCTAATTTTATTCAAAATAATTATCAGTGTCAAACACTCACATTTTGCACAAAATTGATCAGAAAATAAAAGCTACTTGTATTTACTATAGGACTGTCTCTCCATAAGGTCCCCAAAGCAATTCCTAAACTATTTAGAAGATTCTCTCAGACACCCTTGTAGTAATAGCTAGATTCTCAGAAGTGCCCTCTTATTCTGGGTGCCAAATTTTTGATGTCTTTAGCCCAATATTCAGGAGCTACTGGACACCCACAGGTGCCAGAGACTCCAATTAGAATTTTAGGTGCCCAGCACTGAAGAAAACCAGGTCCAAGGCTCTGTCTGAACTGGGATGGAGAGGAGAGGAGGTCTACATGTAGCAGTTGCAGCTCCCTGATGCAGAGCGACCTGGAACCAGTGGAAGTTAGGGCTGCACTAGCCCTAATACACACCAAGTCTGCCCTCCATCCCTCACCTTCCTTTGGTTTACAATTGGTGGCTGTTGTGGGAGTCCCCAGGGAGCACTGCAGAAGTGGGTTGCCTGTTCATTTTCAGGAGCAGTTTTAGGAATTACAGCTGAGGAGCTAAGGGAAAGAAGGGGCAGAATTTACTGATTGGAGGAGGGGGAAGAGCCCCAAATTAATTAGCTGGCTGACTGATCTTATTTGGTACAAATATTTTTTTAGAAACAGTCTGGGAGGATTTAACTATGTATTCAGCTTTAAGATCTATGGGTATTAAGCATTTAAAATCATCTGGACTAAAGAGCCCTCCTGAATCAGGTCCTACACTATAACAAGTCCATAACATATAAATAATTCTTCAAGTAATTACATTCCATAATACTTGGAAGAATATAAATAGGCTATTGTAGGAACATTTAGCAAATATAAATAAAAAGAAACTTTTTAAAAAAATCAGATGATGATTAATTATAGGAGTGGGGTGAGTTTTAGAAGCAATCTTTAATTTCATAAGAAGGCTATTTGTCCTAAGATAGGGGGACATATCAGGATTTAAAGGCAAAAATCAGCAGTCATAAATGAGCAACAAAAGAAACATAAGGAAGACTAACACCTGGCAAGAAATGGTATAATCACACTGACTATACAGAGAACTAAGATAAGCTATAGATGACTAATCAGAATCCTACAACTCATTCAGGATGACACTGAAAATCAGCTTTTGGGGTATCTTTAGGACTTGAGATGTAGGTGTATAAACTCATTAATGCTAATAGGTATTTCCCAAAATCCCTATGTCAATACAAATATTTACCTCTTTGAGGGATAAAATGAAAAGTTCAGTCTAACCACAGGATATAGGAAAATCTCTTCACTAGGTTTTCACACAAGTTACAGGTCACTAAGGCTTAGATATTTAATTATAAAAACATAGCATTGTCAAGTGAAAGATGAGATTATTCCAGATTAGATTCCTCATATCTTTGACTTTATAGATGCAACATTTAAAAAACCGGAAGATTTTCAATAAAATGAACATGATCACCACATCCATACTCAGCAATGAAAAAAATCCACCAAGTTTCTTAATCATGTATAAACTGAAAAATACTATTTGCTAAAGCCTAAAGTAATTGTAATCTCTTTGCTAGCAATGTTATCCAGTTCCCCTTCCTTAAATATAACTGTAAACTATCCAGTACTTGGTAGTGGATAATTTAACTAAATATAAAAATCGCCAATATTTCAGTGTCAGTTGTCTCCAAAAACAGAAAAATAAATGACATGACTTAACATGCCCAATGAAATTATTTCTATTAGTAAGCGGATGATTTCAAGTATCAACTCCTATCCAATTTCTTAAAAACTACAAATCCATTTAAGGAAACAGAATAATCATGATCAGCTAGACAGACAAAAATATTATTAGTGCAATAGCTGACACCCAGATGCAAGCCAACTGTTCTCATTATAAAAGCACTCAAAATATAAGTACCCCAAATAGTGAAGAGACAATAAAAGTTTAAACAAGTGACTCAATGTAACAATCAATAATAAAATCATCTATGTCAATTATTTTTTTCTAAGAGCAGTCTTGCATAGATGACTAGATGAAAAATGAGTGTTTACACATTCTAGGACAGAAGAGAGAAATTTGAAAGGGACAAAAATAATAAAGTATGAGAAAAAATCTGAATGTTTTGTTCCCAAAGGGAAAAATCATACGTTGGCGTGCAGACCTGGAACACCCCTTCCATAAAACAAAAAGAATCTCACAAAAATAAAATCCCTCTGCCCCCCGAAAACGTGCAGTATAACCTCCTCAACAATTTGATGTAAACCTACATTAAATAAAGTTAAGACAAGTAGCCCCTTATTGCATAGCCTTTATACTCTAGATTAAGGTCCTGCACTATTTAGAGATCCCTATAATATCTAGGACAAGAAAAAAAAACTCAGGCCCTGATCCTGTAAATATATACAGATAAACTGAACTTTACTCACTGAAAATAGTGTATGGACCTCACTGAAACATGTGCGTAAAGTAAAGCATATGTAAATCTTAGAAGAATCAGGGCCCAATTGGCACTGTTAGTTTTTAATATATTTCCTTTCCTTGTTTAAATTATGTTTAAAATACTTTCCAAAAAATTAGTTTTGGGAGGAGATTTTCAAAGGCCAAGAGGAGTGTTAGAGGCCCAACTCCCATTCTGCCTTTGCAAAATCTCCAATATCGCTATGGAAAATAAAAGAGCAAAACATTTTCATTGTCATTACATTGTGTTGGACAACAGAGAAAGAGTCCATCTGCAACATTTCATTTCTCATAGTTCAGTCATTTTTGACTCTGCGGGACAAAAAAAGGCTTAAATACGATGAGATTTAAAAAAAAAAAATCAAACTAGCCAAACTCATTCAAATCGAGTTTCAGAGGGGTAGCCATGTTAGTCTGTGTCCACAAAAGCAACAAGGAGTTCAGTGGCACCTTAAAGACTAACAGATATATTTGGGCATAATCTTTCATGGGTAAAAAACCCACTTCTTCAGATGCAATGAGTGAAAATTACAGATGCAGGCATAAATATACTGATGCATGAAGAGAAGGAGTTACCTTACAAGTGGAGAACCAGTGTTGAAGGGCCAACTCAGTCAGGATGGATGTGGTCCACTCCTAATTGATGAGGAGGTCAATACCAAGAGAGGGAAAATTGCTTTTGTAGTGAGCCAGACAGTCTCAGTCCCTATTCAAGCCCAAATTAATGGTGTTACCTTTGTAAGTGAATTGTAGCTCTGCAGTTGCCCTTTGAAATCTGTTTTTGAAGTTTTTTTTTGTTGAAGGATGGCTACTTTTAAATCGGTTATAGAATGTCCAGGGAGAGTGAATGTCCACTACTGACTTTTGTATGTTACCATTCCTGATGTATGATTTGTGTCCATTTATTCTTTAACTTAGAGACTGTCCAGTTTGGCCAATGTACACGGCAGAGGGGCATTGCTGGCACATGATGGCATATATCACATTAGTAGATGTGCAAGTGAATGAGCCCCTGATTGTGTGACTCATGTGGTTGGGTCCTATGATAGTGTCGCTAGAGTAGACATGGGCACAGAGTAGGCAACAGGGTTTGTTACAGGGATTGGTTCCTGGGTTAGTGTTTCTGTGGTGTGGTGTGTACTTGCTGGTGAGTATTTCCTTCAGGTTGGGGGGGCTGTCTGTAAGCGAGGATTGGCCTGCTTCCAAGGTCTGAGAGTGAGGGATTGTTTTCCAGGATACAGAGTAGCAGCCGTGTTAGTCTGTATTCGCAAAAAGAAAAGGAGTACTTGTGGCACCTTAGAGACTAACAAATTTATTAGAGCATAAGCTTTCGTGTGAGCTGTAGCTCACGAAAGCTTATGCTCTAATAAATTTGTTAGTCTCTAAGGTGCCACAAGTACTCCTTTTCTTTTTCCAGGATAGGTTGTAGATCACTGAATAAAGTGTAGTTTTAAAGTGTAGGTATGTATAAATGTAGGTATGTAGGCAAAGAGTTCTTCAACACAGCCTAATGTGAATTAGAACAGCAGAGTCATTAAACCCTCAAAAACTAACTGCGGAATGGAAAATCTGACAGGATCTTTCATTATGAAAGTGCTACTGCAATTATAGAAATAATAAAAAAGGACAAAGAATACCAGTTCAAGAAACCAGCAATTTACTAGGGAAATGGTCAAAGGAGCCTCTTATGTGTCTTGTAGAAGCTGTGAGTTAAAATGTCATCTTTAACATTGCCTATCATCTAATGGACTATGAAAGATAAGGAAGGTAAACTCAAGCTTAAAGAGCTCTTTGAACTACTGATTTGAGCAGAATTGGAAGAGTCTGATCATAGCATAGCAAGGAATTGTGAATCCCCTGGTTTAAAGCCAACCAACCAAGGCCCTCTTGACAATTTTAAAGGGGGGGGGAAAATCCTGTCCTTTGGAATAACACATCTCTGAATGTTTTATAGGAAGACAGTGTCCATGTTCATTCATAAACAAACTGATAACAGACAGTCCACAAGGGGGCAAATTTGTTCAGATTTAAAAAAAATATATTCTTCCTCTCCCTATTTTTAGAACCATTCTGAAGTGTTCAGATAATGTTTTCCTCATTTACAGTTTTGGCTTGCAGCCAATTCCATGGGCACTAAAAAGGCTTTTTAACGGTAATCCAGTTGGGACTAAAAATAATTGTGCTGGCTCAAGAAAAATGAGTAGTTCAGTTACATTTTGGATAAGAATTCAGCTTGAACCACAATTCCTTCTTTTGATCATTGAAAGAAGCCATTGGAACTTTAGTCTGTTCCACAAAGTGAGAGAATGATTGTCAGGAGAATAACGGGAATATGGGTGTGGGGAGGGCGGGGGGGGAGCCAGGGGTTGGAGTGGGTTGGGGGGCTTTGCAAATTTGACTTTTAAATCCCAGAGCCTTAAGATTCGTAGTCCTGCCAGATTCCAAATGGAATCCGCATGTTAGCTAACATGACTTGTAGCAGCAACAGCTCGTCCTTTGTATTGTTTAGGTCTTGGACACAGGGGTACTGTGCAGATACAGTGGCAAACATATGGCAACATGTTACTTAAGTTTGCATTCTGCCAAGCATACAGAGCAATATGGCAGACAAGCATATTACATACCATTTGGGGTTGGGACTGACTTTCCCTATGGGAACCTTGAACTTCACTAAAGTTAGTTATAAAGATATATGATGAAATCCCAGCCCCACTGAAGCTAATGCAAATTGTGCCATTGATTTCAATAAGGCCAGTAGAAAAGGAGTACTTGTGGCACCTTAGAGACTAACAAATTTATTAGAGCATATTAGTCTCTAAGGTGCCACAAGTACTCCTTTTCTTTTTGCGAATACAGACTAACACGGCTGCTACTCTGAAATAAGGCCAGTATTTCACCCAGGCCTTCTGTTCTCACTGTGCAACAGCAAACCCCAGCTCTGTCCGATTCCAAGCTGAGTGTTTTCAAACCCCTTTCTCCCTCACATTTTTACAGATTAGTGTCTCGTCACCATGCACTGAAAAGCCAAATCTTACGCTTGCATGCTACACAATATTGTACACTTTATTAGGAGGACTGAAATGTAAAGACACATTGTGCAAAAGGGAAACATGCCCCAGTAGCAGGGTGCTGGTGCAAAAGCACCTAATTAGCCCCTGCCCAATCAGTTCGAATCAGCGGAAACAGATTGGGGCTGATGGAAAAGGCCTGATGCTGGCCTGAGAATTGGCAGCACCTGCTGGCCTGACAAGCCAAGGGCTATAAAGGCTGGGAGGGAGGCAGAAGACGGGCAGAAGGCTAGGAGGCCTCCAATTCCCTCCCTGACTGCCTGACTTCTCCTAGCTGAAGGCTGATTCTGCCTGTAAAAGAGGTTGAATAATTCTGTAAAGCTTGTAAATAGATGGAACTGGTGGTGGGATAACTAAGTAAATAAAGACACAGGTGTTGCACAACCCTGAGCCTTACTGGGGCAGCAAGTGGGCCCCAGGAAGAGAGGCGAGAGTGGTTACAACCCCACAATCCACTCCCCACAATCTCTTCTTTCCTCACCCCACTCTAAATTAATCTTTCACATGGCCTATATCTCCAAATGTCTACGTCTCTGCTGAGTTTTCAGCAAATGTTATTGTTAGTCCTATTTACAATTTTTTTTTAAAGTTGTTAACACATTTAGATTTAAGGCTTTTGAACATGTCTGTTCTGAATATGATGGGAGTACTGTAAACAAAGGTCTTATGTAATTGTCTCAAACAAACTCTTCAGTGTCAAAATGCACATAATGAAACACATACAGTACAATATGCCAATCATTAAGGGTGAGCTCAAGATGTTATATAGCTAACTGCTACGCAGTTTGGGCTGCAACAATTACATATATGTTGAAACTTGCCTTCTTTCTACAACTTTCTTATTTGTCTGAGAATACTGAATTTCAACAATAATTTTCGAACGTTTTGCTGAGCATTCTAAAAATTCATGTCATGACAATAAATTTCAAGTTTAAATGGTTTAAATCTAGCATGGTAGCATGTTTATGAAGAGACTACTATTATTTCTAATAACATTAATTTAAGGTATGTTTCTTACCCTTTGTGAGACTATGAAGGAAAGATTACAGAAAACAAATGACTGTTCTGATTGAATGTTATCCTGAAAGTTGTTTGCTGTGTTTTATAGTCTTCAAGTTTCAATCGGCTTGTAAAAGAGTATGTCAAGGTTCCTTCCCCGCTCTGAATTCTAGGGTACAGATATGGGGACCTGCATGAAAAAACCCCCTTAGCTTATTTTAGCAGCTTAGATTAAAACTTCCCCAAGGTACAAAATATTTTACCTTTTGTCCCTGGACTTTATTGCTGCCACCTCGAAGCGTCTAACAAATATAACAGGGAAAGAGCCCACTTGGAAACGTCTTTCCCCCCAAAATCCCCCCAAACCCTACACCCCCTTTCCTGGGGAAGGCTTGATAAAAATCCTCACCAATTTGCATAGGTGAACACAGACCCAAACCCTTGGATCTTAAGAACAATGAAAAAGCAATCAGGTTCTTAAAAGAAAAATTTTAATTAAAGAAAAAGTAAAAGAATCACCTCTGTAAAATCAGGATGGTAAATACCTTACAGGGTAATCAGATTCTAAACATAAAGAATCCCTCTAGGCTAAACCTGAAGTTACAAAAAGACACAAAAACAGGAATATGCATTCCATTCAGCACAACTTATTTTATCAGCCATTTAAACACAACAGAATCTAACGCATATCTAACTAGATTGCTTACTGACTTTTTACAGGAGTTCTGACCTGCATTCCTGCTCTGGTCCCCACAAAAGCAACACACAGACAGAGAGAACCCTTTGTTTCCCCCGCCCCCCCATTCTCCTCATTGGTCATTTTGGTCAGGTGCCAGCAAGGTTGTCTTAGCTTCTTAACCCTTTACAGGTGAAATGGTTTTTCCTCTGGCCAGGAGGGATTTAAAGGTGTTTAGCCTTCCCTTTATATTTATGACAGAGTATATGTCACAGTAACAATGAAAATGTTCTCAGAGTCACAGATGCTATAAATGAGTATTTGGGGATTCATTTGCAAATCCCTGATAAGAGTCAGTTAAGAAGAGTTAGACCCTACAGTGCTTCTCAGTTAAAAGTGCCTAACTTTTAATGGAGAGACTTTCACGACAAACCAATTGTTCTACTGAAAAGGCTAGATGCTGTTGTGTTTTCAGTTATGCAACATAGACTGTGAAACACTGTTACCTGAAAAGTATGGCCGATGTATGGTTTCACACTGCAGGAAATTCTAGAACACCATGCGCCTCCTCTTCTCCCCACAATTTATATTTCCATAGTAACCAGGGATTTGCCACTATTTAAGTCTGAGATAAGTTTAAGTATCACAGTTTGTTCTGAAAACGTATAGCAAAATGTCTGTCACTCCCATTCTGGGATAGTGAATGAAATAAGAAGAGGACCAGAGAGAAGTGCGAAAGAAAAATAGATCTAGGGTTTTAGTAAAACATCTAATTTTTTTTAAACAGGACTTTGAGTTGCATGGTAATGAGTGAAGAATCCAGTAATACATCGCTAACTCCCACTGCAGAGGTTGTTGGTATACTTGAACTATCTGAAGAATTAATCTGAGAAAATAATGCACACGGATCCTGTATCCCCATCATCCTATGAAATATGTGTACTTTGAAGAGAAACTTAAGTACTATGATGCCAATATTTCTGCTTTTTAGTTCTTTATATTTCAGTCATCTGGATACAGAACAAGGATGTATGTGTGATGGATCCATTTAATTTTGGTGCAAACTGTTCTGATGATACAATAGACTTCTAAGCATTTGTTGAACAGATCATGCTGAAAGCCAACAGACAACAATAATGATGAATTCACACTAGTAATCACATCATATGTGAGAGAAACTGCACATCAAAAATCAGGTATACATTATTAAAAACTGTATGTTTGGGGACAGCATTTGTATCTCAGGCTCTGGTATCTGCTTTGGAAACATCTCCATAAACCATGCATTCCATGATCGAGTGATCTCTCAGAATGGCAAAAGAAGAACTCTGTCCATCTTCCATATTTCACTGTTTTTTAAGGTAATTCCTGGTAGCTCTGCCAAGCAGTTTGCCATTTGAGAGTGTTCAGTGATGTGAAGAACATAGATGCAGATCACAGGCACAGTCTACTATGAAGATTTTGAATTTGAAGAATTTGCAGTCTACATAAGCATTTAGTTATATGCAATTTATTACTGCTCCTTTCTCTTACATGGTGATTATGTATCAAATATGAATGTATCAGAAGATAATAATTGAGCAGCATTAGTTTGTATTTTTCCAAGGACAAGTAATATATTTCAAATACATCAGTTAATACCTTTAATTTTTGCTATTTGTAGTTAGTAGTAACTATATATTGAGAACTATGAAATTGTTAGAAAAAATGAAATTGCAAATGAGCATCACTTCAATTCTAAAGAATAGCTAAAATAAAAATACTTTCAAGTTGCCTGTCATTTTTATTCATATGTGTATGTTATTCCAAGAATGTCAGAAATTGCATTTGATTGTCAGATGTATGTTCAAAAAAGTATTAGTCCTACTTGAAATCTCCAGTAACTGGGGCATCCAGCAGTCACTAAAACAAAGACCTTAAAAAAAAAAGATCTATTCATATGTACTTCCACATCAATGAGACTCTACTGGAGGCTTGGATAACTGACACCTAGTTCTTATTAGAATTGTCTCAACTGTGAGAGCTTTCTCTCTCTCTCTCTCTCACAAGTCAAAACCTCAAATGAATGACAGTATTCAATGATATTTTGGTAACAGTTCCCACCTGGGAGAAATGCACTGACTGTTAGGTTTCACTGTCAACATGAAACTTCAGCTAGGTTCCACAAAACAATTGCAAACTTGGCCCCACCTTATGGCTTTGCATCATTGAAAAAATCTCCTTCCTTCCATCTTCTGACTGCTGCTCTCTACTACCCAACAAATCCCATTACTTTTAAAATTCTCCTGTAAGAAGCCTGGTGACCTGTATCTTTTCCCTCTTTTGCCATGTATTCAGGAGGAGGAATGATTAGTTCCCTTTCATTTCATATGGAGCCATGGTGGTCACTCTGCCTCTATCCCAAAGAGAGACACCTAGTATGGGTTGTTCAACCCCAACTGTCAACAAAGTCTGCCAAGATCCTGTTCTGAATGAAAGAAGGAATTGCTATGATGAAGATTCTATTCTTCATTGAACTATGCAGCTTGTTCAAGAGCTCAGCTCTACCATTCAGCTGATTCAGGAACAGGTTGACATTTTTCAAAAAAGAAAGTAACTTTTCATAAATGGCCTTTATGCTAAAAAACACTTTTTTTTCAAAAATATCTTTAAAATCATTTTTTGAAATAAAAAGCCATTATTTGATGAAAATATTTCATATTTCAAAATTTCTACTGTCCCAGAGGAGAGGATGCAGTTCTTGAGCCAGCTGAACAATTATCAGACTATTCAACAAAAGCAAAGGAGTCCTTTGTTGAACATTCTGTTCATGAAACTCTAACCAGTAACAAGTCTTAGTCTTCAACAAAAGCAACATCTACAATGACTGGGATCTTTGCCACAATAGAATTGCTCAGCAAAGTACAGGAGTGGCTAAATGGCCAAGGCCTGAGGGTTCTGGTCCTTGACAAACCAGCAGCTATTACTTCAGAGAGAATCCTGATAGTTATAAATCTTATACTCTGTAGAATAACTGGAACACATTAGGATTCAGTTGTATCAAAGAATGTTTGTTTGATTTTTGTTTTGCTAATTAATCAAATAGTCACACAATCCTAGCAAGCCAACTAATATATAAACATTTTTTTTAATTTCTACATCTGTTGCCTTAGTATCAGCTGGACATGGAAAGTCATCAGATTCCATATATAAACTTTTTTAGTGGGCCAATTTTTGAGTAGGATTTGGAAAGTAACTAAACCATTTTCTAGAAACTTCTCAAAATTCAAACTTTACTCAAATTGTTGAAAATTTGGGGCAGATGCACTTTATTTTTCATACAAAATAAAAAGGTTAAACTCCTGCTTTACATGTAAACAGAACTCAACCTTAAGCATTGAAATAGCTCCACTACAATATTGAGAGAGTTACCAATGAACAGCTAGTGCCCTCCCACCCCCCATAGACAGATACTAGGGAAAGGGGTTAAACACCTAATCCCCAAGTTATGAAACAGAAATTGAGGAGAATATAGCCGCAAGCCCTCCACAGAAGAATTCAAATACATAGGGTGTCTCCCAATATACGAGCATAAGAATGCCCATACTGGGTCAGACCAAAGTTCCACCTAGCCCAGTATCCTGTCTTCCAACAGTAGCCAATGCCACGTGCCCCAGAGGGAATGAACAGAACAGGTAATCAAGTGATCCATTCCATTGCCTGTTCCCAGCTTCTGGCAAACATAGGCTCAGGAAACCATGTCTGCCCATCCTGGCTAATGTAATGAATGTAGGTTTCAGAGTAGCAGCTGTGCTAGTCTGTATCCGCAAAAAGGAAAGGAGTACTTGTGGCACCTTAGAGGCTAACAAATTTATTTGAGCATAAGCTTTCGTGAGCTACAGCTCACTGCATCCGATGAAGTGAGCTGTAGCTCACGAAAGCTTACGCTCAAATAAATTTGTTAGTCTCTAAGGTGCCACAAGTACTCCTTTCCTTTTTGTATTGAATGTAATGAATGTGTGTCCCGATATCTAATGAGTCTTGCCCCTCACCTCATGTTGAGGGAGATTTTTACAGCTTTTCTCAGAGAATCAGCAGCTTGAGATGAAATTCTTGAGCTTTATTGCCAATGCCTTATGTGTGCTCTTTAGCACTAGAAAGATTCCCACTATTGTGGCCTTGGATTATACCAGGACTACTACCAATAGGGAAAAACATAGAGGAGGAGTTTTTGTCATTTTGAAACATCATAGAATATCAGGGCTGGAAGGGACCTCAGGAAGTCATCTATTCCAACCCCCTGCTCAAAGCAGGACCAATCCCCAGTTTTTGCTGCAGATCCCTAAGTGGCCCTCTCAAGGATTGAGCTCACAACCCTCGGTTTAGCAGGTCAATGCTCAAACCACTGAGCTATCCCTCCCCCTCACCAAGCAAGCCTGATGAGAATCAGTAGCTGAAAAGAAAAGTCAACAGTTTAGGTTTACAAAACACAAACCCATTGTTTGCAGATCTCTACAGCTCTCCTTTCAGTAGTTATTCTCATTCAGAAGATCTCACTTTAGAAAATATACAGTTGCCTCTGTGGTGATTCCCGATTTCAATTCTGCAACATTATGGCTATGTCTACATTGCAATTAGACATCTGTGGATGGCCCATGTCAGCTGATTCGGGCTTGCAGGGCTCAGGGGCTGTTTAATCGTGGTGTAGACATTTGGGTTTGGGCTGCAGACTGAGCTCTGGGACCCTCCCATAGGTTCCTAGAGCCCGGTTTGCAGACATCTGCACTGCAATTAAAAAGGCCCTTAGCCTGAGACAGCTGGCATGGGCCACCCACGGATATCTAATTGCAGTATGGACATACTGTAAGGTACTTGAGAGTATGATCTTTCACATATCCCTTGCTTAATTTACTTACTTGTAATAAGAAATGCTACCAGCCATTTATGTTTTGTTTATAGGATTAATTCTTTGACAGTATGCTGACTACAGATTCCCTAAAATCCTGCCCCCGCCCTTTTAAAAAAAAAAGTTAGCTACTTAAATTTGGCTTAATAGAAGACAGTTACTGTCATTCTACCTGATGAGGTAATATTTTAGGGGATATTTGTGAGAGAGAGAGAGACAGACAGACAGACAAACAGACCTAAATTTTGAAAGATTAATATTAATAGAAAATCCTGCATGGAGTGTGTCTTTCAATAATTTCCCGAGGTAAAAGTAGTTTTTAGGAATGTCAAGAGATTAAAAAAATTAATCACACAGTTAAACAATAGAATACCATTTACTTAAATATTTTTGGATGTTTCCTACATTTTCAAATATATTTATTTCATTTACAACACAGAATACAAAGTGCACAGTGCTCATTTTATATTTATTACAAATAGTTGCACTGTAAAAAACAAAAGAAATTTTTCAATTCACCTAATACAATTTTTTCAATTCACTTAAGTGCAATGTCTTTATAATGAAAGTTGAACTTACAAATGTAGAATTATGTACAAAAAATAACTGCATTCAAAAATAAAACAATGTAAAACTTTAGAACCTACAAGTCCACTCAGTTCTACTTCAGCCAATCACTCAGATAAATAAGTTTGGTTACAATTTGCAGGAGATAACGCTGCCCATGTCTTGTTTACAATGTAACCTGAAAGTGAGAACAGGTGTTCACATGGCACTGTTGTAGCCAGCATTGCAAGATATTTACATGCCCGATGCGCTAAAGATTCATATGTCCCTTCATGTTTCAACCACCATTCCAGAAGACATGCATCCAGGCTCATGACGGGTTCTGCTCGATAACTATCCAAAACAGACGGGACCAACGCATGTTTATTTTCATCATCATGAGTCAGATGCCACCAGCAGAAGGTTGATTTTCTTTTTTGGTGGTTTGGGTTCTGTAGTTTCTGCATTGGAGTGTTATTCTTTTAAGAAATCTGAAAACATGCTCCACACCTCATTCTTCTTAGATTTTAGAAGGCACTTCAGATTCTTAAACCTTGGGTCAAGTGCTTAGAAATCTCACATTGGTACCTTCTTTGCACTTTGTCAAATCTGCTGTGTAAGTGTTCTTAAAACGAACATGTTCTGGGTCATCATCCGAGACTGCTATAACACAATATATGTGGCAGAATCTGAGTAAAACAGAACAGGAGACATACAATTCTCCCCCAAGGAGTTCAGTCAAAAATATAATTATTTTTTAATGAGCATTATCAGCATGGAAGCATGTCCTCTGGAAATGGTGGCTAAAGCATGAAGAGGCATATTATGCATGTTTGATAGCCGGTGTTGCAAGGTATTTAAGTGCCAGATAAGCTAAAATGCCACGCGAATGCCTGTTCTCACTTTCAGGTGACATTGTAAATAAGAAGCAGTCAGCAGTATCTCCCATAAATGTAAACAAATGTATTTGCCTTAGCAGTTGGCTGAACAAGAAGGAGGACTGCGTGGATTTGTAGGCTCTAAAGTTTGACATTGTTACATAACTGCACTCAAAGCAAAACAAGCTACATTTGTAAGTTACACTTTCATGATAAAGAGATTGCACTACAGTACTTCTATGAGGTAAATTGAAAAATATTAAATTTTTATGTTTTACAGTGTAAATATTTGTCATAAAAATAATATAAACTGAGCACTGTATACTTTTCAGAGTAGCAGCCGTGTTAGTCTGTATTCGCAAAAAGAAAAGGAGGACTTGTTGCACCTTAGAGACTAAAATTTATTTGAACATAAGCTTTCGTGAGCTATATGTCACTTCATCGGATGCATTCAGTGGAAAATACAGTGGGGAGATTTATATACACAGAGAATATGAAACAATGGGAATTACCATACACATACATAGATATTACCATACTCCTTAAGTGATCACTCTGGTTACAGTGTGTATGGTAATACCCATTCTTTCATGTTCTCTGTGTATATAAATCTTCCCACTGTATTTTCCACTGAATGCATCCAATGAAGTGAGCTATAGCTCACGAAAGCTTATCCTCAAATAAATGTGTTAGTCTTTAAGGTGCCACAAGTCCTCCTTTTCTTTTTACTGTACATTTTGTATTCTGTGTTGTAATAGAAAACAATATATTTGAAAGTGTAGAAAAACATCCACAAATAGTTAATACATTTCAATTGGTATTCTATTGTTTAAATCACGATTAATTTTTTTAAATCACAGTTAATTTTTTTGAGTTAATCACATGAGTTAACTGTGATTAAATCAACAGACCTATAGTTTTATATCTTTAATAGTCTTACTGTTTTGGGTCTTGGAACTAATGAGCTTTAAAAAATAAAACTGTGCTGTACTTTTTCCTAAAAAAAGCTTACACTCCTGCTTAGTTTCAAACAGATGAGAAATTCAAGAATGCAAATTGGAGAGGCAGGCAAAAAACTGTTCAAATTATTTACAAGCGTCCACCGCCTTTATTGGCAGCACATTGAACATCCCAATAACGACACTAACAATTTGGGAATAGTTCCACATTATGTTTCTAATACTTGGTATCTGTCTGCATATTTAAAACATTAGAGAAGGACTAAAAGATCCTTTAAATCCAAAACCACAAGTTGTCCTCTGCTTATATAAAGGGCTAGTAGTCTCTCCAGTACTGGATGATTCTTTTTTTCCACTTGCTGCTTCAACTGTTTCCTCCCCTCACCCAAAGCCTTCCTAAATGATGTCAAAGAATCTTGTTTGAAGGACTTCTTTGACCATTGCTCCTGGTCAGCACACCTAAGTACAACTTGACCATTGAGGAACTCAAGTCTCCACTAGAGGGAGACGTAACTTCACTTCTTAACCTCTGCTCCTAGTTATGATCTACTGTTGCTATACTCAGAAAGAAAAGGAGTACTTATGGCACCTTAGAGTCTAACAATTTTAGTCTCTAAGGTGCCACAAGTACTCCTTTTCTTTTTGCGTATACAGACTAACATGGCTGCTACTGAAACCTGTCACTATACTGGAGCAGAAGGTGAACACAAGGTACAGTGCATGGTCTAGGACAGGAAGTCTTCTCCCCCAGAGAGCTCTGACCTAAGTAGTGCTCTACTCTACTCAAGAAACCAAAGAAGAGCTAATTATTCACCCATTATATCACTTTTTATTTTCACAGCTGCTGCCCAGCCACAGTAACAGGCAATGACAGCACAATCACCAATGCTGCACCAGAAGTGCCAGTGCCTTGGCAGCGTCAGCTCAAGAACAAGCCTACTGCTCCTAACCAGCCTCACAGAAGGAGCAGAGAGGTAGAATGTGTAATATTCACTGTAAATATATTTCATGTTTCAGAGTAGCAGCCGTGTTAGTCAGTATTCGCAAAAAGAAAAGGAGGACTTGTGGCACCTTAGAGACTAACAAATTTATTTGAGCATAAGCTTTCATGAGCTACAGCTCACTTCATCAGATGCATGTGGTGGAAAATACAGTGGGGAGATTTATATACACACACAAAGAACATGAAACAATGGCTTTTATCATACACACTGTAAGGAGAGTGATCACTTAAGATGAACCATCACCAGCAGCGGGGGGGGGGGGGGGGAGGAAGGAAGGAGGAAAACCTTTCATGGTGAGAAGCAAGGTAGGCCATTTCCAGCAGTTAACAAGAACATCTGAGGAACAGTGGGGGGTGGGGGAGAAATAACATGGGAAAATAGTTTTACTTTGTGTAATGACTCATCCATTCCCAGTCTCTATTCAAGCCTAAGTTAATTGTATCCAGTTTGCAAATTAATTCCAATTCAGCAGTCTCTCGTTGGAGTCTGTTTTTGAAGCTTTTTTGTTGAAGGATAGCCACTCTTATGTCTGTAATCGAGTGACCGGAGAGATTGAAGTGTTCTCCGACTGGTTTTTGAATGTTATAATTCTTGACGTCTGATTTGTGTCCATTTATTCTTTTACATAGAGACTGTCCAGTTTGACCAATGTACATGGCAGGAGGGCATTGCTGGCACATGATGACATAGGGGGGGAGGGATAGCTCAGTGGTTTGAGCATTGGCCTGCGAAACCCAGGGTTGTGAGTTCAATCCTTGAGGGGGCCATTTAGGGATCTGGGGCAAAAATTGGGGATTGTGCCTGCTTTGAGCAGGGGGTTGGACTAGATGATCTCCTGAGGTCCCTTCCAACCCTGATATTCTATGATATGATATGATATGATATGATATGATATATCACATTGGTAGATGCGCAGGTGAACGAGCCTCTGATAGTGTGGCTGATGTGATTAGGCCCTATGATGGTGTCCCCTGAATAGATACGTGGACAGAGTTGGCAACAGGCTTTGTTGCAAGGATAGGTTCCTGGGTTAGTGGTTCTGTTGTGTGGTGTGTGGTTGCTGGTGAGTATTTGCTTCAGGTTGGGGGGCTGTCTGTAAGCAAGGACTGGCCTGTCTAACAAGATCTGTGAGAGTGATGGGTCATCCTTCACGATAGGTTGTAGATCCTTGATGATGCGTTCGAGAGGTTTCTCTCTGGTCACTCGATTACAGACCTGAGAGTGGCTATCCTTCAACAAAAAAACTTCAGAAACAGACTCCAACAATAGACTTCTGAATTGGAATTAATTTGCAGACTGGATACAATTAACTTAGGCTTGAATAGAGACTAGGAATGGATGAGTCATTACACAAAGTAAAACTATTTCCACATTTTTTATTATTTTCCCCCCCACTCCACCCCCCACTGTTCCTCAGATGTTCTTGTTAACTCCTGATAGTGTGTATGATAAAACCCATTGTTTCATGTTCTCTGTGTGTGTGTATAAATCTCCACACTGTATTTTCCACCAAATGAATCCGATGAAGTGAGCTGTAGCTCACGAAAGCTTATGCTCAAATAAATTTGTTAGTCTCTAAGGTGCCACAAGTACTCTTTTTCTTTTTGCGAATACATACTAACACGGTTGCTACTCTGAAACCTGTCATTATGCAAGGCACTGAATTTATCCGTATAGAGTGGAAATCTATCAACTTCATGAAAAAACTCATATAGATACAAACAGACATCATCTTCCACTCCAAATGCAAACAGATGGACATCATACCAAAAGGACTGAAGGTATAAAATCCATTACAATCTACATACCACACAGACTATGCTGACAGCTTGTGCCACACACTCTTAAAGAAACTGCAGAACCACCTGATCAACATCCTCTACAGCAAACAGGGAAAGATTAAGAATGAGCTCTCAAAACTGGATACTCTCATAAAGAACCAACCTTCCACACAAACTTCCTCGTGGCTGGACTTTACAAAAACTAGACAAGCCATTTACAACACACACTTTGCTTCTCTACACAAGAAAAAGGACACTAAACTATCTAAACTACTACATGCCACAAGGAGCCACAACAGTGGTTCCCGTAACCCACCGAGCAATATTGTTAATCTAGCCAACTATACTCTTAACCCAGCAGAAGAATTCTTCCTATCTCGGGGCCTCTCCTTTTGCCCCTCCACCCCCATGAACATGATACAGTTCTGTGGTGACCTAGAATCCTATTTTCGACGTCTCCGACTCAAGGAATATTTCCAACACACCTCTGACCAACATATTAACCCACAGAGACCTTCCTATCAACACTACAAAAAGAAAGATTCTGGGTGGACTCCTCCTGAAGGTCGAAACAGCAGACTGGACTTCTACATAGAGTGCTTCCGCCGACGTGCACGGGCTGAAATTGTGGAAAAGCAGCATCACTTGCCCCATAACCTCAGCCGTGCAGAACACAATGCCATCCACAGCCTCAGAAACAACTCTGACATCATAATCAAAAAGTTTGACAAAGGAGGTGCTGTCGTCATCATGAATAGGTCGGAATATGAACAAGAGGCTACTAGGCAGCTCTCCAACACCACTTTCTACAAGCCATTACCCTCTGATCCCACTGAGAGTTACCAAAAGAAACTACAGCATTTGCTCAAGAAACTCCCTGAAAAAGCACAAGACCAAATCCGCACAGACACACCTCTAGAACCCCGACCTGGGGTATTCTATCTGCTACCCAAGATCCATAAACCTGGAAATCCTGGACGCCCCATCATCTCAGGAATTGGCACCCTGACAGCAGGATTGTCTGGCTATGTAGACTCCCTCCTCAGGCCCTACGTTACCAGCACTCCCAGCTATCTTCGAGACACCACTGTCTTCCTGAGGAAACTACAATCCATTGGTGATCTTCCTAAAAACACCATCCTAGCCACTATGGATGTAGAAGCCCTCTACACCAACATTCCACACAAAGATGGACTACAAGCCATCAGGAACAGTATCCCCGATAATGTCACGGCTAACCTGGTGGCTGAACTTTGTGACTCTGTCCTCACCCATAACTATTTCACATTTGGGGACAATGTATACCTTCAAATCAGCGGCACTGCGATGGATACCCGCATGGCCCCACAGTATGCCAACATTTTTATGGCTGACTTAGAATAACGCTTCCTCAGATATCGTCCCCTAATGCCCCTACTCTACTTGCGCTACATTGATGACATCTTCATCATCTGGACCCATGAAAAAGAAGCCCTTGAGGAATTCCACCATGATTTCAACAATTTCCATCTCACCATCAACCTCAGCCTGGACCAGTCCACACAAGAGATCCACTTCCTGGACACTACGGTGCTAATACACAATGGTCACATAAACACCACCCTATATCGGAAACCTACTGACTGCTATTCCTACCTACATGCCTCTAGCTTTCATCCAGATCACACCACATGATCCATTGTCTACAGCCAAGCTCTACGATATAACCGCATTTGCTCCAACCCCTCAGACAGAGACAAACACCTACAAGATCTCTATCATTCATTCTTACAACTACAATACCCACCTGCTGAAGTAAAGAAACAGATTGACAGAGCCAGAAGAGTACTCAGAAGTCACCTACTACAGGACAGGTCCAACAAAGAAAATAACAGAACGCCACTAGCCATCACCTTCAGCCCCCAACTAAAACCTCTCGAACGCATCATCAAGGATCTACAACCTATCCTGAAGGACGACCCATCACTCTCACAGATCATGGGAGACAGGCCAGTCCTTGCTTACAGACAGCCCCCCACCTGAAGCAAAAACTCACCAGCAATCACACACCACACAACAGAACCACTAACCCAGGAACCTATCCTTGCAACAAAGCCCATTGCCAACTCTGTCCACATATCTATTCAGGGGACACCATCATAGGGCCTAATCACATCAGCTACACTATCAGAGGCTTGTTCACCTGTGCATCTACCAATGTGATATATGCCATCATTTGCCAGCAATGCCCCTCTGCCATGTACATTGGTCAAACTGGACAGTCTCTACATAAAAGAATAAATGGACACAAATCAGACGTCAAGAATTATAACATTCAAAAACCAGACAGAGAACACTTCAATCTCTCCGGTCACTCGATTACAGACCTGAGAGTGGCTATCCTTCAACAAAAAAACTTCAAAAACAGACTCCATCGAGAGACTGCTGAATTGGAATTAATTTGCAAACTAGATACAATTAACTTAGGCTTGAATAGAGACTGGGAATGGATGAGTCATTACACAAAGTAAAACTATTTCCCCATTTATTTCTCCCCCTCATCCCATCCCCCACTGTTCCTCAGATGTTCTTGTTAACTGCTGGAAATGGCCTACCTTGCTTGTCACCATGAAAGGTTTTCCTCCTTTCCCCACCCTGCTGCTGGTGATGGCTCATCTTAAGTGATCACTCTCCTTACAGTGTGTATGATAAAACCCATTGTTTCATGTTCTCTGTTTGTTTATATAAATCTCCACACTGTATTTTCCACCAAATGCATCCGATGAAGTGAGCTGTAGCTCACGAAAGCTTATGCTCAAATAAATTTGTTAGTCTCTAAGGTGCCACAAGTACTCCTTTTCTTTTTGCGAATATATTTCATGAAACTTTAAGAATGTGAACAAAAACAAAAACAAATTTACACTTAATCTCTCCCGTCCTATAACATTTCACCCCTGGAATTCTGCTGGCAATCCTAAATGACAAATCAAAGCTGACCTTTTTTTCTTGCAAATGTATCAGTGTTCTGTACAGTGCAGCACGTGTGTTTCTTCATGGCTGTATGAGCTATCAACATTGCAAATTCCTCTTTTCAATTACCAGACTCAACCTGTCTGTCCAGAGCTGAGTATTAGCACAACTGTTTCTATCAGATTGTGTTAATGGCTGCCAGTATAAATAATTCAGGGCTAGCTCTGAGAGCTTGTAGACAACAGCAAAAAAAAAAAATAGCTTGACATGACAAGAGTTGTATGAAAAGTTAAGGAGATATAATATCCTGTAACACTTTCAAATGAACTTGTCCTGCAAAGAAATCCCAAAGAAGAGAGCTTGGAAAGCTGAAATGTCAAGTTCATTTTTGAGGTAATAATATCCTTTGACACAGGCATGTGAATGTGAACACACAGTGCTAAGTACAATAGCCCCCAGGTCAGCCACTTTCATATAAGGGAGGGCTTTAAGAGGCCATAAGTAGGTTCTGCTGACAGAGTAGGCAGTTGATCAGGATTGCAGTATATAATGCATCACTTCAGCAGTTTCTGTACAAGCCCATTTGTAAATGAAAGCTGCTCCTCACAAAGAGCCCAAGAAAGGCTGGTAGAAATAACATATGCTATTTACTTTATTGAAACTTTTGACTATGGAGGGAGTCAGGCCCTGAATGGATTCAAACTGGTTTGATACATGAAATATTTGACTAAGGCGGTCTTAGTAACAGAAGGGCAGTAAATGCAGTTAAATGAAAAAGTAAATACAGCAGATTGAAAGCATGTAGCAATTAGAGGGGAAAAAAGCTCTATAAAGATAAATTATATGTATAGAACAGATGGAGAAAGAAAGAATATGGAAACAGATGCAAACATTATTCTAAAGCATGAAAGATTTATCAAGACAGCAAAGACTGTGCAGAACAGTTTAATGTTGTCCACAGCAAGGAACTTTGGGCTCCAATTCCTATGAAGAATAGGAGCAAATGCTTTTATAGTTTTTAACAAACTTAACAGAATGTTTTGGTGGTGGTGTATTCCACATAGTTCTTATTCATAAACAACTGAAGTGAAAATTAAGACTACATTACGCTATTGTGTTGAATGCACCTTTAAACAAGGCATATTCCCAGTATGCATTAAAGAATCAAATAGTACAAGGCAAAGTGCAGCACATAAACACCATTGATGGGAAATGATATAAGCACTTTGTATAGTATACAAATTAAATTGTACGTACACACACAATGTGCTAATTGTTCTCTTTTTATGGGGATAAATTTTACTCTTTTTATGGGGATTGGGGATAAATTTAAAAACACATTTTCTGTCTTGACTATCATCATTTTATATATAATTACACATTTTACATAATTACTTATCTGTTACTGTCTTGTTTTGAAACCTCAGTATAAAAAGTGATTAATAACCTGCTTCACTATACTACTTTGTGTAATACTGTATATTTTTACAAAGTCCAACACTGGATGAAGAAAAACTAGAAAAAAAAAACTGAAATGTGAACATTTTGACCCTATATTCAGTACTCTTAAGACTTATTCTTTGAACAATATTAAAGACATGAACCATGTCCAAAGTCCTCTGAAATAGTGGGAGTCTTTCAGTTTATTTTTATGGGTTTAGATCAGTTCCTACTAATACAGTAACTATAAAATAATGTTTTTTCCTAGTCTCCACCCTTTAGTAAGTAGGTCTTACTCTTTTTGTCGCTTGCTACTATTGAGGTACAAAATTTTGGAACAGTACATTAAGAATGGCTTTATATTTATGGCACTAAGGTTATAGGGTCTGTTGTGGCCAAAGTGGTAAAGAAATTAAACTAATTATTTTATTAAAATAAACCATGTAATTTAGGATGTGAAGGGAGAAAGAAGGATCTTGTGGCTACTCAGGAAATGCTCATGCATCCCAACTCTGTTACAGAATACCTGTGTGACCTTGCACAAGTCAAAATCTCTCTGGGCGCATTCCTGGACCCACTGATGTCCATGGCAAAACTCCCCTTGGCTTAGGGGGTGAAATCTGAGCCCTTTATGTCTCAATTTCCAAGTGTAAAATGAGAATCTGGCCCAACCCCTTCCCCAGGGTTCAGAAGAGAATACACTACACCAATGGGAGGAGCTCAGATATGACTATGATGTGGGACATAAATGCTTGTGTTCCAGTAATACCAACCCAGGACTTAGGTGGATTACTCATCGACATATACATGGCTACATTGTTATAAAGACCGTCTTTCAGAGGGTGTTTCTTTTCACATACTGTTGGGGTATGTAAGGATTAAGTAAAGACCTGGGTAACCGCTAGCATGGTATTAGGAAGGAAGGCATGGGCAGGCACTGTCTCTTCGCTTGATAAATAAAGTGCTACTCCTCTCCCCTCCTTTCTCCTTGTTAAGGATTGATAAGAATTGCAGCTGCATGAGAAAGGTGGGGATCTAAAGAATACCCTTTTGTGTGAAGCTGTGCTATTTCCCCCTTCCTTCCTTTCCCAGCTTCACAAATGAGCTTGGGGACATAGCCTTTCCTCACTTCCCTGTGAACTGCTGATCAAGGGAATTTGTAGCTGCAATTATAGCAAAAATTGTCTGTAGAATATGCTAATGCTGTAAATAGTAATCAGGGGCAGGAATAATTATATTCAGTATATTTAGTGCTGTTAATATTTATTATATGGGCATTCATATTACTCAATAAGGGTTTTGGGGGTGTTGTAGTAAATATGGGTATTTACATACTAACAAATAAAAAAGTGTAAGGTAATTAACTCAGTGCTTACTCAACCATCTACTCAAATCCGCCTCTGGGTCAGCCTGTTCTCTCCCAACACATACTCTGGTTGTTTCTGATATCACTTTGAATTGTCCACTGTGAACAACTGCAGCTGAATATTGATTTTTACCAGGCACCTAGCCACCTGGATAAATGTGTGTTTTAATGTGAAGAGATTAGTGCACCCTGTGTGGAGTTAAGACACCCATAGTTGTCTAGTGTAACAAGGGAGACAGAGAGTACAACTTTAAGACAGAGAATCAGTTTTTCAGTAAACTTTAAACCCTGAGCTTTATTTGGTAAGAGTTCTGAAAATCAAGTTTCTTGTAATTAAGCAGCACTGCTGCTTTTGCTCTTTAGTCTATCTTTATTCAAGCTCAAAAAGAACTATGTGTGTATGTGGCCAAATTGTCTAGCATCTTGTACCTTGTGTTATCATTTGCACCTGTAGAAAGCCAATGTAACAATATCATCATTCTGATCAGGTAGTGATTTACACCCAGTTTGTACCAGGGTATATAACTAGACAAGGTGCAAGGCAGTAGAGAGACAGAACCATACTAAATTGAGAGATTAGGAAAAAGCATTCTGGAAAGAATGTCGACTCATTTCTATTCCAAAAAGGAATTAAGTCTTTTTGACCACTCAGAGGCCAGGAGAAATCTAATGTGAAACCTTACTGGAATTAAAATGGCAGGGGAGGGGAAGTTACCTTTCCAATCACATACAGTGCCACTTTTTCCTCCTACTAGTTCAGAAAGAATTTATTCTTGTTCATTTATAAGATAATTGAGTGAAAGGAGTTGAATCCTAAATATACACAGATTTGAATAGTGGATTAACAGCTTTTCTGACTAAAAAGAAAACAAAACAATTTAGGAAAGTTTGAAAAGTAAAAGTGCTATATTACTGAAATTACAGATTGTAGCATTTGGAATATTTTCAACCAACACTTTCCTTCTCAAACTACAGAGTGCAAATCATGCATTAGATTATACTTGTTTAAATGCATATAAATCAAGGCTTTATAAATGCACTATGTCAAATTTTTCCATTTGATCCTAAGTCTGTGGTTTCTTTTGCTGCATTTCTTACTGTATACATTGGAAATTTACTTCCACATATTTTTAAAACAAGTTCTCCTTTTCTTTATAGGTTGAATTTGTATTCCTATCATGCCTCATTCATTTTTTAGAGACTAACCTTTTATTTACCATTTTACACTTCTCTTAAATTACATGTCCTCCTGCTAGCCACTGAAACTTGATTAGAGCAATTTATTATTACTGCATCAATTACAAACTAAGGGTAGGAAAACCAGTGTATATAAATTAAGAATTACCCTAAACTTTTGCCCAAAAACTTAAAATGACCCAGAATAACACACATCTTAAAGGCTGAAAAAGATTGGAAAATTTTCCTTTCCTATTTTCATGCATCTGTTACTAGGCAAAACAAGAAGAGTGAAAATATATAATAAAAAGAAAAGGAGTACTTGTGGCACCTTAGAGACTAACAAATTTATTAGAGCATTATTATTAGAGCATGCTCTAATAAATTTGTTAGTCTCTAAGGTGCCACAAGTACTCCTTTTCTTTTTGCGAATACAGACTAACACGGCTGCTACTCTGAAATATATAATAAAGCTTTCATGGTATTTCCAGTCTAGTTGAGTAGGCCAAAGCAGTTCATTTTTTAGATAAGCATCCAGACTTGTGTATTTAATCTAAACTTTTTGGATGTTCATGAAATAAAACAAAACAAAACCATCTTTTTGAGGTTCACCTGTCATTAGCCGTTTTCCGTCACTACCCAAGAAGTGGAATCTCTGGAAATGACATTGCAAATATAAAGGTCATTGAGTTGTTGACATTTTGATGTGTTTGTAAGCACTGCCTGTCAGGAGTAGTATTTCCAAGTTCTCACCCCATCACAGTGCCAAGGGCAGGGCAGGTACATACCATATTAACAAGTCAGTTCCGCTCTACAATTATTAGCATTGACCTTTATTTTCCATATGACATGCTAGAATACGTACTACCATAGTTCCTCCCTAATACCTAAAAATAAACATTTTGCAAAATATCCACTGGAGAAAATTCTGCCCTCTGTGAGTGGTATGGAGGATCCTGAATGTAGCAGAACAAATAAGGTTCCAGGCTAGGGGTAGAATGCTAAATTCTGGGACCCATTTAGAGTGGTTCTGCAGCCCTGTACTGGCTCCATGGAAGGACTCTGCTCCCCAAGGTGCAAGGTTGTGGGGGAGAAGAGTTAGTAGTAGGAAGCATTCATAACTGCACAGATTCTCTGGCTGTCTCCCTACCACCACCACAAACACAGACGTATGTGCATGGGTAGGTATGCTCAGGTGTCACAAAGGCCATTGTAGCTTGTCTGGGGGCATGCAAAGAGGGATATTCCTTCTCTTCCCTAGTGCCTAGAAAAACTCCCCAGAGCACAACTTGGTTTGCTTGGCTTGTGCACTACAGTTAGCATTTGCCTTGATGACAACTCTCTGCTTATTTACTGTACAGTCCCATAAACCATATGCAGCTCATTTACTGTCTAGTTCCATTGTCACCATACTGTTATTCAGTGTTTTACACACATTTTGAAAATTCACTTCTTCTGGCCAGAAGCATAAGACTGGTCATGCTGGCTGAGACCAATGGTCCATCTAGCTCAGTATTTTGTCTTTCAGCAATGACCAATGCCAGGTACTTCAGAGGAAATGAACAGAAGAGGCAATAATCACATAATCCATTCCCTGTCACCCATTCCTAGCTTCCAGCAGTCAGAGGCTAGAGACACCCAACGCAAGGAGTTGCAACCCTGACCAACGGCCAGTGGAGCCACGTAGCAATTTATGTGCTGGCACCATCTTGCCTATCAAAACCTGTTCTGCATCACCCAGGGATCAAAGTCACCTATGCAGGCTACCTAAACATGGCTACACCCTAACTCATGCAAACTGTGTCTGGAGCCTTCTGAAACAGCAGGTGAGGAGATAGGATTTGCCTTTTCATACACATAGTGTACTGTGTTTATTACATCACAGAGTACCCTTTATACCAAAGAAACATATTATGTAGTAGTATACTATAATCACAATGTTTAATCAAGGCATTCTTTTACTTATGTTTTTATTATTTCTGAAAACTTCAACTTTCAAGATTACATGAACTCTGTATAGATAGACAAAAGGACTTGCGACTAGGCAAGAAAATGGATTCACACTATAGCTCATCACTTTCAAGGCCTCATTTCAAATTCCTTTCCAGCCATCACAGAGCAACCTCAATAACTCAACTAAAGAGGGGTGATCAAGACATTCAAGTTTGTATGCTTTTCAGATTCTTTCCCAGACTTATCCAAACCAATTTGTTCATTTGGGCTGGAAATCAATAGGCTCTCCTAAGAAACCCAAACAGTTCATCAACAGGGTGAAACTAGCAGTTTTTGTCAGAACTTTGTCAGCAGTCTCTCCTATTTTGTCTTCTTCTTTCTCTTTTAATTATGCTTGTACTCTAAATGTCTATTCCTGCCTTCGTCTTTGCTCTCATTTCAAAATGCTTTCCCTCTCCTCTCCTTTGCTGCACCCAAGCCTCCTTACTATTAAAACACACACACACACACACACACACACCTTACTTTCCCATTATCACCTTCATTGTTCTACTTTCTTCCCCTATTGGAACTCACTTGCTTTCTTGCTGTGGCTCTGTCAAATCCTTCCTTAAAACTTACCACCACTGCATAGCCTATCTTCCAATGAAATGAGTATTGGTAGAAAAAGTGGTTTAGTTAAAATTATGATGATACAGTGCAGAAATACATCTGCTGATTACTTAGTACTTATGGGCCAAATTCTACTGCCTTCTATGGAGAGGCAAGTTATACCAGTGCAGCTGCACCCCACAAATAAACATGATTTGAGGTGCCTGTTAAGAGGGGCTTCCTGTGCAACTCGGTTTGGTAGCAGACAAGGGCAGGGTGAGGAAAACAGGGGAGATCAGTGGATCCGTTGGCCAATACTGCATTACTGAGCAGGAATACAAGAGCACTGGGGACTTTCAGAGCTGGAATAGCACATGCAGAGCAGTTGTGTTGCTGCTGCACCCAGCAGGATGGAAGGGGGAGGAGTGTGTGTATGTATATACACAAAGGGGAATGGTATAGGTTGTGGAATGTGGCCCTATAGGTCTATACTAAAATTTTAGAATGTAAACTTCTAGCCTTTTTCTGTACAGTATAGCAGTGAGTGCACTGTGTGTAGTAGAAAAAAAACCAAACAAAAATATTGACTGCCAGTGTTAATTAACTTTACACTAAGAAGTTAGGTAACCCATTCCCTTTCAAGACTATAAGTATAATTTAGTTTAATGCTAGTAAATTTTATAATAGGGTGTATGCCAATTTAAAAAAAAACAGTTTTCATGCAGGTATTTTGGTACAGCAATAAAACTGTTTCCAATCTTGGCTCCTTTGTTCAGTTTGTTAGTGGCACTGATTATGCTTTTAATAGAGCAAAACAATTTTATCAGGCCTAGCTTTTGTCCTTTTAAACTGAAGAAATCTGGAAAATAATCTTAAAAAGACCTTGTTTAAGAAATAATGGGGGGAAAAATATGAAAAAAAGCCAAGAAAGTACTGCATATACTAAATAAGATTATTTCCTGGCCAACAGAATTACTTATCAGTGGTAATTATATTAAGTAAGTGTTTACTGGAATAGTAATGGAGCATGGTGCCTTTTGCCTATAAATCACAGTTTGGATTGAATGTGGTCTCGTTCCTAATGCAGTTTTAATGGGAAAGATTCCACATAGTAATAATAAAAAGAAATCACTATTCTATTGGGTCTTTCAGCAAAGAAGCCCAGAATTCAGCTATATGGGCTGAACTTATTTCCGCAAGTGGTTCTTCCAGGCTATTATAAGTTATCTGTATTTGGTAATTGTAATAGTGGCTGTACAACCTGTATTTTAGTATAACCCTTCTGTGCGTCGGAGTTGGCAGCAACAAGGGTTCAGTATCTAGGGGTTCCATTCCAACAACACAATGCAAAACCGGCTCGAGCCCCCACCCAGTGACAGGGGACAAATATATACCACCCCCGCTGGGCGCCTCCAAGAGGCAATACTTCCCCTCTCGCAATAACAGAGTCTGAGTGTAGCAAAAAAGCCTTTTAATAACAGAGAGAAACAATGTGGCATTATGTTGGGGAAACACCACCAACAGGATTCATAACACAATCCATGAGCAAAAACCCACCCCAAGCAAATTGGGGTGTGTCCTTTCCCTTTGGTTCTTGAGTCCAGCAACCCAAAATCACCCAGAGTCCCAAAAGTCCAACAACCGAAAAGTCTCTTTCCCTGGTCAGGGCAGCCCCAGAGTTCAAAAGTTTATCTGCAGAGTTTTACCTCCCAACCTGGGTGGAGATGGGGGGAGGGGTTTACGGGGCACCTTACATGGTCCAAAGCTGATTGCCCCATCTCTCCATGGGGCTCCGCTCTGCCAGCCACCCCCCATGAGTTGCTCAAGGCATCCAACAAGCTGCTCTGCTCTGCCAGCTGTCCCACAAACTGCTCTGCAATATATCTTCAGGCTCCCCCACTACTTAACACAACACTCAGTGTTTTCAGCTCTTAATACGTTTAGCTCTTTTGTGATTTCAGCTTGTAGTAGGGGAGCCTCAGTGCTGGTGCACCATTAACCCAAAGTGAATTCAGCTCAGCAGCCTGTAAAATTAGCTCTGATATTCCACAGTGGAGAGAGGAGGAAGTGCAATTAGCATGTAAGGCCCTCACCAGGGGGCCAATACCACCAAATATTAATACCTGTCCCCAGCCTCTCTCTATCACTGAGTTTTGGAACCCATGACCCTTGCCTAGCGAGTGCTGCTTAGTTGATGGTGAGTCCCTCCATCATAACAAAGGGCCAAGTACAATTCCACTGATTCACATAATCAGGATAATAACAGTTTATTCCTGCCCCAATAACAGAGAAACTGGGGCTCCTACAGCAGCCAAAGTGACCATTTAGGCAGGGTGGGTGTGCCTATGCAAATGAGATCAGCCCCTGAAGTTCTTTTCCACAACCCATCATGACTTGCCACCAGATGTCAGGGTAGAACTTATCCTGACTCTGCTTATATTAGTAATGATAATAGATGTACAATCATAGAAGATGACAAAGTAGTTACTTCAAAGAACATACAATCTAATTTAAACCAAGAACACAATAAGTGGATATAACAGACAATAGAAGAAAAGGGGACAGGGATGAAGAGAATAGGAATACATGCTTACATAGCTAACCTAAATTAATAGCTTAAAGCTGATGACAGAAGTACATTAGCATGATTATTTGGGAAGCTTGAATGACCATTCCCCTTGATAGACCTGTTCTTCAGACAAAAAGAAAAATTACTAGCATTCAGAACTACGAAACCAGCATCATTTTCATTCCAAAAATTGCAAAAATATATTTTAAATTGGAGTGTTCACAGCTACCAAAGCTTTTTGTTTCCAAATTACCAAAACACAGAAGTACTTATATTGTACCCGAAACTGATTAGATATACAAATGAGTCAGGATAAAAAAAAACATAAGCCATTAATACACTGTAGGGGTTCTTCATCATTCTTGTCACTTCCTTATTTGGGGGTGGAGACTTCTATAGCCTTCTTCCAAAACTAAGTCAAACACTGGGCTTTCCTGCAGATTGTCCTGAGGTCTGCTGATATTCGGACCAATGTACTGAGGGCTTCATCTCTCCCTTTGTAGTCTTCCATCCACAGTAATTACAAGAGCCATCCTCCCAATATAGCTCCCATGTCTCCACTGGATGTGCTCATTCCAATGTAGCCTCCCTCAACTGGTCTTCAGTCGGAACCATCTATATTAGTCCCTTTACTGCCTCATTTTGTTTTCCCTCAGAGAGGGTCCAACCATTCGATCATCTCAACATCTTTCTTCCTTGGTGGAGAGCATACTGATTTCTTTTCTAGTGACTAGCCAAGACTCTGTTCTGTATGTTTGGATGGGTCAACCTGCAATTTTATACACACTTAAAAAAAAAGAAAAAAAAGGCAAGCCATTATTGGCATCTTTTGTCACAAACAACTGGGGTCACCTCCCACGATATGCACCAAACAGTTTTAGTGTGATACTGGGCATCACTCAGAAGGGCACCATTGTCAACAACCTAGATATTTCTTTCACTCTTCCAATATCTCAGCCTGTGATATCCTTTATTATAGGGCCTCTTCCCTATTATCATAGCCGAGGTCTTACCAACGTTCATTAATTCCAGCTTTGTCAAAACTAGGTTACCACTGTTCAAAGTTGGTTTGTAGGGTGCCCTAGTCTTCCACATATATTACTAAGTCGTCAGAGAACAGCATGTTCCAAGGCTTTGTATATCATCACTTATCACATCCATGATAACCACAAACATAAAAGGAGTTAAGGCTGACCCCAGTGCAGGCCAACATTTACTGGAAATTCTCTACTGTAGCCCCATTTATTTTTGGCTAAACTATCAGTGGATCAGAAGGACATCTTGCACACCTCTGTCACATATGCCACCAAACTAGTTCTGTTGGTATGCCTTCTCCAGGTCCACATAGGACATGCACAGTTGTTGTCTCTTTACTCTGAACTTCTCCATGAAGATTCATAGTGCAAATATAGTATCAGTTGTGCTCATATCCGGCGTTATTCCATACCGACCCTTCCAAATTTCAACTATTCCATAGAGAAGCTTTTCAATAATCTTCTCTCATACTTTCACAGAATGGAATGTCAGCTTAATTGGGCAACAATTAGCATAGTGTAACATTCATTTATGTTTAAACACAGGCACCACAAAGTCACGGGTTGGGATGAGAATATAATTTTCAGTGAGGTCAATGTGAGGCTGTCTGGTTTACACAGCTTCAGCCAACATAAACTAGTACAAAGGGACCAATGTATGCATGCCAAGGGAAGTGGTTAATGTTGTGAGAGATGTCTGCAACTTCCCTTATACTAAGGAACTTGTATCATATTCTAAAGCTGATCTTCTCCCAACCTATTGGCCATTTCAAAAATAATGTGAATATAGAAACAAACAAACAATCTCAAGATGAAAATGGTATTATAAAAAATGGATCTTAAAACACACAAGGAACTAGATGAGCTTCCTGAAAGGCACTTCAGACCACAACGATATTGTAGAACTCCAAAAAACTAAGGGAGAAAATCTTGACCCCACTAAAGTAAATGGTAAAACTCTCATTAACAACAGTGGGACTAGCATTTCATCCTAAATTTATAACTTCACAATGAAGAGGAGAAATGTGGTTGTGTAGAACGTTAAACTGTGGGTACTGTCTGTTGACTGTACCTTTAAAGTCTGGATGGTCTGGACTGGCAAAGTTCAAACGTCTTGCCAATTACAAGCACATCAGCTAAGGTTGTTTGGAGATGCAAAGTAAGAATTTGGTGGAGCTGGTTGTAGTTTATGAACAGATCCATTAACTGTGCTAATTTGATTAATTTTTTGCTATTACTTTATTTTTCTTGTTATTCTCATCCAATTAAAGTCACTGCAATTAAGTAAAAAGGCAAATTTGGCTTACTGGATTTCAAATGAGAGAACATTTTTCAAATGATATTCGATGGGTCACTGTAACAGATTTAAAATGTGGATGGTGCTGGCTGGAGGTGATGGTCTATGTTAGAATAGCCAGGGTGGCTGGGGCATGTCCTGATTCAGCATTTCCACTCAGCAGCTTCTATCTGCAGGGTTCCAATCTAGTGTCTGCATCAAACTAAAAGATGTCCTTCCCAATATAACAGGTTTCAGAGTAGCAGCCGTGTTAGTCTGTATTCGCAAAAAAGAAAAGGAGCACTTGTGGCACCTTAGAGACTAACAAATTTATTTGAGCATAAGCTTTCGTGAGCTACAGCTCACTTCATCGGATGCATGTGGTGGAAAATACAGTGGAGAGATTTATATACACACACAGAGAACATGAAACAATGGGTTTTATCATACACACTGTAAGGAGAGTGATCACTTAAGATGAGCTATTACCAGCAGGAAGGAGGGGGGAAAAGGAGGAAAACCTTTTGTGGTGATAATCAAGGTGGGCCATTTCCAGCAGTTAACAAGAAAGTCTGAGGAACAGTGGGGGGTGGTGTGGGGGGAGAAATAACATGGGGAAATAGCTTTACTTTATGTAATGACCCATCCACTCCCAGTCTCTACTCAAGCCTAAGTTAATTGTATCCTGTTTGCGAATTAATTCCAATTCAGCAGTCTCTCGATGGAGTCTGTTTTTGAAGTTTTTTTCTTGAAGGATAGCCACTCTCAGGTCTGTAATCGTGTCACCGGAGAGATTGAAGTGTTTTCTGACTGGTTTTTGAATGTTATAATTCTTGACGTCTGATTTGTGTCCATTTATTCTTTTACGTAGAGACTATCCAGTTGAAGTGAGCTGTAGCTCACGAAAGCTTATGCTCAAATAAATTTGTTAGTCTCTAAGGTGCCACAAGTAATCCTTTTCTTTTTTCCCAATATAATTCCAAAAGGTAGGTAGAGGTTGAAATAGAACCTGCCCTCACCATAAAGGGGAATCCCCTGGAGTGCAGTGGGTCTCTCTGGTGCAACCTACTCGGTATCTAGAAGTGCAAAGTTAATTCAGAACGTCTTCTTAGCCAAGTGCGGCTACACATTTATTATCAATCCCCACCTTATTCTTTTCAAGAGGAAGAAGGGTTTGCAGAGGTGGCCAGAAGGAAGCTACCTGTACATTTAACTCGCATAACTACTGCTGATCTAAAAACATTTTCCAGCTTCTATTTCTACATATAGCAGTTAAGAATTTTTGTCCAACATTTTAAACTTACAGTAGACGGGCTACTACATACTCTAGCTCCTGCTGTCCTGAAAGCATTTTCCACGTGGCACTTTTCTGTACAGTAGGAGGGAATTTAATAGTGGTGAACTTCTTAAATGTAGATAGATTTTAAAGCCATCCACTAAGCTCCTGCTGTCTTGCTAACTTTCTCCAGATAATATTTTTACACAGAGAATGGGATGTGCTTCTTTTAGCAGTTTGTTTCCCGCCTCTTTCCAGTTGAAACTTCAAGAAGTTTCATGTCACAACAGTTGAGAAGTATACTGATCATTTGGCTCTCCCCATTATCGTAGCTTTAAAAATATTACTGATCATATGCTTTTGTCCTCAGTGCCAGGTGCTGTTGAAAAACCCTCTCAAGAAATACAATAGTACCAGGAATCAAAAAAATAAATTAAAAAAAATCCAAAATTTTTCTACTGAACTTCCATAGGATTTTGATTAGATAGTCACAACTAAAAGTTTTCTCCCACTCCTATTGAAATGGTGGCAGTAAGATATTGCTCCTACACTTTCAGTGGTGAGGGCAAAATTATATGACTGCTACTAATGGTTTGTGAGAACCACAAGCAAACCTTCAAATACCTTTGGTCTAAGAATCCTTCGGATGAGGTAGAATTCAGTACCCCATTGTTATGTATCAACCTCAGCACATCTAGCTAGAATGGGAGAAATATGAAGAGAAGAAACAGGAAACAAACTACACACTTTACTGGGAGTTACATGTTTATATTGCAAAGAAGAATGAGAATTAAAAATGAGGATAATCAGGGTCCAATCATTTTAAAATGTTCTAACATCTACTACTTTTCCTATAACACACACTTCAAAGGTTCTGCTCTGAAGTAAAAGATTTCATCATTTGAAACAAACTCCAGGTAATTCTATATTAGACATCTATTCTGTCTGATAAAAGATTACTAGATCATGGAACTAAAAATGATGATTCCCTGGGTGCAAGTGATAATTATCTAACTTCAGTTGCTATGTGCTATCCAGTAATTATTTTAATACACACACACACACACACACACACACACACACACACACACACACACACACACACACACACTTCTTTTAAAAGACCCATTTCCCAAAACTGAAAAACAATCATGAGCAAAATTGAGTGGGAGGAAATATTTAAACAAAATATATGAATAGGGAATTATGAATATTTTATTAGATGAACCTCCCAGATTCTACTCACAAAGTAAAAGAAGAAATATATAATACATGAAAATATGGAGAAACTCATAGCAATGATTGCAAGTCAGCAGTCAGACATTGCAGGCAATTGATAAGGGGAGCTAAAAGTATCAGTAATAAAAAAAACTAACCATTATGTTTATAAAAATATTACATTTAAAGTTATTTAAATATATCAAACAAAATTCTAACAATGGTACAGATCTGACACTTCATAAGGATGGTAGAATTGTCAATCATGATGCAGAAGTATTCACTAAATATTTCTGTTCTCTACTCCATAAGAATCAGGGTGATGTATTTACATTTTACAGTGATAATGAAAATATCCTTTCCAAGAGTGGCTGAGAAGGATTTTTAATTAGTGTTAGTTGAACATGTATTAATATTCTTCCTAACAAATATTTTGGTAAGTTGTTATACTTTTCTGACAATTCTACTCACCCATGTCAAGTATCCCATAACACCCTGCATTAACTGAAGTTAGCTTTGTCTTTAGAAGGTAGGAAAACTGTCAGGATCAGTGTATACAAGAGTTTTACCATAGCAACATGTAGGGAGGGACTCTTGCAGGCTAATGTTGGAATGTTCCAAAGGAACATGACAGGATATATGAATATTCTACCCCTGTACAAACCTAGGAAGTGCCTTCTCACCCTTTGGAACCTGAAATGCATATGTTCAGAACAAAGACTTAAGGCAGTGGTGGGCAACCTGTGGTCCATCAGGGTAATCTGCTGGCGGGCTGCGAGACAGTTTACTTTCATTGATCATAGGCAGGGATGGCCGCCCGCAGCTCCCAGTGGCCACAATTTGCCATTCCTGGCCACTGGGAGTTGCAGGCGGCCATCCCTGCAGATGATCAATGAAAACAAACTGTCTTGCAGCCCGCCAGTGGATTACCCTGATGGGCAGTGTGTGGCTCACGGGTTGCAGGTTGCCCACCACTGCTGTAGAGTATTTGGGGTGTAATGTTGAGGAGTGAATGTTACAATGCTGCACAAGACAGCTTCTCAGAGACTGGTATCATATTGAGCCTTTTTCCAGTACTGTTATTGTTGGCTTAGAGCTGTAAACTTGACTGATAGTAATTATTTGGTCTTGAATATATTTAACAAACTAAAGTCTGATAAAACAATTCACTATATAATTTATCAACAATTGTAATAGTTGCTGCTTAAACATTTTTAAGTCATGTCAAAAAAGGTAATTTGCAACCAAGAACACAAAAAAAACTTGTTGAGAAGCTCTCTGAACCATTAATGTTGATTTTGAACAAATCTCGAAACACTGAGGAAGTTGTGGCGGACTGGGTGGGGGATGGAAACTGATGTTGCACTTGTATTTACAAAAGGATAAATGGGATAATGTAGGAAACTATAGCCAGGTTGGCTAGACAGGAAAATTTGTGAAAAGGCTGATGTAGGATGTGATCAGTAAAGGATGGTAGCCCAACTCAACACCATCATTCTCATGCTTGCTCTCTATGGCCCTACTATTCTTTCATTATTTGTTCACAGTGCAATAAGAGAGAACGAGGGAGCCCTCACATCGAGATATCCCATAGCCCAGTAGCTATAGAACCTACATGAGAGGTAGTGAGGGAACATGAACGGGGGGGGGGAGGCTTAGTGTTTTATGTAGATATAGAGGTGAAATCATGTCACAATTTACAAATTTGCAGCTTCAGACTGGCTTCTTGCCATAAAGACAAAATGAAAAATAACTGTCTACTTGAATAATAGAGGTGTTGATTATAAAATAGGTCTTTTTCAGTAGGCAATGAAATGTTCTCTGATGAAAGCAGCAGATAGTTTTGGACTAGACTCAGAGCATTCAGGTAGCAAGAATTGCTCTAAGTGTTCATCATAAAGCATGTTTCAGTATTTAAAAAAATCATACATAACTGAACAGACAGTGCCTAAGGGCAGACATTATTAGATAAAAGCAACCAGCAGGAGAACCAGCAGATTATTACTTAAAATATAAAAGTATAGTAAATTATTAATTATGGAAGATAGTTAAACTATCTTTGTAGCAGACATTAATGAAGATTAAGAAATATGCAAAAAATAGAGATATTTATGTGCATCAATCATATGGTGTTAAACTTCAGGAAGTATGTTTTCAGTTAGTGGGTATGACAAAATGTTCCCAGGTGTTCACAACTTAAAATATTATAATAATCTTTGTACAAAGTATGTTTTGTGAGGTATCATCTAATTAAATGACCAGCAAATTGAGTTATGTCCTGATAAATGATATGTCGGAACATTGTATGTGAAGTTACAAGATTCCACTGTATGGTGTTAGCACCACATGTTCCAAATTGAGGTTGGCAAATAGGTCCGTCTCAAAGGAATGTGTGCTTTGCTTAATTTGTATTTAAGCAGTAAACAGAGTCATCAAGCAGAAAGGTGAGACAAAGGAAGCCCCACAAGATTAGGAAAAGCAGCAGGAACATCCTTCCATATAAACTTCTTGTCTCCTGGTACCCATCTGGAAATTTTTTTCAAGAGGGAAACGGAAACTATGCAAAGGAAGGACAAACACCCCAAGGCACCACTCTATTTCTTTCCCTGCCCACTGCATTCATGGCTCCTGAAGAACAAAGGAAGGAGTGTGGATGTGGGGAGGGGTCCTCACCTAAGAAGTTTAGTCCATAAGACTGCTGAGAGCATATGGTGAAAAATCTTTGCTTTGAATTTAGCATAGTTTGTTAAACTAGGCACGAGTTGAGTTTTATCTTTATTTTACTTGTAACCATTTCTTTTATGCCTCATTACTTGGACTCACTTAAAATCTCTTTGTAGTTAATAAATTTGTTTTAACATTTTATCTAATCCTGTGTTTCAATTGAAGTGTCTAAAAAACTCCATTTGGGTTGGCAAGTTATGTGCATATTATTTCTATTAAAGCAAAACAGACTTTTTATAAACTGTTATTGTCCAGGTGAGGGGTGGGCAGTACATGATGTACATTTTCATGGAAAAATCTAAGACTGGGAGTGGTTGGAGGTCACGCTGCTATATAACCAAGGCTGGTAAGGGTCTTGGTGTGGCTGGCTGCAGCATACACAAAGACATAGTTGGGAGTGACTTGCATGCTGGAGGCTGTTTCTGAGCAGTCCAGGCTGGAGGCTACAGCAGCAAAGCAGTGTAAAGGGCACTCCAGCTTAGAAGGAAGAGGTGATATTTACTCATTTGTCTGGATTGTACCCTGGTATGTCTCAGCGGTATAACAGCCAGTTTCAAACTAAGGACAAATTCTGGCCCTAGCAGAAGCACTACCAGGCTTTGCTGCCATGGACATCTAAGCAGCTCAAGGGCAGGAGAATGAGAAAGGACCTCATCTGAGGCAGCCACATAGAGTTTTCAACTACTATAAACTTTCCCTCAGGAGCACAGTCACAGATTCCATCCAGTCTGACATTTTATCAATTGGACCCTTGGAGAGGATTTGTGTGAAGGTACTAGGTATGTGCTCTGCTGGTATACAAAAGAAGGTACTGCACATACATCAGACCTGTCCTTCCCTCTCTACACTGGCTTCCTATAGAATAGTAGGTCAAGTTGAAGGTCTGTCCTTACTTTCAAGGCACTCAATGGCCGGGAGCATGGCTACCGAACACATTGCTTAACATTCTGGGATGAGGACCAGGGTTAATGACTCCTCTCCTCAGGCACAATGGAAATTTCTACAATAGGGTAAAGTTAGCATGTGGGAGATAAAGCTTTTCTGGGGACCGGTCAAGACTGGGGAATGTACTCTTACAGGAGCTAAGGACCATCAGAAGTCTCATCACCTTCTATTCCAAGTTAAGCTGCACTTTGACTTTGCCTTCTTTAATGTATCCACAGAGTGCACATTAAAAAAACCCTACCAAAATCCTACACTGCACACACCATTCTCCCCCTGGAAAGAGGTTTAGAAAGAGATAAACCAAATGTGAAAAATATTAGTCATGTTGTATAATAGGCTACAGGAAGGCATTCAGATACTATAGCAATACAAACCTATATAGGACAGAATACAGTATGTTAATCTTTTAATAAGAGCCTTTCAAAATAAAAAGCAGAGACAGATGTAATTTCTGAAGTAAAATGTATCTTCTCACTTTATGTTTCTTAATAAGGGATACACCTTCTACTAGTGGGGGATCTTATCAGCCAAACTACAGGGAAATTAGAAGAGCACTTACTCTAAACATTTATTCTATTCCCTATTGAAATATCCCCCAAAAGAAAATCCATCACATGTTGATAACCATGACTTTGGTATGCAGCCTAGTGCTGCTTTTAAAGGAAGACGCTTCCATGATGCCAACTGTATCTCTGCTTTCTGCATCTGAATAGTAACGGAAGTCTTGTGTTGGCTTCAAACTTCAGTAACTGCCATTTGTACTATCAATACTGGAACAAATAGTCAGTTTGTTACACTGAGCTACTATCAACATCAGCACATATGCAAATGGTCCCAAAGTGATAGCTAGAGAGGAAACCTTAGACTGGCGATACTTTTTTTCTTGGCAGGATCATGCATGCTTGGCTCTGATCTGCTTTGTAGCAGTGGAGTAAAATCAGGACCCTAGCCTGGCTGCACAAAGAACATTTGCATCCCCCAAAGCTTTTATGTATTATCTCTGTGTTGATGCAGCCATCATGTAGGGCCATATGCTCTACTTCATGCCTAAAACAGCATGGGAGGAAAGCAGCAGCCACCTGACAGATCCATCTGCTGTATCATTCTCTCTGCCAGACCAATAGCTGTGCAGAGCCAGATGGGATCATAGCAATGATTGATATATGATTTACAATGCAGCCACATGATCTGTTGGAATACTAAGGGCAGATCCAATTAATCTTAAGTGAAGTCTTTGCCTGTATGCACTTCTGCACCCACACCTGCTGTGGTAGCATTGCTTGTACGAATGCTGACATTAAGTGGCAGCCACCAGCCCCATGATCTGTTAGAACCACAGAGGGGGAATTACTGCTCTTTGGGCTTTTGTAATTTACCATGTTTTGTGCTTACTAAGTTGCACACTGAGTGCCGCTTCCCAAGACTCTGCCCTTTTCCCACATGGCCTTGACCAATATGCATTACAACTCCTGTGACCTGACTATAGAATGGATAGAAGTTCATACTCCTACATTTTTTCCATCTTTTGCTTCCTTTCACACAGTGTGAAGAGAGGTTTATAGGCCTTTATATTCCTATATTCCTATAAATAAGGATTTGATCCTTAACATTGCCTGTGTAGGTAGAAAGAAGAGTTTTGGATGCAAACATATATACCTGGTGGCTTTTCAGTTTAATAATTCTATAACAGCATAGGATTTGAGAATGATCAAGTCAGGCCTTTAATATGTGGCCTTTGCTGTGAACTAATGTGAGGGTTTCTGGCGGGTTTTTTTGTTGTTGTTTTTTGTTTGGGTTTTTTTTGGCACTTTGATAAAAACAATCCTCTACAACCAACCATTTTCACATTCCATACATTCCATCCCACAGAGGTAGAATCAGAAATACATTGTATCAATTACTTTCCAACACTGCAACAGATAACAAAACTGTTGAGTTTACCTGATGAATTTTCCTTTAGATAAACCTAACACAACATGAAATCTACAGAAAACAGAAATACATAAAGCTACACTGCTTGTAGAGGGACAAGGATTATATATTTGTTACTTTCAAAGCCCACTGCAGACAGAGAATTGAATTAGCGGTATCAGTGTCTAGCTTTAAAAACAGCAGAAAAGGGCTGTGTTTAATCACTCTACTATACCACTTGTTACAAATTAAGTCTAGCATCATCTGGTTGGTATTATAAGGATTCCGGTGGTATCAGCTATTGAGTTTGTTCAGATAATAGTAGCTTTGCATGTTCCATGGAAATGTATGCCAAGATTATTAATAATAAATCCAATGTGGGAGTGCTGCAGAATATACTAGAGACACTGTTTGCTTAGTATTGCAGAATCTTAGTTCTAATGTAAAAATAATTAAATGCCCTCTATTTAAGCTTAGAAAAGGATGACCTCTTTCAACAACTATACTGTTTTGAAAATCAATTTACCAGGCCAAAGCTACAGCATAGTTTACCAAATGCGTAGAAAACAGCTACCTATAGAAATAAATCTAAAGTAACATACCAAATATAACCTTTCATTTAACTAATTTTAAACCATCAATACATATTTCTCTAACAAATTCGATTAGCCCTTCTGTGTTATGGCTGACCTAATTAAAAAGGAAGGAATGCTTGCCTTCATCATATCCTAGTAATTTAAAGATTCTTAACACAGTGTTGCCAACGCCAACCTTTTTTTTTTTTAGTCACTCAAGCCACACACACACACACACACAAAAACAAAATCTGTGATTATTACAAAAAATTAAAGTAAGTATTTTATTAGCCTCTTTGAGCCTTTTGTGTAACTCACTTTGCATTTGCAAGCTTTCGTTTGCCAGTTTGATGGCTAGAAATTCACCTCTTTTATAATGAAAAGAGGACATTCTCTCACAATCACATGCTTGTAGGAGCTAGGGCTTTAATAAAATCCATCTAACATCATGATATTTGGCAATTCTAAAGCCCACCCAAATGTGCATTCATGACAGGGTCCTTTCCCTATAATGGAGTGTGACTGTCATTTTCCACTGAAACCTCAAAAATAATGACTATTTACTTTGTTACCTGATCTTTAGAAGCATCTACCATGAGGGACAGTATAAAGATCCACACAAGTAGACAAAGTGATGCTACATAACATGTGTTCTCTTATATATCACATGTATAAAAACCCAAGGCCTAAATTTGAAGGTAAATACCCATACACATTACTGTGATATATTGGAATGTATTGAGCACTGCTGAATCTGTTTAAGAGAATTTGTAGTAATAGTTTAAGAAGTTGCTTATGTTGAATCTGTTATATAGTGCCTACTATATTTTTCTTCTTTCTCTCTGCAATAGACGAGTCAGCCATCATGGTTCCAACCACATGTACAAGTCTGTTTCTAATCAGGGACTTGTGCTGTATCCACCATACACAACAACTGGAGACAAGGATTCCAAGAACCTCCTATGCACCAGAGTAGCAAGACAATCTACAAACATTGATAGATTAGGGGCGAGAGGAGAGATGTCTGCTAAAAATGAGTACTCCAAACTACTAAACTAACAGCAGCAAGGTGAAGTGGCAGTCTATACCGGAACAATGGAGACCTTCAGAAGGCCCACATATATAGAGACAGACTAGAGCAGTATTCTGAAGTGAATGAGATTCCCCCAGAAAAAACACATAACAGCATTACAGAGTGTGATGGGGGAAAGCACACACAGTTTAGTACACAGTGATCACCCCAAAGAAGCCAACAAGTAAAATCTTTAAAGGGATGGTGCAAATTGTTCAAGAGCACTTTGCACCTAGGCCGATTATAGCAGAGAGCTTAAGGTTTCATAAGAGGAATCAACTTGAAGGTGAATCTATTTCCTTCTTTCCAACAGAGTTAAAAAGATTATCAGAATTCAGTGCTTTTAAGGATGAGCTTAGCAAGGCCCTAAGAGACAGACTTGTGTGGGTTGCTTAATAATAGCACATGAAGAGGCTCTTAACTAAAGAACATCTTACTTTTAATCACACAGTAGAGATTAGAGTAGCAATGGATGCTTTATCAAGGGATGCAGCAGAATTGCATACCGGAGTTAAAACAAATGTAGAAATGCATCTGCTATCAGCAAGCCAAGGCAAAAGCTGGTCCACTCAGCAGATGGACATGGTATTGTTGTGCAAAAAGGATTCCATGATCCTTCTTATTGTCAATTTAAAGATGCATATTGCAGAAGCTGTAATAAAAAGGTCATATCCAAGCAGTTTGTCACACTAAGCAAAATCAGGAAGAGGCCAATGAGGGTCTAGAAAAAGAAATTTCAATTTACACTCTATAGACAGAGGCTGTAGTGACACAGAAGCAAGAGTGGAAAAGCCAGCCTGGATATACACAGTGTGAGCAAAAATGTTAAGCCAGCAATTTGGTTGACACCCTAGGTGGTGGGGAAAAAATAATAAAAATAGAATTGGATACATGATCTGCAGCATCTGTCACTTGCTTTTTGGAATATGAGAAAACTTGTAAAAATATCAAATATACATTGTTATGGCTAAATCATGTACAGGAGAAAAGATAGTGCCAATTGTAGTGATGTAAGTGAATTTAACAGTAAGCACTGTTTATTAGACTTGTATGTTGTTCAGAGGGATGAGCCAGTGGGGCCATGAATGGTTACAAAATTTCCTCTGAACTGGAAATCTATCAAGATGCTGCAGTCGCTTTCAGCGGACCTTATTACAACAGTTGAACAACAGCTGGAAGCATACTAAGTGAGGCACTGGCGTATTCAAGGAGGACATAGGAACTCAAACACAGGAAGGCTAAAATAATCCCAGCTGTGGAGGTGCAGTCCAACCTTTGCAAACTTAACAGTATCTACTCAAAGGTAGATGCTGAACTGAAACATTTGGAAGAGAGCATACTTTTGACCGTGGCCTGGAGCAAATGGGGAATGCCTATTATTCCAATTGTTAAAAAAAAAAAGTGATGCAGTAAGGGTGAGATTTTAAGGTTACCGTAAACCCCTTACTGAAAGCTGAATATGCCCCCACCTCGAACTGAAGACGTTTTTGCTAGCAGCAGGGGGTCAACAATTACGCAAAATTGAATTGTCACAGAGCTACCTACAGATGGAAGTTGAAGAAGAATCTAAGTCATACCCCACAATCAAGACACTAATGGGTCTGTACCACTAAAACAAGCTAACATTTGGTATAGCTTCATCTGCTACTATATGGCAATGGGCAATGGCAATGAGAACAAATTGTTGCTTGGAGGACATTTTTGTGACCAATGGAAATGAGGAAGAACATCTGGAAATGCTGTAAAGGGTATTAGAATGTCTAGAAGAATACAGGTTATAGCCAAGCACATAAAATTAGACTTTTTTCCAAGAACTCAATAGCTGGGCACGTTATTAATGCAAAAGGCCTACATAATTCTCAGGAGAAGATTAAAGCAGTCCTGCAAGCTCCACTGCCATAGGATGTATTGCAATTTTAGATTATATCTAGAGTTTATTACTATAGCTAATTTTTACCAAACCTAGCAACTGTACCGCATTCACTGAACTGTTTACTGCAGAATGGTCAAAAGTGGGTATGGCCAGGTGACTGTTAAAATAAAACCTTTACCAAAAGCAGAACAGTTGACCACATCAGACTGTGTGCTTACACATTTTAACCATTCCTTGCTCATCAAGTTATCATGTGATGCTTCCTCACGTGGAATTGGGGGCAGTTCTATCACACAGCATGGCAGATAGCAGTGAGACACCCATAGCATTTGCCTCCTGATCTCTCTCAGTGGCAGAATATAACTGTGCGCAAATAGACAAGAAGACTTTAAGTCTGGTACCGAGTGTGAGGAAATTCACACTTACCACTGACTAGCAACCACTTTACCCGAGAAAGGGAGTTTCTGTGACAACATCAGCATGTATGCAATGCTGGGCTCTCTTCCAAGCTGGTTAGATCTATGGCATCAAATTTAAAAGAACAGGAGCATATGCTCTCCCCTACCTGTGCTAGCTGAAGGGCAACTTGTAGTAGAGACTAAAACTATTGAATGTATCACCTTGTTTCAAATTGAGGGTGCCCCAGTGACTTATAGTTTGCTTAAGCAAGAAACCAAGAGGGATTACACACTAGCTCAGGTTTATGAAGCCATTCTGAAGGGTTGACAGTTCTAATCTGGCATGATTTTATATGTTTACCATATATCAAGGATGTATCATATAGGGAATTCATGTTATTATACCTAGTAAACTGCACACAAGAGTCTTAGAAGAGCTCCACATAAGTCACCTGGGGTAGTAAAAATGAAGACGTTAGCCAGAAGTTTTGTACAGTGGCCTGGCATTGACCAAAGAGAACAGCTTGCAAAGGAATGTTTGGGATGCCAAAAAGATAACAAATGTGCCTAATCCAGTACCATTGTAACTTTCAGAATGGCCATGAACTCCCTAGCAACGTCTGCATATTGATTTTGCAGGACCATTTTGGGGAATGATACATCTAGTAGTGGTAGATACCCATCCCAAATGTCTGGAAGATTTTTGCATAAAAACCACCACAGCTGCACAGGCAATAGAAAAACTTAAGTTTGTTTGCAAGAACTGGACAGCCAGTACAACTCAGTTTAGTGTAGAAATTTGGACGTTCATGAATTAAAATGGTATTAGATATATCACCTTGGTACCATACCACCCGGCCACAAATGGCTTGGCTGAATGGTTGGTACAAACTTTTAAGCAAGCCCTACAATACATGACAGATAAGAAGAGGTCATTCCAGCAGCAGCTAGCATGCTTCTTGCTAGCATACTGCAGTACATGCCACGATCAACCAAACACCTGCAACACTGTTTACTGGCTAAAGTCTCAGATCATGCTTGGACTTAAAGCCAGATCTGTGTCTAGAAGTCAAGAGTCATCAAATAATGCAAGCTATGATGAGAGGGACCAGCTAAAAGTGGGTCAATGATGGCACATGATTATCGGGGACCCAGTAGATTGCTTTTGTTAGTGTGCAGAAAGGTCTCTTGTCCTATACTCTACAAATGGCATGCAATAGGTTTTGGCACCGCCACATTGACCAGTTGTGAGATTCAGGGGTATCTCCATGGCTTACAAAAGAAGTAAAATTCCCCTGCTGCTAGTTGTTCCAACATCAGGGTCCCAGCTTGAAGCAACAAACAATAAAGTAGACTGGAAAGCAAGTGCACTGAACAACCTACATCACCTACGTCAGCCTACGTTTGCTGTCAAACACCCCACTTCTAAAGTAAGTGTTGAAATATTGGCAGACACTATTCAGAAAGAAAATGCAAGCCACCAAAGACTTGGTTTGTGGGGGGGAATAACCCAAGGCCCAGTTACAAGTACATCTAGGTGTTGTGCTCATTTTGGCAAGTCAGAGGATGGGGAGGATATTTGAATATATTGAGCAGAAGATTGAATGTTTATGTGAATTTGCAAGTATAGTTTCGCAAATAGTAGCTTATGTTGAATCTTGTGTTATACAGTGGTTACTATATTTTGGTTCTCTCTTTCTGCAAAACAAGAGTCAGCCATCATGGCTCTAACTGTGTACACATTGTTTCTAATCAGAGATTTATGCTATATCCACCAGATCAAACAATTATTCCTACTATAATCTAATTATGCAGGCTGTTCAAACAGAAGATTTCAGATCCTACTGAATGACAACTCCTTTTCCTGCAATAATATTGCAGTCAAAAGATTATTCTCTTAGCATAAAGTCATTGCTGCAAGTCCTATGTCTGGTGCCCTTTGTACTCCGTGGCATACTGGATATAAAAGCTGAACCATGGCCCCACTAACTTCACCAGTTCTTTAGAGTAGCAGGGCAGAAATTCTGCAGAAAAATAAATAAAGACCAAAAGTGTCATTTTTATACTTAATTCACTAGATTAACAATCAAAACACTCACTTCTGTTACTGTGATATTAAGATGAACTCATTTATGCTGCCCCACACTGCCCATATCCTGAAAAGAAAAAAGGTGTACTGACTAAATATAGCTAGACTGTGCCAGGTAATACAGTTGGAAGTATTGGTAGCAGTGCTGTGGTGCTTTTGGCTCTTCTGAAGATACAAGAGACAATCCAGGTTTTAGGCACAAAAGGAGTCGGTTAAGGTTTTTGCCACTGGGAGAGTATTACACCTTCTCCCCATTGTGGGCAGAAGTGGAGGTTACAGTTTGAGAAGGGGCAGTGCTTTGATATCCTAGTTGCCCCACTCAGCAACTAAGTGCCAACTGCATCCATCCAAGTATCTGGCACTGTATTCCAAAATAAGGGATAAGTACCTTAGCAAAAACATTGTACTGTAGTAAAGTGGTCAGTAATGAAAGAGTGCACAAAAGTTGAGAAGTTATCATTGGATCTTCATGTCAATACCTTATTGAGATGAATAGGGCTGTTATACCATCCTGTGCTATTGTTTCAGGTCAGACAGCACCACTTTAGTTACAGCTGACTCATGTTTGGAAAGTTTTCTTCAAAACTATAAGGACTAAAAAAATGTTTAAATGAGAGCTTAGATCCGGAGTATAGTTCTGTGTCAACGGGTGACTTCTGCAGAAAATTCCATGTTCGAGGATATGTGGGGACTTCTATGGTTATTTGGAAATTCAAAACAAACTAAAAACCATTAATCAAATCCTACATGCTGTTTAGCAATGTGAGATTCTATTTTCTTAATTCATAGTTTTGTTGCCTAATGAACTAAGGTCAGAAACTCCCTTTTCCTACCATTATTTAGGAAATAACTGATGGACTAGGTTATTCTAAGACACATCACTGTCAAAACTACCACCATGAGGAACCTGCTTCTAACAGAATTATATTTGCATTTTAGTGGATTTATAAATGCTAGATATCAGTTAAGACATGCAGCAATATGCAGAGGCATTTGAAATTATGTAAAAGCAAACCCCATGAATTAAGCAGGACTGAGTACATATAGTATAAAAATAACAGAACCTTCAAATTTTAAAATCTTGCTTCATAGTTCAGTTACTGTAGCTAAATGCTTGGATGTATCACTCTGAACGAGTAATTTTAAATGCAGCTAACATTAAATCACAAGGCTTTAGAAATTAAATTATAAATGGCTTTCCAGTGTAATCACTAAACTACTAGATGGAAAAATATAGTTTTAATTAGTAAGTCTTTATAAAAATAAAAAGTAGCAGCAGATAGTAGTTTAATTTGGAGAAAATGGAGATGGACCCAGCTACAGATAACATACACTTAAGTAGGATTTGTATCTGTGCACACTCTTTGGGTTTGGCTTTCCTCAGCTTTTATTAGAGTGACATCTTTCTTAAAGAAGAAGCCATAGTCCTAACCCGTTACTCCTTTCAATAAGTCAAAATGTGGCCTTTGCTGCAGCCAACTGGGCCCTGGCCATAGGGGCCACCCTGCATCAAGTGAGGCTCACCAAGGCATGAGAGTACCCAATACTCCTTTTAGAAGCTCTTTTAACAAGTTCTACTCGTCCTTCCATGACTGACAGTTTTCACATAATTTTGTTACATCCTGAGGGCCCCCCTTTCTAGGACATTGATTAACCTTTTCTACCCCTTGCTGTTCGGAGTAAGGTACAGCATGCCCATCACAGTAGTCTATCCTTTCATGAGGAGATCGCAATTGTTTGCAAGTGAGGGTCCTGTAACTATCATTGATTCATACAACTAAAGAGGACATAGAAAAAAAAAAGCAGATGGTCCCCTGTCATACAATCTTCAGACATCAGAATATCATTTTTCAACCATTTCTAATGTGCCCCATGAACAAAACAGTGAAACTGACAGCCAAATGTGTAATAAAAAAACTTTAGTATTTTTAGTTACACCTATCTTTAGGGTACTTTACATTAAGTACAAACTTTTCAGACAGATGTGATATTCAACTTCATGGAGGCCCTTTAAAGGGTGTCTCTATACATCAACTCCCTTTTATAAAGAAAATAAAAGGGATTCCCAACCTTGGCCAGTTTAGTTGTGTATGGTGCAGAAAATCTCTGACTGGCATGATAAGAACTCCATTCACATTTTTGAGTTTAGAAAAGCTCTTCATTCACCATATAAAAAAACCCCAAAAAACAAAAACAAAAAACCCCACTTCAGTACACCATTGTATTTTGCATTCACTTTGTCTTTTCCTAAAGGTTTTAAAATCATCCTAGGAATAGATGACCTGCTAAAAGAAAGATTTCCTTGCTCTCCTTATGGGAGATCTCTCTAGCTTTAAAAAGAAAAATAGAATCCCTGCAACAAAAATGTTGTCCTAGCTCCTAAAAGTGATTGAATTATTAATTCATAAGTGGTGTAGGTTCTCTTAAGGAAATATAGAATAAACAGACATTCCTCTGTTGCGTCTGCCACAATCATTACAAAATGAAAACTGAAAAAACCAAGCAAACATCAGAAAGATTGTTTAATTGCACTTCACTTCCAGAGAGACCAACAGAATAATCTAACTCACTCCAGAGCTCTATCCATCTGTAGGAAGAGTAGGGTTTTTACACACACACACACACACACACACACACACAGTTTCCCAGAAAGTCTTTCCCCAGCCTAGGAAGAGTACCATGGCTGCCTGCTGGACTACATTTCCCAGCTTGCTTTGTTTTCCTGAGAAAAAGACTGTTTGGAGAAGCAGCCTGATCCTTCCTCAGTCAGGAGGAGGAATTCCAGCACACCTTGCTTATGGTAATCTGGACTCAGGCCCCAAGGTAGGATCAGTAGCAGTGTAGGCTTCTTGGTAAACCATCAACTGCATCATGAGATTACATTTCCTGTCTCATGTATATTTTAGAGGAAGATTTGGAACTGAGTAGTGCTGGTCCAAGAAGGTTCCTCTCTAGCCTTACAGGGTGGTATATCCTTTTACAACAACCCAATTCTAAAAGAATAGCAACATAATAATAATGATATACAAGTAACAAACCAATTCTATTGAAGGGGAAGAAAAAAAAAGATATGATGTAACTCTTCTCTGTTGAGGAACCTTAGAATTCTCCCCCCATCCTTTTTTTTTTAAATGCAAGATAAAATTAGAACTGTAAAATAATGGAAGTTAAAAATTAAATATTAGTTTAGTTTAAGCATTCTAGGAATAACATTTCATTGAATTAAATGAATGCAGGATGGATCCTGAGACTGACATCAATTGTAATAAATGCCGAGACACACAACATTTAAATATTCCTAGGTAAGGAATAAAATATGAAGACCACAGAAAACAGACAATTTTAGCTATATGCAATATGTTACTAAAAAGGTAATACACTGCATGATGTATTACTAAAGAAAAACCAAACAGAGAGACAAGTTTATCCATATAAAAGAAATTGCCAAATGTAAAAGCTAAGGAAAGTTGAGATGCTCTCTGAAAATCGTGGTCCCATGCTAGAAGTCTGACAGAGTGGCACAAATGTAATAGCATTTCTCTCCCAGCTTTAGCATTGAAACCTTAACATAAGACTGCAAGTCAGGTGTCAGTGTGACTCCTTGAGTTTCTTGAACATTGTTTCCTTAGGAATGAAAATGAATCCTTTGAACAGACCTAAAATTAGGCGGTTCATGATTAGTCTTTGTGATTCTTGCTATGGAGACTTGAATTTGACCATCAAAATGGCTTACAGTGACAAACTTATTTTAAACCTGCAAATAGCACTTTCCCCTCAGTCTTGAATGCTTACTTGTTTCTTTTGTTTTCTTAGATTCTGGGTTGTTGTGTGGGTTTTTTGTTGTTGTTTGTTATATTTTATACATTAATAATAAAACCAGCATAATAAATATCATTATTTGTACTGCAATAGTACTTAGAATCCTCGATCAGGGATCAGGACCCCACTGTGCTATGCACTGAAGACACAAAGAAAAGACAAAATTGGCTCTACACTTACACTCTAAGTATATGACTGCAGCTCACCAATTCTGAATAGAAGGCAAAGCAGGCCTGTTGAGGCAGTCTGCCTTTTGAGGGGTTCCTAGTGTAGGCAGGGAACAGTGAAGCCTGGAAATACCCCATTCAGGAGGAAGAAAGGGAGGGAGAGGACAGCTGAGGAGGTACAAGCATAAGAGAATGGGTGCCCTTGCTAGATCATGAGGAGGAAAATACAGGTGCACCTGCCCTGAACTATGACAATTAGTAATGGCAGACAGTGTGAAAGGGGCGAGTTTAAGGAAAGATCTAAATGCAGAGACTGAGGACACTAACACTAGGTGTACGAGCAGATGGGAAATGATGCCACTTGGTGATGTGACGTGTATTATACCGTGTGGTTTTTTTTCGGGGATTCCAATTTTTTAATTCACGTAAGTGGATTACATTACTTGATTTCTGGAAAAAATTAAATTCTGCTTGTATTTTACTCACATCACCCTTTTCTCAGTCTCTGATTTCTCCCAAGATGTAGAATAAATTTAACACACAAATTAAGAAAAATTGTATGTTTATACTCAATCACATGATAAGATACACATTGTAGAATTTATTTTTCAAAGAAAAAACACCACAAAGTTTAGGATCTCTAATCATAACATCTTACTAACAGCGATTTTTATTTGTCATCCACTCATCAGCTGATTTATTCCCTCATATTTGTTTTATGCAGCACCACTTCTGACTTGCTGGACGCTCTTGAGGGCTTTGGGAATGGCACAAACCTTTTGTGGCCAGAACTGGCAGGCCTTTGGGATTCACAAAAAGGAGTCTCGGATGCATTTTTTTTAAGAAAAGCAAGTTCTTCCTTGCAAAGACAGCTTTGAAAATATAAACCACATGAATGGATTGCTCAGATTGGAAGAAAAATTCAGCTAGGCTCCACTTCTGCAGCAGGTAGTTAGAGAAACGAATCAGAAGGTGAAGATTTCTCCCCCCCACGCCAAAAACAAATAAGTTAAGTCATTAAGTCCCCCAAATCCTTATGCCTGCAGCTTTGAGCTCAGTTTAACCTTCCGTTTTACCCTGACTTCCCAGCCAATCAGTAGAAACATTCCTACACCAGAGTCTATTTAGTGGAAGTCCCAATGGTCAAGGGAAGCCTGTCCATCTAAATAACTGTCATGGAGCAGCCACACCTGGAATACCCTCCGGCAGCAGACTGTGGCAAAACAGGCACATCCACCTCAGTTTCCCTCCTTCACTGTCCACAGTGCCTACATGCAAGCTTTCTTGACTCCGTAATAACCTCCTCAGGGTCAGTTTATTACCAGTACAGTGCAGATAATCCACAACAGAAGTCCTAAACAAACAGCCCCATGGATATAGCCCTTAAAATCCCAAGCCTTCTAGTCCTTCCACATCTCACATGCCACACTCCAAAATCTTTCACCCCACCTGAGCTCTTTGTCAGTCCTCTCTGGTCCCTTCACCAAGACAGGCACCTCAGCCCCACCAGCTGGAGTGCAATCCCTCTCATCCCCGTGGGAACCACAACCCCCAGCCTTTCTCCTGGGAGTTCATCCTCACCCAGGGAGCATCCATAACCACCCCTGGTCCATGAACCCCTCATCTCAGTCAGGGAGGCCATTCCCACTGTTTCCTTGGCCTCAGCTCTCTACCATGTAGGATCAATAGGTAAGCCTCTCCACTGCCGTCCATCACCCCTTTCCACCCCTCTGCTGTTCTCCCATCTGCAGCTTTCCCCCATCTGCAAATGCATCCGATGAAGTGAGCTGTAGCTCACGAAAGCTTATGCTCTAATAAATTTGTTAGTCTCTAAGGTGCCACAAGTACTCCTTTTCTTTTTGCGAATACAGACTAACACGGCTGCTACTCTGAAACCCCCATCTACAGTTTCCTTAAGAGACCCCATCTGGGCTCTGGCAACCTAAGTGAGTCACTCCTTAACTATTTCAGTTTCACCCCTTTAGTGCCCTGGTGCCCAAGTGGGTTAGCTAAGCAGTCAGAGGTTCACTGCCCCTTTTCCCTCTTATAGGACCAGTGTTACCATGTGACATTAATCATAAGGGACACAGGACTACAGTCAAAAAAGTTTGTGTGCCTAAGTCTGGGATTTAGGCACTTATGTACCAGGTTTAGGTTCCATTGTGACGCACAAAATTCCCATCAAACTGTGTAGCCACCTGAGCTCAGTGTCTAAATTTTCAGGGGAAAAAAGGTACCTCGGCACCTAAGTTTCTGCTTCTGAGCATATGTACTGCTGCCTCACTCTGTGCTCCTGGATCCTAAATCTCCATGATTCACAAACAGTTCACCTGCCTATCTCATATTTGGAGCCTGATCTAGAAGGTGTACTCACAGGGCACCTATTGGACCAGGTCCCATAAAAAAAAAAAGGTCTGAAAGAAGGTGGTGTTGGTGGTGACCACTTTACAATTTGCAGCCCAATGATTGGAACACTTGGACGGGATGTGGGAGATCCAGCTTCAATTCCCCTTCTGCCCGAGTGGGAGAAAGCATTCAAAGAGATTCTTCCACCTCTCAAATAATATTCTGATTTGGGGTTCCCTCAGTCTCTCTTGTTGAGGCTCTTCCACTGTGGATAACTACGTAAAGAGTATTGGGACAGAGAGTGAGAATGACTCTAATCCAGTGGTTAGGGTACCCAACTAAAAGTGGGAGACCCAGGATCCAGTCCCCCAGCTGTAATGACTAATGATTTATCCAAAGTGGAACAGCTTCAACAGGAAAGACTGAGGGAGCCCCACATCCTGTGCTGGAGTCCTAAGGAGCAGGCAGTAATAGGATATCTGGGAGGAAGTTAGGGGCAGTGGGGAACCTAGAGGAGGCCCAGGTAAGCAATAGTGACTTCCCACAGATCCTGTTCCTGCATCCCCCACCCACCTATGCCCAACTCTTGCTTCCCACCCAGGGCTTCACTATCTGTATGACCCCCTACCCAACCCCCGACATCACCCAACTCCTGCTATAGCTACACCCCAGACTCCTAGTGGCTCTGACCCCCATGTTACCCTGCATGGACCCAGCTACAGCGTCCCCAGGTGACCTGCTCCCAAGCACCCTCTGCTTGGTCCAGCATTACAGCCAGAGAGGGAATGGAACCGCTCTGCCTGGGACTGGCAAAAGTACTGGAATAGTGTTCCTGCTCCTAAAATACATGCCTTAACTGTACTCTGACATGACTTGAGCACTGCCTACATCAGAATGTCTTATGGCTCAGTGGTTAGAGTCATCTCCTCCTGAGTGATGGGAAACCCCTGCTCAAATCCTGTCTCCCAGATCCCAGCTGAGTGTTCTAACCACTGAGCTACAAGTTGCAAGATGGGCACTGCCTCCTCCTCCAGACCTTTTGCATGAAGTTAGGTGCCTGCTAAGTCACTCACAAGACAAAACCTTTGCCTGACTCTTGGGGGGGGGTCCCAGTTGTGGATTGCTAGCAGAAACAGGTACCCAGACCCCGCTCATTGGTCTCTCCCATTGACTACTGTAGGTGGCTCCCTGCCCAGCACACTGGCTTTTTGTGACTCATCTGAGGTTCCTGTCTCTGAGGTTCATTGTATAGGGCGCCTAGGCATCAAACTCAGTCTTTGTGAATTGCAGTGTTATTCCTGTGATTTTCTTGGCACAGAGAAGTTTGGCACTGTGATGCTCAGCATCTCAATGCCTAAATTGCTTTGTGAATCTAGTCCCCCAATTCCCAGCTACCAACCCCTTCACAACCCAAGGCCACAGAATAGCAGCAATGGTGGCTAGCAGGTCAATAGAGGGCCATGACATCCATCTGCCACCACTGTTGCTGTGAAGAATAGCTGCCAGATAAGGGAACTAACTAACAGGAACCTCCAAGAGGTACCAGGGAAAGTGAGTCATGGTGAGCTGAGAGGAATAGAATGTAGAAGGATTGATGAATTGTAGAAGAGTACAGACTGAAAAAGTAAAAATTGCAATCCAGAAAGAATTTATCAATGGAACATCATATATATCAAAACAGTTGGGGCGGAACATTTTTGGAGAAGCCCATTGTTACAATTTTTACAGTGCCTGGTATATTTTAAACATCTAATCCTGAAACCTGGGGGGAGTTGTGTGTGTTCAAGGACTGTTTGACCAGAACTTTAATTAAACTTTTCAGATGATGCAGCAGTTTTGCAAGTTTCTTTAAAAAAAAAAAGTGACAGGTACATATAAAGATGTTTATAACTGCATGTACACTGGGTATGTCACATCCTATAAACAACTACATGCATAAACGTGAGTGTGCCAATACCTGAGTGGGCCTGTTCTCATTGTCATGTATTTAAGTGTACAGCGGCATCGTCAACATAATTAAACATCTAATTGCACATCCAAATTTAATCAACGCATTGGCATGTGTAATTAATTATGATTTACAATAGATAAAATAATTTGATATTATTATATTGTTTACTAAGGAGTGATCTGAATTTGAAATCATTTTGGAAACAAATTCTTCTATGAAAAACAAAATATCTTTATCCTTTATTAAGGCATAAGAAACAGGCAGGTTTTTTTCCAGTCACTCAGAAGAAAAAAAAGCTGTTTCAGAGATCTATGGCTGAAAAAGCTATACTAACCAAAGAGTTTAAACTTTAGTTATTCTTTATGTAATTAACATTTTAAATTTCGCTTTAGTAAAATTTGACTGTCACCTATTGCTGATTTTACTTTAGCTACAGAAGCCAAGGCTTATTTGAATTCATGGAAAAGAGCTATTAGAAGTTGTCCACTCAGACCTAATTAGCATGAGCTAATAGGGGACAGTTATGTTAATGACCCAGAGGACACAAAACTATTTCTTTTTATTTTCTGAAAATCTGATATTTTGGATATGGTATTGATCCAGCAGTAAATCATAAGCCCTCATCCTACAAAGACGTATCCACATACTTAACTTTTCCCACTGAAGGAGCAGGACTTTATCTTACAATAATAATTTAAGAAAAATGTAATTTTGGGTGCACAAAAATCTTGCTTCCCTATTTTAATAGGTAAATTGCAATTCTTTAACTATTTCAGTTAATTAGTGCTTGGAACCACCTATACAACTGCACCTTATTCTGAACTTAAGATAGTTTACAGTGTTGTTACATCCTGAAAACCTAGCCCTGCCTATTCATGAGTAGGAGCTTTAAAGGAAGCTTCGTTAGGCCAACACTGAACACTTTTGAAAATTATACACTGCAGCACTAAGAAATTGTATCCTATGTTGCTACTTTATATACAAGGTTTTCTATGGTAGTATTGGAGATTGAAGCATGAATTTATGCAATTTACAGTACATGCTCACATATTCAATTTTGTAAACAATTTTATAGTGGTATTTGTTTTCATGAAAACAAAGCTATTATTCAGAATACAACAACAAATTATTTATTATATATTATTTATTTATTTATTTAATTTTGTAGTAATTTCATGCTTGTTTCCATCAAGACCAAAAAATATACGACTAAAAATTCTTGACAAAATTAAAGAAACACATAATTCATAATGATGTAAACCATGCAGAATTCCTGCATCTGGACATACAAAAAGTTAAGGAAAACCAAAATAGAACCAGTAAAAACAAAACAAAATAAACCCCCCAAGACAATGAAACATGGAAAAAGTTTCAACAGATAAAATATATTTATCACCATGGTAACACTTTCAATTCTCAAATGATATTAAACAAAAAAGTGTCAATACCTAATGCTGTCTGTTACTGGAAGGCACAGAAGCTGAAGACCACAAAATTAACCCAGGGAAAATGGCAAGGAGTTAATTATGCTGCATTTAGTGTGGTAGAGGACATAGACCATGTATGCGTGCAGAGGGAACATGGATGGATCGCCCACTGCCTATATGGAAATTAGGCAATATCTTCGCAGCATGGTCTTTCATTCCCTTAAAACTTGTGGACACCTCTGTTGCAGCTGTACATTGAAGGTGCTCTGTGTGGTACTGGTATGGGACGAGTGGAATGGAGTAGAGAAAAAAGAGTTAGCATTCCATAGCATTGTCCCTTACTAACCTGTGTTGTTAGGCCAATGGATATCCTACAGTTCTCACCCAGAGGATACTCCAGCAGGTGTAAATGCTTCTTCAGGCAGAATATATACCATCCTTTCTGTGCTACAAGTGGAATCAACCAAAGGCAGCATGACTCTTGCAAGGACTGTACTGCAACAGGACAAGGGAGCCAGTGGGACAAAACAGACACAGGAGCTGTCCCAAAAAGACAGTTAACTGGTCTCTTCCACACAAACCTGCATGATTTGGAAGCTCTAAGTTACTCAGGGCTCCAATCCTCTACTTCTGGAGCGTAGGAAACCTTGCAGGTGTAACATCACAGTTTTCCAGACCCTCTAGCCCCTTCATGGAATGGGGCAATCATGGATACAATTTATCATACCCAAAACACCCTAATTGTGTTCAAAGTCCTTTAGGGGATTTATACATGACAGAGGAAATATTGTTCAGCCCATTAGGGAGATCACTATGGAATTAAATGCCACACTAGGTGGCTTACTAAACTCAAACTGGAAAAAACAACAACAACAACAAAAAACAGTTTAGGCTTGTTTTGGGCCCTACTTTGGAAAATGGAAGAAATTAGCAGTGTGACCATTTTTATCTGGTCAATTAATATGATTTAGAGAAAACATTAGGGAAAAGTGAGACTAAAGGTATCTAGTGAAATTAAATAGGCTTCTGAGTCAAACAAGATTTTGGTTAATAAGCTATGAATTGAGAAGTTAATTGTTTTTCCCCAAAGTTATCATTTTGTGCAGTTTAGAAAATGTATCCACATGCCAAGGTCTCTTATTGTTCAGTCACGTTGATGAGGCAATGGGTGCCACACAGTAAAATCACAAACAATTAGACTTGGGGGGTAAAAAAAAAAATCAGCAAGTGCCAGGTTCTTTGATTATTCTTGTGATGCTTTCCTTTATCTGTGTTGATCCTATCTATGAATGCAGATTTAGCTCCATTCTCATCTCACATGTCTAAAGTTGAAAGTTGCACATGAAATACCATTCTCATGTGGAAAGGACTTTAGAGGATACAATAAGTAATGCCCAGGGCAGTACTGCTCTCTCTTCTAAGGCTTATATACACACACATGTGAATTTAATGTCTCCACTATATCTGCTCTGCCTTCAAGTACCTCTTTCTCCTTCCACTACTCTTCAATTTTAATATTAGTCTATTAGCTATTTCCACGCATTAACTGTTTTTCATTCATTATTTACCACTCAGCTATTTTTCCTAATCTTTGCACTGGAAATGTTAGTGTCAATATTTTTTTACTTCCCACACACTATGCATCTACTGTGATTTCTGTTCTCTCTCAGATGCTCTTTTTTTAAGATCAATTATCCCATTCACTCCAGAGAGGTCACCCTTTAGCTAGTCTCTCCTCCTTTCCTCTGACTTCAGTCAGTAGTTGCTTTCAATAAACTCAGCATTGTAACAATGCCAGGGATACACTTTGGATCCTGAGCTCAGTTCTTTGATATCCAGGCCAACAGTGAATGGGAGGCATTGAAGTGCTGAAGAAATACTTTACATTGCTGTCCAATACCTGTCTACAGGTATAATAAGTAGCACTGGCAAGTTCTAGGTGGAGATGTACAATTGTGAAATTGCTGGGCACAAGTCATTTAAGTGGAGCCTACGAGAAAGAGTGCTACAGATGGAGTGATCCCACAGAACTATTTAAAAATTTTTGGGGGGTTCTTTTTAACCCACTTCCATAGCAAGACAGATGGGGAGTAGGTGTTTTACTATCCACTGCACCACCATTTCTTCTTGAATAAATGGTCCCTTATTTTCCATTCTCCGTATACATTTGTTAAGTCTACAATATCAGCCTTTCCCGGGCTCTTTAACAGCTTGCATTCCTACAGTCCTATTCTGTTTTCTCATTCTTGACTTGCAACCTGGGAATCATCTTTGATTCCTCCATGTCCCTCACCAACCCAAGCTGTGCCCAGTTTGAAATCCCTTTAGATCAGTGGTGGATGTACCAACTGGCCAGTGCAGCTCTGTTTGATAGAGATTTCTCATCTATTTGAGCTCTGTGGGAAGCCCAACCTTTCCTAACAATAAATGCTATGTTAGACAAGATGTCCTATAGCTATATAAGTCATACTTCAGGAGGGGAACATTGTACCAGCAGCTCCCAGAGGTATTCAAAATTTCATCCAACTTCTTTCATTATCCACTCAAACTCTGACTGTGGCCACACCGGAATGTTTCTTCCCTCACAAATCTATATCTAGATATCTTCCTTCAACCATTCCTCTATACCACCATCCATGTGGTGAGCACCACATCATGATTACTCCAACTTCCTCCTTTTTGGTGCAATACATTTGTCCCCCCTCCCATTCCTACAGTATCAGCTGAACATTTTGTCCTTGCATATTGTCAGCATTTAATACATGTAACATTAATAGCCATAATTTTTTTACCACTAATTTACTTTGACCCATGGATCACCTTCATGAATTCTACTCTAACTGCTGACATCTGGAGATGGTGCTTCTCAAAATTCACAGCCTATTGTAAAGGCCAGCTGATGTTTCAACCACTCTCTTTTATGGGATAAGACTCAGATTTAATCATAAATTACCACCAAGAGTAGTGGAGATTAGTGCTATCTGTTACTGACTTGATTTCATACTTACAGTACCTGTAAACTTCTTTTCACTGAGTGCTTTTTGATGGCTACATTCTTCTTCTGAAGATCAAATAAATGCTCAACAACTTCAATGCAGCCTGAAAGCCTACTGCCTCTCTTTGATCCATTCTCAAACCTCTTCCTTGGTCTCCTCTCTTCTTGCCTCCTCTGAAGCCACCAATAAATTCCTCCTTCTCTATAAACAAAGGATTTCAGTAGATCTTTCAGCTTCAGTTTTGCCTCCTTACCCTTGCTTCTCATATTAATGCTTTCATCAGTTCCTCTACAACTCCACTGGATTTCCTCTGCTCTCTAAATTGTTCCTATCCTCTTTCTGTAGAGCTCTCTACCTCAACTCTATTTTAACTCTTGCATCACAACTCCTCCAGCTTTTTCATGTATCAGTAAGATTCTGCAGCCTAATCTTCCCTGATTTCCACAGCCTCCTCCAGAATAGCTTCCAGTAACAATGGTAATATTTAGTACTGGAACAATGGCAACACCAAATGCTCTTAATTTACCATTTATTTTGTTACTTTATTTAGGAAGTTAAGGAGTTCCATGTTTATTCACCCCAGCTCTCATATAGTAAATCACAATTATTTATTAATTTGAAAAAAGTACCATTTTCATTGCATGCAATTTAGACAATTCTTAACCCTTGTCCTTTAGCCGTCTTCCAAACTAGAACATTAAGCTATCTTATTTCATTTAGAATTTCCATATTATAGGGGGCAAGTAACAATGCTTCATGTTGAAAGCTATATGCATGAAACAGTACTATATTAACATTAAACACTGGGATTTCTCCCTCTCCGTCAACCTTCCTCTTCTGATATCGTACATGACAAACAAGCACAGCATTGAAAGCTATAATTTACATTTATGCTTCACAAGGAAGATTTCCAACAACAATTCATTTGTTTTACTGCAGTTATTTTGCTAGTAAGGACCAATATATTTTGAGGTTTTTGGCACAGTAAGGGTCTTTGTTATTGCTGGTATAATTAAGTACCAGGTATAATAAATTATATTATAAAAAAGTACACTTCCTTACCAGTGAGAGTAATTTGCCTACAGAAATCTGTTATAACATTTAAAATGAAATTGTTAATCAGGGACTATTTACAGTTGCACCTGCTCTTATTTATAGTGTTAAACTGTGTAATTACTCAGTTCTTCCAGGTCTAGGCAAATCAATAACCATTAATACAACAGAAGCACAATTAAAGAGAATCCCCATCTGCTGTATTACACCAATTTTGTTGGAAATTGAGGAACAGATACCGAGGGCATCAAGGAAAAGAAGGTGGGCATATCAGTTTGTTTTGCTTAAATGGTCATTTGGTTAGTTCCATCTGCATGACTGTGAATCCCCTAAAGAAAAAAAATACTGCTTCAAATTCATTTCTGTGATTAATTAGGTGTACATCAAGCTATAACAACATGGTTGACAACCCAGGGGCTGAGTGCGTGGAGTTTTCAGAGAACACAGCGACTCAGTTGAAGACTATAAGTAGTGAAGTCTACAGAACTGACTCTATTGTGAATTCCTACCAACTGCATATCATCTTTGATAATCTGGAGAAAATGTCACAATCAAAAACCTTTTATGGTGAGTTATCTATAGTGCTTTGATCATTTTAGCCTTATTTTGCTGGTAGCTAGGTTGGGGTGGTGGTTGTTTTTGCTAAGGATGGAGTGATACTTTTGCTTCTAAAATGGCAATGACTACCTTACAGCTTCTGAGACACCTGGGCACAAAACAACCAAATGGCACAGTTAAAAAACAAACAAACAATCTATAACCCACAGGTTTACATGAGTTATCCATTTGACTACTACCATTTACTCTTCATTTAAAAAAAAAATCTTCTCTGGATATTCTAACTTCAGTACTAGGGGTGAAATTAATGGCAAACTCCCAGGACTTCAAATGGGGCCAGGATTTCGTCCTAGGTTTTCCTCTCAATAAAGGAGTTAAACAGATTGTAACAATAATATGTCAAACAAGATATTCAGATGCCACCCACCATTAGGTAGGATGAAGTTTTTGCTACTGAAAATTCCCTTTCAAATAGCAATTGAGTATAATAGCTTTTACTCCAGGTCCAGAAGTAGTGTTATAGCATTTGAAAATCAGCTGCCAAAATTAAGTCTCCCCAATTATTGCCTTCTTTTGATACTGCTCAGTTAGTTATATGAAAAATGGCTCCCTGGTTACATATGCACGTTGCACACACACTTGCCATATAGTAGCCAAACTCTGGCTGTAACAATTGCAATCCATTACATACATGCGCGCTATAATTGTTTAATTGTTATTTTGTTAAATATAGTATCCCAGGAACTTTTAAATAAATTCTCATAGTTTTCATAAGTAAACTATCTTTTTTAAAATTATACAATTCCTCTGCCATTTTTCAGAAAAAAAAATCACTAATCGAAACTGGAAAAGGATTGGGACTTTAATCTATCAAAATACCTTCTAATATGGATTAACTATTTGATTTTCTGCCTATTCGGTATGAAAAAAGTAACTACAAGATAACTGGGGTAACTACAAGATATATAGCAGTAAATGCATTATGAGCATATGCATAAATAAAGTGAATATACATTATTCAAGTTTATAAAATGTTAAGTTCAAAGAAAAGAAACATGAAGATGAGAATGCTGCTTTAGAATTCTGAAGAGGGTCATTGTATCACTGTTTTGTGTTAAGAGAAAAGGAGTACTTGTGGCACCTTAGAGACTAACAAATTTATTAGAGCATAAGCTTTCGTGAGCTACAGCTCACTTCATCGGATGCATTTGGTGGAAAAAACTGTTTTGTGTTAGTATATATCACTATCTTTATATTACTGTATGTGGCACTTTATTATTTTACCCAAATTGCAACCCTTAGATTGTAAATTATATCAGGTTTGCTTTAGTGAGGCTTTTGATACAGTCTCACATGATAGTCTCACAAGCAAACTAGGCAAATGTGGTCTAGATGAAATTACTCTAAGCTGGGTGCACAACTGGTTGAAAGATCATACTTTTGAGTAGCTGTCAATGGTTTACTATCAAACTGGGGAGTTGTATCTAGCATGGTCACACAGGATCAGTTGTGGGTCGAGGACTGTTCAATACTTTCATAAGTGACTTGGAAAATGGTAGAGAATATGCTTATAAAATTTTATGACTACAAAGCTGAAGGAATTGCAAGCATTTCCATGGACAGGATTGGTATTCAAAAGCACCTTGACAAATTGGTCTGAAATCAACAAGATGAAATCCAATAAAGACAAGTGTAAAGTACTACACTTAGGAAGGAAAAAAAATCAAATGCACAACTACAAAATGGGGATACTAGGTAGGTGGTAGTAATGCTGAAAAGGATCTGGGGGTTATGTGGTGACAATGTGATACATTTGTGAAAAAGGCTAATATTCTGGATTTTATTAACTGGAGTGTCATAAATAAGAAGGTAACTGTCCCATTGTACTCAGCATTGGTGATGCCTCAGCTGGAGTACTGTATCCAATTCCAGGCACTACACTTTAGAAAAAGATGTGGACAAATTAGGGAGAGTCCAGAGAAAAGCAACAAAAATGATAAAAGGTTTAGAAAACCCAAAGTACGAAGAACAGTTTAAAAAAACCTGGCCATGTTTCATCTCGATTAAAAAAAAAAAAAAAGACGGAGGGGGGACCTGAAACAGTCTTCAAATATTCTAAGGGCTTTTACAAAAGGACAGGGATCACTTGTTTTCTGTGTCCACTAAAGGTAGGACAAGAGGTAATGGCTTCATCTGCAGCAAGGGAACTTGAAAGTTTTCCCTAATATCTAACCTAACTATAGGGTAATTAAGCTCTGGAACCAGCTTCCAAGAGAGGTTGTGGAATCTTTATCATTGCAGGTTTTTAAGAACAGGTTCTACAAACACCTGTCAGGGATGGTCTGTGCTTATTTAGAGCCGCCTCAGCACAGGGGGCAGGACTTAAGCACCTCTCAAGTCCCTTCCAGCCATACATTTCTAATGTGATTAATGTTATTCAAAAGTAGACTCAGTGTTACTGCCATAAATATAAAGGGAGTGGGTAAACACCTTTAAATCCCTCCTAGCCAGAGGAAAAACCCTTTCACCTGTAAAGGGTTAAGAAGCTAAGACAACCTCGCTGGCACCTGACCAAAATGACAATGAGGAGACAAGATACTTTCAAAGCCGGGGGGGGGGGGGGGCAAAGTGGTGTGTGTGTGTGTTTGTTTTTTTGCCAGGACTAGAGCAGGAATGCTGGTCAGAACTCCTGTAAAAAGTCAGTAAGCAATCTAGTTAGATATGCGTTAGCCATTTAAACACAACAGAATCTGATAAAATAAGTTGTGCTGAATGGAATGCATATTCCTGTTTTTGTGTCCTTTTGTAACTTAAGGTTTTGCCTAGAGGGATTCTCTATGTTTTGAATCTGATTACCCTGTAAGGTATTTACTATCCTGATTTTACAGAGGTGATTCTTCTACTATTTCTTTTATTAAAAGACTTCTTTTAAGTACCTGATTGCTTTTTCATTGTTCTTAAGATCCAAGGGTTTGCATCTGTGTTCACCTATGCAAATTGGTGAGGATTTTTATCAAGCCTTCCCCAGGAAAGGGGGTGTAGGGTTTGGGGGGATTTTTGGGGGGAAAGACGTTTCCAAGTGGGCTCTTTCCCTGTTACATTTGTTTGACGCTTGGTGATGGCAGCAATAAAGTCCAGGGACAAAAGGAAAAATAGTTTGTACCTTGGGGAAGTGTTATCCTAAGCTGGTAAAAACAAGCTTAGGAGGTTTTTCACGCAGGTCCCCACATCTGTACCCCAGAGTTCAGAGTGGGGAAGGAACCTTGACATGGTGGCAGAGCAGTGGGATTAACCTGAAATCATTTTGAGATCAATTTGAGATTTTTTGAACCAGAAGCACAGATTTTGAAAGGATTTTTTTTTTTCCTTTGGGCTGCTGGAAAGCCCGTTTTAAGCTGAAAGCAGTTAGAGTTTTTTTTGTCTCTGCTTGGGGGCCAGAGCAGAGACAAAAGGGATTTGTCTACCTAAAGGCAGGGTAGTCAACCTCCTGCAAGTCTTCACAGACCTGAAGAGGTTTTTTGTTTTGTTTTCTTTTGGTTTTGTTTTAAGCTAAGAGCAACTAGAGGCTTTTTCTGTCTATTTGACTGGAGACAAAGGTGTTAGGGTTTTTTTGTTTTGTTTTGTTTTGTTTTTTCCAAAAAAGGATTTTTCTGTAGGCTGACAATCACCATCAGAGAACATAGGTATCCGGTTACAACACAACCTATATATATATATTTACAAGCCAAGGGTTTTTTTTGTTTGTTTTTTTGTTTTATTTCTAACTCTCATGTGTAAAGTTAATTAAAAACAGAGAGGCAAACATGAAAGAGCCAAAGAGGCTGCCCACAGGAAAGCGATGGAGGCAAAGGAAAAAGAAATGGAGGAAAGGGAAAAAGAGAGAGGAAGCATGCTGAGGCAGAGAAGGAAAAAGAAAGAGGAAACATGCATTGGAGATGGAGGAGGCAAAGACTGAGCGAAATCTACTGGATAACCCTAACCATCCTTCCCCAACAATCCACAAATGGGAGCAATTATGTCCACAGTATGATAAATCCAGTGGTATTGCTGAATATTTTCTCACATTTGAGAGGCTGTGCACTCTCCATAAAATTCCTGAAGCTCACAAGATGACCACATTGGTCGCAAAATTAACTGGAAGAGCTCTGGACATATTCAATAAGATGCCTATTGATGAGAGTTCTGACTAGAATAAGTTCAAGGATTTGGTTTTAAAGCAATTTCAAATTACATCTGAAACATACAGATTAAAATTTCAAACCCTTAAGAGAGGGCCTGGACTAAGTAATGTGGCTTATCAAAATCAGATGAAGGATCTGTTAGATAAATGGGTCCAAGGAAGGGGTGTCACTAGCTTTGACGGAATCTGTGATTTGATAGCTCAAGAGCAATTCCTGAATATGTCTAAGGAGGAAATAAAACAGCGTTTATGGGATAAGGAAATGGACTCACCAGAAAGTCTTGCTTCTTATGCTGATCAATACGAGCAGACCCAGACAGCCAGGGCAAGCCGGAACAAAACGGGTGGAGGGAGGAGAGAGGAACAACCCTGGTTGCAGTTGGAGCAGATACCAGAAGGGACACCCTCAGACCACCCCCTACTACCTCCCAGATACCCTTGGAACGGAGCAAAACTGAGTGTGGGTGGAAAGAAGGTCACCGTGTGGAGGGACACCGAAGCACAAGTGTCAGCTATCCATGCTTCCTTAGTAGACCCAAATTTAATCGACCCAGAGATCCAAGTGACAATTCAACCCTTCAAGTCCAACTTTTTCAATTTGCCTACAGCCAAATGGCCTGTCCAGTACAAGGGCTGGACAGGAACGTGGACTTGTGCAGTCTATAATGATTATCCCATCCCCATGCTGTTGGGGGAAGACTTGGCCAATCACATGAAGCTAGCTGAGAGGGTGGGAATGGTCACCCACAGCCAGGCTAAACAAGCCGTTACGCCTAGCTCTGTTCCGGAAACTTCTACCAGGACCCAGTCAGAGGTGATGGACCCGGACCCCATGCTAACGTCTGCAATAGCAGTAGTGGATCCAGTCCCAGAGACCCAGACAGAGCCAGTCCCAGAACCGGCAGCAGCCGATAACCCTACACAAGAGGCTCAGCCTGAGCCTTAAACCCAACATAGTGCACCAGCAGAGAGCAGTTCACAGTCCACGGAAACAGCCCCATCCCCTACATCACTTCCAGAGGGACCAAGCCTAGGTCCACAATCCAATGAGGAACTGATGTCTCCAGCATCAAGGGAACAGTTCCAGACCAAACAGGAAGTAGATGAAAGCCTCCAGAAAACTTGGACGGTGGTACGGAGCCTCTCAGCTCTTCTGATCGATCCAGGTTTGTTGTAGAAAGAGGACTCTTATACAAGGAAACTTTTCTGGTGGACATCGGAAGACTGGCATCCTCGGAGACAGTTGGTAGTTTCAACGAAGTACCGGGTCAAGCTCTTGAGCTTGGGCCACGATCATCCTAGTGGCCATGATGGGGAGAACAGGACCAAAGACCATTTGGGGAGGTCATTCCACTGGGAGGGAATGGGCAAGGATGTTTCTACCTATGTCCGGTCTTGTGAGGTATGCCAAGAAGTGGGAAAACCCCAACACCAGGTCAAAGCCCCTCTCCAGCCACTCCCCATCATTGAAGTTCCATTTCAGCGAGTAGACACCCAGAGGAAAGCAATACATACTGACTTTCATGGATTTTTCCACCCAATGACCAGAAGCAGTATCTCTAAGCAACACCAGGGCTAACAGTGTATGCCAGGCACTACCAGACATTTTTGCCAGGGTAGGTTGGCCCTCTGACATCCTCACAGATGCAGGAATTAATTTCCTGGCAGGAACTATGGAAAGCCTGTGGGAAGCTCATGGAATAAATCACTTGGTTGCCACCCCTTACAATCAAACAAATGGCCTGGTGGAGAAGTTTAATGGAACTTTGGGGGCCATGATACATTCATTTGTAAATGAGCACTCCAATGATTTGGACCTGGTGTTGCAGCAGTTGCTCTTTGCCTACAGAGCTGTACCACATCCCAGTTTAGGGTTTTCACCATTTAAACTTGTATATGGCCGTGAGGTTAAGGGGCCATTACAGTTGGTGAAGCAGCAATAGGAAGGGTTTACACCTCCTCCAGGAGCTAACATTCCGGACTTTGTAACCAACCTACAAAACACCCTCCGAACCTCTTTAGCCCTTGCTAAAGAAAACCTACAGGATGCTCAAAAAGAGCAAAAACATGATAAAACATGCCAGAGAGCGTTCCTTCAAAGTAGGGGACCAGGTCATGGTCTTAAAGGCACTCAAGGCTCATAAAATGAAAAAGAGTTGTGGGAAGGGCCATTCACGGTCCAGGAGTGCCTGGGAGCTGTTAATTATCTCATAGAATTCCCCACCTCCAACCAAAAACCTAACATGTACCATATTAATTCTCTAAAGCCCTTTTATTCCAGAGAATTAAAGGTTTATCAGTTTATAGCCCAGGGAGGAGATGACTCTGAGTGGCCTGAAGGTGTCTGCTATGAAGGGAAAAGTGTTGGTGGTGTGGAAGAGGTGAACCTCTCCACGACTCTTGGGTGTATGCAGCGACAGCAGATCCAGGAGCTGTGCACTAGCTACGCACCGACCTTCTCAGCCACCCCAGGACTGACTTAACGGGTATACCACTCCATTAAAGTCCAACCTTACCGGGTGTCTCCTCAAGCTAAAACTGCTATAGAATGGGAGATCTGGGATATGCTACAAATGGGTGTGATCCTCCCCTCTGGCAGTGCACGCGCATCTCCAGTGGTTCTAGTTCCCAAACCAGATGGGGAGATACATTTTTGCATGGACTACCATAAGCTAAATGCTGTAACTCACCCAGACAACTATCCAATGCCACATACAGGTGAACTATTAGGGAAACTGGGACAGGCCCAGTTCATCTCTACCTTGGACTTAACCAGTGGGTACTGGCAGGTACCACTAGATGAATCCGCAAGGAAAGGTCAGCCTTCACCACAAATGTCGGGCTGTATGAATTTAATGTATTCCCTTCGGGCTGCGGAGTGCACCCGCCAGCTTCCAAAGACTTGTACATGGTCTCCTAGCGGTATTAGGAGAATATGCAGTTGCCTACCTTGACAATGTGGCCATATTTTCGGATTCCTGGGCAGAACACCTGGAACATCTACAAAAAGTCTTTGAGCGCATAAGGAAGGCAGGACTAACTGTTAAGGCTAAGAAGTGTCAAATAGGCCTGAACAGAATGACTTACCTTGGATACCAGGTGGGTCAAGGAACTATCAACCCCCTAGAAGCCAAAGTGGATGCTATCCAGAAGTGGCCTTGCCGAAAGTCAAAGAAACAAGTCAATCCTTCTTAGGCTTGGCCAGATATTACAGGTGATTTGTACCGCAATACGGCCAAATTGCCGCCTCACTGACAGACCTAACCAAAGAGAAACAGCCAAATGCCGTTCAGTGGACCGAAGAGTGTCAGAAGGCCTTTAACAACTTAAAGCGACACTCATGTCTGACCCTGTGCTAAGGGCCCCAGACTTTGACAAACTGGTCCTAGTAACTACAGATGCGTCCGAACGTGGTGTGGGAGCAGTTTTAATGCAGGAAGGACCAGATCAAGAATTCCACCCTTTAGTGTTTCTCAGCAAGAAGCTGTGTGAGAGGGAAAGCAACTGGTCAATCGGTGAAAGAGAATGTTATGCCATTGTCTAAGCTCTGGAAAAGCTACGCCTATATGTTTGGGGATGGCGTTTCCACCTGCAAACCGACCATGCTGCACTTAATACCACCACGGGAAATAACAAAAATCTTATTTGGTGGAATTTAGCTCTCCAAGATTTTGATTTCGACATCCAACACATCTCAGGAGCTTCTAACAAAGGGGCTGATGCACTCTCCCCTGCAAGTTTCCCAGAATCAACTGGTTGAAATCGTCCTTGAGATGTGGAAAATAGTTAGTCTTTATATACTTGGTAGTATATTTAGAGATGCATGTGTCTTATTAACTCTGTTTTCTCCTAGAGCTCGAGGAAGAAATCACAGCCAGCATTTCACCCCATCTGTGATTTGTGGGGGGGTGTCATAAATATAAAGGGAAGGGTAAACACTTAAATCCCTCCTGGCCAGAGGAAAAACCCTTTCACCTGTAAAGGGTTAAGAAGCTAAGACAACCTCGCTGGCACCTGACCACAATGACCAATGAGGAGACAAGATGCTTTCAAAGCTGGAGGGGTAGGGGAAACAAAGGGTTCTCTCTGTGTGTTGCTTTTGCGGGGACCAGAGTAGGAATGCAGGTCAGAACTCCTGTAAAAAGTCAGTAAGCAATCTAGTTAGATATGCGTTAGATTCTGTTTTGTTTAAATGACTGATAAAATAAGTTGTGCTGAATGGAATGTATATTCCTGTTTGTGTGTCTTTTTGTAACTTCAGGTTTTGCCTAGAGGGATTCTTTATGTTTAGAATCTGATTACCCTGTAAGGTATTTACCATCCTGATTTTACAGAGGTGATTCTTTTACTTCAATTAAATTTCTTCTTTTAAGAACCTGATTGCTTTTTCATTGTTCTTAAGATCCAAGGGTTTGGGTCTGTGGTCACCTATGCAAACTGGTGAGGATTTTTAATCAAGCCTTCCCCAGGAAAGGGTGTGTAGGGCTTGGGGGGATTTTGGGTAGGGAAAGACGTTTCCAAGTGGGCTCTTTCCCGGTTATATATTTGTTAGATGCTTGGTCATGGCAGCAATAAAGTCCGGGGCAAAAGGTAAAATAGTTTGTACATTGGGGAAGTTTTAACTTAAGCTGGTAAAAATAATCTTAGGGGATTTTTCCATGCAGGTCCCCACATCTGTACCCTAGAGTACCCTAGAGTGGGGGAAGGAACCTTGACACAGTTACATACTAGATACTGAAGCAATGATGAATACAACTGCTGTGACCATTAATTTAGCATCAATAAAACAATACATACCAAAACAGGGTATCAATAAACAAACTTTTCACAAATAAAACTAGCTGACAGAAAATGAAAGCATTAGCAACTGCTAAAATTCACTAGCATTTTATACCTTAATCCAACAGCTGGAAGTACACAAAAAGCATCCCCCTCCTCCACCCACCAACCCTGCATTATCATCATTTATACTGCAGCATTTGACTTGATTTCTTCCAGGAGGGAGAGAGAAGCAGTGGGGAGGAGACATGAATCTTCTGCCCCTCTGCATGCATTCAGAGGGCAGGGCAGGGCAGCTCATCTAGAACCATCCAGAATAAGGTGTGGCAATTACCAGAAATGCTCAGTAGTTATATGAAGTTCTTTGTGGACAACCTTGCTGGCATGTTGCATTCTAGTCACCCTCTGAGAGTTCAGCCAATTAGAGAGCAAGGGGAGAGGGGAAGGTTATAAATACAGGAAGTAAAGGTAGCTGACTGATGTAGTACCAAGAAATGTGTCTGCTGTAAGGGCTAGGTCTCAATCCTTGTACCGCTTTGGTCAGAGCTAATCCAGCGTTATTAACCAAGGAAGCTCCATATTAGGATGGTGTTTGGTCCATCCTGGTGTGTCTTATGGACTTAGAGGAGAGTGGGGAGCATTTGTTACCCCTACAGGCTATAGGGCCTGAAGAACTTACATTCAGGTACCAGCTAATTTCTCTAAATTGGCACTGTGTCTTGGAGAGAGAATTAGGTTTGTGAATTTGTATCTAACTTAGGCCAACGTCTACACTGTCCCACAGTTTTGACTACAGGCATTTGAATAGCAGAGATCCCCAAAGTGCTGTGCTGTAAATCCCATGTGGACACTGCAGAAGTATACTAAAAAGGTTCCTAGTTCCTACTGGAATACATTAATGAACTATTTAGTTTGCTCCTAAAAAAGTGTCCACCCCAGGGAGTTACAGTGCAGCGCTTTTGTCAAGGTTCCTTCCCCGCTCTCAACTCTAGGGTACAGATATGGGGACTTGCATGAAAGACCCCCTAAGCTTATTCTTACCAGCTTAGGCTAAAAACTTCCTCAAGGTACAAACTTTGCCTTGTCCTGGAACAGTATGCTGCCACCACCAAGCATTTTAAACAAAGAACAGGGAAAGAGACCACTTGGAGACATCTTCCCCCACAAGCCCTACAAAAGGCTTGATAATAATCCTCACCAATTGGTACAGGTGAACACAGACCCAACCCCTTGGATCTTAACAATGAAAAATCAATCAGGTTCTTAAAAGAATTTTAATTAAAGAAAAGGTAAAAGAATCACCTCTGTAAAATCAGGATGTTAAATACCTTACAGGGTAATCAGATTCAAAATATAGAGAATCCCTCTAGGCAAAACCTTAAGTTACAAAAAGACACAAAAACAGGAATATACATTCCCTCCAGCACAGCTTATTTTACAAACCATTAAACAAAAGAGAATCTAACATTTTCTAGCTAAATTACTTACTAACTTTACAGGACTTGTAAGGCTGCATTCCTGATCTGTTCCCGGCAAAATCATCACACAGACAGACCAAACCCCCTACAGAGTTGAAAGAATCTTGTCCCCTCATTGGCCATTTTGGTCAGGTGCCAGCGGGGTTACCTTAGCTTCTTAACCCCTTACAGGTAAAGGGTTTTGCTTCTGGCCAGGAGGGATTTTATAGCACTGTAGACAGAAAGGTGGTTACCCTTCCCTTTATATTTATGACAGCTTTACTGCACGCTGCTGTTCATTGCCCTGAAGTTCAAATTACATGTGTGTAGACAAGCCCTTTGTTGGGCTTATGGAAATGAAATAATGCCCTATACATTGAGAACCTTAGAGATCCAGGAAGTAGATATTTCATATACTGAATCCAATCCCTCTCCCACTTTAGATATAGGCTACAGATTTCTGTTTCACCAGCAACTGAGAGGACCAGTCAACTATTAACCCAAGGGCTGCTGGCTGTGGAGATCCCCAGACTGTTTGCTGATTGAGTTCTGAAGTGTTTGCAAGGACTGGGAGACTGCTATTTCTCAAGCTCTGAAGAATCCCTGGGATGGACACACTCCATAGTATGCTCACACTACAAAAATCACCTCTGAGAAAAGATCAGAAGCATTGGGTTTTGATGTCTGTTCTAAAGTATAGAAAAATGTTGTGTTGATACCTTTATATTTGAATGTAACAGCAACAAATGGGGAGGGGCCCTCTGGATAAGGAACACTAGTAGATTTGTCTAATAGTTTTTGGTTAAAAGTTGTTCATAGTATTCCAAATATTATTTGTTTTACTATGTAGAATGTGTATTGTGTGCATTTCATATTTGCTTTATTAAGAAAGTGTACAGTACTCTGAAAACTGACTAGGAATTAACATACATTTATCAGGGTTTTGCATACAATAGCTCTGAAGTTTAATTCTGTAATGCTTTCAGAAAAGACAGAACACTGGCCTGTAGTTCAAGAAAGAGTTAAACTGAGGTGCAGAAAGAAGGGGCATATACAGTTGTACAGAATATTGCCTAAGCATTCCCTCTGCTGCTCCCACTACATATATAGAATACTCAGAGTCCAAAATTAAATGTTGCATTATGTCCACAGGATATAGATCCTCCTCATATGTTTTATGTTAAATATACAATACTTTTTGATTAATGGCATTATCAATATATCTTATTTAGTAGACAGGACTATTCAAAAAGTAAATTACATATGTTTTTGAAAAATCACTAACTCAAGATTGTACTTATGGCAGTATAACAAATGATCACTTTAATAGTTGAGGTGTGGCTCTGATGGGGATGGCAGCAGTGGAGACACCCTCTGAAACAGGGAGGAAGACATCTCAGCTCCTGGAAACAAGGAGAGCTACACCCCTTTCCTCCTCTCCTTCCCTTCCCCTATCTTTTCCTCCCCTTCACCATCAACAGGAGGAGGCTGCTGATTCTCTCTTCCCCATGCCTTGCTTGTACTGCAGGGTGTGGAGGAAGTATAATTAGATTAGTGTTAATTACCAATTAATAATTACTTTATATTTACTTCATATTTCTATCATATTCCTAAGAATCTGAGATGGTAGACAGCAATATGGTCCAAGAAAGAACAAAAAGTCATTGAAGAGGATGAATGTGGTTTGAACAAATGGGATGAAGGGAAAGCTGTAGTATCTTTTTCTTGTGATCAGCAATCTGCAATAACAAGGTACTGACCACTGCAAATGAAACCACATTTTGTGTAGTGACAGGCACCTTAAAGAGACACTATCAAATGTATTAATATTAAAAGTTCCATTTTCTGAAATACTCATACTCAATAGTATGATGCTGTGACTTCATTTTAAATCTTTAAAATATATTTTATAAAAGTTTTTCTTTGTGTTTATAATCAACAACAGAAGAGCAGAGGAGGAAGGTTGAGAAGAGGAAAGGTAGTCCAATGGTTAGGGCCCTAGTTTGGAATGTGAGACACTTGGGTTCAATTTCTGTACTGCCACAGACTTCCTGGGTGATTATGGGCAAGTCACTTAGACCCAGACCCACAAAAGGACTTCGGTGCCAACACTTACATGCCACCAAGATCCTCAAAACCCCTGCTTGGCTGCTAACTCATCCAGTAGGTGACTAAAATCCCTTGGCACCTAAATGTTCACCGTATGAGTCCTCTAGACACCTAAGTTTCTGCCACTATGTATGCAACAAAGCCTCACTCTAGCATCCAGATGTCTATATGTGTAAACCACACCAGGATCTTCAAACCAGGTGAAGGTGCCTATCAGGCCTAATCTGGTAGGTATGCGCTGAGCACACCTACTGAATAAGGGGCTATGCAAAATCTATAGGAGTTGGTGGTGTAGTAGTGGCTCCCATACAACTTTTAGCCCAGTGGTTGGGGCACTCACCGAGGATGTGAGATCCCCATGTTCACTTTTCCACTGTGTCTAATTGGGAGAAAAAGATACAAACAGGGGTCTCCTTCTCAAAAAAGTGCTTTAATCACTGAATATGGAATATTCTGATGTGGGGCTCCCTAAGTCACTCCTCTTGAAGCTGTTCCACTTTGTTTAAATACTTGAATACTCACTAGGACACAGAATGACCCCATAGCCTAATGGTTGAGGATACTCATCTGGGTTGGGCTATACACAGGATCCAGTCCCTGTGCTCCAATAGCTGTTTATTTATACAAAGTGGAACAACTTCAACATGAGAGATTGAAAAAGAAAAAAAAAGTGTGATGCTTAGAACACATCCCTTTCAATTGCAGCTGCTATTGGCTATTTTAGGAGTGGAGCTACCTAGGGTGCTGTGTTTTGTGGATCACGTTCTGAAGCATCTGTCCATCTCTATTCATTATATAGAAATCCTAGGCACTGAATGCAGGCTTTGTGGGTTCCAGTGATTTTCCAAATTCCTGAAACTGCAGAATGAATGCCCTCAAGAACTAAGGATCATCATGATTAGGGGGCTGGAGCACAAGACTTATGATGGGAGGCTGAGAGTACTGGGATTATTTAGTCTGCAGAAGAGAAGAATGAGGGGGATTTGATAGCTGCTTTTAACTACATGAAAGGGGGTTCCAAAGAGGATGGGTCTAGACTGTTCTCTATGATGACAGAACAAGGAGTAATGGTCTCAAGGTGCAGTGGGGGAAGTTTAGGTTGGATATTAGGAAAAACTTTCACTAGGAGGGTGGTGAAGCACTGGAATGGGTTACCTAGGGAGGTGGTGGAATCTCCTTCCTTAGAGGTTTTTAAGATCAGGTTTAACAAAGCCCTGGCTGGTATGATTTAGTTGGGGATTGGTCCGGCTTTGAGCAGGGTTTGGACTAGATGTCCCTTCCAACCCTGATATTCTATGATCACAAACTTCATCACTTTCTGTTCCAAGTGCAAGGCACATTTCTTTGACCTTGCCTTCTCTAACACAGAGCAATAAGTATATTCACATTAAACACACACAACCCAAACAAGACACTCCTCTGCACGTGCTCCTCCCTCTGGCTCTCAGGAGAGGGGATGAGAGAACAAACATGACAGCTGCTAGGGACACTCAGATAATACAGTAATGAACATGGTATAAAAATCTGTATAGAATAGAATTTAAAGATCAAGTAGACATACCTGTGCTAAGTCTCATCAAGCTAGCAGACTAAAAAGAGAAGTGTAGCTGCAGAGGTGCAGCCAACAGGACAAGATAGCCACCAAGATATGTACTTCCATGGCTAGCCTGTCCCACTGCTTGTGCTACCCTGGCTACACTTCTGCTTCTAGTGCATTACTCCTCTAGCTCTAATGAAGATATACTCTTAGTCAGAAGAGGTCTTCAGCAAAAAGAGAAACTTGCTAACTTATTGAGCACACAGAAGAAACAGTAAACCTCAATGTACATAAAGTTCTGTCACATGAATGAGAACTTGAAAAAAAAAAGAAAACTTTTCTAATTTATTTTAGGCATAGTCATGCTAGGTGTCACTTGTAATTATAGTAGAGACAACAGTTTCAGCCGCAAGTGGACATCTCGGTATGATAAATCCAAAATATTTAATTTGTATAAAACAAGCCGCATAGGAAAAATAAAAGTTCATCTGGAAAAGATGTGATGCCTTTTAAAAAAATTACTTGGAAAGAAAATCATGAAAATAGTGAACGCATGATTAAAATCGAATTTGGTCCACTTCCTTGAGATTATGACCTTGATTCAAAGTCCACTGACAACTGAAGTTAACGTGAGCCTTTCCATTAATTTCAGTGAAGTTCAGTTTAAGCCCTCAGACAGGGAGATCTGAATTTTCCACAGACTAAAGATAAATTTGGGAGCAGTTAGATTTGATTGTTATATAATTTAGGATTAATTTCATTTATAAAAATGTATTTGTTGCTAAATCTGGGTGATTTTCCATAAATATTCACTTCAAGTTTGCCGTTTCTGCAAATATTCTTCTCAGTAAACTCATTTGTGAAAATATTCACAAAAAGTAGCATGAACTCAATTTATTATTTGAGCCACAACTTTTTGAGGCTCAGTTCTACTCAGTACCATCCCACAATCAGGTTAAAATGTGCTTTTCATGGTCTTCCACACAAGTTTGGTTTCCTTTTAAAATGAAATTGTCATTTAAAAAAGAATGCAAGGAACTCCAGTGGAATGAATGAGAGATGCAAGTGTTAGCTTTTAATTTTCTCTACTGAATGCAGTCATTTTTGTCAAAATTGTGGTACAATTTAAATATGGGATTTTGTCTGTGAATGGCCATGAATTATGCAGAACCCTGCAATTACACATTACATTTATTTTCTCATCCTAAATTATCTTACTCTGATCAAATGTCATCAGTTTGATTTTATGGAAATAGAAACTTATGAAGTCTTTAAGATTACATTCAACCCTTTAGATGAATTTCAAAATGGGAGATAATGAAATGAGTAGGAAGACAGGTATTATATAAATTACTTTAATGCTCATGAGGTGGACAAAAAAATGCATTAATATTGGCATGTCTATAGTGTTGGTTTCTTCACAGTGATGGGAACACTTAGACATTTCTCCAGGATAGCTTAATATTGAAATTATCTCAATTTATTTTGAATAAAAATATTTGCACGTTTCCAATAAAAAAAAGTTTAAAACCGCTCATCTGTTCTTCAGGCGGGGGCTGGTGACATCTGAAAAGCAAAGGACAAAACTGACACAAAGTAAGGCCAAGAGTAAGCTTAAAACTGGATGAAAAGGATACATTATCTGATTAACAATTTTTTTAAAAGTTAGTGAGATTTACATTGGTTAACTGATCAAGAATTAATGTAATCGTTTCTGACATTGCACATGGCTTCTGAAACTGTACAGACCCCCTGCATTTCTGGCTCTCTATATATCTATATCTATATCTATAGAGCCAGAAATGCAGGAGGTCTGTACAGTTTCAGAAGCCATGTGCAATGTCAGAAACGATTACATTAATTATTATATTATATATTATACACAATTACACACACACTTAATACATAATATATTATATATTATACACAATTACACACACGCACGCGCGTGTGTGTGTGTGAGAGAGAGTCATACCAAATGGCTACAGGAGAGTAATCCTATTGGGATCCGGGAAGTGGGCGGGCGAAGCCCGTCCACTGCTAAAGGATCCCCCCCAGCCTAAAAGGGGGATCCACAGGATCTAGATGCCAAAAAATTCCAGGGGACAACTAAAGAAATAACAGGGACAGGAATGTGGTCAAAGGGTCAAACGAAAGGAACTGGACGGGGACACCGAGCAGAGCATCCCAGACCGTGCCCACTGCTCCTCAAAAGGTGTCAAGGGAGTCAGAGGATGCCGCCAAGAGGAACTCTGCCTGGATATGTGAACGGACCGAGGATTGGAAATAGGCCCCGCAGTCACAGAAGACTACATCGGCCAACCTCCTCACTCTGGTTTTATAGATGGCCATTTTAGGTAGGGCCAGGAGGAGGTTGACCAGGAAATCCCGTGACTTTGTGGGGCCATGGATAGGGACTGCATAGATAAGAAGGTGAGGGGAAAAGTGCAACCAAAAGAGTAATAAAATATTGGTGAGCAGCTGGAATAGGGGCTGCAGCTTGGCACACTCCAGGTATGTGTGTGCCAGGGTTTCACTCACGCTGCAAAAGGTGCAGGTGTCTGGGATTGAGGTGAACCATGCCAAGAACACGTCCATGCTCACGGCTCTGTGAAGGAGCCACCAACTGACATCCAACGGGCTTTCGGACTAAGGTGGAATATAGGCTGGCCCACTGGGGTTCCTCACCCTCCAAAGGTGGCAGGAGATCCTGCTCCTTTGTATCTGGGTGGGACACGAGGGTGAGGGCATGAATGGTGTGGAGCACGAGCGTGTATAGATGTTTTCTTGGCATGGTTTGAAAGCAAACCGGCTGCATCTCGTGCAACCAGCTTACAGTGAAGGGGTGAGGGGGTCCGTTGGGTCCACAGGGCAGGGGTCCAATTAAAAGGTCCAGCAGGCCTGGGGTAGAGGGTGGGCGGGGCATGCCCTTGTGCAGGACCCGGTTGAGATAAACCCGAGCAGCAGGTGGCAAAATGGCCTTCACTTCCTGAAATATGTGCCGGGGAATACAAGGTCTGGAGAGCCCCATGTGCTGAGCAAGCGTCAGGGGATCCAGCCAGTCTCCCTGGTCATAGTCCAAGAGGTCTCCGATGCTTGTGACTTCTGCCAGGATCAACCTCTGGCGCACCAAGCAGGACTCTGCCACCTGCACATTGAGCTGGGGGTTGTGTAGCAGGGCTCCGCAAAGAGATCTGCCCCCTCAGTGGCCGACATGGACCTGGTCGTTGAAAACAGTTTCCAGGTCTGGAGAAGGTCCTGGTAGAAGACCGGCAGCCCGTAGTGGTCTTGCAGAAGACCTCTTGGATGGAGATTAAGGAGCTGCCGGTCGTATCGGAGCCCTTGGAAGTGGCGCAGGAAGGTGTGCACCAGTATGTTCCACGCTGTACTACCTGCGCCATAAAGGAGCCTCTGCAGGGCCTGGAGGCAGAAGACATGGACCTGAGTAAGCAGACATTTCAGGCCCTGCCCTCCCTCCTCCAGGGGTAGATGGAGAAACCCTGCAGGGACCCAGTGCAGTCCTGACCAAAATAAACTCCAGAATCCATGTCCAGAGGTTGGCCAGGACACCCAGGGCCAGGACCAGGGTGTTGAGCTGGTACCAGAGCATGGACAGGACTAGTTGATTAAGCACCAGCGCTCTCCCTCAAAGGGAGAGGCACCGGAGGAGTCCTGTCCATTTCCGGAGCTGCTCTATCACCCCGCCCTCTAAATTCTGCCAGTTCTCCGGTGGAGAGGGATGCGTGGCAGAAAAGTAAATGCCGAGATAGAGCAGCGGACCCGTGCTACACGGGACGGCCTGAAGTGCGGGTGGGAGGGAGCTCGCCTGCCACAAGTCCCCTACCACCAAGCCAGAGCTCTTGACCTAGTTGACCCATGCGGAGGAGGCTGCCGAATAGATGGCCTGTCAAGCCTCCACCCGTGCCAAGTCGCCCGGGTCCTGGACCACGAGGAGCACGTCATCAGCGTACGCCGACGGGACCAGCCACAGCTCCGGCTCCCACAGCGCCAACCCTGTCAACCTCCTTCGGAGGAGAGAGAGGAAGGGCTCGATCACCAGAGCGTACAGCTGGCCCGAGAGGGGGCACCCCTGCCGTACTCCTCGCCCGAAGCTGACCGGTTCGATCAGGGTCCAGTTGAGCCTGACCAGACACTTCTGCGGAAGCATACAGCACCCAGAGAAAACCCACAAACTGGGGTCTGAAGCCAAACGCTTGCAGAGTGCTCAGGAGATACCCGTGACCCACCCTGTCGAACGCCTTCTCCTGATCTAAGGACAGGAGGCGAACGACAGACCATCCCTACACCCGAGTTCCAAAAGGTCCCAGACCAGATATAGGTTGTCGAAGATGCTGCGGCCCGGGACGGTGTAGGTCTGGTCTGGGTGGACCACGTCCACCAGCACAGACCCTAGCTGCAGTGAAATTGCTTTTGCCACGACTTTGTAGTCCGTGCTGAGGAGCGAGACGGGACACCAATTTCGTAAATCGCAGAGGTCCCCGTTCTTCAGCAATAAGGTGAGCATGGTTCGCCTGCACGAAAGAGGGAGGACCCCGCTCTGCAAAGACTCGGCCCAGACGGTGACTAGGTCTGAGCCGAGGACGTCCCAAAACATGCGGTAGAACTCCACGGTCAGCCCGTCCATGCCCGGAGATTTATTGGTGGGCATGCGATGGAGGGCTTCCGAGAACTTGCCAGAGTGAGAGGCAGCTCTAATAAGTCTCTGTCGCCCACGCTGACCGTAAGGAGCTCCTCCCAGAGCACTCTGCAAGAGTTAGGATCAGTCAGATCCAGGGAGAAAAGGCTTGCGTAGAAGGCTCTCGCCCTCCCGCACATCTCCACCGGATCTGTGAGGGGGCTGCTGTCTTCTGCCAGAAGGCAGATGACATGTTTCTTGGCCCCCCTCTTTCTCCAGGGTGTAGAAGAATCAGGAGCCGTGATCCATCTCCCGAAGGAGACTGATGTGGGATCGAACAAAGGCACCCCAGGCCCGATGGTCCTTGAGGGCCCGGAGCTCCTCCCGCTTCTCCCAGCATGCTCCGCAAAGGGGCAGATCCTCGGGGCTGGCGGCCAGACGCCTCTCCAGCTCTAAGACCTCCCGTTCCAACTGCTCTATTGCCGCATCCCTCCGTCGGCTGGCACCCTGGGTGTAGTAATGGCAGAAGAGCCGGGCGCGCACCTTCCCTAGGTCCCACCACCGCCATGCCGAGGGAAAGGCATGCCGTTGCCCTCACCAGGCCAACCACAACTCCCGGAAGGATGCCACGAAGCCCGCATCCTCCAGCAAGCTGTTGTTGAAATGCCAATTGGCCGGCCCCGGCCTGTCTGCGCAGAGGGAGGCTGTCACGGTGGCTAAATGATGGTCAGAAAATGGGGCCGACTGGATGCTGGAGGAGTGGGCTTGTGAAAGATGGAAGTGTGATAAATAAATGCGGTCCAACTGGGAGTGGCTCGACCGATGGGCCTCCACCCGAACAAAGGTGAACGTGGAAATGTCATCCGGGTGGTGGTCGCGCCAGACGTCCACCAGGGAGTGGTGTTCGACTATCTCCTGGAGGACGGCGACGGCGGCCGGGCTCTGCTCGGTCCCCGAGCGGTCCCGCTCCTCAAGGGTGATGTTAAAGTCCCCTCCCAGGACCAGGCACTCATGAGGATCCAAGGTGCCAAGGAAGGCAGACGCCTGCTGATAGAATTGCAGCCGCTCTGGGCCCGCTGCCAGGGCATAGATGTTAACGAGGTTGACTATGAGCCCCTCCATGCGGACCCAGAGGTGCAGCAAGCGGCCCGGCACAGCCTCGGTGACCCCCAGCACCTCGGGCTGTAGGTCGGGGGAAGAACAGGGTCGCCACTTCAGCCGTATGAACTGTGAGATGGCTAAAGTAGACCCTGTCCCCCCAATCCAGCCGCCAGCTGTCTTCGGCGGTCAGATCCGTATGGGTCTCCTGCAGGAAAGCCGGGTGGGGGGGGTACTCTGTGAAGGAAGGAGAGCACCTTGGACCTGTGGACACCCATCCTACAGCCGCGGGTGTTCAATGTTGCCATGGTAAGAGGTGCCATGAGGAGGGCTGGGGAGGATCCTTGCTGGCAGGGATGCTTGTGGCTCCCGATGGGCCACGCTGCAGTCTGTGACCTACCCCGTAGGTGAGTAAGGAGTCACGGAAGAGGCGGATCTGCTGGTAGGCCATGGCGCCCTGCCTCCTGGTCCTTTTACTCTCTGCCATGAGGGCCCTTGCGGCCCGGAGGATTTGATGAAAGTCCCCCTATTGCTGGAGAGCAAGCTGTACTTTGTTGCAGGAGCCACGGACATCTAAAATCTCCCACAACTCCTCTCGCAGCGCATGGGGGGTTGGGGTTACGGTCTCCTGGTTACTCCCCGACGGGGCCCTTGGTACTGCCCCGTGGCCCACCGAGACAGGCAGACAGGGTGCAGACCCCTGACGGGGCTTCTGATGGGTTGGCGCCACTAGGCCCGCCTCGAACCCTGGGGCGATAGGGGGCGGCAGAGGGAGGATAGTAGCTTCTGGTGGGTCGGGATGGGTAAACACAAAGGCCACTCCCTGGGGCTCATCTATTGGAAAAGGGAAGGAGACAGCCCCAGGGGCGGCAATAACATCTCAGGAGGTGGACAGGATAGGGACAGGGGCAGGGTTAGAGGTGAGATTCTGTGCGGGGAGAAGGCTCTCAGTGATGCTGGGCGCAGGCTCTATGTTGGATTTGGCAGCCACGGCATCAGGAGGTGGACTCTGTTCTGTAGGGCCCCGTCCCGGGAAGGAGGTTGAATGCTCCTCACCAATGAGGGGTGCCCCTGGTGGCTCGGGTCCCAGCCGCACGGCACTGGATGTCGCCTCAACAGGCTCAGTGGCCCTCAGTGGGGTGCCATCTGCAGCCGGGTTGATGGAGGAGTCCAGGGGCTCCTTGGAGGTGGGAGCGGAAGCAACGGTTAGGGGGAGGGAGGATGGGAAAAGGGGGGCTGGAGTGAAGTCATCCAGATCGAGGCCCGCTGGCATAGGGTTGTCCTCCTCCTGGGTGACCAGGGTCAGACCCAGGGCCTCGATCTCCTCATATATGGATGGGAAATCATTTTCTGACACCCCGGGATTCTCCTCGCCGGCACCTGACGCAACGGTCGCCTTGGGGCACACTGCGGTTTCAGATGGCGCCAGGGTAGAGGGGACTCCCTTGGGGGCCTCGGAGGGGAGGGACTCCTGTGGAGGGGAGATACTGCCTTCCAGTGCTACCATGTCTTCCCCAGCTGGAACCAGTGGATGGAACACACCCGTGGGTAAAGCGGAAGGCTCGGCCTTGGTGCCCCCCTTCCTGGTCTTCCGGGGGGCCTCTGCATCCCATGGGAGGAGTGGAGCCCGAGCCTTCCACTTGCCCCGCTTCCCCTGGACTAGGGCCCAGCCCTCCATAGCATCATCCGGGGGCTGGTTAGCAGGGGTCATGTCAGGGGGCAGAGGCGATGGCTCAGGGACTCAAGGGGATAACGGTGGGGCAGCACAAGGGAGGGAAGATTCCCCTTGGGGCGGGCCCTCTCCCATGCTCGGTGGTGGCCCTGCCAGATTGCAAGCAGCGGGGGCGGGACTCTCCCACTTGTCTGGGCATAGTTGGGGAGGTGCCCTTGGGCCCCGAGCGGGAGCAATGGTGGACTGGGAAGGAGGAGGGGTGATTTCGGGGGCCAGGCAGTCGGGGCACTGGCGATGATGGGGCCAGTGCCCTGCTGGGGCTCGGGGGACCCAGATGCCCCTCCTTGCCGGGCCAAGGGGCAGTCCCTCTGGACGTGCCTCATTGCCCGGCAGAGGTAGCACCGGGCCTCCCCCATGGAGTAGTGTACCTGGTAATGGGCCTCCTGGTAAGGGACTAGGAAGGACCCCTCAAGCACCTCTCAGTCGCATGCCGCTGGTGGCAGTTGAAGCTGCACTTGCCGGCGGAACAAGAGGACGTGATGGAGGGCAGGGTCTGTGCAGCCCAACGGGAGAGGGCTGATGACAGAGATGGGTTTCGCTAGGGAAGAGAGGGCGGGTAACAGGGCGGCATTGGGAAGAAAGGGAGGGACGGAGGTCAGGACCAGGCAGACGCCCAGGTCTTCTAGTGGCTCCAGGGGGATGAATATGCCCCCTACTGTCAGGCCCTTCTCCACCGCCTCCTGGGCGGCAGTCTCTGATGCTAAGACAACGATGACATTGCCATACATTTTGGAGGCCACCACAATAGCTGTGGGCCCCACCACCCTCACCAATGCCTACACATAGGTCTCCACATGGGGCGAGGCAGGCACCAGGAGGCAATGGACACCCTACTTCCTGGTCATGGTGGAAAAGGGGCTCCGGCCACTATAGATGGTAGCGGAGGAAGTGGGCGGAGGAGATGACTAGCAGCAGGCAAGGGGGCTGCTTCCACCTGGGCCTACGCCCTGGGGGCTTGGGGAGGGACACCTGCAGAGTTGATGGAGGGAACAGCAGGGAGGGATGCTGTGGCTGGTGGTGGGGCCCGGGCAGTGGGAGCAGCTCCTGCCATAGAGGACCTGGTCTTTTTAGTGAGCCCTTCCCACCAGTTGGGGGAGCTCCCCCAGAATCTGAGAGGGGTAGGACATGGCAGCAGCAGAGGTCATCCCAGTGCCTGTCGCTGCTGGCACTCCAGCGGGGGCAGTGGCAGATGGATCGGCAGCGGAGGTAGAGGCTGGGGGGGGGTGATGGAGGGGTAGCTTGGGCTGCTGGAGGGGCCCCACCTGTCTCATCCCCTGCCATCATGAGCAGGGAGGGAAAGGAAGACACTAGAAGGAGGAGGGGAGAGGGGAAGCAGGTCGACCACTACTTGCCGCTATGCTGTATGCAGGGGAGGAGGGCGCCAAAAGGAATGGGCTGGAAGGGGGCGCATAATCAGGGGTTAGGGGGCAGTCACTAACCCTATGGAATTCTGGCTCCTCTAGCTGCACTGGGGGGAGGGGAGGATACAACATTAGGGGTGCAGTGAAGAGGGATGAAACTAAAATGGGGTGTGGCATAAGCGCATGGGCACATGGAGCAAGGGGTTAAGCGGGCTGGAGTTAGGGCAGGGAAACCAAGGGGCTAGCTTCGGAGGCTGGGGCAGGGCAAACAAAGACTGCAGAAGGAAATGGGCAGGACAGGCAAACAAACTGAAGCTAGTAAAGGGGGGCTGGGGCATAAGGGGGGCAAAAGCTGAAAAGGGCAAATGGGGCAGGTTGCAAGGGCAAAGCTGTGAGATAGGCAGTCCGGGGCTGCGGGGGGGGGGGTATGTGCACATGCACAAAGTCAATTTGGGCTTACTGCTGCTTCTGGCCCAAAAGGGTAGAATCAGAGCGTGGCAAGCCAAGCAAGCAGCTGAGTCCTTAGGCAGGAGCTGGGACAGATGGTAAGCAGCCAGTGGGGGTGGTGGAGGGGGCAGCAGTGGTGGTAGTAGGGGTGGGGGTTGTGGGGGGACAGATGGATTGGGGGCAGCTCCACACCACTCCCCTATGTCCCTGCAGAAACAGTCAAGACCCCCACCACAAGAGCACGGTTTGAAAGTTACTCAATCTTAAGGCCCCCTCCCCGGTGGTCTGCAAAGTCTCTAGGTGCTCCCCCACTGGTAGATGGTCCTCTCCTCCTTGGGGCTTCCGCAGCTCCAGGAACTCCAGATGGTAGTCCAGGCAGGCAGAAAGGACCCCTCAGGTTGTGGTGGTATCCACAGCAGTAATGGCTGGGGTCCCTCACTCTCCAAGGCTGGGGAGGTCAGCAGCGAGCAGTAACAGCACCCAAAGGTGGGGAGTCCAGCAGCCAGCCAGCAACCAGGTAGCAGAGAAGGGGTGTGGGTGGCATCTGGCCTAGCCAGGGGAGCAGCTAGAGCAGCAACAGCAGTAGCAGCAGGGAAAGCCCAGGGTCTAACAGCAGCAGCCCTCTCCCTCCAGGCCAGAGGGATACAGGAGTGAAATCCTATTGGGATCCAGGAAGTGGGTGGGCAAAGCCCATCCACTGCTGAAGGATCCCCCCAGCCTAAAAGGGGGATCCACAGGACCTAGGTGCCAAAAAATTCTGGGGGACAACTAACGAAACAGGGACAGGACTGTGGTCAAAGGGTCAAACGAAGGGTACCGGACAGGGACACTGCTCCTCAAAGGGTCAAGGGAGTCAGAGGATGCTGCCAAGAGGAACTCTGCCTGGATATGTGAATGGACCGAGGATCGAAAATAGGCCCTGCAGGCACAGGAGACCGCATTGGCCAACCTCCTCCTACTGGTTTTTACAGATGGCCATTTTAGCTAGGGCCAGAGGAGGTTGACCAGGAGATCCTGCGACTTTGTAGGGCTATGGAGAGGGAGCGCATAGATAAGGTGAGGGGAAAAGTGCAACGAAAGAGTAATAAAATAGTGATGAGGAGCTGGAATAGGGGCTGCAGCCTGGCACACTCCAGGTATGTGCACGCCAGGGTTTCCCTCATGCTGTAAAAGGGGCAGGTGTCTGGGATTGAGGTGAACCACGCCAAGAACATGCTCATGGCTCTGTGAAGGAGCTGCCAACTGACATCCCTGGTGGGCCTTGGGACTAAGGTGGAATATAGGCTGGGCCACCAGGGCTCCTCACCCTCCTTTTGTATCGGGGTGGGACACAAGGGGGAGGGCATGAAGGGTGTGGAGCATGAGTGTGTATAGATATTTTCTTGGCACGGTTTGAAAGCAGACTGACTGCATCTCATGCAGCTGGCTTACAGTGAAAGGGGGAGGGTCGGTTCAGTCCATGGGGCAGGGGTCCAATTAAAAGGTGTGGCAGGCCTGGAGTAGAGGTGGTGGGGTATGCCCTCGTGCAGCACCCCGTCAAGATGAACCTGAGCAGTGAGCGGCAAAGCGGCCTTCACCTCCTGAAGTATGCGCCGGGGAGTACAAGGTCTGGCAAGCCGCATGCACTGAGCGAGTGTCAGGGGATCCAGCCAGTCTCCCTAGTCATAGTCCAAGAGGTCTCCGACTCTTGTGACTTCTGCCAGGAACAACCTCTGGCACACCGCAGGGGACTCTGGCACCTGCACATGGAGCTGGGGGTTGTGTAGCAGGGGCTCTATGAGGAGCAATTTGCCCCCTCAGTGGCCGCCATGTAACTGGTCATTGAAAACAGTTTCCAGGTCTGGAGGAGGTCCTGGTAGAAGACCAGCAGCCCGCAGCAGTCTCGCAGAAGACCTCTTGGATGGAGATAAGGAGCTACCGGTCGTATTGGAGCCCTTGGAAGTGGTGCAGGAAGTTGTGTGCCAGTATGCTCCATGCTGTACTACCTGTGCCATAAAGGAGCCTCTGCAGGGCCTGGAGGCAGAAGACATGGACTTGAGTAAGTGGACATTTCAGGCCTTGCCCTCCTTCTAGGGGTAGATGGAAATGCAGGAGTGAAATAGAAGGGAGAGATGTTGGTCCCAAGTTAAGCAGGTCCCTTTTCCCTGGGTAAGTGAACAGGGAAGGTTCCAGAACAATCAGGAACCTTCTGGAGACAATTAAGACAGGCTGATTAGAACACCTGCAGCCAATCAAGAAGCTGCTAGACTCAATTAAGGCAGGCTAATCAGGGCACCTGGGTTTTAAAAAGGAGCTCACTTCAGTTTGTGGTGTGCATGTGAGGAGCTAGGAGCAAGAGGCACCAGGAGCTGAGAGTGAGAACATGGACTATTGGAGGACTGAGGTGTACAAGCATTATCAGACACCAGGAGGAAGGTCCTATGGTGAGTATAAAGAAGGTGTTGGGAGGAGGCCATGGGGAAGTAGCCCAGGGAGTTGTAGCTGTCTCACAGCTGTTCCGGGAGGTACTCCAGACAGCTGCATTCCACAGGGCCCTGGGCTGGAACCTAGAATAGAGGGCAGGCCTGGGTTCCTCCCAACTCCTGGTCAGACACAGGAGTCTACCTGGAATGTGGGTTCAGAAAAAACAGCCAAGCTGAGGGCTGCAGTGAAGCTCTAAGGTGAGCAAATCTGCCAATAAAGTGCAAGGTAGAGGAAGAACTTATCTCCTATTCTAAGAGGACTCTACTCTGCCATCTTAAATCATGTTGAGACATAAGCCCCTGCTGGTTTCAACTGGAGTACTTGTAAAATAAGGTGAGGTCAACATGACTTAAGGTGAAAAAATCAGGTCCAGAATATGATTTGCAGCCAAGGGGCACTCAAGTAGCACTTTCTGCCTGATCAGAGACCTGGAATTAACTGGGATAAAGATAGTAAGAAAAGCTCTCTAGTCAAAGAAAAACAAATCAGGAAAAAGTTGTAGTGGGGAGATTTAGGTTGGATATTAGGAAAAAGTATTTCACTTGGAGGGTGGTGAAGCACTGGAATGGGTTACCTAGGGAGGTGATGGAATCTTTCCTTAGAGGTTTAAGATCTGGCTTGACAAAGCCCTGGCTGGGATGATTTAGAGGGGGATTGGTCCCACTTTGAGCAGGGAGTTGGACTAGATGACCTCCTGAGGTCCCTTCCAACCCTGATATTTTATGACTGAGGAGAAATGAGCCAATATTGATTCTTTGAAAAGTCATGGAAGACCAGAAAGATTCTAGAGTACTGGAAAAGGGAAAATTTAGTGCCAATCTATAGAAAGGGAAAATGACAACCTGCAGAATTACAGACCAGTCAACTTAACTTTCTTTCCAGCTACTAGAGCAAATAATTAAGCAATCAATTGGTAAATGCTGAGAAGGTAAGTCAGAATGGATTTGTCAAGAACAAGTTGTGTCAAATCAACTTAACAGCTATCTTTACAGGGTAACAAACCTTGTGGATGGGGGCAGGAGGGATAGATGCTGCATATCTTGAAACACTGGTAAGGCTTTTGATACTATCTTGCATGACCTTCTCTAAGGAAATACAACCTAGATGGAGCTACTATAAAGGTGGGTGCACAATTGGTTGGAAAACTGTTCCCAGGGAATGGTTAATCAGTGTTTCACTTGAATAAAAATAGAAATTTTCCTTTTAGAAGCAGTGGTAGAAAAAATATTAATGATCAATACTGGTGCAGCAAGTACAATTCCCATAAGACATCACAATATATTTTGGGAAGAGTTAATCTCAAATATCAAACCTCACTTTTATGCCCCACCTCTCCAGAGATCAATCTCCTTCAGAAGACTAATAATTCACATTACAAATGCAGATTCATTTGACTTTTATTGTTGGTAAAGAGGGCCATCATATTCTAACACATTCACAATTCTACACAAAGCAAAGAATTAATCCAGTCTTGGGTTCTCTTGCCACTCATCCTGCTTTTCTATTTTGAATTTATTGGCTATCCAGTCCTAGACAACTGTAAAAGTCTAAAGCTAGTTATGCATGACAATGTATGCAATTGGCCTGTTTCCTACTCATTACTAAACAAACCCTTCTGGTTTCACTTATCTTAAAAAAATTGACTAACCAGGAATTTTAGTTGGATTTGACTTTTGGCCTCCCTCCTCCTCCCCACATTTTTTAGTTCATTAAGATCTTTAGGTTACATAACAGTATTATTAAATATCATAGCACTCCATTATGTCTGTCTTCCTATTATACAGGGTAGTTGAGGTTATCAATCTATGTATACTTTTAGGCTTCATAACAAAAAGCCTTAGATAACTAGTATTGCAGCATATTTGCTATGCCAGGCATTTTCTAAAAAGGACTCAGCTCCTTAGCAGAGAAGGAAAAAGATTCATGGTATTGATGAGGTGCTTGCAGCATTGTACAGGCAAGAGGGTGCCCAACAGGTCACGTTGATATCCGTAACAATACCATTTCATGGATCAACAGGGCAATCCAATGGATAAACTTCACTAAGTAGCTAGGATTTGATAGATTTTAGGGCAGCTGTATCTGGAGAAGGAAAGGAGAAAATTGCAAATGCATTTAATATACCAATTCTGGTGAAAAAGAATTTACTTCACATGGGGACATTCCATCAGTGGAATTCTGTAGGACTCTGGTATGCCAATTTGTTCCTGCTAGTGCTTTGGGGCTCTCAGTAGAGCTATGTTTCAGGAAATACTAGTTTTATTGCAGGTTTGATGCATATATGGTCTGTTATCAAGGTTATACCACACTGTACCAAACCTTTACATGCATATGTAATTACTTTCATTTCTACATTCACTCTTGTTTAACACTGCATCTCCTCTGACCCAGTTTTTTTAAAATTAGAGTATACTTTAGGAACATAGGCTCCTGTTTAATCTAACAAACTCCTGAAGTGTGTGATTTAGTTAACAGATAATTAAATTTCAGAGATGGTAACTTTAGAGAGCAACATTATTGAAGCAGCAGCAGAAGAGGTACTTTTAACAAAAAATACTCAGCTGGCTGAATGAGGCTAGGAATTGCAAGTTAAGGCAGAACTGCCAGTTGATAAGATGCTCATTGTATTGGAATCCTCAGATTGTAAAATGCTAAAGCTGCTCACATCTATACACATGGAAATTAGAACGAAAATAAAAGACTGCTTTGCATTTGCAATGTGTGGCAGAGGGCCTGTGAACAATTCACAGTGTACCTGCTTGGAAAAAATCTTATTTGCAATGTATGTTTTCCACAAGCAGTGAGATGGTGTGTTTCAACAATGTATTTATTCATTTCTATCCAATAGGATATAGAGGTTGTTTTCTTTTTTGCTTTCAAACATTGTTTCCTTCTATGGTATCTGTTTTCTAGCAAAGTCAATATTCATATGCAGAAGACCAGAGCTAGAATCCCTCAAATAAGCCAGACGCTACATTTAAGATAACAAATGGTGCATAGCAAAGTACAGAGAAACATCCAGCATTCATGCCCTGTAAGGAAGGCATAGAAAGCTCAAGGATTTATGAGGTTCACTGTCTATATTCCCTCCCCTTATTTAAGCAACAGAAGAATCCCTGTAGCCTTCTCCAGTAGATTGTAATATGAATTTCCTTGGGTATCTTGTACCAAGAAGATGGATGTGAGTGACTACACTGCATCCACACAAAATGATATACAAAAACAGGCATCACACAGTAGTATGTAAGGGACATCTGCCAACTGCACACTGGCATGTATATATAAAATACAGGCACCTGGGTGCACAAAGTAAAAGTTTTGCTTTGTTTTAAATATTGTATGCAGCAATGAAGAGGAAGACTTTACTGTGTGGGGGGAAAAATCAGGCAATAAAAACATTGGATAAATCTGTAAAATGTACAGCAATTTATCCATACACCATCAGCAAGGAAAGGGGCAATGGCTTAAGCCAAAAATGTGTGGGAGTGTTAGGAATTCTAAATTGTTTTCTATTGGCTTCATTCATTCACTAGGTTTTAGATTTCAAACGTACTATGTCACTGACAGCCAGGGCTAGATTTAGGGGCAGGCAGCTGCCTAGGATGCAGGGCTTGAGGGGCACTGGGTTTTGGGTGTTGTATTTGTTGTTAGTGACAAAAGGGAAAATAGAATGTTTGAAGTAACATGTTTCTGGTATTTCATATTTACTTATACATGGCATAGACATTTATAAAGCCTAGGTTCAAATTTAGTCTAAACAGCTGTCTGCTTCTACTTTCCTCTCACTGTCTGTTACACATCAAAGTCATGAATGGGCTAAAATACAATAAAAATAAAGTATTTAAAAATGGAGGGGCAGGGCACATGCCAGAGATGCTCCTCACCTGGGGCACCATTTGGCTTAAGGCCAGCCCTGGTGATAACAGCTATAGCATATATGTCTGCCTCTCTTGACTTTATATCATTTACCCATTGATAACTCAGTTTTCATCCAGCTGTGTCCAGCCATATGCTGCCTGGACAATTCCTCTTTGGGCTTCTTAAAATCTTAATTTTAGGTTCTATCGTGCTTAGTTTTGTTTTGTTTTTTTAATAAAGTCAAAGATCAGGTGGTTTTTAAGAGCACTGGCATCAGTAGGGGTGGACCATGAGAATCTCAGATATTGAAAAGCTCATTCCCAAATTGTGACAAAGTTCAAAGTGTCAAGTATTATTGCAAATGGAAAATCTGAGAAAAAAATCAGATTGGGTCAATCAGAATGTTGTGTTTAGATTTTAATTTTATATACACTTTAATATGTGAACTTTAAAAAAAATTTAAAGATGATAAATGGAACTTCCTTTGACGTGTTTAAGCAGATTTGGGAAATTTAGAATTTTTTTTTTGCTTCAAACCAACTCTTTCCCATGGTATACTCTACCTATATTAGAATTTAACGAGTTTGTTTCTAATCAATGGTAGAAAGAAAACAATCAAGTATGTGCAATATCACTTCACTAGTGTAATACCATGTACTTTATAGTTTAATTAGCTTATGCCATCCTGAACAAATATGTTCTGTATTCTTCACCAGGCTTTTCCAAGGCTGATAAAGACTGGTAATCACTGTTCATGACAGATTCTGTGACTGTTTTCACTTGACACTTTTTTCCAATCTGGTTCACTCTAGATTGAAATATGTTCCAAGAGACCATGGCATTGCTCGAGACTGTTTACATTCTAATCAGACTAGATTGGGTAAATGACATCCAGAATTCTCCTCTTACAGGAGCACACTTCATGCCTAATACAAGTTAGCAAAACTCCACTGACTGCATTGGACTTGCATTTCATTTCCATCAAAGATGAAATAGTCTTCAGAGGTAATTTGCAAGCACATTGTAAGGCCAGGTTTTATTTATAGATGCTAAAAAGCCAATCTTTACTATTGAATCAAATAAGGACAGAAGTGTTGACAGCTGTCTTAACACATTTGATCTTTTTTCTAGCACAGAATAAAAAGTCATAGGGTGCTAAAACTAACCTCTCCAATTTCAAAAAAGGCTAAAAGGCTTTAAAAGGGTATTATACCACTATGACCTTCCTAGTACAAATCTGAAAGAAATATTTTGGTGTGACAAAATTCCTCCCATCTCAAACATTGCCATTCAGTAATGGTTAAGACTGATGCCATGTCTACACTGTAATTAAAAAATGCAGTTGGCCTATGCTAGCTGACTTGGGCTCACGGGCTGTTTAATTGCAGTGTAGAGATTCAGGCTTGGTCTGGTCCAAGCTCTATGATCTTCAGAGGTGGGAAGGTCCCAGAACTCAGGCTGCAGCCTGAGCCTGAAAGTCTACACTGCAATTGAACAGCCCCACAGCCTGAGCCCTGCAAGTCTGAGTCAGCTGGTAGACAGCTGCAAGTGTCTAATTGCAGTGTAGATATACCTTAAATGTCCCACTTCAGTTTGCTTAAAAATAGGGGGTGCTTCCACTCTCCTGTTCAAAGAAAGAATTGCTTCCCCTCCCATTAAGCCTCTGTTCTCAAAGCTCTGTTCCCAGGATTTGATCCTATATGTAGTCTTCTCACCCATAGCACATTGCATTTCACTCCTTTCTCTTACCAATAGCTGGGGGTGGGTGGGGGGGGGGGGAAGGTCCCACTACTGATCACTTCGCATGCCTTTCCTAGGGCTACCTATTTCCAAAATCAAAACCCTAAACCCAAACAAAGCTACCATAATACCACCAACCAAGGTCTTGCCAGCTGGAACAGAGGACACATCCACCCTTTTCCTTTTATAACCCTGCCCAGATCAGTCATGTGATAGGTATTTGTGACAAGGTGTAAAGGTGTTCTGGCATGCTAGAGATTCTTGCCTATCAGGACTCTCTCAATTATTGAAGTTCTGGCCAATAAATTATACAATCTTCTACTTATTTACATTCTATTTCCCAGCAATTATCTTTTTTTCTTTAGTCTTTTGGATCTATGTACCAGGTCATTCGTGTTAAGTGACAGTTTCCATTTCTCTCTAGACAGCTCAGATGTATGCATTATTTACATTTTAAAATGTTTAAAAATTACAAACATTAGGGAGCTACTCTGGCCTGCACAGAGAAGGTGTTTTGGTGAATGAGCAGAACTGATTTAGAATGCTTAATGGCAGTTCAGAATAGGAAAGAAAACTAGAGGGGAAAGAGAGCCAAGCAGTGGTTTCCAAAGCAAACTCCAAGGTAAGCAACATAGTTGAAGGGAGCTTCACTGAGACCAAGATACCTAGAGATGTCCATGAACAAAATAGGAAAGTAGTGTGGTACCATTAAACCCTTGTATATTGCCCGACTCCAGCCTTCCTATACAGTAGCTATTGATTTACTGTCTCTAAGAAGCTCAGGAGAATGGCCGATAATGAATAAAAAGCTAGATTAAAGATCTAAGTCAGGTCTGCTTTGAAGGGGAAAACTCCCAGAGTACTGTACATACTAATCAGCAAAGACAGAATCTCTCAAGTTATATCAAAATCCCTCATCCATAATGTGAAAATCTTTTAAAAAAGTGAAGCTTAAAAAATCCTAAGGAAACAAATGCCCCAATTCATTTTGACTGTAAATCAGCCTTTGAAAACAAAGCAAACAGTCTCTGAAATAAGATTGTAGAAACATTATGTACTGAAGTAGTATTCTGAACTTTTCAGAATGGATAGAGATTTTAATAACCCAACAGAAACTCAAGTTCCCCGTGACATATTTGGAGGAGGTGAGGTTTACTTACTAACTAATATGTGCAGTCTCAGATTCACACAAAGCCACTGAACATTTGTTGACCAAGAGCTTGATATTCACTGCATTTCCAGTTGTCAGTAACAATTCAATCTGTGAGACTGGCAGGATTGGCTCTAAATTACTATACTCTATTTCTACAACTCATGCCAACCTGCCACTTACATTCACAACTCAGAGATAGGGATAGATTTTGCTGTTATGCCACAAACTCCATGCTGCAAACAGTGCAATGATTGCATTCAAGTGGAAAGCAGAGAGCATCAGAACATATTCTTCCTACATAAATTAAAATGAGAATACACTTCTAAATTTTCAGCAGAAAACCAAACATTTTAACTGAAAATATTTTCAGTTTTTCTAGAAAAAAATTGTCCAGGAAACCAGATCTGAAAATGTTCATTTAGTCATAACATGAATTTTGTCAAAAGTTTTACAGATATTTAGTCAGGCCTAGTAAGTATCCTTTATTCTCCACACTTGTTCATATCCTTTCCTTATAGCCTGTACCTCGCTACCCCAGTTAGACTGGCTAGCTTTGATGGTAGCAATTGCCTTGTGCATTCTGAGTTCAAGAACTATTACTATGTCCATCTCTGTGATCCTTGTGCCTGTTTGTGCCTCTTCCCCATCTTTGTGCATCTGCAAAGGAACCAGGCATAACCTTGCTCTACAATTGAGTATTTTCCAACACTTGGACAACATAGGCAGATAGAAGTGCCAAGTACAAAGCTGCTCTTAAGAAAACCAAAAAAAACCCCACCCACACTTAGTAGGGTTCAGAGTAGCAGCTGTGTTAGTCTGTATTTGCAAAAAAGAAGAGTACTTGTGGCACCTTGGACACTAATTTATTAGAGCATAAGCTTTCGTGAGCTACAGCTCACTTCATCAGATGCATTCCATGGAAAATACAGACTTGATTAGCAACATCTTCTGATCAGGACACTCATTTTGACAGGATTGTTTAACGTTTGCAATTGACAGAAGGCAGGAAAATAAAACCAAAACCTCAGATGTTCCAATAAGCCCCTTTTACAGACTAGCCTCCTTTTAGTCTGGGTCCAGCAATCACTCACCCCCATCGTTACAGGGTCTTCAGCTTGCTCAAGAGAGCCTCTCCACCCCCAAAGGATACCTAAAAGAAACTGGAACAAAGGACATTAACCATGGGGGTGTGAGTGATTGCCGGACCCAGACTAAAAGGAGGCTAGCCATGTGGATGAGTTTTGCTTGCTTTGATAGGGGAATGGGAGGGAATCTTAGTTTGCTAGTAGAGGCTAACAGCAAATTGATTCCTTTCTACTTCACCAAGCAAAAGGAACATGAGGTACTTGCCCAAAAGGGAATGTCTGAGGCACAATGACTTTCAGGGCTTTCTGGGATGGGTATAGTTTACACTATAACCAGTGCTTAGGAGTGTCTCTGCTAGTCAAACCCAGTATAATGAGAGCAGGTGAGGGAGAACAAGGCAAAGAAGATTATTCATTAAAATAAGTCAGCAATGTGCAGAGCTAAGTTTTTTTAAAAAATGAATTATAAAAAACAGTTGGGTATCAGATGTCCCTGTATAGTTGTTACATACATGGCTATCCATTTTCTTTGCCTAAACAGCTTTTCTTATATGACAGGGATAAATCATGCATGCTCCTCCCTGCACTTGCAGTTAAGATATTATGTACACATCTGTTGCTAACAGGGTGGCTTGCCCCTTTGTGGGCCAACCCTGATTACTATTGCTGAAGAGGCATAGGTGAGAGATCAGCTGTTGACTTCTAAAGGGCAGCAGGAAACTAGGGGGAGTTCAGGAAACTAGCTAGAGTGTGGAGTGAGAAAGGAGACCTTAAGACCAGCCCTAGCTAGGAAGGGCTGAGAATAACGTGCTAGAAAAGATCCTGAGACACCTGTGGATTCTGGAGCTGTGCCCAATTTAAGGCTGGAGGGAAGACCAGTGTTTATTTTGGAATTTTAAGTTAAACCAGATCTAAGGAGGGGTCTTCTTACTGGACTTGTAAAAAGACTTTGAATTTATTGAGGAACCAAGAGTGGAAACAGAATTGAGGGGCTGCTTGCAGGGCAGCCCTAAAGCCCTGAGGGGATGCTCCAGAGGAGGCAGTCTATTGACACTACCACATGTAAAAAAGCCCCTGCCTTGCAGCCTCACTTCCCAGTCACTGTGTTGAAGAGCAGTGATTCCTTCCTGCTCCTTGATGGTTGCTGTGGATTTCCATTTTACTTCTGGCATTCTAGTTCTTACCTAGACATGTCATGGGTAGACTTTGACCTGTCTATAGCAGATTTAAACAGCACAGCACAAAATCAAGCAGAAGAAATCCAACGACAGCCCCAACACTAAGGAACTTAAAGATTGACCAAGAAAGACAAAACAATGGGGGAGAGACAGACAAAAGAATCACCTTTAGTAAATTCAGTCCTCCAAGCCTGCATGTAGTAATCATTTCCCCTTGATCCCTTTGCATTATATTTATTGGGAGGTCTTACCCCTCTCCTGTATCTGTGGTGGCCATTTATAGTATTGGGGTGATTGGGTCAACTGTGTTTTCATTGAGGGGCATTCACCTCTGGATATTGTCCCCTGCTTGCCCAAAAGTTCACACAACAAGGCTATCCATTTACACAGGCTCTTCCCTAACAAGATGTACGAGCAGAGTCAAGTAACTGAGAAATGGAAGAGATTGGCAGTGAGTTGCTAATCTAAATTTTTTTTTAGAACCTGACATGTTTTTAGCATTTCTGATCCTTTTCATATTTTTATCCACAAAAAATACTGGGGCTGCTCAAATACCTCCCCTAAAATTCATATTGGGCCTATGCAGAAATCAGTGGAACTTGACTGGGACTACTTGTTGCTACTTCAGATTAGAATTGCACAAAGTGCTTACATGTTTGCAGGACAAAGGCTTTAGCACATTACTATTTTTCATTTCTAATTATCTGAATTTATATAAATGTTTTTATAACATTTTCTGTTCACTTCAATCTATTCAACCTATTTAGTGCATGTGTATGCATTACTTGTATAATTCCTTTATTTCTTTACCAATCTCAAATTTAGCAAAATCAAAAAAGTTATGTTGGGAGTTAAAAATTGTGAAAAAACCATCCCCAGTTTCCCTCATGTTGGGATAGCTTAGCAATGGCCATATGGAAATTGTATGAACTTTAAACAACCAGACAAGAGCCCCAACCTAGTAACCCTCACCATTTGAGAAATATAGAAATGAAAATATATTTCAACTCAAAAGCTAAAAGCAGCTCTGACAGAAATTGACTGGTGCCAGACTATTTGCAACTCAGAGACAACTGCTAATACCTATAGTTCAGTTTATATTGCCTGACACATAGGTAATGATTTTGGAAGAAAAAATTAAAAATATTTAGACAGATCATTGTGAAGTTAGAGAACATTGGACAAAGAAGCCTCCACATTATCATAACTGATTAGAAGAAGAGAGCTTGTCCCAGGTGTTCAATTTCAATCTTCCATCCAATTACTGCATGGCAGTCAATTAGTACATAGGCCAAAGAGCAGCTCCATTTTCTGCTATGAAAGACTGTAAAAGAATTCTTCTTGATTATGTTTAGGTGACAAGGTGAAAAATGTCTGCTTTCTACTGTATGGTTTTACTTATAGGATGTTTCAAACACTTTTCCAGTGTTTTGCCCTTGGTACAACATTTAACACTAGGACAAGACATTGTTTTGCCAAAGTCTGGATGGCCAGCTTCCATCATTCTTTTTAATGAGTCTGTGGGGAGTTAAACTAACTGAAGTAACTTTCCTACTATGTAGACTCAAATATTCCTGCTTATTTTGGGGCTTATAGGAGACAATCAGAACTCAATACATTAGGCTGGATTCTATAGAGATTGGGTACCTGATGTTAATTTTCCTTACACACCAGTAACTCATTCAGTTCAACAGCTACTCAACTAGAATTGTGTAACAGCAAAAGCAGGCCCTCCCCACCCCAACCATATCCTTTGTCCTAAACCGGTTAAAGTTTAAAGGAGCATTATCTGGTACGTAGCACAGAATTTGTTTTGGAATTTTTATATTTAAAACTCACCTCTCTCAGAAAAGGAAAGTTTATTTCCCAGAATAGTAGTTTTGGTCAACTATGCTATTATGAATTTGACATGAATTCATTTAATTGTCCCGCACCTGAAAAAACCCCCAAACAAAACTTAAGACAGCACTGCCTTTCTCCAACTTTTAGCTGAGTGGCTAGAGCCCCCACCTGAGATGTGGGAGACCAGGGTTCCTCTGCTTTATGTGAAAAAATGATTTATGAACTTGTCTGCCACATTTCAGGCTAGTTCCATAGTCACCGCATAATTTATTTCTGTAACTAAGTCTAGGGGGGGGATGTAAACTGTTCTGTGGCTGATGCTTTTATTTTTTCCTTCCCCAGCTGGTCAGTTTGCATATCAAAGTAAAACAGAATTAGACCAATGGAAAAGGAATTGGTACTGGATTTTCAAGGCTCTTACAGGTAATTAGTGACACCTGACAAAAATGCAAAAAATAGATCACTTAAAAAATGCTACTTAGAGTCCCTTTAACTCCCCCTGCAAGATATTTATTGTATCAAAAGGTCACTCCATTTTTTTCTTCAAAACTTCCCTCCACTAATCAAGTTAACCTCATGCCAACAAGCCTCCTATATCCTCTTTCAGGATAAGATCTGACAAAAGCAGAGAATTTACTACAGACTTTCCTCTTGCCATTGCAAACCCTTACTCACCCAAGGAATCACTGCCTTCAGTTAAGATTTTACTCAAATCCCAGATTCAGTAAAACTCTTGCCTCACGTGATCAGTCAAACTGTAGGATCCAACCCCTATTTTGCTTTTTCTAAACTGAAATGTCCTTGATTGATCTTTAGAATTTTCCTCCCAGAGAAGAAATGTCAGCATTAAGGTTCTAAAATGTGATTCAATTCCTTAACTGTAAGAATTAGTCACTGGACCAGCAGTACTGAGACTCAAACCATTGTTTTCAGCAATAGCAAGTCTAAGTGACTAATGTATTTGTTTGCTGCACTATTACGCTGGCCCCAGTTGCTCATTTACTAGAGTACTTAACTAAGCACAATATAATAGTTTCCAGGCTACCAAGTTATTTTCATGGGAATTTAAATAAACTAGCTATAATTAGAACTTATGAAATGGCTAAGAATGCTGGGTTCAATTGCAAAAAAGTTATTCTGGTGCCTTATGCTTCCTTTTTATTGAAGTATCAGAATACATTCAAATAATCTTTAACCATCCAATGTTAGCATCGTCACTAAAATCCAAAAGAAATCCTAAACTTCTTCCTATAGATTTCAGCTATTAGATACTATTTGAACAAAACAAAATGTACAAAGAATAGACACCAAGGATTGTGGCATCAATCCCTGGACAAAAAGGAAAGGAAAAAATGGATAAAATATGGGTCAATTTAAATTGCTGCATAGACAGTCAGTAAAAATCTTTGTTTTTTATATTTCTAAGGGATTCAAAACTAAAAAAGACACTGCTCACAAACAAGGAAGGTAGGAGTGAATGGAATAGTCGACTAGTTGGTGCAAAAGGTAATGCATATAGGACTTAATTCTGAACGAACAAAGCATAAGCCATGCTTGCCTTGGGTAGGTTGGTGTTCTATGCAAAACCATTGTTTACATACTCCTGAAAAAGGTAGAAGACCAAGTCAACAAAAACCAACACGTTTAAAAACCAGACAGACAATCACTTAGAGGAATACCACTATAACTTAGATTTTGATTTTTGAGAATGTCACTATGTGTCTGCAGAGCATTACAGTGGGGCCTGGAGTCTACACAGATAGTAATACATAATAGCACATAGGCAAAGGGATATTTTCCCCCCTCTTGCCAGGTGTTATTTCTGGTCTTCTGCTCTTCCCTTGTTCATTCAATTTTTGTTCCATCTCAGTTGCATTCTTTTCAGGGCCGGGGGATGGAGGCAGGTGTTCGTGCCCACCCCCCAAATCAAAATCCCACATCCTAGAAGGGATACAGCCACTTTTTGCAAACCTGTGCCCTCAGAAAGTGTTCATCAGTATATGGGGATCTCAAGATCAGCTGCCTTGTCCCAGTTGTTCATATCCAATTGTGACCAAGTCAATTTTTGTTGAGAAAAGGCTGGTCAAAATCCCAGTTAGGTGTGGACTTCATATCACAGTGCTTCCTTCTAGATAATCAGGGAAGGCTACCCATTCTTGTATCCCCTCTCTGCCCTGCCCCTTCTCCCTCATTTCTGTTTGCACTCACAGCAATGAGAGCTGTTCCATGAACTAAGACTGGAAATTCATGTGTTACCACAAACAGTCATCTCTGGAAAATGAGACCAAGCACTAGTTCATCAAATCATGCATTTTTCTTCCTGGAAGAGAGGATAGAGGCAGATTACACTGGAAGTAGTGGCATCAGGTGGTCACATTAACCCTTTTTATCTCCCTGAGACACATACATTCATCACTTCCTCTTGAAATGATTTCCTCTAAAATCCCTCCCATATGGGAAGATCCTTGCTATGTGAAAGAGGCAATCAATGTCTGATTATCTGCCAAGATATACCAATTTGCACTGTAAAAAAGTGCATCCATAGTGCCAACTTGATTCATAGGAGGCTGCAACACTCCCTCTCCTCCAAAGATTTCAGAACATCTATGCCTATAGTTGTCACTGAGCTGATGTAAAACAGCTTTGCTTAGCTGAAATTGTCTTGCAACATAGTGGTGCTAATGGAAAGTATTTGCTCCAACTTGAGCAGGGCCCAAGTAGCTTGTGAACAGCTTGCAGCCAGTTACTGGCCCACTGCCCTCCTCCACAGTAGTTGAAAAAAATCTAAGGCCATGTGTGTCATTTAAAACAGTGGTTTTCAAACTTAGATTATGTTTAAGATTTCCAAAGGGGCCTGCACCTCCATTTGACTTTATGGGTTCACAAATGAAAAAAGGTTGGGAAAAAAAGATTTAGAACATTTTAGGGTTTGCTCAGTATGTTACTGGGGAAGACAATGGGAGGAAATAAGCATGAAGAGACACCTCCATTTATTTTGAGAGAAGATGAATGGAAAAGTAGAATAAAGATAAACTAAACAAGAGCAGGAACATTTAGACTGGCTGATTTTATCCCCCTACATTTTATATTCTTATTTAATTGCTTGATCTGTCAAATAACAGAGGGAAACAAATATTTGGTTCAAAATTCCAGCAGGACATTTTTGGAGTACTATTTAGAAATAGTGTGCTAAACATTCCCCATTATTCCTGTGTCTATGCAAGATGTCCAGTACTAAGAATGCCTAATTCAGACATCCTAATAAGTTTACAATAGCAAATTGATAAAAATATATTCCACCATAACCCTGGGACTCTGAGACCGTGTGAAGCATCATGGCAACTAAGTGAGCGTCTGAGTTGCCAGCTAGGTCTTTTGGATCCCCATCTAGAATCCAGATTTGGTTCCACAACTCACAGAATTAGATTCCCAGACTTCTGTGGAATCCTTTGAGCAGTAAGAGAAAATTTAAATTTGATATGAAAAACTAAGCACTCATAGTGAGATCAGATAAGATTCAAGATGGCAGAACTGTGCAGTCTGAAAAACCTGGTACTATAACCATCATGGTCATACAAAATATTACCTAGAGTTTGACCACAGCAAATGAGTGTATGTTGTCAGAAATCACTGAAGGCAGATTCTCAGCTTGTACAAACAATCATAGTCAGAGAAATGACAATTTAAACTGCAGAGGATCTTCCCCAATGTTGCTGCAATCCTCTATACACCAAATAACTGAAAGGCTAGACAGATGTCAAGATCAAGTGACTGCAGAGACAAAGTAGCAGCAGCAGATAAGTTCATACAATATTGAACACTAGTTTGGAACTCCTAGAAAATCAGATGTGTACAGCTTCTGGTTCTCCCTGAAGTAGAGAACCCCACTTTAATGCATCCCTCCCCAAATAGATCTCCAACTACTAGCAAAATAGAATAAAAATAGAGAGCCCATGGGTGTCAAGTATACCTGCAAGAGGTGGCCTTCACTGCTACCCTGCAACTTTCTCCCTACACAACTTTAAATACAGGCAATCCATTTTACAGACTGCCATGGCAAAGAGATTTTACTCAAAGACAAACTGTCATTTCTATGACTTTTCCAGTGACAGAACTGCATTCAATATAATAAAGAAGCTTCAGATAGCAAAGCATTAGGTATATTATCCTACATTCAGCAACCCTGAAGATCTTAAAGGAGCACAATTCTTTAACCATCTTGTAGAAGCACTAAGGTTTTCATAGACACAACAGGAAAAAGACTGAAAAGTGTGTGAGAGACAAAAAAAATCAATGCTGACATTTAACATGGTAGTTCTATTTGCTAAATGAAAAATTAACAGGCTTTTTTTTTAAACTAGTTTATGGTATTCACTTAGTTTCCACAATAATATATTGATCAATGAGTAGCATCATTTTAGAATGTTATGACAATCAACCTTTGGCATTCCTGACTGAAAGCAGTCTAGTCTAATTTAGGGGAAAACTATTTCTTTTTCCTGCAAATAGACCCAATATCCTCAGAACAATTACAATACATTTTCTCTTTCTTCAGGATCCCAGCTATTGATTCTTACATCTAAGTCTGCTACACAGGGTTACAATGTCAGTTCCTATCCACACTCACCCATCCAATTTACAAGGTTCAATTGATACAATTAAAATGAAGCATTGAATGGTCTATTATACATCATCATTAAAATTCATAGTGCTTGGAGATTCATCTTGGATCCTAATTGTAAGATGTGAGAGCATACCATCTATGACAGGTTTCAGAGTAGCAGCCGTGTTAGTCTGTATTTGCAAAAAGAAAAGGAGTACTTGTGGCACCTTAGAGACTAACAAATTAATTAGAGCATGAGCTTTCGTGAGCTACAGCTCACTTCATCGGATGCATTTGGTGGAAAAAACAGAGGAGAGATTTATATACACACACAGAGAACATGAAACAATGGGTTTATCATACACACTGCAAGGAGAGTGATCACTTAAGATAAGCCATCACCAGCAGCAGGGGGGGAAAGAGGAAAACCTTTCATGGTGACAAGCAAGGTAGGCCATTTCCAGCAGTTAACAAGAACATCTGAGGAACAGTGGGGGATAGGGTGAGGGGGAGAAATAAATGGGGAAATAGTTCTTTGTGTAATGACTCATCCATTCCCAGTCTATTCAAGCCTAAGTTAATTGTATCCAGTTTGCAAATTAATTCCAATTCAGCAGTCTCTCCTTGGAGTCTGTTTTTGAAGCTTTTTTGTTGAAGTATAGCCACTCTAAGATCTGTGATGGAGTGACCAGAGAGATTGAAGTGTTCTCCAACTGGTTTTTGAATGTTATAATTCTTGACGTCTGATTTGTGTCCATTCATTCTTTTACGTAGAGACTGTCCAGTTTGGCCAATGTACATGGCAGAGGGGCATTGCTGGCACATGATGGCATATATCACATTGGTAGATGCGCAGGTGAATGAGCCTCTGATAGTGTGGCTGATGTGATTAGGCCCTATGATGATGTCCCCTGAATAGATATGTGGACAGAGTTGGCAACGGGCTTTGTTGCAAGGATAGGTTCCTGGGTTGGTGGTTCTGTTGTGTGGTGTGTGGTTGCTGGTGAGTATTTGCTTCAGATTGGGGGCTGTCTGTATCCCAAGATCTGAGAGAGTGATGGGTCGTCCTTCAGGATAGGTTGTAGGTCCTTGATGATGCGTTGGAGAGGTTTTAGTTGGGGGCTAAAGGTGATGGCTAGTGGTGATCTGTTCTTTGTTGACCTGTCCTGTAGTAGATGACTTCTGGGTACTCTTCTGGCTCTGTCAATCTTTTTCTTCACTTCAGCAGGTGGGTATTGTAGTTGTAGGAATGCATGATAGAGATCTTGTAGGTGTTTGACAGTACTGGATACAATTAATTTAGGCTTGAATAGAGACTGGGAATGGATGAGCCATTACACAAAGTAAAACTATTTCCCCATGTTGTTTCTCCCCCCACCCCACGCCCCACTGTTCCTCAGATGTTCTTGTTAACTGCTGGAATTAGCCTACCTTGCTTGTCACCATGAAAGGTTTTCCTCCTTTCCCCCCCTGCTGTTGGTGATGGCTTATTTTAAGTGATCACTCTCCTTACAGTGTGTATGATAAACCCATTGTTTCATGTTCTGTGTGTATATATCAATCTCCCCTCTGTTTTTTCCACCAAATGCATCTGATGAAGTGAGCTGTAGCTCACGAAAGCTTATGCTCATACCATCTATGTCATCTTGCTTAGATTAATTGTACTTAAAATCCAGTAGGAAAGCATTACTGCCTGTGTAGTAATTACTAGTTCCATGATAATGGATGACTGTTCTAATTTTAGAAGTGATGATTTAATAATCAGTCTATTCATTTTGCCCTCAGCAGGGTATTTGAATGGGTTTTGCTTTGTTTGAGACCTAATTAAATAGATCTATATTTAACATTCAGTCTGCAACAGTTTGATTTTCCAATAGTTTATCAGTGGAGGTACACCACAGTAACAGAGAAAGGATAGCCAATTTAGACAAGGATTGTTTGGTTTCAGACATTAACTATAATGTGATTTCTTCTTCTCTTCTGTAGTCTTAAGAATTCTGTACATACTGTCATGAAGACATTATCCACCCACTAAAACCTATGAAAATCCTCTTTTTAAATGAAAGAAATGGTGGATATTCCCTAACCTATTAAGCCTTGCCCTTTGTAGTAACTTCAGTCATTGCAAATGAGAAATGATGCCCTCTTGCTTTCTCCCACAAATCTCACAATAAATTACTACCTGGGGTATACATGTCTGTTGTGATGAATTTCTTAATTTTCTATCAGACTTATTTACCAATTACTCCCATTTTACAAAGAGAACTCTCAAGTAGACTTAATGTGGCATTAAACCTCCAGTTTAAAAAAAATTGGGAAATTTCCAGAATAAAAAGCCACCAACCTCCCCCCCCCGCAAGTTCTCTCCTCATAGAAAACTACTTAGTCAGTGTGAAAGCTTCTAAACATAAATCACTTAAGGACTTCACTTTCCCCTCCAAATGTTACGATTTCTTACTTCGTATTGGGCTCAATGGGTAGTGATCAATGGGTTGATGTCTAGTTGGCAGCAGATAAGAAGAGTGCCCCAGTGGTTGGTCTTGGGGACAGTTTTATTCAACATCTTCATTAATGATCTGGATGATTGGATGGATTGCACCCACAGCAAGTTCATGGATGACACCAAGCGGTGTGGAGAGGTAGATATGCTGGACAGTAAGGATAGGGTCCTGAGTCACCCAGAAGAATTGGAGGATTGGGCCAAAAGAAGTCTGATTAGGTTCAACAAGGACAAGTGCAGAGTCCTGCATTTGTGACAGAAGAATCCTATGCACTGCTAAAAGCTGGGGATTACCAGGCTGAGTGGCAGTTTTTCAGAAAAGAACCTGGAGATTACAGTGTACTAGAAGCTGGAAGGCTAATGGCATATTGGGCTGCATTAGTAAGAGCATTGCCAACAGATCGAGGGAAGAGATTATTCTCTATTTGGCATTGGTGAGGCTACATCTGGAATACTGCATCCAGTTTTGGGCCCCCCCCCCACTATAAAAGGGATGTGGGCAAATTGGAGAGAGTCAGCAGAGGGCAATGAAAATGATTAGGGGCTGGGGCACATGACTTACAAGGAGAGGCTGAGGGAACTGGGCTTATTTAGTTTGCAGAAGAGAAGAGTATGGGAGGATTTGAGAGCAACCTTCAGCTACCTGAAGGGGAGTTCCAAAGAGGATGGAGCTAGGCTGGTCTCAGTGGTGGCAGATGACAAGCAGCAGCAATAGTCTCAAATTGCGGGGGGAGGTCTAGGTTGGATATTAGGAGAAACTATTTCACTATGAGGATGGTGAAGCATTGGAATGGGTTACCTAGGGAGGTGGTGGAATCTCTAACCTTGGAGGTTTTTAAGGCTTGGCTTGACAAAGCCCTGGCTGGCATGGTTTAGTTGGGGTTGGTCCTGCTTTGAGCAGAGGGTTGGACTAGATGACCACCTGAGGTCTCTTCCAACCCTAATCTTCTGTGATTCTATGATAAAGCTGAAACAGCTAAAAAATTTCCACTCCTATAGCTTGTTTACACAGGGAAGTTAATTTGGATTAAGGTAGGGTTTAAATTTTAAGCATAGCTGTTCCTGATTAACTGCTTGGGTGGGCACACTTATTCTGGAATAAGTGTGCTCACAAAGGGTCTTAATCAGGAACAGTTATTGGAGAATAAATCCTTATGTAGACCAGTCCCAAAATAGGGGCAGAGATGGATATCATCTGTCTTGAAGATGATTATGTTCAAGGAAATACCTTTCTCATGCTGAAAACAGAAGCATTTGTGTGTTCAATTTATCAGTGAACATTGATAGACTATTTCAAAATAAAAAGGCATTGGATAGACACTACAGATTTTGTGGGAGGCAATATGCTAGTGGATTGACTTACCTATATGACAAACCCAAAAGATCTTTCAGGAGAAAGTGATCTCAGAAAAGAAACTAAAATCTCTTCTAGCTGACCACTGTGCCTCCCAAGAAGCAAAATGAAGCTAGAGGAAATTCACTTGCCACTTGAAGACATCTCACATAGGGCACAAGCAGCTCCCTCATATCCAACCTTTTTAAATTTTGGAAATTAAATCAGCTGTATGATTTCCAAAATATCCCAATCTGACAGTTATACCTACAACTGTAATGAAAGAAATTAATTAGATAGAAAACTATGAACCTTCAGGAGCTACTTCTACAAATACATACACAGTTGTGTGTTTGAGAACTGAAAAATCCTACAGATTTCCAAAAAACAGTACAGTGTGAAGTATAGATTGTAACTGAGGAAATTCAAAATGCTGCAAGGGACATTTCAAATGGCATGTTTCCAGGATTGGATGGCTTTAACAGTAAACCTTTATAAATAAATTTTTCAGAAGTTTCTAGTGCCACCAATGTTCAGTCTCCATTGATCAGGAAAAATTGTTTGATCCTCATTTGGAATCCAGTATAACTGTACTCAGGAGAAAAGAAAAATCCAGAAGCCTTATCAAAATCATGACAATAGAATACTTGCAAATGTCTTGGCAAACTGGTTAGTGTGAGTTGGGCTAGATAGATTATATCTGGCTTTAGTCCAGGGAGAAGCATAAGTAATATTCAGCAAAAGAAACCACCACCATGTTAAACAACTTGAATGAAAGCAGCCTTCTATCATTAGAGGCACAAAAGGGATTTGATACAGTTCATTGGGACAATTTTTGTAGTACTAGAGAAACTGAATTTTGAACATCAGTTTGTAACAAGAACTATACACAGTCTTATTTTAATGGGTCTTGATCAGAGTTTTTCCTTAAAATGCCACTCTAGGCACTTTTTTCCTTCTCTATCGTTGAGCTGCTTGCAGTAGCTGTCAGATTCTGAAGAGAACCAGAGCATCATAGTCTGATCAACATTTCTTCCCCCCCTCCACAGCTGACAATCTATTTTCTCATCTCAGTGGAACACAAGCCTCTATTCAACATATCTGGTTTTTGTGTAACCATGACCAAGCCAGAAGCAATAATGCCCTAGGCACCTATTCAGTGAGATGCTCTAAATTACTTTTCCATACCTAGGGTGTCTCAAGTATTCAAATACATGGATACACAAAGTTTACCCAACTCTACTAAATAAAAATCAGTCTGCAGCTCCTTTACTCTCTCTCTCTCATGTAAAGACTTCAAAAGGATGGCATAATGTACAATTATATTTGCTGACAACCTGATAAACATTGAACATTGTAGCTCACGAAAGCTTATGCTCTAATAAATTTGTTAGTCTCTAAGGTGCCACAAGTACTTTTCTTTCCACTGTGACTGAAGCCAAAGATGCTTTTCTCCCTCAGGAAACTGAACATCCCCCTCTTAGGAACCACCCTGCCAATATTGAAAAAAGGAATAAGGTTCCTTAGTGTAGTAGCAAAATTATTGCATTTCCAGGCATTCATCAGATTTTCCTTCAGGATAGGAAGACATTAACTTTAAAAGATGGGCTGCCAAAGGACTGTCAACCTTTGGAGACTTTTTCCAGATAATAAAACTGAATTTTGAACTTCTGACTTAAGTTACTATCTCAGGATTCCTATGTTTATGTAAAGTTCACCACCTTACGCTCCACAGCTGGGGAAGAACCAAATTAGGAGAACACACAAAACAGTGAGGTCAAATCAAAATATGCTCCAAATTTTTGGAGTAATTTGAGAAACACTTACAAGTGCATACCGCAAGTTTTACATCGACTAAAGTTCCTCTTAATCAGGCAGGATGGTCTTCTGATTAAGGTACTGGGTTTCAGGAAGCCTGGATTCAGGTTAACTGTCATGGAATTCAAATGTGACCTTGGATAAATTTTGCCAATATTTACTGTCTGCAAGCACAGCCCCCCTGCAGTTCCCAGTGGCTGTAGTTTGCCATTCCTGGCCAATGGAAGCTGTGGGAAGTGGCAGCCAGCACGTCCCTGCAGCCCGCAGCTCCCATTGATCGGAACGGTGAACTGTGGTTGCTGCAGGGGGCCATACCTATGGATGGTCAACATTAGCAGAATGTTGCATGGCCTGCAATCAGGTTACCCTGATGGGCTGTATGCGGCCCACAGGTTGTCCACCACTGCTTTAGATGCTTATATGGCCCCCATCACCATAGTATCTGTGCTTCCTATACACACTAATGAAATTAGCCTCAAAATTTCCCAGTGAAGTAGGAAGTTATTCCTATTTCACAGATACGGGACTGAGACACAAAGCAATTAAGTGATTTATAAGGGGAAAAGCAGTGAGGTAAAGGGTAGGTCAAACCTTGGCTGCCCAAAAGGGGGGCCTCTAAATTGGGATCTGGAATAAAGGGTGGGCTCAAGTCCCCTTACTGGCTGCTGATAAATTGGCACTGGTGGGGCAGTGAGTAGGAAGACTGCCTGAGACCAGCTGTCAAGAGGGACACTGATACCCAGGAAGTGGAAATGCACATGGTGACCTGGCTGGAGGCCTCAGTCATGAAGAGGAGGCTGCAGTTCCAGGAGAAAGAGGGGTTTGCAGGACGAGAGGACAACAGAAGACTGTTCCAGGGGAGGGCTCAACATCTGGCTGGAGCTAATCCCCAGGATGGCTGGCAAGTGGTGCCACTAACAGCGAGTTGACCTTGTGACATGAATATATAAAAATACTCAAGGACTTCATTAACTGATAAATTGGACTGAGCAACCACTTTAGGGTACATTTTTCAACAGTTTTGACCTCTCTCTCTGCTTCTGCTGAAGCCTGTGGTTAAACTTCCCTTGACTTCAGTGGAAACAGAGTTAGGCCACTTTTAGTCATACTCTTAATTTCTAGAGATAGTAGAGTTGTATTCATATGTCACCCCAAATGGTTTTAGTGTTTGGCAGTTGAATAGGAGGCACAGATTTACAATGTTAGACTTCTATATTATACATATATTCTATAATTATTAGAACTTAACTTGTAAAAAGACAATTGTTCATGGCTACAGAGTTTAAATGCACCACAGTTTACTTGTATTATCTGATAACATTTATTTGTACCATATAGTATAGGAGCCAGAGTCAACAGCCAGGCTTCCATTGTGCTAGACTCTGTACAAGCCCAGAACAAAGAAATTGAAATCTAAAAAGTACAAGACAAGAGGTAGATACAGACACAGAAGGAGAAGGAAACAATGAGAAAAAATTAGTCAGAACAATAGGCAGTGGTACACTGATTCTCCCGTAATTGTTCCTCCTTTGGTTTATCTTAAATGCAAGAAAATAAATTTAGAAAAAAGCTCCCAATAATTTCTGTATTTCACAGACTCTTAATGGATGTTTTGAGCAATATGACAAATTAAAAAACACTTGAGACTAGTTAATTCTCTAAGAGCATGCCTACAAGTATTTTAACAGCACATTCATTTAGATCCTATAAGATAGTTCATTTTGTTTCGGTATATCAGTACATCTCAATTAAGACTGCACCTGCACATTCATTTATTCTCATTGAAGAGATGTAATCTAGCTGGTATGTGCTTCATTTTTAAAAGTCTTTCTAAAAATGATTTGCCTTCTGTTATGAAGCTGAATGTTTGTTTTTTTGGTTGGTTTTTTTTTACTGTTTGCTATTTCCTTGTGCAATTAAATGGCATTTTGCTCAACATTTCAGAAGTCCATTAATAGCCCCATTGTGTGACATTAGCTGGTAATGATTCTCTAAGGCCTAGGGACTTCTCAGGAAGAGATATTTGATGCATCACACTTTATATCTTACCTGTTACTTGTCCTGTATTCACATGATGGTATTTTTAAGACCCAGTTCCTGAAAGGCTTTATTTTTCACTTAATATTTTCCTGCAGTTTACCATGAGAAACTACAGTTTCTTTTCTTAACAAAGTATGCATTTTAGTGATTCATTAATCCCAAATTTCAGAGTAGCAGCCGTGTTAGTCTGTATTTGCAAAAAGAAAAGGAGTACTTGTGGCACCTTAGAGACTAACACATTTATTAGAGCATAAGCTTTCGTTAGCTACAGCTCACTTCATCGGATGCATTTGGTGGAAAAAACAGAGGAGAGATTTACACACACACACACACACACACACACACACAGAACATGAAACAATGGGTTTATCATACACACTGTAAGGAGAGTGATCACTTAAGTTGAGCCATCACCAGCAGCAGGGGTGGAAAGAGGAAAACCTTTCATAGTGACAAGCAAGGTAGGCTAATTCCAGCAGTTAACAAGAACATCTGAGGAACAGTGGGGGGTGGGGTGGGAGGGAGAAATACCATGGGGAAATAGTTTTACTTTGTGTAATGACTCATCCATTCCCAGTCTCTATTCAAGCCTAAGTTAATTGTATCCAGTTTGCAAATTAATTCCAATTCAGTAGTCTCTCCTTGGAGTCTGGTTTTGAAGCTTTGTTGAAGGATAGCCACTCGTGTCTGTAAACGAGTGACCAGAGAGATTGAAGTGTTCTCCAACTGGTTTTTGAATGTTATAATTCTTGACGTCTGATTTATGTCCATTCATTCTTTTACGTAGAGACTGTCCAGTTTGGCCAATGTACATGGCAGAGGGGCATTGCTGGCACATGATGGCATATATCACATTGGTAGATGCGCAGGTGAAGGAGCCTCTGATAGTGTGGCTGATGTGATTAGGCCCTATGATGGTATCCCCTGAATACATATGTGGACAGAGTTGGCAACGGGCTTTGTTGCAAGGATAGGTTCCTGGGTTAGTGGTTCTGTTGTGTGGTGTGTGGTTGCTGGAGAGTATTTGCTTCAGATTGGGGGGCTGTCTGTAAGCAAGGACTGGCCTGTCTCCCAAGATCTGTGAGAGTGATGGGTCGTCCTTCAGGATAGGTTGTAGATCCTTGATGATGTGTTCGAGAGGTTTTAGTTGGGGGCTGAAGGTGATGGCTAGTGGCGTTCTGTTGTTTTCTTTGTTGGGCCTGTCCTGTAGTAGGTGACTTCTGGGTATTCTTCTGGCTCTGTCAATCTGTTTCTTCACTTCAGCAGGTGGGTATTGTAGTTGTAGGAATGCATGATAGAGATCTTGTAGGTGTTTGTCTCTGTCTGAGGGGTTGGAGCAAATGCAGTTATATCGTAGCGCTTGGCTGTAGACAATGGATCGAGTGGTATGATCTGGATGAAAGCTAGAGGCATGTAGGTAGGAATAGCGGTCAGTAGGTTTCCGATATAGGGTGGTGGTGATGTGACCATCGCTTATTAGCACCGTAGTGTCCAGGAAGTGGATCTCTTGTGTGGACTGGTCCAGGCTGAGGTTGATGGTGGGATGGAAATTGTTGAAATCATGGTGGAATTCCTCAAGGGCTTCTTTTCCATGGGTCCAGATGATGTCATCAATGTAGTGCAAGTAGAGTAGGGGCATTAGGGGACGAGAGCTGAGGAAGTATTGTTCTAAGTCAGCCATAAAAATGTTGGCATACTGTGGGGCCATGCGGGTACCCATCGCAGTGCCGCTGATTTGAAGGTATACATTGTCACCAAATGTGCATAGTTATGGGTGAGGACAAAGTCACAAAGTTCAGCCACCAGGTTAGCTGTGACAGTATCGGGGATACTGTTCCTGATGGCTCGTAGTCCATCTTTGTGTGGAATGTTGGTGTAGAGGGCTTCTATATCCATAGTGGCTAGGATGGTGTTTTTAGGAAGATCACCAATGGACTGTAGTTTCCTCAGGAAATCGGTGGTGTCTCGAAGATAGCTGGGAGTGCTGGTAACGAAGGGCCTGAGGAGGGAGTCTACATAGCCAGACAATCCTGCTGTCAGGGTGCCAATGCCTGAGATGATGGGGCGTCCAGGATTTCCAGGTTTATGGATCTTGGGTAGCAGATAGAATACCCCAGGTCGGGGTTCTAGGGGTGTGTCTGCGGATTTGTTCTTGTGCTTTTTCAGGGAGTTTCTTCAGCAAATGCTGTAGTTTCTTTTGGTAACTCAGTGGGATCAGAGGGTAATGGCTTAGGGAAAGATTAAGAATGAGCTCTCAAAACTGGACAACTCTCAAAGGACAACTATTTCCCCATGGTATTTCTCCCCCCACCCCACCCCCCACTGTTCCTCAGATATTCTTGTTAACTGCTGGAATTAGCCTACCTTGCTTGTCACCATGAAAGGTTTTCCTCCTTCCCTCCCCCCCCGCTGCTGGTGATGGCTTATCTTAAGTGATCACTCTCCTTACAGTGTGTATGATAAACCCATTGTTTCATGTTCTCTGTGTGTGTGTATATAAATCTGTTTTTTCCACCAAATGCATCTGATGAAGTGAGCTGTAGCTCACAAAAGCTTATGCTCTAATAAATTTGTTAGTCTAAGGTGCCACAAGTACTCCTTTTCTTTTTATTAATCCCAAACATTTCCTGTTAAAGCTTTTGGGAATTTGTCCCACTGGTGTATTATGAATTTTAGCTTTTTTGCAGTTTACACAGTGTAAAGAGGATCTGATTCTGTATTCAGCTATAAATTTGGAGTAGGCTTATTGAATTCAAAGGATTTATGGCCTGATCCAAAGACCACTGCTATAAATGGGAAGTTGCTCACTGATTTCAACAGGCTATGGTTGATACTCTTATACAGGACTTGCCATGCTGTAAATGCAAGGAGAATCAGTCTCAGATACCAGGTGTACACTGCAGTTGGGAGTATGCTTCCCAGCCTGTGTGGACAGACGTGTACTCATGCTAGCATGCTAAAAGTAGCAGAGTAGCCAGGCTAGAATGGGTGGCAGCTAGGGCTAGCTGAATACAAACCTACTCAGATCCCCTGGGTGAAGACTTCTAGCCCATGCTGCTCTAGCTGTGCTGCTGTTTTTGGTGTTCTTGCTAAAGCAGTGAGTGTCCGTCTCCACTCTCAACTGGAGTGTGGATAGCACTGAAGGATCAAAAGACAGTACACATGTTTTAAGTATATCACTTCTAAAGAGACTCAAACTATTTCCTTCAGTTTCCTAGGAGTATACAAGAAATTAATAAGATAGGTTTTGGTCTTATTTACTTAAATGAACAGAAGAAAAAACCCTTATGGTAGCAATCCCCAGAAACAAATGCTTTTCCTCCTGTGCAGAGTTTGATATGAATTATCAGTAATGTTTCCGTTGTTTTCAAAACTTTGATTCCCCAAATAACTATTGTTACAGTCTTGACCATTTCTAGCCAGATTGCTATATCTTTTTCTTTCAGTAAACTTCAGACATGAAAGTGAGTGGAAAAATGCACCTAATAGCCAGAACAGAAATGACTATTTGGACACACCACCACTTAGCAGGTAACACTTGTCTACAAACCTACTTTATTTTTGGCAGAACAGCATTTTCATTATGTGGAGACAAATCCTGATTGGATTTGAGCATCTGTAAATACTTTGGACAAGAAGTTCAGCACTTCTTTAGATTTGGCCCATGGCTATAGACTAATATTAAAGGCTTTCATCTAGAGCTATGCAAACCTTTTATTAAACCCCCAAACTTGAGCAAGATTTGTTCAAATATTTCCTGAATTTTGCTAATTGTTCAGAAAGCTTGGCCCAAGCTCTGGGTTTAAGGTATAAGCTTTGTAAAACTAAGGGTACTACATGATTTTTTTAACCTGAGAACTGGCAACACTTGGTGGTTTTGATTAAGTTTAGTTTGGAGATATTTGGGTTGTACGAACTTAAACAAGGGGTAGGTGGGAGGGAAGCTCTGCAGCAAGAAAAAAAAAACACAAAAAACCCACACACCACACACATCCATGAGAGTTGGGAAATATCCTATATCTTTGCTTTTACCCACCAAGGTCTGAAATTGGGATTCTCTTTCATTCAACTGTGGACAAGGCCATAGAAGCAGCTGCAAGTGAAAGATTACTGCACTAACAGCCTGATCCAAGACCCATTGAAGTGAAGGAGACTATTATCTTTAGATCAGGCTCCCAAAAGTGGCTGGTTGATGCACTGTGCTGCTCGTTTGATACTCAAGAATGAAAGCCCATTATCTTTTATTTGCTGTCAATGCTTGCCTCTGATTGGCCCAGGATGTCAACCTCCACTGCTCACTTGTTAAATTTTCAGAAACCTTTGTGCTTTCTCTGATGCTCCCCCCCCACAGTTGGAAGACAATGCCCATAACCATCCACCTTCAAAGCCCTCCTCAATACTTTCCTTTGCCATGCCTATAAGACTCTTGATAGCAGAAAGGCTGCTGGTATGAAATCATGACTAATATTGTCAGTGGGTGTGTCTACACAACAATTTAAGCCCAGGGGCAAGCTGACCCCCTCCCCTTTGAATCCACACTGCAAATGTGCTAAACTAGGACTTGGACCCAAAGTTTCAGGACCCTGCAGGGCTGGAGGGTGTGACCCTGTGTTAAGTTGGGATGTAGCCCTATTGCTTTCCTGTGCGCGCGCGCGCGGCCCCTGCCTTAACTCAGGTCCTGGAAGTCCTCCAGCTGTAGCCCACAGTTCATGACAGCAGAGGAGCTGTGCTGCAGGTAGCCAGTGCAGTGTGCCAGAAGCTCCATTACTGTCTGAACAAGCACACTCCTGCTTCCTGCTACTCCCATAATGGCGGCTCCATTCCTTCTTGCTTCTGTAGGGAGCAAAAGTTGATAGGCAGGAGTCATCTGTCCCCTGGCTGCTTCCCCTCCCTGAGGGCAGTGCTTGGTCACTGCTCTGCTCCTTAGTCCTGGGCTCCTGCTGCCCTCCCTGGGCCTGTGTGCAGGCACACCCAGAGAGTGGTTGGGGCAGATAGTGGGAGCTAGCCCCAAAACTTCCCTGCAGCCTACTGAAAATCCCTCATCTCTGCCTCCTTAGGTGCAGCAGGGGCAGAGATAAGGGATCGCTGGAGCACACTGCACTCCAAGCCCTGGGGATGCATTTCATTTCTCCTCAGCTAGCAGCAGCCAGGCTAGGGTGTTTCATCTGACACCTTCATTTTTTATCAAACTTCAAAACAGACTAATACATTAAACACACTTTCACTGAACATCCAGTTGAGAATTGCAAAGTTTCATTTTAATACTTTGACAGCCCTGGAGACTGATGTCCTAGTTATCCTCAGAACTGGTCCACATGGGTATTTTCCAGCCAACGTGACTCAGCCTTAACCTGGGGAGCCCAATTCTCAGATCAGTTCAGTATAAGGCCTTCTCAAACTGCAGTCATTCTGCTGAGACTGCCACCAGAAGAGCAGATTATGCTGTTCATGTACACAGGTGCTCTTTGTGGGCACCCCAGTCCCATCAATAGTTTCACCATAGTTCGGAAAGAGTGTGGCCAGTAGAGTTTTCCCCACCGTGCAACATGTTCTGAGGGCTAAATCAACAAGATTGGGGGGAGGGCACTAAGCACTCTGGGATATGGTTATTTTGACTTGAGTCCATGCAGTGCACTGCCAGAGCATGTGTCAGAAAATTCTTAACCTAGGATTAAAATGCAGTGTAGATGCTCTAGACTAGGGTTCTCTGACAGAGGTCAGATAACTTGAGTCCCATTTACCCTATGCTTACATTGCTATGTAGTTATAGCCATTGTTTACTTTACTCCTCCACTTAGCTGTGTCTCTATATTCATTCATACCTTAGATTGTAAGCTTTTGGGGACAGGAATATATTTGTCCTGGTCCATGACTAGGGTTTCTATGGGCTCCAGTACTAATAACTGAAGTTACGACACTCCTAGTGTGGTGAGTAGCCCTAGACCTGAAGCATGCTCTTTTGTTCTAAGAACTTCTTATTCTAAAATATAAACTAATGGGAGGAGGAGGAGTTTCATTCACTGAACTACATTAGCAGGTGATGTTCTTCTTTACAGTATTGTCACTAAAAAAGTTACTTTACTGAATTAGATTTAGTTGAAAAATATTAGGACAGTAATAAGATAAAACCTTCCATTTCACTACCTACAACCCCTGCCAAAAAGTGTATTCACTAATTGATTTAATCTTTTCAGCCTCACCTCTTACCAGCAGTAGGAATAGCAAGATTTTATCTTGGTATATGCACTCTACACAGCAATTGCCATTAACCACCACCACCACCACCTATTTAACATTACCACAGTATCAATTCTTTGAAATCCCAAAGAACAAATTATCCATCTTCCCCATGCACTTTGCAGTATATTAGCAGGAATCCAAATGTGAACTATTGTCTATTTCACTGGAAATGAAGAAATTGCTATATTCTATGAACTGGAAATCTCATGAGTCAGATCATTTTTGCAGTCTAAGGTTCAGGTAGTTAGCCAAGCAAGCTTCTGATAAGAGACAAGATAACTTAATGCTGAAATACTATGAATTCTTCCTTTAATCTGAAAATGCATTGCTTGAACTGAAAATATATTGTTTTTGTAGCCTTTGAGGTTGTAATAGCACAAGAATGAACACTCAGGTTGACTGAGTCACAGTAACCAGATAAACTTTTCTTAAAAACCGGTACACAGCTATTGCTTCTAAGCTTGCCCATTCTTTAAGAGCTGGCCATATCTTGAACAATTTTGCTGGTTATATTTTCGGTATCTGACCTTTCAGTACATACAGCCTATGAAGTAATTCTGATAACATTTAAAAAGAAACGATTATAGAGACAAAAAACTAACTAACTATGTGGAAAGTAAATTCCCCATTTCCCCTGATGAGCGCTGCATATTGGCTCATGTGATATGATCTAACTTAAAATACAACTAAAAAGAGAACAGATTTGTGGAGTTTATGCAGAATGTTGAGTGACATGGTTAGTACAGAACGATTCCATAAGTATTTGCTTCCAGAAATAGAGTAGAGTAAACTTGATAGGATAAAACAGAAAGCCCTTAAATTCTTTAATTGGTGTAATGCCAGAATTCAATTAACTTTATTTACATCTGTGGGGTAATTTCAAATTTTTTAAATGACTCCATAAAGAATTTAAAAAGTTTTGTATTTATATAATAACCTCAAAAAACTGAGGTTTATAAAAATGCATAAAGTAAAAGGATGCAAAAAAAATCGGTTGGATTGGAATATAGTAATAAGAAATGTGTTTCCAGCTTCCTATTTGTAATTCAAACTCAAAGGTTGTAATATATTAAATGTGTCAATCTGTAACATGACAGTCTACATACCTCTGTTTCCTCGTGCATCTTCAAAGCTATCCCTCTATCTCTTGATAGACAAAAAATTCGATTCACATGTTAATGTACTACATCTCAGTTGATAGCACAGGCATGGGAGAGAGATAAATGATGCATCTTAGTACCTTTTTCCTCTGAAATTACATTAGTCTTCTGGGACATTAGATAGGATGAAGCTGCAGATTCTAAGATTATGCTGCTTATTACCCTCTGTATTTATCTTCAATGCTACTTAAGCTTTATAGAAAAATCTAATTTCTCCAAGGCTGCATTAGCATCCAAACTACCAATTTTTGGAGGCCAGGCTACATTCCAACTTCCAGATAATGCATGAAAGGATGCAATATCAATCACAGGGAGATACAGAAAGCCTAACAGTTGGGTGTATTTGGCACAAAATTCAACGAGAAGCTATATATGTGGATTGTTTTGGGACCCTCACTCTTAAAAGTTGATTCAGGTTTATTTGAGAGAGAGATGAAGTTGAACTAGGCAATAGAGTCAAGGTTGTGCTAATATTCCACCTTCTTTTGTTCTGTTATCACCAAGGATATGTTTTGTATTTCACCTACAAAAGTAATTTAATTTTAGTAATTTTTTTTTTATGGGAAATGTTCATGGGCATATTAGAAGGGAGAAAAAACTTCAGCTCATTATGTGCCCAAACTCTGTTCTAACTTAAAGTCCCAAACACAAACCAAAAACAGTTCAGAAAAGTCAGTGAAGTGCAGGTATGTTCACATTAAACAGCTAACTCACAAACTTAGGAACCCACATATTTGTTTTTTTCTGCCTATGCAAAAGCTTAATAGTGACAGCAGTAAACAGATTGGTGTCTTGGATACATTACATTTGATTTTTAGACCTTAAGAGGGAAAAGTCCAAGTATTTTTTCTTTTAACTCTAAAAAGGAAAGACATTTCTTTACAACAAAGCATGCAGTGGTTCAAAAATAGAGAACAGACTCATTCCATTGGTGTTCAATACATCCATATAAGCTACCATAGCAAAGAAAAAAGTCATAGTATATAATGTATGTTATTCAAAAAGAGGGTTTTACTTGTTTTTCCATTGTTTCTTCATTTCACTGGTGTAAACATCTACCCAATTATATCCAAATCTTTGTAAGTGGGAATATGAAAAATCCCACAGCACTTGCAAACTACAGAATCATGACCTAAAACTGGAATTTCTACTATGTTGCAAGGAGCTGAAATCTTTCAAATTCTTGAGGCTGTAGATAACATTGTTAAAGAAAGCACATCACAGAAGGACAATGCAAACCAAGAGAGAATCAAAATACTAAGGGTATACCAATAATTTAGCAAGATGAGAAGTGAAAAGGAATGACAGAAGGATAAGCAAACTTACTGACTTCAAAGCCCCAGTTTGTTCATTAGGGAGAGCAGGATCAAGGCCTGCATATATAAAAACTACTGTATTTAACAGGAAAAGCAAAACAAAACACAAATTGAGTGTTTGAGGCATACATTCATGCTTTTCCAGAGCCATTTACAAATGGTCACAAAATTCCTATTGCACTTAAGGCACACTATATCCATAAGTCACAAGTAACTCTTTATTGAGCATACATATTGCACAAATAGAAAAGAGGGGAAGGGAGAGATCAGTAACAATTAGAATAAAAAGTATAGAAAAGAGGATAATTTTTAAAAACTGAAGAACTGTTTAGCTGAAAATTGGTAGCCATATTCATACATGAAATATATAGCAATGAAATCTAGTATAGCAAAAATGAAAAATCAAGAAAAATAGACAACGTGTGGCACAGTACTGTAGGAGACTTTAAATATTCAAACAATCTGAGTCAGTGTGAAACAGACTACATAGCAACCACCAGCAAGGTTATACCTGTCAGGACCCTTGTCAAACCCCAGTCTCAAACCTAGGTCAGCTGGGTTCTTGGGAAGCAGCCTTGGCTATCACTACACCAACTCAACCTATTATCAGGCAATTCACAGACTTGGGTGGGCCAGCTTCCAGTATTTCATGATCTGCTCCCTGGTTGGCCACAGGATCTTGACCCTGATTGGCTGGTTACCATATATTAACTGCCTGCTTCCTTTCTGGCCTCTTATGAAAAAGAAGTTATTGCCTGCTAGGTGTTGCTTGCACCCTGCCTTGCTGCCTTCCTTAACCCCATTGGCTGCCTTGCTGTATCTTCCACTTGAATTAGATCTCCTGATCAGACCTCCTGTGTGAATTCTGACCACTGGTCTGGACTGCCCTTTGACCTGCCTGACTCCTAGGCATAGCAACCCCAAATTTCAAAATCAGTAGCTAGGAAAAATAGCTAGTCTCAGGTCTTATCTACAAAAATACTTTGGTGGCAAGCTGGGGTGTAAATCCACCCCACACTAAGCTGCCATGCATGTAGTGAATTGTATCATCATACACTAAAAAGTTCCTTAAAGTTCCTCTAGCCTATTCTTTTTTCAAAGCAGCGTAGATTAAACTCTACTATGACACTTAGTTCACAGCAGCGACCATGTGGATACATGAGAGACTAGCATGGGATAGATTTGCACCCCATTGTGCTGTGAATGAAGTGTGTGTATAAACAAGCCCTAATTCAGTGCTATATCTGGAGTGTAAAATTCTCAAATTTGTCTAGTGAAAATTTCATTTGGTGAAAAGAAACAAAAAGTGACTATACTCCTGTATATTGGTACCAAATAGTTTCTCTTTATTAACTCAGTTGGGGCCAACACTAGACTTTTGCTAAGTGAACAGCAAGTGACACAAGGCCCATTCTGTCAATATCAGGTGAAAGCATAGAACAGGACCTCCCCACTCAGTGGTCTACAAATAAATTTAATTACATCCTTACCATAATGTAACATCCTTGGAATGGGAGGAATACCAAAGAAAGCCACTACACTACCATTTAATTTCAAAAAGGGGAACTACACAAAAAATTAGGAAGTTAATTGGAAATTAAATGAAACAATCACAAAAGTGAAATATCTGCAAGTTGCATGGATTTTTTTTTTAAAAACACAAAATGCATACCTCAATAAATAAATAAGAGTAATTAAAACAGTAAGAGGACCAAAAATGCCATCATGGCTAAACAGAGAAGAGGTGATTAGATCCAAAAATACATCCTTTAAAAACTGGAAGGTAAATACCACTGAGGAAAATAGAAAGGTGCATAAACTCTGGCAAGTTAAGTGTAAAGTAGAATTAGGCAGACCAAAAAAGAAAATTACTAGCAAAACAAAAACTTGCATCAGGAGCATCAAGCCTGTGAAACAATCAGTGGGGCCACTGGATGATCAAGTGCTAAAGGAACACTCAAGGAAGATAAGACCATTAAAGAGAAGCTAAATTAATTATTTGCATGGGTCTTCACTGCAGAGGATGAGAGGGAGATCCCCACTCCTGAGCCCTTTTGTGACAAATCTGAGGAACAGCTCCAGATGGAGTTCTCAGTAGAGGAAGTCTGGAAACAAATTGATAAATTAAACAGTAATAAAAGTTACCAGGAGCAGATTGTATTTACCAAGATTTCTGAAGGAACTCACATGAAATTACAGAACTGTGGTATGTAACCTATTGCTTGAATCAACCTCTGTACAAGATGACTGGAGGATAGCTAATGCAATTCAATTTTTTTTTTTTTTAAGAGGGTCTAAATCTGATCCTGGCAATTGCAGACCAATAAGTCTAACTTCAGTACCAGGCAAATGGGTTGAAGCTATAGTAAAGAATAGAATTAGACACATACATGAACACTATGTTGGGAAAGAGTCAACAACTTTTGTAAAAGGAAATCATGTCTCAATCAATTGGTTTCAGAGTAGCAGCTGTGTTGGTCTGTATTCACAAAAAGAAAAGGAGTACTTGTGGCACCTTAGAGACTCAAATTTATTAGAGCATAAGATTTCGTCAGCTACAGCTCACTTCATAGGATGCATTCAGGGGAAAATACAGTGGGGAGATTTAAACACACCCATACCATGAAACAATGGGTTTTATCATACACAGTGCAAGGAGAGTGATAGCTCATCTTAAGTGATTACCAGCAGGAAGGGGGTGGGAGGGAAGGAAGAAAACCTTGTGGTGATAATCAAGGTGGGCCATTTCCAGCAGTTGACAAGAATGTCTGAGGGAAAAGGGGGGGTTGAGATATAGTTTTACTTTGTGTAATGACCCATCCACTCCCAGTCTCTATTCAAGCCTAAGTTAATTGTATCCAGTTTGCAAATTAATTCCAATTCAGCAGTCTCTCGTTGGAGTCTGTTTTTGAAGCTTTTTTGTTGAAGGATAGCCACTCAGGTCTGTAATTGAGTGACCGGAGAGATTGAAGTGTTCTCCAACTGGTTTTTGAATGTTATAATTCTTGACGTCTGATTTGTGTCCATTCATTCTTTTATGTAGAGACTGTCTGGTTTGGCCAATGTACATGGCCGAGGGGCATTGCTGGCACACGGCATACATCACATTGTAGATGTGCAGGTGAACGAGCCTCTGATAGTGTGGCTGATGTGATTAGGCCCTATGATGGTGTCCCCTGAATAGATATGTACGGACAGTTGGCAACAGGCTTTGTTCCTGGGTTAGTGGTTCTGTTGTGTGGTTGCTGGTGAGTATTTGCTTCAGGTTGGAGAGTTGTCTGTAAGCAAGGACTGGCCTGTCTCCCAAGATCTGTGAGAGTGATGGGTCATCCTTCAGGATAGGTTGTAGATCCTTGATGCGTTGGAGAGCTTTTAGTTGGGGGCTGAAGGTGATGGCTAGTGGCATTCTGATATTTTCTGTGTTGGGCCTGTCCTGTAGTAGGTGACTTCTGGGTACTCTTCTGGCTCTGTCAATCTGTTTCTTCACTTCAGCAGGTGGGTATTGTAGTTGTAGGAATGCACGATAGAGATCTTGCAGGCGTTTGTCTCTGTCTGAGGGGTTGGAGCAAATGCAGCTGTATCGTAGAGCTTGGCTGTAGACAATGGATAATGTGGTATGATCTGGATGAAAGCTAGAGGCATGTAGGTAGGAATGGCAGTCAGTAGGTTTCCTGTATAGGGTGGTTATGTGACCATTGCTTATTAGCATTGTAGTGCCCAGGAAGTGGATCTCTTGTGTGGACTGGTCCAGGCTGAGGTTGATGGTGGGATGGAAATTGTTGAAATCATGGTGGAATTCCTCAAGGGCTTCTTTTCCATGGGTCCAGATGATGAAGATGTCATCAATGTAGCGCAAGTAGAGTAGGGGCATTAGGGGACGAGAGCTGAGGAAGCGTGGTTCTAAGTCAGCCATAAAAAAGTTGGCATACTGTGGGGCCATGCGGGTACCCATCGCAGTGCCGCTGATTTGAAGGTATACATTGTCCCCAAATGTGAAATAGTTATGGGTGAGGAAAAAGTCAAAGTTCAGCCACCAGGTTAGCCATGACATTATCAGAGATACTGTTCGACGGCTTGTAATCTTGAGGATGTCAGCAAATATGTGGACAAGGGTGATCAAGTGGATCTAGTGCACCTGGACTTTCAGAAAGCCTTGGACAAGGTCCCTCACCAAAGGTGATAAGCAAAGTAGGCAGTCATGGGAAAAGAGGGAAGATCACCCTCATGGATCAGTAACTGGTTCAAAAGATAGGCAACAAAGGGTAGGAATAAATAGTCACTTTTCACAGTGGAGCGTGCTAGATAGTGCGGTCCCCCAAGGATCTGAATTGGGACCAGTGTTGTTCAACACATTCATAAATGATCTGGTAAATGGGGTAAACAGTGACTTGGGCAAAGTTAGCAGACAATATCCTCAAGATAGTTAAGTCCAAAGCTGACGGCGAAGAGTTATAAAGGGATCTCACAAAACATGGCAACTGAACAAAACAAAAAATTCAGTGTTGATAAATGCAAAGTAATGCACATTGGAAAAATTCATCCTGATTATACATACAAAATAATGAGGTCTAAATTAAATGTTACCACTCAAAGTGATCTTGGAGTCACTGTGGATAGTTCTCTGATAACATCTGCTCAATATGCATTAGCAGACAAAAAAGCTAACAGAATGTTACAAACCATCAGGCAAGGATTAGATAATGGGATAGAAAATATAATAATCCTGCTATATAAATCCATTGTATGTTACACTTTGAATAATGTGTGCAGTTCTGGCTGCCCCATCTCAAAAAAAAGATTAGAATGGGAAAAGTATAGAAAAAGCCAACAATGATTAGGGGTATGGAATAGTTTCCATATGGGAAAAAGATTAACACAACTGAGACTGATGACCTTAGAAAAGAAAGGAATACTGGGAGACATGATAGCAATCTATAAAGTCATGCATGGCATGGAGACAGTGAATAAGGAAGTGTTATTTATCCTTTCATATTATACAAGAGCCATGGTCACCAAATGAAATTAATAGACAACAGGTTTAAAACATAAGGGAGTACTTATTCACACAATGCAGTATCAACTGGTGGGACTCATTGCCGGGGATGTTGTGAAGGCCCCAAAGAATAATTGAGTTAAAAAATAGGACAGTTGGCCCCTTAAAGGAACAGTGGGTTGGTTTTTGGTTTTTTTTTTGGTTTGGCCTGCCCTCACTCTTAATCAGGGCAAAAGAACAAACAATGAAAACATCAAGAGCCCCAGGGCCATCCTCTGTGTGATCTGCTCTACCCTGCTCTGGCAGCCCCAGAGTCAGATAGTGTAGTAGTCCAGAACCAGAGGAGCCATATCAGGAGCCCAGACCTGGGGAGCTGAAGCAGCAGAGACCATCCACACTGCCGGTGAGCCAGAACTCAGCTACAGTGGAGAGCCGTGGGACCAGAACCTGTAGTTGAGTAGGGTGAGCAGCTAGGGAAAATGAGGTGCAGGTCCTGGACAGAGTGCTGTCAAGGTTCTTTCCCCACTCTGAACTCTAGGGTACAGATGTGGGGACCTGCATGAAAACCCCCCAAAGCTTATTTTTACCAGCTTGGATTAAAACTTCCCCAAGGTACAAACTATTTTACCTTTTGTCCCTGTACCTTATTTCTGCCACCACCAAGTGTCTAACAAATATATAACAGAGTCCACTTGGAAACATCTTTCCCCCCAAAAAAACTCCCAAACCCTACACCTCCTTTCCTGGGGAAGGCTTGATAAAAATCCTCACCAATTTGCATAGGTGAGCACAGACCCAAACCTTTGGATCTTAAGAACAATGAAAAAGCAATCAGGTTCTTAAAAGAACTTTCTTTGAAGTTAAAGAATCACCTCTGTAAAATCAGGATGGTAAATACCTTACAGAGTAGTCAGATTCAAAACAGAGAATCCCTCTAGGAAAAACCTGAGGTTACAAAAAGACAAAAAACAGGAATATTCATTCCATTCAGCACAACTTATTTTATCAGCCATTTAAACAAAACAGAATCTAATGCATATCTAACTAGATTGCTTATTAGCCCTTTACAGGAGTTCTGACCTGCACTCCTGCTCTGGTCCCCCCTTCAGCTTTGAAAGCATCTTGTCTCCTCATTGGTCATTGTGGTCAGGTGCCAGTGAGGTTATCCTAGCTTCTTAACCCTTTACAGGTGAAAGGGTTTTCTCTCTGGCCAGGAGGGATTTAAAGGTGTTTACCCTTTCCTTTAATTTATGAAAAGTGCCCAACAGAGGGTGATGTTGCCAGACAAGAGAACTATGAAGGCTTGGAGTGGGACGTTAACCTGATGGGAGGGCTGATACTGGGGATACAGGTCCCATCACCTAGAGACTGAAGGTCTGTAGCTACCCCCAGAGCAGGCATCACCAGGTCCTGGAAAGTAGGCCTAGGAGACTATTGTTTACAATATTCCCCATACCTGTAGTGCAGGTTCCTGGATCCTTTAACCCTTCAGTCCCCCCCCCCCCCCAATTTTTCAGTTGCTTAATTAATTGTATGGGGTTTAAACTCAATAGTAGTGATCTGAGTCAGGGAAGTGGCCAGTGAGGAGAGAGTACTCCAGAGTGGGGATACTCTAGCCTCTGTCCTGAGAGAGGAAATGATGAAAATGGGGGATTAAAGCTCCCAGGGATCCTGAGCCCCGTCTTATCAGGGTTACAAACAATGGAGAGAAAGAAGAGTCCTCAAGATCAGGCATGGACCCATTCTTTTGGCATCTGATTTCACTGGGGTAGTATAGAAGCCAGGAAAATGCTCCATGATAGCAGGTCCATTCTCCAAAGGTTTTGTCATAGCTTTGGAAGCTGAGTGTTAATATATACCTTTTCTTAACAAGAGGGCTCTGCAAGTTTACTTTGCTATAGTGACAAAGTAAATATTTGTAATGATGCAAGGTTTAAAGTTAAATATTTGTGATATACTAGTGGTTTCATATTTATAAACTGCTAAGTTTTGCTACACTGATTTCTGCTCAACAGCTCTTCATCTTTCTATTTAATGGTGTATATAACTGAATCCATTTTGATAGAACAGTAGATTCTGGAATGGTCCCAGAAACAGTTCCTTGGCAAGCCCCATTATCACACTGCACCCAACTTCTCCTGGACATAGCAGAGAATTTGGTTCCTGTACTCATGAGCTTTCCCCAGTGGTCAGTTTTCTATGAAAAGAGTGTTCCACTGAAAATGGAGAAGACCTAGGCACATAGACAGTCTTACTTTCAAAAAGACTGGATTCTATCTATAGATATGTTCCCAAAGGCCTCTTGTTCCATCCAAATCAATAAGACTGATGCCTTTCTAGTAGTCAGCACTGTGCTAGGAGGTTGGCAAAAATACAGTACTATTCTAAAAATCAAGTAAGGCAGTGTTCCCAGCTCAGTTCCATTCTTCAACACCTGAATCATCTTTCCTGCTAGCTATTTATACCACACTGACAGTCATTGCTTTGCCAGATAGGTTAGTTTATTAATGTAAAAACTGAAAGTGTTAACAGGTAGCAAATTAGATGCTATCAAATGGAAGTGTCTACTAAAACTAAGCCATTCTAGTTTTCCAGTGTTTTGTTTCCGTTCAGTTACTTCTCAGCGGATATTGGAAGATTAGGTGAGAGAATTTAATCTACCAACAGTTCATTTCTGGAAATCTACATGCTCATTCTATATGAATGTTTTGTTTGTGTGTTTCATTTAAATTCATTCATTTCATCGTTTCATTTAAATGGAAAGGAATGTTGCAATGTCTGACCTACTTCATTTTTTAAAGTACTATTATTCTTCCATATGGAATATAATGCTTTACACTTACATTGCACCATCTATGTGAAGATTATGGGAAATAATTGTAGGCCTTACTGGAGCCCTAGGCATGGAACAGCCTAAACCAAAGGCTGTGCTTGGAATAGTAACATCTAGAGATCAGCTAACCAAGTAAGCCCATTGCTGATGGAAGAGGATGGTACAAGAACATTCAGACTTCTTAAGTAACACTGTAAATGCAGTCCAAAGAGTGTGGTACAACACCACACCAACCCCTTGAAAAGAGGATAGGATGACAGGATAATGGACCAAAGTGTTTTGTTTGAATTAGAGGGTACAAAGGTAGTTAACATCTGGAATGTAATACACAACTTGTTTGTAGCAATGTGTAAAAAGAATAGTCATAGGAGGGGCATATTTGATTGGCCTAACGGACAACTTTCTACTATATTGATTGAGCTAGCACCTTGCTGTGGGCATAGATGGGTTAGTGTACTGTTACTGTTGAGACAGGGTACTGGGACTGCGCTTTGACAATAAACTTGGATGAGTGCCTTCACCAAACTGAGCCTATCCTCTTTCTTCATGAGTGACATTAAGACCTACTGAATTAGCAAGCTGCACTGTCTGCTGGTGCAGCTAACACCCGAGTTCAACCAACCACATAGGAGCAAAAACAGACACTCAGCAGTATAATGCTTACTTTATAGGTGAAGAATCTCAGGTAGAGATTTAGCCAACATTACACAGAAAGCTTGAGGCACAAGCAGGTCTCTTGATTGTTAGCCCTCTGTCTTAATGATAAAAGGGCCTATATTGGTTTTCTTGGTCTCTGTCCTTAGTGTTAAGATAACTCATGAATCAGACACAAATAGTTCAATAAATGTTAACATACAATTCCATGAATATAGCCTCATTCTTACTGTGTTCAGTTTCTGACTGCTCTTTTTGGTTGTACAGTTTTTGTACAAAATGCAGACTTTTTAAAAAAAGTCTTTTCAAAATCCTCAAGCCCAAAAGGGAGCACACATTCAACTTTCAGAAAAAGAAAAGATCCCAGGAGATCATAATATAACTGAAAAAAATAAATAAATAAAGAACTACATAACACTTCAACCTTTGCCTGAGGGAAGCACAGCACTCCAGGGATGCAATAACTACCAACAAACTGTTTTATACACACATCCACCAAAAGACCAAAGGAACCTTAAAAGCTATAGGAAGAGAAGACTTATCTAGCAATACATTTCTTACATATTTTCTCTTCTAGAGACTGACTTGGAGTTACAGTCAACACTATGAAACAAGCAATCTTTTGAAAAGAAGTTTCTATTCTGCACTATCTTCAGGCTCTGGAGCAGAGAATGGGAAAGATGAACAAGTACTGTGTTTAATATTTGTATACCATGAAAAGATTGACACAATGACAGGATCAGCAATCATGAAAGCAGATGCAGATCAGAAAGTCACAGCAAAGTAAATAGAGAGAAATGTACAAAGTGAAACAGTGTCTAAAGGATATTTAATAGAAACAATAAAAAATACAGAGATACCTTAAAAAACAGAATAAACTGTCCTAGATTAGCGATATGCCACTTTTGCTAAGAGCAGTCATATCAACATGTGAAGGTGGTTGAAGATCTCAAACATTCTGATTTGCCTTCAATAGATTTTCAAAGAGTTTATCAAGGCAATGGAGGAAATTAAGATCAAGTGACAAAATGTGTGAATTAGGCATAAAGTTGGCTGAGCTAACAGGTTATATTCAAATCCAAGTTAGACTTAGGCTAAGGCTTGGATTCTGCATATTATTGTTTTTGTTTAAATTTCATACACCCCTGCAAAAATCTAGGTATGTTACAGACAACCTAAACACAAGCCTTAATCAAATATAAATACATCCCATAAATTTACATACCATCTGCTTCACAGCCTCCACCTAACTTTTTCTACAATGCCTGAGAAAAAAGGCCAGTTTGGCTGTGATTATTGAAGGTTACCAAATCTGGCTCTATTCTGTCCCATTTCAGGTCCTTATCACACTGGTATCTGAGCATCACATTATGCTGAGAAGTTCCATAAAATTTTGAACAAATGGAAGAAATCTAGCAATATTTCAGCCACTTTGGATCATAACAGTGCAACCACTAGTAAAGAGACCCCTGCAACGGGTTTGGATTGTAGATGCTTGCTGGAGCAAGCATCTATGCTAGTTTAGTTTGTAGAGAATACCCAGAGAGGGAGAGAAAAAAAAAATCTACATTAAGATGGAGTTAAGTTTGAGAGAGATTGTACAACTAATTTAAGGTAAAACAAACCCAAACATTATCACAGTGTTGTAATTGTCACCAAACCAAGCATTGCACACCCAGGAAATTCAAAGCTAGGTTGCATTTTAAAAGATAGCCAAACATGTTAAAGTATGGAAAATGAAAAATTAGGGTACCCAAACAATACTAGTGATACTGTAATAAGGCCCTCTGGCTCCTACCTCTGCTCTGGTCCACAAACAGCTCAGAGACCCTTGTGCTGGTCAAACACCTTGTATAATTTATTTACATGTCTCTTTCTCCCCCTCCTCACCTTCATAGAGTTCTGCTCTAACAGTCCTGGACTACCACAAGCAAAGCAGAGAAGAGCAGTCTCCTATCTTTTACTGCCTTTTGTGCCTATTTGTAGCCTCTGCCTAATTAGCTTAATTAGCCTTCCAGCTCTCCTCCACTCATAAATTAGGCACAGCTCTGTTTAATCAGCTTTTCTGTATTGTTTGATTGGAGCTGCTGTGAGGAGAGGGCTGGCTCAGGTGTTCTTTCCCAGCACTCTGCCACAGACACCAGGCAACAATCACCCAATTCTGAATAATGCATTATAGTGTTTGTAGCCTCAGATTAAATAAAGTTGATCTTTTAATACACATTAAATGTATTCCTTTTCCCCCTTCATAGTTTTCTTCTAATCTTCATGTGTCACTTTTTAATTTTTTTTAAAAAATATATAGATTGAGTACAGCTTAGGAAATATTACACTGCTTACAGTGTACAGGCAAGAGGAACGCACAGCTTTTACACCAATCTTCCTTCTTACACAACACCATGCTAATTCAAATATCCTCAGCAGCATGCAGGCTCCAAAGTACGGTTAGCCTTTAAACTGTATTGAGTTCTTTAAGAGCAGCGTAGTCAGTCACCTCCATCTAAGTACTGTCTCTAGAACAAACCTGAATTCTCTGGACTAATATAATCTCTAATTTTTGGTAAGAAAGATACTAAACTTATAATTCTGATGCCTCACCTATGCTATGAACATAGTAATGTATTATATTACTTTCACCTTTCTAATAATCTTTGCTTCCACTGAGTATTATTTTATTCCTTTCTCAATACAGGCTACATTCCCTCTGTAAGGGAAAAGAAGGACCAGCTAATAACAAAGATTATCAAAGCAATAACATTTCTGCAGCATAATGGTGTGTGCATGAAGCCACAGAAATACTTATGTATTTGGCCACTAGTGGTGGGCTGAACAGGAAGATAGTGGAGCTGAGAATAATCGATGATGCGCTTTCAAAACCTGAGGAAGCATTAGCCCAGGAAGTGCCAGAAAATTTTCACTTTGGAAATCAGAGAGTGAAATGATAACTTTGGCTGGATGTATGTAGCAGTATATTGCACCTGTTCTCTCTCCCTTCACCCGAATCATCAATAGTTATATTTTGAAGCTCTTCACATTCACTTTTCTCAGTGGAGGAGAGGTAGAGAGGAGGACTTGAGAATAACAAAGGGAGATGATGGATGAGTTTATGAGGAGTAGAAGTGTTAAAGATAGGGTGTCAATAAGAGAGTTAGCCAGGTCCTTGTGGGCTGTGTGATGTCACTGAATGTTGGAAGAATCAAATGGGAATAAAGAAATAGCAGAGAGGGCTGGAGGAGAATCAAGGAAGTCTTGGAAAATATCTGGATGATCAGGACAGTCATTTGGACAACGAAAATGTTTTAGCTGACACCACATAATCAGAGCCGGATGAAAGAACATAATGTGACACGTGTTTCGATGACCTTAAAATAGTAAAGAGGACCTGAGCAACACATAGCAGCAATAAAGAGCTGTGGATTGAGGTATGAGAGTTCAGAGAAAATTAAAAGGATGTGGAACTGTGGACACACTGGAGGTAGCTGAAGTGGGTGTCAAAGGAGTTCAAGGAGCACTCAAGATGACTGATATCCATCTCTGAAATACAAGATATTTCAGAGGTTCTATAATTAAACAAGCAATGAAGTATCTAATCACTAATGCAGCTCAGCATTGACCACATGGTAACTTGTTGTGAACTTATCTATATTACACATAAATAAACTTTGTTAAAATAACATAATTAAGGTTGAGAAATCAAGCACTTAAAAGTTAAGAAATACCAGATTTAAGATTAACTGCACCCCCCACTCCCCAAAAGCAAGGTCCTAGGACCTGGGTCCAAATTGCTTGCACACCTGACTCAGTCTGATTTGTTTGTGGATGGAAGGGGGACTTGGGCCAGAGCCCAATCTTAATATGCAGTGCAGGCATATCTTTAGGAGCCTTACACCTTTGGTGTAAGTTAAAGCATCTCTAACTTATGCTGGGGTTGGGGTGTGCAGGATTGTGGAGTTGCAACAGACTTCTTGATTGTCTTTATTCGGCCTGGAGAATTTAGCCCTGTGCTCACACAAATATGTATTTTCCCAAACAAAAGCATCAGTACAAAGGTTTAGGTGTCTTAAACTCCTGTACCACAAACATAGCTATAAAAAATAGCCAGGAATTATCTAGTTACGCCCTCACAACCTACAATTGTGATTTGCATCCTCCAGAATACCTCATCTAAATGAACCACCCACACCAGACGACTCCTTCCAATATCTTCTCACAAAATATGCAACCTTTGATTCCAAATAAGTGGAATGATGAGAAAAGAATGATTTTAAAGAAATAAGTATGATTCATATGAAATGTTACTAAGGAAATAATGTCAAATGGGCTACCGAATGGATGGCTTCATGAAGAGGCCTTGGACTGTACTGCCACTGGACTGTGCACAGACTCCACTCCCCCAGACATCAATATCTTCCTCCTAACATCCCCTCCCCCAGCATATCCTTTTAATCCCCTACTCCTTGCTTCCCAAAACCTCAGGCACTCTGCCTGCCTCCCCCATATCCTTGTTTATCCCTTTCTCCATCAGTCCCACTCATACTCATCAAAGGGAGCCACTCATGAGCTGCCATATAGAAGGTGTATGGAGGAAGGGAGGACCTGAGGGCCCACGAAGGATGAGTGAGGATGTGGGCAAGAAGCATGAGGAAAAAGTGAGGCTTATCCAAACCCCAAGTGCCATCTCTCTCCAGGGCTCGTCTCCCATTATCATCTTTTGTCTAAGCTGCAATCCTGTCTCCTCAATATGCCTGTGAGGTATGTATCTGGAAGAAAGCAGTCTGGCAGCATCTGAAAATGGAAGTAGTTTATGGAATTTAATTGGCTAATCTCAGCATAGCTCATTGTGGTTATTCTGCATAAATGGAAAAGCTATTTACTCTGTTTCAGAAGTTTTTATGTCTGAGGTGAGCCTGTGAAATTTGAAGTTTGTGACAACCATTATTGTTTAGCCAGAAGAAGCTAAATATATATGAGAAAAATCAAGGCAAAATTTCAAAAAGGAAGCATTTTTAAATGTTTCTTCAGCCAAAGTTAGTATTTTACTAAAGAAATCCAAAGAAAATGCAGTTTTTCTATTAAAGGCTATTGTGCCAAATTTGGTGACCAAATTCAATCACTTAAGTGTAATACAGAGGTACTGTATTTCAGCCACGCTGTAAATGCAACTCTCAATACATCCTAACTATGGAACCATGTCCGACACCTCCATAATGCACATGGAATATAATGTGATAATATGGTGTGGTATAAAACTGTCACTAGTATGGGATGGCCACATTTGTTACAATGGCTGAAATTTACCCTTGTGCAAGAGAGAAGCATGAGGCTTATGCACTGCTCAACAGGAGCTTAAGTTGTTCATGGGTCTTGTGTTGGCCCTCTGCATAGGGGTGAATTTCACTTATTTATGTCATCCTGAGCAAATGTCAATAAAAAATGTATATCACACCTTTTCATATTTTGCTAATATTATTAGAGAAGAGTTATTTTAGAAAATGTGGACAATTTTACCAAAAAAAATTTAGTTGTAAATTTTATATTCAACTGCATGGAAAGACAGGTTGTCTTAATTACCACAAAAGGCACATTAAATTAGTTGCTGTGCTGCATCAAGTATTGAAATCTCTATGACAATACTCTTTTGCTTGCCTGCAATGTGGCACAAGCAGTTGATTTAAGCACATGTAGTGGTGCCAAAGAGTACAGGCCAAGGAATGAAATACATGTGACTACTACTGCTTTTAACAGTCTTTAAACGTTATTTAAAATAGTTGCATTTCATATAACCTGTGTGTCACAATTTTAAAGTCTAGTATCTCAAGAACAGCTGTGGTCGAAATGGATCTTTGGAAAGCCTGGAAGCCCTGGTATCCAATAGGAAACATCACATCCTTTTAGCCTAGCAAATCAAAGAATATTGGACCATAGGATGTCACTGCTGCAGGGCAAAGTAGTTCTGGTCCTGGAACTGAGGGAGTGGAGGTGGATGGGAGGGAGGCTTTTTTGTTCTTGTTTTTTGTTTGATTTTAAGAAAAGGTATCTTTGAAAGATACTGAGCCATTTCAACTGGAAAGAGATGGATTATAGGTAGAGTATAGGTGAGGGAAAAGATGCAAAATAAATGAAGTTTATTCATGTACTATATTTAGGGTTGGCAGAATTCATTTTTTTTATAATTCCAATGGATAATATCAATGTTTATTTTAAAGTATTTTTTCCATTTTTAATCAATATAAATGTTTACAACTATGGGGAATTATAGGGCAGGTGACACAATGTGAAGGACAGGTCAGACAGTTATTGACAATTATTTAATGACAGTAGATATTGCAATTCAGAAAGTTAAAGTATGATAACGATTAAAATACAAATTGTCAACATCACATTTAAAAATATACAAAGTTGATATCCTTAAATCAAACTCTTATAAGTTCTCAAGGAGCATTTTCTTATTTTACCTATCTGTAAATTTCTGTTATTATTGATGGAAATGTGTTTTCATTGGTTTGTTTGTGTACGGTGAAATGGGTGTTTTCTGACATTTACCAATAAAAATCTAATCCTTCCAAACCTATGTTGTAAGCTCTTCAAAGAAGGAGTAATAAAAAGCCATGCAGATATATAACACTTTATAGAAATGTAAGGAATAAACTATAAAAAGATACAAACATAGCTTTCACTGACACAATAGCCTGCTAATATACATGATTGTTTTAAAATCTTCCTTAAAGTGTGAGGCTATACTGATTGAGACCTGGCACATGCACTAGTCCTGACTTCTGAAAAACTCAATTCAATAGCTTGATGCAGACTTGGCAGTGAAATAAGGATAGACACCTGCATAGAGTTAAGCTTATTAAACTTTAACACAGGGCAGGGGAGCTACCCCTAGTCTCCTGTACCAGGCAGTTAATTAGTTCCAGTGTAGGAGTTACAGGGCTCTTACCATATAAACAATAACTCAGGGTAGGCTCACCTCAGCCTACCTCCGGGACTTAGCTCACTCCAAGTCCTAGTGCCCTTCCTCTGCGAGGGAAAAGAGAGAGTGCAGAAGGTGGGGACCTCAGCCTGCGATGAGCACAAGATCTGACCTTGGTCTGCAAAGGCCATAAGGTCTCATCCTGTCACATGAGTCCAAGCCATCACAAAATGAAAGGCCTTTTACCTCTGGGAACTGTTCATTTCATCATTTTAAATGCACTAGAAACCAGCCACAGAGGGTGCCAGTCACTAGCTTGTTTCCACCCCACCCAACCGTAATGACTGGTATCACAACTCCTTCCCAATCTATTCCATCACTTTTCATAGCCATATGTCAGCCAATGTTCCTGCTAAGTTTTGACAGGCCATGTGTGCCAAAAATTTCTTCTGTGCAAATTGTTGTGCTTCTATGCAAATGTTTGTGTACGTGGTGTTTCACCATGTGCACAGGGTTTACAATCTGTGTGTGCACGCACACGCGCACAGCTTAGAGGGAACAGTGATGTCAGCGCCTCCATCTGACAAATATAAGCCATCATCCCTGAAAAACTCAGGCAGATTGTAACAGATGTGCCTACTTTGTATCACTCAACCCTCTGTCTCCAGGAATATGCTGGTGACATCCCTATTCACTTTCTTTCTAGACTTGTCCACGTGGGCTGGGTCTGCAGCTCCCTACCAAACCTGACTTGCGAGCCATACTAACCTAACCTCTAACCATAGTCTGCCAATACTAACCTAACCTCTCAAGACGTGGTAGGAGATAACTGTTGTCCCTCAGCAAGTGTCTCCCTCCCTCGCTGCTGGGACTGCTCCCTTTAACCGTGGGCTCCATCAAGTTCTTCCACCCGCTGTGGCATTTATAGACAGTTTTCCCTCTATGCTAAGTGTTTCTCCCCAAGTTCTGTTTCATCTCCTCATGTGAATATAAAGAGATCTCCTTTATCTCTTCCCACAGTATTTCATTGTAGTTTGGATCTCTTCTTTGTGATGAGTAAGCCTTTAAAGTTCAATGAAAATTCACCTGGCCCTAAAATGGTTTTTTTTTTAATTCTAATCAAGCTTTTTACTGCAGCTGTTCAATTCATCAGAAGTTTCATAGTACCCCCTTAATACAAATTTAAGTTCAGGAAAAATAATTTTACACAATTGAGCTGATGTAAAAGACTTTATAGCCACTGATAACTGGATATAAAAATATGTACATTTTAGACAAGTTGACTAATTGGGAGAAATACATCTCCTAAACTGTAATATTTTGATAAAAGTTTATGTTTTATGAGGCACATTGGAGTTTGAACATACAGTTTGTACTCTGACCCTCTGGAAACGGTAGGCTCTGGCCTGAATAAAGTGTGTATGATCAATCCCTCAGAGTGGTTTTAAAAATAAGGGCTAGATTTTGAGAGGACCTCACAGGAATGCACAAAAAGCTTTCTCTTCTCTTACCCTGCTCTAGTGATAACATGTGGGAAAAAAAACAAACCAAAAAAAGATGTTTTAAAAATCAGTTTAATCTAATCTCTCCAAACTACAAACACTAAAATGCCTCAATCATAATTAAATGGTTATTGAATAATATCATGACAGGGCAAAGTTAAAACTGTTTGGCTGTCTTAGTTGTACATTTCCTACATTAATATGTCAGGATTTTGTTCAAATTTAACCTTAACTTCTGAATTTCCTGCTAGATAATGCTCAGTTCTGAGATAATCATGACATCCCTGAAATGTATTTAGCCTTAAATTACTGACATATATTCTCTCAGCCCTAACTCCATCTTAATGTGGTTGGTATCTGGGAATGTTCATTAAGATTCAGACAATTTTGTTTGTAAATTGTACTGTTAATTAATCTTACATAATATTAGTATATTTATCTTAAATAACTGTACTTTGTTATCCCAACAGTAAATTGGACATTTCTTTGTCCAATATGTGCTTGCACTATCATCTTTCTTTGTAAATTGCCATTTTAATTGACCTTTTGTTCTAATTTTTATAAGCCAGGTTTTGAAAAGAAAGGACTTCGTTTTAATCCCTGTGCATTTGTACAGTTTACATGATGATGCTCAGTATCTCCTTGTCAGGTGTCATAGTTTCCAACCTAGGCAATGGGGTTGCTGAGCAGGAGCCTTGTTCTTTGCACTTCTGCGCTGGAAAGCTACATATGGAAACTGCAGATGATACCGCAAACAAGGGCTATATACGTTGACTCAGACAGATCAGCTGACTAGCAGCCAACTGCTGATTATACTAAGAGGTGATCAAAGCTTCCTGTTCCCTACCACACCACTATCTGAGCAACTAATTGTTAGGCCAACCCCTAATTCCAAGTTCCTGTCTCCTTACCTCATTCCCACTCCTTGTTCCTGCTCCCAGATCCTGACCCTAGTTATTAACTTCAGCTCTGACTTTTGGCTCCAACTCCAGCTTCTTGGTGTGACTCCTGACCACAATCCTGGGCTTTGACCATTAGGTTAGACTGCCCACATATGGGCCCTGCCACCTCTCCCGTCCACACAGTATTGCCTGCAAAATAAATACGATATGACAGTATCTGTTTACTGATCAAAATGCTATTAAATAATATCCAATGTGTCTCAGTGGTTGACCAGAAGAAATTGTTGCCATATTAATATTTCACAGGTTATGAAGCATGAACCTAAAATTTATGCATCAGAGTCGAAATGAAGTAAGCCTTCTGCATTCAGACTACCGGATGACCCATCTGTGAAAATATTAAATGAGTTCTGCACAGGTGTAATGCTCATCAAAAATGTTCATGCACAGCAGTTTCTATAAAATTACCCTCAATTAATGGAGTAAATACAGTGCAAATGCCCACTTTTGTGTCTTAAATAATTGATTATAGGATTTTGCTAGTTAGACAAAAGATTTGGGTTTGATTTTTACTGTGTATAATTACAAACTTAACAATGCTACAGCTCTGCTGTCCTGGATAATTTCATACTGTATGTTTTGTTTCAAATATTCAGCATTCAGAATATCAAATGTTCTAAATAGAACTGTGAAAAGGACAGAAGTTCTGTTTCACAAACGTTTTTTTGAGTTTTCAAAATGTGTCTTTATTCAAAATTGGACTGAATACTGAAAATTGCTTAATTCTCTGTGAAGGAACATTAAAAAAAGCATTTGGGATCAATTGAAAAATTTTGCTTCAACAAAAATCAAAACATTTCATTTTGATTTAGACTTTTATTATAATACAAAATAAAACACATTTTAAGAATTCTTGTAAAAATAAAGAACTGAGACATTTCAACATTGTCAGAACTTATTTCCCAGTTTTCTTCTGGAATGAAATTCTCATGAAATCAAGCAGCATTACATCAGAACTGACTATTCTGATAGAATATGATTCCATTGAAGTTTCTCTGATGGGCTCTAGATATAATACTAGTCAAGGGTATAGATATATATATAGTGTCATAGTTGGGTTTACAAGGAAAGTGGTGATGCACGTGACATAACTATATGTCAGATAGCAGGACTGAGCCCTATATGACAAAGTTTTGAAAGTGCCTCAAACTGGACTCCAGTTTTACACTTGTAATCAATTGTTGGGCAATTTTGTGGCACAATTGCATTAACTGCATGATGAATGTACACAAAGTTGGAGGCTTACTTATAAAGAAATAGCTTGTTAATATAATAAATTGTTTAAACTTTGCATAAAGTAAATTTATTTTTGTCAAAAGCACTCAGTTTTATTTGGAAAGGATTTCAGTTCCTTTCTTTTGTATTTAATGACATTACACTAATTAAAATGTTTCAATACCCCTTTTTAGTATTTGTATGAATACTAAAAAATAATGTTAAATAATTTTGTGCTTGAGAGAACCCCAGGCAGAGCTTCCAATAAATAAATACATACATAAAAATTGTTGATTATCTTTGAGAAGATAATAAATTAGGGAAACACCAATGCCTAAACAAGATAAAACAGAAGGTATCTGCTGCTCAGGGCTCTTTGTTTTTAGTAGTTGATCAAATACAATATTTTCAGAATAGCAGTTATTTGAATACAAATAAAATGAGAATACTCCTCCATTTCCTATTTACAAATGTGAAGAAAAAAACATTGAATATTTCATCCACTGATGCATACAACATTTCCTGAAGTAATTCATATTCTTGTGTCAAGCAATTTTTTTTACAAGTATTTTTGTGAGAATCAATGTTACCAGCATGACAAAGATTAAATATCCTGTGTACATTCTGTTGGTGTAAATGAGAAAAAAAAAACACCACAATTGCAGCAACATTTTAAAGAGTAACTTTTAACTGATAGTTAAGTGATCACAGTAGGGAAACAATGTTTGCCAAGTAATATTTTAAATTCAGCTAAGAAGAAGTTAAAATGGGTCATTTATAAAAAAGGAACATATAAATCCTTTTGCAGTTCATAACTTGCTGCTTTTGTTGTGTTTGGAAATTTAAATTCCCACCCAGGCACCACAGCTGAGGTGTGAATAAGATTTATATATCTTTTAACATGTCCAAAAAGGCCAAAATCTTCAATTTTTGTGATTGTACATGTGGTTATCATGAGAATACTGAAATAAATCAGAGCTATCTCATTTTGTAGATCACTTAGCTCATCTTAAGTGATCATTCTCCTTACAGTGTATATGATAAAACCCATTGTTTCATGTTCCCTGTGTGTGTGTGTGTGTGTGTGTGTGTGTGTGTGTGTGTGTGTGTGTATATATAAATCTCCCCACTGTATTTTCCAGTGAATGCATCCGATGAAGTAAGCTGTAGCTCACAAAAGCTTATGCTCAAATAAATTTGTTAGTCTCTAAGGTGCCACAAGTACTCCTTTTCTTTCTGCGAATTTTTTTCTTGCTTCAGAAAACAATCCTGTCTGCAATAATCTGGGACTCTCTAGCACAGCACTGGCACCATTGCAAGCTGTCTCCAATTGTGAGGCCATGGCTACTTAAAAAAATGTTTAGAGGTTAGAGTTGTTTTTGATTCTGAAAATATTATAAAGTGCCTTGGATTTGTAGTACATAGACAAGTAGTTCGGAAGAAGGCTGTGTTGCAGGGAAGTGTTCTATCCCAAATGATCTAAATAATTGATGGAAATTAGCAGGAGCAAAATGGAAACTGTGTAAATAAACGATAAAAGTAAAGGTATTCCAGTAAAGCTGGTCTTTACATTTCTGCAGCCCCTTTAGAAGGGGTGTGCCTCAAATGCCACACCTGAGCCTCTCAGGGTTCACCCCGGACTACAGCAGCAATGGCTACAGAGGCTCAGGCTGCTTTTCCCAGATTGCTAGGGTCCAGGCTAGAAATGGAACTGGTTAGCAACACTACCAAAACCAGTCATAAGTCAAAGCTCAGAGACAATATTTTTTGTTTTGACTGTATTTGTAGTGGAGAAGAGGAAAAAGTGTCACAGTTAGTGAGGACCTAAGTAAGAGAAGACTTTGAGTCCTTTGGGATTTCTGGGACATTGGGCAGTGTCATCTCAGCAGAGACCAGAAATCCAGGAAGCTGAAGCGAGAGCCAGCCTAACGGCACATTTGAATCCAGACCAGAGAACCACAAGGATGATTGTACTACTTATTAGTTTATTTTGTGTTTTAAGCTGGCCACCAATTCCAGCGCTGCACCACAAATCAAAGGCTGAGCCTTAATTCTCTCTTTGTCTAGGCAGGTGCTGAGGGGGAGCACAGGATGTTGTGAACTGGCTGTAAATGCTGGGAGGGATAGTATATATATATATATATATATAGTCCCCTATTGTGAGCTCCCCATAACTAATAAAGCTCCAGTTTGATTACTCTGGAATTGTAATCACTATTCTCTATTTGTGTGCTCTTACTGACACTCTTCTATATGAGATTGGGGTGGAATATTTTCCCAAAGGACAGCCCCTCTGTGCTCTCTATACTTGGAGGGGTTTCCTTAGGTGGAGGCCCTGGGCATCCCTATAGGTGAACCCAGGACTCGTAACCTTGAGGGGAAGGGGAGAAAGTTGTAGCCATTCCTCAGACCTAAGTCACAGTCCTAATCTCTTTATCTTTGACCAGCAAACCTCTTTATCCAGCAGGGATTTTTCCCCATCTCATCTCTAGGTATTTCTAGAGTTACAGTGTGTTTACTCCCCAGTGAGAACGCAAGTGCAGCAGTGAACAGTCCAGTGGTCTACTCAGAGAGGTAAATGGTAAGTGAACTGTTCTTTACTGTTGTGTAAGGATTTTTTTAAAAGCTCCTAGGATATCACAGAAAGCGTGTGAGAAAGGATAGAAGAGATTGTTACAAGGGAGATTTGAAGACCAGTGGAGCGTTGATGAGTAGGAGAAATGCAGTACAACTTCCATGGTATGGCAAGAGTTGGAGGAAAAGCCTCAGACCAGCAATGGAGAGACTGCATGGACAGAAAGATAGGGAGAAATGAGGAGAGCAGGAAGTAACAAGATACTTGAGGGAGATCAGAGCTAATCATTTTAAAAACAAGGACAAATTTCAGCTTGAACTAGAAGTGCCAGGGAAGCAAACACATTTGCTTCCAAAAGAAGCAGGAAAACAGACATGAAGAGGTTAAGTACTGTAAGTACTTGTCCAAGACTAAAAAGAATGTCATTTGTTCCTGCACCTATGTTGAGAATTCAGTGCTAAAGTGGGATGGGGAAATGTAAGAGTTCACAGATCCAACAAAAAAAAAATTAAAGATCCATCTGGTCACTGAGGGACATTTGCCTTAATAAAGTTTCTGATACCAGATCATGATACCCCTCATCATACTTTTTCAGAGCACTTTAAGAATTGGATCATATGCCTTTCTTCTTTACACATGGTATTATCAGGAAGGAGTTAAAATTCAGCCAGCAGAAAAGACAGAAACTTCTGAGAAGCAAGGACACTGACAACTGTAAACAATTGATAAGCTTATATGGTCAATGCCCAATCAGTAAATCAGTTCTTAGAACAGAATAAACCCTCCCTTCACAGCCCCCCAGATATCTGTAAGCACTCATCTCTACCCCCCCTACCCCGCCTCCTTCCCCCTCAAGGTAGCCATAGATGCTTGATTCAATAGAATGACCTCTCTATGTATGTACTGTTACTATTTTCATCTTCGTTTAGGGTTCTCTCTTGATTTGTAACAATGTCTGTCTCTGTATATACAGATAAATGCAAATGAATTGATAAGAGAAAGTATATAACTGGCCACTATGGCACCATATTTTCAAAGCTGCTTGTCAGTCTTCCTGGTACCATGAATAAACCCTGTTCAGTATTGTCTGTGCTTGCCTGATTCTTGGGGAAAAGAATCTTTTTGCCTAACAGTTTTGACGCAGTTAGCAGGATGTGATCGGGAATCCTCGGAGAGTTTCTCTCAACCAGGGATAGGGATGAGTACCATTTTACTTACCACCTCTAGTGTACACCTTGGTTTGGGACTCTCCGAGACACCCCTTCGCACCCCTTTTTTAAAAGGGACCACATATAGGATGCACAGGCAAAAGGACTGAATGGGACTGTGTTTGTGGCCAAGATCATTAGGGTGCAGGGATCGTTGGAGGCGAAGGCTGCACTGCCAAGTACCGAATACCAGGATGTGCGCTGCAGTAAACTGAATACAAGGGTGTGCACAGTCGGTCTCCCCTGAAGTGCTGCTTAAGTGAGTTTCAGGAAGCTGGGATATAATGTCTTATGAATTGGCCCAGAATGCATCAACGATACCCTCTACAGGAGGGAGACTCATTGACTGGCCCTGGGGAACATCAGTGATGTCTTCCACAGGAGGGAGACTCATTGATTTTATAAAAGAGAAACATGAGAAGGTTAAAAAAACCATGGCAAAAGATGGATGGAATGAGGGTGTGAGTATGATGGATAGCGTGTTGTGGTGGTCTCGTCACACAAAAGAAAGATTAGGGAAAGTGATCATAATAATGTATTGCGAATATGAAAGAAAATTACAAGAGTTGGAAACACTCCAAAAAGATCTTACATCAGAGCTGAATCAAAAGCCAGATTGCAGCCACAAGCTGAGTGAGCTTGAAGCAGAAAACAAGGCTCTAAAAGCAAAACTGTAAAAAAGAAAAAAAACTCTCTGCACATCATATTGTTGCTAGCATACAACAGAAGGGTAATTTTACTGACAAAGACCAAAAATGAAATTAATTGGAAACACCTTGAGAAACAAATTCAGAATTGGAACCTGGCAAACATGGGGGAAGATCAAGATAATTGGTCCCCTCCTCCTCCACTCCCCCCCCCACCCAGAATTAAGTGCCAGTGCTCTCTTGGCCCCTCTCCAAGAGACTACTCGGTGATCAGGGACAGGTGAAAATAGAGTGGCTCATAATACTTATAAGCACACTCCTCTCAGCACAGAGAAAATGAGAGGCTTATTGAAAAATGTCCCTGATCTAAAAGACCAAAAGGTCCAAAGACCCAAATTTGATATTCTGGAAAAGAATAAGCCAGATGGTTACCACCTATATGTTATATCCCAGGGATCTTTATATCTTAATAAAAGCTAAATGCTCTGATCTATCATGGGCCAAGATCCCTACAGAAGTACACCGAAATGGCGTTTGGGCCTCTGTTAAATTTGAATCTGAAAATGATATAACCCGTGCCTGAGTTTAAGGAAGCCGTCCAAGAAGCCTTGGAAAATGGAGTTGGTAGCTGGGGACTGATCATGGGCTGCAAACAAGGCAAGGATAAGCCTGACGCTCAATATTGTGAGAGAAAGTGGGAGATGCATTGCAGCAATGCAGGTATTGCAGACCCAAAGAAAACAGATCAGGGATTTTTAAAGATGTTAAAGGAAGGTTTTAACTCCCACCTGCAAACAGCCCTTAATTTGGGAGTGAGCCCAAGCTCTGATTATGAATCCATCTGTATGTGGGCCTCTGAATGCGAAGCCAGACAGGGCAAAGAGATAAAGAGCAAGTCTACTCACATTGCTGTGGTAAGAGCAAAAGATAATGTAAACTGTTATAACTGTGGATGTCTTGGACATACCCAAAAGAACTGCAGGCGCAAGGCCCAAGAGCCTAGTCAGGGACAGAATCACGGCCAGTTGAATACCTGCAGTACCTCACTGCCCTTTCAATCTGGTCCTGGTCCCATCCTTCCCCTTCCCCCTACCTCACAGTGTTTTGTATGTGCAGAAACCAGACATTGGGCAGCTGGATGCCCAAGCCGAGTAGCCCTGGGCAACCGGCCTCAACCGGTATCTGAACCAGCTGCCAACCCTTACTCACACCTAAGCAAAGAGGAAATTGCCAGGCTTTTAAATTCCATGACCAGCTAGGATCCAGCGCGCCCCCCCTTGCCTGTCAGTACTGCTCATGCAGATATAAATTCTTTGAGGCCATACTTACAAGCATAGATAAGGGGCTGGCCATGCACAATTCTCGTGAACACGGAAGCATCTGTTTCCATTACTGACCTCCCCCTCCCCACTACTAAACAGTATATTACTATTTCAGGGGTAGGAGGTGCACAACTCATGGCTTACAAAAACTACCCTATTCTTGTAAAATGTAATCTATTCTTCTGGACTCAGCCTTTTTTTTTTCTCTTTGAGAGATTTAGTGATGAAACAAAAGTCAGAATTGGATCATATACCTTTCTTCTTTACACATAATATTAAATATTGAGAAGACAATATATGATGCAAGATGATAATCTTTCAGATACTAATCTTCTGACTGGACCCTTTTATAGTGTAAACTGCTAGAGTCTTCACCCTGTCCCAACAACATACTATGTATAAAGTCAAAAGTTACTCCCCTTTTGTCACCAAAAGTAACTTCAACTAAAATTTACAAAATCCATCCTTAGCCTTATCTCCAGTCTTCACTAAAGCTGGACAAATAATTGATTTCTTTCAGTGCTCTGGCAGTTCCAAAAAAATTGAAAAAAAATTCATTGAAGTTGAACCAATTCCAAAAATGGGGGAAAAAACCACCAAGTTGAAAAAAAAAATTCTTTCAGATCAAACAATGTATGTGGTTAGACCCAAAACATTTTGGGGGGCAGTTTTAAAAGGGTACATTCACACAATAACCAGAAGAGGAGCTAATGGGAGCGTTGCTACTGCTATCTTCCTTATAACTTGTAGTCCAATGCTTAGGGCCCTGGCTAGAATATGGAAGAACTAGGTTCAAGTCACCATCGCTCTGATGTGGGGAAAGAATTTGAACTTGGATCTCCAATATTGCAGGAGACGCAAGTCAGGTGTGGGACTTTCTCAGTCTGTCCTGGTGAAGCTGTTCCACTTTGTATAAATATTTATTAGAGCAGGGACTTGAACATGGAGCTCTCACCACCAGGCCATAGATTTATTTTCCCACTCAAGCTCTGGCCCACTGATTATTCACAGTGGCAATTCACAGTCATCCAGCCATGATCATTACACAGAGTAGCTGCTATATGGAAATGTACAATGATAACACAAGGCAGCCAGCAGGAAAATGCAATCTCACACTAGCAAACCTGTAAAAGAAGAACAGAAATCGGTTGAAGTTTATGGTAATGGATGGAAACTGCCAGCAACCCATTTGGTAAATACAGCTATTTGGTCTAGAGGTCTGATCAGGGTATAGCACCAGCACTTCATATGTGCAGCATATGGAGGCTGAGAATTGTTTCCATGAACAATGGAAACAATCTTAAAAAATATGGGAATGTGTTCAAGAGTGCCAGCTGTCTGGATGGAGAGCTCAGTGAGAAACTGAACAAGTGTATGCACATATACAAAAAAATCCAACTCTTGGCTTGGTATCTGGAGTAAAGCAGGCCCACCAGTATACCAATGGCTACCCTGTAGTGGTATTATGATGAGACCACAAGCCACTAGAGACAATTTAAGTCTAGCCTTGTCCTTAGTGCCCCCAAAAGATTTCAGTACAAACTGATGCACCACTCTGCATGTTTTATAAAGATCTCTTCCCTACAGCAGTCTGCCTGCTGCAGCATTTATTATTAATGAAACACAGTTTGTGATTAATAAAGGTACATCTACCCAGGGATAAAAAACCTGTGGAAGTAGAAAAAGGAATAAAGGGAATTAGAACGCAGACATCTCAGTTTTTGGAGTAGAGCAAGAGTCAGGCTAACTCTAACTCTAATAACGCAAACCTTGAAGGCAGGGCCTGGGTGAGTGGGAAGCGAGTGGGAAAACTGAAAGAGATGCTGTTTTGATCTTGTGTTGGTAAGAATTGGAATGCATACTGTAGCAGGAACCGCTGAGAAAAAGTAAGATATCAGGAAGGAATATGTATAAACAAGATGTGGCTGTTGATCATTATTGTATACAGCAAAAGGAAATAAATGTTTGCCCTAATTGTTTATCTAGCAGAGACCTGCCTAAGAAGGGGGAATCCCTGTCTGTTCGCACTCTCCCCCTTGCAATTGCTTGAGAATAAACTGTCTCTGACTTGTTGCAAACAACCTAAGAGTGAAGACTGTGTTTTTCTTCCACAACCAGTATACCGATGGTTACCCTGTAGTGGTATTATGATGAAACCACAAGCCACTAGAGACAATTTAAGTCTAGCCTTGTCCTTAGTGCCCCTAAAAGATTTCAATACAAACTGATGCACCATGTTAGGATATAGATATTTGGGCCTGCCTGTAAAGGCCTATATTTTAAGAATATAGGTATATGTTTATCATTTAGCTAGTAATAGAGGTATACAAGAAAGAATCTGTGTAAGGGCCTTCTCTCACTGTGACAGTCTGAGGCCCTGTTCTTAGACCAATGCCTTTGGCTAAGCAGCAGAGGCAGCCATAAGCTGGGAAGCGAATGGTCACATCCTCACATTCCAAACTAGTAAATATGGGGCTGTTAGGACGGTGATCCGATCTATCACCTCCAGAGAAAGGGAAGAGCCTAGAAGATGTAAAAGGAAATTTAGGTTAATAGTTTTCTGTCTGGTAAGAACTCACTTATCAATAGACACAGCTGGGAAACCCTTATGTCTTTATAGATGTAGTTGTGAAATCCTCACTTCTGTACTGTTTTGTCATTATAGTTCCCACTTTGCTATTGCTAATTTGCATGGTCTCTGGTTCTGTGATTGTTCCTGTCTGCTGTATAATTAATTTTGCTGAGTGTAAACTAATTAAGGTGGTGGGATATAATTGGTTAGCTAATCATGTTACAATATGTTAGGATTGGTTAGGTAAATTTCAGTAGCATGATTGGTTAAGGTAGAGCTAAGAATATTACTATATAAATTAGGGGCAAACAGGAAGTAAGTTGGGATTCGAAAATAAAGAAAAAGGTATTTGGATTTAAGCTTGCTAGAAGTTCACTCCAATAAACATTGAATTGTTTGCACCTTCGGACTTCAGGTATTGTTGCTCTCTGTTCATGTGAGAAGGACCAGGGAAGTGGGAGAGTGAAGGAATAAGCTCTCTAAGTCACCACTCGGCATGTTTTATAAAGATCTCTTCCCCACTGCAGTCTGCTTGCTGCAACATTTATTATTAATGAAACACAGTTTGTGATTAATAAGGGTACATCTACACAGGGATAAAAAACCTCTGGCTGGCCCATGACAGGGCTCAGATTCCAGAGCTGAAAAATTTCTGTGGAGTCATTCTGGCTCATGCCTGAGCCTGAGTTTTGGAACCCTGCAAGGGTGCCTGGTCCCAGAGCTTGGGCTCCAGCCCGAGCCATGTCTACACAGCAATTTTTAGCTCTGCAGCCGAGTCAGCTGACCCAGGCCAGCTGAAGGCCTTTTGTCCCTGTGTAAACATTCCCTAAATCACAAGCTTAAACTAAGTGAGTTAAGGGCTTGCAGGTTCTGAGCATAAGTTTCTACTATAATGTAAATGGTTAAGGGATAGAATTAAGGGTTCTGCCGGAACTTGAATTTCCTTACTTTTATTCAGCGGGTTTCAACTAAACTTTGTATGACATTATTATTTGTACTGTGGTAGCACCAAGGAGTCTCAGGCATGGATCAGAACTTAACAGTTGCATTTAAATTACTAATTTACTTTATCATGCTTGGAGACTGATTTTGTTGAAGTCTAGAGTGACATATCTCGAAATGTGTGGTGTCTCTCCTATTCCTATGTGATTCTGGTAAACCAAGTGCCCACTCTGCCAAGGCTCCAGGCATTAGCTAAGAACTGACAGACTCATAGCTGGAAACCAAACCAGCTCACCTATACCTTATTTTTGTTCAAAACTGGTATTAGGCTTATAAGAATGTATTTAGACTGGATGAAATGCATGCAAGTTGTTGCATGTAAGAAACTCACTTGTAATATCAGTATTCCATGCTATAAGGAAATAACTTTGAAAATGCTTGCTCTGAACTTGTGAACCCAAGAACAAGAATCGTCCACCCTGCCCATTTGGATAGATTTCAGACTATCAAAAATTAAGTGGGTGACTACAAGACAAAAGCTTTGTTAATTAGCCCTTCCACCCATAGAGAAGTACATGCAGAGGGCCTTGTCCCATGGGTTTGAAGGCTGGAAGAGGGGAATAAAAATAGTTGACATGAAGTTTTTTCATCTCTTTGCTCTTTGAACTCTCACAGGGCCAGAGACTCTAAATTGAAGTGAGTGATCACCTGGGGTTATCCCTGGGTTTGCCCCGAGAGACATCTTGAATTGAGAGATAACTACAGTTATGTCACTCTTAGAATTTAGATTGCAGCTCATTGTGTATATAGGTTTTCTTGCTTTAACCTGTAAATAACTCGTTTCTTTTTCTTATTTATTAAACCTTTATTACAGGATTGGCTACAGCTGTTGTCTGTGGTGTGAGATCTAGCATACCAATTGATCTGGGGTAAGTGACTGGTCTTTTGGGACTGGAAGCAATCTGAATATTTTGTGATTTTTGGTGTAAGTAACCAATCATCACTAAGTCCAGCTTGTGTGGTTGGTAAGATGGACTGAAGAGTCTAAGGGGACTGTCTCTGACTCCATAATAAAACTGTTATAGTGATCCAGGAGTTCACATTTGTTACTGGCTTGGTGAGATCTAATTATAGAATATACCCCCTGTTTGGGATGTCTGTCCTGTTTTTGACAGTCTGACATGGGGTAGGCACTCATGGTCATGAGCCACTCCAGAAAGCTGGATACATCTGTCGAAATGTGTGTTGTCTTCTCTATGCTTGGGTGTTTCTTCTATTTTATCTCAGTTCTTTCACTTTTGTGAACTACAATAAAGATTATAGAGTTTCTCTCCAGTCCTATGCTCTTTAAAATGGACTCCTGCAAGTTTTATCTCATGTTCTAGCAAGGTAGGGCAAATCACTACTGAAAGGTCACTCATACTTCCTTTCACTAGCAAAAGGAAAGAAGCTCTTTGCTTTACAAAGATATCTGAAAAAAAAAAGTGTTGTCACTTGTGCCATTGTGATTTCTAGTCTTACAGGAAGCATAAAGGATGGAACTGTAGTCTCTTGAGCGCAACAAGCTGTAATAATCTAAGAAGAGACAGTACTGTGAATTCGGGTGGCATGACTCCCTACAGTTTCTTTTTGCCCCTATTTCTTCCACGAGTTGCAAACAGTACAATAAAGCAGTGAATTACAATAAGCTACGGGTGGGTGTGCTGGGTGTTCTTGGATACTAGAATGCAAGGGCCAAGTCGATGCAGCAGCCTGAGGAGGAAGTTTAGTACTGCACACCCAGACAGGGTTTATTGCTATTACAGTTCATTCATTTTGAAATTTAATTATTTTAAAAGTATTAAAAACTTTTTGCTAAGAGGGGTATGTAGCATATCAATGCACCTTGAAAAACAGTTTGTAGAAGGATAAGAGAACACAGTAGGGTAAAGGTCCTAAAAGCATTTTCCCTACTAATTTGAATATAGTTGATGATATTTTTTCCAAAGACTTTCTTCCTTTTAAGAATACATAGAATGGTGTGTCATTTTTCTCCCCCTCTTACTCTACAAGAGCCCTGCTTCTCTTTCAGTGAAACCCAACAACCATTTCAGTTTGCTCTCACAAAAACTGTTGGGGGAATATTGTACATTTCACAATATTGTACATTTTAGTCTTTCCAAGAGCAACTGAGTTAAATGTACCTGGTGGTCCACAAATCCATTTGCCGCTTAGAATGCTTGACTCTTTGGGGTGAGGGTAAAAGAGGTGTCTCAGGTGTATCTGATCGCTGTGGCCATGTTTCTGTGGGGGGGGGAGGAGGAGGATTGATTTATCTAAGAAGTCATTTCAAAGAAGTAACGTGATACACAGGCAAACCAGTAGCCCAGGTGCACTGTTCAGCTGCTGCTGGAAAAGTCCCCTGTTTTCAGTAAAAAGCTGGTTTAAAATTCCCATTCAACCTTTCTTTAACTAAAATAAAAGTGGAAAGATTTTGATTTGGAGAGAGGAGAGAAATTTCTGTTATAGGGTCAAATCCTGAGGTCCTTGCTCAGATACCCATAGTGAGGCTCTGTGCTCCCATACTCCCTTTCTCCAGTCCACTCCTTGTTGTCATGTCCACTGGCTTTATGACCTCTTAACTTTGACAGTGCCAGCACATGGGAAACACAGAGACCTTAGTCTACTTCCCCTGGAGTCTTCCTTAGGAGGCATGATAGAAGGTATGAGCAGGTGATACTGACTCAAGCCATAATGAGGAATACCTGCAGTGTGATCATGCCAACAATGTGTGAAAAACCCACCTGCCCCTCCCACTTCAGTCCACATACTCTTCATGCATGCAGTCCCAAACCTGAAGAGATATTAGTAAAGAGAAGGGAAAAGTGAAGGTGGAAGATCTATTATAGGAAGGGGTAGGTGAGGGTCTATGGCCTAAAATGTGCAGGAGGTCAGACTAGATGATCATGATGGTCCCTTCTGGCCTTACAGTCTATGAGGCTCTGAGATACAGAGACTCCACATTCCTCTTCCTGGTTTTTCAGACAAGGATTCTCCAGTCTATCTTCCCATCCATAAACAAAAGTGAAAGGGATGGTATAGGTCCAATATATCATAATCTACCTTCCTTGAACATAGTAAAGGTTGTTTTTATTTTGTGAAGTACAAAATAAATGAAAAAAATGTTCCACAGATGCTAAAAAGCTTCTTCCTCTTCTTTTTAAAATAAACTTCACTTTCCCACTTGGGGTATTTTGGTGTTTATGGTTATGGAGTGGCTTCCCATTTAGATTTTTTTTTAAATGCATTAAACATGGGAGAAGGCAAGCACTACAATATTTTTAAAGTATCCATATGATGAGATGTTAATATACTGTTATCAGATATAAAACAGAAGTATAAAGCACTGTGAAAAATGATATCTCAGGGAGTGCACCTTTAATCAAGTTAGCTACATTTATCTAAATCTAGAAAAAATCTCTTTCATACAAGTTCAAATAGCTCTGCAAGATATGTTTTCTTGTAAGTGCCTGCTCAAATTCATAATTTGCTAACAAAAATCTGCCCCACCTCCCCTCCTTGGCACATGAATAGAATAGATTATGCCTAACTGAAAACTGCAGTCAGAAAAGCAATCAGACTGACATGGTTAATAACAGGCGCTTCTGTTTAATTATAGGCTAAATTAAAATTGCATTTCTTTTCTACATATGAAATCTGCCAGCGTTATTGAATGTGAATTGTTTCTCAATTGGATTTAAGAGAAAGAAAAGAATAACACTTTTTTGTGCATCTAGGTCTTGCATCCAATGGAATGTTTCAGACTCATTATGGTTATTATTCCTCTTATTTCCCTCTTTAAATCCTGAACAAAGCTGAGACAAAACAGTTCTCACAGAAGGATTTCTACTCTCAGGAGATGTACTTATACTTAGGGTCAGCTGACGGCTGTCATTCCTGTAGAAGAACTCACAGGCTGATTTAAAGATACACAGAAGCTCTAGCTAAGTCAGTGACTTAATGTGCATCATCCACTGCGCACTAACATTGAAAAACAGTTGGTTCAGGGTGTAATAAAGTTCATTTTCCATTAACTAGTAACAAAAAGTATGCAGATGGCATAACATTTTACTATTAAAAGCAATAGTAACGTTTACTATTTGGGAGAGAGAGTAAAATCTCAGGAAAGACTTTAAAATACATTGTACAAATATATTCTGTCACGTTTTCTACCTAAGTTTTATATAATGCCCATCAATATGGTATTTAAATCCCAATACAGCAAAGCACTTGAGCACAGGATTTCAATGGGACTACTCACATACCTATGGTTAAGTGTATGCTGAAGTATTTTGTTGTAATAGAACCTAAATGCTGGACACAATTAAAGACTACAAAATCCCATGACTAAAAGGTGTTTTTTCCTTTATTCGTTATTCCTGAATAAATGAGTTTAACTAAATAACCATAAATGATGAAAGGTTTCAGAGTAGCAGCCGTGTTAGTCTGTATTCGCAAAAAAAGAAAAGGAGTACGTGTGGCACCTTAGAGACTAACAAATTTATTTGAGCATAAGCTTTCATGAGCTACAGCTCACTTCATCGGATGCATTTGGTGGAAAATACAGTGGGGAGATTTATATACACACACAGAGAACATGAAACAATGGGTTTTATCATACATACTGTAAGGAGAGTGATCACTTAAGATGAGCTATTACCAGCAGGAAGGAGGGGGGAAAGGAGGAAAACCTTTTGTGGTGATAATCAAGGTGGGCCATTTCCAGCAGTTAACAAGAAAGTCTGAGGTACAGTGGGGGGGTGGGGTGGATGGAGAAATAACATGGGGAAATAGCTTTACTTTATGTAATGACCCATCCAATCCCAGTCTCTACTCAAGCCTAAGTTAATTGTATCCTGTTTGCAAATTAATTCTAATTCAGCAGTCTCTCCTTGGAATCTGTTTTTGAAGTTTTTTTGTTGAAGGATAGCCACTCTCAGGTCTGTAATCGTGTGACCAGAGAGTGAAGTGTTCTCTGACTGGCTTTTGAATGTTATAATTCTTGACATCTGATTTGTGTCCATTTATTCTTTTACGTAGAGACTGTCCAGTTTGACCAATGTACACGGCAGAGGGGCATTGCTGGCACATGATGGCATATATCACATTGGTAGATGCGCAGGTGAACGAGCCTCTGATAGTGTGGCTGATGTGATTAGGCCCTATGATGGTGTCCCCTGAATAGAGATGTGGACAGAGTTGGCAACGGGCTTTGTTGCAAGGATAGATTCCTGGGTTAGTTAGACACCACACAACAGAACCACTCTCCTTACAGTGTGTATGATAAAACCCATTGTTTCATGTTCTCTGTGTGTGTATATAAATCTCCCCGCTGTATTTTCCACCAAATGCATCCGATGAAGTGAGCTGTAGCTCACGAAAGCTTATGCTCAAATACATTTGTTAGTCTCTAAGATGCCACAAGTACTCCTTTTCTTTTTTATAAATGATGAAGTTATTTATTTATTTCCCTCCCTTCTCCTCCCAGAGCAATAATTCTGGGAGAATCTATAATGAAAAAGAGGTGTTTTACACCTTTTTCCTAAACACCACTGGGCTGGACTCAGTCTGAAATGTCTTCTGGAAAGAAGTTCCTCAGCCACACCCTCATAAGTGATTTGGCTTTGTTCCCAGTATCCAGCTGTATTGTATCTGTGGAGCATAGCTGGTGACTATGGAGGATAAGGCAGCTTTAGCTAGGTCCCAGTACTTGTAAAATAAAAGCAGGACTTTGAATTCTTCTGTGAAATGAAGTGGAGATTAAAACTAATAGTCATGGAGTTTGTGAAGCATGGGTGTGATGTGTAGTCTTGGTAGCTAATGAAGCATGCTGCCTTCCTAGGAGTTATAACCAGCTCTGGGTAGAGGTACAACCTGAGACTAAAGTCAAGTATCACATTTTATTTGTCACACTGTGCTGTATCACACTACTATACCATCCATTCTGCCACTTTTAGGAGTGAAAGAAATCAGAAGGAAAGCCACTTTTAGAAATAAGGAATAAGTACAGTGGATGGGTTTTTTATTTTGTTTTCTTTTATAAAATCAATTGTCTGCCCCCATTATACCCTCTCTTGAGTTTCCCATAGTATCCTGTCTTCTCGGTATCCCCTTTTAGATAGGGTTGGCTGGAAAACAACAATTCCATTTTGTGGGGGAAAATGAGGTTTTGAAAAATAACAGGTTTCAGAGTAGCAGCCATGTTAGTCTGTATTCACAAAAAAGAAAAGGAGTATTTGTGGCACCTTAGAGACTAACAAATTTATTTGAGCATAAGCTTTCATGAGCTACAGCTCACTTCATTGCAAGCTCACGAAGTGAAACTTTCCCATCAAGATGATTGTGCAAAGTAACAGAATGACTAATGACAGGTTTCAGAGTAGCAGCCGTGTTAGTCTGTATTCGCAAAAAGAAAAGGAGTACCCGTGGCACCTTAGAGACTAACAAATTTATTAGAGCATAAGCTTTCGTGAGCTACAGCATCCGATGAAGTGAGCTGTAGCTCACGAAAGCTTATGCTCTAATAAATTTGTTAGTCTCTAGAATGACTAATGTCACAGTTTAAACTTGATTGCTATTACATAATTACCATAAACAATTTATAATCAAAACCTTCACACGACCACATAAAGCATCATCACATTAGGCATGAAAGTCTGTTCCACACTTCTGCATATCTGATTTTGTGCAAAAATATTTATATTTGACAAGAACAAATCGACTGCCATTCATAAAATACAACAGAATCCCAATGACTCTTATAGCTTAAATCCAAGACAGTAAAATTGCACACACTGTGATTATACAGAATGTGGGCTAGTGGCTTAAGCAGGACTCTGCTGGTCAAGATTCCTGGATTCTTCTACTGCTCTGCCATGAACTCAACATCAGACCTTGTGCACTGATGTACCAATTTATAAAATGGGAATAATACTTTGCTTATCTAATGGATCTGATTTTCCACCACCTTACCTATGCAAAGTAAGTATAAAATCACCATCAACCGAAATCTAGTCAATTAAAACACTTCACATGCTATACTGCCAGTTTTTTTAAAAACATCAATTTTTCCTGGATTTTTTTGCTTTGTGAATGGCCCACACAAACAGGCAAAATTAACTGACTGATCATACAGAAAAATATAGCGTTAACTAGTACCACTTTGTGAAAAAATACATTAAAAAACCAAACAAAAATAAAAAATGTTTCTTCAATCTTTCAAGTATGAAAATCCTACATGTTACTTCTTAAAATATAATAAAAAGTTTGTTCTGATTTCAGAATATAACCAGCTGCATCAATATTCCCTGTATTTTAAATGAGGAATATCACTGGAACCAGTAAGTGAAACCTTTTACATTCAAATGAACTTTGTAAGTGTATCCACTGTCGTAAATGAAGAATGCATAAAGAGGTATGATTTTTAATTTGATCATGTCATTTTCCCCTACTATCTTACTAGGTTTCCTCTCCTCAATAATTATTCAAACTCTTCTTTACTGAAGTCTAACCATGTAGTGTCCTTTCTAATCAGTCTGTCTTCCCACACATTACATAATAGTAAATGATTACTCATTTTATTGCATAAAAGATGAAGTTGCTCTTTTGGGGATCTCTCTTCCTGCCCCTTGTTACAATATAAGGGCCCAAATCCATGTGTAGAAATAATATAGACTTCTATTAGAATTCCACATGCAAGAGATGTACAGAGCTGAGACATAAGTTTACCAGATCACCTCTCTGACTAGAGGGTATAATGTGATATTTCAAGCAATTAGTTGTCTCTTAAAAGCCATTTTTATCCTACTGTTTGTTTTCAGCTGTGCTAAATATTGACTTTCACATAAAACCACACTTACTGTTTGTTGTTAATGGAAATGGTACCAAACAAATTGAGCTGAAGAGACATTAATCCAAATGGACGATTAGGTATCTGGGCTAATTAGCTTTGTTATTTGTCAGCTCCTTTATTCAGTCCATTCCTGAGAGAGAATCATTCATCTGGATACCGAGGACTTCTAAGAGAAGAACACTTTCATAATTATTAGAAAATATGTTTGTTTATTTCAGAAAGTATTGTGAAAACTATAGTTTAGTAGAGTTATGGGCCTTTGATAAGATTTTAGTTGTGAGTTTAACATGAGTAAATGAGGCCCAAATAAGGAAATATGGGAGTTATTGGCTCCAGTCTGGGATTTGCCAAAGTATTTTAGAGAATGTGAGTAAACTTACAAAGAACATGTATGCTTGTGAATGTGCAGTAGACCGGAGACAGGGAGAGTTTCTGTACTGGACTCCAAGGAGTACAGCACACAATGTTCAGCCAAGGGGAAAGGAGGAAAGGTGGACTTAAGCCACCTTTACACTACCCAGATTCTGGGCCAAAATGGCCCCCAGTGTAAATCAGAGCAGCTGGCTACTTTAATTTATGCTGGCCTTTCCACAGCTGCCTATTGGCTGCTTTGCAGCAGCCCTGTGTCTTCTCAAAGCTGAACACTGTAGGGACCACCTTCCTCCTGCCAACTTGCCTTTTCCTACCTCTGGAATAAGGGCTGCTTAAATTAACCCTAAGCAGCTCTGGTACTGGAGAAATCCTTCCCTGGCCACTAGGAATTCCTTTATAATTCTGTTTGCTGTTCTCGCAACATACAGGGTCACACTGGGAGGGACTCAAAGAAGAGAATCTCTGCTGAGATTTGTAGGTCCCCTCAAGCCTCCTTTTGCAGAAATTACTACCTGCTTTTTCTTGCTAACCCTAGAAACTGGTTTACTCTTCCAAGACATCTTTGCCAGGAAGGAGCTGGATTTTGCCTTAGGATTTCTAGTTCCTGCAAATCAAGAAGCCAAAAGATTAGGGCTTTGTAGCACCCAAAAATTAGTTTGTGGATGCATGTTTCCCACCATTAGCCATTGCTTAGCCATTCCCCCCTCCCCCCACATTTAACTCTATGTTTACTTGGAAATCAGTCCCTCATGCCCCCTGACAATGTCCGTTTCCCCTGCTTAAAGTCTCCTTAGCTTTTTAAAAAAATCTTGGGTAATGTAACTGTGTGGAGGATTTCATTATGCATGTGTCTAATCCTTTGTAATCCTACTAAGGTCTTGGCCCCAATAATAACTTGTATCAATGAGATCCACAGGCTAATTATGTGTTTTGCAAAAGAGTCCCACCAGTATAGGCTGGGGTTTTAAGACTAAATAAAATCAATAACAAAAATCCCTTCAGGGCCAATTTGACTGATCAATTACTGTGAATGTACTAGTACTAAAAGAAATAAAATAAACTGATAATTTGGGGAAGGAGAGGAATGATGGACAAACACACAGCTGAAGAGCAGAGTTTTTTGCCTTTACTACTTTGAGCTTATACTGTGAAAACACAAGAGTATCTAACCAAACAATATTTTAATGAATAAAGAACAATCTAATGTAAATTTTGGATTTGAAGACACAGTATGAACAGTAGTAAGGACACTTTTGTCTTTTAGCATATACATCCAATCTCTATATGTCATATTCACACCCCTACATGACATCAGGTTTTCTTTATCATGTAATATGATTCCCACATGGTAAAGTCAGGGCATAATGTTGCAATCTACATATCTATTCCCTTTCATTTAATTGCTTTAATCTAACATGACATTTTAGACAGGTAGTGAAATTGTTGGAAATAATTTTTATTCCCAAATGACTTATCAAAATTCAGGAGTCTGCATCTGGTACAGTGCATAGTACAGGAAGTACAAAACTACTGCTTCACTTGAAGTTTAGCTTTATCCTTTCCGTGTCTGACATTTCAACCAAATATTGATAACTGTGAAGTCAAACAATGTTGTGTTTTATTCCTACATATACATTTCATGAAAGTATGGCTAATTTTTCTAAATAAAATGTATATTTTTGAAACAAATGCAACATATAGTAGTTACATTCTATTATCGTTTGGAATTGTGTAGCTTCATTCATTAATTTCCTCATATTTTAATCTAAATTTATGTCTTCTATTTAGTTTCCAGTGTGGAAGGTATTCATAACAATTGAGCACTGACAGCCAAGCTACAGCTTCAGCAGGGTCTTGCTTCTATTTCAAAACTTTAAGGAAGAAAGATTTGCTTTGATTTTTTATGAAAACTCTGACCCAGTTATTCTGCAATGCAGCTTTGTAAATGATCTTTTATGATTTCTTGCTTAGATTTACCAAGTTATTAACATGCATGGAGAGTCTATTACAGAACTTGATTACCTTGTGTATCAAAGTGACAGATCTATAGCCTTTGTGACACAGTTACAGCTCACAAACACTGAAGGCCAATTAATCACTTATGAATCAGGTCAGAGCTACCAGGTCTTGGAAGTCTGTCAGCTCATCTTGAATAAAGCTACTACAATGTTATAACAAATATTGGTATACACTGTAAATGATGCCGGACTGTAAGTCAACCACTGGTTTAAGGGCACATTCAAATATCAAAGAGGAGTATGTCAAAAATGATTAACTGCATGGGGTGGGACAATTCCAAACCACCAGAGGAGGTAATCCATTCTGTCAAAGCAATGGTACATTGTGATTAAAGAAAATAAAAGGAGTTCATAATGCAGCACAGAACATATGGGAGGGCAGTATCTCCTCCTCCCGCCCCACATACACTAAAAATTAAAAACACTACAGTGTAGGACACAACCCTTAGTAAGCAGCACACTGCTATGCCACAGCAGGAGTATCCCTATTACACCTACACCAGCAGTAGTTTAATATCCCCGGTGCTCCTTAGTGCAACCAAGGCATCATCTAGGGGAGAGGGGAAGGCAAAAGGGTGTGCAGCTGATTAAAGTCAGGTTACCCCATGGAGAAATGTAATGGGATGTTATTATTCCTTCTTACTCTTACGGATATGCAGCCTGGGTCAGAATCTCACCCTAAAGCACTAACATTTCTTGATTGCTACAGTCCATCACTGTATTAGCCACAAATATCTTTCAAAGTGACAGAAGATTTTCGAGGACACACAAATCTGCCCAAAACAAACTCACCCTGCATCTATTAGAGGGCTAGACTCTCTCCTGTGATGCTACTGCTTTGCTTCAGAACCTGAGTCTGTTTGTGAGGCCTTTAAAACTAGAGAAGATCAGCCCAGCACATAGGGGATTCTGCAGCAGCGTATGTAGGTGCTCTTACACCATTCAAAAAGAAAAGGAGTACTCGTGGCACCTTAGAGACTAACAAATTTATTAGAGCATAAGCTTTCGTGAGCTACAGCTCACTTCATCGAATACAGACTAACACGGCTGCTACTCTTACACCACTCAGTTTCCCTGCTTCTGGTGTAGCAGGAAAAAAGGAGATGTGGTCAGAATCAGAGTCACGGCTAAGAAACAGAGTCATGGCTGAAGCAGCTCAGGGAGACCAGTCCTGCATAAAGAAGAATCAGGAGGTAAAATAGGTGAGTTTTAAATGAGCACATACATCCCTGACCTCTGCTCCATCCAGATCAGCTGCACAGGAAGCTCTGGCCCGGAATATTTATTTTGAACTTTAGCTGCTGTAATGCAAACTATTTTCAATTGTAGGCGTATTCCATACTGAAGGTTTATATATTAAGGTAAACAAATCAAAGCACTTGGGCATGCAGATATAATTGTCTGCAAAATATATATGAACCTTGGGCACAAAAACATTTGTAATATTTATAGTGTTTAGGTCCCAGCCAACTGTCTGGCCATAACGAGAACTGCAGGAGGCACATAGTAATTTAGTACAGGGAAAGTAAATTGAGCAGGAAAACATGAGATGGCACTGTATAATAAATAATTCATAACCTGTTATTAAAGAATATGATAGAAAGATTGTTGCTTGATAAAGCTGCATTGGGGGGAGGGTGTGAGATATCTGCTTTTCTAAATAACCCACCAATATTAGTGACCAAGAGGACATACTTCTCTTTTAAAGAAGGAAACATAGTTAGTTATTAATATTATTTTGGACAGAGATGCATTTTCTGTTAATCTTCCCTTTTGCAAATGCCTGCCAGGGTACAAACTACTTGTCTGTTTAAAGGATTGTCTTGTGCACACATATATTGTTAGTCAACATTACCTACACAACAAAAAGTACGTTTGGAAAAATATTAGTATTTGATACAATCCCATAAAAAGCAAGAACTTCACAAATGTGGTATAATCCTTCAATGTCTAGACCTAATTAACAGAATAATATTTAGCATTTATATTGCCTTCCATACCTGGATGTCAAAAAGTTTTGCAGATAACGACTGATTAAACTTCACACCACCTTGCGACATAAGCAAGCAGCACATTATTACCTTCATTTTACCAATGGGGAAACTGAGGTGCAAGTGGGGTGAAACAAAGTGTCCAAGGTTAAATGGGAGGTCAGTGTCAGAGCCAGAACTAGAACCCTAAAACACATCAAATGATGGGTGAAAGAGCAAAGTTTGGGGGGAGGTCTGGGGGGTCTGTGAACCTCTGGAGCTATTTTGCAAGATATGGAGTGAAAACTTTTTATTCCTGGAACTGAATCAAGTTGATTTCCACTTGGAGCAACAAGGGGCTAAGGGTACAGGAGGAAGGAAAGCAGTCTGTGTGTTTCCCTCATGCTGCAAGCTCCATTCTTTCAGATTTAAAGCATGTGGGAACCCCAGTAGTGCTCATCTTTCCCCCTCCCTGTTCCTATTGGGAGCTAGCATGGGAAAGAGACATCTGACTGATTTTCATCTGGTAAGTGTTGCTACTTCAAAGAAAACTCTATACTCTCTTAAGTACAATGCAAATGGTTGGAGCTCAAGTCATTGACATTTGAGGGGTTCCAAAATGAAGAACAAAGTTTGCCTATCCTTACACTCTACTGCCTAGGTGTTATCTCATTAAATTATTGCCTTTTTTCCTCACAGATTGTTGTCCACTTTTACACAGCAATTAGTGTCATTACATCTAATTAGAATCAGTGTGAATTCAAGTAGCCACAAAATTACAGTATATAATTATAGATATTTTGTTCAAGTGGAAAGGATGACAAACCCATCAAACCCTTGGGAAATGGAGCTGCTGCAAAGTATTTGACAAAGCACCATTTTCATTCTAAAGAAAACCAACAAATCCCAGTGTGTCATAAACCCAGAATGAAATAAACAAGATATGTAGCATTATAATGCAACCAACATAAGTTGACAGTTGATTTTTCATAACAGCCTCTTATGCTGATACAATTTTTGAATATGCTGTTATTCTCATCAGTTCCCATATTTCCTCCACACATCCCCAAAAGAAAATGATAAAATATTTAAAAGTCTCCATGCTCATTCCTCTTTTTTAAGGAGTTAGAAACCTCCTTATAAACTTTCTATGACTTTTATAGTGTTATGGATTAGGTTGGGTTGAGGTTGGGGTGCAGGAGGGGGTACGGGGCAGGCGATACATGTCCTCAAACACTTGATACATGTCCCCAAACACTAATGAAAATGAAGCACTGTGCATAACTACTTTTTGTCAAAAAAATGTAAGTTCCTCTTCCTTCTCAGCATAAGGCCTTTTGTAGTTTCTCATACTGTGCATTACCCAGTGATTAATTTGCGCCAGGGCTTGCCAGGGCTGAACCCTGGCATTCTAGGTTTGACAGTCCATAACCCCGACACCTCTGGCCTTGCTGCATCAGTTATGAATGTAAAAAAATTGCTTGAGCCCAGGTACCTCTTTCATTACAAATTAAGCACTGACATTACCTCCTAATCTGGGCTTGTTCTCATCACCTTTCTGGAATGGGACTTTAGCATCTTCTGCTTTTATCTGAGAACACAGAGTCATGGAAAGATACAAATCTTTATGACTTCTTATAATACTGGAGAAGAAAAGACAGACATTTTTCTTCCCTGATAATAAGCTAGCAGTTTATACATTTTGGTAAATTTGGAATTTAATTAGTAAACATTAAATGTGTCAGCAGTCCTAAGTATACATCAGCTGAGGCTCTGCTGGACTTTTTCACTGACAAGAATTATAAAGCTACATTATTAAGTGTCATATGTAAATATATTTATTTCTATGTGCTTCATTCCCATATGAATACAAAAATATATTTTTCATATATGCTAATCAGAAAAAAATTCAATGATAGCTCAAGAACTGGAAAGCTAGGAACAAACATATTTGTTTCATAGGCATCATTAAAGTAATACCTTACCTTGTCTCTACCATTTGAGCTTTCATTTCCCATATGCATCATGTTTAACCCAGTCCTCCCACCTTACTCTTCTGTTCAGCTCCTTTCTTCATTCTCACTTGGTGCCTTCTGTCATTCTGACCTTTAGTACTGCAAAAGTCTTTTCCCATCCTATCCATGATGCATTCTCACTCTCCTCCATATCTCTCCTTGAAATCCCCTTATCACAGACCATAGTGGATCACCTCCTCTTGGACATTTGCTAGGCTGTTGTGAAGGGACCCAGCTGCTGGACCCTGGGTGTTTTCAGCCTCCAGAGCCTGAATGGAGCTCAGCCAAAATGGCCCATATTTGGGGTCCCTAGGCACACTCTTGGGCCACAGACCTCTGCTTTGTATCCCATCATGAGCGCTGGAACAAACTGTCTAGTAACCTAAAGCCTGAGCTCATTGCTGATCGTTCACACCCCTCCATAGCTTAAACAGAGCCTCTCTCTGAACTCCATCTGAATTTGTGAGCCTTCTGCTTTACAATTAAACTCTTTCAGGAGTCCTAATAGTTCTGGAGCCAATATACAGAGATAGTTTGTACAGATTCCAATACCACTGCTCTTTTATACTTAACAGATAAAGCATAAGAGAGTACAAATCTTATAAATCACAATAGAGATCCTAAACACAATGTCCCTCTCTAGCTCAACCTTCCTTTGAGAGTCATTGGGAGATCATGTGTGTTCAGGAAGGTAGCAGGTTCCTCTGCTTCATAAGGGCCCCTACATGCTGCGTTGATACTTATATCTCTTAAACTGAAGAAAAGTGGCCAAAAACTCCAAATAGATCCATAGGTGCTAGAACTAGGGGTTCTGAGGTGCTGTCACACCCACTGGCTTGAAGTGGATTACAGTTTGGGTCATTAGCTCTCAGCACCCCCACTATACAAATTGTTTCAGCACCATAACTAGATCAGCTCCTTCCTTTTTTACAGCTTTCCAGTTTCCTCTGTGAGATGACTCCCTTACCAGCTTCAACAGGAGACCACAGATCCATACCTGGTGATACCGTTGCCAGGTGACCTCTTCCCTGCTAAACCAGTTTCCCTGGTGGGAGTCAGTTTATTGTCAAGAGTGATTATATTTCATTGTTCGGGTTGATAAAGTAAATTACCTTCTATTATGAGGCCTTTGTCTTACCCTCTTGGAATTTTATTCCAATGTGGCATTGAAAGGAGAGAGAAGACAATTAATCCCAGATTCAAAATGGAGTTTGTAGTTTGACAGAGTCCGCATCATCAAACACTTTGAATACCGTAGATACAGATTACCCAATTAATCACAACCCTGTTCAGGAAATTCCTCTTCCCTTTTCCTAACAATTGATATTGGATTGTTCATCTTGTCTTATTTAGATCATAAGTTTTTCAAGGCAGGGAATATGTCCTATCCATCTTTGCAAAGTGCTGTATGAATTGATAGCATTGTATAAATATTTGTTACTAATTATTGTTAGAAAAATACTGATAATACATTGATGACATATTAGAAAACAATGTCCTTCAAACTGTATCAAGAATATTTCATAGAAGTTAGCACTTAGATAGAACTCCTCATCTTCAAAGGGCTTTACAAGCATCTTTTGAGTCCTCACAACAACAGTGATATTATACATAGAGTCAGAGGCATAAAGAGGTTAGGTAATTTGCCCAAGGGTATGGTACACAAAGGAGTCACGGTAAGAGATGGGATTAGAAAGCAGGTATTCCCAAATCTGAAGAGTGTGCTCTAACATCTAGGCTATATCTTTTTCATATAGACACCTTAAACAAGGAGTGAAGAAAGAACAGTTTGTTCAGTTCATTAGGAGAACAATAATAATCTTTTATTTATGTATGTTAAAGACTGAATTATGGAATACAATACAGAACCAATACAAAAATAAGTGACCATTAATACTATGCTATTACGATTATTTAATATGTATATTACAGTAGCACTGAGACTCCCCAATAAGGATTGGAGTCCCATTATGCAAACTGCTCCTCCTTCATTAAGGAACTTTAATTTCAATGTATTAACCTAACTTTAGGTTCCCATTTTTTAAAATCATGGCCATGAAGTTTAAAATCAAGGCTTCCACAACAGTCTTAGGTTATGTCTATACTCCCTCGCTTTCTTGGAATATAGGGTTGTGAATAGCAGTGCACACCAAAGTGCTGCACTGTAACTGACCCTCCCCCATGGATGTTGTGGGCACAAACTAAAAAAAGTTTCTAGTTTGCATTAATGTAATTCTTTTTTAAGAGGGCTGTATTACTTTGGTCTAATCTGGGTTCTTGGGTTTAGTGTGCGAGTGCTGGGTGGTGTTGGTGGCCAGTGATATACATGACATCAGAAGACCTGGTGGTCCCTTCTGACCTTAAACTCTAGGACTATGACTCTGTGTTTTGTTAAAGCCATATGCCTCCTATTCAGTCATTTACTCCCACTCCCAGTCTTCCACTTTGGGGAGTCCTGTTCCCTTCACCTTGAAAAACTTACAATCTAAATAAGACAAGACACACATCCCAAAGCAAGAATGCTGGGGAGGATCTCCATAATATAACGTCTTTTCCTTCTTACATGCTTTGATGAGCACTGAAATAGTAAACAATGTTGAATCTTAAAGTATTATCAATGGCATCAGAGTTCACACTTCAGAGCCATTGTTTCAGGCTATCTACAAACTTAGGCAGGGATCTCAATGTTGGTTACACTTGCTTCATGTTTTGAAGGTTCTCTGCAATCATTGCACCTACAGACTTATTTTCTAAAAAGAAAAGTGAGACCTTGGAGAACAATAGAACGGTTCGTCATCCCTCACCCCCATGCCTAGCTAGTCGTGCATGCCCTCTATTGTGTGGCACAACCCACATTTTGGGAAACACCGGTGTAATCTAAAATGGTCCTTAGGCTAATGACTTTGTGCAAAAAAAACCAAACATTAGGGGTTCTGGTGCTACTCTGTCTAGTGTCTGTCAATTTATTAAAATATTTTTAAATTCATTATCAACCCTGATCCAGAGGAACATGCTTTAGATACAGAACAGAGTTCATTCCTCATGCTAATTTGTTTTTTGGTCTTCCTGCTGAGATTACCAACAGGAAGACAAATTAGTGACAATTGTGATGTGGGTACCTGTCCAGACAGTGAACTGGGCTGAAACTACTGATTTATTTCACATACATCAGAAAACTCTTATCAGATGGTAATGATTTTTCACCCATTTCTGATCCAGGCCTACACATATGATCTAGAGGTAAATGGCTCTACACATTATCAATAAGTTGTGACATCCCATTCTTCTAATTTTTAAGTTATAAGTAAGAAAGCCATGACCTTCTTTTGGGGATTAACTCTGTTTACACTGTCTCCAACCAGCTATCTAAGTTTTCAACGGTTCTGAGGGGAAAATGAAGAATCAAATATTAGGATGAATGATATATGTTTTTCACATGTACATTTATGTTGAGCAGCATCAACATTTATGTTGTTTCAATGACTTGATATAGTCATAGCCCACTCTTTCAGACTATTCAGAATGCGATTACATACTGTCAAAATGCCTTTGAAAAAAAACCTGAAATATAAAACTGCATGTTTGTATTTTTACCCCAGAAATGATACTTGGAAATAATTGAATATACAGCACAATAGTTCAGAAAACAGAATTTTTCAGTTAATTTAACATATATTCTATTAATCCCAGATTTAGATTCTTTATATTAAGTAACTCTGTAATAATGAAATCAGTCCAGTTCAACTTAAAACTCTCAAAGATGCGTCTTTCTGGTTATTGTTAATTTCTGATGCAACAATGGTCACTGTTCTGAATGTAAAGATTGGTACGTAATACAAAGCTATAATTATAAGTAGACATATACAAAATATTTAAGTGGAACAGAGAAGGTATACCTGTCACACCTACACTGCAAATTTCACTTGGTTTATAGACCCTCAAATTCACAAGTCAGTGTCTCAAAAACCAGTAGGACAATGCCCAGGTTCACCAGGAGATCTGGATATCTTGGACCTATACAGATACGTTTATGAGAGTATCTTCTTTTCCCCAAGACTTCCATTCACTCCTCCCCACTGTCAGTTTCTCCTTCATTTTGTTCCCCCAGGAAAATTTTGACATTACTTAGTCTCAAGGAAAACATCCTTTCTTTTCCCTATTGGCCCTGTCTCCTTTTTCTTGCTCCCTATATTATGATTATCAATAATTCTTGTGCCTTACCCCCTAAATTTGGCACGGTCCACCCATGCATTATAAAGCCACCCACTGATCCTGACACTATCTTATTATTCCCTCTCTCACATCCTAAGTTCAGCAAACTGCTTGAAGAACATCCTGCTGTTATATCTCCAATCACATCTCGATAGACAATAACCTTGACTGAAATCGCCCTTGATTTTCCTCCAGTCATAGCACACTGTTCTCCTTGCTAACAACCTTATTCTTCTTTGAAAGATACAATGAAAAAAAAACCAACAACAAGACTGAGAACAGGATTGAGATAGCCTTGCAGCCTGTGTGGCTCGCTATGAAGAAAAGAACAGCAAGAATATTTGCATAATTAAACATCCACCAACACATCCCTCTCCTCCTGGTCATAGTGAATTCCTGCACAAAATGGAGTGCAGATGCATTTGCAAAAAATTGCCAGATACTATCTACACTAGTCACACTACAAAAGTACAAACTACTACTGGGCATCTTAGAATTTTTCAGGCTGTAGAGAAAGACTTGAGAACCACCCACGGTAGGGACTGTTGAATTTTTCACATTGTTTCCAGACCTCTTAGCAGTATTTGTTATTGCATAGTAACTAGAGGCGGACAAAATATTTTGGACAGTTTATTCATCGAAAAATGCAGTCTCTGTTTGACCAAAACTATTATGAATTTATGTCAAGCTACTGGGTTTTGGGATGGGGCTATCTGAATTTCTCCTTCTCACACAAATATATATAAATAAATAATCATTGGAAAAGGGACTTACAACTTGGTTCACTCACACATCCTGTGTGAGTGCCCTAACTACCAGGCTATACAATCATTTCACTCTTTTCCTGGTCCAATGGCTATCTATTTTCATCATGAAGGACTATGAATTGCCATGATGGATAACAATGGTAGAATAGCCCACAGCTGCAAAATTGCAGCCTCAGGTTCAAACCCCTTTCCATATCAGGCAGAGGGGAGAATTGAACCTTGGTCTCCTCCATCTCAAGTAAGCGCCTTAAATGCTGGGTTAAAAGTTATAAGAGAGACACTTCCTCCTCCAGCTGTTTTGCCAACTTAATTGTCCTTTCCTTTGGTCAAAATGCCTGAAAAACTAAATGAAACATTTTGGTAATGTTAAAACAAAATGTTTCATTTCAACCAAAACTTTTCTAATTTTTCAATTTGCTGAAAAGTTTTGAAAATTTTGGGTTTTGGTTTGACCTAAAACAAACAACTTCCAATGTTTTAAATTGCCAGCGAACCAAAAATCCATTATTCTCCCAGCTCTAATACTAATGACACTCTGAGAGTAGTTCTGTATATCTACTGATATTTAGGCTTCCCAATACTGCAAGTGAGGTAGCAAATATTTACACATTTACTTGTATTTACGGGCATGTCTACACAGCAACTAGACACCCGCAGCTGGCTTTTGCCAGCTGACTTGGGCTTGTGGGGCTCAGGTTGTGGGGCTGTTTCATTGCTGTGTGGACTTCCGGGCTCAGACTGTAGACTGGACTCTAGGACCCTCCTATCTCACAGGGTTCTAGAGCCCGGGTTTCAATCTGAACCCAGATGTGTATGCAGAAATGAAACAGCCCCGCAGTCCGAGCCCTACAAGCCCGAATCAGGTGGCATAGGCCAACCATGGGTGCCTAGTCACTGTGCGGATATACCCTCTGTCTATTTATTTTACATGGCACGTTATAGTGGTTCACTGTGTTTGCTAGCTTTTATTGAGAGACCACTTTTTTGTGCATCTATTGAAAATTTCACAAGAAAGTTTTATGATAATTACAGTGTTACTGTCATTAAAAATGAGAAGTCTATGACAAAATTCACCTTGGAAAGTATAATATCCTCCTCACTGGCACATTCATTTTCTCTTTTCAAAGGCTGGAGCAATTCAATACCAGCTAGTCTGATGCTGTCATTGATTCCAGATTTTTACAGGTTGAAAAATTCCTCATAAAACTTCAGAGAGACCAGGTGGATGTAATAATATCTTTGAATGAACCAATGTCATATCAATAAGAGATATTACCCACCTTTTATCTTTACTATCTTGGGACCAGCACAGCTACAACACTGCAAATATAAAAATTCAAGAATGTCCTATATTTAAACATTTTTTTCCACAAGAGCTCGTGGTCTACTTAAGTAAACTGGTAAAGAAAATCAAGTGATAAGGGTATGTATTACTGGTCAGTTGGTTTTATTTTCAAGTTTAGGTCAAAAAAGGTTGTGTCAAGTCCCCTAATGTAGTTCAACTCATACCCCGTGCTGGTGCTGCAGTGTAACAATAGAAGGCTGTGCAGCATTGTTAAACGTGTTATTCCTTTTAATGAGATATTAAACTCGAGGTCACTGCCAAACAGGTAGTTTCAATGCAATTTAAAAAATCACTTTAGCTTCGCTTGTACTTGGAAGAGTTGAGCTAAAGATTAGGTGTTTGAGTATTCAGTTTAAAACAAACAGTCCAGCAGTAATTGTACCCCTCTATTTTCACTCTCTACAGCAAATAAGTATTTCCCATTATATGAACCACTTTACTGTAACTTGTCTGCAGTGATTGCACAAAGTTACTACATATCTTTAACATGAAGGGGAAAGAACAATGCTCATTGGTTTGTTTTTAAATACATTGCTCATGGAGTTTATTTAAATGCACTGGCACATCCACATATTTTCCTAAAAATATAAAATTAAAAAGAAATTGGTTTTAAAATTTTCAAATTTGGATTGCTAAATTTGAGCCTTTAAATCCATATTTAGCTGCACAAGTCTGAAGATTTTGGCCATTGTTTTCTCATTGAAGTTCTGAGTTTGGGCACATAATTAATGTCACTGTGATATTATATTTTAGAACAAGCACTGCAGCGTTGCTGTGTCCTTAGCACAATATAAAATCCTAAGACATTGGGGTATTACAATCATGTAAAATTGCCAAAGGAATTTACCAGCATGGGCACAAAATTTACTTACCTACTCTTAGCAAATTTGTAATGATGACAATAACTATGAAACACCTAATATTTTATTTACTCATCAGAAATAATTAGCAAAAGAAAAAAATATAACCCTGAAAGAGGTTACCGGCCTGGTCACTTAACTGAAAGCAAGCTGACATTTGGTAATGGAAAACTGAAGATCACCATCTCATGTACAGAAGGTTTTCCACATTACATCCAAGCAATTTAACAATGAGTCAGTGAGTGATGGAAGTCATAAGACACATTTCAAGGCATTCTGTATCATACGTCCATTGAATTATCCCATCTTTTCCACTGAACAAGCTGTTAGGAAGATAAATTATATCTTATCTCTTATGAGAATTGAATTGTGAATAGTATACTACTTGTTTTAGTCTAACAATCAATTGCAGAGATGAACAGAGAAGGGGGTAACTGGGCACTAAATATTGAGCCTGCTATGAGGAAGATTAATATCATTACTTAGTTGTAAGTGTACAATTCATTTTATGAGAAACAAATGCAAATACAATTCATACTCCTAAAATTAGCTTGTTAACCTATACAAGATGAAACAATGTTTCAGATAGTTATCATTGCCCTGCAGGTTGGCCACTGCTAATCCATTTGCAGTGCACACATCACATGCCAGTTTCTTTACCTAAACTTGCTTGGGAAAGGAATCTGCTCTTAAGAGGGAAATCCACAGCTTAATAAGGAAACATTGCATCTGACTTCAGGAATGAAAGGTTATGTCATAAACAGAAAAGGAACTCCATTATAAAGGAACCTGCAAGTGTGTTTTAAGGGAATCCAACTAATAAACCCCCCAAACTTAAACTTCTTTAAAAATAAAAATTTTGCAACTTCAGAAAACCACCTGTTAAAGTCTGGAAATGAACAGTAGTGTCTAGCCAGTTCCCCCACTGCATAGAATCCTTCATCACTCACTACTGATCTTCTTATACACAATGAATCTCTCATCACATATCTATAAACAGTTATTATGTTATTTAGGATTAATTAATAACAGTCCTTAATGTTATTAAGGATTAATCTCTCCTTTTCAATACACTATCATTAGCCCAATTACTTGTCAGCATATACCACCAAACCACAATTCTACAAGAAGGCTGAGTATTATAGGATTGTATGTAGTGTTGCTATAGCCACTTTGGTCCCAGAATATTAGAGAGACAAGGTGGGTGAGGTAATATTTTCTATTGAACCAGCTTCTGTTGGTGAGAGAGAGAGAAGCTTTTGAGCTTACAAAGAGCTCTGAAGAAGACCTGAAGAGCTCTTTGTAAACCCAAATGCTTGTCTCTCATCAACAGAAGTTGATTCAATAAAAGATATTACCTCACCCACCTTGTCTCTCTGTTTATCTTAGCATTTCCAAATATCAGAAACATGTAACATGCCTGATAATGTCCTATTTTCTCTTCCTGACAATGAAAAAGCATTAAATGTCAATATTAATGGATTTACAATCTAGTAAAAAGCAACTGATTTAGATCTGTAGCATCTGACTCCACCGTCCAGTACAATAGGGGTTCTTTTGTTGTTCTTAGGTTTTTCTTTTGTTTGTTTGTTTGAAGTGGGGGGAAGTTGTTTGTTTTTGTTAGTAGATTTTCCCCCTTCTTTTTCTTCATAGATTTTAAGGTCAGAAAAGTTCATCTTGTCTGTTTTCTGCATAACAGGCCATAGAACCTTACCTCTCGGTAATTTTTGCCTCAAGCCCCTAACTTCTGTTTGAGGCCCCAAGTCTTGATTAAATAAATAAATAAATCCAAGGTACATTATCTCTAGGTAAATTTTATTTTTGGTTATTTACCCTAAATGTTAAAAAAAATGCACCTTCTTTCTAGTCTGAATGTGTCTAGCTTCTGTTTACAACCATTAGATCTCATTATGCCTTTTTTTGCTAGAAAAAAAGAACTATTTACTCTCAGAAATCTCCTCACAATGTACTGAGGACTGATCAAAATTACCCTTTTAATTTTCTCTTTGATAAATTAAATAAATGGAGCTTCTAAATTCTTTCCTTGTAAGGCAGGTTTTCCAGAGCTGCCCATTCTTGTAATTTTCTGAATCCTTTCCATTTTTTAAATATCTTTTTTGAAAAGTGGACATCAGAACTAGACACAGTATTCCAGTATTATCATAGGGCTTAGGAACATCAATCATGGACAGAGACTCCATTGTGCTAAACATTGTACAAATGGAGCAAAAACACAGTCCCTGAGCCTACACTACCAAATGATCCAGTTTAGTCTGTATCACTGATCTCTCACCATAATTATTTACCTCCCCAACTATTTGTATGTCACTTTCAACTTTTACTGCAATTATTTTATATTTTCTTCTAGATAGATCATTGATAAAAACATTGATGAACACTGGGTCAAGAACAGGTCCTTGATGGACCCTACTAGAAAATTAAACATCTCAGTAGGATGATTCCTCATTTACAATTACTTCTTGAGATCTCTGTTAACCAATTTTATCCATTTAATATGGGCTACATTGATTTGGTATCATGCTCTATTTTTTTTAATCAGAATGTTATGCAGGTCTAAGTCAACTGCCTTACATAAGTCTAAGTACATTATGTCAACACAATGTCAGGAATTGGGGCTGGCAATGGAGTCAGTCTGGAAGTATGGCCTGAGCAGAGCCAGTCTCCAGGCAACCTAATGAGTGCAGCTAGCTTCTGTAGGCTGCCTGATTGGCTACACTATATGATTGGGTGGAAGAGTCAGCAGATCAGCTTAAGCCCAGCAGCACTTCAATGTCTTCTCATAGGATCTGTCTATTCTATGCTTCTGTCTATTGCATGCTAGTGTCCGCTAGCATATAGCTTTGTTACTACTCTTTCCCTGTCTTGGCCCACTCCAAGTAACATGGTCCTGACCTTTGGCTCTGATTCCTACCTCTGACATTGGCACTGATCCTTGGCTGTGACACCTGGACTCTGGCTCTGCCCGTGAGCTCTGATTCCTAATTGTCATGAGTGCCCAAGTTCCAGTCACCGAAACAGCTACATGTATCTGCCGAACTTAGAATCTCATAAAACTGATATCAAATTTGTTTCACAAGACCTATTTTCCCTAAAACCATGTTGACTGGCATTAGTTATGCTACTATCCTTTGCTGACTGCATCCCATATCAGCCTTTCCATGAGTTTGCCTGGGATCAGTTGCAGAATAACAAGTTTATAGTTACCTGGGCCATCCCATATAACCTTTTAAAATATTGGTGCAACATTTGCTTTTTTCCAGTCCTCTGGAGCTTCCCCAATGTTCAACGATTTGTTAGAAATTAATAATAAAGGCTTGAGAGATTCTCAGAAAAAAATGTCTGGTTATACCTGGTTAGGATTATATTCTGTTTGTACAAAAATCAAATTAAGACTCGATCACTTGAACATAGGTTTGTGTATTTTGTTGACCAGTGTAACAGAGTGAGGATTCAGGTTGATAGTCCCTAGTTTGCCCAGGTGATATCACCGCCAGCATATATGTGCATTTGTGAACCTTTTAGAATACCAATTGCTGAGAGAATTGCTATTTGACTTGCTAGGGCAACTGGGTAAAATTCTCTTTTTGATCCTAATAGTTTTCAGCTTTTGCATTTTTTAGCTTCTTACATGGTAGAACGTACCATACACTTCACAGACCTTTCAAAATCCTAATGAATAAGAGGCAACAATTATTTTTAGAATGAAATGCAGTATCAGTCACCCACAAAAAATTAATAGTGTAAGAATTTAAAGTTTTTTGGTTTGGGTTATTTTCGGGGAATAGTATGTCTTTCCTTTCAACTCAAAATCTCATTATTGGACCTCTGATCTGAAGAATAAACATCATCTGGCCTGTTGTTTACAACAGTAGTATTAATATATCAAGCTTCAGGAACTTGATTGGGGCTTGAGAGAAGGGATTTAGACACAAGGTAACTGCCTGATTTCACTTTAGAGCTTAGTTCCATATTAATAGTGTTTGATATATATGTTTTCATTTGACAGATTTACTAGGTGAATCAAGATAGTAATTCTTATTTGAGGAGAAGATGAAAAGTCTGTTCTTGTTTCATAAATGTATATGACCTTATTTTACAAACTAATTTAATGACATCTATCCATGAGGGAAAGGACAGCTTTTTAAAAAATTCTGTCTTTGCTACAGTTCAAACAGAGCATTACGTTGCAAGTAAAATGTTTGTAAATCCACTATGGCCCGATTCTTAATCGATATGAAGTAACACAACATAAAAATGGGATTAATCTGAGATATCAGACATAGGCAATGACATGACAAAGAGTTCTGTGTAAGATCAAAAGTTTGTCACTCTCACCAACAGAAGTTGGGTCAATAAAAGATATTACCCCACCCATCTTATCTCTCTGATATGCAGTGTATAAGCAGGTAAGGAGACTAAAATAACATCTTATACTGGATCTTTATTAGAAAGAGAGGTAGTGTCTGGCCTTTAGTCACTTAGTTATAGTGAGACAAGCATAATAAAGAAGGTTTTTATGAATTTTAGCCTAATTGGACTGGAAGTGAAGCAGCACGTGCCTTACATAACAGATTATTAACTCCTAGAGTCTGGCCAGGATTTAGTATTAGGTCTGCCATTTCCAACCTTCAAGTCCACCTTATTTGTTTTGGTTTTATACATGTAGTTTGCTTAGCAGTTTATGCTTCTATTTTCTATGATAACAAGTGACAGATTAGGGCTGAAATACTTGACCAACCCAGGCATCACTAATATCTAATTTACTTAATGTGACCATTTATATAACTTTCATTCAGTTAACTGAACATTTCAATATTTTCTTAAATTTATTTAATTATTTTGTTCTTTATGTATTTTGCATATAATTTATTTGATTCATTGTAACCAGTTTAAATGTAAATTGACATGTAGAATGTATACATATATATTGGTTCAGAATAATTATTACATATATATTCCAAACCATAAATGATGGTAACAGTAAATTGCTTACAAAGTGAAAAACTCAGTCATCGGGAAATGCTAACATTGAAATTCCATGTACAACCTATATCTGCCCATTTGTGTAAATCTTTTGTGTTACACTCTTTTATAACATTGACTCTGAGTCAGCAAGGTTCTTAAATGTGTGTAACTTTAAACACTTTTGTGGTCCCACCCCAATGATGCCTATTGGAATACTGAAAGGCTTAAAGTTACACACATACTTAAGTACCTTGAATTGAGAATTATTATTTACATTCCTTTTATGCCCAGAAGCTCCCATCATGATCAGGCTGTCATTATGAGGAGGGATGTACATACACAAAGAGACAGGTGTTATCTCAAAGACTTTACATTCTATTTAGACAAAACCGACAAACAATACTAGGCAGTATCGCAAATCTGTCCATGGTAGGGTGCCCCCTTTAAGCTATGTGGAGAGTGTACACATGTGCATCCAATTACTCCACCTCTATCCCAGCAGGTGCTACAGGGCATCTTTCTAGCAGGCTGCCACTAACCTTCCAGCAGGGGCCTCCTGATGGTCTCATCCTCTCTCTGTGTACCCAGTGATGCCACCTAACAGCCCACAATGAGCAAAAGGGTTAAGCAAAAGAAAGGTATAAAGCGCCCTCCAGGATATGGGCCTCTCTTACTTCAGAGGAACCCTGGGAGCAACAATGTCAACTTCAGAATTTGCTGGGTTCCAATGCAAGTCTCAGTTCTTTCCCCCGTGAACTCAGAGGTTCTGTACCCTCCTTCTGCGAGATCAGGAGCTCTGTAGGCTGTTGGTCCTCTCTCCAGGGATGGAGAGGCTCAACAATCTGCTCCCTTCCCAGGGTTTCCCCCCAATCTGAGTGGAGTTCCTCCTTTTTAACTCCTCCTCCAATTCTGGCATGATTTTCAGGTGGGGCAGGATGAGGCTGCTCCAGCCCAAAGCAGCTCCTTATCCATTTCCATGTTAGTGGGGGCATACAAACCCCATAACAGTTAGTTACATTAAAAAAAAAGAACAATGCTCACGAACTACAGTTTCTGCAGACCAGACTCTGGTCAGCAAATGAGTTAGCTGTGGCATTATTTTTATCACCATACAGTGTCTGCACCTCACTCGTTGCACTGAATGCAATTAGAAACTGAAGTTAATTGTATTCAATATGTAATTAAAGACTATTGTCATGCATACATACAAAGAGATGAAATTAAGGTTGTCTAGGCAACCTTAACTTTAGCACTTCCTGGCAAGCATTTTGAAAACCTGTCAGTTTAATATAAGGGTATGTTTTTTGTTTGGTTTTATTTGTTTGGTTATTTTTTGCATATACAAAGTAGTTGCTTTTTAAATGACACAAATTACAATAATCACATAGAACTATTTGTTCAGCAGGTAGTTTTGTCCTGTATAATATAATGAAAGTGCCAATGGAATATTGGCAGATCATCAATTTAAAAAAAAAATCTTATGAAACCAAACCAGCCTACAGTACCATTTAATATTCATATGATAGCACGCAGAATCTCAGGAGACTGAGATTGCGACCTCATTTTCCTGAGTGCTACACAATCACATATTAAGACATGGTCCCTAGCCCACAGGATTACAATTTTAGGGCTTATCTACCCTAATTTTAGGGCTTATCTACTACTGTCGGTATCGGCAGGCAGCAATCAATCCAGCGGGGGTCGATTTATTGTGTCTAATATAGACACAATAAATCAACCGCTGAGCGATCGCCCATCAACTCCGGTACTCCACCAGAACGAGGAGTACAAACCGAGTCGATGGGAAAGCGTCAGTTGTCAATTTACCACAGTGAAGACACTCTGGTAAGTAGATCTAAATACATCAACTTCAGCTACGCTATTCACGTAGCTGAAGTTGCGTATTTTAGATTGACTTCGCATGGTAGCATAGACAAGCCCTTAGTCTCCAATTCTACGAAGACATAAGCACATGATTAACTTTGTGCTCTGTGAGAAGACCCATCTAGTGCAATGTGAGGAGTGAGATAACAGAGGGAGGCATACAAACAAATATGTACATAAATGCTTTTGCATTTTTAAATATTATAATAAATAGACATCATGTGAATTACCCCATCTATCTCTGAACCTAGCTAGTCCTCACTATTTCTTATGGGCATCATCACAAAGGTAGGCCTTGACATGGGAATTAAAGGAAGAGAGGGGAGTGGCTTTTATAGATCAGTTATTGTATAGTCCATACACAAGGGGCAGGGTAGAAAATGTTACAGATATTTGTGACAAGCTCACACTTGGATGAATTACAGTAGCATTTTGGCAGAGCAGAGGAGTCATAAAGAGACATAAGAGGCTCAGATGAGCAGAGAGATATAAAGCTATGAAAAGACTGGAAGGAGAGGACAGGAAGCTTTAAGTTCATGTGATGAAGGAGGGGAAGCTGTTCCCGGTGAGGAGGGTGGAGAGGTGAGGCAGTGATGTGTTTCACCAATGCCAAATACAAATGTACAAATAGTGACACAAACTTACCCAAAATGCTGCATGAAACATAATTAGCAATATTTAGTATTTGTGTAATCCTACTCTATCTTTCAGTCTTTTCCCTTAGACAGAAATACAGTCTCTGCAAACTATCATAACTGGGTAACATACTGAAGATATTTACAAAATATTAGTAACTATCCCAGTACCTTTAGATAAGCCCATGAATTATACAATAACTTCTTATCAAAACTAACTTAACATAGAAGAGACTAGGACCTAATATGAAGCATGTGTGGTAATTCAAAGAGTGTATAGTACAAAATCTTTTGAAATGTCAAGACTGTTCAACCATCTTATTTTTAGGCACAATCTCTTTCTTTCAAATTCCAGTTTAATGTCTATCATTTGTTGTTTCATTCTATTCATTTTCTCAACTCTGGTGCTTATATATATATATATATATATATATATATATATATATATACAGAGAGAGGGAGGGAGAGAGAGAGAGAGAGAGAGAGAATCATAATTCTGAAATCCTTTGCAAGCAATGCACATTCTAAGTATAAATAAAGATAATCGTGATACCCCATTTCAGAGATGAAACAGGATGTGCTGCAAATTAATGTGAGAGGAAGGCTGTCCTAATCATTAGCACACTACTCTTGGGTTCAAGACCCTGCTCTGCTCCAGGCTTCCAACGTGACCTTCTGCAAGTCGCTTAGATTCTTTGTGCCTCAATTCCCCATCACAAAAATGGGGATAGTAGTATTTCCCTAACTCACCAGGGTATTGTAAGGATAAATAAATAAAAGATTTTGAGGTGCTTAGATACTATGGTGTCTCTGTCTATTTAGTTTATATATATATATATATATAAGCCCTAAAAACTATGAACTAAACTAAAATATCACACAGCCATCAGAGATCTCCATTTTTCAGGGACACCATAGGACTAGAAGTTCTAACACTGTGTACAGTTTTAGGAAAACCTGATGCACATTCTTGAGAATTTCTGTTAAAACATTGGACTTTCTTCTTCTAGGGATTGGCACTGTTATGTTATTTCCTCTTTCCAATAAATCTCCATTTAATGATATGAAATTAAAAACACAAGGTCATTCTTAATGTTTCATTCATTAGCATGTTCTTAGAAACCACGATTTGTTAACGACTTCTTACTGAAATTCTCATCATAAAAAATGCTGGAATAGATATGGAATAGATAAAAATGTTGGCAGACACCACTATATTAAACAATATTTCATTTCGTGGACACTATTAATATATTACACCCAGAAAGGCAGGCCAGTAAGGGATTTTATCTTTTCAAGCTTAAAGTAGAAAAATTAAGCAAAGTGTTTGGTTTCTTTTGTTTGGGATTTTTTTTAAAGAATCCAATTTAAATAATTTCAAATTGTGATAGAGGCACTTTACATGTTAGACCAACTTTTACCCTTAGTACCATGCAAGTTGACTAGATATAATAAATAAAATTTAGCTATTAATAGGGAAACATATATAGTTTTTGTGCCTTTAATAAATTATGAACCAAATTCTCTACTCTGGTTAAACAGACTGAATGACTTCAAAGGCTAAAGGTTGGGGACTCCTTGAAACAAATAATAATGGAGGCATATTTCCTTGACCCCATTTCAGTAATTGTTTAAGCAGTGAATTTTTAAATAGATCTGGGTGAAACCTTTCACTCACAAGGGTTTTTCTGTGAAAAAATGCAGATTAATCAAACCAAAACATTTCGGCATAACCAACATAGATTCATTAAATGTTTTTGCTTGAAGAAAAAAATCCAAGAAAAGGTTGAAACATTTCATTTTGACACATTCAAAATGAAACATTTTAAAAGTCATTTTGTGCTGAAAAATATATTTCAAAATTACCTTTCATTTTATTAAATTCAAAATGTTTGAAATTGAAATTAAATGTTTCAAGTAGAATAAAACATTTGTTTGACCTCATATGATTATTTTTGACTTTTCAATTTGACAAACATTTTGAAAAAAATCTGTTTTTGTTTGACCCAAAATACTTTTCCCCCGAGTTTGGAATTGCCAAGTGAACAGAAAATTCTGCTATTTGCCAAGTTTTCTTCATTTGGTCCATACAAAGGAAACTTGAACTTGCCACACTTCTTTCCTTTCTTGATACCCCTTGTAGGCCAATGGATTATCACTTCCTCTAGCCCAGCCCAATGGCTGGCTGCTGATTCAATTTTGTGCAGCATCACAGCACGCTGCAGCAGAGGTTTCATCAGGGGTAGAACACACCCTGAAAGAATGGGGAAATTCAGATTTCATGGGCAGCTTATTCCAAAAGTTGCTGTGCAATTTGCAATAATCTTTCAATGCTACTAGAGCTGAAATGAAAGTAGTGGTGGCAAGAAAATAAATCCATAAATAAATTGCCTTTTGTATTGTAGTTTCCCCCTCTCCATGTACCATGTAAACAGTCTGTTTAGACCAGAGGTGAGCAAACTATGGCCCGCGGGATCATCCTGCCCGGCCCCTGAGCTCCTGGCTGGGGAGGCTAGCCCCCGGCCCCTCCCCTGCTTTCCTCCCTACCCGGCGGGCAGCATGGCTGGTTCCAGCCGGGTGGCAGGGCTGCGAGCTCCTGGTGCTCTGAGGTAAGGAGGCAGTTGGATAAGGGGTAGGGAGTTCTGAGGGGCAGTCATGGGACAGGGGCAGTTAGATGGGGCGGAGGTTCTGGGGGAGGGCAGTCAGGGGACGGGGGAGTGGATAGGCGTGGGAGTCCCGGGGGGACTGTTATGGGGATGGTGGTGTGGATAGGGGCCAGGGAGCAGAGGTGGTTGGATAGGGGGGTCAGGGACACAGTCAGGGGCCAGGGAGCAGGGGTGGTTAGATAGGGGTAGGTAGGGGTCCCGGGGGGGGGTGGTTTGGGGAGGAGGTAGTCAGGGGACAAGGAACAGGGGGGATTGGATGGGTCAGAGGTCCTGAGGGGGGCGGAAAGTGGGAGGGGGTGAATAGGGGGTGGGGGCCAGGCTGTTTGGGGTGGCACAGCCTTCCCTACCTGACCCTTCATACAGTTTTGCATCCCGACGTGGCCCTTGGGCCAAAAAGTTTGCCCACCCCTGGTTTAGATCCCTGAGAAAGGGCTGGTTGAGAGCCAGAGCTCCAGCCTGAGTTGCAATGTCTACACAGCTATTTTTAGCTCAATAGTGCAAGTTTTGTCGACCAGGGCTGGGAGGGTCTCTTCCAGATTCTAGGTACACATACCCTCTAAGGCTTAGAACCAACATACTAACTTTGAATACAATTCAACACATATGGCAGTATTTACAGTTCACTGCAGCTTAGCAGAATTTTATGTATATTATTACTCTGGCTTTTAAGTCCAACCATTAGTAATCCCTGTGAAGCTGCAGTGATAGGTTCCAATGAACAATTCGGAACTACTAGAAAATTAGAGCTCTTCAGGACATTCTGTTTTAAAATTAAACAATAATGAACTCAAAGCTGTGCTTTGCATTACAATAATGCAAATGGGTTCCCTTACAGAGTGCTACCATTATTATTAGAATGCACAGCACAGGTTTAAACTTATTACTTCTAGGAGAGGACATGAAAATGATAACCTGTAAATAATGTTGCAATTTCAGTCTGATAAAGAATATGCCATTTTGTGCTTTCTGCTGTATTAAAATGCAGTTGCCAACCAATAAGGAATAAACATTGGATTGAGGTGGGTTGTCATAGTCTTTGGGTGATTCAACTAAGGTCATAAAATTGTAATATTTGCTAGACAGCCAGGGCACCAGCACTCTCTGGATCTGTCTAGTAAAATATGAGTTTCATATTTAATCCTCTAATCAGATTGATGTGGAAAAAAAACCAGTCCAAATCATTTATAACCCCTAAGCCTAATACTCATCTATATGAATCAGAATAAACTTGTATTGAAAATTATATCATCCTTGCTGAATCCCAACTATTGTTTACAACAGAGGCAAATACGAGTAGACACTCAGCAGAGTACCTGTAGGTTTAAAACAAAATCAGACCAGGATCTGAAATGATGGTTACATTCTGCAAATGGGGCAATTAGGTGCAATTCTGTGAATAAGTCACAGTTTACAATAAGTCACAGTTGCTTATACCAGGAATCAATCTGGTCTCTAATGTTTAGCACACTCCCCACCCAAAGATGAAAAGACCCTCGTGGTTTCAATTTCATGAAACTTTGAAAACTCTTGGAAATATTTTAGAACTATTTTTAGAGCAATTTTTGTCCCATCTTCTCACATCCCTCCCCAAGCAGCTTGCATTTCCACACCAGAGGCCATGCTTTCCTGTCTCCTCTTTTTATGCTGCTCTTGGGCCCTGATTTACAGAATATAATGATTATTGTATAACAAACTTTATTCAAACAAAACCAATCTAAAGAATGAGTACATACTAAGTTCCTTGTATAGTAACTACAGTGTACTTCCATGCAGATCCAGTATCTCTGCTGTAAAAAATTAACACCTGGGGGAAAAAATCTCTACTTACTATGATCTAGAAGCATTGCATCTAGGTCTCCCCATCTCTAATACTTTCAACACAGTATTATTAACAGTCCCCGGTTCTCCCATTCTTGTTCTGTCCTCCCCCTCATTGCATATTCCAGAACCTTCTGTTCTCTCCATGAATATCACAAAATTACAAATTATAGCACTGAATAAAGCAGCCATGACATTTGCATTTAAAGGCAGGATACTTATAGGCACAGATATCACCCTGGGATAGCAGCTAACATACATCCTCTGTCCACTTTCCTGTTTTCATTAGCTGTTACGGCTGCTCTAATGCAGGTTGGGCTGCAATTTAGCTGAAAAGTTCTCAGCAAGGTAACAGGTGTGCCATCCTAAACAATTATTTCAAAAATAAGTTATTGTATTGTGAGCACCTTTATTAAAAATTGACAATCTGAGCCATCGTTGGAGAAGCGATTGTTGAACTTTCCAAGCCCTTCTGACTTTTACTCACACCAGGAGCTCCACTGAGTTACACAGAGGAGCATAATAAAAAGACAAGACAGGAAAGTGTGGCTTCTGGTGCTGAAATCCAGGCTACTTGGGAAGGGAGGTGAGGAGAAGACAGGACAAAAATTGCTCTAAAATAGTTCCAAGAGTTTGGAAAGTTTCATGAAACTCATCTGAGTGAAGTAAGCAGATGGTCCATGTCAGTAGTATTTCAGTGAAATCATTACTTTACGAACTATCCCACAAACATCCATTAAATCTACTAATGAGAAAAGGCAATTTGGTTCAACTCTGCATCCAAATATGTGACACGTTACTATCCAAAACTCTGCAAGCCTGGAAATTGGGCTGAAGAGATCTCAGACAAGACCTGAATAGAAGTTAGTAACTCTAAGAGGAAAAAGGAAATTGAGCAGTGGTGGGAAGAACACTTTTACCATATGTGATGGGATAGGGTACACAATATATCAACTGGGTCATTTTTATACCTCTGACAGAACTAGAGCTGGGTGACTTGTGAATATTTCAATAAATTTAATTTCACTTTGCTATTATATCCTCCCTCTTGTATTTGCTTGTAGAATTGTGAAAAGCACAATTCTGTTAATCTGAACATAGAAGAGAATGAATTTTGGGCTTGTTGCCAAAAAAAATGTAGTTATAATACAAAATGTATTTGGGCAGAAGCAGAAATAACATAGCAGCCATGTTAGAATTTTATTTGTCAATAAGTGATGGAAGAAGGTCAGAATCAATGCAGTGAATGAGAGAACAGGACAGAGGGAAGGAGAACAAAGAGGAGGGGGAGGAGAAAGAGTGACAGGGCCAACAGAAGAATCTATTCATCTGCATGATTCCTCTTTAGAGGTATCAGGGAACAAGACCTTTTCAAACTCTAGGGAAGGAAGGTGAGCTGAACTGCTCATGAGGATAGGGTGAAAATATTGGCACTGTAGCTACCTAAAAGATCACCACAGGAATGAGCTAGAGACTAATCGGCAAGGTAGCTCATCCATATCAATAGCCAGCATGGATCTGCCAGTGGGGAGAAGGGATGGGAGGGAGAGAACCTGGGAAGACTATAACTCACAAGAATCTGTTACTGAGGAATAGGATAAGCTGCTCTCTCTGTCATCAGACTTCCAGGCTCACTCCTCTGCCCACAGTCTAGCTGTTTACAAGGAGGTGGTTTTTACACTTGGATTTCTATAGTAAATATTATTCTATATTGGGTATAGCTAATAATGTAGTAATGACAGGAACTGCTTTACTGCTTTCCAAAGTCTCTGGTCTGAGACCCGGCAATAAAGTAGATATATAACCAAGACCAGAAAGAAAAGGAGTAGTTGTGGCACCTTAGAGACTAACAAATTTATTTGAGCATAAGCTTTCATGAGCTACAGCTCACTTCATCGGATGCATTCAGTGGAAAATACAGTGGGGAAATTTATATTCATGTTCTCTATGTATATAAATCTCCCCACTGTATTTTATACCGAATACATCCGATGAAGTGAGCTATAGCTCACGAAAACTTATGCTCAAATAAATTTGTTAGTCTCTAAGGTGCCACAACTACTCCTTTCCTTTTTGTGGATACAGACTAACACGGCTGCTACTCTGAAACAAGACCAGAAAGGGTAATTGACCATGGCTTCTGTAACTGTGACCAAGTACTCAGGCACAGAATCATAGAATTGGAAGGGACATTCAGAGATTTTGAAGTCCCCTGCACTCAAGGCAGGATTAAGTATTATCTAGACCATCCCTGACAGGTGTTTGTCTAATTGCTCTTAAAAATCTCGTATGATGGAGATTCTACAACTTCCCTAGGCAGTTTATTCTAGTGCTTAACCACCCTGACAGAAAGTTTTTCCTACTCTCCAACCTAAACCACTCTTGCTACATTAAATGGTTTGTGAGCGATAAAGTTGAATAGGATCAGAAAATGAGAGACTGGTATTATTAAAGCATTTGGTAGAGATAAGAAATATTGTGGATTACAGAACACTGAGCTTCTGAGTTCTCAAAACCCCAGACCGGGAATTTGCATTAACAATTATTCAAACTAGATGCACAATGGTATGTGATCAAATATTTTGCAGCTAAAACTGTGCAAAACATGGCACTGAGGTCATTAAATGTTTGGCTGCAATGTTTACAACCATGACTGTGCATACACACAACAACTTGGCATGAATGTGATGACAGAAGATTAAAGTGTGTTGTTAATAGCCCATAACTTCTTCTTTCAGTTCTTTGTCTCCCTCTCTCTTTTCTCTTCAGTCAGGAAGGAACCTAAGGGTGTATAATTTGGAAGAATTATTTTCTTATAGCTTCCCATTACACATCAGTCTAACTATAATGAGTATTAGAAACATGTGAAAGACCACACCATACTCATCATAGTATCTGAATCCTCATTACATAATTTAGATTTTAAAATAGCAGCATTTTTCCCAATTCAGGAACAAAACTACTAAACATCACAGTACCAAATTATCAACTGTAAAAGGCAAGAGCTAGGGAAATCTTTCTAGAATCTAAAGACCAGAATAATCCAGAATTTACAGTTAGTGTGACGCAAATAAATGCTGCCAGAATCTATTGAAATCTTATCAGCATAAATAAGCCATGTTAAGCATCATACCTTGCTAACAGTACACCAATACTTTACCACCGAAACTGAAGTATTTATGATTTATATGGAATATGTAAAATATAGTAATGAGTATACAGTATATTTCCAAACCATTCACCCATTTTACAATGTTGATTGTCATTGAAAATAGTTCATTTATTTGAATGCCGAGCTAGTCTTTATTTTCTATTTATAAAAGCACAATTCCTGACACACTGATAATGCAATGAGTATAACACATCTCTGTGAATTTTGGCTGCATGTTAATGACTTGAATAATCCACACAATTTGTGAGGTTTTTTTTTAAACAAGCTATACATTTTTTTGTGTCTCATTGTACTGAGATTTATATAATAGTGTACATTCTCTCTTTTATTCTGAACTGAGTTGGCAAAAGAAAAAAGTCTGGACAGCAAAAACAGAGTGGATACTGTAATGGAGCATTTTTCATTGTTCTGCAGAGATGTAGAAATGATGCAGAATTTAGAAAGATGAACCAGAAGACAGAGATTCAGAGGTCATTTAGCTGTGTTGTTCTCTACCCACACTGCAGGCTATAACGGGTGAGGCAGTGGAGAATCACAGGCATTGCTGTGTTTTTTGTCAAGTTCTTTACTGAAAATTAATTGGAAATTGATATTTTTTGAAAGAGGTGACTAATATATCTAGCTTTCTATAGTTCATTATCAGAGTTTTTATTTGGGGAGAGGGAGCCCAAGTCCTTGTTGTTTTATGGTGGATAGGAGAAGCATTATGGAGACTGGAGCAGCTGTAGCAAGGGAATCTGAGTTTTTTGACTCATGTTAACCCCTCACTATTCTGCCCTTGCCTAATGGTTGGCAGTTTCATCCTCTGCTCACTTCAGTCCTACTCTCAGCCCCTGCCTCTTCTCTTTATGGCTCTATTCAGTTCTTCAGGTTTGCACCACTTGAACTGGTGCAGCCAGTTGCCCTTTTCTAGCTTTGCCACCTGTCCATGTTTTCTGAGGACCATTCTTTTCCTGGGTAAGCTCTACTGTGAGGGTGTTCAGTACATACTACCAGCTGTCCAGTTTTATGGGCTCTGGACTATCCTGGATGTCCTGGTATTTTATAGCTCAGAGGTGGCATCCCTGCTCTCTTTCCCCTCATCCTGTACACTACTGACAGCTCCATGCTGGCTGGAAACCCACAGAAGGAGCAGTGAGCATGGAGGAAGAAAGGCAATGAGGCACAGCAGGCCCCAAAGGCTGAATTTTCAGAGAATCCTTCCTGTAGGTACAAATGGCAGGTGTGACATTTTGTGGCCCTGTAATCTGATGGACTGGTAGGGAGCTATACAGCTATCCTTCAACCCAGTCCTGCTTAACAGCCATGCCTGACTCACACAGGCCCTAACTTCTCTCCATGTATGGAACTCGAACCTGCAGAGAAGGGTTACCATATCTTGCCATTACCACAGCAGCCACCCCTTTGTCTGTGAAGAGTAAAGGAGATATACCTGTGGATCTCCTGAGATGACTTGGATCCCTGTATATTATACTTGCAACTTGCAACACAAAATGGTCCAAGGAAGAAAAGCAGTAAAGTAACTGGTATGGTGTGGAGATAACATAGGATACATAATACTTTGGTTATCTTGGGAAATTAAAGTACAGAAAACTAATCGTAATTTAGTGCTCTTCTGGGCAGCTGTCACTTGCTAGCAACAAATATCTGAACCTTAATATAATTGTTTTGCTAGAAGTCTAAATATGCAAGTGCCAGTTGCAAATTTTGGGTGTTTGTGGTTCTTCATCAGACTTCAAGAGGCTTGGAAAGTTGGCTGTATATTTCCATACATCGTTAGCTCCTACTACAGTTTCTGCTTTATGAACCAGATTCACCATTACATTCCACTGTTTTGCATTGCTCCAGTGAATGATGCAAGACAGCTGTAAACCTGGTTTAACTGGTCGGTTAAATCGTATTTATGGCTACTTTGTGTCAGAATGGTACAAAGCAACCAGAGCCAAACATGGAATATGGCCATATATGTAGTATTTCAGTACTCCCTGTCATCCGTCAATAATTGAATAATTCTAATACTTTTGTTGAAAAGCTTCTCTTTTTGGTGAATGGAAGTTGTGCTTCCTTTATTTATCCTAAATCTTGTTTTAAAACTGAAAATCTATTGTTGTGACTCACAAACAAATCAAAATGAAATGTCAATTCATCTCCCCATAAGGTTGCTATTAGAAAGTTGATTTCATTTCTGTCATAACAGTTTGCAGAAGGGATATTGTTCTGTGTCTATTTAATTAACATAAATGAGTGACCATTTCTAAGTATACTCGCAGTAAATTACAGCACAAATCAATGTAATCTGCATCTATTACACACTGTATTATTCATGTTGCTACCTTATGCCTTAATAAACCTTTGATTGGGCAAAGGAGTAAAATGGGGTGGGATTCTATACAAAATGCAATATAATACAACCCTAGCTTCCCACAGGATTTAAAATCAAGTTCTAGGTTTCAATACTTATGGTCAAGGAACTCAGTGGCCTGTGCCCAGGTTATCTAGAATACCATGGTCAACAACTCTGCTGTTCTGGCCCAATGGAATTTTCTATAATTAGAGTATGTTTGGAAGATAGAACTTTCCTGAGAGGAGGGGAGGGAAGGTGTCTGACACTGGGATGAATTCCCACAGGAACTGTGGAGTTATCCATACATCACCAACTTCTGCTCCAAGTACCCTGCACTTCTTTAACCTGTCTTCTCTAAGATAAACACAGAGCAGTGTGCATAGAAGAAACATATAAACCAACAAAAGAAAAATCCCCTACCAAATCAAACCATTCCAATGCACATACAATTCTCCCCCAGGAGAGGATGAGAGAAACCACAAACCAGGCATGCCAGATGTTAGTCATGCCACTTAATGAATGACTGGAAGGTACTCGGATACTACGATGAGTGTGGTGTAAAAACCTATACACAATAGAACAGCTGCTGCAGCAGGGAGGCTGATTTGCTCCCTGCACAGCTAGCAATCACTGCTATTGTGGGCTCCCTTTTAAAATCCCACAGCTCCTGCAGCTCATGGGCAGCGAGTATAATAGGCCAGGGGAGGCTAAACCTCCCCTAAGCCAAGTCCTGGCCCTGCCCATACTCCGCCCTCTCCCCCAAGCTGGTGCCCCCCAGGAGTGCAGCTCTGGCCAGAGGACAGCAGCTTGGCACTGGGGCCAGCAAGTAGCCTGACACTGGGTCTGAACCTGGGGGCGGCCAGCAACCTGTCGCTGGGGCCGGTGTTGGGGGCAGCCTGCAGCCCAGTGCTGGGGTGGCTGGCAGCCTGGGGCAGTTAGGCCAGGGCTCCTTCAGCTGTAGGGGGGAGGATGCTTGGCTAACTTCTCTGAAAGGGGGCTCGTGTGCCGCCCATGCAGTAGCTCCTCAACAGGACTACAAGTCCCCAAAGGTTTGTTCACAACTTGAGGTGGAGATGAAAGGTGGGTGCCTAAAAGGGAGAATACAAACACCCATGGGAGGTAGAGGCCAGAGGGAAATGAACACTTTGGGAGGAATGGACAGAGCCACAGAGAACGATCTCAGGGCTGCTGGTGGTTGGCTCTGCTCAATGTTTTGTTCTCGGTCCCATTAATTCTGGCTGTGGCCTTGCTCCTGTCTGCACCAAAACATAGTAAGGAAACTAAAGGATACTGTAATATGTAAGTGGAATATAGTAGGAAAGAGGGATCCCTTAATTGATTCCTTAATTAACGAATGAATTGTAAGTTAAAACAAAACTTGGAATGAATGGTAAGTTAAAACAAACAAGAAGGTTTTCATTCAAGATTTAAGGGGAAAATGGCTTTCTGGTGTGGAGGGAAGAGAGTTTTTCAGTCAATCAAGGCTGCAAAATTACTGAAAGTCAGGGTGAAAAAGAAAGTTAGATGACATGAAGAGGCAGGAGCGTAGGTGGATATGAAATCAGAGATAGCATTTAAGGCCACGGAGAGTTTAGAATACCAAGGAGGCAGGATGGGAACTGAATTATATTCAGATGTGGAGGGAAAGCCAGAGACAAGAGAATATGGAGAGTTCTGATGAGATTTTCAGTGAATAGGAGGAATAAAATCAGAAAATAAATGAAATTAAGATTCATTCAAAGGAAAGTGAACAAGTGTTCACTTTTCAAGTGTTGTAGGAGAAAAAAGTTCCGACGTTTAGCATATCAAAATAGGCGATGCATTTGGGGCCGCAAAGTATTATCAGATCACCCTGCAAAAAAGCCCTGGAAAAGGCAGAACTAGATCAACTGGAAGCCTCCACCAGTGTACGCAACATCTTTCCTCTTTCTTAATACAACATACTGTTTTCAGACAGGCTAGACACTGACTGATATAAACATACAATTTCTTCACTGCATTTTTTAGATGCCTATACATGCAATCTCTGTATAATATAGATTGATTTTAGCTTATCTGATTGAATATACTAGAGTTCTAGTCAAATAAAATGTCAAACAGAGATATTTAAATGTATCTGGACAGCAGCGCCAAGGCTAAGAGGCAAAAGAAACAGAAAATGACTCAGAAAAGATTTCAATTTGTTTTGCTAGTGAAGTTACTTCAAGGCCTTCATTCATTTTGAATTTCCAGTTTTAATAAATTAAGGAGCATCAAGGTTTGAAACTGGTAAAATTCAGCTTGTTGCAAGACAGAGCAGAATCCAAAAGCTACAGCAAAAGCAAGAGAAAAATATGAAATTAATAACCATTACAGTATAAATAAGTGACTAGAGACAAAAAGGCAGTATCAATAAATCGCTCCTGCATGCTCACACTACCTATCAGGATTTATAGTCTATCTTACAAGAGATTTAACAATTTAACTTAGCAGTATCTCTTATTGTCATAGTTCTAAGTGAGTCGTGTTCATTTAATGCAAATCCCACAATTATCAGGCATGCTTATTGAAGTTTGAAAGTAGCATGGCACTTGACAAACCCTCAAACATTGGAACTGTTAAGAAAATATCTCCTGTAAGAATACTTCTTCATGCCCTTCCTTAATAATACAGTGTTGTGCGATTAATTATCTCAAAATGTATATTCCTGTTGCCCTTAATTTCCAGACAAATTTTGTGCTCAATAAATAAATAAATTTATAATCAGTAGTGCTGTACAAACAGAGGGGACATGGGTATTTCCTTTTATGAGATCACAGTAAGTATATACATATGAATAGGGCACTGGGAGCAGAGAATGCAAGTGTTTGTAGAAAAGTATTATATTAGAACAATGGAGCCAAAAAAAACCCCAGCTCCACTTTAGCCCCCCCACCCCTAAAATTTGCATGTTGGGAAATTTTAAGTTAAAGCTAAAGATTTTTAACTATTTCAGTCTGGCCATTTATAATTTAGGTTCCATAGGCAACCTTAACTCTGACTCCATCTTTTCTTCCTTCTCCTCACACATATTATTTACCCATGGATACAAGCAAGGGTCACAGATATGTTGTATATTATATTCATTATAACTGTCTTTCCAAAGGACATAAGAGTCTACGACAAATCTGAGTTGTATCGGAAGGTGAAAAAGAATTTCAATATACTTTGAAGAGATGAATGAGACAAACAGATGTCCAGAAGCATCCTGGTCTGAAGCACAGGGTATAGAGTCAATAAATTATACATTCTAATTCCAGCTCTTTCACTTGTGTGGCCTTGGACAAGTTACTTCATCTGTTTGACTTTCCCAATCTCTAAAATGAAGATACTACTATTTATCTACCTTACATGTCTTTTGTGTGTTAATAAGTGATGATACAGTGAATAGGTAAATATGAAACAGTGAATGCATACAAGGCTATGTAAGTGGTAATCAAGCTTGTTTTGAATATATTGAACAAAGTGGAGTAAAGAATTAATGGTGATATTGTAATAGTCTCTGATAGAACTCAAAGGATTTATTGGAACACTGCAAGTTAACAACTCCCACAGACACAGGCAGGACTTAACTTCCCACCAGTAGTCCTCCATCTCCCCATCAGATACAACATAACTTAACTCCCAGACAAAAATATAGCACCATTTATTTGTGGAAGAGCTATCTATACTGATCATTACAATATTCGGTAACATATGGGAGGTAAGTTGTCAATATTTCTTGATGTTCATATGTGGGCAATTAAAGCAGAGGAAGCTTTATGTTTGAGTGGATGACCTATATGTAATGTTTTTAGATATGTATTTACAAACTGAGAGTTTAAGTTTTGTGGAAATGTTGAAGATGTATTGGGTTATGGCAGGATGAAGTTTAGATGCAAAAAAGTTGTTGGTGGGGAGGTAGAATACGGATATTGGTATAAGGTCAGAGTAAAGGTTACATGGACAGAGAAGTGAAATTCTATACTTTTCTTTCCCTTTGGCAGAGGAGGGGGTGGGAGTGAGGAGTGCTGAAAATCAGGGACAGGACATCAAGTTAGGAGCTCTAGCAGGCAATGGGATGAGGGAGCAGCATTAGAGAGGCAAGAGCACAGCTGAGACATCATTGAAGACTTTTGAATCCAACAATTTATTTAGACCTCCCCCAGAGTATACTTCATTTAACTTGAGAGTTCTTTGAGTTTGGGAGGAGGGGATTTAGACTAATTATCTCAATACAAAAATACGTTATGCATTAAGTGAAAATTCATTCTAGTAACTGGACCAATTTTCTCACATGAGCTGTCTCTGTAGAGGTTTCAGTTACCTGATGTACCTTGATATCTATGCGCCTAGCTTTGCAATTGCTTTTCAAACTTTAAAGAAAGTCAAAGGAAATAGTTGTCTGTGAGGAATTCCAGCACAGAAAGTTTCAGACGAAACTATTTAGGCTTTTTTCCATTTGATGTAAGCAAATATTGACCTAAACCCACAAAATGTTTGTTTTTTTACTCACTTCTGTTTAAAAGAACTCCCAATGGACTTCTGTCAAACTTTAGAAAACATTTTGCTGCGGCAATGGCAACTCATACTAGGTTTCAGGCAAAAACAATGTTTTGTTCCTAAGTTCAATAGCCTTATTATGTTTTCTTTCCATTTCAGGGAGGATTGATATACAGGAGAAGGATATAGCAAAGGATTTCTACTTTTAAACATCCTGCAATAATAGCTTAAATCCAGCAAGAAACTCAAGCTGGTGCAGAGTTTTAGCAGCCTGCCTGTTAAAAATATATCAAATTATGATCACATAACACATGGGTTAAAACATATGATCTGCACTAGCTGCCAACAGTTTCTGGGTCAAATTTAAGGTGTTTGTTTTTTGACCTATAAAGCCCTAAATGGCCTTCGACTTTTCTACTTGACAGATTCCTTTTTCCCTCTGCCATATTGCCTAATTTGTGCTCAGCAGAGCTGGAGCTCTCTCAACATAGGAGAGAGAGGGTTTTTGGCCAGTCATGTTCTGTGAGACTGCCATGAACTCCGGAACTCATTCCCCCATAGGCACTGGAACTAAGGATGATAGGAGTGCTGCCACACCCCCTGGTTTGAAGTGGTTTCCATCATATACAAGGTTTACAATATGGTTCCATGGCTCTCAATACCCCCACTATACAATTTGTTCCAGCAGTCCTGCATTCCCCTTGATCCAGAGTATACCAATTCTGTTGACAATGCTGTAAAGTCCATTTATTCTTCCTGGCTTTTGGTGAAGGGGTAGAATTATGAAGGTGGCAAGTGGTGGGAAGGATTATTCAATGCCTTTTTGTTGTCTGACCATTAATGGTTATGGGTTTTGTTGAAATTGATAGAGTTGTAAATTAGAATAACTGTATTTTTCAAATATTTTTGATAGAATCATGGGTAGGTGATCAGTGTATTTATTGTTGAATGAATCAAAATAAACAAGCTAACTTAAGAAATATAATATCCTAGTAAAGAGTATAGGAAAGCAGTTGGTAAAGGTAGGAGCTAGTAAGGAACAGTCAGATGAAAGAGTTCCATTCAAACATAACATATGAAGGCAAGCAACTAAATATGACAAAATATACAAATGTTTATATAGAAATGCTCGAAGTCTAAACACTAAGATGGGTGAACTAAAGTGCCTGGCATTAAATTAGAATATTGATATAATAGCACAGAGCAGGGATCAGCAAACTTTGGCCAGCGGCCCACCACGGAAGGCTGCTGGATGGTTTGTTTACCTGCAGCATCCTCAGGTTTGGCCGATCGCAGCTCCCACTGGCCTCGGTTTGGTGTCCCAGGCCAATGGGGCCTGCAGGAAGCAGCACGGGCCGAGGGTTATACTGACCACCCTTCCTGCAGCCCCCCTTGTCCTGGGATAGTGAACCGCGGCCAGTGGGAGCTGCAATTGGCCAAACCTGCAGACGCTGCAGATAAACAAACCGGCCCGGCCTGCCAACGGTTTTGCCTGGTGGGCTGTGGACCAAAGGTTGCCAATCCCTGGGATAGAGGAAACTTGGTGGAATAAGAATAATCAAATGGGACACAGTAATACCAGGGTACAAAATATACATAAATGACAGAGTAGGTCACACTGGGAGTGGGGGTGGGATATACTAAAGAAATCATAGAGTCAAATAAGGTAAAAAAATTAAATGAAAGAAACTATACCACAGAATCTCTAGGGATTCTCTCTAGGGAGAGAAATTCCATGCATGAATAAGAGTATAGCAGTAGGAATATTTTACTGACCACCTGACCAGCATGGTGATAATGCTTGTGAAATGGTAAGTGAAGTTAGAAAAGCTACAAAAGCAGAAAAATGATGGGAAATTCCAACTATTCTCATATTGCTGGGTACATGGCATCTCAAGGCATGATGTAGACATAAAATGTGTAGACACATAAATGACTGCTTCTTTAAGCAACTAGTCTTGGAACCCAAAAGTTCTTGATTTAGTCCTGAGTGGAGCACAGGACCTGGTTCAAGAGTTAACTATAGTTGAACCACTTGGTAATAGTCACCATAATGTAATTAAATTTAACATCCTTGTAAGAGGGAAAATACCAAAAATCTCCCCCAGTAATATTTAACTCTAAAAGGGGAACTACACAAAAATGAGAACACTAGTTAGATGGAAGTTAAAAGAAGCCATCACAAGGGTTAAATGCTTGAAAACAGCATGGGGACTATTTAACAACACTATAATAAAGTTTCAGACTAAACAAATGGCCCAAAACAGAAAAGACAATAAGAGAACCAAAAGATTGCCACCATGCCTAAACACTAGAGTAATGGAGGCTGCTACAGGCAAAAAGGCATAGAAGTCAGATCCTAGTGAGGATAATAGGAAGGTTAACAAACTCTGGCAGGTTAAGTGTAAAGGTAATAGAAGGCAGGCCAAGGAAGAATTTGATAAGCAACTTGCTAAACATACAAAAACTAACAGTAAGTTTTTTTTAAGTACATCAGAAGAAGAAAACATGACAGACAGACAGACAGTGGGGCCACTAGATGACAAAACTGTTGAAAGCAAACAAGGCCATTGCAGAGAAGCTAAATGAATTCTTCGCATCACTCTTAACTACAGAGGATGTGGGGGAGATATTCACATCAGAGCAGTTGTTTTGGGATGAAAAATCTGAAGTACTGTTCCACACTGATGTGTCAGTAGAAGAGGTTTTGGAACAAATAAATCACCAGGACCAGATGCTATTCACCCAAGAGTTCTGAAGAAATACAAATATGAAATTGCAGAACTACTAATTGTAGTATGTAACCTATCACTGAAACAACCGTCTGTACCAGATGACTGGAAGATAGGTAACATAATGCTGATTTTTAAAATGGACTCCAGAGGCAATCCTGGCAAATACAGGCTGGTAAACCTAATTCAGTATCTGGCAAATTGATAGAAACTATAGTGAAGTACAATATGATCACACATAGATAAACATGGGTTTTTTGGGGAACAGAATCAACATCGCTTTTGTAAAAGGATGTGTGCTAGAATTCTTAGAGTGTGTAAAGAAGCACAATCCAGTTAATATACCATACAGTAACTCCTCACTTAACGCTGTAGTTATGTTCCTGAAAAATACAACTTTAAGCGAATCCAATTTCCCCATAAGAATGAATGTAAATGGGGCGGGGGGTTAGGTTCCAGGGACATTGTTTTTTCCATACATTACAGTACTATAGTTGGGAGCTGCCCCCCCTTATCCCACACAGGCATAGCCCACTGGCACTGGAGACAATGAGGCAAGCAAGGAGGCCAGCTGATTGCCATGGGCAGGAGGCAGGGGAGGGATGGGGGAGGCGCGCTGCATACTCCCTCCTTCCCTTGCCTCCTGCCCGTGGCAATCAGCTAGTTTATGGTGTTCGTGAGGCAGGGGGAGCCTGCATGCTGAGTCCTCGCTCCTCCCCCCTCCCTCCTATTTGCTGCAAGCCAGCTGATTGCCGCGGGCAGGTGGCGGGGAGGAGGAGGAAGGCTCTGATCCACGGGGTGCTGGTAGGCGGGAGGTGCTGGGGGGCTGCGAGCTGCAGACAAAGCAGGCAGCCAAAAGACATTCTAGCGAAGCATTGCACAACTTTAAATGGAGTATGTTCTGTAATTGAGCAGGGATGTAAAATCAAAACAACGTTAAGTGAGAGGACATAAAGTGGGCAGTTACTGTACTTGGATTTTCAGAAAGCCTTTGACAAAGGATTATGAAAGGCTCTGAAGGAAATTAAGTGGTTATGGGATAACAGGGAGTGTTCTCTCATGAATCAGTATGTGGTTAAAAGGAAACAAAGGATAAGAATAAATGGTCAGTTTTCACAAAGGAGAGACTAAAAAGAGCAGGGCCCCTCTAAGGCTCTGTACTGGGAACAGTGCTGTTCAATATATTCATTGATGGTCTGGAAAAGGGGGTGAACAGTGAGATGGCAACATTTACAGATGACACAGAATTATTCCAAATAGTTAAATTCAAAGCTGACAGTGAAGAGTTACAGGGGGTGTCTCAAAAAGTTGGATGATTGGGCAAAAAATGGGCCCCACTGATAAGTGCAAATAATGCATACTGGAAAAAAATAATGCTGTGTACACATATAAAATGATGGGTTCTAAATTTGCTGTTAACTTTCAAGAAAGATATCTTGGAGTAACGGTGTATAATTTTCTGAAAACTTCAGCTCACTGCACAGCTGCAGTAAAAAAGGCTAACAATATGAGGAACTATCAGGAAAGGGATAAAAAATAAGAAATATCATTGATGACATCTTCATCATTTGGACCCATGGAAAAGAAGCCCTTGAAGAATTCCACCATGATTTCAACAATTTCCATCTCACCGTCAACCTCAGCCTGGACCAGTCCACACAAGAGATCCACTTCCTGGACACTATGGTGCTAATAAGCAATGGTCATATAAACACCACCCTATACTGGAAACCTACTGACCGCTATACTTACCTACGAGCCTCCAGCTTTCATCCAGATCACATCACACAAGCCATTGTCTACAGCCAAGCTCTACGATACAACTGCATTTCTCCAACCCCTCAGACAGAGACAAATACTTACAAGATCTTTATCAAGCATTCTTACAACTACAATATCTACCTGCTGAAGTGAAGAAACAGATTGACAGTGCCAGAAGAGTACCCAGAAGTCACCTACTATCGGACAGGCCCAACAAAGAAAATAACAGAACGCCACTAGCCATCACCTTCAGCCCCCAACTAAAACCTCTCCAGTGCATCATCAAGGATCTACAACCTATCCTGAAGGACGACTCATCACTCTCATAGATCTTGGGAGACAGGCCAGTCCTTGCTTACAGACAGCCCCCCAACCTGAAGCAAATACTCACCAGCAACTACACAACAAAAACACTAACCGAGGAACCTATCCTTGCAACAAAGCCCGCTGCCAACTGTGTCCACATATCTATTCAGGGGACACTGTCATAAGGCCTAATCACATCAGTCACACTATCAAAGGCTCGTTCACCTGCACATCTACCAATGTAATATATGCCATCATGCGCCAGCAATGCCCCTCTGCCATGTACATTGGCCAAACTGGACAGTCTCTATGTAAAAAAATAAATGGACACAAATCAGATGTCAAGAATTATAACATTCAAAAACCAGTCAGAGAACACTTCAATCTCTCTGGTCACTCGATTACAGACCTAAAAGTGGCAATTCTTCAAGAAAAAAAACTTCAAACAGACTCCAACGAGAGACTGCTGATCTGGAATTAATTTGCAAACTGGACACCATTACATTAGGCTTGAATAAAGACTGGGAGTGGAAGTGTCATTACACAAAGTAAAACTATTTCCCCATGTTTATTTCCCCACCCCTACTGTTTCTCACACGTTCTTGTCAACTGCTGGAAATGGCCCACCTTGATTATCACTACAAAAAGGTTTTTTTTCTTTCCTGCTGGTAATAGCTCACCTTACCTGATCACTCTCATTACAGTGTGTATGGTAACACCCATTGTTTCATGTTCTCTGTGTATATAAAATATCCCCACCGAATTTTCCACTGCATGCATCCAATGAAGTAAGCTGTAGCTCAGGGAAGATTATGCTCAAATAAATTTGTTAGTCTCAAAGGTGCCACAAGTACTCCTTTTCTATTTCAAAGAATCATTTTTCTTTGTTTTAAATACTAGTCAGTGTCAGAATTGTTAGCTCTTTCACGCTGGTCATTGTTCAGAAATCACATCTGTATGTTTGTCTCCCTAGAGAAGTTCTATGGGGAGTCTAGTTACTGCCCGCATTGTTTATAAAACAGCAGCAGAGATGCAAGTTGCTAGTAGCAGGAAGGTAGACCATATACTGGATACTGCAGAGACAGATTTAAGATAGTGAAAAATAAGTAATTGTCAGAGAAAACATAGAACAATTCCCTCCACCCCCAAGTTTGACACTATCTTAAATTAAGAACCTCTTACAATGAGGTTACAAGGAATAAAATAAAAAAAGGGTCCTGGTGCAGAAAACCACCTAAATTCATGCTCATCTTTAAGCATATGCTCAAGACCTATTGCACTACAATGGGCAATATGCACATGGTTTAAGTACAGACCTGAATGAGGAGATTCATTTCTATGACAACATGCATATTGCAAAACATGGGAACATTTTGGGTTCTCTTTCAAAGAATTCCACTATATCTAGCAGCCATAGTCAAAGGGACTCTCAAATTTTTCATGCATTAAGCATACCCATAATGCCCTTGTAGCACTGATTTCTCAGATTCATGTTTCAGAAGCTCTTTCCTAATCAGTTAAGACATTGCTATTTAAGGTATGGATTCCAGATGGCAGGACTGGAGTGTGCTGATGTGGGATATGTAACATTGAAATGGATGAAGATGAAAGGGGTGTTTTGGGGTATTATTTTGGAGCTACTGTTTTGTAAAGTTTGATATAAACACTCATTAAGTTGCACTATCATGTAGGTTCTAAAATCATTTCCACTGGCATAAATCCTGGCAGAAGGCTCATGCTGTGACAGATCTGCCAGTCAGCAGATTGTGGAAATGAAAAGCAGCCACAACTTCCCCTTGCATTGGAGGAGGGAATCAAAGAATCAGTGCAATGCAAGAAATAGCCACCATTGTCTAGGAAGGTGGCATAGCCAGGACAGTTGTGCTGTTCATTGATTCAGTGTTAAAGCAGTATTGGCTTCTGCAGGGCCAGCTCTACTGTTTTTGCCACCCCAAGCAGTGCACCACGGATGGCTGAAGAGAGAGGCTGCCGTAGAATTGCTGCTGCAGCGGAAACGCCCTAATGGCACACGGACGGCCACCCCTTGCAGATTGCCGCCCCAAGCATCTGCTTGGAACTCTGGTGCCTGGAGCCGGCCCTGGGCTTCTGCCCAAGCACCTCCTTATCACACAATGCAGCATCCATTAATTGGAACAACCAGAGAGAGATTGTGCCAGAATGATCCAACTAATTGACATTTTTGAAAGAGGGCTTGGCCTAACTACAGATGTGCAAAAAATACCCACAGGAAACTTAGAATAAGAATTGTGAATAAATTAGCGTTTTTTTAGTGGGCTAATAATGTATGTACAATGTATCAGGAAATGATCTCACAATTACATGGGACAGATCCTTTTATAGAATTATCTGAAAACCACTGTCAGAGTCTGCAAGGTAAGGAGGGTGAGAGAAAGAAAGACCATCAAATGAGAAAACCGCTGCAGAAGATGAGTTGGAAGGTTAGAGTCAGGTCTAAATGACAATAAGGAAAGTGAGAGGAGTGTTAAAGAGATCATTGCAAATACCAAGATCAAAGACCAAGCAAATATCTGATGAAAAGTTAGTGATAGCCAGGGCAGGAATTGCACCTTTCCTTATTCAGACTCATTTACAGATTGCACTGAAGTGTGAACACCAGAAAGGATCTCAAATCTTTGTCTGAGCATAGAGATCCTACCCATCACACATGGATGAACAAGGAAGAGTACTGCACAGTTAAAAGTTATCATCTTTGGGTAACATATTAAACCTGAGTTCCTTCTAGAATACCCTGGTGAATGTCCACTGTGAGGCAAAGACCAACGGTATTCTGGCTAGGGCTGGATAGAAAATAAGAGTTTATTTTGCAAAAATTGAGGTGTGAGACCAGGTCTTCTAGATTCTGAGCTGGAACTTGAACCTGTTTGTCCTCAAGGGACTAGAATTCTGCCACATCTCTGTCTAAACTAGATAAAAAGTGTGACTTACAGAATGTGCAAGACTCAGAATAGGGTCCTGAATTTGCTATGTAACTTGTAGACTCCCTGCAGATTAGTCTATTATGGTAAAATCACAGCAGACAAACTGAAGAGAATTTAAATCATAATTTTAGTACATGAAAACTATATGTTGGATGTCTTTGAACTAATCCTTCCTCTGGATTCCAAACCTGTGGCCAAGTATGAGTTTTCAATTCCCACAGGCTTTTCAAGGCAGAGCACTGGATGATTAATGCATCAGGTTGGCCTGGAATTCCCTGGTGGTACAGTAGAAGGTTTGGAGTTTTCCTTTTCTCTTCATATCATGCCTTACTTTCTTTTTTGGATGGAAGGTGCGTACGATGTTCCAGCATTTGTCATTTTGTTCACACCAACTCCAATCTGTTCTTTCTTCCTCTATTCCTTAGCTTTCATTTACAATAGACCTACTTCTTGCTGGTTCTCAGCATGAAGTGCTGTGTGATGCTGAAAAACAATCTAAAATGAAGGAAAGTTCATTAAGGGTGAAATTTACCCTCTTTGCACAAAACCTGAATAATCTGACTTCATATGGAGAACTCTGCAGGGGCTGGGGTGATGCAGACTGACAGTTTTTTAGCGAAGCCCTTCTGGGTATGTCTTCAGTGACAAGTTAGACCAGGCTCCAGTCTGGTGCTGCTCCATACTCCCCTTCCATCTACAAAGAAAAACCTCTGATGCAAGCTTAAGGATGTGTTAAACCCAGCCTGGAAGACACAGCTGAGAGTATAGTTTGGAGTTTAGATTCACTTCAACCTGGGCTGCCTTCTTTGCAATAAGAACTCAGGCCAGTCAAGCCAGGGTGCTGCTAGACCTCTGATGCTATCCCACCATTCCACCTGGAAGGCATTTTCTTGTCTATGTCCTCCTGCCTTCTGCACTGACATTACCTACCACTGGATCAATGTTTTAACCCCACATTTGCCAGCTCCGTTTCTGCTGCACTTCCACAGAGATCGCCATCCAAAAAATCCTCCACTGGTGCAGCCAGTTGGCCGGAAGGTCACCACAGCTTTCTGGTAAAACTGTGGGGTGTGAAATCAGTAAGACCCATAAATCTGAGGGAAATATAGCGGCAAAATGAGACTTATGTTTATTAGAAATGAAAGAAATGGAAAAAACCAGAGAAGTCGGTCACGGGCCCTATGAATTGCTTTAAGGAATTCAGCCTGCAAATCACAACGACGTTCTTGTTAAAAGTTCTTGCTCTTTCACCTTCAGAATTGTCTGCATTAATAAACTAGGCAGTTATTTATATAAAGTATCGTTTTCATGTCACTGCCCCAAACAGCAGCTCCACGCTAGGAGAGAGGAGGGAAAAAGAAAAAGAGAACACCCTGAGAATGAATTGATAGAAAAGCCCAGATGCATGCACCTCAAAGAATCATGGACTATCTGACTAGAAATTCTTTCCAGCAAATGGGACAGTACATAGAATCATAGAATCATAGAATCATAGAATATCAGGGTTGGAAGGGACCCCAGAAGGTCATCTAGTCCAACCCCCTGCTCAAAGCAGGACCAAGTCCCAGTTAAATCATCCCAGCCAGGGCTTTGTCAAGCCTGACCTTAAAAACCTCTAAGGAAGGAGATTCTACCACCTCCCTAGGTAACGCATTCCAGTGTTTCACCACCCTCTTAGTGAAAAAGTTTTTCCTAATATCCAATCTAAACCTCCCCCATTGCAACTTGAGACCATTACTCCTCGTTCTGTCATCTGCTACCATTGAGAACAGTCTAGAGCCATCCTCTTTGAAACCCCCTTTCAGGTAGTTGAAAGCAGCTATCAAATCCCCCCTCATTCTTCTCTTCTGCAGACTAAACAATCCCAGCTCCCTCAGCCTCTCCTCATAAGTCATGTGCTCTAGACCCCTAATCATTTTTGTTGCCCTTCGCTGTACTCTTTTCAATTTATCCACATCCTTCCTGTAGTGTGGGGCCCAAAACTGGACACAGTACTCCAGATGAGGCCTCACCAGTGTCGAATAGAGGGGAACGATCACGTCCCTCGATCTGCTCGCTATGCCCCTACTTATACATCCCAAAATGCCATTGGCCTTCTTGGCAACAAGGGCACACTGCTGTGTAGTACACAGCTGTGTACAGCACCACTATGCTGTGCTGTGTACAGCACCACTATGGATGTAACAACATGGTTCTGCCCTGTGAGGCTAGACCCAGCTGAATCTTCAGGGAAGAAATAGCCTCTGCAGTCATTACTCCAGGCTATAAAGTGGAATGTAGCTGCAACCCCTCTGTACCCCCTACATGGGGTCCCTGCTAGTGAATCATCATGATTATTGATCTCATGGCTCTTCTCCTGACCAATTCCTATACCACCTCCACTCCCCCATCTTCCCTACAAAATCTCACCATCAGTGCTTAAGTTGTGTTAAAGGCTTTGCAGCAGTGAATTCCATTTCTAAAATAAAGCCCTCCCATCAGAAGATTTACAATATAGTAATTTGCAAATATGTATATTATAGATGACACAGATAGTGCTGCCAATAATTAATGTTGCCTGACAGGTTCCATTGTAAGACCTTGGATAAGGGATGAGGAATGGGGGGCGGACACAGGTAGGGGAGTGGGAGGAGGACTTGAGTAGAAGTGGGATGGTACAGTTGGTTCAAGGAGTGGGAACTGTAATGAGTGGGTAAGCCAAGGAATGGGGGCATGGACCCAAGTGGGAGGGACTTGGATTTAGAGCCATGGGAGTCATTAAGGGACTGGGGCAAGGATCTAGGGGAGGGGAGGTAATGGAGAACTGGAACTGTGATGTGGAGCTAAGGGGATGGGGGATAGGAATGATGAGCCAGATGGGGGTGAGGGACTGTGATGAGGAGTTAGACTGGTGGTAGTAGGTTCTGGAAGGTGGAATTTAGTTGGAGGACTAGGATAAGGAACCAGGTTTTGATAGTCTGAGACTGGGATTTGGAACTGAGCAGAGAACTGGGTTGTGGAGCTGATGGGGAGGGAGGTACTGGGACAGGGAGCTGGAGGGTGTTTAGGCTTAGGGACTGGGCCTAGGAGCAGGATTGAATATATTGTCAGCTACTGTTGGGGAGGGAGACTGAGATGAAAGCAACAAAAAAGGTTGGGGTAGGGGCAAAAAAGAGGCTTAGGTTGAAGAAGGGGCAGAATGGTCTGTGACTAATAGATCACATTCCCCTTAGATCCTGAAATGGAACAAGGGATTCTCAACATTTCTCTTCTGTCAGAAAATGACAGTGAAACCCACTGACAAAATATGTGCTTTATCTCCCTTTAGTTGCTTGCACCCCGAAGGTGACAACCTACTATTGTTGTCATATACTCTGTTCAATCAACTGGTAAAGATCTGTATAGTGGATCAAAAATTCTAACCTTGCTGAAGACCCATGTGTGAATTAATATGATTCCACATGATGGAATTTGGGTTTTTCTTTCAGTTTGCTTAATAAAAATCCAAGGAATTTACACACAAAATACTATGACAAAAGAACATTATTTAGATTTCAAAGCCAAGCATTCAAAAGTTAGGAAATGCCAGAATTAAGGATGCCTGTGTAACCTTAATCCCCCCCCCACAATGCATATGTTTTATGATACAGTCATTACTTACATGAACACACACTTTTTTCCCACACAGAATCCCTGGCCTTATTCTGTGCACAGGATGGATATTGCTCCTTGAATGAACAGTTATTTAATATTTTGTTTTCTCCTCACTGTCCAATATGTGACCCCAGGCCTTACTGACTGCATAGTATTGAAACCCTGCTATGACAATAGACTTATTTTAAACATATTTTTGTGTATAACATATATGGACATATACACACACATTGTAATTATTATAAATAGTATTTATGAGCTATATGTGAACATATAGACTAAGAATAATACAAAGCATTGTATACAGTTTTTTTAATTTATTGATATCAACGCACCAACATCATCAATCCCATTTTAAAGATGGGGAATTTGATGTGCAAAGGATTAAAATAACTCAGGTTGAGTCAACACTTAAAATGCTGCATTAAAATGCCCCAATGCAACTGCACCACCATAGTGCTTTAATAAGGGTGCTCCTATGCTGATCAGAGAGAGCTCACCCACTGCATAATGAATCCACCTCCTTGAGTGGTGGTAGCTATGTCGATGGGAGAAGCTCTCCCACTGACATAGCACTGTCAACACCAAGGGTTAGGTCAATATAACTGTGTTACTATGGGGGGTGGATTTTTCTCTGAGCAATGTAGTTATACCGATGTAAGGCTGTAGTGTAGACCACATCTTAATCAAAGTCACTCAGCAAGTCACAGACACAGCTGGAAATACAACCCATGACATCTGCTTTCTATCTTTTCTATTGTTACCATATGTCCATCACAATGTACATCAAAGAAAAACTGTTTATGGGCAATCTGGAGCAGCAGCAAAAGTTAAGTTGCAACCCAAGCTCCATCCTTCCTTCTCAGTGAGGTGTGTTTTTTAAGTCTAACTGGGACCATTTTAATTTTCTTTACTCACACTAAGGTATCTCATTTTGTAATCAAACATAATTTTGTATATTAAAAATGTAGGGTGAAGGATTAGCATTTGCCATCTACTCCTGCCTACAATAGCCAGTTTGAGAGAGACCAGCATAGATTCCAACCAGAAAAAAGTCTGAAGTGAACTTTTGTCATAACTTCTAGAAGTGCTATTGTAGAAGCTATCTTTGAGTATGGAAGTTATTTCAAGAAGTATTATTGCTGGCAACAATGTGGAGAGAAACTAGAAAGACAATATAAAAAGTGAATTTATTAAACCCATATCAAAAACAGTCACAAAGCAATACACCTACCCGTCTTTCACTCTTTCAATACAAACACCAACCTTTAAAAAAAAAAGGTACAGCGCTATTGATATCTAAACTCAATCACATTTTAAAGGAACAAAACCCCAATCCCTTAAAACCTCTCCTATTTAATCAAGACTGAAAAGAACCACCTGGGAAGGTCAAGTATGTTCAAGTTATTAAACTTCAAATATGCTGGAATACAGAGATGTCTTTCTGGACCTTCTTTCCCCCCCCCCCAAAAAAAAATCAGCAGTAAGGAATTGGGTATCTCTAAATTCAGGGAGAATCAATTTTGGCAGCAAGGCAGTTAAAGCACCTCATCTTAGCATCAAATTAAAACAAAACAGTACACTTAAAAAAAAGTAGAGCTAATACTTCACAGAATTGTTAGAAGGTTTAACAAGCTGTGAGAGTTAACAGGGCGGGGTTGGCCAAGCATTTATTATTTAAATCATAAAGGCTTGTGGTCAGATCCTATCCTGGTTGAAGATTGCTTTGTGCCATAGCAGGAGCTCAAAGCAGCACTACTCCTCCTCTGGCTGCTAGTGGATCTCCAGCAGCTGGAGATCTCCAGGCCTTAGGGATGGTAGTGAAATAGCTACTATGGCAGCTGCACATTTCCTGGGGATTCCCCTGCGGGACTGGATCCTCTTTAGGGCAGCTTTGAAGTACCAGTATGGCAGAAAGCAGCCTTAATGCTGGACAAGATTCAGTCACTATGTTTTATTTTAATTAATTAATTATTTAATAAAAACACTCCCCCACCTCAATCCTTCCTGTACCTGAACCTACACCCTCCCAAGTTTCCCAAACTTCATTAAGTGTTCCATGGATGATGAAAAGTTTTCATAGATTCCAAGGTCAGAAGGGACCATGTGGTCGTCTAGTCTGACCTATATAACATAAATCACAGAAGTTCCCCAAAATAATTCTTGATTTAAAATCTGTCAGTGATGGAAAATCCATGATGGCTCTTGGTAAATTGTTCCAGTGGTCAATTTCCCTCACTGTTAGAAAAAAAATATACATCTTATTTCCAGCCTGGATTTGTCTAGGTTCAACTTTTAGCCATTGGATTACTTTATACCTTTCTTTGCTAGATTGAAGAGCTCATTATTAAATATTTGTTCCCCTGTGTAGACACATAGAGACTATAATCTATATACACATAGAAACTATAATAAAGCCACCCCTTAATCTTCTCTTTGTTAAGCTAAAACGATTTTGCTCCTGGAGTCTGTCACGGTAAGGCAGGTTTTCTAATTCTTTAATCATTATTGTGGTTCTTCTCTGATCCCTCTCCAATTTATCAACATCCTTCTTGTATTTTCGGCACTAAAATGGACACCTTAATCCAGTTGTGGCCGCACCTTTGCCAAATACAGAGGTAAAATCACTCTGTAATCCTACTTGATTTCCCTTTGTTTATGCATTCAAGGATCACATTAGCCCTTTTGCCCACAGTGCCATACTCTTTCTTTAAAAGTCTGCTATTTTATTATAATTTGATACTTGGGTGAGATATATTGACTCTGGACATAGAGAAGCCCTAAAGGCCACTCTATTTTACAAGAGAGGAAGCTCTAGCAGCCAGACAGCCCCAAGAATTGGTAGAAGTGAGTGCTAAGGGCACAAATGCACCTCTGTCTTCAGCTGGGCTGAGCAGTGATTGGCTGCAGCTAAAGATCCTGCCAAAATTCTTTTACTGAGGCCAACCTATGTCATTTCGCATTTTGTGGATTTGATTAATTCCCCCTATTGACATTGTGCCTCCAAACCGGCCCTAAAAATGGAATGTATTTATCTGAGATAGTCAATTTAAAATAAAATTTAAAAAATGGTTCTCTCAGGTCTTTTGGTCTAATCATGGCCTGATTTGAGTGTAGCATAGGTTTCTTTTTATACCTCTGAAACCACAGTATCCCTCACCAGATGTACTACTTTGTTCTTTCTTCAGTGTTTCAGTGAATACAGCTTACTTATTCACACATCAATTACTCAAAGAAATAAATGATTTATGGTAGCTACATCACCATGTTTTTTTTTTATTCAGGGAGGCCTTGCCTTCATTTTATAATTATCTTAACTTAATATTACTCTTTAAATAAATTGCCAAACTGACATTTTTAAAAAACAATAATTACAACTTAATTCTAGAAAATGGAAATGAGAAATGAACATTCTTGTCTACAACTAGACATAATGCATAAAATTGTCACACAAGCTTCCATCCACAGCTCCAAGTTGCTCTTTAAGGCTCACCTGCATTGTCCTGCCTAATCCAGTCCTGGATCCTTCTGAGAAGATGCTAACAATTGTGCTGAACTGTGACACATTATGTGACAAAGTATTTTAGTTGTGAAGTGCAGTGATGTCCACTGGGAACAGATCAAGACCAAACTCATTTGTGATGAGACCTATGGTAGAATAGAACCAAGGCACTTTCGAGGTAAAAAGGCTAGTACACTTGCTCTTTCTGACCAGGCAGTGCTGTGGCTGCTTAATATCTACTCAAAGCCACAATCACCTTCTGATCTGAGGAGCAGGTGACTTGGTGATTCTCTCGCTCCTGAGACACAGATTTATCATGAAAAGATGGAATATAACAGATTAAATAATATTCTAGTCAGCAAAGCAGTTTGCTTTAACCTTTTAAGAATTTGCCCAAGGCATCATCATCCATCATAAATTGCTTCTAACATGACAGTGTTGGATCTGTAGGATTATCTCGGCACCAGTAGCTGAATCAGAAAAATAAAATATCAGGAGAAAAAATAGAAATTCAAAGTAAATCTAGTTGTATAGATATAAGGGATTGACATCCACAGTTAAGTCATATACATTCAAGCCTTGAAGTCAAATAACTCGGATTAATCTTCTGTCACATGGTGTCATAAATATAAAGGGAAGGGTAACCACCTTTCTGCATACAGTGCTATAAAATCCCTCCTGGCCAGAGGCAAAACCTTTTCACCTGTAAAGGGTTAAGAAGCTAAGGTAACCTCTATGGCACCTGACCCAAAATGACCAATGAGGGGACAAGATACTTTCAAATTGGGGTGGGGGGACAAAGGATTCTGTCTGTCTGTGTGATGCTTTTGCTGGCAACAGATCAGAAATGCAAGCCTTTCAACTCCTGTTAAGTTAGTAAGTAGAAAATGCATTATATTTTCTTTTGTTTAATGACTGGTAAAATAAGCTGTACTGAATGGAATGTATATTCCTGTTCTTGTGTCTTTTTGTAACTTAAGGTTTTGCCTAGAGGGATTCTCTGTGTTTTCAATCTGATTACCTGGTAAGATATTTACCATCCTGATTTTACAGAGGTGATTCTTTTACCTTTTCTTTAATTAAAATTCTTCTTTTAAGAACCTGATTGTTTTTTCATTGTTCTTAAGATCCAAGGGGTTGGGTCTGTGTTCACCTGTATCAATTGGTGAGGATTATTATCAAGCCTTCCCCAGGAAAGGGGGTGTAGGGTTTGGGGGGATATTCTGAGCGAAGACGTCTCCAAGTGGTCTCTTTCCATTCTTTGTTTAAAATGCTTGGTGGTGGCAGCATACTGTTCAAGGACAAGACAAAGTTTGTACCATGCATCCGATGAAGTGAGCTGTAGCTCACGAAAGCTTACGCTCAAATAAATTTGTTAGTCTCTAAGGTGCCACAAGTACTGCTTTTCTTTTTTGCGAATACAGACTAACACGGCTGCTACTCTCAAATTTGTGCCTTGGGGAAGCTTTTAACCTAAGATGGTAAGAATAAGCTTAGGGGGTCTTTCATGCAGGTCTCCATATCTGTACCCTAGAGTTCAGAGTTGGGAAGGAACCTTGAACACATGGTATTAAGAAAAGCCTGTTATAGTTACCAAGAATAGTCTATAGAGCTGTTTTACTGGTTTATGTTTGCTGCTGCATCATTATTGCCTGGCCCTGTAATATAAATTAACAGATCAGAAGCCCAACATTATATGACAGTGGCATTCATTTCAATTTGTGAATTTCTTTAAAAAACAGGCAGAAAGTACAACCTTTTAACTATACCTGTGTTTTTATTAAACTGCCTCACAGATCCAGCACCTTACAAAAATGGTATGGTTACATTGCAACACAAAGGAGAGATTTTTTTTAGTAACTTGTTAGATTAAAAACACTTCTAACCATTCCAGGGAGGCTTCTATTCTATGATACATCTATTGATTTATATTTGTATATAGCTGGAGAATGAAAGGCACTGGAGACTGGCAAACATACTGTGTGTTTGTTAAAAATAACCAAAAGAAAATGCTACTGAAGAGATAGATTTCATTTCTATCAAATGGACTGTACTATAGGATCAACTGATTGCTCAGTTTTCAGGTTTGATCAAGCCAGACAATGACCACCTTCCCCTTAGCCTTAACAATGGACATATAAGTTAGAAATGAACAAAATGATAAGAACTATCAGCACATGTTTTTCTTGCTCCCAGACAGAATTTGGCTTGCCAGAGTACACTCATTAATACTTGTAGCTCAGCTTAAAATAAGCTATGGCTGGAGAGTGAACTCCTGGCCTCTCAATCTCAAGACACCCCTGCTAACCACTGAGTTTTTTTATCAGCACAGACTAACTTAAGCCAACTCTGAAAAGCTATCAAAAATTCTGAAAGGAAACATATGGCATGGGTTGTATCTGCATTATCACAGAAGCCCATAGAGAATATTTTTTCCCTTTGGTTCTGAAAGGCAGAATTTGCCCAGTAATATAGCAGTGATTTTGAAATGTAAAAGGGACCCTATGAAGGTTGCTGCTAAATTACAAGACACCTGATACATTGTTGGAATTCTAAGAAGGCCACCTCCTATTAGGCCCAGTGTTAGTGATTAGAGATAAGGCAATCTGCGCACACAGGATACAAGTACAAAGCAATACAGTTTTCTTCATGTACCTCAACAAGATAATTTTGCAGGTATTTTTAAGTAACAATCATGTTTTGTTATTTTATATCACTACATATTATTCCATTTGTTTAATCATTTCTGCTTGATTTAATGCATCAACACAATTTACCAAACATAAAAACAAATAATTAACATATCTTGACATATCAATATGTTAAAAAAGAATATGGATCCAATAGAAAATTCAAAGTTCTAAAATCCATTTAAGAAAACTGTTGAAAATCTGCATACTGTTCAATGAAAGAATAAGAGGTGATGGTGGTAATTATCTTAACATTACTTGCCAAAAGACAACACTCTGACTTCATCCAGAGAAAATCAGACCACAAAGTTGAACTCAATATTATGGAGCTGAGCAACAAATTGCAAAAGCAAAATTCAAAAAGCAAACCTACCTGATTTACTATCTGTCTGAAAATTAATGCAGTTACATGTATATTTTACAATTAACTTGTCTTTAACAACAACTCCGTCCCTTTTGCAATGTTGTTATGGAGAAATACAGTACGTCCCAAAAAAATTCAGATTATTATTGTAACCATAGCTGTGCATATTTTTCACCATGAGAACAAAAATTCTCATCTTTTCAGGCTTCATTACAAATTTTACACTCAGATCATGTCGGTCAAAAGAGTCATTAAAGGTCACAACTCTATAGTATAAACCTGTGCTCAACTTTGAGTGGACCCATGGCTAGCTGCAAAATGAATATGGTCCAATACATGCACAAAATGATGTGAAATGTCTGGTTTTATATGATTTTCAACATCAAAACTGGAAGTAAAAGACGGCCCCTGCTCTGAAGACAGTTTCCAGAAAAGAAGCATTGTATCATTGAACAGAAAGAAAAACCTTAAGACAACAACATGTGCTAAAACTATTTCATTCTTTACACGGCAGGTATTGTCCCAGACCAAATCTAAGGTCCAGCCAATCCACAAGCCAGGAACTGGTCTGGTGACTCTCAGGGCAGGTATATAAGCGTCACATGAGGAACAGCAGCTCAGTCTGCTCAACATCACTCCAGGGCTTGGAACTCTCTCCTGCCTGACAGTGGCAACAAACTCCCCAAGCCTTAGCCTGCTCCAGCTATCCTTTTACTCCAACCCTGTTCCTAGTCCTGTTTCTGTCTTGTTTGCTCTCCGGCATCACTCCAACCCTGCTCTGGACTCCTCATTCTGGCTCTCACCTGTGGCTCCAACCACTAGACCTGACTGCCGTGGCTTCATCCATTAGGCCTGACCATCCCCATCAAAGTTTCTGACAGGTCCAATCTTAAGGGGGTTCTATTTAGGCAAAATTCATACTGGAATCAGTAGCAATTTGCCTGAGTAATGGTTGAATAAGGACTTTATGAGTGGACCCTTTAAAGCTATGTTTCTACATCTTCCCTGAGTTCTGCATTACCTACAAATGGTATTTCCACTACAATACACAGCATTAATATGTGTCAATATGAGACCATATGGTACTAATAAAACCACTGGTTCCACAAAGGGGCAGATACTGCCACTCTTGCTCATGATGAATAGTATCTGACTTCATTACTAGTTCCACTGAAGACAATGTCGCTACTGAAAAGCAGCATATGGGTTACAGATGGGTGGAGAAAGGTAATTCCATTTTGTGGAAGATTTTAATATTTTGAAATCTAGATTAATTCCAATATTGAATGAAAAACAAACAAACAAAAATCTCAAAATTCTCCCAAAAAGGGAACAAGGTCCCCGGCTTCAAGTCCCCAGGACTCTTGATGGTAGGCTGCCCTGGAGCTACCAATCTGCAGACTCCTGGGTCAGTGTATGCCCATGAGGCAAGCTGCCAAGGAGCCATAAGCCTGGAGGCCTGGGTGGTGATGTTCCAAGGGCTTCCAGGCTCTCAGTTTTCCCATCAGCCTACCAGGTAGGCTGCTGAGGAGCCGGTTGGATGAGCGGGCAGGAAACCAGTTTCAAAACCTTCCTGGCAGGCCAGGTTCTGTCAGAACTTTATCAAAATGTAGCCATCTCATTGAAACTTCTCAATTTTGACAAATCAACAATTTCTGATGAAAAAATGTAGTTAGAAGTATGGAGTATGCTGGTACCTGGCAACATAAGAAAAAATAAGTGATTTATTAGTCTTATCACCACACATAAGGAAAAGTCTATGGATATGGGACTTCCATGACACATCACCTCTCCTCACCAAAAGAGGAGTCTAAAATTTTTGGTTTTCAAATAATTGCCAAAAATTCAAAATTTTCTGTGGAAAAAAGGTTTTCCAACCAATTCTACTAATTTCCTTTTAAGGGGGAAAAATCCCCTTTATTTAAAAGTGTTTTGTTCTCTGCTAATCTATGACTAGGAAAAGGACCTTAGTTGTAAACAGGGGAGAAAGCTCTTGAAGGTTGTTAAGCTGTGGCATGCAGTAGTCTGTTTTGTAGCTGTGATTTAGGTCTGATGTAAATCATGTAACATTACCAGGGGGGAGCACAATTCAATAATAATTATGGTAGACAGTGCAGGCAGACAGAGCAGGAAGTAAGAAAGTATTCTTATTGGTTAAGATTTCTGAAGGGAAGTTTATTTGCACGCAGTGCACTATGAAAATCACACCCTTCAGCTAAAACTGGCTGCTATTCAGTACTTTAAATTTCATCTTCTAGTTATAAAGGACAATGTTCTCCACAACATGCCTTTTTAGCACTCTACAGAGGCACATCTCAGTGCCCCAGGAGTGAAGATTGTTTTATTATAGTCAGCCACACTGTCATGCCTTATTGTATAATTAGGCATAATGATACTCAGTCCTGCAAGTGAATTGTTCAGGAGCTACTGTCCTGAATAGGGTTTGTGACATAATTGCTCTCTGGCCTTTTCTACCAGAAAATCCTTGTAGATCATATTTTAATTGCATTTTTCATGAAGAAAATGTGTCAGAGGACAAAGTTCTTATTCCAAAACAGCCATAAACTAACGTTTAATTGGCAAACACAAAAACTATGTTTGTTAGAGGCGTGACTTCACCAAGAACAAAAAAGATTTAATTTTCTCTGCTTTTATCTCCCCCATCTTCTTGTTCCTCTTCCTCTCTATCTTTCCTGCCAAATTCCCTTCTCTTCCACTCCTCATGGCTTAGTTCCTCTGTAGAAGAGAGCTAATGAAAGGCCATATGATAACACACATTGATTGAGAGTCACAATGACAATCCTTCCAATGGGCAGCAGAGTGTAGGCAGACAGATAAACCTTAAACAGATTTGGAGTCCATGTTGAGCTACTCAGGGGATTCAACACACTACAGCACAGCACAACAGGAGTTATGAAGACTAACATAGAGGTGGTTCCAGGGCTAGCCTTCCACAAAACACACATGAAGGTGGCAACCAACTCCCTTTTAAAAAACTGTATTTAAAAATAAGTTGACTTCAGTTTAAAAGTGAATGTGTAGAGGATGATGGGAACGGGGCACATGCTAAATATAAAAACAAAACTAAGTGTAAAAAAATACAAAAAATAGGCCTAAAACCCAAACCATAAATGCCATTGGCCAATACACTAGTTTATTTGCACTGAGCACTGTGAAGTATCTTGTTAACTGTCAGCAAATATACAAAGTATTTCAAATAAATGACAAAGGAAGTTTCACACTAATGACTGCAGAATCTGGCACCAATAACCATATTATGGATTAAAATCTTGGCATTTAAAGAAATATAGTCTTCAACATACAACTCAACATCTGACACTTCCCTGATCCCCAGATTTTTGGTAAACTTTAATCCTAGACAGACATTTTATTCAAAGTTGGACTTCAGACATTGTTAAATCATGCTAATTTTGCAGTTGGAAACTTGGGAGGCCCTTTCCTATAAGTGTGAACTGAGACACATTATATCTCTTAAAAGAACCCCATTAGTGAATGTATACACTACAGAAGGCAGCATTCTTTCTCATTAATTATAGCAAAACAGGAAACTCAGATTAGCTTTTGTGCTCTGAAAGGTAATAAAAAAAACAGGTTTGTATGGAACTGGGCATTATAATTCTTTGGGGCAAAAAGGTATCAGACTAAGATAGTACAAAATATTTAATTATTTCTTGCTAGAGGCTCTGAAAAAACAAATGTAAAGGATTATCTTTTTTCTAACATGAATGATTTACTGTTATGTTTCTCTCCTGTATGGAATATATAGAATAGTCCAATCCTCTTAAACAGTAGGCTTTGAGAATCACTGAAAAATTATGACTTAAAAGAATCTAGAAAAATATATCCATACATAGTTTTTGGAATACATAGAAAGCTTTTAAAAGACACAGTGTATGTTACTATATATAAAGATCATATTTTATAGTACAGCCCTTTTTCTCTGTTCCTAAGACCAAAAGTCTGCATTATATATTTATTCACACTCGCACATGCACCCTCACACTCCCCTCCTTCTCACAATTGTAAATTAAGCTAAATCTAAAACTGAATTTGTCTTAATTGCATTCAGTAATGAGAGGAGCACTTACTTAATTCTATTTTTAAGTGACTGTAAGGGTGCCTATGTCCAGGATAGGCATTCTTCTAGGTACGCTTTTTAAATCTAAATAATCAGATGAAGACATATCTGATTACATTTTGTATATGGCTTGAATTCAGTGATTTCTGATTGTTTAGGACATAGGTTTGCATGATCTCCAGTATTGATGTTTGATGGTATTACAGTATGCCAAAAGAAACTAGCTGGACTATAAGAAAAAAATGTTCAGGAATTCACATATACAGAACTATATCAGAGGATTGTTAAGAAAAGACCTACAAGGAGAAGTCAGAAGTCAGAACGACACCTTGCAATAGAAGAAGAAAAAAGAAAAATAATGGAAGAGCGATAGAGACCAAATTCACTGAGATTTAAAGTGCTGCCCTACTCTGAAATTTACCTGTAACCATGACATTGTTGAGTTCTGTGTTATTGCTTCACAATGATTTCCAGATCAAATGTGCTTGGTTTACAATTTTTTCCCCTTCTTAACTGTTAGACTGGAAAACTCAACCTGGAATGTGAAAGTGAAGAGAGATTATTTTCTTCAAACATTAATTCTGCCCAATTCTGGGCTGTAGTCAGCCCCTTTGCACTGCTCTTGCCTCATGGAGTGGCTAGAAAACAATCATCTCCCCACTGAGGAATTCTTCAGTAGTTAGTTGAAATCGAACCATTTCCATGAAACATTTTGATTTTGATGCATCAACAAATTACCACTGTAAAACATGTTTTGTTGGAATTTTCCTGACCAGCTCAGGACAGAAACTTTAAGGGATGTGTTAGTTGAAAAAACACATGAATGAAAAGTCTATTGGTTCTAGTGGGTTGGAAATTGCCCCATCTTGCTATGTACTTTGCATCTGAAGCCAAGGGCTTTTTTGGATTTACTGTGTCAGACCAATGTTTCGTCCAGCCCAGTATACTGTCTTCTAGCACAGATGCTTCAGGGGGAATGAACAAAACAGGGAAGTTACTGAGGGATCTATTCCCTGTCATCCAGTCCCAGCTTCTGGCAGTCACGGGAGACCCAGAGCATGGGTTTGCACCCTTGACCATCTTGGCTATTGATGGACCTACCCTCCATTAACTTATATCCATTGATGGATCTACCCTCCATGAACTTATCTAATTATTTTTTTAACCCTCATTATACTTTTGGCCTTCACAGCATCCCATGGGAAGAATCCACAGCTTGACTGTATTGTGTGAAGAAGAAGTACCTCTGTATGTTTGTTTTAAACCTGCTGCCTATTAATTTCATCGGGTGACCCCCAGTTCTTGTGTTATGTGAAAGAGTAAATGACACTTCCTTATTCACTTTCTCCACACCCGTCATGATTGTATAGACTTCTGTCAGATCTTCCCCAGTCAACTCTTTTCTAAGCTGAACAATCCCAGTCTTTTTAATCTTTCCTCATATGGAATCTTTTCCTTCACCCTAATCATTGTATTGCCCTTCTCTGTACTGTTTTTTCAGTTCCAATATATCTTTTTTGAGATGACCAGAACTGTACACAGTATTCAAGATGTGGGCATACCATAAATGTATATGAAACTTATTATCTTATTCTCTATCCATTTCCTATGGTTCCTCATTCTGTTAGCTTTTTTGACCAGTGCTACATATTGAGCAGATAGTTATCAGAGAACTGTTCACAATATCTCCAAGATCTATTTCTTGAGTGGTAACAACTAATTTATACTCCATCATTTTGTATGTATACCTAGGATTATGTTTTTCAATGTGCATCACTTTGTATTTATCAACATTGAATTTCATCTGACATTTTGTTATCCAGTCACACTGTCTTGTGAGATCCCTCTATAATGCTTCACAATTAGCATTTGACTTAACCATTTTGAATAATTTGGTATCATCTGCAAACTTTGCAACCTCACTGTTTATCCCTTTTTTCCAGATAATGTATGAATATGTTGAACAACACTTGTCCCAGCAGAGATTCTTGGTCCCCTATTTACCTCTCATTATTGTGAAAACTGAGCATTTTTCTACCCTTTGTTTCCTGTCTTTAGTTACTGATCCACGAGAAGATCTTTCCACATATCCCATGACTGCTTACTTTACTTAAGAACATTTGGTGAGGGAACTTATCAAAGACTTTCTGAAAGTCCAAGTACACTATATCCACTGGATCACCCTTGTCAATGTATTTCTGACCTCAAAGAATTCTAATAGATTGGTGAAACATGATTTCCCTTTACAAAAGCTCTGTTGATTCTTCCCCAATATATGCTCTGATAGTTTCAGCCAATTTGCCAGGTTTACTGTTAGGGTTACTGGCTTGTAATTGCCAGGGTCACCTCTTGGGCTTTTTTAAAAAAAAAATCGGTGTTACATTAGCTATCCTCCAGTCATCTGGTACGGAGGCAGATTTAAGTGATAGGTTACATATCACAATTAATAGTTCTGCAATTTCATGGGTGAATACCATCTGGTCTTGGTTCCTTATTACTGTTTAATTTATCAATTTTTTCCAAACTTCCTCTATCGACACCTCAATCTGGAACAGTTCCTTTGATTTGTCACCCAGAAAGAATAACTCAGGTGTGGGAACTTCCCTTACATCCTCTGTAGTGAAGACCAATGTAAAGAATTCATTTAGCTTCTCTGCAACAGCCTTGTCTTCCTGAGTGCTCATTTAGCACCTCAATTGTCCAGTGGCCCCATTGACTGTTTAGTAGGATTCCTGCTTCTGAAGTACTTGCTTTTTTTTTCTGGTTTGTGTGTCTTTTGTTAGCTGCTCTTCAAATTCTTTTTTTGGCCTGCCTAATTATACTTTTACATTTGATTTGCCAGAGTTTATGTTCCTTCCTATTTTCCTCAGTAGATTCGACTTCCAATTTTTAAATGATGCCTTTTTGCATTTACAGCCATCATTACTGTGCTCTTTACCCATAGTGACAATTTTTGGTCCTCTTATTATTTAAAAAAAAAGTATGAGGACATTCATTTAATTTGAACCTCAGTTACAGTGTATTTAAAATGTATCCATGCATTTTTCAGGCATTTAACTTTTGTGATGTTATTTTTACTTTCTATTTAATTAGCTTCCTCATTTTGTGTAGTTCCCCTTTTTGAGGTCAAATGCTACTGTGGTGGGTTTATTTGGTATCCCCCCAAGGAAGTTAAATTTAATTATAATATGGTTTCTATTACTGAGAGATTTAACTATACACCTCTTGGACCAGATCCTATATGCTATAGGACTAAATCAAGAATTGCCTCTCCCCTTCTGTCTTCCAGGACTTACTGAACCAAGAAGCAGTCATTAATGGTGTCTAGAAATTTTCTCTCTGCATCCCCTCTTAAGGTGACATGTACCGAGGTGAGAATAAACTGATGAAGAACGGTAGGCAAATTCTTCATCATATTAATATGGAAAATATTCAAACAGTAAGTGCACAACTATCCATTCAGCCAAACTACTGAACTGATTTGGCAGACAAAATATTGTGGTGTAATAGTAAGGTGATAGATTACAGGGAAAAGCCAAAGAACAGTTAGAGCAGGAATACAGCAACAGAGGAAGTTGGTGAAATAAGGAGGAAATGGGTGGTGGGACAAGAATGATACAAGCCATACTCTAAGTACCCCCACAAGAGAGACAGGGAATATGGTCAACTCAGTAAAGCTGTAGTCAGAAGCCAACATAGTAAAGTTCCATCTGCGAAAATTGGCTTTGGTTTTCACACAAAGAAAATTAAAGGCAAAAATGAAAAATGTTTTGCTTTTAGACAATTGGTGTTGCATAATTTGCATAAATTGGTGTTGGATAATTTTCTTGTTTGTTTAGGGGTTAATTTTGGCAAAAATATTGACGGGGGAAAAACCAAACCCCACAGAGTTTACAAACATATACTCCAAACATTTTGAGATAAAACCATATGCTCCTAGGATTTGTATTTGGAGGACAAAATGTATAAATGGAAAGACCACTTTCCAGGTCTAGCCCACTCACACAAGCTTTGTCTTACCCTTATATACCTCTTCAGCGTTATATATGTACTGAATGACTAGTACTTCAGTATTAAAAAATTCCTGGTCGGCTTCACTGAACAAGTCTTACTAATAAATAAGATCGTATTGTCTCATCAGGCATATTGACTATGTTTACAACTATTTCCTTTTTCATTCCAGAACTGTGTCAGGAGCTTATTTCTACATTAGTGACACTTGTCAATTACTTGAATGAATTGTTACAAAACAAATGGAAACAGAGTGAAAATTATGAACTTGATTTTAATTAGCTAAACAAGTGATGTCTTCCAAGACTGTAACATTTGGATAATAAATTACCTACTTATTTAACAAGAAATGCACCAATTGTTGATCTTGCAGCTGGAGAAGCACACCTTTCAGTTATGCCAGATGGCTCTCAAATGCGTATCACCTTGTATTTATCACGAGCCAGAAGAAAGCAGTGCTCAGACAAAGAGGAGTTCAGAGGCTATTCTGTAAACTTTTGGGTATGGTACAGCTTAAAGGCAAAAGGCCCAATTCTGCCATTATATACACTACAGTATATGCTCCCACCTCAGACATTGGGACACATTGTAACTTTAGAAGCTACCCTGGGTCAGAGTCAGCACTTAGCTTTATTGTCCCAGTAAGCAGAGGATGAACTGTGACTCAGTCAGAATTCTTCCCACATCCCTCTTGCTTTGGGAAGGGAGTACATTTCTTCACCCTTTTTCATGGTTCAGCATTCTCCACACTGAATATTTTCCTGGCTACCTAATATGGGGAAGTCAAACCAGGGGTTCTCTCATGCATCACCCTTTTCCACACTCTTGCTCACAGTAGAAGTGGCAGCCTGGGAGCTCCTGCTTTCCTCCCTATTGCCAGAGTCACAATCTGAGCAAGACCAGGAAAAGAAGGAAGATGGACCTTACTTCCTCTTACTCCCCTATTCTGCTCACTAAAGACTTCAATAATCTAGGTCAAAGGGGGTTGTACATATTGAGTTCCTGTGGGGGTGGGGAGGGAAAGCCCACCCACATCTAAAGGCCTCTCCCACAGCCTAAGGAAAGGAGCCACTGAACTCAGGGCTCATGTTAGGTCAGGGGACAACTAATGAAAAACAGGGACAGGAGTGAGTTCACTGGGTCAGAAGCAGGGATCCAGACCGGGACACCTAGCAGAGAACCCTAGACAGTACCCAGTGCTCCTCAAAGGCATCCAGGGAGCCAGTGGACATGGCCCAGAGGAATTCTGCCCAGAGACATGACCTGAGGGAGGAGCGGAAATAGGCCCCACAATCACAGAGCACCTCCCCATTCAACAGCCTCCTTCTAGTATGATGGACTGCCACCTGGGCCAGAGCCAGGAGGAGGCTGATGAGGCGGTCTCGTGATTTTGTGGGGCCATGGGTGGGGTGAGTGTACATCAGGAGATGAGGGGAAAAGTGCAGCCAGAACCTAAGGAGAAAGTTCTCCAGGAACCATAAAAGTGGCTTTAACCTGGCACACTCAATGGAAATGTGTGCCAGGGTCTCCCACACAATACAAAAGGGGAAAGTGTTGGGTGGGTGGGTGGGGGGTTGAAATGCATAAGGTACATGCCCATGTTCGTGGCTTCATGACAGAGCCACCAATTAGTATCCCCGGCGGGCCATGGGACCAGGATGGAATGCAGACCGGCACACCAGAGGTCCTCACCCTCCACAGGTGGTAGAAGGTCCCACCACTTAGTGTCAGGGTGGGACGTGAGGTTGAGGAAGTGAAGAGTATGGCGCACGACTCAAAGGTGGATGTAGCTGCATACTTGGAGGCAGAACTGAGACCGATGAGATGAATGTAGGCCAAAAACAAATATGACAACATAGGCACCGATGCTATGGGTGCTCCAGGGGAGCTCCCTCAGAGGAAAAAACAGTGGGTGCTTAGCACCCACCAGCAATCAAGCTCCCGCCTTTCCCCCTCTGCCACCCCAGTGCCTCCCCCTAGCTGGTGGCCCCACTGATCTCTCCTCCCCCTCCCTCCTAGCACCTCCAGGCTGCTGCAAACAGAAGTTTTGTGGCATGCAGGTCGGCTCCGGGAAGGAGGGGGAGGAGCAGGGATGGGGTACACTCGGGGGAGGGGGCAGAAAGAATTGAGGAAGAGGTGGGACTGGGGTGGAGGTTTGGGGGAGGGTAGAGTGGGGGTGGGGCCTGGGGCAGGGGAGGGGGTGAGCACCCCCTGAGTAGAGGGGAAGTTGGTGCCTATGTATGATAAGTGTTCTTGGAGGCTTAACTTTACTTGAAAAAAAAAGAGGAAAGAAGAGGAAGAATAATTTTGAGACGGAAAATTAAAAGGCTTGTTAAATGGTTCAGTCCATATTCACTATTCTCCTCTCCCTCACTTTCCCATACATGATTGAGGTGGGCGTTGGAACATGATAAAAAATCCATCTGGTATTTAGATTTGCTTTCCAATGTTTATTTTGTGCCTGTGTTTCATTATGGATATTATGCAAATTAGAGGGAGTAGAGGAAGTCATTGTACACTTAGAATCATGGCAGTAAAAATATTTGTCTTTATTAGCTTATTTTCATCTCCCTTATTCTCCTACATCTCATCCATCCCCAATCTTTTCTGAACTCTCTTTTTAATAGAATAGAGCTTTAAAAAAATGTGAATGTTATTCAAAGTCATAGCAGCATTGTGCTGGTCCACCTACTCTCTGATGCAATGCCAGCTCTTTGTAAAGGTAGTGCTGCAGCAGCAGTATGTCACCAGCCCTGGTTCTTCATTATAAGCCCAGCTTGATCTGATCAATGTTCTTAGATAAGCCTCCCTGTAAATTACAATAAATTTCCCAGCCTGTGGTGTTCTTGTTCAGAGATAATCCTTTAAGCTGTTAAGCATGCCTATGTTGTGGTCCTCAGCTATAGGTCAATCCTGTTCCACAGCAACCCTCAACAGTCTCTTATGGCAACTTGGTATTCTGTTCCACTACTTCTTCAGCGGAGTCCTCCTTATTTTGTCCTCAGTCACCACTGCCTTCAAAACCATAACTTGCTTGCTCCAATGTTGCCTTCAGTGCTCAACCTACTTGCCTCAGGTTTTTTTTTGTTTGTTTTTTTTAAACAGAGCTCGACTGGCAAGCACTAGTCTCCTTCTGGTCCAGTAAGAGTCTTGTAACAATCCAAGTTCTCATTCTAGATCAAAAGTCAAATTCAACTCTAGCATAAGCAGGTTAGTCCCATCAAAGTGTGTGAAAGTTGCATTAAATTACAACAAGATTAAATTTGATCCCAATAACTAAATTTGTATGGTCTACTGCTGGAGAACACACCCCTTTGCTGGCTACAGAAAGGAGCTTTAGCAACCCAACACTGGTCCTGAGGACTGTGCCAAGAGAATGCGGTGACGAGTACTGGCAACAAGTTCAAATATATTTAATTCCTTGAGGAAAAATATTTACTCTTTTGGAGCCAAAGATGATCAGAAGTCTCTTAAACCAAAAAGCACAGATTTTGCTTTTTTGGCATAGCACTTTGAAATAATTAGCACTTGATAAATCACAGCAGCATTGGAGCATTGGCAGAAAAACATTTCACACATGACATAAGGATAAATACAATGTGAGGGGGTGAAGAGTAGAAAGCATTTGTGGGGTATAATGCATTATTTTTTATTTCATGAATTGTAAATGAATTGTATTTCAGTGTTGCACTATATTAAAAAACATGAAAAAGGAAAGACATACTGTATTGCATCAATTTTAATTATTCCTGCATCAGCTTTTGTTACAAGACCAATGCCTAAAGTTATGACATGCAGGTTTCCAACATGCAGAATTGGATTTCACTGTGTTTAGGACAGAAGTCACATTTGTATATAAAAAAAGGAAACAAAAAAACACCTAATAATAGGTACAACAAGCCACAAAATGGCTTGTACTGAGAACTCATGAAACATTCATTACATCCAGTGAATCAAAGCAGAATTCAAAGGCAGTGACATTCACCAGCCTTAGAAGACTTCAATGAGGCAAATACTGCAAGCATGAGGAAAAACTATAGTTTAAAGGGACAGAATGTTTGCAATCAGATACTGTATTTGCCAGTGATTTCAACAAAAGTGAGCTGATTACATGCAAGAATAGCTAAGAGCACTGACGATATCTTGTCTTCTTGCATGCTCTTCATAGTAGAAGCAATGCATCTGGTCACAGCACGTAATGCTGTTCTTTTCCAGGACATTGAGTCAAAATGAATCTCACGTAATAAAAATGTGATAAAAAATCCAGACTTACAATACAGGAGAAAGTTGGCTTTACTCTGACTAGCAATGAACAACACCCAGCTGACATAACACACATCTGAAACAGAATTTGTTTTTATTTGTTTTTTATTGGTAGGTAAGCAAGCACTGATCTATGATTTTTTCCCCCCTCTGGTCTGTCGTAGCTATATTATATTCTTGGGATACTGTGCCCGTGACAACTATAATATCATGCATGGTGTGATGGGGGCACCCAACACCAGCCTGGGAAGGGTTAATGAGCCTGAGAAGGGGCCAGTTAATGAGCTAATCCACAATTGAAGGGAATGAGATGGCCTAAATAATTCCCTGAATGATGACAGTTCCCAGCAGAGAAGGAACAGATGTGGGTAGGCTAAAGCCAGGAAGCTGGCAACAAAAAGGGGCTAGAAGGAGTAGTCTGTAGTCACTCCTTGGGAGTCGGAGTTTGAGTTGGTACACACAGGAAGCAGGGTGGGAAGCCAGAAGCTGTAGGAAGGAGTCCAGCAAAAGAGCAGCGGGGTCTGAGGGAAAGCATACCACAGTTGCTAAGCATAGAGTCCCTGGACTAGAAGCTGGAGTAGTGAACAGGCCTGGGTTCCCCTACCAGCTACTGGGGAAGTTGTAATGAGAGGCCTGGACTCTACATGAATCACAGCCATCTTGTGTATGGAGTTAGCATAACCCACAGCCATCTTGTATGCTCAGCTACCATACTTTGGAAACAAAAACTACAGAGTCAGGAAAATTCAGCCTTAGCAGATAGAAAAAATACCTGCTGCAGCTGCAGCATTACTAACAAGGAGAGATACAGTGAAATCACAGATTCATGAGACTAGAAGAGAGTATGGACAAGCTAACCTTGCAAGTTTCTTACTGAGTGCCTGTGGGAGTTTCTTGTTAAAAGTTGCTTTTGCTGATAAGTAGACATTATGAGGTTTTGCTGTTGCCAGGAAAATTGTTTTAGCCCGTTAGGGGTTATAAGTGGGTAAATTTATTGTATAGTCATGCTTTAAGTAAAACAATTGGTTACGATATAGATAAGAAAAACCCTCATTTCAACTATATAATGAGGATCAAAAGAAAGCTCAATGGAACCTAACTTGAGGAAACAGCTGAAGTCCAAAGCTGCCAGAACTCTTAACCCCTGCACGACCATACTGTGCAGAAACCAGAGCCCCAGGAGGCATGACCCTGACTGGCCATCGGGAGACATCTATCTGCTTTATTGGGAGTGGTGAGCATTAAATGCTTTGTGTGTGTATTCTGCTGATTAATGGTTAATAAATACATGTATATGTTTAAGGATATTCACTGTGTGAAGGCTCTGTCACCGAAGAAAAAAGTCCCACTCTCCATACAGGGCCATTGGAACTCCAGACATAGGGAGAGTAGGGAATGGGAGCCCTAAATTGTCTAGATAACAAAGTGGCATAAACCATCAGGGCAGTGCATGAAAAAACTACTTGGGGCTGTTGGTATGGAAAAAGAAGGAGTACTTGTGGCACCGTAGAGACTAACAAATTTATTAGAGCATAAGCTTTCGTGAGCTACAGCTCACTTCATCGGATGCATTTGAAGTGAGCTGTAGCTCACGAAAGCTTATGCTCTAATAAATTTGTTAGTCTCTAAGGTGCCACAAGTACTCCTTTTCTTTTTGCGAATACAGACTAACAAGGCTGCTACTCTGAAACCCGTTGGTATGGAAAGACTCTGATACCCCAGAAGGGGAGACTATAGTGACCTGGCTTGAGGGCCAAGCCACGAAGACAGAGTACCTTGAGTCAAAGGGAGTGAGAGAAAAGCGACAGGGCATGCAAAGTGCAGCAGAAGGAGGTGTCAGACCTGAGTGGAGCTAATCCCCAGATAGTAGGCACCCCTAGCAGTGAGTACAAAGCTGCATGACACATTGTTTCATCACAAACAGTGACAGATAGAAAACTTGGATGAGAGAAGGCCTTACTGTCTGATTATAGGTATAATCTTTTAAAGAACTTAATGTTTACAAACAGGATTGGGTGAAACTAAGAGAAAGGAGAGAGCAGCTTTAAAATCAGAGCAGTATTTCAGAAAAGCTAAATTCAAGCTCGATATGTTTTGAGGTTTCACACAGTTCCTAAATTAATAGAATCAAAGTTATTAAAAGAGAGAAGCAATGCATACGTAAAGGGAGATGTGAGAAATTCACACTGTTCATCGCATACAGATTTCATGATGTTAAAAACAATATGTCCAGATGTATCTCTGTTTCAAGGCAAAACGACTGCAGGAATTTATTTAATAAATATTGGCCACCTTTAATGAAATGAATTTCCCTTATCACTCCCTTCAGTTGTCTTTTGAAGTATATGTGTTCATCTTTGAAAATTTAATTTCATTCTTGAAAAGGTAATTGACTGTCAATGATCTAGCCTCAAAGGAAAAGAATAACTTTCATTTTTCATTTCATTGAAAAAGAACACATCAGTGTCCCTTTGGTGACAGTTTCCAAAAGAAATGGACAATGATTCTCTAAGGTTCACTTGTTGAAAGTCTTAGCTTCAGGTCACAATGAACATGTCTTCATTGTCTCTGAAGCTATCGAGGCCTTTCACATTGATGATGCTGTCAGTTTTTACAATCCCTAAGGGAGCGGTTATTGATCTCACAGGGGCACTTGTCTTAAATTCCCAGACAGGCTTTTAAAGAGTGCCAAAAGAAAGAGAATAGGCTTGAATGTTTGGTTGTAATTTCACAGATTTCTGCAGCTAACACTCAATACAATAGGCACGCATTTCTTCCATTGTAAATAAAATATTGTTTTCAAACAAAATCATTATCCTCGTTCTCCTGAGCTCAGTCTTAACTGTACTACTGGCCTGTGTCTGGAGATTGTCAAGATTTAGAGGAAAAATAAAGATGATGTCACACCAAAATGGGAAAATCTGAGCCCACTAAGATGAATAGTGCAATTTAACCTTTAAGTCTCTGAGTAAATTGTGATTTTCTTATCCTCTGGAGAAGGAGAGACCGCAAAGGGGATTATCAACCAGGAAGTACTTTTAAACGGGTCTCATTTTCCGTCATGGTGCTTATTCCCACTAACAACTGGATATGTATTGATGGAAAATGAAGCCTTGTTATTAGGTTAAAGTAAAATAAATCTTATCAATTAAAAAAAATCCTTCTTGCATGACTTGCGTTAGGATAAGATGATGGCACGATGTTACACAAGGATGGGAGAATCTATTTGGATTTAATAAGACTCCACTCTCTAAATATTCATTAACCTTTAGAATCTAACTTGAATTGAAACTTTTTGGAGTCTCTGAAATACTGAGATAATTATGCAATGCAGAAGGGCAGGTGGGGATAGTTGACATTTAAGATTATTTAATATTTTCTAAGGACAAAAGAGAGTTAGATGCCCAAACCCTAATGATTTTCAATAGGCCTGTTTCTTTGAAAATATCCCCTTAAAATTACAAAAAGAAAAGGAGTACTTGTGGCACCTTAGAGACTAACAAATTTATTAGAGCATAAGCTTTCGTGAGCTACAGCTCACTTCATCGGATGCATTTGGTGGAAAAAACAGAGGAGAGATTTATATACACACACACAGAGAACATGAAACAATGGGTTTATCATACACACTGTAAGGAGAGTGATCACTTAAGATAAGCCATCACCAACAGCAGGGGGGGGAAGGAGGGAAAACCTTTCATGGTGACAAGCAGGTAGGCTAATTCCAGCAGTTAACAAGAATATCAGAGGAACAGTGGGGGGTGGGGTGGGAGGGAGAAATACCATGGGGAAATAGTTTTACTTTGTGTAATGACTCATCCATTCCCAGTCTCTATTCAAGCCTAAGTTAATTGTATCCAGTTTGCAAATTAATTCCAATTCAGCAGTCTCTCCTTGGAGTCTGTTTTTGAAGCTTTTTTGTTGAAGTATAGCCACTCTTAGGTCTGTGATCGAGTGACCAGAGAGATTGAAGTGTTCTCCAACTGGTTTTTGAATGTTATAATTCTTGATGTCTGATTTATGTCCATTCATTCTTTTACGTAGAGACTGTCCAGTTTGGCTAATGTACATGGCAGAGGGGCATTGCTGGCACATGATGGCATATATCACATTGGTAGATGCGCAGGTGAACGAGCCTGTGATAGTGTGGCTGATGTGATTAGGCCCTATGATGGTATCCCCTGAATAGATATGTGGACAGAGTTGGCAACGGGCTTTGTTGCAAGGATAGGTTCCTGGGTTAGTGGTTCTGTTGTGTAGTGTGTGGTTGCTGGTGAGTATTTGCTTCAGATTGGGGGGCTGTCTGTAAGCAAGGACTGGTCTGTCTCCCAAGATCTGAGAGAGCGATGGCTCGTCCTTCAGGATAGGTTGTAGATCCTTGATGATGCGTTGGAGAGGTTTTAGTTGGGGGCTGAAGGTGATGGCTAGTGGCGTTCTGTTGTTTTCTTTGTTGGGCCTGTCCTGTAGTAGGTGACTTCTGGGTATTCTTCTGGCTCTGTCAATCTGTTTCTTCACTTCAGCAGGTGGGTATTGTAGTTGTAGGAATGCATGATAGAGATCTTGTAGGTGTTTGTCTCTGTCTGAGGGGTTGGAACAAATGCGGTTATATCGTAGCGCTTGGCTGTAGACAATGGATCGAGTGGAATGATCTGCATGAAAGCTAGAGGCATGTAGGTAGGAATAGCGGTCAGTAGGTTTCCGATATAGGGTGGTGTTTATGTGACCATCGCTTATTAGAGATGCAAATACATTTTATCCCTCTCTATTTGTTACTTTGTCTAAGTTATGGGACTGGTACTATGTTTCCTGTCAGGACTGTGCATATCCCATTAAAAGAACCACCGGACTTCAAAGAGTAATTTCTGAACACTGTTCATGAGGGAGATTTCTAGCCCAATTGTGCTCACTGAATAAGTGGAAACAAAATATTATGTGTTTATTCAAATAAAATTCACTCTGTGAACATATAATGGTTCACCAATCAGTAATGTAGAGTTGAAACATTGTCTGTTCTCCTTTTGCTGCAAATGCTTAACTCCCATTTACACTATGGAGCTATGTACATGTAGCTAGGCCAAATCACCCATAGAGTTTACCCAGTAAGGTACATGCAAAGGGTAACAAAGAATGACAAGGAAAGAAACATCCCAGAGTTAGTTCTGGTGCTTTGAATATGATGGAAGCAGGATACAATATCACACTTTACTTTCTCAGGCAGATGAGTCAGTGGAGTGCTGTGGGTTTTATAGGAAAAGTCACAGATCTTGAAGAATGCATGGATTCCACATCAAAAAGAAACAAACTACCCTTGTTGGCTTGTGTGACAGATACAGCAAACCAATAGTTCAGCTAACTTTTAATGCTTTGTTCAAGGGATTTATAGTTAGGCTTTATGTTTCTTCCAGCTGCTGTACTTTCATATGCTTAAAATAATGGTGCAACATAATCAGGTGAGTGATAAAAGGCTCAGTCCAGTGTCAAACAAACAGGGAAAAATCACTTCTAATTCCTTAGAGGTTTTTTGAAGAATATTGTTTCCCATGTTAATTCCTTTTACTTGTTATTACCCACAAACCTTCTTTTCTGTCCTCCCACCTAAACGTTAAACATGCAATCAAGGAGTGGAGATGTTCCCAAAGGGAGGGAAACTTCCACATGCAGATCTCCCCCAGCTAAAAGAACGTTTCCTCTTCCACTGCCCCGACCACCCTGGAAACCATGTGTGGTTGGATGGGGGAGAGGAGTGGAGACAGGACAGGGTTGGGGATTGACTTGTTTCCCTGGGCTAAAACAGTTTAGGTAGAAACTGTAATACAGTTTAATGTCATATGGTTCAAAGGACCAATGGGACTATGTGGGCAACAGCAACCAGAGCCACTGCAGATCTATGATGATGTCAAACTAGGGGATGGTCTCCACAGCCTCTTCTGTAGACGGAAGGGAAGGCAAACCTCATCTCCCACCCTTGACAGGATGATGAGGTGGAAACTTCTGTGAGAGATCCATGAAGTGATTTCTTCCCTAGAGCTCCTTCTCCCACATAGCCACATTCCCCCACTTCCCTGGTCATGTGTGAAATAAATGATCATGATCTTATTAGTCAAGGGTACTTACACCTTTTTGTAGAGACCCTCCTACCCCTGAGAGAGAGATGGGCATTTATGGGTATACAGACTCGGCTGTAATGAACATAAAGGGAATGCTGAGATTCCTGGATGCAGACACATTGTAGTTCTCCCTGACTCTCCAGCTTTCAGAGTAATTAAATATAACCTGATCTTAAAGTTACTCTGGACTGAGCAGTCATGGAAGGTGCTTTGACTACAGGTGGCCAGGATAGGACTTCCTGTCCCATGACAATCTGAGATTTTGAAGTTTTTTCCCATCCTGAATTAGAATAAAAAAAATCAAATTCTTCAACAATTTTGTGAACCAAACATATTTTTAAAAATTGATGTCAATTGAATCATTTTGTTTCAATTACAATTTTTTTTACTAGAAATAACTTATTTTTTTAAACAGTCATTTTGAACCAAAAACTGATTTTTTGTATAAAAAAAATTCAAAATGAAACATATTAATTTCAAAACTATGTTTCAAAATATTGAGTCAAAAAGTTTGGTAAAACCACCCCTTCCCTGTGAAAACTTTTGGCTTTGATGAATCAGCATTTTCTGTCAAAAAGATGTTTAGTCAAAAAATTCCCAGGCTGCTCTATTCTGAGTACACTAAATCCTGAATGATGTATTGAAAAACGTTCAGAAACATTAAAAATGCAATGTCTTGACATATGCAAAACCTCTGAATTAGTTTAGAAATTAAACATTTCAACCAAGGACAGAAATTCAGGCAGAGATCTTTAAGTGTCAATAGGAAATGACAATATATCATTGTTATAAAGGAAGGCTTTATGTTCCATAGACCAGACTTGATTCTCAAAATCTTAAGAGCTAAATTAAATAAAGGGAATTATAAGGCTTTCTGACACTACACCTGAATCCAATGGGGATTTTTTTATTTATAATCATCAAATCCCATTCTGATCTCTCCAGTTCTGCTGAAATCACTGTTACCAGTATTAAGGAAGACTAAAAAATATGGGAAGCTTTCAAGGCCAGACATTTGTTAAGATTCCCTGATTGGGATAGATTAGAGATAAAACTTCCAAGTTAGATGCTGATATCTATGCCAATATTTTATAATCTGTTTATGATGAACAGGGGCTTGTATGGCATTCTGAAAACTTACCGGGAAGGAAGTGACAGGGATAAGGGCTGTTTTCAGTGTCGCTGGAAGAATGTCCCTTCAAACCAAGAACCATGCAAGTTCTCATGTCAGGTATTGTATACGAGAGTGGAATCTGATCCATAACATTTAATGATGGTGGCATCTGGCATAAAAGAGGTTAGAATGTGGCTCATATTATGTAACTATTTAAAATATATTAGGCACTGTTTGGCAGACTGCCAGAGCTCAAGGATCAGCGTAACTTCAGACATGCCAATATCTGGTTAAACTTCAGACTTGGCTGTCAGTTTGACATCAACTTTCCTGGATTACTTTTTTTTTTCCATTTATTAAAGATAGGTACTATATTCGTAATCCACAGTCAAAAAGTCAGGTGTGGGGGAGTGAGAAGGAAAGCGGCGAGCCAGCAGTGAGTGGGAGAGTCAGGTGAATCGCTCGGCCACGCCCTGGCACAGAGGAGGCTGGCTGGGGCTGGCGGCTCGGCTCGGCTCGGCTGGGGCCGGGCCGGTGGTTTGGCCTCGCTGGGTGTGGCCGGGGCCAGCTTGGGCTCCCACTTCTTTGTTTTCTTTTTTTTAATATGGCTATAGAACCTTTTACTATTGGTTTTAATTTCCTTTGCAAGGTCTGACTCTGCTTACCTTTTGGTAGTTCTCACTATTTCCCTACATTTTCTGACCTCCAAGAAGTAGCTTTCCTTACTGATCCATCTCATCTTCCATTTTTTGTAGGTGTTCTCTTAATAACCTGTTTGAGATGCCTTTTCATCCAGCTTGATCTGCAATCTTTACCTATGATTTTTTCCCTCTTGCTTGAAATTCTGGCTTCAGATAGTTTCTGCAACTTTGACAAAGTAATTCCAATCCTCCTCCACATTCAGATCCTTGAGTCCTTCATTGCAGTCCACTTCCCTAACTACTTCCCTTAATTTTTAAAGTTTGCCCTTTTGAAATCAAGGGCCCTAAGTGAAGATCTATTTTTGTTTATCCCTCTGTTTAGTTTAAACTTCCATTTAAACATTTAGTTTCAACTTAATTAGCTCATGATCATTTGAACCAAGGTTGAACCTTACAACCAGTTTTTCTATGAAGTGCTTGCTACTCACCAATACCAAATCTAAATTGGCATCACCTCTTGTAGATTCGGTGACTATTTTGTGAAGAAATCTGTCAGCTATCACATCCAGAAAAATCTGGGCCCTACTATTATTAGTAGCATTTGTCCTCCAATCTATATCTGGGAAGTTAAAGTCTCCCATAATCACTCAATTCCACTACTCTTTATTTCTTAAAAGAGGTCTCTATCTTTCACTAAGAAAAAGCAAAATCAAAGAAAACCTAGCTATATAAACAGTGAGTAGTTTAATATCTTGGATTTAGCACCAATAGTTATGGTTCAGCTTCAGCACAGAATCATTATAAGCCCCATGCCACTGGCTGTATCTGTGTTGATTAAACTCAAGCAGATGTCATTGGAATCCAGAGAAGGGGTTGGAAAATGGTTCATTTATCAACACCAAATGCAAATAAAAACCATTTTTCTACAAATCAGGGAAGGAAATTCTATACCTGAAAATTCAGATGATATGCCATATTTTGGATGAAAAAATAAAATATACTTAAGGTATTTTCGTAATGTTTCTGGAAACAAAAGTACAAATGTACAAGAGTGCACTTCACCGATGGTTTGGTCCCATTACAAACTCACTTTTTTCTGATTAATAAAATTAAAATAGGCAAGTTGGATGAGTAGATGGTTAAATAGCTAGATTAATGCAACTGGATATAGTGAGACAAATGTAAGGAAACCCAAGCAAGATTGCAATGGTGTAGATATTGAAGTGCTAAGATGGAATATTTATGAATCCACTCTATGGGCCTGATACCACGCTCTGGAAATTGCTGATATTTGGGAAACACCAAAGATTTGTATTATGGATTCGAGAATTGCTTGGGGGGGTTTATTTGTTTTTTTAATTTATTTAGATTTTAAATGATCCGTTTAAATCCATAAAATCATGGTCATATATTTACAACCATATGTCTATTTTTTCTTCAGCTAGCACTAGGCACCTTTATTTAACTAAGTTATGCATGCTGTGTTATCAGCACCACTGCTGATGAGTGTGCTGCTTCAAGAATCCTGGATCAGCATCATTTCCCCCATATACATATACTTAAAGAATGTACAGTACAATATTGTACAGGTCTTGTAAGAGATTCTAGTAAGTACTGTCGTGACCTACTAATGTATTTCCAGATTTCGGTTGCAGAAAATAATGGGTCAGAAATCCACATCTGATATACAGTAAATTGTACAATTTTGTCTTAATGTCTTAAAAATAAAAAGTGAGAATGAGGGGAAAGAGTGAGATTTTCCTATGTATTATATATTAGTATTAGTTATGACTGCACTTTTGGGTAATGATGTGCCATTTTAAGTACGTTGTATTTTCTAAAAATTTCTAATTTCTCCTCCCAGAAATCCTACAGAAAATGTATGAGCAGTTTCACTTTTACTGTACTGCAGCTAGATTCAGTATGTGCAGCTAGTCCCAAAGAGGGTAATATCTCTGTTTCACATTGCATAATACTAAAGATGGGAATTGAATTCCTCCCTGGATGATGTCCCTGGAGTTTCCTCCATCTGTATTATAAAATAAGAGCTACGTAATTTGTTCCAGTCAAATGGGAAATTTGTCTCATGGAAATAATAAAAATAAAAAAACCCTCCTCAGTGGAGGAATTGCATTTTTCTGCAGTAATCCTCTCATGAATTTTATTTAGAAAACCTTGAGCCAGATAATCCCAGTAGAATAGCTCTCCAGAGTCCAGCAGTATCCAATCAGGCTGGGCAACAAAACAGAGGGAGACAACCCCATCAGCGGAGTAGGAAACTCAGTGTGCCCAATTCATTCCTGCACTGGCCCAGCTGCCAGCCTCAGGACCCCTAGGAAGCAGTTTGCACCTCCTCTGACTCAGTGGCTGCAGGGATCACACAATCACCACAGTAGTGAAAAATAGCCAGGGCACATGTCCACCCTATGGAATGCCCCTTATGCCACTATCGTCAGGGTTGGCTGTGTGCCAGGTAAAGGGAATTCCTGCTCTTGGAAGTAGTCCTTAGAGGGAGTTCTGACAGCTATGCTAGTGCAAAAGGGCCATGGTGCAATCTTACATTGTCCCTGATGAGTTCCAACACAGTATTTCCCTGCCCCAAAGATAGAATGGGGACCCATGTTAGAAATATTATCCTTATCCTCATTTGCAATGTCCTAGTAGCTTATCGTGCTTTATATGACATGATAGGTGTATTCCATGCCAATAATACGATCTGAAAAACTTACTATTCAGAAAACAAACAAAAAATGACTGACTGTTATAGACATGGTGAGTAAAAGCCAAGCCACCACCAGAGCCAGTACTATGGCAGTGCAAACAAAGCAACAGTGTAAACTACTGTCCTGTAGTTTTTCTCATCTATTGCTAAGAGCGATAAATTTCCTTAAAAAAAACAGGAAGATGGAAAAGATGAGAACACTGGGAGACTTTTGGAGTAAAAGAGCACAGCAGGAGTCTCCTGCCTAGGGTGGGAGGAGACTCCTAAGAAACTGGTGCCCCTGTAGGCAATTCCACATTTCATCTCAGGCCATGTCAGTATGGATCTGCCTGCCACTAGGTCAGAACGGTTGATAAGAAGCCACAGATATTTTCATGAGATGATCCCATTGTCAGTTCTGATTAAAACAAGTCCTCACTTTTTTTCCTTCTTTATTCATTTTATCTAATTACCCAGATGATGGTTACATTTCCTAAACTCTTTTGAGCCACTTGTCAGAATGAGTATACATGGTTACTATGGAGCTAAAAAATCTGTCTGATTGTACTCATCTTTTCACAGCTATTCTTGTTCTTTCCTGAACTCTTCCCAACCCACATAGCCAAGAGATACAGCTGATGTGTTGGGAGCTGCCTCTCATCTTTCCGAAGATGCTATTGCTTCAAGTCTAAAATGTATGCTAGTGCCCTTCCAGAGGAAGTGTCAAGAATATTAAGCTCTTATCCCTTTAAGAAGGAAGGAGATGCAGTCTCAAATTTGTATTGTGTAAATACAATGTGTAAAATATGAACTGCCATAAAAAGCAGAGAAAAAAAACCCACCTTTGGTTCAAGTGTGAAAAACTAGCAAAACATTTTTCATTTTTTACCTCAAATTTTTCACAAAACCTCATTCCACTATGAAAAAGAAAACATTTCTCTGTGAAACTGGCAAATTCCCACCTGGGGAAAATTCACATATATCAATATTGCAAAACTCAGACCAGTCTACATAAAGTATTAATATCATTTTTTATCTTGCAACAAAGATTAAGGGTTTGTGCTTGGTGGGAAGGCTTTAATGCTTGCAGGAACATCAGCACGTTTTCCTCTATGATCTGTTTTTTTGTGATAACATTCCTATCAGATTGATTTATGCCAGGAACTTAGAGTTTTTTGCTTGGTCCTAAAACAAGACTGAGGATGATTTCTGAAATGTGTCTCTAAGTAACAGTCTCAGAATTGAGCCATGTACGAAATTGACCATAGCATCTTTCCACCAAGTTCTAACTAACTCAGAACTTATGTGCCAACTTTTTCATTCCATAAATACACAGAATAAAATAAAAAGCTGACATTTAGGACAGGAAGCAAAAGCCTTACCTACATTTTTTGCTCCATTGCTTTTTAAACTCACAGCAGAGTAAAGTAATAATTTTAACTTGTTAACTGCTGTGAAAACAGAGACTATAGAAATACTTCAGGCAATAAGAAGGCATACAGTCTATTGATACTTATTATTTGTTTTACAGTAGCTCCTAAAGAATCCTAATTAAAATTCAGGGCTCCATTGTTGTAGGCACTGTGCAGACAAGTAGCATAGACAATCAGTCTCTGCTCCAGAGAGAGTTCACATATCAGACAGGAAACAACAGGTTGATAAAAGAAACTGGAATGGGTTAAGACAATTCAGATAAAATCTAATAAAAAATAGTTAGGCAGAAAGGCAGAGGTCTCGGCTCACTACCTTCCTAACCGATGACAAACACAAAGCATTGGCAGACATCACCCAAAAGGGAGGTTTTAAGGAAGGATTTAAAAGATGGTAAAGTGAATCTTTTACTGTTGTTATTTTTCTGAACCTGTTCTGTGCAAATCTGATTTAAATAGATTTTTAAATACTATGCTTTCATTTTTGACAACGTTGTGCTAGTACTTCTTTCTCCCACTGATCTCTGTACCTCTTCACATGCTGCCTTCTATGTATGGAATAAATGGCCAATTCCAGTTTTCGAAGACAGCATCCTCTCTCCTTTACTCACTTTTTCTGTGATGTGAGCAAACCATGATTTCATAACAATTAAAAATATATGGTTCTAAGGATTTACTGTCTCCTATATACATGTCTTTCAAATTACAAGATGTTTGTTTAATATATATACAAACACCACACACTATATTTTTATATAATGTGACAAGGTCGGGCCAGATGGCCACAGGAGAGTGATAGAAGGCAGATATATTAGCCACAGGTTAAGTAGGTCCCTTTTCCCTGGGTAAGGCAACAGGGAAGGTTCCAGAACAATCAGGAACTTTCTGGAAACAATTAAGGCAGACAGGCTGATTAGAACACCTGCAGCCAATCAAGAAGCAGCTAGAATCAATTAAGGCAGGCTAATCAGGGCATCTGGGTTTAAAAAGGAGTGCACTTCAGTTTGTGGGGCATGTGAGGAGCTGGGAGCAAGAGGTGTAAGAAGCTGAGAGTGAGAAGGCGTACTACTGGAAGACTGAGAAGTACAGGCATTATCAGACATCAGGAGGGAGGTCCTGTGGTGAGAATAAAGAAGGTGTTGGGAGGAGGCCATGGGGAAGTAGCTCAGGGAGTTGTAGCTGTCACGCAGCTGTTCCAGGAGCCACTGTAGACAGCTGCAATCCACAGAGCCCTGGGCTGGAACCCAGAGTAGAGGACGGGCCCGGGTTCCCCCCATCCCTCCAACTCCCTACTTGACACCGGAGGAGTTGAACTGGACTGTGGGTTCCACCAGATAGGAAGGTCTCTGGCCTGTTCCCAGATCCACTAGGTGGATCAGCAGAGACTTAGTGAATGCAGATTTGAGCCAAACTGAGGGCTGCCGTGAACCTCTGAGGCGAGAAAATCTGCCAATAAGCACAGGACCCACCAAGGCAGAGGAGGAACTTTGTCACAATGTGTGTGTGTGTGTGTGTGTGTGTGTGTAAAAAAAAAAAAAAAAAAAAAAAAAAAAAAAAAAAGGCACATATATATTCTGTATTAATATTTGTACAGTGCTAAGCAAACTGTCGGTGCTTCAGGTGTGATTCTATTCAGTAAAAAAAATCTAAAGTGATTCATGGGTTCCATGCTTATTTCCTGTAACTGAATTCTTTCCCAAATGTGCTCAACAGAGAAGTAATTGCCTGCATGCTCACCCTGAGATCTGAAAGTAAAGTACATCACAACCAGTAATAAGAGCTTTGTAGGCCAAATTGGGTCCACAGTGACAGCTGTGAAATCCTAGTGTCTTCAAATTTTGTCCTCAGTGCACTGCCTTCAATGTGTTTGCCTAGAGGAACTTAGTAAATGGTACTATTAATTCACAGGAAGGAACTTACTCTCTCTAGCTGCATTGGCTCTAAAGGGCTAATAGGAGTAAAAAACAGTAAAAGCTCATTTTTATCCTGAGAGTCAGCAGTTACGACTCTGAACACACAAAGAGGGCAGGACTGTTGATTAAGAAAGTGCCTTTTTACACAGCCACTTTTCAGAGTGAACGTGCAGACTTTTTAAAAAAAGAATAAGAAGAATTGTATAGAATCTGCTAAATACAAGTGCAGAAATGCAAGTACTTCGCAGTGATTTGTTTGAATGGAAGAAGCCAAGAGAAAATTCCTCCTAAGCTATCTTTTTCTATTTCTAAATATATTGTAACTTCTCATGCAGAGAATACATTTTCTGCTGCACTCTGTATTTGTATATGTTTCACAAAACATATTGCGTCAGATTCATCCCTGTGGTAGTGTCTCTGAAGTCAGTGAACTTTTATGAGGGATGAATTTGGCCCCTTTATTACAACGCCTAACTCAGTCTGCTGTGTGCAGACTTTTGGGTAACTTCCTCTTTATCAGAATCTGACAAATTACACAGTTGCATGAATCTGTTTTAAATATGTTTGCTATATAAAATATTTTCACTAAAGGAAAAGAGCCTGATTTCCAGAGCTACAAAATCCTCGCAGTTCCTGTTGACTTCATTAGGAGTTGTGGATGCCCAGTGTTTCTAACAAGCAAGCTCTGACTCTAAAATAAAAACACCCTAATATCTCTTTATAAAAATCATTAAACACTTTTTCATACTAAAACTATTTGGTGTAAGCAAAGATTCTGATATCAATGAGTAAGGAGTGTTTTTACTTCTAGGGCATTTGGTTCAGTTCTTCAAAAGCTTTGATAAAGTAGAAGGATCCTCAAGGATAATTGCTTATTTAATAATGCCCTTCAAACCTTGTAGTGCAGGGAGAGTTTGCTTTTTGAACATCTTTTCCTGGGTAAAACAGGTCAAAGACAGACACAGTTAAGTTTTCCATAGTTAAATATTCTGCAGAACTTCTGACTCCAACCTCCTGACAGAAACCAACACTAAGTACAGCATTAAACAGAAAAACACCAATGGAGGAATAAAGAGGCAAGAGTAACATGCTCCTTATTACAATCCAAATGCTATAAAACACAGATAGCATGCTGTACTAAATGATGGATTGATTTAATCCCACACAGCTTTACATGTATAAAAAGATTCCTATTGGTATTATATACACTTGTACAGTGAACTCACATTGCATGGATAAACTTTCAAAAAATTATTTATGCTAACAAGTCTGCAGTTGAAATGGTCAAGGCTTATGCTTCAATGCTGAATCAAGGTTCGTTTCAAATTCAATACATCATCAAAAAGATGTAAAATTCAACCAAGCATCAATATAACAACAAAGGAGAAACCTTTAGATATCTGGGACCACCAAGTAGAATAACTGAACAAATGTTATGAACATTTTCAACAACTGGAAAAAATGTATCTGTGCAAAAATTTAAGTCATGCACCTCTTATTCAGCCTGATGTCTTCATGTGCACTTAAAACATATTTTTAAAGGAGGCAAATAAGTTGAAAACTACAGCAGGGTGAAATGGTTCAGAGAAAATCAAAACTCCACTCAGATGTCTCTGCAAAACTTAAAACAAATGTAAACACATTTTGACATTTGAAAAGTCAGGTTAACATTTTCCCTTTGATTTTTATTGTCAGATAACTGTACTTCCAGAGATCAACTGGAACTGGAAGTACAGCAAAACCTTGAGAAAGGTTATTTCACATTTTCTTCCAGGTTTACTAGAATCGGGGAGTAATGGAAGCCTCCTGAGTTTATCAGGAGACGTCCAACCCAATTTCATTTAGACAAATGAAATCTAGCCTTTTTAAAATTTGACTCCAAAACCTGCTAATAAAGCAATTCTTAAGTAACTGCAGCAATATCAGATATGTTAACAGATGAGCAATTTTATATAAAAATCACAGATGAAGAAAAGCCAAGTGTTGATAAAATATAAATATACTCAAGCGCAGTGATAGTTCTTTGCGTAGATACAATTTTTCATCTGCTACATACACATATTTTTCCTGATTCATCCACCAGTCTTCTCCTCTTATCAATAGTCTGAGAATCTAACTGTAATATAAAACAGCATCACTGCAAAATTAAAATCAGCAAATTTTAAAAAGTATCAGTACAGGAATAATGCTCCTCAATACACATATTTAGTAGGTTTAGGATGGTTGGAGATGTTTATTGTTACTATTATGATGATTGCTTTCTGTTTGGATTTCATGCCAGAATAATTTTGTTTACATGTTTTCATCAATTCCTTTTCTATTTGTAAAGCTCTTGGTTTAATAGATATTATAATGAAAATACAAAATGAAACATGGTCCATTACTGAGGTAGGGACTAGCAGAAAACCTGAGCTGTGCATGTAAACTTACCTCAAATCCAAAGGAGTTTGGATCCAGATTTTGGGTTTGGGTTCAGTTTAAGTAGGAAAAAAAATGGAGAAATCAAACTTCAGCAGCACAGTATACCTACAACACATCATGGGTCAGAAAGATGTAATGAATTGCATGCATCATCAGGAGAGGAGCTAAGGTATCTTCAGGCATCAAAAATTTAAGAAAACCAAAATACAATGTACTGATTCAGCAAAGAGATCTAAGGATTCACAATTTACAGCATGTCATCTCTGGTCAGCCTGAGCTTGTGTGTTACATCTCCAGTAGAGTACATCTTTCAATCAGCCAAAGTCTACCCAGTGAGCAAAATCTTAAAACTGGGAGTAATGCCAATAGTAAGAGAAGATGGAATATGATATGAATTATACACATGCTCTTTTTTACATGGTCTCAGCTGGAACCTGCTGTTTAAAATTATAAAGATTTGGGTTGAATATTTCTGGTGACTGATTATCAAACAAGTTACATACAGCAGGAGGCAAAGAATGAGCATGTCCTACAAACATTTACAAAAATAAAAGAATTTATAAGTTCATCAGTGCTGACATAGTTCATAAATTTTAATGCCAAAAGGACCATTGTGATCATCTAGCCCAGGGGTGGGCAAACTACTGCCCGTGAGCCACACCACGCGGCTTGGCCCCACTCTGGCTGGGGCGCTGGGTCAGGAGCCGCACCACACGGAAGCTGCGGCATGGCCCCACTCTGGCTCCTACGCACTCCAACGGCCCTCTCCTGTGCTCCAATGGGAGCTGGAGAAGGGACATGCCGCTGCTTCTAGGAGCTGCTTGAGGTAAATGCTGCTTGGAGCCTGCACCCCCTGAGCCTCTTCCCATGCCCCAACCCGCTGCCCCAGCCCTGATCCCCTCCTACTCTCCAACCCCCTTGGTCCCAGCCCAGAGCACCCTCCTGCACCCCAAAGCTCTCATCCCCAGCCCAGAGCCTGCACCCCCAGCCAGAATCTGCACCCCTTTCCACATCCCTGCCCCAGCCTTGATCCCCAGCCCACTCTCCAAATCCCTCAGTCCCAGCCCAGAGCACTCTCCTACACCGCAAACTCCTCATCCCCAGCCCCACCCCAGAGCCCACACCCAACCCCAATTTTGTGAGTATTCATGGCCCGCCATACAATTTCTATTCCATGATGTGGTCCTTGGGCCAAAAAGTTTGCTCACTCCGATCTAGCCTGACCTCCTATATAGCACTGCCCCATAGACCTTCCCCCAAAATAATTCCTAGCAAAGATCTTTTAGAAAAATAGCCTATCTTGATTTAAAAGTTGTCATTAAATATTTGTTCCCAATATAGGTATTTTTAGACTGTAACAGAGTCACCTCTTAACCATCTCTTTGTTAACTTAAATAGTTTGAGCCCAGAGCTCAACCATCAATGTCATTTCAATTAAAATATTACACTGGGAAATCCAAAGTGCCCACACAAAAAGGGAGGTCAACTGTCATGAGACTGAACTGCTTATGTCATTAACCTTGACACAAAAAGGTAGCATTTTTAATATCTAAAGCTGAAATAAATAAAACGTGCAAGAGAAGTAAAGATAAGAGAAGGAAAAGAACACATTTACTGTACCAGACAAGAACATCATCCCTTTACAGTTAACATCTAGCTCCTTCTCTAATAAATAACAGATCTTATCTTTGGTACTGTGGAAAAAATTCATGACTCCCCATTTCCTTGGCTGTTTATATATCTTTAAAGATGCACCATTCATACAAAAAAGGATAATATCCTGAGAAAGAAATCAGTATTTTGTTAAAGTTTACTACAAGCTAAAGCTGGTTATTTGACTTTCCGCCAAGGGTATGATATTCTCAGTTCACAGGCTTGTGCCTTAACAGAAACACAGCAAACCACAAAACAACAACAAAGGTAGGTTTTAAAGAAAAAAACAAAAGGATAAGCAACAGATTAGAAATACTATCTAAAGAGCCCTTGTAACAGAAGATATATATATCTAAACAAAGTATGTGTATTAATATATCTTCAAGTCTTTACGAGGCTATACTCAGATGCTCTGAATCCTGCCATTATAATGCGTAAGGAAAATGATTGAGCAAGGTACAGAAAGAAGTGTTTGCACACCGAAAAAGCAAAGATTTTAAATGGAAACAAAGTCTATTTGTTTCTTTATGTGATTTTTCAGCTTCCCCATAGTACCTTCAGTATTTTCAGAACTGAACCAAATTAATCCTTCAGTTCCATACAGCCAATTCTCAGCATGCCATAGTTGTGCTGTTAATTATCTGATGCAAATCCCACTGAAGACAATGGGCTATTTTTTGCTATTTTTCAATTACACTCAAAATCTGGAGTTATTCCACTGTGTACACTAGTTTAAGAGCTAAATTTGCCGTAATAAGTTTGTACATATGTAATCCACATCAGAATAACGTTCAATGCATATATGATGGAGAATTAGAATATGGGAGCAAAAAAAAACCAGCATGCTTGTTTGTCTCTGTACAGATCAGGTACAGGTCGCAAGTAGCATATATTGAGAGAGCATACAACTAGTGCACACAAAGTACTCTATGCAAAAAATATATACTGAAGTGTGGTATAACACTCCCATTAAGGAGAATAGCCAGCCCTTAAGGAATTCCAGTCATTCCACTTGCCTGTTACATACACTTCTGTTCAGAAAGTTGTACTGAATTTTGAAAAGACTGGAAGGCGATTTTCTTGTACAACTGTCAAATATTAAGCAAAACCACTAAAACTAATTCTGGTGAAAAACTGTCTACTTGTGAACCTTCTGTTCATTTTAACCAGCACGTTGTATTCTAGATTTCCAATGTACTACTGCCTATTTACCATGCTGTAAATGAGGTTGCCATGGAAATTACCTTTTTTCCATTCAGTACAACAAAAAAAGATAGCCCACATTTGTAAAATCTCTCTCAAAGAAACTTGAGAGCAGACCACGGCACCTACCTGTCCAAATGCAATATCTGAAATCCTTGGGATAGCCTGGTGGAATGGTGGCAGAGCACAGCAAAGCACTCTGGTCATACATTCCCATCCTGAGCAGCTAATGAATAGGCATGCTGCTACTGAACTGCAAAAAGAAAAGGAAGACTTGTGGCACCTTAGAGACTAACAACTTTATTTGAGCATAAGCTTTTGTGGCGTACACCGTCTCCAGAATGGTGGAAGAGGATAATTTTGAAGATTCCTCTGTGAATTAAGTGCTTAAAAGCAGAGTCACTGAAAGAAGACACTTTCTATATAACAAAGAGGTATAGGATGGAAATTGTATGGAGAAAAAAAGGATAGAATGGTGTGGATACCAGTGTCAGGCCTCAAGCTTCCTTATATCAGTACTTACCCACTTTATTCTGGCCACAAAGGTGCCACTTAGGGACCACCCTGCACTGAGAGTTGTGTGAAGCCACCCACTCCACTGTGAGTTTGGGATACAATTCTGTTTTCCAAAATTCCATTTGCTTCTCCCACTTCTATGCATGTGTACTGCCACAGTCCTGCAGCAGACGTAGCATGCTCCCTCTACATGCTCGCACATCTCTACTGGCCACTGGTTAGGAGCTCAGTTCCTACCCATTCCTTTTGGGTGTCCTGCACCATAGGGAATGCAGAAAAAGAACAGTTCCTGAGCTCTGTATTACAGTTGTGCAGCAGCAAGAAACTGAGAATGATGCATATGTATTGAGGGATTGGGCATAAAGAAGAAGATGGTTTTAAAACAATTAAAATGTGATATATTTCTATGTTTATTTATAGTTATTAAACCTTGTTAATTCCATTTTTTTTCAACCCTGACTGTGCTGGTGCAGCCAGCTCCAGCATAGTAAAGCCAGTCCTGAGAGTATGAGAAGAACACATCAGGAGTGAAGATTAACAGTGAAAAGCTAGCCAGAGAAAGTGAGCCTTGTGGAGAGATTTGAAAGAGGAGTGTGAGATTGCTTAGCACACAGGAAGAGGAACATTGCTGCAGGGGTAGAGAGAGGCATGAGAAAATGCTCCAAGGTGTGAATGAAAGAAGTTACAGTCAGATGCCTTCAACCATTTAAAGTGAAATACAAAAAGATAACAGATTAAAAATAAAATCCAAAAAACTAGGCCAGCTAGATTAGCCACAGCATGAATGTGTTATACCCACAAACTCTCTAAAAGTTCCCTTCTGGGATAGATGACACCGAGCTGGAAATGCTGATCGGCATATGCTCTGGAGAGGCAATTATTTCTGTCATTTACCTCTCAATGAAATGTGATAGCATACCCATGTTTAAACTGAGGAGAGGGCATCCACAGATAGAATTGGCTAGCTGGTGTTTGAAAGGCTGCACTCAAGTGAGCCATAATAATGGAAAAGAATCAAATTTCCGTATCCCCAGAATTTGTATGGATTATTGGATGATAATGTGATAATACATCATATCATTTCTTAAATAAGTGAAAGATTTTTAACTTGTCTTATTTTCTTTCAAAGACAAAATCTTTATATATTGAGCTTCATATTTGTATTAATATTTATACAATTAAATTTCAGATTCTTTTTAATCAGGAGCACTTTCTTGATTGGACTGTCAGAATTTCTATCACATTCATTAGTTAAGATGTATGGTAGTGTGCTCCAAAGACACAGCAGGAAAATTTGCCCAAGAAGTGCTATCGAGCAAATCTCTTATGTTCCTAGATCATCATTTATCAACTTTGTTGTGAAAGAGTTAAAAGAACTCTCATTTCTATGGCTTCGTAGCAGGCTGCTCTGGCCTGGCCTTGACTCGCTGTTTGGCGAGATAAGCAACTGCCACGAAAAGGGCCTGGAGTTAGCAAAATTTTGTGTAAGCTTGTTATCGCAAGTGAAGGTTAGGTCTAAATGCAATAATAATGGGCTTTTACTCATTGGCTGAAGAACCCTGTGCACGAGGGCAATGGAACCTACTGATTCGTGGAGGGGTTCGGGCAGGAGGGCTGCATGCATCACCTACTCATATATATATGATGTGTAGACAATGCATAGGGTCCACCTCTGACTAGCAGGGGGGCACCACGCTCGAGCGTAATAAACTTTGCAAAGACTGACCAGTGGTAACTCGTTTATGTGCCTCAGCCTAGATTCGAACTGTGTGTGTGACCTATTGGGTATAATTCGTAACAGTTTTTGTGCGTGACCTATCAGGTGTAATTCACAACAACTTTATGGGAAGAGTGGAAGTTCACATAAACAAACTGGAAAGAACAAAATTTGTTAAGAATGGTATATGATGTTTCCCCTTGGTAATGGAGATGTAATTAATTTACATGAATTAACGGCTGCTCTAAATTCTGTAGCAATTAGATCTTTTACATTACTGCTTGGGCTTCTTCCCAGCCAGCCCGCAGCTCCAACTCATTTTATTCACCTTATCTCTCATACTCAAAGCCTCACATCCAAGAGTCCCTATAGTCCTTCACTGCTTCTAGGTATCCTGGCACTCCAGGAAGCCAAGAAAAATTAGTAGAGAGTTCCTTGTAGGGAAAGCTGCCTCTCTTTAGTCTTGCTATGCTCCCTTCCCAATCTGCAACTTGAAAAAAGTGAATTTTAGGAAGGAGCAGAGAGAGGGCATTTGGTATGATGGAGAAAGGATGATGTGAGAGTATAATGGAGGAAGATTGGTAAATTTACCTAAATGGATACATTTACCAAAATAAAAAATAAGCAAATAGTTCCTAGGGAGTATAGTATGGGCCAACAGATGAAAAACGGGGAATTGTGACACTACACAGAGCCTTGAAGCAAAGGTCAGAGTTTGACAACAATCCAGTGGGGCAGAAGGACTTAAATAGGTGAATTGAAATGACCAGAATAGTGTTCAAGGAAGATAACTTTGGCTACAGCTCACTGAATGAATTTGCGGGGATAAAAATGGCGAAAGTGAGATGGCAGCCAGTGAAAAGGCCATATTATTTTCCTTGCAGATGTCTCAGTGAAAACTCACTGTGGGCCCTACTACTAGGAAGGCCACAGTAAATTTGCTCCCTGGGCCCTTATCCTTAAATTTGCTCCTGTGTCATTAAGTATAAGTGGTTTCGAAATCCCTACACTAAAATTAGCCATCTCTGAACACCACAGTATTTTTAGACTTGCATTTATAACAGTGGATCAGTGTGATCTTGCCAAAGATCTTTTGTTGCAGACATTTTGTCCGACATCTGGCTAGGGCCTTGGTCATGACAGATTTGTTATACAATTGTATTGAAGCTCTCTTTCATCAGTGACGTTTGGTCATGGACATTTAATTCAAATTTACAGTTTCTCTACCTGCATTTACGAATTCTGACTCTGGGCTGTACCTCTACTAATGAGCATGACATTTCATGGTGTATAGTCACATGGTGAAATGCCAAATTCAGGCATCAACACAGACAAAAAGTATCTTTGGGAATGATGTGCTACTCATAAAGGTTAATTAATATTCTACATCTCAGGAGAGAAATGTGAGCATTTGAGTTTTCTATAAATACAAAGAGAAACTTAAAATACTTTTATCTCTGAAGCCCTCTTCCCTTTTCTACTGTTAAAAACAACAACCTTGGAACACTTACTTTACACTTAGTTGATGATTTATTTAGGCTAAACGGTGACAGTCTGTGTCACTGGTATAACAGTATGTGTCATAGATTTGACTGTAATTGTGCCAGTGTCATTAATTGTGACTGGATATGGGTCACCATGGAAAGATGAAGTCTGAGAATAGTATATTTAAAGGAATGATTTCCTAAGAGACACAGTATGAAGTTCTTTCTGAAACAATTTTCATTCACTGTTTTTAGTTTCTTTATTTTCCGTTCAACATTCTTTTAAACATCCTCTTAGAATATTTAAGAATAATTTGCACCCTCATACCGCTATTGTCTTGGCAGACAATGATTCCTTTTAATCAGTTTTTGAAAGTGAAAGGTCAACATAACTTGATCTCTTCTGTGCAGTCATCAGTACCATAAAATGATGTCAGCACATCTCTAAAAAACACCTTAATGTTTGCTTACTATGTTGATTGATTGGCTCTGCAACTGTGTAAAATATTGTAGAGTCACACAAACTATTATTTTATATTTAATCTGAGAGCAATGATAAATTTATAAGTTAGAATCTGAAGGAAAATTTTAAGCCTAAACTGATTGTGAACTATTCCTTGAAAACTTCAAAACTTACTGTTTTGGGGCTTCCCTGGAGAATCAGGCATTCTAAAAAATATATCTGCAGTAGATATTGCTATTTTTATTTCCAAGACATCTGGAACAAGGCAGGGCAGCAAAGGGCTCAGGTGTCAAGTGAGAAGGTAGGGTCCAATGTGGCAGACAGCCTGCCAGGAATTCACCTAGTTGCTCTGACAACTTTCTGTGCTTCCTTCTGGCTTAAATAGTAAGTCATATCCCATCAGAGAGGCCAGACATCTCCTCCAATCAGGAGTTTTGTGAGCTGCGTCTCTGATGAGCTAAGTGATATCAGCCCACACTTCCTGCTAGTATCGGCAAGCTGCCTGGTGGTGGCTGCAGTCTGAGGACTATCTGTCCTATCAGTCTGAGGACTACCCAAGTTTGTGATCCAAAATCCCTCATACCAGCTCACTCTCCTAAAAAATCTGATGTTTATGGGGGCTCCATGGCAGGCCAGGACCATCTGAATGCGGGGGAAGGATAGCTCAGTGGTTTGAGCATTGGCCTGCTAAACCCAGGGTTGTGAGTTCAATCCTGGAGGGGGCCATTTAGGGATCTGGGGCAAAATTTGGGGATTGGTCCTGCTTTGAGCAGGGAGTTGGACTAGATGACTTCTTGAGGTCCCTTCCAACCCTGATATTCTATGATTCTATGAATGGACATTGTATGTTTCCCAGAAGCCCCTACCCTCACCAATCCTTAGAAGCCTGGCTTCAGCACAGGAACTTACCACTAGGCAAGGAACTTTCCTTAGTACAGCTTCCCCAATGCATAATGAGGAAGCTTACCAGACATCACCCATTAGTAGTAAGGGGGCCTAATAGGGCAAAGTCTTTCCAACCCTTCTGCCAGGGTTGGGGCCCTTCCTGGACAAAAGATCCTGTCCATTTGCTGATTAAGAACGAAAACCCTTAGTAAGATTAAACACAGCCCTTTTGATATCAAAAGCCCTTTCTTTGGCTGTTGGCCACTGGAAAACTCAGTTTGAATCAGTATATGCAAGCCTCCCCAGTTGATGGTACCTCTCTGGTACCTATCTGGAGGTTATCTGAGTGATTCACCCCCGAAGATCCCCACAGGCACAGTTTGTGGGTCCTGGATGAGCCATGATAACCCTTCATGCTGGTATTACATACAAATCCTGGCCCACAGTGATACATAAACTTAACTACAAGATGGTTCCCACCAATTTTGCATGTCATTGCAGTATCTGTCACAGATGAATTGGAGAAAAAGGCAGCAGAGTCCCATGTCACTGTTTCAAACAGAATCTCCAAAGAACATGTACTCTCCTTGCTTGTCACTTAAGTCTTACATTATGTGCTACTGAAGGGTTTGCTCCCAGTTCTCCATATCTGATAGTGTATTGACCATTTCACAACTCAACTCCCAGTTCCATACACAGTCCAAGAGATCATTCTCCGTCCTTCTGCAGCTCCCAGGGCTTTTTACAGATATAGAATGAGCCCTATAGATTTGCACAGTCTAGTGTATAATGCAAAACTACACAACCAGAGTGAGCATATTCTATTTGATGTTGCAAAGTCATAGTAAGCTTCTGATTGTTTACTTTAATATTTACTCAACTTTTTTTATTCCTCTGTAGACTTGTATCCTCTGACTCTCTTTACCAGCCAAGTTGTCAAATGAACATGGAACCAAGCTAAAAAAGTGTTTCTATCCTTTTAATCTCTGTTTTTACAGCTTTAATCCAAATAGAACTTTAGTCATCTTCAGTCTTTTGGGGTCTGGCTGAATTATAGATAAGCAAATCCCACTAGGGAACACCACAGGAATTAAAATGCTGCTACTCATTCAGGCATGCTTACTATTAGTGAGAAATTAAGATTGTTCAATTTGCCCCGGCAGTTCACAGGACATCCATTAACTCCACTCATTAATACCACAGGAATTTTTAACTTTTAAAACATGAAAATGAACATTGAGTTCTATAACTGACGCTCTAGATTGAAAGTGTGAGCCAACAATATAAACGATAGATTTGCAATTTCTCAGCAACTTTTACACAAGGAGGTTCAGACCTGATCCATACATTTAGAACCAGGTAATCAAACTGATTCTTCTGAATACAATGCTGGGATAAAACTCTCAGGCATTCTGAATATTCCAAGCTTCCTTGAGCTTTTCAAATGCAACAGCAAAAAATATCCTTGCCATCTTATTTCTTATTGTAAAGACGTGATGTTACTTGAAACTCATTTTATCTTTACTATGATCATTTTACTCTTCTTCATGTTATATTATTGGAAACTGGAACTTGTATGTTGATATGTTAAAAGATCTACATTAAACAATGATTTCAAAATATATTGTGATATGTTATTTTGTACCACTACCAACATGACACGAAGGCATATAAGATCAAAAGATAAAGCAGGACTGGAAACTTGCCAAGGAAAATTCCACAGAGATGCAGGACCATAGTGTTGGTAATTTGGTGGGCAGCAAATTTCCCTCTGAAGTGATACTAAAATCAATAACTCTGCATTGTGTTCAGACATTATGCTGCTGGAATTACTGTCTTTCCAATGAGACATGCCAAGAAGAGCATACAGCATAAGGAATGATCTACAATTAAAATTCTAAAGTGGCATAGCTGTGCCACTGTAGCACTTCAGTGTAGACACTAACGATGCTGACGGGAGGTACTCTCCCATCAGCATAGGTCAATGGTCTCTAAACAGTAAGGTGAGCCCCTAAGGAACATTTACGGGGCTGCATAACGGGGCCCAGGCATATTCCCAGTGGGCTGGGGAGGCAGTGCTGCCCAGCCTCTCTGCCCCCAGACAAGCTCCATCCCCAGCCACCGTTCCATCCTGCCTCCTGCTCTACCCCCATCTCTGATCTGACCCCAGCCATAGCTCCACTCGGACCCTCTTCCACCCCCAGCCCAGTTCCGGCCCCAACCCCAGCTCCACCTCTAGCCCCAACTCCTCCCCCATCCCAGTTCTGTCCCTAGCTCTGCCTTCAGCCCAAGCTCTGCTGTGGCGGCAGCCTTGGCTGAGCAGTTTGTGGACGATACCAACCTGGGAGCGGTTTCAAGTGCTTTGAAGGATAGCATTAAAATTCAAAATGAACTGAACAAACTGGAGAAATGGTCTGAAGTAAATAGGATGAAATTCAATAAGGACAAATGCAAAGTATTCCATTTAGAAAGGAACAATCAGTTGCACACATACAAAATGGGAAATGACTGCCTAGGAAGGAGTACTGCAGAAAGGGATCTGGGGGGTCACAGTGGACCATAAGCTAAATATGCGTCAATGGTGTGATACTGTTGCAAAAAAGCAAACATCATTCTGGGATGTATTAGCAGGAGTGTTGTAAGTAAGACACGAGAAGAAATTCTTCCGCTCTACTCTGCATTGATTAGGCCTCAACTGGAGTATTGTGTCCAGTTCTGGGCACCACATTTCAGGAAAGATATGGACAAATTGGAAAAAATTGCAGCAGAAAAAAGAAGAGCAACAAAAACTATTAAAGATTTAGAAAATATAACCTATGAGTGAAGATTGAAAAAAATTGGGTTTGTTTAGTCTGGAAAAGAGAAGAGAGTGGGGATGTGATAATGATATTCAAGTACATAAAAGGTTGTTACAAGGAGGAGGGAGAAAAATTGTTGTTCTTAACCTCCGAGAATAGGACAAGAAGCAATGGGGTTAAATTGCAGCAAGGGAGGTTTAGGTTGGACATGAGGAAAAGCTTCCTAACTTTCAGGGTACGTAAGCACTGGAATAAATTGCCTAGGGAAGTTGTGAAATCTCCATCCCTGGAGATTTTTAAGAGCCGGTTATACAAACACCTGTCAGGGATATTCTAGTTAATATAGTCCTGCCATGAGTGCAGGGGACTGGACTAGATAACCTCTTGAGTTCCCTTCCATTACTATGATTCTATGATTATATGATCTTGTTGTATATGAATATGAACATATCTATTGTGCCTTCAGATTTAAGATTTATATAGTTTTAAACTGTTCACGTACTTAAAGTATTTATGTTCTCTATATCTCTTTGATAATATAATAGTTAGAGCCCTTATTCCTCAAATCTGTTACTGAAGTCAGAGTTTGTTACAGATTTCAGTGGGAACCAAACAGACCAGGGTAACATGAAGCTGGAAAATACATCTTCAGTACACCCTACTCCTTTCCTTCTTTCACCTCATAAACCTCATTCTTTTATGCTTTCAAATCTATTTGAAATAGTAAATTGAAGATTAGTTTGTGGTTCAAGGAAGGAATATTTAATTCCTCTTTGAGTAAAGTAAATGAGTAAATGGGGCCTCTGAATGCCATTTGGATGAAAATTTGAATGGGTTTATTTTACTCGTTTTCATGTTACTGACATTGAAAAAGCTTTGTTTCTCTTTGCAATTATATTTCACAGAGATGACACTGGTGACATGCCTTTTTTAATTTATGGGTATAGAATACAATTCGTGTCTTATCACTACTTGGTTAGGTTATCAACGTGAACTGCTGTCATATCAGCAGTAGTAGCTATTTTGATTTGGGGAGCTAACTCTTTATTTTTCATGTATATCACCTTTAGGAGAGCCAACCATACATAACTGCATTAATCTTGTCTGCTCCTTACATTAGCTACCTAACAGCCATCAAAACCACCTTTCCTGCATCCTCTTGGGGAAGGGAATAAAAAAAAAGAGAGAGAATAGCCCATGAGAAGTAGCAAATGTATTAACTTCTCCAAGTTGTTTTCATTTTTGACAGTTTTAAATTCCCTCCCTGAATTTTCTCTGACTCCTTAGAAAAATGTTTTCTTTTTCTCCTTTTCAAAATCCTCAGCTACTGAATCCATTATTTAACAGGCTCACATGACTCCTAGTTCAGACCTGAAACTTCAGCATGGACAGCCTTTGTACAGCATGTTCTTTGTCTTGCTCCCAATCAGGAGTCAGAAGCATGAAAGGCTGACATGAAATAAAACTTTACAACTTTAGCTATTTTAGAAAGACAAGCTCCTGAATGCTGCACTTCCACCCCAACAGTTTTTTGGGATAGAAGATTTTGTATTTTTCTCCTTGATAAAATTCTCATCTTTATTAATCCTGAGTTTGCATTTTTGTTTTAACATCAAAGTTACTTTATGCTATTCATACCATTTTGACAAATTCCTGTCACTCTCTACTTTCTTAAAGGTCTGTTCCTTCCTTTCCCCCATCTCTGAGGGAATGTGGGGACACTGCAACTACAGAAGGAAAGTACGTCATCTCCTTGTTGCCCCACATAACATTTCTCACATGGAGCTGAGCAGATGCTTACATTAATATTTAAATGAATATGTAATACCAAAACAATACCAACAATTCTGTATTTCCTATTCAATATTGCTGTGCAGTTCTCACTTTGTAAAAGGCCCTCGAGCAATTTCCACTAATACAGTAGACTGGTGAATATCTGTACGCACACTGAAAGTGATAATTGATAGTGAAGGACCAGATTTTTAAATTTACAATAATGTGTGTGCAATCATGTACTCAGATTTGTGTATGAATTTACCACAGCTGCAAATGCCAATGCACATTAGATCAGCTCACAAGTGAGGACCAACTAACAAATTGTGCGTGGAGCTAAAAATAAAATATAATCAAAGAAATTTCTATAGCATGAAACTGTCAGGCATTTTCCCAATATTTAAGTGTTTCATTGTTAAAATATGTATTAAAAATAAATGTGCCTCAGTTCTCCAGTGGTTTAAGACAAAGATCAACCCTGCACTTTTCCATGTCAGACTGTTTAGCAGAGTGCTAATGTTCATAGTAAGCCCTGGTCTACACTACGGGGTTAGGTCAAATTTAGCCACATTAGTTCAATTTAAAAATGACTGCGTCCACACAACCAACCCCGTTCCATCAACTTAAACAGCTTTTAAAATTGACTTCTGTACACCTCCCCGATGAGGGGAGTAGCGCTAAAATTGACCTTGCTTGGTCAAATTTGGAATAGTGCAGACACAAATCGACGGTATTGGCCTCCGGGAGCTATCCCAGAGTGCTCCATTGTGACCACCCTGGACAGCACTTTGAACTGCGATGCACTAGCCAGGTACACAGGAAAAGCCCTGGGAACTTTTGAATTTCATTTCCTGTTTGGTCAGCGAACTCAGCAGCACTCAGCAGCCCAGGTGACCATGCAGTCCCCCCAGAATCGTAGAGCATAAACGCTCCCCTATCATCTCTGTCCCTGAGGCTATCACAGATTAGAAAGCAAAAAAAAACCGCACTCGCAATGACATGTTTTCTGAGCTCATCCAGTTCTCCTGCACTGATAAGGCACAGCTTAATGCATGGAGGCATTCAGTGGCAGAGGCCAGGAAAGAATTAAGTGAGCACGAAGACTGGAGGCAGGACATGATGCTGAGACTAATGGGGGATCAAACGGACATGATGAAGCGTCTGTTGGAGCTGCAGGAAAGCCAACAAGAGTACAGACCCCCACTGCATCCATTGTATAACTGCCTACCCTCCTCCCCATGTTCCATAGCCTCCTCACTCAGATGCCCCAAGAACATGGTGGGGGAGCAGGGTGAAGGCTCCAGGCATCCAACCACTCCACTCCAGAGGATGGCTTAAGCAACAGAAGGCTGTCATTCAAACAGTTTGATGTTTAGTGTGGCTAAAATAAGTAATGTGGCCTTGTCCTTCCCTCCTCCCCCACCCCACCTGGGCTACCTTGTCCATTATCTCATTTTTTTTTAATTAATAAAGAAAGAATGCATGGTTTAAAAACAATAGGTACTTTATTTTGAAGGAGGAGGGTGGTTGGGTTACAGGGATTTAAAATCAACAAAGGGGGAGGATTTGCATCAAGGACACACACACACACACACACACACACACACACACACACAACTGTCACACTGAAGCCTGGCTAGTAATGAAACTGGTTTTCAAAGACTCTCTAATGTACAACACGCCTTGCTGTGCTCTTCTAATCGCCGTGGTGTCTGGCTGCTCAAAATCGGATGCCAGGCAATTTGCCTTAAACTCCCACCCTGCCATAAACATCTCCCCCTTATCCTCACAGATATTATGGAGCCCACAGCAAGCAGCAATAACGATGGGAATGTTGGTTGCACTGAAGTCTGACCAACAGCATCAGCGAGCTTTTAAATGTCCAAAGGGACATTCTACCACCATTAGGCACTTGCTCAGCCTACAGTTGAACTGCTCCTTACTACTGTCCAGGCTTCATGAGCCATGGGAGCAAGGGGTAGGTGCGACCGTGCGATGCTGCTGGCTGGGAAAGCAGCCTCAGGCAGAAGCATCCAGCTCGCATGATATTCCAGGCAGGACTGAATCTCCATGAGACGAATCTTAAAGAAGAGAATCACCTGGAGTCTCTGTCTCCCATTCAGTGCTCTAAGAGGAGGATAGCCATGTCTGACCAGGCACCCCTGATCAACCTCACTGAGGAGGATTCCAAGGAGTCCTCCCAGAGCAGCAGTACCACATCTGCCAGCAGCACCCAGAGGACCAGAACGGATCCCCCGAGCTCGTCGCTGGGGAGCAGAGTTGCAGGGGAAGTGGTGGAATACCAGGATGGGAAAGATTTTGGAATTGGGGAGCTTGTGTGGGGGAAAATCAAGGGCTTCCCCTGGTGGCCTGCAATCATCGTCTCCTACAGAGTCATGTCCAAATGTCAGGCAATCTCCAGAATGCGCTGGGTGCAATGGTTTGGGGACAGGAAGTTCTCCGAGGTTTCAGCAGACAAGCTGGTGGGTCTGATTGCTTTTAGGCAGCATTTCAACCACTCCACGTTTAATAAGCTGGTCTCCTATCAACGAGCTGTACACCATGCCCTGGAGGTTGCTAGGAGCCAGGCAGGGAAGACGTTCCCAGAACCTCTGGCCAAGCGGCTAAAGACTAACTTCTGCAACAATAGCAAGGAATGGGTAGAGGAGGACCAGAGAAGAGAGCAAATAGTTTCCAAAGTCACACACAACAACAGGAGCTTAGAAGACAGTTTATCATGCAGAAGAAAAAAAACCAGCCACATTCCACCTGCTGTTTGAGGGGGGCCTTTGCAAGACTTGCAGGGATCAATTCCTGGAGCTCTTCTACTTGTTCGATGAGGATGGGTACTAGTCCTACTGCACCGTCTGCTGTGAAGGCAAGGAGCTGCTGCTGCGTAGCAATGCCAGCTGCTGCAGGTGCTTCTGTGTTGAATGCTTGGGGGTCCTTGGCAAGGTACCTCAGCCAAGGCAAAAGAGCAAGAATCCTGGAGCTGTTACATGCGTCAATCCCAGAAGTCTATGGTGTGTTACAGCACTGACCGAACTAGAATGTACAGATGCAAGACTTCTTCACTAGCGACGTAGGGCAGGAATCTGATGCACCTAAAATCTAAAAAGGCCTGCACATTTCCCAGAGTCAGTACCCTTGATAACAGAATGTCAGTGATTTCATTGGCTACTTGGATCAGAGCAGCCCCCATAGTAGACTTGCCCACAACAGAAGTGGTGACAGTGAGCTGAGCGGGCTCCATGCTTGCCATAGTATGGCATCTGCATGGGTAATCCAGGAAAAAAAGATGTGAAACGATTGTCTGCCATTGCTTTCACAGAGGGAGGGGCAATTGATACATGTACCCAAAACCACCTGCAACAATGTTTTTGCCCCATCAGGCACTGGGAGTTTAACCCAGAATTCCAGTGGGCAGCGGAGACTACAGGAACTGTGGGATAGCTACCCACAGTGCACCACTCAGTAAGTCGATGCTAGCCACAGTAGTGAGGATGCACTCCGCCAACTTAATAAACTTAGTGGGGACATGCGCAATCGACTGTATAAAATTGATTTCTAAAAATCGACTTCTATAAAATCAACCTAATTTCATAGTGTAGATATACCCTTATTAAGTCTAACACTAAAATCACATGGATGTTTAAATTATATCAGGTGGATAATTTCTGCTTCAGCTGACAGAGAATGCAAGTGACAATTAAACTTATAAGTATACCAAAAACTATTTAAATATTCCATTCTGGAATCCCTGGTGGTAAATTTCTTGTATGTACTAGATTTTTTTATCATCATTTAATGAGGACTTTTTAAATTGAACAACTGCCTTGTTGTAATTCATGCACTTTAAGAACTAGAGCCCTTTTCAGCAGAACATATTTATTTCCAAGAAAACAAAACTGGTGTTCAATCAGCATGATGGCTACAAAGAGTAAAATCAAAGAAAGGGTTGTTATAGAATACATGGAAGGAATAATAAATAAGACCTAAGACCATGGATTAACTCAAGAATTTATACATTCAGGCTGAAGGAATAAAAAAATTCTTGCATTTTCTCCAACAAGTTGCAATAGAGTTTGAAACCCTGGAATGGATGTATTTATGCTTCCACTTTGAATAGAAAATAATTAGGGGGAGGGGAGGAAGCATGTCCCACTGACTGTGCCTTTTAGTTTGAATCAATGAAAGATCCTTTTGTTTACTTTGTATACCGTGTGGCCCAGGTGGGCCATCCTGAGCTAAATGACTAAGCCAGCTCACTTCACAAGATGTTTCAGTTGAGTCCATGATATTCCGTTAGTAAAGCTGGTCAATTTTTTGGGGGGGGGGTATTTGGAGGGGGAGAAATAGTTTATTTATCTTAAAAAAATGTTCACAGATTCAGATAGATTTCAGCCAATAGTTTCAACCAAATAAAAGCGAATAAAACAAATCCCAAGAAACTGGAAACATTTTGTTTCAACTTTTTCAATTTGAAATGTTTTGACTTTTTATTTCAATATGTTTCATTTAAAAATCTTGCTATGTTTAACCAAAAAAACCTACAAAAAGGGTAAAAATATGGGTTAGGGGATGAAACTGTGATGAATGGACTGTGACGTAAAGATTAGAAGGAGGTTGAGCAAACAGTCATTCAGTACTGAGCAGAGAAATTCAAATCAAAGCTGTGAGAAATTATTATTAATGTCCATTAGTCCTTACTTTAGTTGTTTCTGCAGCTGCTTTGCCAGCTTCATTCTCTGCCTGGGGAAAGAACTACAGTGAGGGCCAAGTTTACTTGGCAGGGGGAGAAAGGATGCCACATGGTTTCAAGTGCCCAAGGAGATGATGTCTCACTTCCATAGTGCTGGGTTGGGAGAGAGACTTCTTTTCTGCTCAGCCATCCTCTCTCAGGAATTCCCTGTGAGAGGGAACTATATGTATAATGATGACATGAATTTTATGACTTTTCTAATGACAATTTTTATATGTTGAAACTATAAAAACAGAGCATTATGTGCAATTTGAAATCTTAATAACGCAGTAGTATATTACTGGAATTTATTGTAAGCATATAATGAGACAATAAATAAAATAGGACATGATCCTGGAAACCCTTCCTCTTGCTTCTAGTCCTTATTAATGCAAGTGGTCCTATTGGGACTGCTCATATAATACTTGTGTGAATAAGGATTTGTGGGATTAGGCCTATATTTATTAAATATTTGCACTGATCCCTATACATGATAAATCCAGCCTTATTAAATCACAAACATGAAATTTGGATGCCTTAAAGAACATTAAAAAGACTCAGCAGTCATGAAAGAGGAGCAAAACAAAGGGTTATGAATTACTTCCTTTCTATATCTAATTCCAAATATATATATTTTTAAATAACGCACAATCTGTCAGTTTTAATTACATAGCAAGACAACTCTGGGTCTGATCCTGCAAACCCACAGGATAATCCCCCCCACTGACTTTAGTGAGAACAGTCTGTGAGGTTTATAACCTTCCTGTGCCAATGAAAGTAAGCTTTTTTTGTGTGTGTAACTGTAGAGATGTGTCATTGACACAAACATAATATCCCAGCTGTAATCATTTCACAAGCATCCCACCCGCACTGACCTTGTTTGTTGAGCCTGAAGGGTGACAGAATAGAACCTTGCAACAAGTCAGCTGAGAAATCCCTCATGTTAGTTGAGTAATTACCCCAAACCACCTGCTGAGATCTCCCAGACAGAAAAAGAATAGAACCACTCAAAAGTGATGCCTTCTATTCCTACTCAGATCTGAGGATAGGTCAACCAAATCTGCTAGTCAGTGCTGCCAGATCCAACAGAATCAGCTTGGGCACCTTACTTCAACACAGTGCAAGAGAGAGATCACCAACCAGCTAAGCTAGTGTAACCTTTACATGCTGGGATACAGAAATAAGCTGCCTCACCACAGCCTTCTCCATCACACTCCTAAGAAGGGAAATCTTAGCCCTTATGCTCAGCCCTGCATTTGGAATTACTGCCATCTGCGTGACTGATTTGCCATTGCATTGCTGTGTTTTGGATTATTTTTCTGCTTGATGATGGTGCATGTCATGACAGAGACCACTATTATATCTATGAAGGCCTGGATTTCTTTTAACAAATGCACATTTTTCATTCATCTATTCAGTTTATGGTAACATTTCCAAAGATAACCATTTCTTCAGTATTTTATTTGAGGTTAAACATTTCTTTTCTAAGGAAGTAAGTGATTGATTTGACTACCAAAGATAGATGTTAGTACAGTATCAAGACGTTTTAGCATTAATAGATATTACCATGAAAAGCAAATTTAAATTCACTATTACACCTTGAAGATCAATAAATCTTGGTACACACTGTAAACTGCAGTACAGTTAATCTGTGTGTTGTATTGTAAAATCAGTTAATATATATCTTTCAATAACACTTCCTATTTCCTGTACCCTTCAGCTTGGAGAATGTGGTGGAATTTTTAAAATCAGGGAAACCCATATTGGGATTTCCTTCAGAAAAGCATACACTAAGATGTGAAAGAGCTTGTGAGGTTTTTTGGTTTGTTTTTTCCTCATTAAAACCATGCAGAAGATGCTACAGACAAAGCAAGAGCTAGTTTTTACTTTGGGAACAACACTAAGACCGGGTGGTATATATGCTGGGAGGCATGCATGGCTTTACCCAGAGTCCAGGTAGCTTGCACAGCAGCGTAAAGGTGTTTTACACCCCTGTACAGCTGTGCAGTCCAATTAAGAGTCTAGCCCCTAATGAACAATTACAATGGAATGAAATTTAAAAACAAAATTAGCTTATATGCAGTGATAGACAAGACTTGATATGATAGAGTGCATTATGCTGGTCCCCCAAAGCACCTGGGTTTATGGATTCTGAATGCTAACTCAGGAGGTTGTTAGTATTTCAGTGAAGTTCATTTTTATTTAAAAAGAGTCCCCTAGGGATACTCTCTAAAAAAGCAGGTGATCAAGTTGCCTTTTTGTTTATTTCGTAAAGAGATTTGAATAGTCTGTTTAACATTTTAGGATAAGGGCAATTTTTTGGCTTTGCCAATGCATATGCCTAGGACTCTAATGTGCAGCACACGTCAGCATGAACAACTTCTGCTTCTTGAAATATGTGATGAAAGTAGAAATTGTAGATGAGCAGGGTTGTTTTATTTTTCAAATAACTATGATTTTAACATTGTTCTCAATTTAGCAAAAAAAGAAAAACAAATAAATTATTCCATATTACGATTTAATTGAATTATTCTTGCTAGATTTAATTGAATGAAATGAAGATATTTAAACGTAGGGACACATTTAACTTCATAAAATTAGAAAGTCTCTATTTTATTTTGCTCTCTGCCAATATAAGAACAAAGACTATTTTTAAAATCCTTGAAAACATCCTATTTGAAATGCAAGTACTGAAAGTGATCATTTGAAAAGTTATTAGAACTGCCTTTTCATTCCTCACATGCACCACCCTGACAAATCTGCCAGAATTTTAGTAAATGACATAACCACGTCTTCCATATTTACATAAATGTGCTCTAATAACCAGCAGTCTTTTTTGCCTGCCACATCTTTATACTTGCTGATTCCATGCAGTGGTATTTCATAAATGAACAGATATTAAAAGAATAGTAGTGATGGAAGAACAATTTGCCGAGGACTATAATTTATTCCTGATAATACATTATAACACAAAATATGGTCATTGCTATTCACTCAGTCTTTGGTATTATTTGTGTGTTCAATATGGGTCTGTAAATACATAGATACAAATAGACAATGTTAATAATGATTTTGTATTTTTACAGTTTGGGTTAAAACCTCTTTGAAACTGATGGGACTGAACATGCCCTTCCGTTAAGATAACTGTAAGAGACAGTTAAAGAGCCACATCTAAAACAAGGCATAGTGGAGTCTGCCCAGTAATTAGCAACATATGTGGAAGGTTCAACTGTCTATTGCTTGACCAAGTGTGCTTGTGTGTGTCAATCGGAAGTGCAGACAGAAATTGAGCGCACATAGAGAGACACATGAACAGAAAAACTGAGGCAAGATATACTAAGAGAGACAGATGGAGGCTGGAGAAGCAGAGTGTATAACCCTGAAAGAAGTTAGAGAGGGAGTTTCTGAGTCTGGTACTGACAAAAGTCACTTGGGCAGGTAAGCAAAGAAACTCTCTTTTTGTTTTTGGTTCCTCCTATAAACTTTGTACACTCCTTAGATCTGAACAAGGATGCATCACAGAAAATGCCTGACTCCACCATCGATTTCTACTCCCAACTGGAACACCTTCAGTGCCTTGCACTTTGAGTGGACACTCAGGTCAAAAAGGGATAATAGTATCATTAGCTTAATTTTTGTTTATGATTCCTGCTATATAGAAATCAATACATTCTTGGGCATGATTGGGAAGGCAAATGGAAAAGTAAATTGTAAATAGGGGCTTAACAAGCTGTATGCTGGAGTCAGGATGTCTGTGCGAGCTAATATAAGCAGAAACACCTTGGTGCTACAGACAATGAACAAGATAAACCTGGAATGTAAAAATCAGGTTCTACATGGCCAGAGCATGCTGCACAGGTATTGGTTCCTGCAAAGTAACCAAAATAATCCCCAAAAATGTGATGCAATTTAATGTGTAAATATATGTAAATGAAGAGGTTTTCTGGGTAACTATACCCACCCCTACAATTGAGTCTGATCAACACAGTGTAGCTTTGCTGTATGCCAAATAAAGATACCTGGCTGACAAAACCTGGAACTGAACTGTGTTGGCTTTTTCTTTTTCCCCAGAATCCTAGAGAACTGGATGAATTGTTCTCCAAGAACTGGACAAGGTGTTCTGGATAAACTGAGTGGAAAAGATCTCAGAGGGAATCCCAACAGAGATACCCCTGATGGCAGAGATTAAAGTCAACAGGGTAACTACGTAATGCTCATTTTTGGTTTGCTGTTTTGTAAAATAAATAAAGCCCTGCTGGAAGGGCCTGTGAGATTGATCTGTTGTGAGTTTTGTTGAGGAGTTCTGAAGAGGGAAGATTGATGACAAGAGGCCTGGAGCATGACTTCAAGCCATGAGGGCGCTCACAGGAATGACCTGACACTAGAACAAAACCAAAAGCACTTGTAGCTGCTATGTGGAAAAATGCCTGGCAGGTTGGGTTTAGAGACTTTGTCCACAGTAGAATCTCTCTGCTACAAAGTATTATACAGAATGAAGTACAACATTCAGAACTACTTATGCTGTATATAATATTTTAAAAATGGGTGACACGTTGCTACGTGATTTATTGGAAGTCCAGCATTTCTGTCAAGCTGAAACTTGCTACAGGTGAAAAAGATGTATGAACTTTTGATATTCTTATCCTCATGATAGTAGGAGGGTGACAGCAAAGAGAGCCTAAAGTAAAAAGACAATAAGGATAAGTAAAGGATGGACGGCTAAGGCAAAACCCATTATGTGGTGATATGAGCCTGTTAAAGTTTGTATTAGATTAAACAATTTAGAAGTGGATTTCTCACAGTAGGAGTAATAAAATATGGAATTTTTTTACTTGCTTTAAAAATAGGTACTTATCTGTCGCATCCATTATCCATATATCTAGTAAATCAAGTAGGAAAACAGGCTTTTATTAAAAAAGTAATGGAATTAAAAAGTGAAGGGATATAGGTGAATATTTAAAGTTTCTGTTGAAGGATTAAAGATAATGAACCAATCAGTTAATTACAGAAACAGTAATCAATTGAACTGAAAACAAAAAAGTATGAAATGCTTAAAATTCTGCATTATGTAAGATCTGAAAAAATCTGTAGCCAAGCAGTTAAACAGAGCAGTGTTCAAAAATGATTTTGTTACCTAGTGAAAGAACTTTAGATTTGCAAATATTTAAGAGGAAAATTGGGGAAAATCCAAAGATAAATAAGAAAAAAATAAAAAGAGAGAAATGCTTCAAAAGAATCAAATGGAATGTGAAAATTGGTATTATTAAATCAGAAGAGTTGTCACACTGGGTCAGACCATGCTCCATCTTGTCCAATATTCCGTCTCAGACAGTGGCCCGTACCAGAGTTTCAGGAGGAGTATACAGAAGGCCAATTATTATGTGATCCACCCCAGTTTTTCATTGCTGACCCTCCCTGAGCATGTGGTTTCACCCCTGACCATCTTGGCTAATAGCCATTTACAGACATTCTCCATGAACATATCCAATTCTCTGTTGAACCCAGTTATACTTTTGACCTTCACAACATCCTCTGGCAACAAATTCAATAGGTTAGTTGTGCGTTCTATGAAAAATATTTTCTGCTTGTTTGCATTAAATCTGCTATCTATTATTTTCATCAGGTAACCTTTTTGTTTTTGTATTGTGTGAAAGGGTAACCACCACCTCTCTGTTCACTTTTTCCATTCATGATTTTATAGACCTCCATCATATCCTCCCTTAGGCATCTTTTTTTGTAGATTCAACAGCCCTAATCTTCTTTTAGTCTCTCCTTCCATGAAAACCATTCCATATGCTTGATCATCTTTGTTGCCATTGTCTGAACTTTTTCCAGTTCTTCCATATCTTTAAGATGAGGTGAGCAGTACTAGACGCAGTATTCAAGGTGTGGGTGCACCATGGATTTATATAATAACATTATGATATTTTGTGTCTTATTTTCTATCTCTTTCATAATAGATCCTAACATAGTGTTTTTGACCACTATTGTGCCTTGAGTGGAACTTTTCAGATAACTATCTATGGTCACTCCAAGATTTTTTTCTTGGATGTGTAATATGGAATTTAGACCCCTTCATTTTGTATGTATAATTGGGATTACTCTTTCCAGTTTACATTATTTTATACTCTTCATTGGTTTTGAATCCCATCTGCTGTTTTGTTGCCCAGTCATCCAGTTTTAAGAGATCCCTCTAACTCCTCCCAGTAATGGTTGGACTCTATTATCTTCAATAATTTTGCATTGTCTGCAAACTTTGCCTCTTCATTTCCACCCCCTTTTCCAGATCTTTAATATGTTGAAAAGCACAGTTCTCTGTACAGATTCTTGGGGGACCCCACTGTTCACCTCTCTCCATTGATTCCTATTGTTCAATCAGTTACTGTTCCATGAGTACCCTCCCTCTTATCCCATAGCTACTTCATTTCCTTAAGAGCCTTCAGTGAGCAACCTTGCAATGGCTTTCTGAAAAAGGTCTTTCTGAAAAGGACCATTACCCTTCACCTATACTTGTTGATTACCTCAAAGAATTCTAGTAGATTACTTTTGTTAAAGAACATCATACCTCACCAATGTTGACTCTTCCTCAACAAATCATGTTTATCTAGCTTATGCTCTAATAAATTTGTTAGTCTCTAAGGTGCCACGGGTACTCCTTTTCTTTTTGTCTGATAATTGTGTTTTTCACTATAGTTTGTACCAATTTGTTTGGTATTGAATATAGGCTTACCCATCTGTAATTGCCAAGATTGCCTGTGGAGTCTTTTTAAAAATCAGCATTATGTTACCTACCATCCAGTCATCTGGTCCAGAGGTTGATTTCAGTGCTAGGTTACATACTACAGTTAGTAGTTCTGCAATTTCGTATTTGAGTTCCTTCTGAACTTCCAAATGCATGTATTTTCCACCAAATGCATCCGATGAAGTGAGCTGTAGCTCATGAAAGCTTATGCTCAAAATAAATTTGTTAGTCTCTAAGGTGCCACAAGTACTCCTTTTCTTTTTAATAATTTTGTCACTTATTGGATCCACTGCCTTTTTGGCAGTCTTCCTGCTTCTGATGTACTTAAAAATGTTTACTATTAGTTTTTTTCATCTTGAGCAAGTTGCTTCTCAAAGTCTTTCTGGGCCTGCCACCTTATACTTCTGCACTTAACCTGCCTGAGTTTGTGCACCTTCCTATTTTCTGCATTAGGGTTTGACTTCCAAATTTTAAAGAATGCCTTTTTGCCTCCATTACTCTGCTGTTTAACCAGGGTGGCATTTTTTGGTCTTCCTGTCATCTTTTTTTAATTTGAGGTATTCATTTAGGCTGAGTCTCTCTTATGCTGTTTTTAAGTAGTGTCCATTCTGCTTGCAGGCATTTTAACCTCGGATTATTCTCTTCAATTTTCATTAAACTACAATCTTCATTCTTGTATAGTTCCCCCTTTTGTTAAGTTACATGCTATTGTTTTGGGTTACTTATATAGAGATTTCCCCCACTCACGGATGCTAATTTTAATTTATATTATGGTCACTATTCCCAAGTGGTTCAGCTATAGTTATTTCTTGGACAAGATCCTGTGCTCCACTTTGGACTGAATCAAAAATTGCCTCCCTGCTTGTAGGTTTCATAACTAGCTGCTTCAAGAAGCAGTCATTTTTGTCTAGACATTTTCTCTGCATCATGCTTTGAGGGGATAATTACCCAGTCAAGAAGAGGATAGTTGAAGATTCCTATTATTATTGCATTTTTTCTTTTGTAGGCTCTTTAATCTCCCATAGCATTTCACAGTCACTGTCGCGATCCTGGTCAGGTAATTGGTAGTATAGTCTTACTGCTATATTTTTAGGTTTCAGAGTAGCAGCCGTGTTAGTCTGTATTCGCAAAAAGAAAAGGAGTACTTGTGGCACCTTAGAGACTAACAAATTTATTAGAGCATAAGCTTTCGTGAGCTACAGCTCACTTCATCGGATGCATCCGATGAAGTGAGCTGTAGCTCACGAAAGCTTATGCTCTAATAAATTTGTTAGTCTCTAAGGTGCCACAAGTACTCCTTTTCTTTTTGCTATATTTTTATTATTCAAGCATGGAATTTCTATCTATAGCAATTCTATAGTGCAATTTTATTCATTTAAGATGTTCACAATATTTGGTGCGTTCATGTTCTCTCTCTCTCATTCATTATATATACACTTATGTCACAATATAGTGCCATTCCCCAACCAGCACGACCCTACTCTGTCATTCCTATATATTTTATATCCTGGTAGTATTGTGTACTATTAATTATCCTCATTCTGCCAAGTTTCCACAGTGCGTATTATATCAATATTCTCATTTAATGCTAGGCACTCTAGTTCACCCACATTGATATTTAGACCTTTAGTCGTCTTATATAAGCATTTCATTATATTGTACATATTGTCAATATTTTATTGCTTGCCTTCATATGTTATGTTTCAAGGAGACTTTTACATTTGAATGTAATGATCATTAGATCATACCTGTACTTTATCAACTTGTTTCCTATTCGCTATATCAGGATAGTGTTTCCCTGTTTAATAACTTCCTCCCTAAAGAATATCTCTGCCTGAACCATGTGATCCTCTGCACCTCCAGCTTCGCCCCCAGCCCTTAGTTTAAAATTACCTCTACAACCTTTTAAATTTTATATTCAGTAATCTGGTTCCATTTTGGTTAAGGTTGATCACATTCCTCCTTTATAGATTACTCCTTCTGCAGTTCTTAATAAACCATAATCCCTGTTCCCTACACCATCGCCGCATCCATTCATTGAGACTTTGCAGTTCTGCTGGTCTTTCTGGCCCAGTATGAGGAACTGGAAGCATTTAAGAGAATACTACCATAGTAATCCCAAAATATAATCTTTGCAGTCAAAATTTGGCCTCCAGGCCCTATCGCATTGGCATGCACGTGTACCATGATCACTGGCTTCTTCCCTGCACTACCTATGAGGCTATTTAGAAGTCTCATGAGATCCACTACCTTTGCATCTGGCAAGCAGGCAATTCACCATATGGTTCTCCCAGTCATCACAAACCTAACTATGTTTCTAATAATCAAATCTCCTACTACTATTGCCTGACTCTTCCTAATAACTGGGGTCCCTACCTCCAGAGGGATATCCTCTGTGCAAGAGTACATCATGACTATAGAATGTATATTTTAGATATTGGGACATGACAAAAGATGCCCATTTGACCTGCAAGGAAAGAACTGCTGGATGAAAAGCAGAGGCAGCAACCTGATCAGGTAAACAACTTAGTCAGCAAACTAATCTTAGTGTTAGGCAGAACAGCATTTGTTACAAAGTTATTATATATTGTATAATGTGTTTAAGGCAAGCACCTGAATTTGTTTGAGCTTCCATTTAACCGTATGCTGTGCCACATTTCAGTGGATTGATCACTCACTGAAGCCTCAAACAACATACTTCTTCAGTTGAAGAGTATGTGAACCTATGCATTCTGGGTAGCAGGAAAAAGAACCGGTCAACACCACAATCATCTGGAAGGTGGGTCCCCAACTATGGGACAATTTCTCCATCATCTACTCCAGTTTGATGCTGTCCTGCCCCAATATTTTCATCCTCCTGAACAGCACAGTGGCTATTGGACAGCAGATGGGGATGCTCTACTATGTCCTTAAAAGTTTCCTCTATGTACTTCTGTCTTCCTTTGCTCCTCCAATTCAGCCACTCTGGCACCAAGAACCCGTACTCTGTCTCTGAGGGTCAGGAATTGCTTGCACCACATGCAACACATCCCATCTGTCCAGAGGCAGGTAATATATGTTGCACATAACACAAACCGGGTAACCGCCCATCATTTCATCATGATGGAAGTTATAGTTAAAATTGAACAGGCTGAAAGTAGAATGAAAACTTTAACTTAATCAGAGGTCTGAGTCTAGAACTGCATCCACGGTCAATAGGATGAAAAATTGGAGGAGAATAAGGCTCTGTCACTGGTTGCTTGTTACTTCCGGCAGCAGGCAGTGCTCCACCCCTACTCCCAACCCACCCACCATAGTGATGAAGAACATTTCTGCTGCCCTGGCAATGAGTGATGAGGAATCGTGATAAGTCATGTACTGCCAAGGCTGGAGGATTGCAGGCACCACTCCCAGGAGGAAATGTAGGGTAGCAGTAGTTGGTGACTCTCTTCTGAGGGGGATGGAGGTACCCATCTATCAGCCTGACATGGCAGCCCCAGGAGGTATGCTATTTGTGAGGGGCCCATATCCCAGATATTACAGAGGGATTGTTGAAGATCATTCAGCCCTCTGACCACTACCCCACACTACTCATCCATCATGGACACAAGTGATACTGTGAATTTATGACCTTGAGTGGCTCAGAAGTGACTACAGGGCTCTGGGAGTAAGAGTGAAGGAATTGGGGGCACAGGTGGTGTCCTCTTTGACCCTTCTGGTCAAGGGTAGGAGCACAGGCAGAAACAGATGCATCCTGGAGGTGAATGCCAGGCTACAAGGATGGTGTTGCCAGGAGTGCTTCAGTATCCTTGACCGTGGGATGCTGTTCTCAGAAGAACAGCTAAGCAGAGATGGGGTTCACCTATCAAGGGAACAGCACATTTAGATAAAGATTGGCTAACCTAGTGAAGAGGGCTTTAAACTTGGTTCAATGGGGGCAGATGACAAAAGCCCAAAGGTAAGTCAAACATGGAGACCTGGGAGAAGGGTCAGAATCTGGAAGGGGAGCATGCGCTGTTACAGTGGGGATAAGGGAGAGACAATAGAACATGCAGGGGGAGAAATCAAATCAGTGTCTTAGATGTCTGTATACTAATGTGAGAAGCATGGGGACCAAGCAGGAAGAATTTGAAATGCTATTTAATAAGCATGACTATGACATAGTTGTCATCAGAGATTGGTGGATAATACACAATTGGAATATTGGTATAGAAGGGTACAGCTTGCTCAGCAAGGACATGCAGGGAAAGAAGGTACAAGGTGTTGCCTTATATCAAAAATATATACACTTGGACCAAGGTTGAGATGGGAATAAGAGACAAACTTGTTGAAAGTCTCTGGGTAAGGATAAAAGGGGTAAAAACATGGGTGATGTCATGGTAGGGGGTTCACTATAGACTACCTTACCAAGAAGAAAAGGTGGGTGAGGCTTTTTAAAAAAAAATAATCATCCAAAGCAGAGGACTTCAACTACCCAGACATCATTTGGGAAAATAACATGGCAGGGCACAGATTATTCAACAAGTTCTTGGAATGTATTCGAACCAATTTTTTATTTCAGAAGGTGAAGAATGTTAATAGGGGAAAAACTGTTCTAGATTTGATTTTGACAAATAGGGAGAAACTGGTTGAGAATTTGAAAGAGGAAGGCAACTTAGGTGAATGTGATCATGAAATAGTACCACTCATGATTATAAGAAATGTTAGGAGGGAAAACAGCACAATAAATACAATGGATTTCAAAAAAGCAGACTTTAGCAAACTCAGGGAATTGGTATGTAAGATCCCATGAGAAGCAAGTCTAAGGGAAAGCAGTTCAAGAGAGTTGTCAGTTTTTCAAAGAGACATTATTAAGGGTGCAAGAGCAAATTATCCCACTGTGTAGGAAATCTAGAGAGTATGGCAAGAGACCACCCAGCTTAAGCAAGGGATCTTTAATGATCTAAAAATAAAAAAATAAAATAAAAAAAAGAGTCTCACAAAAAGTGAAAACTAGGTCAAATTACAAAGGATGAATATAAACAAATATCACAAGAATGGAGGGACAAAATTAGAAAAAACAAAGCACAAAATGAGATTAAACTAACTAGAAATCTAAGGGGTAACAAGAAAACATTCTATAAAATACATTAGAAACAAGAGGAAGACCAAGGATAGGGTAGGCCTGTTACTCAATGACAGGGGGAAACAATAACAGAAAATACGAAAATGGCAGAAGTGCTAAATGACTGTTTTTCCATCAAAAAGATTGGCAGCAATTAGATATCTAACATAGCGAATGCCAGTGAAAATGAGGTATGGTCTGAGTCTAAAATAGCGAAGGAACAAGTTAAAATTACTTAAACAAGTCAGATGGCTTCAAGTCACCAGGGCCCTATTAAATACAGCCTAGAATACTCAAGGAGCGCACTGAAGAGATATCTGAGCCAGTAATGATTATATCTGAAAAGTCACAGAAGATGGGAGAGATTCCAAAGGGTTGGAAAAGGGCAAATATAGTGCCCATCTGTAAAAAGGGAAATAAGAACAGGAAGAACAACAGACCAGTCAGCTTAACTTCTGTACCTGGAAAGATACTAGAGCAAATAATTAAACAATCAATTTGCAAACATCTAGAAAATTGTTACTTATCACCTTACTATTAGAATGGATTTGCCAAGAACAAAATCATATCAAACTAACCTGATAGCTTTCTTGACAGGGTAACAAACCTCGAGGATGGGGTGAAGTGATAGATATGGTATATCTTGACATTAATAAGGCTTTTCATACTCTCACATGGCCTTCTCAAAAACTAGGGAAATAGAACCTGGTTGGTGCATAACTGGTTTGAAAACTGTTCCCAGAAAGTAATCATCAATATTTCACGGTCAAACTGGAAGGGCATAACAAGTGGGGTCTCACAGGGAACAGAACTAGACCCAGAACTGATCAATAGCTTCATCAATGATTTAGATAATGGCATAAAGAGTACACTTAAAGTTTGCAGATGATGCCAAGCTGGGAGAGGTTGCAAGTGCTTTGGAGGATAGGATTAAAATTCAAAATGATCTGGACAAACTGGAGAAATGATCTGAAGTAACAGGATGAAATTCAATAAGGACAAATGCAAAGTACTCCACTTAGGAAGGAACAATCAGTTGCACACATGCAAACTGGGAAATGACTGCCTAGGAAAGAGTACAGAAGAAAAGTATCTGGGAGTCATAGTCGATCACAAGCTAAATATGAGTGAGCAGTGTAACACTGTTGCAAAAAAGCAAAACCTCATTCTGGGATGTATTAGCAGGAGTGTTGTAAGCAAGACGTGAGAAGTAATTCTCAACTCTACTCTGCACTGATTAGGCCACAGCTGGAGTATTGTATCCAGTTCTGAGCGCCACATTTCAGGAATGATGGGGACAAATTGGAGAAAGTCCAGAGAAGAGTAACAGAAAGGATTAAAGGTCTAGAAAACATGACCTATGAGGGAAAATTGGAGAAGAGAAGACAGAGGGGACATAACAGTTTGCAAGTACATAAAACGTTATGACGAGGAGGGAGAAAAATTGTTCTCTACCTCTGAGGCTAGGACAAGAAGCAATGGCTTAAATTGCAGCAAGGGAAGTTTAGGCTGGACATTAGGAAATAATCACCCTGACAGGTAGGAAGTAAGTACTGGAATAAATGGGTAGGGAATTGTTGTGGAATCCCCATCATTGAAGATTTTTTAAGAGCAGGCTAGACAAACACCTGTGAGGGTTGATCTAGAGATTACATAGTCCTGCCATGATTGTAGGGGATTGGACTAGATATCCAGTCCGACAATTCTATGATTGTATAAAGAGGATAAGAATTAAACTAAGAGAATCAGATGTCAAAAAACAATGTATGATTTAACACAAGGTTTTAAAAAAATCAGAATTAAAGAATTACATGCAACAATCTGACATCACTTGATAACAGCATATCAAGTCCTTGGAGGAGGACAGGTTTAGTAGCCTGGGTGAGGTGAAACAATTTAAAACAGTTACAGAAAAGAGAGAGTAGAGTATAATGGCTTCTTAGAAAGCAGGTGCTTTTAAAAGGCAACAGGAAATTCATAACTGAGAAGTGTTAACATTAATGGTAGTTATCAGATAAGGAGTTACAGGACAGTCAGTAGCAAACGCTGAGTTTGTTTTGTGGTTTCTATTCCATGGTTTAATTAGTTATTTCCTCTGTGACTAAAAATTTCTTCTCTTGATCCACTCCCTCCACATTAAACGGACACTTGTAGGCAATAAAGGGTGAATAAAATTAACTGAAAAAAGAGTTTGAATGCAAAGATTCTATTTCATATGTCAATTTTTAGTAGAAAATCCTTGCAAATGCATCTTGTCTGGTAGCTGTGAAATGAAACACTAGATATGGAGTGAGTTGATTTATTTTGTGAAGAGGGGGGAAAAAAAACAACAGAGGTGCTTGTACTGAATACAGAGTGGTCCCAAGTGAAATGTGTGGGGATCACAATTTAATCTTGATTGTATTCCCAACTCAAAAGACCTAGGGTATATATGGTATTCTCTACCTAGGAAATTCTCAGGACAGGAGCATAAAGGATGCTGATTTGAGAGAGATTCAAGATGGGAAATCTGCTGAATATCTGCCTGTACTTATTCCTCTGGAGAGTACTATCAGACTTATTTTCAAAACTACTGAAGTTCACTGAATTCTTTTGAGAGAAAGAACAAAGCCTTAGAATTCCAAACTAGGAATAATAAGAGAGAAAAACTAACAGCACCTAAGAAGCACAGAGATATTTGATACTGGAAAAACCAAAAAAGAAAATGGTTTTCTGAACAAAAAAAAACACATACTAAAGAATGATCAAAGCTATAGTAGAGAAGAGAGACATTACTTCTGGCATGTTAGCACTCCAACTGGGTGCAGATTTTTTTTTAAACTCAATGGCCTAGCACAAGTAGGGCTCTTTCCTGGGTAAGTTGTTAACTTGTGAAGAATCTATGCTTTGATTTTTTAAAAAAAAGCTTTTAGACCCTTCAGTAGCAACAAAAACCTAAGTGATTTTACTATAAATCAGTGAAATGCTTTCCTCTAAAGTGTACAGGCAGACAATCCCAAATCTTGGCCCTTTTTATTGCTGCTATTCTCTACTATCCACAAGGTTCTGAAATTGACAAAAGCAATCAAGTCAATTTCACATGTGGCTACTTTGGAAAAAACCACCACCACCACCACCACCACCAGATGTAGGCACTGCAGCTATTTACAGAATACAATGACTCAAAATACAGAGGATGGATGACCTATCATGTACCATCACTTCCTTCTTAGTTGTCAGGACATTCAAGGGAGAGAAGAACAAGAAGTTGGTGTGGAAGGGTAATAATTGGCAAATGCTCTCCTCTCCCTACTATCAGGGGATGGATTGGCCTGGGGGAGCTTTACACTTAGACAAATTTTAACTTCAATAGTTGGAACCTTCAGGAAGGGTCCAGGAACAATACTTTCTTCAGAATACCATCTCCCTATTGCACTGCCCAGCAGTTGAGTTTGGTAGAAGTTGGGGTTGGATTTTCAGCTGGGTGTTAGCCTTGGACAATGAGGACCCTTGTCTTAAATTTAGCTTTCTGGAAATTAAGCCCTTTATTAAGACTCTGATGATGGATCATGTACGTGGATAGAGTGTGCATGAGGATGGGTGGGAGGAAGAGAACAATATGGTAATTTAGGAGAAAAATAAGGTATTTGCATGACAAGATAGTAAGAGAGTTGGGGGATATGTATAAAAAAGAGACTATAGAGTAAAAAACATACTGTCAGGAGGTGTGTGTGTGGGGGGGGGAGATAAAGAGTAAAAGTGAACAAGAAAGAAGAGAGGATACAGGCATTGGAAAAAAACCCTGGTTGAAAACACCATGCTGAAGGAGGAAATGCAAGAAAATAGGGATGGAAGCTAGGGATGGAAAGGTGGTAAAACAGAACCAAGAGGAATGTTTTCCTTTACATAGCATGGTGTGTGGAGATGAAAAATGTACCAGAGTGTGCATAGCCATCATGAAACAGGACTTCAAGTCCTGTTCTGATAACTATTGTATTACAATATATTTACTGACAATTAGTGCCACATGGATCCCTGTAGGGCCCAAGTCTGACTCCTTTACAGCACTCAACCAATACCCTTGTCCATGAATAAGCCAGTTGAATTTAACAGGACTCCTATTGGAATCCTCAAGGAAAGTAATAGCCGGACTCTGGCACCCTTAAGGATTCCCTCATACTTTAGATTTGTGGTCCGTAAACTTTAATTCCTTATATGGTTGATGGCTGATAAATTTCAATGTAAATAATTCCTGAATGAAGACATCTCCAACCTGTGAGGATATTAACACTCTATTGCTCAATATTCAAAATGAAAATGTGTACATTTCAGAAAGTGGAGGTATTGTTTCTAAATAACATGAAAGGTGTGACACTGAGTATCAAAACAGAAATGCAATATCCTGAAAGGAAGGAAGGAAGACTCCAAGCAATAGATGGGAATTTGGAAATTCATTTAAAAACATGAAATACCATTTATCAAAATCAGACTCAGAGCTTAACTATATGAACAGTTAGCATGCAGCAAGCTAGGATATAAATCTACAGGGCGCTAGCCTGACTGTACAGACCCTGCTACTGTGCATGAAAAATTCTGTAGAGCACTTTGATCTACCCTACTTTGAAATGGGAGTAGATCAAAGTGCACAATGGATTTTTTCATGCATGATAGCAAGCGTCCACACAACCACTTAGCACAGACATGCTAGTGTACCGTAGATACCAAATCTTAGGATATAAATAGTAATTTGCCTTAAGGGGAGATAGCTGAATGATAGAAAGGTCTTGAAAGGAGAGAATTAAGGGAACATTCATGATCTACAATTTTGATTTAAAGAAGCTACAAAATAGTAAGTGTAGAGTACCATTTTAAAGTTCAAGTGAGAGGTAAAATAATTGCTGAGGAAGTGGTATGAAACCAAAAATCGCTGGAGGGTCTAACGCAATTAATTTAGGAAGAAAATGAAGTTGGTAGAAGGAGGATGTTAGAAAAAAAATGAAATGTCTGATCAGCTGCTACCAATACCTATAGTTTCAGCTCCAAGATTTCAGGAAAGACTAGATCTACAAGACATGAAGTGTATGGTAAGAGGAAAGACAGAACTTCAAATAGAAGAATGAACTTTGTCCAGCTTTACCATGATATACAAGACATCTTAAAAAGCGATAAATCATCTCTCTTCATCCAAGGAACTAGTTTGCTTCTAGTGCATGAAGAGCACTGGACCTGCAGACCTCTAAATGCAAATATCTAAATAAATGCTATTAGAGTTTAGAAAGGTTAGCAATTAGAACTGCATGTTTAAAGACATGACATTATTCCCAATTTATAATTTTCAGGTGTATTTGGGTTTTGATTTAAGTGCACAGTAGTTTTGTTATTCTTCGACAGTTGATGGGAAGTTATGTCTGCTCCCACGTAAGTATACTATTGATGTTTTACATGTACAAAACATTGTGCGTGTTGTGACAGGGTTGGGCCAGATGGCTATAGGAGAGTAATAGAAGGCAGATATATTAGCCCCAGGTTAAGTAAGTCCCTTTTCCCTGGGTAAGGTAACAGGGAAGGTTCCAGAACAATCAGGAACCTTCTGGAGAAAATTAAGAGAGACAGGCAGATTAGAACACCTGCAGCCAATCAAGAAGCTGCTAGACTCAATTAAGGCAGGCTAATCAGGGCACCTGGGTTTTAAAAAGGAGCTCACTTCAGTTTGTGGTGTGCGAGGAGCTAGGAGCAAGAAGCACTAGGAGCGGAGAGAGAATGCGGACTGTTGGAGGACTGAGGTGTACAAGCATTAATCAGACACCAGGAGGAAGGTCCTATGGTGAGAATAAAGGTGGTGTTGGAAGGAGGCCATGGGGAAGCAGCCCAGGGAGTTGTAGCTGTCTCACAGCTGTTCCAGGAGGCACTCTAGACAGCTGCATTCCACAGGGCCCTGGGCTGGAACCCAGAGTAGAGGGCGGGCCTGGGTTCCCCCCAAATCCTCCCAACTCCTGGTCAGACACAGGAGGAGTTGACCTGGACTGTGGGTTCGGAAAAACGTCCAAGCTCAGGGCTGCCGTGAAGCTCCAAGGTGAGCAAATCCGCCAGTAAGCGCAAGACCCACCAAGGTAGAGCAGGAACTTTGTCACAGTGTATACATACACACGCACATAAAAATGTAGTTTTCTATATTTAAAAAATGTGAACACAGCATGAGAAAGCGGTACCATTAATAAATCCTGAGTTACTGCTATATCTGTCACATACAAATCATTATTCAGGCAGGTTGAAAGTACAACTGACTCTTGAAACATTTTTAATTATGCATTCATGATTTAATATTAGTTTTCCTGTGCTGCTCCCGGGCCTTGTGCTAGTTTGCCAAAAAGATAGGAAATTTACTTTCACAAGTTGGTGTCTGAGGATGTTAATTACATGAAAACATCTTGCAAAAAGCCAGCTAGCTGCCATACTCAGGAACCCTGTGGAAGACCTGGATTACTCACCAAGTAGTTAGCAACTGTCCTCAGAAAAATATTTTCTCTAGACATGAAAAGGAAAAGACTTATTCAAAAAGCCCAAGAAAGTCACCACCTAGTCAATACAAATTTAAGATTCCCGATGGCTGATCAGCATCTGACTCATCATCAATAAGTCTTGGACTACTGGCTTGAGCTATAAACTCTTGCCAGGCCGCTAATTCCCCATAACAGGTGACGCCCAGAGATATAGTGAGGCAGAGTGGCCTCTCAGACCCAGAGTGGGAGGAACCCCGCCGCTGAACCATTACAGGTGCCAATCTGACAAATGGCTTGTCACATATAACAAGGCACTATCCTTTTCAACAGAAAGGACAGCAATAGAAATATATCATTCTTGTTTAAATAATGCAATAAGAGAATATCTCAAATACAAAATTGGAGATGCAATTTAAAACATAGCAATTAAAAAAACACAAAAAACAACTTATATTAAGAACATTAAAGTGCAGGATGATACATTTCAGTTGATACAATAATAGCCATATATCTCTTGCTGTCCAAACACAGTGATTTTGACAGAAGGCAGGCCCTGAGGCAGGGCAAGTCAGGGCAACAGAGGTCTATAGCTTGTGCCTGTGTTCAGGGTCAAGCAGCAAGGGGTTCGGGCATCCTTACTCCAGAGGATGGCCGACAAGTGCTGGCTTCTGGGCCTTGAAAGGGGGAGACTGCCACCCCAGGATTGCATGGCAGGGGTGGCACAGGCCCACCCACTCCACTGCACCCCGGCCCAGGGCCCTAACCTTGGCAGCAGCATTTGCCACTGGGTCAGTGGGGATACTGACCGCAACATGCTGACCTATCCTCAGGCAGTGCTGCAGCCAGATTAAGGTTGGCTGCCACTGGACAATGTCCAAACTCTCCTGGCAGCAGTTGGGTCAGTTCAGGAGCAAGCAGGAGGCATCCGTGGTCGGGTCAGCATGCGACTCTGGCCAGTCCTCAGTTCCCCAGGAGCCAGCAGCAGTCTCCCAGCTCAGGAGCAAGCAAGAGGCATCTAGCTTCTCCGGTAGTTGCAGCCCAACTAAGCTTCCAGCCCCGCCTTTTATACTTCCTGTTCCACCTACTGACTTCCAGTGGGATGGGTGAGCATGGCCTGGCTCTGCCCACCAAGGCTCATTGAGGGGTTCCTCCTGCTCTGGATCCGTGGGAGGCCACTTCGCCTCACTATAGCACCCTTTTTATCGAAGACAATTTTTGGTTTCATCAGTAAGTTCCTTCTTCTCTGCACATACTGGGGTCTCCTTTATAAGCTTCCCAGTTTTGACATGTTAATAGGTAAGGTTATCTCAGTATTTGCAATATTACCAAAACTCTCCTGTACCATAAGGAATACCTGTAACACAACAAATCTAAAACTAGATTGAGTTATATTAGGCTTTGCTTATACTTGTAATAAGGCCTTATTCAATAATTGGTGGTCAGCAACCCCTGGCAAACCTCATTTACCATTTGAGCACTGGTGTAACCACGTACTAATGGAAATAATATGCATGCATTCACTTCAACTACAGACATTAGCTGTATCTGACCTTAAGGTTTTTTCCTCAATGTACACCATAAGTACTGTAAAGAAAGGCAAACTTCTAAGGATTAAAACACTACATTAACCTACGATTAAATAGCTCTATAGATGTTCAGTTTAATGTCTTATAGTTCCTCTTAAGAATATTTTCCCTGTGCTCCACAAAATATCATGTGAACTCCTATTGTGTTATTCTTAACTTGAGAAGTTAACAGGATACTAGGGCTTTTGGGGGTTTTTTCTCCCCATTTTGCTCAACTCCATGAACCAAATGTTCTTCACATAAACACACAGTCAACCTGTGAAACTCCTTGCCAGAGGATGTTGCGAAGGCCAAGACTATAACAGGGTTCAAAAAAAGAACTAGATAAATTCATGGAGGATAGGTCCATCAATGGCTATTAGCCAGAATGGGCAGGGATGGTATCCCTAGCCTCTGTTTGCCAGAAGCTGGGAATGAGCAACAGGGGATGGATCACTTGATGATTTCCTGTTCTGTTCATTCCCTCTGAGGCACCCGGCATTGGCCTCTGTCAGAAGACAAGATACTGGGCTAGATGGACCTTTGATCTGACTCAGTGTGGCCATTCTTATGTTATGTTAAGAAGCCAATTATTTCAAAAATAAAGCTGTAGTTTGTTTTGAGGATAATACTTCTTCTCTATGCAATTAGTGCCATAAAATTAAAGACAGTTGATGCTGGCTGTCATATTTTTGTGGTGTGTATAGTGGTGCATGTTCTTTGGATCCCCACTTAGGAACTTTAACTGTTAACAAATTACATTGTGGGAGGTTGGGGGTATATTGCAGTTGATCCTGCACGGGTGCAAAAAAGAAGGAAAAAAAGTCTAAGAGCCTCCTGAACTTATTTGCCTTGCACCCTACTGCAGAGGGCAACAATAACCCAATCCTTGCTCTCCATGGGTACAAGGATTTAGGGCCCAATTCATCATTATGCTGCTGCTGGTGCAGTCATTTACCCCAATATAAAGTGAGCACAAAGTGGGAAAAAAAACACTACCAAAGCAAAATAGCATTTTTCATTCATTTTTCATTAATGTAAATGACTACACAAAGTACAGGGCAGTGATGAACTGGACCTTCAGAGTCCAGGAGCATCAGCATTATACTCATTTGATAGGGTGTGCTCACAGTCCTTGTAGTAGCCAGTGTACCGTAGCCAGCTCAGCAAAAAGCACACGTTGAACCTTACACCAGGATGACAGAGCTCATGCCGGCATGTACTCTAACAGCACACAGAAGCATTTTAGCATAGTAAGCCAGAAGGTCTCAGGATTCCTGCTGCTGCACATTGGTATCACCCCTCATGTGGGCTGTCACTTAAGAGCCATAAAGTAAGACCTGTGTATTTTTTTTCTCCATTAGCAGCAGGACTTTAAATTATTCTACTGTTCCTAACAGCAGCAACCAACAAGTACCATGCAATATAGTGCTCAGGCAGGAGAGCTAATTAGCTGCAGTTGGCCCTTATTCCCTGAAGGTAATGTCCATTTTAACTGATTACTACCAAACTAATCAACCCATCACAAATTTATCACAACCTTTCATTATAGAGCTCACACTGTTATTGCAATAAATTCTCATTTGGATTGACTACTGCCAAAAAAGTCACGTAATTTAGAAACAAAGAAAATAAAAGCTATAAAGGCTGAGAATTAAATTAATTTGAAAGTGAGAACTACAGAAAAAAACTGAACAAGTATTTCAAATAGTTTTAATCCTTATTTTATTGAACAAATGTCTTCTTTCATTATATAGTGTGACTCCATCTTTCACACACAAGACACATTGGGCACTCTGTCAATGTATCATACAGCTGCTGAAACCAGGTTCTCGGGGCCAAAAATGGTACAGATGACCATTTGTATTAAAATATACTAATGCAGATCCAGATAAGACAATGTTTAAAAATGCCACCAGCCATTGGCATCGTGTGCACTTTCCTGTTCCTGATGTTGCTACCAGTGGTAGCAGTAAAGAGAAGTTTTAGCTGGAAAGCCTAGAGTAACTAAGGTCAGAGAGGATGCCTGTAGGGGTGAGACAAGAGTCTCCTTGCCAACTCAGACACTAGCCAAGATATCCAATGTGCTAATTAGAGTCAATCAATTCTAGTTTTGTTGTTGTGTGGAACTCATCTGTCCACTGCATGCTCCTTTCAAGTAGGCCACAAAACAGGGCTACCAGCAAGTGGTAAATTCTGGTTGCCACCTTCTTGCACTGAATTTGTATACTGTTTCATTAAATTGGTGTAAAGAATAAGTGAGGCAGGATATGACTGGGAAAGCTCAAAATTGAAGCAGAGACAGCATAGGCTTTTGGATAACACTATGTACCTTATTCTAAAAGCTTTTGTTTAGAGCTAGAATAACTGACACTTTCCCATGGTCACATGACATGCCCTTGAGCTCAAAGGTGTGCCGTATTTCACCACTCACCCCCCATTCATCCAATCTAAGTTTAAATCCTTCTACTAACACAAAATATTACATGTCATACTGCAAAAGAATGATCTTCTAAACTGAAGAAATTGTGGTCAATCAGATCAAAATGTTGAGATTCTTATCTAAAGCTTCGGAATACATTGAGGATCCTTGCCTCTGAATTCACCAATATTCCTCGCCACCATATTTTTGCTGTTGCATACATAGAGTTACGAGTCTCTTATTTCAATCTGTTTTGCTAATTTCACCACAATTACAGGTTTCATATTAACTATTGCATAGTCAGTTTACTTTTATGGGTGTATTATCTATTAAGCATTTGATAACATTAGTTCCTTTTTATTAGACTATTCATTTTCTCTCTTTTTATGTTGCTTATCTTACACATTATGTCTTGAGGGATGAGGATTTCCCTATAGGCCTCAGTTTTTATTTTACTTATTTTCTGCCTGTGAATAAAAAGCTTCACTTCAAGTGTTAGCAGGCCATTAACCTTCATATCCATGAATATTTGTTAAAGTATAAATCACAATAGGGTCATTACCCATATATTTAGCTCAATTTTATTAAGACAGTTTTATACCACAATTATGGATAAGTGCTATATTGTAATTCCCTTTGATAGCATTGCTAAACTCCATAAAGAATTTGTGCTCCATAATACCAATTAAACAAAGAAAAAGGCAGTGCAGCGCAGCCCAGCTTGACTTTGAGAATGTCTCCCGGATTCTCTCTTTTCATAGCTGAGATCTCTAAACAGGCCACATGCTCCACTGGTGAAATTCAGCTACATGCATATAAAAAAAGAAACATGGAGGCTTTCACAAAGTTAAGCTGTTGCATCTGTCTTTGCTTAATTGGATAATGGAGCTATGCCCATTTACATTGCCTGAGGATCTGGCCCAGAGATAGGGCCAGGTTCATCCCCCATCATAGATGAACTTCACCGACTGTATAAAATGAAGCCATGCACGAATAAAGTAAAAGGGTAAAATATGTAAGAAGAGATTTTCACACAGGGAAGGAAATATTGCTCCAAGGAAGGACATACTGCTAAATATATACCTGTTATATGTACAGTTTTCTCTATATACTTTTCTCTGAATGACTTAGTTATCCATACTATAGAAAAGTCATTGCTGGTTAACAGTCTTTTTTCTCATAAAAAGGTGGGACTGTGTATATTTGGCTAAGATGAGAGTGCAGATCTGTAACTAAAACAGACAAAAGCAGATAAGTGATGGAGGGTCACAGTTCTTTATTTTCTAAGGTGTTTGCCAGTATCCAGTGTACCAAGTTTATGGAAGAATGTATTTTCACCAATGCATGTAGGAAGTCATAAACCTTGTGAACCTTACAGAATGGATTATCGTTTATTTTCAGGAAGCTAGCACAAAAATACAATGACCCATATACTTCACCAGAGTAAATACATTGGGAATGCATCCGATGAAGTGAGCTGTAGCTCACGAAAGCTTATGCTCTAATAAATTTGTTAGTCTCTAAGGTGCCACAAGTACTCCTTTTCTTTTTGCGAATACAGACTAACACGGCTGCTACTCTGAAACCTACATTGTCTATGTCCCCCTGTTAAAGTATTCAATTACACTCAGACATAGTTTTCTCTATGGCTAGTCCATTACAATTATTCTAGCAGTTTGTTGCAGATGATTATGTTATCAAAACAGCTTTTCTTTTGGTCCTATAAATATGATGTAATTGTACACTCCCTCTCCTAATTTTAGGAAATACCAGGGCATTCTCTGAGCAGTCTAATCAGCCTTTTCTACTAGAACGTGTGACAAAGTTCTTCCTCTACCTTGGTGGGTCTTGCGCTTATTGGCGGATTTGCTCACCTTGGAGCTTCACAACAGCCCTCAGCTTGGCCGTTTTTCTGAACCCACAGTCCAGGTTGACTCCTCCTATGTTTGACCAGGAGTTGGGAGGTTTGGGGGGAACCCGGGCCCGTCCTCTACTCCGGGTTCCAGCCCAGGGCCCTGTGGAATGCAGCTGTCTAGAGTGCCTCCTGGCACAGCTCTGCGACAGCTACAACTCCCTGGCCTACTTCCCCATGGCCTCCTCCCAAACACCTTTATTCTCACATAGGGCCTTCCTCCTGGTGTCCAATAATGCTTGTACTCCTCAGTCCTCCAACAGTCTGCATTCTCACTCTCAGCTCCTCGTACTTCTTGCTCCTCACAAGCACACCACAAACTGAAATGAGCTCCTTTTTAAACCAGGTGCCCCGATTAGCCTGCCTTAATTGATTCTAACAGCTTCTTGATTGGCTGCAGGTGTTCTAATCAGCCTGTGTCTTAATTGTCTCCAGAAGGTTCCTGATAGTTCTGGAACCTTCCTGTTACCTTACCCAGGGAAAAGGTACCTACTTAACCTGGGGCTAATATATCTGTCTTCTATTACTCTCCTGTAGCCATCTGGCCCGACCCTGTCACAAAGGTTAAAGGTAAGCAAGGTCAGCCAAGACCCAGGCTGGGTGAAAACTGCAGCTGTTTTGCTTAGGTATACTGATTCACAGCCAAGGACCTCGACCTGTAAAATAGGTGGATAGTACATACAGATATGTATCAAAACTGTACACAAATAGGAAGGGTGATCAGCCATCAAGATAGTTACATGCTGGTTCACAGACACTGGTACACTCATTTATTCCACTTGTATCTGCCCATTTACATTTGGATCGGATTAACTTGGACTAGTTGAAGTCCATTCTGGATAAGGTGTCTATAGGTGTGATTTCAGCTCTGGGTCACATCAAGTGTTTGTATTGTAGCTTTCCTGAATTTATTTTGCATGCCTTATTCCACGGCAACATGACTAAAAGCATCCTCAAGCTGCACAGAAAAATGCTACATCACAGAAGTGATAGGCAGTTGATTCTAAATACCTGCCTGAAATGGATGCTAGAATAAATCCACAACTCCACTCATGCATGCATTGTTTACCTCCGTGGGGAATTAGTGATCAAAGCTTCCTAGTTTTCATGAAGACCTGGATTAATAACTCATTTTATAAATTCTTAATTGGTTTCCTAACCTGCCCTGTCTTGACAGCATTTACCTTTGTCATTTTGAATACCCATGGGTAGAAGGTGAGTAGAATCTGTACAATATTCAAGTCTAGACATGCAGGCTCAATGTGGGCAAAGTTATTTGATCACTTAAATTACTTAGTCATTTCATTTTGTGACAAGCTAAACTTGATTAAAAATTTTGGATATTTCTCAATGATTTTCTTATTAGCACATAAATATGATATTTTTACTCACATAGCACATCTCACTGAAGTCTTTCTAAATAGTTCAAAAAATGATATTTAATTTTATAGATGTGATAATACGGGGAGCAGTAGTATAGTGGGCAGTTAAGTAACTTACCAACAGAAAGACTATATTAAAGTAGCAGTAGAATTAATATCTACTAATTCAAAGTCCTATACTCTAACTAGTGCACCATAAAGCCTGAGATTACTTCAACTCTTTCAAGTGGATCTATCGGATTACACTTATTTCAAAAAATCAAATATATATCTTCTAAGATTCCTATAAGTTATTCTTATCTATCTTTCCAATAGACATATTAAATCAGCTTCCCTTCATCTATAATCTCAGTTGACAAACATTAGGACATATGAGTGATCATATTGTGTGTCATGGAAGAGAAAATATGTAGAATGAGAAATCCTCATACATGTGGCATTTTAGATTGCAGCATCTTAAAATTTCCCCTAGTTTTCTTACATGGATATCTGGGATATATTTGCTCTTGCTTCAGCACAGGAGGCTGGAATAGATGACCTCTTGAGGTCCCTTCCAGCCTTACATTTCTATGATTCTATGTTAAACAAGGTAGGTGAGAATACTGAGCCCTGAGAGACTCTACAGGCAAGAACCTTGTAGACAAGGAGTAGTTGCCTATCATGCATCTCTGGGATCTATAATTTGAAGTCAAAGAATTGTACACTGGATGTCACCCTTAAGTAAAAAGGAGTACTTGTGGCACGTTAGAGACTAACAAATTTATTAGAGCACAAGCTTTCGTGGCCTACAGCCCACCTCATTGGATGCATAGAATGGAACATATAGTAAGAAGATTTTATAAATATAAATAAATTCTTATATACATACACAGAGAGAGAGAGAAGGTGGAAGTTGCCATACAAACTGTAAGAGGCTAATTAATTAAGATAAGCTATTAGCAGGAGAAAAAAAAACTTTTGTAGTGATAATCAAGATGACCCATTTAGACAGTTGACAAGAAGGTGTGAGGATACTTAATTTAGGGAATTAGATTCAATATGTGTAATGACCCAGCCACTCCCAGTCTCTATTCAAACCTAAGTTAATGGTATCTAGTTTGCATATAAATTCAAGCTCAGAAATTTCTCATTGGAGTCCATTTTTGAAGCTTTTGTGTTGCGAAATTGCCACCCTTAAATCTTTTACTGAGTGGCCAGAGAGGTTGAAGTGTTCTCCTACCGGTTTTTGAATGTTATGATTCCTGATGTCAGATTTGTGTCCATTTATTCTTTTGCATAGAGACTGTCCGGTTTGGCCAATGTATGTGGCAGAGGGGCATTGCTGGCACATGATGGCATACATCACATTGGCAGATGTGCAGGTGAATGAGCCCCTGATGGCGTGGTTGATGTGATTAGGTCCTATGATAGTGTCACTTGAATAAATACATGGACAGAGTTGGCATCGGGCTTTGTTGCAAGAACAGCGTTAGTGTTTGTGTTTTTGTTGTGTGGTGTGTGGTTGCTGGAGAGAGTATTTGCTTCAGGTTGGGGGGCTGTCTGTAAGTGAGGACTGGTCTTTCTCTCTCCCAAGATCTGTGAGAGTGAGGGATCATTTTTCAGGATAGCTTGTAAATCTTTCATGATGCGCTGGAGAGGTTTTAGTTGGGGGCTGAAGGCGACAGCTAGTGGCATTCTGTTTTCTTTGTTGGGCCTGTCCTGTATTAGGTGACTTCTGGGTACTCTTCTGGCTCTGTCCATCTGTTCCTTCACTTCAGCAGGTGGGTATTGTAGGTTTAAGAATGCTTGATAGAGATCTTGTAGGTGTTTCTCTCTGTCTGAGGGATTGGAGCTAACAATATCCTTGCAACAAAGCCTGATGCCAACTCTGTCCACATATTTATTCAAGTGACACCATCATAGGACCTAATCACATCAGCCACGCTATCAGAGGCTCATTCACCTGCGATATATAATGTGATATATGCCATCATGTGCCAGCAATGCCCCTCTGCCACGTACATTGGCCAAACCGGACAGTCTCTATGCAAAAGAATAAATGGACACAAATCTGACATCAGGAATCATAACATTCAAAAACCGGTAGGAGAACACTTCAACCTCTCTGGCCACTCAGTAAAAGATTTAAGGGTGGCAATTTCGCAACACAAAAGCTTCAAAAATGGACTCCAGTGAGAAACTGCTGAGCTTGAATTAATATGCAAACTAGATACCATTAACTTGGGTTTGAATAGAGACTGGGAGTTGCTGGATCATTACACATATTGAATCTATTTCCCTAACTTAAGTATCCTCACGCCTTATTTTCAAGTGTCTAAATGGGTCATCTTGATTATTACTACCAAAGTTTCTCTCCTGCTGATAATAGCTTATCTTAATTAATTAGCCTCTTACAGTTTGTATGGCAAATTCCACCTTCTCTCTCTCTATCTGTGTGTGTGTGTATTCTTACTATATGTTCCATTCTATGCATCCAATGAAGTGGGCTGTAGCCCATGAAAGCTTATGCTCTAATACATTTGTTAGTCTAAGGTGCCACAAGTACTCCTGTTTGAGGATACAGACTAACACGGCTGCTACTCTGAAACCACTCTTAAGCGGGAAGCTCGTGAATTTCTGCTGCTACTCTGAAACCACTCTTAAGTGGGAAGCTCATGAATTTCTGCATTTTGGTTTCAAACTAAATTGCTATATCTTTTTGCCATTGGGATTCTGCTGAACAGCATAAATCTTGTGTTGTGAAAAACTCCAGGTCTGATAAGTAGAGAAATAGAGATAGTCTCACACCAGATAATTGACTATTGACAAGGAAGTCCAAAAGGAAACTCAAAACAGAAGCAGAACAGAGCCACAGATCTGTAACGTGATTTTTCTTGTATTTTATTGAGCTACGTCACCCTTACCTTGTGAGCACTACAAATGGTAGCAGATAGTCTGGGAAGTACTATTGTCAATGGCATATTAGTGGTATGTTTAGGGACCATACATGTGGCATTTTCCTGGATACATGCCAGACAATTGTATTGTGAGTTTCAAGAAGGTTTCTACCAAGTCCCTTGTTGCTAATAAAAAATAATAAATAATAATAATAAAATAACAATCAGACAATGTTCTCAGGTGCAGATTTGCTGCTGAGTGGGCATGCTCCAACATGACTGACATTTTCAGTATTCCCATCACATGCTGGGTTAGCCAACTGGTGGTCAAACACGCAAATAAGACTTAATAGTTAATCAGCATGGTTCTCTGTCCCATTGCTTAATTCAAAATGTGTGACTTTCATATCAATGAAACCAAGAATCAGGTCAGCCTAATCATGAACCACAGGCAGCAATAGGAATTCCACCAGGTAAGCTAAAGAAAATTATTATTTGAGGGCCAGACCAGTAGGAGATATGCTAATCTTTTTCTCAGCTAGAAGTCACTGACATATGCTTTGTATCATATCATGTTATGTTAACTTAGAGACTTTAGTAGAGTTTTTCCTGATGGCAAAGATGTGCTGCAAATATCATATGCATGAAACAGCTGGTTTCCATGTTTGCTAACTATCAGATTATTATGCAGGATTTCACCACATCTTTTTACTAAGTGACATGAAGAAAATTAGCTTTTTAGTGGCCGATGTTAGCATTTAAAGCAGAAATTAGTAAGGAAGGTTTAAATGAGGCAGATTTTTTTTTATTTAGAAAAAGTAAAACAAAGTAGTTTGAGACTAAATAAATATTGACACCATCTCCAAAAGATGATGTTTTAGATATTAAACTAATTACGTGCATTTTGGCAAAGATCAAGTTAATGCATGGACTGAACTGAACTGGTGAGAGTGTGTAAAGTACATCAGACACATTTTGTATGTATAATGATATAATATGAAAATGAGCACCAACATCCTGATATGTTTTGACTGACACTACAGGAATAAGATTCTTTAAACACAGAAAAGCAGTAGTAAAATATGGTTAAAATAGCATATTGAAAAGCAATTATTTTTCTACCAGAGAACTAGAAGTAGCATACTGGGCAAGAAAGCAGAAAATGAAGTTGCTATTGTAAAGGGCATTACATTTTTAATGTTTATAGTTTACATTGTTGCATGCAAGGGAAAAAAAGTCTGCCTTGTGACTGGATGAAAATAGTCAGCTGATAAGTCAAATTTCTGTTTACCGCCTTAAAAAAGGTCAGCAACAGTGAAGCCTAGTACAATGTTAACCAATCAAACTTTATAAAGAATCACTACAGTACACTACTGTCATGGTTCAAAATGTTGCAGTAACATTATGGTAAGACAGGCTGTGTTTTGGAACATTATAATATACTTTAGTGTTTTGCAGTAAGGGAGATCATATATGAAAATGGATGAAACTTAACTGGCTTCACTGAATTCTGTAGAAGTTTAGTTTTTGTCTCTGTAGGGACCATAGGTTTATTCTCCCCTCTCCCTTCTTCTTCCCCAAAACTCAGAATCTCTCATGCAGAGCATTAGTTTAAGAAAAATAGTAATGATTACACTTTTGAAATTCACGGCAATGATAAGGTCAGAGCCAGGTATTTCTAATTACAGAATTCCAAAGGTGTGCAACAACAATGTTTAGCAAACAAAGTATTTACCCACAAAGGTCAGCTTTGTACAGTCATATTTCCTGATAAATATGGGCCAGATTCTCTGACATACCTACATCCTTTTTGCTATGGCTGCATATTCCCAATAGATTATGTCACTATGCTTAGGGAACTCCGCACTAGATTTACTTACACCACAACCAGTTCCGAGTCTCCGACTTCACCTCAGCATAGAGACCAAAGAGAGAGAGGAAGAAATGTCAGAGGCAAGGATGGGTCTGGAAGAGTCAGTTCTGCTCCAGTCCCCCATTAAGGGCCCCACATCAATGGTACAACATAGAGCTGCTCATCTGGAGTGAGATCTCTGGCTCAGTGATCCATAATCAGATCCCCCACTTCCTGCACTGAGCAGAGCTCTTGTGCAAGACAGAATCAATACATACGTTTTGGAGTTTCCTCTCAAAAGAAATGAGTATCTGCTTAGTACTAATGCCAATAAATCCCATGACATGTCTACAAAAGATCATGTGTGTTTCTGGCTCATTTACTTTCTACCACCTCCCTGTTTTCTGTAGGATGGAGTGGGGGCAGTTTTTAATGCATTTTTCTTAAATCTTTCTACAAGCTTATCACCAGCTTTATTCACCTCCACCTCCTGAGCATCCTTGCATTTCTCTAGGTTGTCTTTATCTGCTACAAAGAGAATTGAATTTGCAGACTTTCTAGTCAGTGTTATATATGGACCATGTCAAAGCTTTGGTTTTCACTTAGAACCAAATAGAGATTAAAAGTAAACAAACAGGCAGTTAATGGGATCTTTGCAGTGTAAGTACACCACAGATGGAGTGTGGAATTTGATGAGTACACAGTATCAGCAATGAAAAATTCTATTTCATGCTTAGCACAACAAAATTTGGAAAGATGCTTTACTTTTCACGTGTTATGGCTACCAACTGTGATTTACACCCATAGAGGTCTGTCTTCTCATTTTTTTCTTTTAATTTATGTTCCTCCTGACTTTCTCTCTCCTGTACGCAGAATCCTTTCCTACGATACAGTACCTCTGCTTGACAGTCTCCTAGGCCTTCTCCCCATCCCTTTCCCAGGCTTCTTTCACACAGCTCATTTTAGGCTTCTTACTAAGGCCACTCCTGGTTCTTTCCCTGTTTGTGGCCACAACCCCTCTTCCTTTCATATGCTTCTTCCTTGGGCTATGCCAGAAAAAGGTCCCTGCTCCTCATATATTGAGTTACAGACATCTTACAGGCTAAAGCAGTCTCATTTCCCCAGCAGACCCTACTCCTAGCCTGCAGTCAGATATTCCACCCCCACCTTCCCAGAATACTTGTCTTTAAAGGGCTGATACTTGGATACTCTGGACCCAGTATTGTTGTTAAAGCGACAACCCACCCTGAAGTACTAACACAGAATTTAACATTATTGCATTCTTTACATCACAGGATATTACAGTATTACATGAACAAGCCATTCTGTCTTAGTAATGTTGCATTTCCTTGAAAACAGAATGATAAGCATTGATGTTGTAACTTTTACGGAGGTTTTGTGTATACAAGAAAGGCAGGCTTCAGTGGATTACAGTCGCATGCAAATAGAATCTTTCCAACTGAGAAACTATCAATCTGAGATATTTGCTATACTTGTAAAATAAGCCCGAGTCTGATATCTTTCAAAATGGAAGATGTGTTTTAATGTCACCGCTCATCCAACAATAAGATGAATCTAGTTCAGTGGGAAGCTTTAGGGTGTTAGTCTGATTGTTGTCTGGACAGAGAGGGGTTATGTTAAAAATATTACACTGTTAGGTAATCAATTAATGGAGCATTCCAATGGCTGAGAAACTACAAGAAACCTTCAGTTGCTAAGTTGTGACAAGGATCTGGCAGCTCCAACCCACTACTCAAACAGGAGGCATCTCTTCAACTCCCTCCCTTCCCACCCTCACAGCACTCAGCTCTGGGGGAAGGGAAGCAGCACTCTTCCCCTCCTCTTGAGCACTGCGTGGAAAGCAGCCAGCTCTTGCCTTTCCCCTGCCTGCTGCCCACTGAGCCACAAGCATCCCTACCAGCCTCTCCAACCCAAACCCAGAACATACCTCCTAGCACTCCTTGCCAATATCCAACAAAAGCTCCCCTTCTCTATTCCACAGCAACAAGCTCTCCAGACCCAGCATTCTCCACCCAATTCACACTTTTTTGTTTCCTGCAACCCCAATTCCACAACCATTTCCAACTACACTGGGTGGGATACAACAACAAATACACACACACCCCTCCCTCTGAGCCAGAGTCTTATTTACACTACTGCCATATTGTAATACTCCCACTTTTAGGCTCCTTTACACAAGAATCTGTTCCTCTGATTTTTTTTTCCAGTGGGAAAAGGCAGACCACCATTGAACTACAGTATGCTTCACTCTTAGATTATAGTAATGAGTATGTTCTTGCATTTATGCAATACCAAAGAAATTTAGGACTCGGTACGGTACTCTGAGTACCACTGAAATTTGGGAGAATTTGGAAAGAATGTAACTATCCAAGTAACATCAGCACATGAATATGAACACTTCACAAAAAGCACCGTGGAATTGAAAACCAAAACAATGACCAAATATCAGAGTACCAATAAAGTGATCAGGACAATCTGAAAGAATCTCCAGCAGTACAGTGCCCATATTGGGCCAGTGGTATAGGGAAAAGTGTCATTACTGAATCAGAAGCACCACTCTGTAAAACCTGAGTTTTCCCAAGAGGTCTCCTCCTTCAAGTGTTGACACTGGCCAATCATGATTAATTTAACACAGTGTGATGAAATCAAACCTGGAGCTGGAATGGCTGGTTATATTCTATACTTAGTCTCAATTCCTTCTCAAAATAATCTGAATTCAAGGTTGTCCTTCAATTGGTGTTGTAAGGCTAGCTGGAAAAATATCATAGCATTACATTTACTGTGGTAAACAGATTTTGTCACTGTTGCTCATAGAACTGGTAAAGGACATTTGTCTAATAGATCATCATAATTGTAAGTAATGGTCAAAACTATTATAATATAGGATGTTTTTCAAAATAGTTCTTTTCTGGATGCATTAATTATGCATTTAAAAATCAACTGGCTTTAAAAAAAATCTTTAGTTGTTCCTAAAATGGAAAGGTATGCAAGAAAATGGATTCAGCAGATAGGCAAACCAGTAAAACATCCAAAGCCTATATGTAATAAATTTAAATATAGTCATAGAAGGAATAGCATGCAAAAGGTTTCTGTGAAAGCTAGTTATGAAAACATGTCACAAGAATAGCTTTCCCAATAGACTTCTCTGACATCTGCAGTTAAAAAAGCTGAAATACAGTGGGGAATATTCTACTCTTTAAATGGCCTATTTATGAATTTATTCAGATAAATCTGTCATCTTGATATTTATAAACAAACAAAACTTCCAAATTGGTTCTTCAGACTTTTATATAAACATATCATAAAAATATTATAGGTAATAAAAGCTTCTTACTTCAACAGAATCTTTACACTTAGAAAATGCTAATATTTAGAATTAACTGGACACAGATTTCACACAGCATTTTAATACACCTTATTAAGAAGTTTGTGTTGATGCTGTTCTTTGAGGGTGAAATTCACTCTTCTCATACAGAGCTCAAGAATTGTAGCTCTATGTTGGAGGTATGGTGCGTGAGTTGGGAGATATATTGAGCAGACAGATACTGGGTTAGAGAAAGATGAGGGGATTTGGGGAGATTCTGAACCGGGATAGAGACAGGGATGGAATGGATTTATGGGACTATGTGCAGAGGGGGAAATGGACTCAACTAGTAAATGAAAGTACGAGATTTGTAAAGAATAGTGAAAGGATCACAGGGGATTTCTCCCACCCCCTGTTCTGTCAGGTGTCAGGTTTTTATTCTGAAAAACTTCCCCTCTCATCTCCATTATCTGCCATCAAAATGCTTCTCCATGACACCCAAAGACTCAGTTTTTCCTCTTTGAAAATGTAACCATCCACAGGGTAGGCTTAGGTATGTGGGAGGAGGGAAAAGGCAGCTTCCTACCAGCAGCCCTGACATTTTTGGTGGGCACCGGAGGCAACCTTAGCTATAGGCTTTGCTACCAGTGCTAACAATAAAAATAAATAATAATAATTTAATGTCATTGCCTACTATCCTTTGTCCCAAAATATTCATTCGTCACCATGTGTAAAAGAAAAAAAATCAATAAACCCAAAAAATAGTGGGTTTGTATTCCATTTGGGAGATGCTGTGAGAAACATGGAGGCAGAAAGAATAAACCTGATTTGGGGATGGGATAACACATAGGCAGAGGGAAAAAACCAAACAAACAAAGATAGCATTTATGGATTTATCTCCCCACAGCCTATGTACAGACAGTTTGAATTTGGATTCAAACATTGCAGCTTAAGCTGCCGAAATGTATAGAGCTACAAACTAACAGTAACAAAAGATGTGGCCATTTTCTATGCTAGTAAATCTATTCTTCCAGCTTTGATCTATTTTAGTGAAGGCCCATTTTGTGAAACTTAATTTCCCTGTGGCTGAACACAAGTCTACATTGAGAGTGATTTCTGAAGGGAAAAGTAGATTTAAACTATTGCCTAATAATTCTGTAAACAGATTACTTTACATTCATTCTGAACTCATAGGAATTTTCTTTGCATGAAGTTTAAATTAGGAAGCAGAACTTTTCAGTCAGTGGGGTGGATATGATTCAGTAAAACATAAATCTTGTGTCTCCAGGCAGTAAATGCACAGAAACTGTTACTGTTAACAGCACACACAGGGAAATGTAAAAATTATTGCCTGTGTCATTTATGGTATGTTTAACTAAAGCAGCAAGTTCACACAGCATCTGCACAATTGTTTATAGGAAAGAGATTCTGTAGCACCTCTGTTTAAAGTGGCAGCTGACATATTTCCCTCACTCCATCTTCAAAGTACTATTAATACCCCACAATTTTATTTTTTAAAAGGGTACACTGAATTCACATGATGCACATATCTGCCATCATGCAAGAGACAATTTTCCATCCAAACCAAGTGGAAAATAGATCCCAAAGTGTCCATTGATTAACTGTAACAAAGTTGAACTGTGTAATACATTTTATTCACTGTGTTCATGGCAACTATAGTGAACTGTAGATCAAATATGTAGAGAGTTCTAGGGAAAATGGTGATCAATATTTCTACCATACAATAACGGACAATGTATTAAATAGTTATGATGCAATATTGGAGGTTCCAGTAGATGGTACCATGCAATTTTGCCATAAGAATTAAGAAAGAAAAGCAGTTCTGGAAAGTGATAAATACTGCTGCTATTAAATAATAGACTGAACACTTTCTTTTGCACTGTGCAGAGACTCAAAATGCTGCCTTGACCGCTCACTCTATTTTAGGGAAGGTAGTAAAAGACTTATCCTTCCAACTTCCTTTGGTGCAGAATAATGCCCAAAGAATGGCAGGACAAGGGGCTGATGTAGCTGCAATGGCTACTAAATCATCACTACAGCCTAATAGTAAAATGGACCACAGAGGCACAAGATTGGTAAGCTTCAATTACATCCCCAACAGCAGTTGATGCCACAGGTCTTCCACAGAGAACAGACCACTTGAAAAGACTGTTAGCCCTCTAGCAACCAGAAGGGAAAAGATTACAATGTGCCAGAAATAAGTAGTGACGGGAGGGAGAAAGAAGATAAAAGGAAAAGACTGGGGGTGTAAAATAGTATGAAAAAGTAGCAGAAAAAAATAAGATAAAAAGATGTGCAGCCTCTCCAGATTATACAGAACAGGCAAAGAAAGCAGGTCAGAACCATGGGAAGTCCGACTTTACATCATGGCAAAACTAACTATTGGTCATTACATTAGATCATTCCACATAGTCGTCAAGCAAGTCAATACCTGAAGGAACAATAGAAAATATGGCCAGTTTGCATTTGAGACAAGGTGGAGGTAACGCTGTATTCCAGGAAGAGGATTTTCTTCTGGCCATAAAGGGAAATGAACAATTCTAAGGACTGGTGACACTTCCAAAAAAAGTTTCCTATGGACAAGGAAGGGTAAAACTAAATTTCCTAAGGAAATGTGGAAATGCTATTCTGATGGGAACACTCAATATCTAACTGTCATCGTTGTAATCTGTTTACAGTGGTGTAGTAGCCATGTTGGTTTCTTATTTTCATAATCAAAGAATACCAACCATGAGAACAGTCTCTGGACTGTAGGCAGATAATGGCAGACCTTGCATAGGTGGATTTTGAGGTTACTCTACAGATGAGAAAAGGGAATAATTTATTCATAATATCTATTGACATTTCTATGGCTGAGTCCCTTACAGTAGCTGTTAGAGAGATTACCCCTCATTGTCCTTAAATGCAAGCTCAGGGTAGGAGGTTTGGGGTCTCAGCACTGATGGTCCTGATTCTTATCCCAAGGAAAGGACTTGCTGAGTATGCCATGACCTGGAGAACTGCAATACTTAGAAGTTAAAGGGGATGGAGATAGTAATAGTTGAGTGAATTATAGTCCCAATCAGGACAAGTGTGACATTTATCCACCATATCAGATAGTGGAATCAGCTAGGACTCTTACTTTATATTTTGAATCAACTGTGCATTTGTCTCAAATTTATATTTAACATAGGTCTCTGGTATCATGCATATTGCTTTTATGGTGTGACAGACACCTATCTCCCTACTTTTAACATCTTCCTAGTCCAATGCTTATTGATTAAATAATTTATGCGATTTCAGAAATTCATTCTTACTGAAGAATACTATTCTAAGGCCATAAACATTTTTATACTGTGATTAGATCATTTTTGTAAGGAAAACTTTTTTTACTGTTCAGAAATTTTGTATTAATCAATGATAGCCTGTTCTAGATGTTCTTTTATATGTTCTACTATAAAACTATATTACTTTCCTAAATGTAATGCATACTTTTCTCTAAAAACACCAAAAGGTAGGCTGTCAAGGAAAGCATTTATTTTGTAAAAAACACAATTTACATTTTGAACTTTATGCTACATCATTTCTACAAAATATACAATGTAATCTTTTTTTCCCCTTTTGAGTGAAAATAAATCGTCTTCCCCCGCCCTGCAACTTTCTATTCCATTTCCTTACACAGTGTAGCTTCTCTTTCTGTAGAATTTTTACCTTCTATCTTGTTTTCCTTTGTATTCCATTTTTCATCTCCATTTTATCCTTCTCTTCCTTCCTTCATTCTCTCTTTAAAATACTTAGTAAATGAGGGTTTTTTGCCACCACTGGGCCACCTATTGCAGAGGAGCAGCAGAGCTGTTCCAATGACATAGTCAGCCTGACTAATGATACAGGTTATTTAAAACCAAAAAAATATCAAGGCTTGGTCTGTAATATTCTATCCACCTTCTCCTCAATATCATTGCCAGCATCCACTTTTCCTAATTTGTTACAGTCAGACAGATTCTGGGACAAATCCTGAGCTGCTTTGTCAGGCAAGCACTCATCTTGAAATTGGTGGGATTACTCAGTCAGTAAATAAAGCCAACAAGACTCAGTCTATGTGTATCAATATGTATAATAATTTGTTAAAGTGACTGATGAGTTAAGATGCAATTTAACGTATGGGCTGGCTATGTGTGACAGGTCTCTGTGATAAAGGACTCCCCAAAATTGTATTTGAAAAGTTTTAAGCATAGTAACTCATTTATCCCACTGATCTTAGCATATGCTGCCTCAGACACTTGATTAAATAAACATACTAACTTTTTTAAGTAGATAGACGTGATCTACAGATTGAAGAAATGGGATACGTCAGAAGTTTTATTACCCTGCCTTAAGCCAGTGAAATGAAAAATAGAAGTTATTAGCCATTAGTATTGTTGCATAAAGCAAAGTTCTGCTCTCTGATCCCCAGGGCAGATCTCAACTCTAGTGTCCTTTCTTTCTACATGTGTAGCTTTCCCTTTTATTTATGATGCTAATGGCTTTGCACATGTAAGCAGAGAAGGATATTGTAGTCAAGATCCACCATATAACTGAGGACAGAATTTTGGTTCAAGTGCAGATGATCAAGCATCTTACCTATCAATTTGCAATCAACCCTTCTATGGGCAATTTCCTGCAAATTTGGGATGAAATTCTGGTACTACTGAAGTCAATGAGAATTTTTCCATTGACTTCCATAGTGCCAGAATTTCAGCTAGAATGCATGTCATATTTGTGATCTTTCTGTAATACACCACATGTACCACTATAGACTGGTACATACAAGCACCCCATAGTTTAGTAAAAGCCCATGGATAATTATGCAGAGGAAAAGTCCCCAAAAGAGGATAAAAATCTGAGTGTTTACCCAGATTAAACAAACAAATTTTCAGAATCATCAGATCCTCAGTTCTCTATATTCATAAAGTTAAATTCCAAATGCACAAACTATATTTTTCTTGAATCAATTTTCTTTTGGTTCTTTAGGCCCACACACAAAGTACTGAGCAGAACCAAACACACAGAAAAATGTTAAAAAAAGCACAATTCCCATTAACTTTAAGAATATGTTTAATAAGAAAATGCAGTACAAGTGCAAATATTTCCACATGTTCAGAACAGCCATGTTAGTGAACCTACCTTTGCGTAACTGCAATCTAAAGAAATGACGTGTTTCAGTGTTTAACTGTTCTAATGAAGCTGTTTAGCTCTGTGTTCCATTAGCATATTTGGATTTAGAGTATGGTAAAAATTTTATTCTTGTTCTAATATTAAGCAAATCCTTTACATCTGTTGTGTTATACTAACAAATTGCTGAAGCATTCCCAATGAAAATACAAGCTGCCAGCTACTTTTATGCCAAACCTCCTATTAGCACATCTGAAAAACAAACAAAAACAAAAAAACCCCAGGCAAATAATGGTACGAGGATATTATACAAAAAAGCACGCCCTCCAGCAAACGTATTTATTACTACTAATAGAAATTAAAGGGCAAAAAAGAACACAGGCCCCATTTTTATTGAGCTGAAATTTATGCAAAGATCATATAATCCACCTGAAAAGCTTCAAATGAAAGTTAATTAGATGTTGTTAATATGAGATGATGTTAATCAGCAGCAGCAGTGTTCTATTATTTTCTGAACCACTGAAATGTAACACATCATTATACTTCCAAGAATTATGCTATTAAACACTGTGGTTGTCGTGCCAATGTCTTTCAAAACAGGAAGAAATGAAACATCTCCCATTTTATTCCTTCCCTTTGTGTGCATGACATCTTTTTAATCAACTAAAGACTAAGATAGTCAACCTAGGTACAGTATTGTACCTTTGACAAATGCATAACCAGGAGCTGCTTTATAAAATGTACAAGCATAGATACTTGAGACGTAAGCAATAACTTGGAATAAAATTGGACAACAGCTGCTCATAAACAATATAATATTTCCAGTTTCCTACCAAGGATGAGGGAATTTTGGATGCAGTATTAAGTCTTTTATTCAGACCCACAGACTATTTCTTCATAACAAATTACATCCTTCTTGTGATAAAGACAAACAAACATCGTCTTTGAAAATAAAATGTTATAAGCACTATTTTCCCCACAGCTGTTAACTTTTCCATCAGATGCAATAAAGGATGCTGCTTAAAGAGCCATGGTAAACAAAGTCAGGGGTTATCTAGAGTATGTACTTGAAATCTTTTCATCAAAACAAACAATTACTAAATCACTGAGCCCTGGTCTACACTTGCGGGGGGGGGGTGAGAATTGATCTAAGTTACGCAACTTCAGCTACGTGAATAACGTAGCTGAAGTCAATGTACTTAGATCGACTTACCGTGGTGTCTTCACCACGGTGAGTTGACTGCTGCAGCTCCCCGTCAACTTTACCTGTGCCTCTCGTGGCGGTGGAGTACAGGAGTCGACGGGAGAGCACTCGGGGGTCAATTTATCGCATCTAGACTAGACGCGATAAATCGATCCCCACTGGATTGATTGCCGCCTCATGATCCAGCGGGTAGTGTAGACATACCCTGAGAGAAAGCCACTTTTCTTAATGCCATAGAATGATATGCATTTGAACACATACACAGACAAAATCAAAATATTGATCAAAGTGAGATAAGAATACAACCCATTGACATTTTTTTGTACTGTGATGGCACCAAAAGGGCCTGTTTTGGATCAAAGTTCTATTGCATTCTGTGCCATAGGAACACATAGGCAACAGTCCCTGCTGTGAAGAATTTACATCACAATTTGAAACAAGATGCAAGAAAATGACTGAAAAACACAACAAGTGGAGGGAAGGGAAAAGGGAAGACAAAGGTTGTGAACATAAGTTCATGTGGTTATATAGCATCACAATTTAGGGTGACCAGACAGCAAGAGTGAAAAATCAAGATGGGTGTGCGTGGGGGGGGTAAATAGGAGCCTACATAAGAAAAAGACTCCCAAAATTGGGACTGTCCCTATAAAATTGGGACATCTAGTCACCCTATCACAATTGTACACTTGATAGTTCCAAATCTCCTGAAATCTTTTAAATTAAATCAGTAAAATAACAGTTCTTTGACTGTTTTGCAACCTAACCATCATTGGTTGGCTGACTGCAGCACAGCAAAGTGAGTTTTGAGAGGTAAAAGGCAGTGGTCTTTTGGTTTAATTCAGGGAAGGATTTCCTTATATAAAAGGGTAGCATGGAGGAAAGCACAGATATTTGTGGAATAAGACGAATGGGCTTTTACAGCTGGCATATTTGACATATGAGACAATGGCAGTTAAGTAAGGTGGGACGAAATTGTGAAGAGCCCTGAAGGTGAGGACAGGATTCTTAAATATGATACAGTAAAGATGGAGAGTCAGTAGAAGGATTTATACAGGGGATAACATGGACAGTGTGATACGCAAAGAAGATATCAATACTGAATTTTGAGTGGATCATAGGGGAGCAATGTGTTTTTCAAGGATTCCACGGAGGAGACAGTCACAGCAATCAAGACAGGAAATGATGAAGGCCTGAGGTATTATCAGCATCAATGCTAAGGAAATATTGGATATTCAAAATGATGTACTGGAAAATGGTGTTAATGTTTGAACTCTGCATGGATGTGTGAGGCAGGGACACATCAGTGATGTCTCCAATTTATGGGTCTGAGCAACAGGAAAGATGTTAGTGTTGTCCAGTGACCAAGATTGTTGGGAAATAGGAATACTCGGGAGGAAAGAACAGAAATTCATTTTGGCCATATTAAGTTTAAGCAGCCAGCAGGACATCCAGGAGAAAATGTCAGATAGAAGCAATACAAATCATGAATGGCAAGGTGGATCTGCAAAATGTTAGTGCAAACCCAGTGGTTTAACCTACGTGAGTGGATGATAAATGGTGCAGAGGAAGAAATGGATTGGGTCAAGAATGGAGTCATGCAAGGCCCTCAGCGAGTAGGAGAAAGGAGGATTCAGTAAGAGGGACACTAAATGAATAGGTGGAGAAATAGGAGGAGCACCAGTAGAGGACAGCATCAAGAATGCAAAGGAAGTACAGGATTTGGAGATGGAGAGAAAGATTAACAGTTTCAAAAGCAGTACAGATCGAGGTTTTGGATGGGGTAATAGCCCTGAGATATGTTCAAGAGGCGGCCAATATAAAATATGCTAAATATGAGTGAATTAATGCTACGTAAAGAACCCAATTTTTTTCTTTCCCTGTCTTCTCGTGATTAAATATTTAACAGTAACACTGCACTGATTTAATTTTAATTTCCTTATTTTATTTTTTAAAGGAAAACAAAAAGTACAATGTCTGTGCATGTTAGCATTAAATGGTCTAATTATGCTTTGACATTCACATCTCAGGGTTATGAAAGGGTGCTGAGGAATAGAAGTCCATCCTCAATGTGGTGGGAACAGATATGAGTTCATGTATCTGCTGTGGTTATTGTTGACCTTCTGGGGTAAAGGAGCAGCAGCACATCAGAAAGAGCAAGAGATGAGAGCAGAAACAGCAGGAAAGAGAGACAGTAGCATAGGACCTGATTCTGCAAAGTGTCAAAGGCACTCAACCTCTCAGCACTCAGGTCCTGATTCAGAACCATACTTTCGTGTGTGCATTTTTGACATCAGTGAGATTAGTTATAAGTACATGCCTTCCTTTATGCATAAAATTGTAGCTGAATTGGGAGCTCAGTAAGACTAATTATTCACAAATGAGTGAACTGAAGTACAAACACATGCCCAAGGTCACAGAGCAAGTCAGATGTAGTTCTTTTGACTCACAGATTGCTACTGCAAACACTAGATAGGACTATCCTTTTTTTGCCCACTTGTGTCTGTAATTCTGATCAGAAGATTCCTCTGGTATTTTGCCTCTTATTTTCTCTTCCTAGCTGTTGTGACTTTTGCTCTTTACACAACAAACTTAGTGTGAAGGAACGACACAGGCACAATGGGGTCCAGATAATGAATATACGTAGTCAGTAAACACAATGGTCTGACTACATATATACCCGGCCAGGCCTGGATTAACCAATCTGCACTTAAACAGGGCCCCCATCTCAGGAGAGGTGGCCAGTACAAATCTGAGTGAGTGAAATTGTAACCTGGTATGTGGGATTGCAGTGCCACTCAGGTTTGTTCTGGTAACTGCCACCATCACAGCTTGGGGGTTGGGGTGGCCAGGCCAAATTTGAGTGAGTGACATTGTGGTGTGGCAACACCACTTACTCACATTTAGTCTACTCTAAGGGAATGCAGGGCAGGTGATGGGACCTACCAGCCAGCTAGATCATGAGGAGCTGCCCTAGCCTAGGATGGGAGTGGACAGCTGAGCCAGACGTTGCTGAGTGAGGCCTAGTCAAATATGAGTAAAGTGAAGTGAGAATTCAGAGGCTAGCTATAAATTAATATTTTAGATAAAATGTTAATGTTTTTGAAAGTATTGTCTATATTGATAGTTATTGGTATGGAATTTATGCAGATGTTAATTAAGACGATACGTAGTGTTAAATGTCCCGTGACAAAGTAAAAAATATTTAATTCTAGTAAAAAAGGTGGATTTAATGCTCATTAATCAATTTATAGAAATAGATTATAAAATGGTAGCATGTTAATTTTTGATTAGGTATGCCCATCCACCATAAAAGCACCATTAGAAAAAGAATTATACACATTCTCTTAATTTTATACCCATTAATTACATCTTAGAACATGAGTATAAATGCAGTGTATGGCTATATTGCAGCGCATGAGAGTATAAATGCAGCATATTATATTGTAATGCCTGTGTATTTAATATAAAAGTTAGTGAAGCAAAGTTTTAAATTGTATCACTTACTGAATCAGTCACATACCACCACTAAATTAAATTTCCTGTAATTGCCCTAGATGCTTGAACCTTAAAGAATTCAGTGTGGTTTTAGTCCTCATTTTTAAATTACTAATTGGGAACACATAAATCAAAGGTTTAGGTGATCAGGCCAAATTTGAGTGGCAGTGGTTGAAGGACCAATTTCCATAGTGCGCAGGACCAAAATTCTTTAATCCAGGACTGCACATTGAGGTTTTATCTGGTTTCAAAACAGACACCACTATAGGGCTCACAGGGCTATTGAAAAAGATATTACCCAAATCTTATACATGACACTGCTCGGCTCCACAAACCCTCAGCTCTACAGAAGAGAAAACAATGTTCCATGTTTTGTTTATCTTTGTTGTTCTAGCAGTGTTGGTCCCAGGACATTAGAAAGAGAAGGCGAGTGAGAGAATCTTTTATTGGATACCTCAGCCACATTGTTTATCTTTGCAATTAACTAAATAAAATGCCACCGTGTAAAATGCTAGAGTAAACCAATATCTTTTTAAGTTAACAAAAATCTGTCAATCTTACAAGAGGAACCAAATTTCAACTATTTCTATGGAACAACATGGCCCTTTTTCACATGTCCCTCACCAGTCCTTTAAGATCACAAGCTCTTCAGGAAGGACTTGCCTTGTTTTATGCATGTGAAGCTCCTAGCGTACTTGCAGACACTATAAAAGTAATACATATTAATATATTGTAGCTGGCACACAACATCCATACTGAATCCAATATTTTTTGCTATGAGAAGTCAGAGTTTATTCCTGTTTTAACATTGTATTTTAGGTATTGGCTATTTAGAAGGGTGCTTCAAAGCTTTTGTCATGGCCAGGGTGTAGGCAGTCAGGACTAATAGGTGGAGCCAGAGTCAGGGCTAGTGGGTATGGCCAGTGCTGAAGGTGAGAGCCAGAATTGGAATCCAGGGCTGAGAGTCAGAACCAGGTTCAGGAAGCCAGGAACCAGGGCAGCACAAAGGAGCAGGGTCTGTCAAGCAGCCAGCTGGGATGCATTTAGGTGTCCCCTTAAGGCTTTAGTCGTATTTCTGGACTAATCAGGGACCCTGAGAGCACCACGAGTTGGTGGGCAGTACATCTTGTGGTGCTTGCCCCACAAGACTCTCATCCCATTGACAAGTTCTCTGCAAGAGCTGTTGGGTGGTGGTGGTGTGGATACGGCGGTTACTCTGGGATCACCAAACCCATGGTCAAGCCCTGTGGATCCTCACATCTCCATTTCCAAAGTTATGCCACTTTAAGTGGAACATATAGGGTCAAACTAGGTGTTTTTCCATTGAATTCATTCAGTGGCAAAGTAAGACCAGTTATTGTAGGTTGGCCAGCTAACTACAAAACCATCTAGTCTGATGAATTTCTGTATACAATATGATACGCTATTGTAAATTTAATAGAATGCTATTTGCAAGAACCAAAGCAAAATATATAAGAAATAGCAGAGCAAAGTAAGGTAAATGAACACTGGAAAGCAGGAAATCAGGGTGATAATTATAAAGTTTTGAACTTTATTTGAAATGATGTAATCAGTCAGCAAGATTGAGCAAACAAAAGTGAGAATTTTACAAAGCTAGTAATGTCTCATGTAATAACCATAGAAAGCTTCATAGACCAAGTATCATCCGTTACCTGTACCCATTATGAACAAGAGATGAAAGGTGTGCAACTGTATGTTATATACTTTGAAAATCTTCAAAAACCCTGGCATCTGTATAGCTATATTATTCATACAGATATTCAATATAAAGGGGCCATCTTTTGATTATTTTGATCTGGCAATGCTGGCAGTTAACACATCCTTTGATTATCATGCAAAACTAGAGGTAGCTAGTCTTATAGCACTGACATCCCTTCTTGAATGTGATATGGTATGTTTGTAAAACCACCTAAGATGTACTGATGCATCAAAATTGATATGCTTGCAGCTATAATAAATCATTTGCTGAAGTACTACAAAACCAGTTCGTAAAACAAAAGTAAAACTGGTGTGCTCTCCTTGAGCCAATAGGGTTAAACATGCAAACAGAATATCAAAACATAGCACTAAAGGAATGCAGAGTCCCTTGCTACATTCTGGTTAGGGGTGAGGATTTTTCCATGTTCCTAAAAGAGAACTGCAGATCCTAAACATTCTCTTTTAAGTCCTTATCATACAATACACATTCAAATGCAACCTCAGTAAAACATGGTCTGACAACATTCCAGAACCTGAAGAGGACAAGATGAGATTCACAGTTCACCAGTGGAGCTTTTTAACTCTGGACGATATTGAACTACACCAGGCATTCATCACTTCACCCCTTCCTGCTTCTCCACGTGGGCACCAATGATACTGCCAAGAATGACCTTGAGCGGATCACTGCGGACTATGTGGCTCTGGGAAGAAGGATAAAGGAGTTGGAGGCGCAAGTGGTGTTCTCGTCCATCCTCCCCGTGGAAGGAAAAGGCCTGGGTAGGGACCGTCGAATCGTGGAGGTCAACGAATGGCTACGCAGGTGGTGTCGGAGAGAAGGCTTTGGATTCTTTGACCATGGGATGGTGTTCCATGAAGGAGGAGTGCTGGGCAGAGACGGGCTCCATCTTACGAAGAGAGGGAAGAACATCTTTGCCAGCAGGCTGGCTAACCTAGTGAGGAGGGCTTTAAACTAGGTTCACCGGGGGAAGGAGACCAAAGCCCTGAGGTAAGTGGGAAAGCGGGATACCGGGAGGAAGCACAGGCAGGAAGGTCTGTGAGGGGAGGGCTCCTGCCTCATACTGGGAATGAGGGGCGATCAACAGGTTATCTCAAGTGCTTATATACAAATGCACAAAGCCTTGGAAACAAGCAGGGAGAACTGGAGGTCCTGGTGATGTCAAGGAATTATGACGTGATTGGAATAACAGAGACTTGGTGGGATAACTCACATGACTGGAGTACAGTCATGGATGGTTATAAACTGTTCAGGAAGGACAGGCAGGGCAGAAAAGGTGGGGGAGTAGCACTGTATGTAAGGGAGCAGTATGACTGCTCAGAGCTCCGGTACGAAACTGTGGAAAAACCTGAGTGTCTCTGGATTAAGTTTAGAAGTGTGTGCAACAAGAGTGATGTCATGGTGGGAGTCTGCTATAGACCACCGGACCAGGGGGATGAGGTGGATGAGGCTTTCTTCCGGCAACTCACGGAAGCTACTAGATCGCATGCCCTGATTCTCATGGGTGACTTTAATTTTCCTGATATCTGCTGGGAGAGCAATACAGCGGTGCATAGACAATCCAGGAAGTTTTTGGAAAGCGTAGGGGACAATTTCCTGGTGCAAGTGCTAGGGGAGCCAACTAGGGGGAGCGCTTTTCTTGACCTGCTGCTCACAAACCGGGTAGAATTAGTGGGGGAAGCAAAAGTGGATGGGAATCTGGGAGGCAGTGACCATGAGTTGGTTGAGTTCAGGATCCTGACGCAGGGAAGAAAGGTAAGCAGCAGGATACGGACCCTGGACTTCAGGAAAGCAGACTTTGACTCCCTCAGGGAACAGATGGCCAGGATCCCCTGGGGGACTAACATGAAAGGGAAGGGAGTCCAGGAGAGCTGGCTGTATTTCAAGGAATCCCTGTTGAGGTTACAGGGACAAACCATCCCGATGACTCGAAAGAATAGTAAATATGGCAGGCGACCAGCTTGGCTTAATGGTGAAATCCTAGCGGATCTTAAACATAAAAAAGAAGCTTACAAGAAGTGGAAGCTTGGACATATGACCAGGGAAGAGTATAAAAATATTGCTCGGGCATGTAGGAAAGATATCAGGAGGGCCAAATCGCACCTGGAGCTGCAGCTAGCAAGAGATGTCAAGAGTAACAAGAAGGGTTTCTTCAGGTATGTTGGCAACAAGAAGAAAGCCAAGGAAAGTGTGGGCCCCTTACTGAATGAGGGAGGCAAGCTAGTGACAGAGGATGTGGAAAAAGCTAATGTACTCAATGCTTTTTTTGCCTCTGTTTTCACTAACAAGGTCAGCTCCCAGACTGCTGTGCTGGGCAACACAAAATGGGGAAGAGATGGCCAGCCCTCTGTAGAGATAGAGGTGGTTAGGGACTATTTAGAAAAGCTGGACGTGCACAAGTCCATGGGGCCGGACGAATTGCATCCGAGAGTGCTGAAGGAATTGGCGGCTGTGATTGCAGAGCCCTTGGCCATTATCTTTGAAAACTCGTGGCGAACGGGGGAAGTCCCGGATGACTGGAAAAAGGCTAATGTAGTGCCCATCTTTAAAAAAGGGAAGAAGGAGGATCCTGGGAACTACAGGCCGGTCAGCCTAACCTCAGTCCCTGGAAAAATCATGGAGCAGGTCCTCAAAGAATCAATCCTGAAGCACTTAGAGGAGAGGAAAGTGATCAGGAACAGTCAGCATGGATTCACCAAGGGAAGGTCATGCCTGACTAATCTAATCGCCTTTTATGATGAGATTACTGGTTCTGTGGATGAAGGGAAAGCAGTGGATGTATTGTTTCTTGACTTTAGCAAAGCTTTTGACACGGTCTCCCACAGCATTCTTGTCAGCAAGTTAAGGAAGTATGGGCTGGATGAATGCACTATAAGGTGGGTAGAAAGCTGGCTAGATTGTCGGGCTCAACGGGTAGTGATCAATGGCTCCATGTCTAGTTGGCAGCCGGTGTCAAGTGGAGTGCCCCAGGGGTCGGTCCTGGGGCCCGTTTTGTTCAATATCTTCATAAATGATCTGGAGGATGGTGTGGATTGCACTCTCAGCAAATTTGCGGATGATACCAAACTGGGAGGAGTGGTAGATACGCTGGAGGGGAGGGATAGGATACAGAAGGACCTAGACAAATTGGAGGATTGGGCCAAAAGAAATCTAATGAGGTTCAATAAGGATAAATGCAGGGTCCTGCACTTAGGATGGAAGAATCCAATGCACCGCTACAGACTAGGGACCGAATGGCTCGGCAGCAGTTCTGCGGAAAAGGACCTAGGGGTGACAGTGGACGAGAAGCTGGATATGAGTCAGCAGTGTGCCCTTGTTGCCAAGAAGGCCAATGGCATTTTGGGTTGTATAAGTAGGGGCATAGCGAGCAGATCGAGGGACGTGATCGTTCCCCTCTATTCGACACTGGTGAGGCCTCATCTGGAGTACTGTGTCCAGTTTTGGGCCCCACACTACAGGAAGGATGTGGATAAATTGGAAAGAGTACAACGAAGGGCAACGAAAATGATTAGGGGTCTAGAGCACATGACTTATGAGGAGAGGCTGAGGGAGCTGGGATTGTTTAGTCTGCAGAAGAGAAGAATGAGGGGGGATTTGATAGCTGCTTTCAACTACCTGAAAGGGGGTTTCAAAGAGGATGGCTCTAGACTGTTCTCAATGGTAGCAGATGACAGAACGAGGAGTAATGGTCTCAAGTTGCAATGGGGGAGGTTTAGATTGGATATTAGGAAAAACTTTTTCACTAAGAGGGTGGTGAAACACTGGAATGCGTTACCTAGGGAGGTGGTAGAATCTCCTTCCTTAGAGGTTTTTAAGGTCAGGCTTGACAAAGCCCTAGCTGGGATGATTTAACTGGGACTTGGTCCTGCTTTGAGCAGGGGGTTGGACTAGATGACCTTCTGGGGTCCCTTCCAACCCTGATATTCTATGATTCTATGATTCTATGATTGATTCTCCAAGAGCTTAGCACACTGTACAAAACCCAAGGAATAAGAGACTACATGCAAGTCTTAAACCTGAATCTCCCATATGGTTGGTTCCTACATTAGAATCTTTGATACAGAAGTATATCAAAGAAAATAAAACACATCCAGGCCTCAGGTCTGTGGGGTTGCTCATGCATGAAGTAAAGTAACAGTACAAAGACCCATATCAATCTTTCTTGATATTTTCCCACAACAGATCATCATCTGACTTAAATGTTCTTTGTGCATAGATCTAAAAAAGTAAACAAGTCTGAACAATTAACAGTTACTGAAATTCTTGTTAAAATTGTTGTTTTCTTTAAGCTTAAAGTTATGGATTTGTAATATTATATAAAAGCCTATATATGTGTAAGGGGACTGTTGCCCCCTTACTAACAGTCAGTGGGGTGTTTTGGTTGGCTAGCTCCCAGTACTAAAAAGAGGGAAGGGTCGATGGGGAATCAGGGCCCTGAGACTGACAGCCCCCAGGAACAATGGGGAGAGGCCAATGCTCCAGGTCAGCCTGAATGACAGGGCAGGCAGGCTAATCAGGGAGTCAGGAGACCAGGGAGGTCCCGTCCTCTGTGTGAGCTGGATTTGCCTGGCTCAGACAGACAGAGTGGGGCTGAGCTAAGGAGAAAGCAGAGGCCCAAGCTGAGCTGTGCCAGAGGCAGAGAGAGCAGACCCTGTCCTGGGAGCAGAGCTGCAGCTCCAAAGCCAGAGGCACAGCCCAGAGGCAGCAGACTTGCCCTGGGAGCAGAGCTGCAGCAACCAGAGCCAGAGGGGCCAGAAAAGCAGCCCGGGAAGCAAGTCAGTGCTGGGAGCAGAGTCACAGAAGCAGCCTGCAGAGCAGACCTGTCCTGGGAGCACAGCTGTAGCAACCAGAGGCAGAGGGGCCAAAGAAGCAGCCCAGGGAACTGGAGGCAGAGCAGCAGCAGCGCAGAGACCGAGTGGTGCAGCTGGGGCTGGAGCAGTCTGGAGCTGGGTGCGGTGAGCAGCTGGGGAGACCGATGGGGACCCTGGACAGTAGGCTTAGCACATGGAGACACCTCAGCCAAGGGGCTCTGCAGGCCAGGCTTAGATTGTAACCCGACAGGGTGGGCGTGAAGCTGGGAAGAAGGGTCCCACCACTTAGAGCCTGAGAGTGTGAGGCCACCACCAGAGCAAGCGTCCAACTCACAGCATCCCTGCAGCACAGCCAGGGCCTGAGAAGAAGGCCTGGGGCTTACAAGGAACAGACTGTGAACTGCCCGGACGTTCCAGAGACACTGTTTGTGATGTTCCCTGCCGCAGAGCGGGTTGATGTGTTTCCTTTAACCTTTCCCATTTTTCCTTATTCTTTTTAAAATTCATTGTTGATTAAATAACTTGCATTTGCTTTAACTTGTATGTAATGGTCAGTGGGTCAGAGAAGTGCCCAGTGTGGAGAGAGTACCCCGGAGCGGGGACACCCTAGCCCCTGTCCTAGGTGACCACAGCAGGGTTGGGGGTTGAGCCTCTCAGGAATCCTGGGCCCAGCCTTGTTGAGGTTACGAGGACTCTGCCAGAAAGGAGAGCGGAAGGGGAGCCCTCAAGGGCAGGGAGGCCACCGGGTAAAGGAAGTGGGAGCAAGGATTCAGATCCTTTCGCTAGCCCACTTCACCAGGGTAGTGCAGAAGCCAGGAAAGTTCCCCACAAGAGTGGGACTATTCCCCTGCTTACATATGTTCTAACTCTCTGGATAATAAATGTAACAGCAAAGATATATAATTGGAGCATCTTACCAAAAACAGGTAAAGTGATCTCTCATTAGAAACAAAGAGTTGTCTCCTAGCAACCGAGATAATGTTTGCTTTTCACAGATAATGTTAAAAAGGAAAAATTGTCCTTGAACATCCCTGCCTGCTGGGGGTGGGGGGAGTTCTGTGCAGTACAATAAAAGGATAAGTCCTAAGGAAAGTCTCAATGACTGCAGCTAAGGTTTCTTTCACTTTTCAATTTCAATCTCTGTTATTATTATCTATTAAGACTTTGTGATTGATGAGTCATAAAATGAATTTTAAGTAGTGTTACGAGTTTACAGTAATACGCTTCCTTTTTTAACAGAAGCTATCATAAAACTAGGCATCATTTCAATATGTTTTGCCATCCAGGAGTTTTTTTTTCTATCAGCAGCAAAATAAATTTATACAGACAGGAAGATTATGAGCCAGAACCTCTCTTGTGCTGTGGGTTAATAGAGAGATGTGCAGAACGCAATAAGACAAGACAGGGATATACAAGGGAGGAGAGCACAGGATATGAAGAAAAGCAATATTTATTTTGCACAAGTCTAGTTGTGCCACAAAACAGAAGTGTCAGTAGAGACATGTAAAGGAGATGTGCTCAAAAAGAAAGTGAATATGAGCTGAATGCTTGGACAAAAGCATGTATGTTGCTGTGGCAGAAAGCCGCCATAAGGGGGGGGGGAGTATAAAATAAAGTAGCACTAGAGCTGCCCTAACCTGAGCATAGATAAAGGCAGGAGGAATATTCACAATGGAACCAGCACAGAGGGGTCTCGAGCAGACTCAAGTTCACATGCTCCACATTAGCTACTCAGACAGAAAAACTACACTCACCTTATGTCTTTAATACATCATCATCAACACATAAACCCAATGACACTACACTAAAAAATGTACCTGAATCCATAGAGAGACTGGAAAGTGGACTAATAGTAAATGAAGGATAGTCAAAATACCATGCACAAAAACAGTGGGATGGGGGAGTCCTTCAGTTACATGCACAGTAGATAAAAGCATCCACTTTTATCAAGCTGACAGCTACTGAACACTTTCCTTGTGTTTAAGGTAACACAAGATTGCTAACAAAATGCTGCTTGCCGGAGATGTGTTGAACCTCCCTAGCAGGTAACAAATGCTTAAGATACAAAATTTTACATTCCACTAGATGCTTTTGAAGCTGCTCCTGGTTAGTCAGTTTTCTGTCAAAAAAAAAAAAAAAAGTAAAAGATTCTGACTGTGCAGGACAAATATGTGATGTGCAGATATTGACTTGACCACTGTGCATACTGATCTACCAATGACAAAATATAGATTGTACTGAAATACCGTAACAGCAAGATTTCCTCTTGAGGCTGGAGAAACTGTCTGGGCACATAGGGCACATGATCCAAAACTCATTAAAAGCCAATGGAAAGGATCCCATTGAATTAAATGGGTACTGGATCAGGTTCTAAATAGGCATATGTGCATGAATTCAGCTACTCCTTTTCCACTGCAGACATTGTATACCTTCAGAAGGAGGTTCTTCAGCCCTCATGTGAATAAAAGGGGTGTTACTGATGCTAGAATCAAGAATGTGCGACTTCCAAGGAACAGTCCTTTGGATCATTCCCCCCCAACCAACACACGCACAGATCATATCACTGATGTTGTTATATTAAAACATTCAGATACATCACTATAATGGATAATGACTTACTGTAAAATATTATCTGTACAGTAGGAAGCACACTGCAGTTGCTTCTTTATGTAGACAACAAGGGAATCTCATTTGCCATTTAAAAGGAAAAGGTACCTCAAGGAAAACAATATCTTGCTCAAAAATCATAACACCCATTTCCTTTGTTCTACCTAAATCACTCCTTCCTTGGTATGATGCAATCCCTGCATACCAATTGTAATAGCACTTGCACTGCACCACTACTAACCAACTCTGAAAATTATCTGAGTAGCAGCCGTGTTAGCCTGTATTCACAAAAAGAAAAAGGAGTACTTGTGGCACCTTAGAGACTAAAATTTGAGCATAAGCTTTCGTGAGCTACAGCTCACTTCATTGGATGCATTTGGTGGAAAATACAGTGGGGAGATTTATATATATGTGTATATATATATATATATATATACACACACACACACACACACACACACAGAGAGAGATAACATGAAACAATGGGTTTTATCATACACACTAAGGAGAGTGATCACTTAAGATAAGTCATGACGAGCAGCGGGGGGGGGGGGAGGAGGAAAACCTTTCATGGTGACAAGCAAGGTAGGCTATATCCAGCAGTTAACAAGAATATCTGAGGAGCAGTGGGGGGTCGGGTGGGGGGGGAGAAATAACATGGGAAAATAGTTTTACTTTGTGTAATGACCCATCCACTCCCAGTCTCTATTCAAGCCTAGGTTAATTGTATCCAGTTTGCCAATTAATTCCAATTCAACAGTCTCTCGTTGGAGTCTGTTTCTGAAGTTTTTTTGTTGAAGGATAGCCACTCTCAGGTTTGTAATCGAGTGACCAGAGAGATTGAAGTGTTCTCTGACTGGTTTTTGAATGTTATAATTCTTGGTGTCTGATTTGTGTCCATTTATTCTTTTACGTAGAGACTGTCCAGTTTGACCAATGTACATGGCAGAGGGGCATTGCTATCACATGATGGCATATATCACATTGGTAGATGCGCAGGTGAACGAGCCTCTGATAGTGTGGCTGAAGTGATCACTCTCCTTACAGTGTGTATGATAAAACCCATTGTTTCATGTTCTCTGTGTGTGTGTGTGTATATATATAAATCTCCCCACTGTATTTTCCACCGAATGCATCTGATGAAGTGAGCTGTAGCTCATGAAAGCTTATGCTCAAATAAATTTGTTAGTCTCTAAGGTGCCAGAAGTACTCTTTTTTTGAAAACTGTCTGGTGACCATCAAAAACAGATCATCCTACACCAAATCATGCAGATGTTGTGCAGCCTCACTTCATTAAATTGACCACTTTGGGTACATCGCACATGACAAGAGATTGCCAACTACATGGCCAATAGAGAGCACCTCAGTGCTAAACATATTGCCTTCATGAGCAGGATTTCAGACAGATTAGAAGCAACCCAGCTCCATGCTGCATAGTAATTTCTAATCTATTTTGTTCCTGTTCCATACTCTAGGGAGGACCAGCATTTCTCTGTCACCATTCTACAGCCTTCCTGTCAGTCTCACTTTCTCTAACCATAAGGTAATCCTGAATGGTACAGAATTACACTCAGAGCATGGCAGTTTTTGTGAATATCCTCTTGAATTTTTAAATGAAAGCATTCCTGCCCTTTTTATGTTCACTTTCTCAGAACATTTATCTGATTGAGATTTACAAATGATCATGGAAATCTAATTGTTCACCTAATACAACCAAATACTCAGAAGTTCAATTTAAATTTGCTTAACACAAACATGTACTAAAAAACTGATTACATAAGTCACATACTAGTTCCTCTCTCCCCTCCCCCCCTACTTAACTTACTGTGTTATACTTGTCCAGTCACTGACCAGACAAGACATCATGTGCCTTATGTGATTAATAATAAGCAATGCATTTAGCAGTTTGAACTGGAAATAGCAAGCCAAAGAAAAATGAAAATTTACAAAACCTTTTGTCAAATAATTTTGAATAATGAACAAACTGATCTCTTAATGGACATTGTGCAAACAGGAAAAGAGGTGAAAATCATCAACCAAATAATTCATCAGACCATTTACTGGGCTTGAATGACATTCTCCATCTTTCCTTGAAAGTCCATTTTGTCTCTACAAACACTCACATCTTGGCCAAAACAATTAGAATTATGCAACTGGGTGATTAGTCCCTTAGGAGAAGTGAAAAATGTATTGGATGATGCTTCAGAAACATTTCTAGGCTAGAGATGAAACAAAATTATTGTTCTAAGATTACACCACCAAAGAATTATATGTAGTGACTAATTAGTGGAAAGAAAATATTACTCTCTAGATAAAGCACTGAGTAATACTTTTTCTCAGCTTCCACAAAATTCAGCAAGAGAGAAATGGCGAAAACCAGTGATTCCAAGAGTGAGGGGGATAAAGGGGACACAGTTGGGATTGATGATGGAAAATAGCTGAGACCAGGAAACTCTGAAATAAAAGGGGTGTTCTACTTGCAGAGTTTGGGGATGCTGTAAGGATACTGGCCCTACCAATCATTGCAGAAAACTTTGGGGGTCCTTATGTGAGGAATACTGAAGAACTGGGGAAATGTACAAGTAGAAAATGGGGCATAACTGGCTAGGTGGTACTAGGACTGCTGAAAGAGGTCTGGGAGTTATAGTGCATCACAAGTTGAAGGAGTCAACAATAACAGGCACCTGTGAAAAAGTCTAATATCACTCTAGCTATTAAAATGAGTGTCATATGTGAAACACAGGACGTAATTGTCCCACTCTACACAGCACTGGTAAGGCCTCAGCTGGAGTACTATGACCAGTTCTGGGTGCCACACTTGAAGATATGGACAAATTGGAGAGAGTCCAGAGGAGGACATCAACACATTTAAAAGGTTTATAAAATCTGACTTATGAGGAAAGGTTAAAAAAAAACTAGGCATGTTTAGTCTGAGAATAGGAGACTGAGGAGTAGCCAATGACAGTCTTCAAATAGGTTATAAAGAAGATGGTGATCAGTTGTTCTCCATGTCCACTGAAGGTAGGACAAGTAGTAATGGGATTAATTGGCAGCAAGGGAGATTTAGGTTTGATTTAAGGAAAAAATTCTAGCTGCAAGAACTCAACTAAAGTTAAGCTCTGGAATAGACTTGCAAGGCAGGCTGTGGAATCCTCATTGATGAACATTGTTAAGAATAGATTGGGCAAACACCTGTCAGGGATTGTCTAGGCTTACTTGGGTCCTGACAGTGCAGGGGGCTGGACTTGATGACTTAGACATCCCTTCCAGCCCTACATTTCTATGACTCAATGTGACCACTGTGGCATGAGTTTGTAAACAGCTGATAAGCAGAAATTCTGCTGAAGCTAAAAGCCTATTGCTCATGTGGGCCAACTGCCATTCTGAAAATGTTTCAGAGGCAGAAAGAAGCAGGAGGCAGAGACAGTGTTTGACAAGGGTTGGAGACTCAGAAAAGCTCCTAACTCACATCCACCAGAAATGGCATCCGCCATGGGGTACCCGGCACAGAACTTAGGATAGTAATATAGAATAATAATAATCTAAATTGTAAAGAAAGATATTTACATGCTGAGGTACCCTTGATAGGAATGATAAGATCTTACTCCTGTGTCCTGAGCTGGGAATCAGGCTGGCTTCCTACATGCCTTCCTTTAGTGTCCCAGGTTCCAAAGGGATCCCATTTACTTGGGGGTAATTTCTCCTCTGTAGGCCACATCCTTGTCCTCCTCGGCCTCTTGCTTGTCCTAAGGGGCTCCAGTGTTGTTGGTGGCTGCAGCAATGGTACCGCTGTCTACAAGGGCACTGGGTTCTTCAGTTATGTGCTGGCAACAAATCCTGTCCACCTCCTCATAAAATGAGGAAGTCAAATGGACCCTACTGGATTTTCTGTCATCCCTCATTTTTTGTACATTTCTTAGTTGTTTACTCTTTATACAGCATGGGAAGGCTATGATCCTTCTTGGCCATATGCTGTGCAATATCTTTGAAATGTTTCTTATTGCAATGGCTGATCCAAGAGCTGCTTGCACCATCACTTCTCCCCAGATGGCGAGGAAGTCAAGGATCACACCGCAGCTCCAAATGACTACTTGTGGCATATGTTGGAAGGCTGCTCCAGTAATATTGCTGTATTGCCGATATATTTGAATCCAGAGCAAATGGGCCCATCTTATGTCTGCACCAGTTTTTAAATGGAGGAGGGGATATCCAGCCAATTGATCCCAGAACAATGGAGGGTACACAAACAAACAGGCAGGTCTGTTATGGATACCCGCAAAGTGGTGCGGTATAACGTTGAAGCACTGCCAAAGCAGTATGCATTAGCATTGTGTGCACATGAACAATAGTCTGTGCTAACTCAATTCGCACTGAAATTAGTATTTGTTGAAAGAAAAATTCACACCAAGTAGGGAGTTAGTGTGCTTTAAGGGTCTGTGCCATGTACACAAGCATTTTCAATCAGCACTAACTTTGGTATGAACTAAGCCCCCATGTAAACCAGATCTTCAGATGTAGATGATGATAAAGTATCGATATATCTTTTATAAGTATGACTACATTATCTCAGGCTCCCTTCTTTCCCAACGTGTTTTTAAATTACTATTATTCTTGTGGTGATCAGGTCCTTCATGGCCCACCAGGCAATAATTTGGTGACATCCCCTCTAAGCCTAATAGAGAAAATGATATGGCCACTAACATGCAAACACATTTTACCCCAGACTCATTGCAATCTCCAGTCTCTAGGATGAAATGCAGCAGCTGTTCAATACCAGACAGAAACACTACACAACAGCTGAGGAAAGTTAAGCAACACAGTAAATTAGTAACAATGTCACATCAAATAAACCCATTTACCTTCAGTTTATATGGTGTATACTCCCTTCATTACATTTATATTATTCCCCTCAGTACTACTAGTGTTTACCTATATCAATTCAGAGTATGTGTCCTTTTGCTTGTAAACAAATAGTATAATTGCATGCTATATCTTGCTATTATTACTTCTAGTCAATGTTTAGCATAGTATAGAGATCTGAAAATATCTGCAGAGTGATAGTCAAAATTATCCTTAGGACAGATTCTCGGTTGATGTAAACTACCATTGTGTAGTGAAGCCAGTGGGATCTACATTGATGTAACCCACCTGGCCCCTTATTGGTACCTAATTGCACCACACAGTACAAGCTGAAATCAGGCAATTTTTTTTTTTGGTATATGTAAAGGAATATTGTGCTACATGCTATTTTGCAAAATTTCTAGATTCTGTCTAAAGTGATGATTTTTAGTGCATTCAGGAATGACATTTGCTTTCAAATAAGAACTTGGATACTTGGCACAAGATCATAGTCTAAAAAAAGGGAGAGCAGCTAAAAAATGTTTCTTCTCTATATTGATTCTCTTTGCAAATAAATCCAGTGATGTTTCAAAGGTCTGGCTAAATAGATAGTGCACCAATCCTTAACTGGGCTACAGTCCTGAAATCTTCTAAGATGTTGCTGATTCAGAATCTTTACTGGTACTAGTAGAATAGTCAACTATTTATTAATTGTTATTATTACCTTTCACTGCCTGCACCAACTGGTAATCTGCAACACTTTATAGAGTAGGCTGGTAGCATATACAGATGGGTAAACAGTTCCCTATCATATTAAGGGAAGTGCTAAACTCAGATTTGATCCTGCAAAAGAACCACCACTGAATGAAACAACTTGTTTTTCCACTGCAGAATATATGATGCATTCTGATGAGGCCTATGAAGTTAAAATGGTTGTTCACAGACGCTGAACTAAATAATTCTACAATAAATTGTTTTAACTCCTGAACTTGTCACTATGCTGCACTCTACCAAGCACATGGAAGTTTAAAGTGACAGCAGAGATAGAACTCAGATTCTCTTGCTTCAAAAGCATGGTTAGATTTTAGCGCTATACTGCCTATAAAACTTACAAATATTAATGAATTTTATTTTTTTATACGAACTAAATTTCATCCCTACTGTAGGAGGCAATAGACGTGATTCTTCTTTACTTACAGTGTAAATCAAGTATATTCACAAGCTATAATGGAGTTAGACTGGGATAAAAAGTCTGTGTGATAGAATTAAGAGCCTGAACACCACGGATACCAAAGTAGTTGCCAAAAAAAAAAAAAAAGTTCCATATGGGATGAATTTGCCCCAATGAACTGGGATGAACTTATATAGAGTAATCAATAACATTCAAAGTAATGGATATGGGTTTAAATGTTGAAACAGATTTTTGGCCTCTCAGGGTATGCCTTCACTGCACTGATAGATTCATGCTAGCACTAAAAATAGCTGCATAGATGGTGCTTTGACACTGTGGTTGGGCTCCCCTTGGTCCCCTCACCCTGCTTCCCCAAAGCTTCAGAGTCCAAGCTCTGTCCCGAGTTGCAAGACCTACCTAGTTATTTTTAGAGTGCAAGCCTGAGCCTGTGGCCCCGGGCTGGGAGGCTTACTCCCAGATGCAGTGTGTACCCCAAGTGTGATCCAGGTTGTGTAGAATATTTCTCACGATTCTATAGTATACTGAAGTAGGTCAGAGGTAGGGGTATGCTAAGAATTTTACATTTTGAATGTTTTATGCTTACATTCATTTTATTTTTAATATAACATTTGTATTTGTTTCCCAAAATCTAAGCTTAAAACACTAAGCATATATACAGAAGGATCTGCATGGGAGAAAAAAAACAAAACAAAAACAAAACACCTCTGAATTACAAATTATATGGCGTAAAATTCAACACATTGACAGCAATCAGCGAAATGCCATCATCAAATGTTTACCTCTCACCTTTACATCAATGTTAACAGCAAAATCTAAGATACTAATTTAAAAATGAACAGCAAATAATTACTGGTATATAGAGGATAGGGGAGCATTTAATGGTTATATTACTATATACATCTCTGTATACTGCCTTTTAAGTAAGCTACATGTTTTGATCTATAGCTAATGCTTGTGTCCTGCTTCTTGTTCTTTTGCCTGCTAGAGTCCTGTTATGAAAGCAGCATGTAACCCTAAGTGTCCCTGGCTTCCAGATATTCATAGGGACCTAGGACTAGAAGAGACCTCCTAGGTCAGTGAGGCCAGTCGCTTCTATCAGAGGCAACCCTACCATGTAATCCCATTCTTAAATTTATCAGGCTCCACTTTAAAACTAGTTAGGCTGTTTTTCCCACTGCCACTACTCTTGATGGAAGGTTCCACAACCTCACTCCTCTGATAGTTAGAAACCTTCTTTTAATTTGGTTCCTCCTCTGTTTTCAACTCCTATAATTCCCCAGTTTATAGCAGAAATTCTTATTAGTTCCTAGTTACATTACCTTGCGCTTTGTACTATTACAAGTCATCCCATCCCTATTACTCTAGTACTAAAGGTCATTCATTTCTTCTGGTACAATATTCTGATCCTCCTCTGGTCATAAGCAAATTTCACTAACATGCTCCTTTTTATGCCAAGGTCATTAATGAACAGATTAAATATAATTGGTCCCAAGACCAATCTTTGAGAAACTTCATTAGTAACTTCCCTTCAGCCCCATAATTCTCTTTTCAATACAACCCATTGTTGTCTCCGCTTCACTCAGTCTTACTCACGTTAGAGTTCTTGCACTAATCTCCATCTTCTCCACCCTAACTAATAGTTTCTCACATACCACCATATCAAGTGCTTTATTGAAGTCCAGATAGAAGAAATGCTAGATCTAAATCTGTCTTTAAAATATATGCTATCAAAGCAAGATATAAGGTTAGTCTAGCATAATTTAACTTTGGTAAATCCATGCTGCATTTTATCCCATTTTCTGTTTGCTTCCATGTCTTTGTTCCTTCCTTCCTTCAAAATTTGTTCTAAAAATCTTGCATACTAGTGAGTCCAGACTAACTATAGATCTATAGTTGCCTGGATCACTTCACCCCCCACCTTTCTTAGATACAGTCACTTCTTTTGCTATTTTCCAGTTATCTGGTACCGAGTCCAATTTGATAGACTTGTTTAAAATATTTGCAACCAGATTTGTAATTTCATGCACTAGTTCTTTCAGTGTTCTGAATTAGCTCCACCCCACCCCCTGACTTGAGCATATTAATTCTCCCTAAATACACCCTGCTTGACTGTCAGAATCCTTTTTAAGCAGGTCCTCCATTTGAAGCATTCTCTACAGCTGCTGCGGGGCAGAGACTTCTTAACCCAATACTCCTCCTTTACTCTTAGCCTTAGAGTGGGGTCTGTAAACGCCATCACAGGGCTTTGCAGGCCAACTCTAATTCTTCCACATGAGGGCAAACGCTACTCTTCTCTACAATAGAAAAGTTGAGGAAACTGACTAGGGGAACTTCACTGAGTTTACCTCTCTCCTATATTCTCCATGAGTTATTGTTTTTGCTTCACCCAAGTAAGCAGCAGCACATAGTTAAAGCATGTTTGATACATGCAGTAGGCCTGTACACAGTTTCCAGACATAATACTGATAATTTGTTATTAAATACTCCTCCTCTCCATCCCCACCAACAAGAAAATGTATCTTTAGGAATCAGAGTAGCAGTCGTGTTAGTCTGTACCCGCAAAAAGAAAAGGAGTACTTGTGACACCTTAGAGACTAACAAATTTATTTGAGCATAAGCTTTCGTGAGCTACAGCTCACTGCATCCGATGAAGTGTCCAGGAAGGAGATTGCTATCTCTACGTAAGAAGTCAGTCAAGTCTCTGATTAAGAGTTCTTATACGACAATACCTTAAGCCATTCACGGATATCCCAGATCAGAACTTCTCAAAAGGAGAACAGACAATCTTAAGTCGGAAGAAACACATTCAGAGGATAAGATAAGACAGCTTACACCTGATTAAGATAGGGGAAGGGGCAGAGTGAGCAAGCCTCTGAAGGGACAGTAATAAATACAGGCGAAGAGATGCTGTCTAGCCTCTGAGGCTGAAGGTAAAATAGCCTGCTGGATATAACAGGTCATTGCCAAGCCCAGGTCTAGTGAGATACTTAGTTCTGTTTGATCATGAATATCTTGTTTAATAGAGAAATGTTAAAGGCCTTAGAAATTCATACTAGTCAGTCTTTTTTTGGGGGGGGAGGTTGGAGGGGGGAGGGAAGAGAAGACGACTTCACTTCACAGATACCAATATTCCAAGGTACTGGTTAGTTATCTGGGGACCTAAGCAACTGCCCTTGTTTCAGTCTAGAAAGCACACACTGTCACTGGATTCACCTGCAAAAGGACAAGGTAGCTGCAAAAAGGCAACAGTGGACCACTGACATCAAGATGAAACAAGGGTGCAGGTGTGTTTTTAAAGTTTAAGTTTTTGGTTCACTGGCAGATGTTATCCTGCAGCTCTATTCATGAATCAGAAATCCATGCTAAAAAGTTCAATTACCTTTAACTATTCTATTTCAAACTTCATGCATCCGATGAAGTGAGCTGTAGCTCACGAAAGCTTATGCTCTAATAAATTTGTTAGTCTCTAAGGTGCCACAAGTACTCCTTTTCTTATTTCAAACTAGTAATAGCTCCTTAAAATGGTTTACCTTTATTCAGTGACTTCTCTGAAGCAGAAACCCAAGACTAAGAATTAAACACAGCTCCATATAATCACACATTTTAAGAGTCTATTTTAGGTCCAAGATGTTTGCAGGATTAGTATGCAGTGCTAAGGTTTTTATTTAGGACAAATAAAATAACTCAGAGTAAGGTCAGATTGCATTTGGCTGCTAGTTAGCTTCTGATTGTTTCATGAGAGGGTGAGTTTTGATTCAGCTATCCATTATCCACTTTTACACTTTTGCAACTAACCAATGCTGAAAATAAAATACAACTACAGAGGAATAAGGTTACATAAAGCAATCATGTTCTCACTTTTCACCTATGGAGGTCTGAATTCAAGATTGTGTTAGTACCATGTGAAAGGAGTTTAGTCTTGTCTATCCATTCTTAACAGACTGCTGTTTCACAGACTCCCAAAATGTTTAACAATTTGGCATCAAGCTGTCATTCTCTGCTCAGTGGAAACTTAGCAGTTGAATAGCAAGAATGATGCAGATACAGTTAAATAGATTCCCATGAAGCTTGGGCCAATCTCTCTCTACCCAAATTATTTCTGCTAAGAACCATCATTTTCATGAGCCCTAAAGTGATGTGTAGAGTCAAGTCCATAAATTAGGGGAACAGAAACAGCTAGATATGGCAGGTGGATAACAGTGGTAGTCTTATTATAATTTTCAATCCCAGCCAACTTCTCTAACAGATGTTAGAAATATGACTAATCAGTTAAAGGAAAAACAGGAATTTGTTTAATTATTGAAATATCAGGAATAAGTTTCTTACTAATATTGCTATTTGCTGTAAAAGGCATGTGAGGTTGACAGCAAAGTGAGTAGTAAATCACGTTTCAAAATATCTACCAATACTATATAGATGGTTATGGAGAAAAGAATAAAAAAACCTCAGCTAAATTGCTTATGCCAGGATATATAGTTATATAAACAAACTACAAATTATTTCAACGAACAAGCGACTTTTGCACATTCCAAAAATGGGGCAAACAGAATCTGAGGAAGTAGTAACATACAGTATCCAAAATGGTAAATGAAAAAATGGTCTTTAAATTAGGGCTGTCAAGCAATTTAAAAAAAATTGTGATAATCACACTTTTAAACAATAGAATACCATTTAAATATTTTTGGATGTTTTCTAAATTTTCAAATATATTTATTTCCATTAGAACATAATATGAAGTGTACAGTGTTCACTTTATATTTTTATTACAAATATTTGCACTGTAAAATTTTTTTCAATTCACCTAATACAAGTACTGTAGTACAATCTCATTATCATGAAAGTTGAATTTACAAATGTAGAATTAAGTACAAAAAACTGCATTCAAAAACAATGTCAAACTTTAGAGCCTACAAGTCCACTCAGTCCTATTTCTTGTTCTGCCAATCAGTAAGACAAACAAGTTTGTTTACATTTGCAGGAGACAATGCTGCCTGCTTCTTGTTTAATGTCACCTGAAAGTGAGAACAGGCGTTCTCATGGCACTGTTGTACCCGGAACTGCAAAATATTTACATGCCAGATGCACTAAAGATTCATATGTCCCTTCATGTTTCATCCACCATTCCAGAGGACATGTGTCCATGCTGATGACAGGTTCTGCTCAATACAAATCCAAAGCAGTGCAGACCAACACATGTTCATTTTCATTATCTGAGTCAGATGCCACCAGCAGAAGGTTGATAATCTGCAGTAAAAGTGTATTTAAAGTGAAGAACATTTGCTGGGTCACCATCCGAGACTACTATAATGAAATATATGGCAGAATGTGGGTAAAATAAATCCAGATACATACAATTGTCCCCCCAGGAGTTCAGTCACAAATATAATTAACACTTTAAAAAAAAAGAAGAACACTAGCATCCTCAGCATTGAAACATGTCCTGTGAATGATGGCCAAAGTATAAAGGGGCATCTGAATGTTTAGCATATCTGGTACATAAGTACCTTGCAATGTCAGCTACAGGAGTCCCATGTGAATGCCTGTTCTCACTTTCTGGTGACACTGTAAATAAGAAGTGAGCAGCACTATCTCCTGAAAATCTAAACAAACTTTGTCGTCTTAGTGACTCGCAGAAGAAGAAATAGAACTGACTGGACTTGTAGGCCCTAAAGTTTTGCATTGTTTTGGATGAGTGCTGTTACATAACAAATTATATACATCACACACACATTTATAAGTTGCACTTTCACAATGAGAGATTGCACTACAGCACTTGTATGAAGTGAATTGAAAAACACTCTTTTGTTCATTTTTACAGTACAAATATTTGTAATTAAAAATATAAGTGAGCAGTGTACACTTGGTATTCTATGTTGTAATTGAAATCAATACATTTGAAAACAGAAAAACATCCAAAAATATTTAATAAGTTTCATTTGGTATTCTATCATTTAACAATATGATTAATCACAATTAATTTTGTAATTGCGATTAATTTGAGTTACTTGTGAGATTTAACTATGATTAATTGACAGACCCACTTTAAATCTTAGAAAGAAACTAATGGTTGTTCAGTTTGTTTTAAAGCTAAATATGTAAGCAGACAGTCACTGTCGTGTGATGTGTGTGCTCTGACATCCACCATAGTTTCTGTGGAAGAATAGTATCTCATGTAACATTTTAAATATGAGCTGCCAAAGTTGTGGAAGTCTAGCCAGTTCACAACTATTATTTGTATTACAGTGGTGCCTAGAAGCCCCAACAAGACAAGGGTCCCACTTCACCAGACACTGTATGGCAGCGTCATTATGTCTTGCTCTCTGCCCTAGTTCCACTTCTATATAAATAAATAGAACTCCAGCCGGAGACTGATATCCCAGAAAAGCCAGTATCCCAGTCAGAGTACTCAGGCCCAGGGACTTGAGCATACATATCCCAGGTGATTGCCCTGACTACCAGGCTATTGCCTATTTTGATGTTCATTCATCTGTCCCACTCCCCCTTTACTCCACAATTTTGTCCGAGGCCTGAGAAAGCTCTCTTTTTCTCTTTGTTTTGAGCATAAAATTCATCCTGCAGGGACGCGACTCTTCTTCAGTCGCCGGCAGCAATTTGGCAGCCGCACCATCACTCCACCTCAGTGTTTGGCGGCAAGGTTTATTGTTTTGGGTTTTTTGCCACTTGGGGCGGCAAAAGACACTGGAGCAGGCCCTGGCTGTAGGTCAGACTTCCAAAGAAAGCAGAATCCACTCTATCAGAGAACATATAAAAGAAGCTTTAAAGGATGTGCTGTAGGTATATTGACAAAAACCCCTCTGGAATTAGTGTGATATCCAGCTTAACAACCTGGTTGTTCATATAACTTAGTTCAGAAGCTAGACAGAGTGCATTTGTGCTACAGTCCCTAAGGATTTACACACACAGCTTCTGTTGTTGGTGGGAAATGTTGACCCTAATGCCATATTAAGCACCCTATAAATTTATCCTTAATTGTAAGAAGGCTGTCATACTGAAAGCTACATGAGGTGATTCACTCTTCTTGTTAAAAGATTTTTTTTTCAAAATTATATGATGTCCTATATATCTTATGCAGCTGTTTACAATATAATCTCTGGATTTATAGACTCATGGTAGGACAAGACAGTTGCCATCTTAATCCAAGCACCACAGACCAAGAGGAGATAGCCAAGCAGACTTCACTGATCTCTAGACATCTGGGATTTTAATTTGTGCTGGAAAATGCCTCCTAACGGGCTTTTAAATAGATTTAAACTTTGTTTAAAAGCTAATTTCTACTTTGAGGAATCAATTTAAACAAGAAGATTCCACAGAGAAGCACAGAATCTCCTCCACAACAGCTTTTTAGAATTATCATTCTATTTGGAAACCCATTAACATAAGACATGCGATGGAACCAAAACTTCATCTTGATAGAGTTCAGTTCTAGATCACAGATACAGGGAAATTCATCCCTGCCAGTACAGTGACTGAGGTGAGGCAGCTTGCATCTTCCTGATTCTTGGCTGGAAGGGTTGGTACAGCCCCAAGTGCATAGGAGGTTTGTCCTCATTTGCATTTCCAGAAGCAGTAATCCGTACAAAGGCTTTGCAGTAGTGGGGAACTGCTTGGAGGCACAACTGCCGTCCTTTATCTGCCTCTTCCCACCTCTGGCCTGCTCCTGCCCCATCCCTGCACTGGGGACTAGAGATGGGAGTGCAGACCTGACTTCTGTGCTTGGCATAGAGGCTTTCTGTGCTGATGCTGTTCACTGAGATTTATGGCCTTTTGGCGTAGCTGGCCACAGGCCAATAGAAAAGGTCTTATCAATATGCCAGTTATTCTCTAATCATTAGAAATCTTGGTTGTCTCTTCACATGTGTTGTCCAGGCAAGTTCACGCTTAAGCATTTGCCAACATTTTATTCAGTAACAGTTCAATGTTCTTGCTATTACCTGTATTCTATAGTTTAGGCCTGCTAGTCTCACTGTTCCCCTCAGTAAAAAGAAAAGGAGTACCCGTGGCACCTTAGAGACTAACAAATTTATTAGAGCATAAGCTTTCGTGAGCTACAGCTCACTTCATCGGATGCATTTGGTGGAAAAACTTTTCCACCAAATGCATCCGATGAAGTGAGCTGTAGCTCACGAAAGCTTATGCTCTAATAAATTTGTTAGTCTCTAAGGTGCCACGGGTACTCCTTTTCTTTTTGCGAATACAGACTAACACGGCTGCTACTCTGAAACCTGTTCCCCTCAGTGAAGATATGGATCTGGAAGAAAATTTAGGTCCTGCTCCCCAGTTTAGTGCAGCTCAAACATCATGCTGTTCTAAGGGGAGAATAATCACATCTTTTAGCCTCCATTATGAGCTACACTACAGTATTAATGGCAGATGCCCACATGCCCTCAAAGGCTTAGTACCAAGGCCTTGATGGATTTTCTGGCTAGTAACAATTTGCAGAACTCAGCAGTGTAGCCACATATCAAATAGGTCTTCCAAACAGGCCTAGGAAGATGAGCAACAGTCTAATCAAAATTGTAAATATTGTGAATTTTAGCTTTAATATACACACATGGAAAAAATTCTCATTTGACTAGCTCCGTAAGGAAAAGTTAAAACTATAGTCAGATGTGTGATGGGAGGCCTGATAACTAAGAGCAAGTAGTTTGGTTTACAGTCCTTGCCACCCCGCAAGCAGTTTTCCACCACTCCAATTTCTTTCTTTTTGTTTGTAATTTATTAAAACATCTCCAAGCAGGTAAAGAAAGAAGTGGCATCAGTATGACCTGTATACTGGGTGTGTGTGTGTGTGTGTGTGTGTGTGTGTGTGTAAGAAAGGTAGATAAATGCCTAAGTCACTTCTGAAAATGGAATTTAAGCTCCCAAGTCTTAGATGTTAGAAGATTTTGCCCCAAACTCTATTGATGCCCAGTCATACACTGCTGCAGAAAATTTCAAAAGTAATTATTTCCACAACACATAAGAAACATGAAATATTCCAAAAGCCAGAGACTCTAGCCAGCAGGAGCAACTGCAGAAGCAGCTGAAACAGCTAAGGTGGGGAGCACTGCACTGAGGGGGCAGTATTTAAAGTGGGACACAGCTGGGCCCACATCATCCTCTGGAGTCAGATTATGCAGGAAAGATCCCATCTGAGTCTGAGGAAACTAAAACCCAGCTGATGTCTGCCCTGTGCTCTTGAGGAAAAAATAAAAATGGGAGGAACCAACCAGACTCCAGCCTATTTGGAGTCTGCAACTGCCCCCAAACAAGGGCCTTTGCATTTTCTAAGAACTCTACAGATTTGACCAGACCTTCACTTACCTGGGCTTATTGGCTGTTTGTTCCAACCCTCCCTGTCCTGCTCCCTCAGTCTCTTCATCTTAGTTTCACTCCACACCTGCCCCTCTTACCCTCTTCTCCCCTCCCCTTCATTCTCTCTATTCTAAATGGAGAAACATGCTTATCCCATCCTCAATACTGCCTACCCCCAAAAAAGAAATCATGGAACTAACATTGTTTGCTGTCATCACATTGTTCAACTCTGTTTATGAATTCTCTCTCCTCACCCAGTGTCTGAAATGGCTAGACTATAAACTCTTCAGGACAGGGACTATCAGCTACTCTGTCCGTACACTGCCTAACACAATGGGGCCCTTTTTTTTGGTCAGCCCTTAGGTTCAACCACAACAAACATGATTATTAATAGTAATACAATCAAGGAAGTGCTTTTTACTTTAGCACTCTTAAAAAAAGAGTCAAAGGAGCAGCCTTTTAAAGAAAAGGATAGGGAAAATGTATATTTTAAGCTTGTAAGAGACTATTACATTAAAAGTACCATAATGAAATAAAGGTGTTCAGCTAATAGTTTTCTTTCTTGAGCCTTGTAGCAAAATTAGTGCTCATTAGTTTTGACTCCACTATGGTTATTCAAAACAAAAATGCATTTGAGTTTGCTAGTCAGATATTCCCAGACATCCTTCTGAAGAATGTCGCCATGCTGTTCCCACATTACCAAATCCCTATATTGCCCAACATCTTCAACCTGCAAAGATTGTAAAAGCACCTCCAGTAATGTTTTCAGGTGGGGGGGGGGGGGAGAAGAGAGAAGAGAGAGAGAATGGTAAGAAATGAAAGCTGGCTGGTGTTATGAATCTCTTGGGTCAGAAAAAAGTAGTGATATGCTGTAATACTGTACAGTCAGTTATTCTTCCTCCCACTCTAGGTTGCTTTTTCATTAAAAAAACCCAAACAAACAGCTGTAGGCCTGCACCCAATGAAGTAGGTCTTTTGTTCTTTTACACTGAAGGTTGACATTACCACATGCAGTCTTCTTTGGTAGGGAAGGGAGGTGACTAGATACTACATCTGATGTCTAGATAATTATACGGTCCATCATATCACTGTAGAATCTGAACCTCTGACAATTTATTTTTAAAACAACCCTCTCAGATAGGAAACTACTTCCATTTTACAGGAGAAATGGTGGCACAGAAAGCAATTAAATGACTTACCCAGTCATACAAAAAGTCTGTTGGAAGAGTCAGGAGTTGTACTCAGACCTCATGTATCCCAGGTTGGATCAGGCACTTGGGGCCAGACTTTTAAAGGTTTTTAGGCATTAAGGCCAGTTTTCAAAGACACCTAGCTCCCACTGATTTCCATTTGCCTCAGCCACTTTAGGCTCTTTGACATACTTCGTCTATAGCTTTCATTTACTCTGGGTCCTATACCATAACCCTCGGCTTTCCATTTTCCCAGCAGTACACCTGACTGTCAATTAGCTATTCCTAAAGCAATTTCAAAAGTATTCCTGGTATAATGTAGCTCTCCAAGAAATACCTATTGTGAATTGCTGGAGCAGTTTTAACAGCAGAGCAGCTCAGCAAACAGAGTATCATAGTCTTTTGGAGGGCAAATCTACTCCCCACTACTTGGTCGGTGACACTTCCCAGTGGCTAAGTGGATAAGTAAATCCAGGTCAACTCTATTCCAGGAACCAGCTCAGGAACCATCTAATTAACAACTAGGGTCTGTATTTTACAGCTTGTTCCCGTTCCCGTTCCCGTTCCCGTTCCCGTTCCCATTCCCGTCCCCCTTCTTCTTCTCCATTTGCCATCCACATCTGTTCTCAGCTTCTGGGCTTTATACAGGCCCCTCCTTTTTCTGTCCAGCTGAGCCTTGTCTAATTAATCCCTTCTCCCGGACTCTTCCTTCAGGTGCAGCGTGTGCAGTTAATTGGCCCACCTACTGCCCTTAACCCCTTTACACCTTGTATGGGGTGGACATCACACCCCCTTTTCTCAAAACAGGACATTTTACAGGTTACAAATTCAACCACATCTGAAACATATATTGTCTCCTTCCTGACAGTGATAGGTAACATAATCCTACTGCTACATTTATTCTTATTTTACTGGTCCCTAATCATAATTTTTAGGTATTTAGTGAGAAAGTTGTGAATTTGTCCAAGAAAGCAAAGGTTTTGCTTATGTTTACCAGTCCACACCAAGTTTCTTTTTTCTTCTTTTCTTTTATTCAGATTTGGTGGGATTATTTTTATTAAGAACAGGTGCCACTGAAGACATATTTCTAGGGTGATTAAAAAAACATTAGGAGTTTGACACAAATCTAGCATGTTACACAGTTTAATGATTTTCATCTTCTCTGACAAAATTTAAAGAAAAAAGTTTGGCATCTGGTGTGAGCAATTTACATGGAACTTGTGACCTTTGCAAACTAGACATGATGTGACAGACTAAAGACCAACTAAATTTCAGTTCACATTTATTAAATCTACTGCTCATAGCAAATATCATTCTAGATCTGGTAGTTTATTTTTCTTTACTATGTCAATTTAAGTACAAAGTGAAATTCTGTTAGTTTCACAGAAATGCAAACATGTGTTGTGCAGTGGTGCTTAGCATTCTTACCTTGTGTTTACTGATCTTTTCAAACTTTTCTCCTTATCATCTTTTCAAAACAAAACATCACAGCATCCATTGCTTATATCTGTGCTGTATAGAAATTACCTACAGTGGTTATTATTAATAGCCAACAATTACCAATGTGTATATTTTGCCATTAAACCATAATCCCTTTGTTTTCTGCATACTGCTTACTTGGGGTCTGATTCAGAGCCTGCTGAAGACTCCAGCTGATTTTCATAGGCTTTGAATCGGGTTATTATATTGTTAATAACTTTGCCTGTGTTGAGAGACAGCAGCAGTTTAGTTCACAGAGACTCTGAAGCCTGTTGCAAAAGACACTCACACATATACTGTGATCTCTCACATACTTTACTTTCTTCTTGTTTTTCTTAATCTAAAATGATAATAGTTGCTAGGCAGTGCTGCCTGAGATGCAAGCATATTTTCTTATACTTAGAATAGGAAAGAGCTGTGGTATCTCAGATGTACACTATTATGAGGTAACTGTTGCTTAACTTTGATCTTTTTCATAGTGATCACTGCATATATTTCCATAATGAGTGTCAAACACCTCAATATAATGAAGCAGTGCTGAGTAGAGCTAATTTTTCAGTTCAGTAGTCAATTTTCAATCCCCCCCAAAAAAAAGAAAAAAAAGAAAAGAAAACAGAAAGGTATTTGGTATATAACTATATATAACATTTCTTGGAACAAAAAAAGACCAAACTCTTTCAAGTTTCTGCTTCATTTTCAGGTTTTTTTAAAACATTTTTTAAAATTAAAATTTAGGGAAATTCAAAAACAAAATGTTTTTTAAATAAAATGTTGAAATGTCTCATTTTGTAAATGCCAAAATGAACCATTTTGACATTTATGTGTGCATGGGGATTTTTTATTTTATTTTATTTTTATTTTATATTTTGACAAAAGCCATTAGCCAAAATGTATCTGAATTTGCAAATAGTTTTGGTCACCCTGAATCAGCATTTTTGGCCAAAAATAATGTCGCCCATTCCTATTGTGGAGTCCATATTGGGGTCCAAATACCACCTTCCAAATGTCACTTGTTATTATAGCACTCTTACTAGTTACATTTATCTGCTGTTCTATCTTAACACTCAGAGATGCGGGATTTCCAATACATTTTGAACTGCAAGACAGATAAGTCTGTGCAGTTGGCTGCTTTACATTGTATCCTTGTCACAGAATACATTGTATCCTTTTACATTTGTATTTCTTTGTCTCATTGAAAATGATATCTCACTACAGCAGTTAAGTGCTTTTTCACAGTACCTGTATATCACTGCTACATTAAATCCGTTTAATGGAACAAGAGCAAAACCCAGAGCAGCGCAGCTCTTTGAAGAAAAAGAATAGTGAAGGTAGCCACAATCTAAAGACCCAAGATTAAATCTGTTCTGTCTTGCGGAATACAAATAATTCACAAATATACTGGCCAGTTTTAAACACAAACCATATTCGTGTGAAAATGGATGGTTTGTTTATTGAGGGGCTGGTGGGGATATAATTCATACTATCGATATTTTCCAGATATTAAAGGAGGTCTTCTTTAATAGTTTTCATAAGCTTTCCATTCTAAAACCTCATTTTCCTGACACACAATTTTCTGAGCATCTCATCTTTGGTGTAAATGTTTTCCATGATCCATCTTTGCCTGACAGGGAGTATTTTGGGGAAACGAGCAAAAATAGTAGGAGCTGTGTTGTTCCTGGGATTCCTTTATTGCTGGTATTTGAGTTTGTGTGCCTTTAAGGGCTGAGCTTCCCAGTCAGAGAGTCTGGGTGAGGTACTGTGAACCTTTTATGCACAGCCAGTTGGAACCAAACACAGACTAAAACAGAGCTCTTGCAAAGCTCCTAATGCACTTAATGATAATTGAACATCACACTTACTGCCCCAGAAACCCTTCTCAAGGGATACCCGGATCATGGAGGCAAAAGCAGCAAGAATGTACAGCATGCTAGGACCTCATCTAAAGCCCTCTGAAGTCAACAGAAAGACCCCCACTAATTTCAACGGGTTTTGGATCACATCCTTAGTCTGTAATATTTTACATTGCTTTTCCCACAGGGCTCAAGCTTTTCTTACATTCCACTTAATATTCCCTCTGAAACACAAAGACTGGGGAAGGGAGATTCTCCCCCTTCAGTCTAGGCAGCAGGCTGTCTGACTGAGGAAGCTCTTGGGCATGGCTGTGTCTGAATGGATCTCAGTTTAGGATCTAGGCCTGCTTTTCTTTTCTTTGTTAATATAGTTCTTTCAACTGAAAAACTGTCCTCTGCTATTTAAGCAGCCTAAGCTATTTAAATAGAATTAAAGCCTTAGATTCTTTTAAGATGTTTAGAACTGTAAGACTTTAGATTGATTATTTTTTTTCTAGTTACAAATAAACACACAATTTGCAGAATCTGAGGAGACAACAATAAAGTTAGAGGGTTTGCCAAGGTGTGGGAGGCATAGATGATTTCTTGAATACCTAGGGCCTGATCCAAGGCTGTGCAATCAGAGGGACATTTTTCACAGACTTCAGTGGGCTTAGGAACAGGCCCTCAGAAGCATATCAAATGCACTAGCATAGAAACACCCACTAAAACTGAAATTTTAAACCGACACTAATAAATCTGAAATACTAAAACTGACTAACTGGTGCATAGAAACCAGTTTATTAATGGGAACAGTAAGCACTGTCTGGCCCTTGTTCAGTTGTTACCTATTTGTTACGATGTTTCTTTAATCCATTAAAACTTTAGGAAATTAAATTAAAAAAATCTTGCACGTTGCATTAAAATACAACAGTAAGTGGCACAGGTAAACACTCAAATGGACAACCTAAAATCAGCCCCATTACACAAGTACATTATGATGCAGTCTGCAAGCATATGATCATGTTAGGCTCGATGTGTGTGTATTCAAGCTGGAAATTTGTAAAAGGGGATATTATATTGGATTATTACCATAAAATGTATCCACACAATTAAACATTGTATAGTAATACATATACATAAGGGAAAGAGCAAAGTTGAACATTCAACTTTTGCCATTCACAGCTGAGTGCCTAACTGTACACCTTTATGGTATATTAATTTATGTTTTGCAGCTAATATAAACATAGTGTACAAATAAAGTGTTTAGTGAAATATATTCTTCAAGTGGCAAAAGTAGCATGTCCTTGTGAATGTGGATGTACCATATGGTTATTTAAGGGAAGAGGTAATTTATAAACATTTAAAGGAGATAAATAGGCTTCCTAAATAGACTCTCTTAAGGTGACAAAGTAACCCTAACTCTTGAAATGTTGACTCTAGAAGCTAGATACTTCACTTGGGCTCTCATTAGACAAGCAGTTTCTGACACCATGAAATAGCCCATAAAACAAAGAGAAAAAGAAGAAAATTAATAGACTGAAGAGTCTTAATGTGTTTGGGGCTGTTACAACAAAGGGCCTATTTCTGTCCCCTTTGAAGTCACTTGCAAAATTTGTATGATCTTCAATAAGACCTTGTGGGTCTTCTGCATTGAAAGCTAAATATTACAAGAAAAAAGGAACTGAGCTGTGTGGAGAAAGACCAAATGGATTGCATCAAGGACACATGGTGAGAAAACAAATGTTAGCCTCTATGTGCAATCCTGTATTGGGTTCTGTAGTTTCTCTGTTGAAATCCATTCTGTCCCAAGTCCGCCTGCAAAAATTGTAGCTTATATGTAAATAAAAATAGGTGAGGATAGTTTTAAATTGTGAGCCTGCTGTCCATTCATTTGTTCTTCTAAAAGAAATTAACCACATCTGAATCTATTAGTAACATCAGAATTATAAAATGAAACATATGCTTTGTCGCCAAATTGACACACTATGTATAACTGATTCTGGCTGCCCCTGCATATGTATACAGAAGAGGAGGTGAAAAGGAACCCTCTTTCACAGAGACAGAAAGAATATTGGTGGTTCTCTGTCTTCGATTCAAGACGCAGAGGAGTCATTTGTGGCACTATATTCCATTGGCCAGGGTGAATGCATGGGCAAGGACCTACCTCCTTGCATACCAGTTTTTGATCTGAGAATGATGATGGGAACATGCACGCTGCACTTCTAGAAAGAGATATAAGAACTACTTCTAAGTGAAGTTGCCCAGCATCCATGAGAGCACTCTACCTGACTCTGTCCAGGGCAGACAGAAGGCCTTCTGCCGCTGGTGCAATGTACCTACACAGCCCCCAACAACTTGGTACTGGCAGGGGAAAAAGCAACCCTGTATGGGTCAGTTCTGATATATGTAGCCACAACAGAGCCGAGAATTCCAGAGCTTTGAGATATTGATCATTGCATTGAAATGTCATCTTCCTTTCATTAACTCCTAAAGATAAAGGTACAGAATAAACATGTATTTTCGGTCCTTGTTTAAGGTAAAGTACATACCCAGAATGCACTTACATTGTAACATATTTCGTTCTGCCTGTTGAATTTGAACTGAATAAAGAGAATATTTGTTTAAAAGCTCAAACTTCCTCTGAAGTTATTATATGGGCCTGTTTTCTAATTTAAAACACTGTAGAAAAAGATCAGATTCTGAATATGCTGCTTTTTTTTCTCCAAACTCTAAGTGTGACAGTCTATTATCACCCCATCTTAGAATTGCACACAGCTAAACAGATTCATAATTTTGTGTGTTTGTTTCAGAATTAGGAGCCTGATGTATTCCTGGGTTTGCACTGGCACTTGCTGACAAAGACCCTCCCTCCACACTGTCCTCCCAAGAAAGTCTTTCAGAACAGGAGCTCCATGGCAGAACAGGTAAGTGCAACATAACCACAACTGACCGCACAGGAGGTCAATGCTGTCTAAAAAATGGTCTGTCACTGGTTGGGGAGAGGTATGAATGAGTCAGTAGCACCTTAGTGTCTATTAGAAGGGTTTTAATAGAGCTCCTATGGATTGCTATCAACAGTTCCCCACCACAGTGGAAACAATTTTTGACCTTCCCTTGGGGGCCATCCCTGCTAGATCACAGTAGGCTGTGCCAGAAGGGGTGCAGGTGGACAGTATGCAAAAAAATATGTTGGAACTTAAATATAAATGTTTAGATTTATCATTTACATACGTATCTTTACAGACGGTATAGTTAGTGGTAATTCAGATATTACCACAACAGAAGGAGTTTCAGTTTAATCTCTGTGCCATTCAGTAATTAGCTTTTAAATATTTCAAGGCTAAAATTTCTTCATGGTAATGCAATTACTGGAGTTGCTACATTACATCCATTATAATGGAATTACATTTATGGTTCATATCATTGACACAAGAGTCTTTATCACTTAAAGGTCATCTATTTTCAAAATTCCTGTTGTGTAAAGAAAATTTAGAAGGAAGATTCCATATTTTGAGGCCTGCTCTACTTTCAGCTGTTGAAATATCTTAGAATAATTATTTTTTTATTTCTGCAGATAGATGTCCTGGGCGTGATCAAAAGAACATAACTCTTAATAGATTCTTTATCTGCTCCTAGTTTAAATCTCATCTGCTAGTCTGAATAGGACAGAATGCTATGTGTAGTTCTAGTCTTCTAAACTTAACTAATCCTAATACAAAGGAATTGTTTTTCTCTGCTGCCTTTCTTTCTTTAGCCAACCATAACTTTAGCACTCCAGATAAGGAGTCCCAGCTTGACTTTATTTAAACCAGCAACAGGGGTGCCTCATGCTTCTAACACCAGCCAATTAGAAGCCAAACTTTCATGCAAGTTCTACTTGTTAAAAATATGGCTGAATTTCGGTATGAGAACTTACTTAAGTAGAGTCTAAAAGATCTAGGATATGTCTACACTATGAGCGAGGGGTAAGATTTCTCTGCTCATGTACACATACTTTTAGTCATAGGTTCCTAATTTGCATTAATGGACTCTTCTTTAGACTACATTTGTGTGAACTTGAGACCTTTCAGTTCATGCCCACAGCATCCACGTGGGGGAGTGACAGCACAGCACTTTGGTGCATCCAAACTGAAGGGCACTGTACACATGCCTCAGTTTCTCTTGTTGAATTCGTTTTGGACGGTTTTCTATCTCAGTCCTTACAGATAGGCCATTTGGTGTGTCAGTGCCAGACTTCCTTGTCATAAGCAGAGACATTCACATTTATTATATAGATGAATGGGATCCTAAGTCTAAGACTGTTACTTTATGTAAGTCATGACATCGTACTGAATAGCACAATACTATAATTTTTATTTTGCTTTTTAATTTCCCTGTTCCTTCTGCTCCCCCAATCCCACTTTTCTCCCTGGCAAACTTTTACAGCAGACTAAGGTTCAGAAACTCAGCCCTTACTGGTAATGCAACATACAGATGAGAACATTAAATAATGAAAGATTTTATTTATCAGAGGCATGCATCTGAAGAAGTGATTTTTTACCCACGAAAGCTTATGCCCAAATAAATCTGTTTGTCTTTAAGGTGCCACCAGACTCCTCATTGTTTTTGAAATATTTTATTCAAGCTTTCAGAATTTTGCAGACCAAGTACTTTGTAAGATATCAGTTTTAGCTGCCTGCTAAACAATTACATAATACATTTAAATGTAAAAATAATTTAATTTAAATTAAAATACCAACTGTGGTATTTGCTACCAGATAAAGTATTAGAAAGTCACTACTCTTTGTCACTAAGAGAGACATAAGAGTACAATAGGTTACTTTATAGTCTGATTTGGATTTAAAAAAGATTCTAGAAAATTGGTGACTAAAGTTTATAATTCTTGTACTTTTAAAAGCACAGCCTTTTTATCTTAAGAACTGCTCTGTGTGGGTTAAATGTTTATCACACTGAGGAGAAGGTACAGGTTAAGGTGCTTCTAATTTAGTTTTGCATAATTTTAAACTATAATGAACCAGTAAATATAACCTTCTAGCATAAAACTGTCATTACTGAATGCCTCAGTAATTTTAATCTGTTTAAGTGTCACTGTACGATGGCACATTGTGAACATTCACCACCTAGATTCTTCCTTTCCAATGTTGGTCAAAGCTTAATGGAATTATCTGTGGCTAATGAGGAGGAAAAACATCCAGGGGACTTGGATATAGTAAATGAGTAATACATGAGGTTTAAACAAACATGGAAATGAACCTTAAATAACCTAGCTATTGCACAGTCTAAAATATGCTTAGATATAGCATACACCAAATTACTGTTGTGGTATAATGTCCAAGAACACTGCAAGAATTTTAATTTGCTAATACTTTAAAAGAAAATGACCTATAGTCTCCTCTGATGAGATAGATGTATCAGTGCATCAGTACAGGGCAGCCTGAGTCTGATGAAAATCAGTACCAAGTATAACAGACATGGATTGCAACTAAAGCATGTGACAGACTTGTTGTACAGATCCAAGCACACAAGTGGTTTTCTTGTGAGAAGAGTTTAATATCTTTATATACTGTCCAAGAACAAGCAGGATTCAAGTCTATCAAGTGTTAAGGGAAGAGCTGCACAGCCAAAGACACGGAGGCGGTTGCATGCCAGATGGCCAGAAAGAGAACTTTCCATTATGTGGGCAAGGGTAATTAACTAAGTTTTCTTTCTTAACTGACTAGGATGGAATTGTGTACAGTTTATATTATGCTTGCCTCAATATGCACAGAAGCTTTCAATATGAAATTCCAAGTCTCTCTGGAAGCTTTAAATCTGCACCCTTTAACACCAGCATCACCCCCTCAATCAACAACTAAAACTACCCCGCAACCACAACCAAACAAATAGAAAAACCCACCTGAAAATGCATTCAATGAAAAACTCTAATTTATTGATTGAAGAGAATATTGAAACACACCTTTTCACAAGCTAGGGAACTAGCTTATTTAGCTATTTGGATATAATGATTTGACTTTCAGCTTCCCCAAATGTGCAGAAAAGAATCAGAGCAAAAGCCTACAAAACCACTTAAATCACATTTATGTGGGACATGTGCTTTATGCTATCCCAATGCATATGAGTTAATTTTATATTTTCCAAACAAGGAAGGAAACCTCCATTAGGGTCATTAGATTGTTTTTATACTCAACAATGAAATCCATGTGAATGAGAGATGGAAAACATGTTTACAATAAATGAATAATATACAGTAGCCATCTTTAATGAAGTTTTACCTAATATTTCTTGAAGTTTATGAATGTTATTTACATGCAATGCCCATTATTTGGACAGCAGGTTTATTTGGGCAGGGCCTGTGTCTTTGCATTTTGTGTAGTGCAGAGATCTTAGCACTTTGTATTAATTATACATGAAAAGTTCAATTAAAAGAACATTAAAAGCAAAGAAAATGGTCACAATTTAGGAAATGACAGAATTAAGGTTGACTAGGCTATCTTAAATCAGTCCCCATATTTAAATATTATGTTATGCTCTTTAATTACATAGTCAACATACAAACTATTTTTTCCTCTGGATCCCTTCCTCATTCAGTGCACCGGAGGGACATATGGGCACTTTACAAATAATAAGTATCCTGTTAATGAAACTTTCTGAGAGATTGAAAAGTTCCTAAAAGAACAATATTAAAAATGATGACAAACAAAGATTTTAAGATGAGCTGGGGACATGGATGACAATTGGGATTGGTGATGTGATACACATCTTCATCTGTAGGTGATCTGTTTAAATCTAACTCAATTGAGTACAAGAGTCATAACTATCTGATTGCTGGCCAATGACATACATGAAATGAAGGGACTTGGAACAAATTGATGGTTTCACTTTAAGCTCCTCAGAGTTTTCATTAGAAAAAATACTCTGTTTGAATTTATCCCTTTTTTTTAATCATTCATGAATCATTTGCAAACCAGTCCTGGTTTCTATAATGTATTAGTTACTCATAAATATTCAAGAAATAGTTTTTGTTGTAGCAAATATTAGTCCGTGAGTTATTGGTTATTAGGAGTAAGCAGATAGGCTATAGGGAATGAAAAAAAGGGGTTGATCAGCAAAGAAAATATACATTGGAGAATAGAAACTGTAGGAATAAAATTAGAATTGCTAAAAGTCAATTTGAATTAGTATTTGCCAAGGAAATTAAAATAAGTAAGAGGATCATTAGTTATATAAATAAAGAGAGGATAAGGAAGATGAGGTTGGGCTGCTATGCAGAATGAATGGGAAAAAGATTAAAGATTATATAGGTTGGGCCCAAAAACTAAATGAATACTTTGCCTTAGTTTTCAATAAAATGGAACATGCACATTAAGGCAGTACGGCTTATGGAATTTAGCATCTATATATGGAAATAACATATCTGAGGTGGAAGAAAAACAAAGGGTTTAATACATTGAAATCAGGGGGACAGGATATTTTCAATCCCAGAATATTGAAAGAATTGACACATGAGATTTCTAGTCTGGTAGCAAAGATTTTTAATACATCCATCTATTCAAGGGTATCATATGACTGGAGAATAGCTAGTGTAATAGCGTGACCTGAACTGCATCCCTGTGCAAGAGGGCAAGGGCCTCACTGGTATCTGGGAATGAGTTTCAGCTGGCCTGACCAATTCAGTGTACCCCAACTCACTAATGTCATAACCTGTATCTAAAATCTGTCATGTAAGATATTTATAGAAAGATAATTACCATGATCATTTATAATTGTGTGGGGAATGTATAGAGAACAAATTCAGAATTGCAAACAAATAGGAAATATGTGTCTGCTCCGTAGGGCTAACTTTCTGTACAAAGGAATGTAGTTCTGTCACTTGCAAGGCACCTCTAGGTACATTAAGAGACAATGGGAATGCAAATTACTCCTGGGAGAATTCTGCACCACTGGACAATGCAGAATTTGTGAAGAATTAATGTGCTGTGCTGAATTTCCTTTTTCCCTACAGAATTGGCTCTGCAGAGCTGCTGGCCACCACAAATGGCTGGTGGACCCAGCAGACCCCAGATCCCCAACTCGCAAATAGAAGACACTGATGGGGTGAGGGGAGGGGACAAAGGAGCTGGAGGGTTCCCAGCAGCTGCTGTTCCTGGCACATGAGGAAGGAGACAGCGTGCAGGAAACTCCATACAAGCCTGGGACCAGCCTCAGGCTGTTCCTCCCTCTGGATCCCTGGGCTCTGTGTGGGGAGGGAGTGCAAGTGTCTGGGCTGGGGGACGCCCTGTGGCTGGCTCTGGGTGAGAGGGGATGTGGGTATCTGTCCCCCTTGCTGGGCTCTGGGAGAGAGAGGGTGCAAGTGTCTGGCTGCCGAGCTGGGCTCTTGGTGGGTGAGGGAGTGCTGGTGTCTGCCCCCTGGCAGGGGGAGCAGGGGTACAGAAACAGGAATTGGGTTGTTGTAGGGGTTTCTTTAACTCTCTACTCCTTAGGGATTTTTTTGTTTTCTTGCTGACAAATATTTTGAAATAAATTACCAAAATAATTGAAACTGGCATGATTATTACTGTGATTTTGCAAATAAAATACGCAGAATTTTAAAATATTGTGTGCAGAATTTTTAATTTTTCCACTCAGAATTCCCTCCAGGAGTAGCTAATTACATTGAAGGTAAAGAGCATCATCAAGATAACAGGGAAGGAGATTGCAGGAAACAGATACATTTGCATTTTAGCAAACACTAGCAGTAGACAGGTTTCAGAGTAGCAGCCATGTTAGTCTGTATCCACAAAAAGAAAAGGAATACTTGTGGCACCTTAGAGTCTAACAAATTTGAGCATAAGCCTTCGTGAGCTACAGCTCACTTCATCAGATGCATTCACTACTAGCAGTGGAAGCATTCAGTGTTGCATGTCCTTCACAGGGAGATTCCATGTCAACTTCCTCACTGCTCGAATGTACTTTACTCTAGGGGATAATCTTCAAGAATATATACTAGATATTGTATCTTTAAAGGAACAAATGAACCTTCACTCTCTCTGCAAGGTCAAGGAGAAGACTGGACATTGCGGAGCACATGGTTTTGTGAAAATTTGGGATTGGGAGTGTGTTGGGGTTATTTTGTAACCACAGTGTGTCTGGGGTTGGGTGTAACAAGCAGACTGTTAGAATTGGAATTGCCTGATCAGAGCTCCTTAGCCCATGAACACTCAGTGCAGGTTTGTATGCCGGGAGCATCTAGCCAAGAGAACCACAGAAGCAGAGCCATTTGAAGCACATAGCACCGGCAGTGACAACCCTTCACTGATCTGGATTGCACCCCAGAATGTTACTCATACTGATACTTATGAAAGGGGGGGAAAGGTGATTTGAGCAATTACATATCTGTTAGTCTGAACTCAATACTATGCAAGGCTTTAGAACAAATGGTGAAGGAAAGAATAATGAAATTTATGTAGGTGAATGTTAAAGGGGATGTAATGCAACAGGGGTTACCAAAGACAGATCATGCTAGAATAATCTGCTTTCCTTTAAGAAAATAATGGATTTTTTAAAATAAGGGAAGTGTGGAAGATTTAATATACTTCAGTAAAGCATTTGACTTAGTACCACATGGGAAATTTTAGTTAAATTAGAGAAAATGGGGATTAGTACAAGAATTGTAAGGTGGATAAAGAACTGGCTAAAGGTGGAGAAAGCAACGGGCTGTGCTGAAAAGAGACTATTGGACTGAATTGGAGGTTATTAGTGGAGCTCCTCAAGGATCATTCTTGGGGCCATTCTTAATCAATATTTTTATTAATGATGTTGGCACAGGAGTGTGTTAATGAAGTTTACTGATAATATAATGTTGGAAGGCATTCTCAATACAGAGGAGAATCAGATTATTATACAGGAAGAACTGGATGACCCTGAAGACTGGAGTGCCAGAAATAGGGTGAAATTCAATAGTACAAAGTGCAAGGTACTTAGGGTGTAATAAGAATTTTTTGCTAGAAGATTGAGGGCTTATCAGTTGGAAGTAACAGAGGAGGAAAGACTCCTGGGTGTGTGGGCTGATCACAGGATGCCCATGAGCCACCAATGTGGTGCAACTGTGAAAAAGGCAAATGCATTTCTAGGATGCATTAGACAAGGAATTTCCAACAGAGAGAGAGAAGCATTAATACCATTGTACAAGGCACCGGTAAGACTTCCCTTGGAATAGTGTGTACAATTTTGGTCACCCATGTTCAGGTAAGATTAATTCAAACTGGAACGTGCAAAAAGAGGAGCTACTGGCATGATCAGTGGAATGGAAGGCCTGTCTTATGATAGAAGACTGGAAGAGCTTGGCTTGTTTAGTCTAGCAAAAGAATGCTGAGGCGGGATATGATTGCACTCTAGAAATGTATCGGGGAATAAATACCAGGGAGGGAGAAGAGCTATTTAAGTGAAAGGACAATGTTGGCACAAGAACAAATGAGTATAAAGTAGCCAGGAACAAATTCAGGATGGAAATTAAAAGGTTTCTAACCATCCAGACATTTTGGATCAGCCATGCAATGTAAGATACGCCACATAATTAGTTTTGAGAGAGCTGGACAAATTTGTAAGTATGATTATATGATGGGGTTGCTTGGGATGGTAGGGGGCAGGGCTCAGCAGCCCTGGGGCTCACTTTCAGTTTATATCTTACATTCATAAAAGTTCATGTTTCAGGGTTTAAGTGAGCCACTTGCAAGGATCCTGAAAGGATCCCCACCCCCAAATGTATTCTGTTTGGGTTTGTCTAATCTCCTACCTCTAACTTCAGGCCATGGCTGGAGATGGAACATTGGATGGTATGGGCTAGGGCTCTGAAATGTCACCAAGCATGGTCTCTCACAGGTGCTTGGGTGGCTGGTTCTTGCTCATATGCTTAGGGTCTAACTGGTTGCCATATGTGAGGTTGGGAAGGAATTTTAGCTCAGGTTAGATTGACAGTGACCTTCAGGGATTTTCTCTGTGGTGTGTGGGTCACTTGCCAGGCTTATCTGAGGGCTTGTCTTCACTACCAGAGAGATCAATGCTGCTGCAATTGATACAGCAGGCATCAATTTAGTTGGTCTAGTGAAGACCAACTAAACTAAGAAGGAACAAGTGGGGCTGCTTAACACTGAGGATGGAGCGGAGGTTAAAGATAATCTAGGCATGGCCCAATATCTAAACAAATACTTTGCCTCAGTCTTTAATAAGGCTAAAGAGGATCTTGGGGATAATGGTGTAGCATGACAAATGGGAAGGAGGATATAGAGGTAGATATTACCATATCAGAGGTAGAAGCGAAACTGAAACAGCTTAATGGGACTAAATCGGGGGGCCCAGATAATCTTCATCCAAGAATATTAAAGGAATTGGCACCTGAAATTGCAAGCCCATTAGCAAGAATTTGTAATGAATCTGTAAACTCAGGAATAGTACCGAATGATTGGAGAATTGCTAATATAGTTCCTATTTTTAAGAAAGGAAAAAAAAGTGATCCGGGTAACTACAGGCCAGTTAGTTTGACATCTGTAGTATGCAAGGTCCTGGAAAAATTTTTGAAGGAGAAATTAGTTAAGGACATTGAAGTCAATGATAAATGGGACAAAATACAACATGGTTTTACAAAAGGTAGATCGTGCCAAACCAATCTAATCTCCTTTTTTGAAAAAGTAACATATTTTTTAGATAAAGGAAATGCAGTGGATCTAATTTACCTTGATTTCAGTAAGGCATTTAATACCGTGCCACATGGGGAATTATTAGTTAAATTGGAGAAGATGGGGATCAATATGAACATCAGAAGGTGGATAAGGAATTGGTTAAAGGGGAGATTGCAACGGGTCCTACTGAAAGGCGAACTGTCAGGTTGGAGGGAGGTTACCAGTGGAGTTCCTCAGGGATCGGTTTTGGGACCAATCTTATTTAATCTTTTGTTACTGACCTTGGCAAAAAGTGGGAGTGTGCTCATAAAGTTTGCAGATGATACAAAGCTGGGAGGTATTGCCAATTCGGAGAAGGATCGGGATATTATACAGGAGGATCTGGATGACCTTGTAAACTGGAGTAATAGTAATAGGATGAAATTTAATAGTGAGAAGTGTAAGGTTATGCATTTAGGGATTAATAACAAGAATTTTAGTTATAAGTTGGGGACGCATCAATTAGAAGTAACGGAAGAGGAGAAGGACCTTGGAGTATTGGTTGATCATAGGATGACTATGAGCTGCCAATGTGATATGGCTGTGAAAAAAGCTAATGCGGTTTTGGGATGCATCAGGAGAGGCATTTCCAGTAGGGATAAGGAGGTTTTAGTACCGTTATACAAGGCACTGGTGAGACCTCACCTAGAATACTGTGTGCAGTTCTGGTCTCCCATGTTTAAAAAGGATGAATTCAAACTGGAGCAGGTACAGAGAAGGGCTACTAGGATGATCCGAGGAATGGAAAACTTGTCTTATGAAAGGAGACTTAAGGAGCTTGGCTTGTTTAGCCTAACTAAAAGAAGGTTGAGGGGAGATATGATTGCTCTCTATAAATATATCAGAGGGATAAATATAGGAGAGGGAGAGGAATTATTTAAGCTCAGCACCAATGTGGACACAAGAACAAATGGGTATAAACTGGCCACCAGGAAGTTTAGACTTGAAATCAGACGAAGGTTTTTAACCATCAGAGGAGTGAAGTTTTGGAATAACCTTCCAAGGGAAGCAGTGGGGGCAAAAGATCTATCTGGTTTTAAGATTCTACTCGATAAGTTTATGGAGGAGATGGTATGATGGGATAATGGGATTTTGGTAAGTAATTGATCTTTAAATATTCAGGGTAAATAGGCCAAATCCCCTGAGATGGATATTAGATGGATGGGATCTGATTTACTATAGAAAACTCTTTCCTGGGTATCTGGCTGGTGAATCTTGTCCATGTGCTCAGGGTTTGGCTGATTGCCATGTTTGGGGTCGGGAGGGAGTTTTCCTCCAGGGCAGATTGGAGAGGCCCTGGAGGTTTTTTTGCCTTCCTCTGTAGCATGGGGCATGGTTGACTGGAGGGAGGCTTCTCTGCTCCTTGAAGTTTTGAACCATGATTTGAGGACTTCAATAGCTCAGACATGGGTGAGGTTTTTCTAGGAGTGGTGGGTGACATTCTGTGGCCTGCGCTGTGCAGGAGGTCGGACTAGATGATCAGAGTGGTCCCTTCTGACCTTAGTATCTATGAATCTATGAATCTATAAGTCAACAGCAGAGCGCTCTCTAATTGACTCCAGCTCTCAGACAAAAGCAAGGTAAGTCGACCAGAGAGTATCTCCTGTCGACGCCGTGCAGTGAAGACACCAGGGTAAATTGATCTAAGCTACGTCTACTCCAGCTACGTTAATCACATAGCTAGAATAGCATAACATAGGTCAACTTACTCTGGTAGTAGAGACAAGCTCTGGGTATACCTCTCTTAATTCAGTTCCTTGACATTGCAAGGGCCTCAGGCACTGGTGTACCTGGTCCCTCCTATTCTCTGCCTTGTACTTAATCTAGTCTCCTGTGGGTTTTGGTCTAATTCTGGTTGTTGGGTATAGTGTGTTGGTGGCTTGTGATGGGCAGATGGTCAGACTAGATAAGCTAGTGGTCCATTTTGGTCTTAAACTCTGTGGCTATGAATTACAGGAATGAATTAAAAATAAGGTGTTGCTTGGTTGAAGAAAGAAACAAGGAGGGGTGACCACTTTCTTCTCTTCCACAAATGTCCCAAGTCTTCTGTTCACAGCTCCTTGATCACCACCAACCCCCTGACCTCTGCACCTCCACTCTTCAAGACAGGTATCTTTTTTTTTAAAAAAAGATGTTTTTTGCATATATTTGTAGACCACCATCTAGGATAGCTACAGACAGCTCAGCAGGGGTAAAGGGAAAGGCAAACCCTGCTTTCTTTTGTAGAACACTTTCTGTGTAAACATTTGGAACAATAATCACTATTCCTCTTTTCCTGGCCAACATCCCTGAAAAACAAAACAAACAAAAAACAATTTACACACAACATAACCTCCAAGAAAAAGTAAGGTGCATACCGACAACTCCAGTATCTATTCTTTTGGGTCCATTATTGCTAAAACTGAAACATGACTTTAGTATTTTTAGTACTCCTTATGGATCATATTGACAAATCCTTCCTGAATATTGACAGTTATATGTAATTTAGAACTAGGTTGGAAGTACTGTACAACAACAAAGATTGTGAGCTAAATTCAGAGCTGGTGTCAGCAGATAGAACTGGATCAGGTCTGAATCTGGCCCTTTACCATTTATCTCAACTTATAAACAGGTAGCAAGCCCTTAGGGTTTTCTAAGTTATTCCAGTGGGTAGTTGGGACCACAGCAGACTCAGTATTTTCAACTAAACCAGCAATAATACAGAAAATACCCCCAAAAGCTTCGGAAAAGAACAAAAGACTATGGGCATCACACTAACATATTTTCAGGATATTAACAGTCATATTCAGTCAACATGAATCACATATAATCAATTTAAAAAAATTAAATACAGGATGGATTTGCATTAAGCAATCTTGCTTACTTTCCTAATCAAGGAAACCACAGACCACATAAAAGAGATCTCCAGTTTCTCCAAAGCTTCTGCATTTCTGGGGTTTGTAGAGAAATGAAAAAAAATAGTATTAACTATTGCCTTGATTCCAGGCTCATTTGCACTGTAAATCCAGTGTGATGCAATGCTGTCACACAACAGTAAAGAGAAAAAAAGTGGAAGTGAGGTAAAAGTTGGGCCTTATCTTGCATGCTGTTTTCTCATTTAAAGTTATGTTTTGCCCTGAGCTGTTAAGGAAACAATGTTGAATGTATGTGCTCTGCTTTGCAAGTATGAACAAAACCTTGTTTTCTGCATTATTATAAGCTTTTTCTTCTACCCCATTGAAGGAGAAAAGCGGTTTTGAAAACATTAGTCTATTGTTCAGTGCCTACTTGTCAAAAAAATATGCCTTCAGTATATTTAAAAAATCACTTACTTTGTTTATATACACTTATATGTCAAGTGAGAAGTTATCAGCATTAATATAGTTCCTGTTTCAGAATCAAATATCCCCATAGTGTCTCCATCATAGAAATTATAGGGGAAAAGTACTCTTCTTACAAGGCTACCAGTCGTAGCATTCTGAAAGGCAGTCTTAATAGTATGCATCATATAATTCTGAATTGGTCTAAATACTGCTATCAAGTTATTTGTCTTATAAACACTCATTCTCTATTTCCTAAAGGAAGAAAAAAGCTTTTTACCCTGAGTTATGGAAAAATGTAGGTTTAATGTTTATTGTAAATGTTGTGCAATACTGAGTATTACACAGACTAATATCTACTTAACAATGTACTCACTGCTTAAGCATCTGCACTACCAAATGGGAAGGATGGATTTGTAGGTGTGCTCTAATTTTCATGTAATTTATGCTGCCTTTTTCAAGAATACTCTATTATTTATGATTTCCACAACTCAGACATTTCTCTTGATAGAAGGAGCAATTGCTTTGTGCCAAATAAAAATTGACTTTAAGCTTAGCTCTGTTTTATTGCTTTGTTTTTATAATGGGAATCACTCCTGCATATCTCAGTTTAAGTATACAGCTAAACCTGTAAAAAGGACATAAAACGTAATTTTCTGCAAATTGTGCAGTTCTAGCAATCATACTCACTCCAGCATCCCCGCTTAAATGGATGTATAAGCAGATTTCACATCAAGTGGTCCAAATGTTTCCAAACAAAAGCCACAGCTCAGTGTAGTACAGTTTGCTGCTCCCTTCCAACAACATTGCTAGGCCAAAGGGAGTAGCAAGAAGCCCATAAATAGTGAACAAAATGCATACAAGTGAGATGCCTAAAAAACAGGTACTAATGGAGCAGCAAGTCGATGTTTTGAATTGGAGGTAAGTGTGTGTATAGCAAATTCACATCTTTTCTGATTTGCTGCTGCCCTAAGAATTTATTATCCAGAAGATCATGTCTGCCTTCACTTTGTTTTCTGTTCCGCAAACCAGCTCCCCGCCCCAACTCCCCCACTCCTCTTCATACCTGAATAATGCTGGGCCTCCTGAGTCAGAGCAGATTAATTCAGTTTAAATTTAATTTTGAAAATTCTCCTTCTCCCTCTACCTTTAGCTTCCCCCCTCTGCAAAAAGAGTAGTTTGCACTTAGGTAATATCTGAAAGATGAATGTGATAGTACTGTAGGGCCCTGTTTTTTTTGTGCTATTATCAGACAAGAATAGGAAGCAGGTGCACCTGACACTAATCCCTAGGCCAGGCCACCCATACCCCAGCCCCGACGTCAGGTTGGATTGTGTGATCAGGGCACTTTCAGAGGCTGCTGCAGGAGCTGCTTTGAGCTGAGGCCTTAAAAGAAAAGATGTGTCAGAAGCTCTCCTCTGTTTTTTCCACCAAATGCATCCGATGAAGTGAGCTGTAGCTCACGAAAGCTTATGCTCTAATAAATTTGTTAGTCTCTAAGGTGCCACAAGTACTCCTTTTCTTTTTGCGAATACAGACTAACACGGCTGCTACTCTGAAACCAGCTTAAACACTGTCATTGATCTGCGTCTCTGAGCACTATCCCACCTAAGCTCCAGCTCTACCATCTATTCCTGTTCCAGGGCGAGACCAGATGGAGACTCCAGTGTTTCCTCTATGTAAATTTTTAGAAACATCTCTTATTTGCATACATATAATCAAGTGTGAGATGCTGGGGGGGGGGAAGCAGATGCAACCAGTCTATATGTAGCATTGCACAGCCTTTTTTGGATACAGCAATTAACACAGGTGCCAGTTAGGATGCAAGGCATGTTTTCTCTCAGATGTATACATATTTAGAAAACATTAGGAGGAGGATTCATAACCATTCTCTCTCTCCTGTCCTCACACATAGAAAATTTATTTTTAAGTATCACCTATTACAAGTTTGGACGATATATCAGGTGCACCTGCCTCCTGTTCTTGTCTGATGATACCAAACATTTAGCTATCCTCAGGCCTCTGCAGTACTCTCAAGTATTCACTCTCACTTGAGGTCAAGTACTAGTGTGCATTAAAGTTTTTTTTTCTGTGTTATTGACGATCTGAGGTAACGGAAGGAAATTCTTGCACGACACTGCCCCATTTTACAATTAGGAATCACAGATGTAACAAAAATTCCAGATGGACGAGCAGCTAATCATAGACATTGTATCTAGGATGTTGAAGTCCTTGGGAGATAGTTGATCTTTTGTGTCTACTCCTGGGACATAGTGTGCATTGTTCTGACCTGAGTTGATTGCTAATTTAGTTTTCACAAAATTATTTAATGAGGTTCAGAACACATGTATGCAGGCACAGTTCAACTGCACATTAGTGATTCAGGCTCCTACTCATAGCTGAAGTAGTTTGCTTGAAGGAACGGTTGCTTTCTAGTGACCAGAAAAGATTATGGATCTCTGGCATTTTTACGGATTTCAAGTCCAGAGTTTAGAAGAAGATTCTGTGAACGTTTTCCTACAAAAGTTTCATATTGTGTACCCTTAATAGAAACCAACTGGGATCTGACCAGTTAAAGGAAAAGTTATTCTAGGAAAAACTGCTTCAAGTTATGGAACTGTTCCTTTCTGAACAGAAAACAAGTGCTTAGGTTGCACCTATTTCTAATCTGTTGAGAACAAAATGTTCTCTCAGTTTGTTTTTTAAATGTGAGAGACCATTTTATTCCCACCTTGCAAAGTTTGATCTTTAATAAATCCTGATAACCCTTTGAGCTTGGAGGAAAATTTGATGCACTTAAATGTCTGATTTCCCTCTATGTCCAAAACATTGTCATCATCAGATAAACCCAAACTCCTTGACACAGCTAGGTTTCATCTCCATATACACCAACTGCAGTAAGGTGTTTATATGCTTTGCTATGTTAATCTTTTACTTCAAAGTGCAGTCTCTCACTGTAGTTGCATCACTATAGACCTTGCATTTAGGAAACTAGTCCACTGATCTACTTATTGCATCCAGATTTAAAATTCTATTTAATGGGAAGAAAATAATTTTGCAATGGGGAGAAGGGAGTAAAAGGACAATGAAAAGGGAGCGGTAGCCAAGCAAAGCAAAAATAAATAAATACATAAATAAATAAAATAAAAAGGGAGAGCAGAAAGCGAAGGAGGAGAAGTTTTTGAAATATATTATGTTGGGGCTCAGCAGAGCTCGAGGGAGAACAATGGACTGTAAATCTGTTGTGATTAGAGAGTGGAGGGGCTGATCTTGAGCTGTTCAAGGGAGGAAGCGACTAGAGAAGCCCCCAGCATAGCTTAGGCAGCCCTGAGGGTCTACCTCAGCCTGCCTTATGGATCACAGAACTGCACAGAATATCTGCAGCATTGCATGGTGTGGCCCTGCCACAGCTCTGCTACTCCTAGACCATAAGAACGGCCCTACTGGGTCAGACCAAACATCCATCTAGCGCAGTATCCTGTCTTCCAACAGTGCCAGTGCCAGGTGCCCCAGAAGGAATGAACAGAAGAGGTAATCATCAAGTGATCCATCCCCTGTCACTCATTCCCAACTTCTGGCAAACAGAGGCTAGGGACACCATCCTTGCCCATCCTGGCTAATAGCCATTGATGGACCTATCCTCCATGAATTTATCTAGTTCTATTTTGAACCCTGTTATAGTCTTGGCCTTCACAACATCCTCTGGCAAGGAGTTCCACAGGTTGACTGTGCATTGTGTGAAGAAATACTTCCATTTATTTGTTTTAAATCTGCTGCCTATTAATTTCATTTGGTGACCCCCTAGTTCTTGTGTTATATTGTGTATCCTACACTGGGGTGTGTTTTGCTACCATATCCTGGATATGTTCAGGAACATTCACCAGCCAATGTCAGTTTGTTCTGTAACTTTATAACATAACTAAAAAGGTCTGTGGATAGTCACATATGAAAAATGAACTGAAAATGGGAAGCCATTTAAAATTTATTGTTGCTCTCTAGCCAAACAACACAATATAAATATAACTTCTTTCCTTTCTAGTTCACTGCTAAACTTTTTACTATTACTCCAAGCACAACAAATAAATACTTGTTAGGAGCTCCCGGGGTGTGCCATTTCTTCACTATCAAACTCCTAAATTTCACTACATACTCCAGAAAGGGGCTAATACTGCCTTGTAAATAAGTCACCCATATACTACCACAGAAGCGTGCATAATCAAATAGTTATAAACTAAAACAAGATTCAGCCTCAAATTTTAATCTAAATAACTACTGAACTTTTACAGTATATTGTAATAGTTACATAAAATGCTCCTTCAGTACATATGCACAAGATATAACTGGTATATGATTAATTTTAGGTCTTTTTTACTTACTTTTCTTACTTGTTCTTCATCACAAACACATTTTAAAAGTAATAATTTTGACAAAGTTACGTAGCTTTTCCCTGACTGCAACAGGAGTGGCTATTCAAGAGCTACAAGTTAAAGAGCCTGGTCAATTAAAATATACATTTGCCCTGGGATATGCAAACTATCTGAAAGAGAATCTGGACAACTTCCTCTAGCATCAGCAGTTGGTGGCGTAAGCTTTCTCTATTGCAACTGAGCCAAGTTATTGACTGCATAGTGGCATGACTGGAGTGACATGTGCTCTGCTGACTGTTGATGACATATTAAGAATATGAAAGGTGGTCATTTTATGACAGTTGAAAAATAAATCTCAATTATAAATATGTTTAAAATAATATAACTATCTTCTTTGACCTGTCATGAAAACATATATAAAACACCAAAACGTTACCAGGATAAAGTAAAATGGTGTCATTTACACATTGCTATGTCAAAATGAGTATCTTAAAAGTGTGCTAGTGGAAATAGCCACAAAGTAGATATAAAATATTGCCCCATTCTGATTTGATAGTGTTTTGTATCCATTTTGCACTGGTGGAAAGGACGACACAAGGTTTGAGTAATAGTGAATCAAATCCCTCAGTGTTTTAAGGGCAGATTGTTGCAAGAAAAGTAACCCCTGGTGTAAGTAAGTGTGAGACAGAGCATTTCCCCAATTTTATCCTCCTGTGGTTACTTGTCCAGCTACAAATTTGTCCCTTCCGTCCCCCCACATGCCATGGTTGTACACACCAAATAGAAAGGATTTACCAATGTCTCACCCCATTGTTTGTCCTTTTCCAATTGGGCTCTGCTTCCACAACAATCTTTAAAGACCCTTATCCAACACTAATCAACCCAAATTTTTCTCTGAACTAGCCTTGTTTCAGAGGTATCTTTAGCAGTTTTGTACAAGTCAGGAGAACAATTTTTCAACCCCTCCTCCCATGGAACCAACCAACTCCACCATGATCCCATTGCATGATCAAATAATTCCTAGTCATGCACACTCTTTAAGTAGAATTTGTACAACCAGTTTCACAATGTTGAACTAGCTGCTCTCAGTGAGTTCCTCTCCCTTTCAGTGTAGACATGCCTTTCCATGTGCAAAGTCCCTTGTGGAAAAATAATCTTGTCCCCTCAGCTCCTTCTTTGAGAGAGTCATTTTTGCCGCTTCATAGAGACCAAAAGCATAGTGGCAAAAGGCACCAATATGTAGAATGACTAAAAATTAGTAAAACAGGATGGAGGGGGGAAATTATAGAAAAGACAAAAGGTATGAAAGAGAGAAGTAGTAACTGAAGAGAGAAATTTCAGGTTTCAGAGTAGCAGCCATGTTAGTCTGTATTCACAAAAAGAAAAGGAGTACTTGTGGCACCTTAGAGACTAACAAATTTGTTAGTCTCTAAGGTGCCACAAGTACTCCTTTTCTTTTTGAAGAGAGAAATGTGACAGGAGAAATAGAGAGTTGACTGGAGATCCAAATAGGGGAATAGATGGAAGAGACAAATGGCCAACACAGGAAAGGAGCTAACCAGAGAGACAAAGTGCAGAAATAGTGATGATCCAAACAGTGCATTGCATTATCACATCTACTGACTTATGCTGAATGCAGTAGGTAACTAGCAAATTAACTTTAACTTACTACCAAATAATCATATTCTACTTGCTGTCATTGCCATTGACATCAGTGGAAGTTCCACAGGGGCAAAAAGATTAGGATGTAGCTCTGATTTTTGTAATCCCAGCCCACAAACCCTAAATAAAAAAAATCTAAATGTAGCCCTCACCATGGTATGTATTCAACACCCTTATTCTAGGAAAACTGTGAATTAAGAAAGTGCATCTTCAAAGTTCCATGACTTTTTCTTACAATCAAAGCTTTCATAAAACTAATTCTAAAATAAATACTAGACTCAGGAGATACTAGGTGCTTACGTACCCGATTACTACAAGTTGCATTGTGGCATCAATTTTAAAAAGCTAAAATACAATGCAAGGTGAACAATAAGCTGGATGTGTTAAGTTTGCTTGTAAAACAATAGTTACAGTAAGACTATGTTAGCTAATACACACTCCAACCAGACTTCTAACTATAATGTACATTTTGATTGTGGACATAGTTTCTAGTATTTCAAGGTTAGTTATCTTAATTATTAGTATTTATCATTTAAATTTCTTAACACTTGAGGTTCCTCAACCAGGTTGGAATCCCATTGTACAATGTACTGTAAATACAGACTGAAAACAGGTCCCCCATATTGTACAATCTACGAGACAATACAGAACAGGTGAATGAAACAAGCAATTGGGCAGGAGTGAAGAGACAGCAGGGCAATAAAAATAATAGGATTTTTAGCATACACTTTGTAGCTAATGAGTAGCAGTAACCTCAGTTCAATTGCCTAGTCTTCAGACATTATGTAGGTGTATTAATATATTTTCCTCTACTGAAATATTTCCAAATCATCTAACTTCATCAGTAAAAGACACGCACTTGGAAAAAAAAACAGATTGTGTATGGTTATATACAGTACAATTATGTCATGCAGTGAAAAGATGGGAGAAAACACATTTACATAAAGAACATGAATATTCTTGTGCTTCAAAATGGCAAGAAAGGAGCCTTAAAAAAGCTGTTTCCATGTCAGCATCTGGATACTTATGATGCTAAGGAATCATTGTGTCAGCTGTAGAATACCTACTGCATTTCTTGTACTACAAATATAGTCATTTATATCTAAAATTTAGCTAAAACTGAAGAGATTTAAAAGAAAAAACAGGAATTATTTGTTGTCTTGCATTGTAAAATAAAGTAGTACACACTTGTAGAACAATCATGTCTTATAGGTAGTGTGTTCTGTTGTAACCAACAGCTCAATCCAAAAGCTTCTAATAATATGATTTAAAAGAAGATTGTTTGTAAATATATATTAGAACTGCTTTCTATAAATAGGACAAAGTATTTAAAATACTTTGCACAGAGTTTCTTGAAGCTGTTCTGGTGTAATGTGCAGCAAAGGGGAACACTAAATGACAGAATAGAGCTTTAATATGCAAAATGTCATTTAGAAACTGCTTGCAAATTGCTGGCTGTCATGTATGACAAATACATGCTTTTAGTGCTACATTTCCCAAGGCTTTGGTGAGATTGTTCTGATGGAGACATGGCCATAACTTCAATGAAAGTCCAAAGTTCAGTGCTGTGTCACTTAATTTTTAACAGTCAGTCTCTGATCTTATATGTGACCAAACAATGATTTATTTCCCTCCCTTAAAATGTGAACATGGTAATTTAGATTTTTCAGAATCACGTTACAATACATTTTATTAGGAATATTTTCTATTGAAATATGGTTGTGATGTATTTGAGTATTAGATAAGTGACAGATGTATACAAGTTTTAGTTCATTCAGAATTGTGTTGGAGTTGCTATTCCAAGTGTTTGTTCTTTCTTTCTGTTGTGCTACCTATCATTTACTAGTATATTTTAGTTAAGCTGGAGCCTTAACTCTCAACATGTTCAAGAAGTTATGGACAGAATATCTAAACACTGGAAACAACTAACTAACATTAGGGACAATCAGTAATTATTTTCTTATTTGAAGAAAAGCACAGTATCTCTGGAAGATACTAAGATATAGGGTGATTCTTGTGCCATTTATTTCCTTCTTGGCCAGTAGGACACTCACTGCAATACATAAGTCTACATGCAGAGGGAAGTTAAAGGAAATCCTTGTTTACAGCACATCCATGGAAAATATTTTACCCAAGTCCATTGTATCTTAAATTATAACTTCTCAAAAGTGAAATAAGCTTTTGTGAATACATATACAGTAAACAATTCAGAACAGTTAATATAACATTATTTACTGTAAGCAACTGCCCTTACCTACAGTAATTTAGAATTAATAACCCTAGATTACTAAAACAAAAAATGTTAATAACTTATTTATTTTGCATTTCTCTCAGTGTGGACAATGAAGATAAATTTACCTCCCATGGGACAGGACTGTCAGCAAAGGAAATAGTGGTGAGTGAGTGAGTGAGTGTTGAAGCAGCCAACTTTGGACATTTCTGACTGTCATCTGGATGGTGTGAACTTCAACTACAATTGATTTAAATATGCTCAGTCTCCCCCTTGTCAGTTTCTATTCAATTTCACTTTCAAGAGATTCTCATTGCTTAGCAAAATGCTTCAAACAATGAAAGGAAATTGTTATTTTTTAAAAAAAACTGATTCCATTGGAACATTAAAAGAATGAATGCAAATGTTTCTACTGGTCTTGGTGTATTCTCAAAATGTATAAAACCTAAGTCACATCATCATTTTTCCATTCATCCATTACAAAATGTGAGCTTGCAGGTTTCTATAAAATTTCTATATTCTAATGTTCATTTCCTTACACTGTGTTGCAAGTCCCTTGAAATAAGAAACCTTTATGTATACTGGTCTCAGTACTTTCAGTGAGCTGGGTTGTTACTGAGTAAGAGGCAGCACACAACTGTACTGCCCCAGGAGTAGAGAGGGACAAGACTGTGTGACACTCAAAACCACACAACCTTTTTCCTGATTTCCCCTTGCTAAGGCAGGAGCTTGAGAGGAATGTCATCTGTGCCAGTTCTTTTCCTCAGTAGATTTCCTTATCATGAACTGGCACCTTCCCCCTCTGTGTTGGCTGTCTGGTGCATTGGACTCCATCTACTCACCTGCATAGAATGGTGGAAGAGCAGCCAAGTGGTAGCTGCTCTCTCAGCCCTGCATGGGCATCCAAAACGTGGGTGAAGCCCATCGAGGTGAGTAAGGAGCCTCCTTACATCCACTTACTCCCCTGCATGGATGCACTGGAAGGTTCACAGCTGAGCCCATTAAGAGTAAGTACTACTTCATATTAATGCTGTTTTCAAACAGGAAAGTATAATAAGCCTTAAGGCTTCTAGGTAAATAGAGATGTATGGTATTCTCATGTTTAGCCAAAAAACTCTTCTCCTCTGCTAAACAGAACTAATTCAGCCAAAGATGCTCATCGACTGTCAATTCAAATGTGTTTTGTTTTCTACCTATTCACTGCAAGTGAGTTATCAGCAAAAATGTACCTAGACATAGCTCTAAATTTCAGGTTCTTCCTTGCAGTAGTCATTACATTGTGAATGAATAGCTGAAAAATGAAACAAAATGTTATCTTTTCCCAGTAAACTGAAAATCTGTATGTGCAACAAAAATCACCAAGTAGGCTGAAAGCTTCAGTTCTTCCTAAACTAAGTTGACTCCTGCAAAGAACAAGCCTTTTCAAGCAGCCACGCACTGCCTTGCTTAATTCCCAGATAATAATTCAGTACACTGAACTAATCAAATGCAGCAACAAGACACACCGAGAGCCAGGACAGTTCCACTAACAGTATTGCACTCAGCGGTGCCTTTCCCAGAAGTGGTGGGGAGGGGAAATCAGAAGCAGAGGTATGGCTTGATTTACCTGAATACCGCCCAAGACCCCACACAATGGAAGAGAATAGATAACTTCTTCACCCACATGATGATTGTTAATTTGAGTCCTAGTCACTTTGGCTAACTATAAAATTTTCAAAGTAGATTCCAGTACATCATTAATCCTGGGTTTCTGATTTCTGCTGCCAATGCTTTCTGATGTATCATATAATGAATCCACTAACAGTAAACTACAACTGCATCTTAAGCTTTGTGAGACCACTAATCCCCCCCGACTGCCCCAGCTCCAACATTTGGAAGGCCTCAATATTTTCAACAACTCAGCCCCTTTAACTCATAAGTGTTAGAGTTAGCTCATTGTTTCCCCAGAAACCAAGGAAATCACTGTACAATTATCAAGAATTTTGAACTTTTTTTTAACCTGTGGGTTAAGTATTTCTTTATATACAAAGTTGTCTATAGGGTAGCTGGCACAATGGGCTAATGCACTAATGGTTTAATTTCTGGAGACCTCAGTTCAGTTAGTGAGTACATTGCAAAGTGAAAACAAGTTTAGTACTAAACAAAATTTGTCATTTTAACACCAAGATAGCAGGAGTCTTGAACAAAGAAAATTAAGTACATTGGCAGAACTCAGGGTGAGGATTTGTGGGGGGTGATTACTTAACATCTGTTTACACTATTTAAGTAACCAGTGCTGTTAAGAGTCTTCCTGAAAGGTTTCATATTCTAATGAACATAAGAGAATCTGAAATGTTTTTGAAACATGCTGAATTAACTTGCTGGATGAAAAAAATAGTATATACTTCCTTATGCATGATCAACAGGATGATTCTCTACTTCATCTGTATTATATACGTATTACTGTATTATCCAAGTGAATACATGTATTATCCAAGTGAATCATTTGTCATAGAAACAGATTTAATAGCACTGCCCACTCTTTCCTCAAGCATTTCAAAAATGTGCAGCTTAACCTGACATGAATCCTTCAGGAACACAAGAGCATGATTGGCTTTGGCAAGGCATAGACATATGATGCTTGTGACTTTTGAGAAATAATTGTCTACTTTGCCAAAGCCTTCCTTAGGCATTCCTGATGGTATCTGTTACTCTATAGTCATTTTGATTCATTTGTGTCATTTGAATACCCTCAATATTCTCAATGACATTTGTTGCGAGTACAGATTTATCAATTCCTTTGTTTACCCATGATCAATAGACAAGTCACTCACACCAATTCCACCTGTCTCCAGCAAGATGTTATGGTAATATTCAGAAAGAAGCTGGACTCATAGTAAGTTGGGGGGTTCTTTACAAATATGAGGTTTGTATCATGTAGATTACAAAAAGAAAAAAAATACTGTAGAGAAAAGTGCTGGTCTTATTCAAATCAATAGGATTCTTGTGGTCACTGAGTTCATTTGGACAAGGATCTGTTCCATAGAAAATAAAACAGTTTAAACTTTAACCTATGAAATGTCTGAACCTGTTCTGTAACCTTAATTATAGAAGGAAAAATATATATTAAGCCATACAGAAATATTAACTGTTAGTTTCCTTTCTGAGGGGAGTAGCTGAAAATCTCAGACAATGTGTGTTCCAAAATGAAATCTTCCATCCCCTCCACCCCCCAACTTCTTAGTGGGCAGGACCTAACATGTTTGTAGGAAACCAGCATTTCTACATTAATTAATGCTCCTTTCCTGTTTGGTGAATTATAAATTTACAGAGGCTTACAATGCAAAAACTCAATATAACCTTACAACATAGAGTACAGATGTTATAAATGAGATTACTACATGCAGCATCCTACAAGCATTTCATACAGTTTAAACACTAAACACATTCTTATAACAATATCATTTATTTTAAGTATACTAACCCATAGGTAAGCCAGCTATGTATTTATCAGGGTCCAGTGAGGCCTAGGGGCCTTGTCATGAACTGGCACCTGGTCTGTCAGTCTGATACTTTCGCTATAGAAAGTACTACCATCTCCACCTATAGCAAAACTAAACATTAACAGAACAAGATTGAGGAGACCCTACTCAAAGGAATACATTCCATAACACGTCAAGACATGACTCCTATGTGGCAAGTCTGCAGATCACCTCCAAAGAGTTATACAGATACTTCTTTTAATAAATAATAATAATATACCTGCTGTACTTCTGACTTTGGAAAGCTGTGTGGGTAGACTCCAAATGAAATCAAGTACATTTGGCTGAGAAAAATCTGAGATCTTGCTCTTGACATGGGCTTTCTAAATTACAAACCAAAATTTAACTTTTCCCTCAATTCGCTTCTGTTTGACTAGAAGGCAGTCTGTTGAAAAATTACACTGTGAAATAAATTATGATCTGATACCTTTCTGGGATATGCATTTTCTCATTCACCCTTCAGAACTCAACTTTTTAAAATCATAGTAAATCATATGTTGCTCCAAAAATACAGCACCTCCTGAGAAAACAGCAGCACTCATTTCATTAAGCTAGACAAAATAGGACTTAGATGACAATGGTTTCCAAAAGTAGTAGAATTTTGCTAAAAATTGGCACACTGAAAAGCCTCCCTTTAATTTCTATTAGAAATTTACATGCATGAAAGAAACTAGGTCAGTATATTTTAGCTTATGATTCCAGCTCAGCTAGCTCTGTCGTTAGTAATATGTCTCCTTTTGTGTCTGTGTCAGATACCTTCCATTCTACCCTTATCAGAAAATCCTTCTTCTCCCACCCTTCTTTTTAGTTTAATCACTTGTCCTTTATGATCTCACATCTTCCTGTTCCCTCTCTAATAGCCTTAATACATTCACAGCATTCACTCTACATATACATTCACTCTATTCTCTTTTTTTCCCCATTTAGTGCCCCTGACAAAAAAGATCAAGGCAAAGAAAATAGCTGGATTTCAGAATAAAGAAGTTTCCACTGTTATCTCTGTGATTGTTCCATTTAAAAAAATTATACTAAAGGAAGTTCATACATCATGGAGGAAGTTCATATATTGAAATTTAGCTTTCATAAAACCTGATTTAGAATTTTCATATCAAATCCTACGCATGAATAATTTTAAACCTGACACTTTCAAATATCTCTAGGCCTGTGGGCTCTTTTCCCTCTGCATTCTAATAGATGTATTGATTGTTTAAAATGGTTTCATGCCTAAAGCTAGAAAAGAATGGGAAAAGATTGGTATATATTTGGTGTATTAAATCTTTATCTTTCCCTGCAAACCAATATACTACCTGATTATATCTGTATAGTGAGATCACCAACTTTAGAGCACTTAGTTATTATGTATTTACTTTCGTATGTATGTTACAAAATGTTCAGGAAAAAAATAGAGTTCTTCATTGTTCCATAACCATTGTCTTTTCAAATTGAAAATCTGAAAAGGTTTGCTTCAAGACATGCTGCAAAGATATTATATTTGCCTGGATGGCTGAAGAGGCTGGGTCCTGCTGGATGTGATTGTTTATGAGGAAAATGGACAGTTGGAGGTTTCCAGGAGATTTCTGGAAGCATCAATTGGTTTTGGTGAACAACAGATGGGCATGTTATTATATGCGGCGATAAACTGCAACAAATAAGTAGTGATTTATTAATGGGCCTGATAATTTTCAAGCAAAGTATAATGCAAGGGATGTTTTCTTTGGATATTTTTGTAATGATTGGCATTTATTTATGCAGATTACAAAAAGGGCAGAAAACATTCACTTTGTAATTTGACAATTCATCATTAGACAATGTGAGTAAGATCACTTCCAATGTTTTAAAAAAAATATATTGCTGATTCTTTTGTTGGAAAAAATGTTACTGAGATTTCACTATCTGAACTACTGTTTTGCTTACACAAGCCTTTCAGCTTCCCCAATTGTAGAGACGTTAAGGTGAGCAAGGTAAGAGCTCTTTCTTGAGAACTTTCTAGGGTGCAGAAAAATGGGGCCTTTCCCTAAGGGAGCACATAAGTGAGCAGAAGGGCTCCTTCCTGCAGCCCTTAGAAGTCCCTACTGCTCTTTTTAAAAAGAGCAAAAATACATGCAGCAGTTAATTCTTCTATTCCCAGCCAGCCTTGAGTACTCCAAGTCTCTGCAGCATGGCTCATGGACCATATATGAAGCTGGAACAATTCCACCCTGCCTATCTTGTTGTCCTTCCCCACTTGCACAGGGCAATGGACAAAAATTGTTGGTAAAGCATTTTAGACTCTTTCATGAGGACAGTGCTATAGAAATGTATGCTAATATTATATGACAATGATATTTTAAAAAAACCCATCTATTTAAAAGCATGAAAAAGCACTTACAGCACCTTGCCAAAAAGAAAAGGAGTACTTGTGGCACCTTAGAGACTAACAAATGTATTTGAGCATAAGCTTTAGTCTCTAAGGTGCCACAAGTATGCCTTTTCTTTTTGTGAATACAGACTAACACGGCTGCTACTCTGAGCACCTTGCTAATTACTTAAAGTAACAAGGCAAATATAAAGTTAAATCACCTCACTGTCTACTGTGCAGCAGATCTAAATACAATTAACACCCCAGCATATCTGTTAATCCTTCAGTCTCTGCTAATTCTCCTCAAAGGAGAGGTGAAACAAAGATTTTGCCCCATTTCCTGAAAGCCAGCAAATCCAGGATATTTCAGTACAGAGAGCGTTCCTGAACCCCAGACCCTTATACTGTAGAAGGCATTCTGCCCCTCCTCCCCCACTCATTATACTGAGGGGGATTTAGCATCCATTCCGTGGATTGCTACAAACTGTGTGACTCAGGAGAGAGATAGCCAGTATATTATTGCATTGTGCAATAAACATTAGTATTAGTAAAAACATAAAACTAAGACTCAAAATGTGTCTTGCTTATTGTCAACTGTTTCATCCAGGCATAGTGAAAATAGCTTGCATGCAGGAATTACTTCAGTCACCACTGAAATGCAGACGCCTCTGGAATGGACTGTGATAGGTATTTGATTTCATTTACCACATATTGAAGAAAAATTTCTGTGTATCAATGGATAAGGACCAAAGTATTTTTCCATACAAGTAAACTGATTGATAAATAAGCTCTTCTTCTACCTAGATTTGCAATAATTTCTGATCAGCTACAGAATAATCCCAACTGTAAACAAGCAGTATCACATTTATACATACAATTCTTGTTAACGAATATCCCGCAGGGTATATTTAATGGTGATATTTGAAGTGTTCTTGCATCACCTGGTGGTGAGTATGGATAAGCAATATTTAAACAAACATTATTGACCAACAGAGGTACCTGGCATTTTTGGTCTGACCTGAAGTGAGAAATGTATAACCAAAAAAAAAACACACACAAAAAACAAACAAACAAACCTCAAATTGCTGAAAGCCTCCCTCAGTCTGAACAATTTCACTCTATTTGATTAACTTATTTTAGTTTTGTTTTCTTCATTGGAAGAAAAAAATCACCACAGTTGAACAAGTATATATGCTAGAGAAAGGATGTGAAATCAGTAGACTAAAGCTTAACTACAGGAAACCATTCTGATTCCAAAGAGTTAGTTAAAAGAAAAGGAGGACTTGTGGCACCTTAGAGACTAACAAATTTATTAGAGCATAAGCTTTCGTGAGCTACAGCTCACTTCATCGGATGCATTTTTAATTTGTTAGTCTCTAAGGTGCCACAAGTACTCCTTTTCTTTTTGCGAATACAGACTAACACGGCTGCTACTCTGAAAAGAGTTAGTTTTAAGCCTATTGTGATATACATATCTAACAATTCCTTATGTATGTAATATTAAGGACATGGGAACAAGAATCATCTTGAGTCAAACTTTGTTCAACTTCTACTAATCCACTCTTCTCTATTAAGAGCAGTAAGCATCTTTTTCATGTGAACATACACCCCAAATATTAACAGTTGTAACTGTAGAAAATAAATCTAATTTTTTGTTGTGACTGGATAATTTGCAGGTAGTCTTATCAACCAGGATAACGTTGTCAAATTCAATCCTGTGGGATTTTTTGCATATTCCTATGAGCTCTCTCTTCCATCTCTCAGAGGTACTTTAAAAGCTATATTGATGTTGACTTCTGTGGGAGTTTCCAGTACTATGCCTCTAGAAATGAGGCAATTTTTTATTTTGAAGTTTGAAAAAATGTTGACTTATAATGGCCCTCATCTTGATGTCAATGCAGACAACCAACGAATGCCACAAACAGCATGAGTACGCAACATGTTATCTACATTATAATGTTGCCTTTATATTCCCTGCTATGTTTGCCATTCAGAAGTACAGTATCACTAAAATTTTATTTCTTTCATTTGTTGTGTGGTGTACTGGATTGAAATTTGTTTAAAGGCTTCTTCTATTAAACGATTCAATACATTTATTTACAGTGCATCTAGATTTCTAAAAAAAAAAATGGGTGCCTAAAGCTAGGATGGGATTTTCCACTGAATGCAGTGGAAGCAGCAAGAGCTCAAACACTTTTGAAAATGAAGTCACTTAGGGCTGGTCTACACTACCATGGTAAGATGACCCAAGTTACGTTACTTCAGTTATGTGAATAATGTAACTTAAGTTGACGTAACTTAGGTTGACTTGCAGTGATGTCTTTACTGCATTGTGTCAACAAGAGATGCTCTCCTGCCAACTTCCCTTACTCTTCTCAGGGAGGTGGGGTATCAGAGTCGACCGGAGCATGCTCTGTGATCAATCTCGTGGGTCTTCACCAGACCAACAAAATCACTGCTGCATAGATTGCAGTAGTGCCAATCTATTGATAAGTGTAGACTTTAGGTATCAAGATTGAGAATGTTGGCATCACAATTTACATTTGCATTAGGATTTGCCATAAAACACTGAAGAAGTACACATTCAATTTAGAATCCATCACAAAAATGTGATCGGATAATTCGACGGTTCTTCTTTACCAGTCTGACATCTTCATCTCTACATGATATGTAATGAAAATCATCATGTTAGGCACTAAAAGTATAAAACTGCATTCATATAAATTAGAAACCTAGTTTTAAATGTATTCCATTTTGACAAGACAGTGCCTTGGTTGTTATATCATGTTTTCATCTTTTAAATATATGGTAACTGATACTGTGCATAGCAGTATACCACACACTCAAAGCAGCATACCACACACCTCTTTAGTTTAAAAGAATCATCTCTGCAGGATAATGGATTCCAGAGCCTTATCACCATATGTACTGATGAATAGATGAGAGAGATGGAGAGCTTTTACTCTCTGGGATGAGAAGAGAGAAAGAATGAATTAAAACAGGAGATGTTGTAGAGGAGTAAGCCTTCTTAAACAGAACTTTCTAGATTGTCATTTGTACATTTGTGGTTTTTTTGTTTATTTTTTTCTTCAGTTGTATGGTAAAATATTATCTTGGCTGTGCTCCAAAACTGTGGGCCAAATTTTGTTACACACTTCTTACATGCCAACCAGAATTATCTTGATTTCTGAAACTTGGCAAGAAATATATAAAAAAAGCAGTGCATTTTTTTTAAATGAAACCCTGCTCCACACCCAAGGCCAAAGGAATGTCATTATGATTCACTCCTACTCAAACTGTTCAGCATTCTCAAATCAAATCCATACATTTTGCCTCTAGAAACTGCTAATAAAAATGAATACTCTATTTGCTATCACTCACAGAACACACAAAACAATCAGCTAGTATGTCACCTTCATAACCCAGAGAGTTGATGTGGAAGAGTTATGTGCTTTATGTAATAAATAGATACTAGCCTGAAGACAAAGGAATGTGTATATGAACTGGGCATTTATGTCCAGAATACTTAATGGTGCGATAAAGGGAACTTCATTAACCCTTACTTTTCACATTGAGAAAGCTAGACAACCACACAACATTAACCTGCTTGGGCAAAAGGACATTTAATGGAACAAAGATTGTTATAACTTTCTGAAGCAATACTTCAGCTCAAAGTTAAGAAAATCAAGATTCATATTGGATTCCGGTAAAATTCGTCTACTTGCATTATGCAGTCATGAGGGAACCTTTATTACTACTAGATTAACAGAAGAGAAAAGGGATTGCAGTCACAGAGGTGAGTGCAGAAGCAAAAGAGAATAGTGCCTTGAACGTACAGAGGAGAAGGTGTAGTCATCAATGGCGTCAAGAACCAAAGATAGGTCAAGGAACATATGGTGAAGAGCCATAGCTAGACTTGCTATTCACTCAAAAGTAAATTTGGTGACAGCTATTTTGGTGGAGTGAAAGCCAGTTTGAAAAGGTGGGTGAGTAGTGGGTCAAAGAGATAATTAAAAAGGAGAGGCATTCATAGTGGAAGAACAGGCCACTCTCTGGAAGAGTTTAGAGGGGAATGATAGAAGGGAGATACGAAGTTTTAAGGATGAGAGGTTTTTCTCAAGGACCATGGAAAACAGGGTCAGTTTTGTGTCTGAATTGAAGGAAAAAAGCTTGTGGAGCAGGAATCAGAAGAAAAGAAAGATGGGAGTGACAGAGGAGATCAAAAGACAGGAGGAGTTATAGGGTGGGATGTGGAGAGGAAAAAGCATCCTTGTCAGAGACAGGAGTAACTCGTTACAGTGTGCATGGAGGAGATGTTAGAAGACTTCTACCCTCAAAGAAAGAAATGATAATGTTAATACTGAAATTATGCCACAAAATTATGCTAAGAACATGGCAAATTACGTTTCATTCCAGATGTCACAGCATGTATTGATTTGAAGAATGTTTACTTTTTATGTAACCAATTCACATGACTTACTCACTACATTTCTACATGTGTCAAATAAGCAGCAATTACATCATTTTAAAATAGAGTATTTTTGACATTGAATTGTTTGTTTTTATTTGCAAGCTTTATAAATGACTAAGATTTGTTACAGAAACTCCATTGGCTGTTTCCCCTCCAGAGGGATTCAACATAATTTACTTGGTTATTCTATTGCTTGAACTTGACATAAAGAGCATAAGCAATTTTAGGAACAGGAAAAAGTAATTTGGACCAAAATGACATGTTATATTTTATAGTCACTGGCAATGGATCTGTACAGTAGAGTGTGTGTGTGTGATGCAATATAGATGTCAGAGACAGATTATGAGTTATATATGTGACATTTTGGTAAAATTTCTGTGTGTCTTCATTTTAATAAAAGGAAAATTCCTTTAGCTACAGACTCAGTAAGTATTCTTTGGATGCTGTTTAATTTGTTTTGACTCTTTTGGATCTACAACAAAAAGTTCCTGTGCTGAAGAAAGCAATTTTTCAGGAAAAGACATTAATCTAACAAACTGAAGAACATCCAGAACTATGGGATATACTAATTAGTACCCACTCTGTTCATTATACACATCACCAAGAACCAGACTCATGCTTATCCCACGAAATCAGTCATGTAGCTGCCACTAATGAATGTCTCTAAGAACATCTTGAAGAATAAATGTTTTGGTTAATATTTTCATTTTAAATGTTCCCTTTCTTTTAAATGACATAAGATTAACAAATATCCTTTCTTGAATGGAAAACTTTGATGTTAATGACAAGACCATTCTTTTTCTTTGTAATCTTCTGAGTTATTTAAGATTTTTCAACAACATTGAGAATAAACACATAATCAATGTTATAATTCTTTAGCTAAAGTGCATAAAAAGGCCTAAACAGTAGCCATTAATCACGTGAAGATTCCCACTGAATTTAACACTCAGAGCTCTACTTCCGTGAATGAAGTTTCATTGCCAGAATAGCAAAGGGACCACCAACTTAATTATATTGTGTACTCCTGCTAATAGCTTCAAAGCATTTGCGTTTTCAAAAACATATTAAACTAGATTCACAGGTTTATAGCACAAAACACTTGATTTGCATGTCCAGTCCCTGATTTGCTCACGTTCAGACCTATATTTATGTTTACACACAGAATACACATGGGTGAAATACCAGCCCACTGGAGTTAGTGGCAAAACTCCCATTGACTTTAATGGGGTGAGGATTTCACCTTTTGTATTTGCACTTTGAAAAGATGGCATATTATTTTATCTAGGATAAATCTGTACCTGCCATTCTGGGGTAGCAAACATCATTAAGGTTGAGATGTCTGAGCCAGTGCAGCCAGAATATGCCCAATATAGATTATGGGATTTTATGCTGTATACAATATTATTAAATAATAATAATAATAATAATAATAATGTGTGTGGTGTGGTGTGTGTGTGTGTGTGGTGTGTGTGAGAGAGAGAGAGAGAGAGAGAACACACGAACAGGAGGTTGAATAAGACTTGGTGGAGCAGCAGCCCTATATTGGAAAAATCTGAGATCTTATAGAATATAGATGGTCATATACTTTAAAACCAATGAAAAAACCCAACAGTATATTTTCTTTTCACCATCAGGAAAATATTTTACTAATCTAAAAGATAGCATATACTGTTATTAGATCAGAATATTGGTTCCATATTAAGACTCTTTTTAAACATATGCCCGAGTTCTTTATCATTTACTTTTAGAACTCCTTTCCTGTAACTTTATCATTATACTTTACACATGTTTATGTTCTCCAGAACCCTGATGGGCCAAATTCTGTTTGTCTGGAACTAATTGCAGAATTTGAACCTCAGGAGTTAGAAATTCAGCTGGTGAATAATAGCATGGCTCCACATTCACTTTGGTGGAGCTACAATAATCTACATCAACTAAAGATCTTCTAGTTTTTAATTTGCTCCCTGTGCCTCAATATTGATAATATTCCCTGTAAATTATTTTTCCATTAATGATGGATTTTAAACAGAATGCATGTGCTTTTTTTTTTAATTAGTTCTTAGTCAGTGTTGAGGAGGAATACCAATGCTCTAAATTTGGAATCATCTCAGCCACAGATACTGTAAAATCCATTTGTATTTATCATACCAATGCAAACTGAAAAGCATAACAATTCTAGACGGGAAAAGGAAATTAGGAGATCAGTTTTGTAACTGGTTGTATAATGTTACTCTGCAGTTTTTCTTTCGATTTAGGAAAGGTGACCCTGATAGCACAACGTAGATCTTCAACTTTTACTTAACAAGAACTCATTGAAGCATTGGTGAAAGTTGTGGTGTAGATGGCTAGTTGGAATATATTTGTTTGTGCTCAAATATTATTTTACAATTGTAGTTAGTTTTATTTGATTTTCTAATACATTCAAATATTTTAGGAAAATTATAGTACTAATAATGCAACCTTTTGGTCTGTTAATTATTTAACAACAAAAAACACCCACAGACATTTACTGATGGAAAGGAAATATATGAAGAGTTTACAGAATTGTTTTGACAGCAGCATTCCAACATCTCCATGTGTATAGTGCACGCAACCAAAACATTTCTAATAAAAACACTACACCCAAAAATTAAAAAATGCAATTCATTCTGTGTTATACAAAGTACTAAATCTCATCAGTTTGTAAGCACCTAGAGATTAACAGGTTTATAAGTACTAGACAACATGGATTTGTTGTCTCAGTGGTGGCAGATGACTGAACACGAAGCAATGGTCTCAAGTTGCAGTGGGGGAGGTCTAGCTTGGATATTAGGAAACACTATTTCACTAGGAGGGTGGTGAAACACTGGAATGGGTTACGTAGGGAGGTGGTGGAATCTCCATCCTTAGAGGTTTTTAAGGCCTGTCTTGACAAAGCCCTGGCTGAGATGATTTAGTTTGTGTTGGTCCTGCTTTGAGCAGGGGATTGGACTAGATGACCTCCTGAGGTCTCTTCCAACCCTAAACTTATATGATTCATTAAGAACAAAACATGCCAAACAAATCTAATTTTCTTCTTTGACAGGGTTCTTGGCCGAGTAGATAGGAAAGAAGCAATAGACATGATATATCTTGATTTTAGTCCATCTGAACCCAGTTCCACATGACATTCTCATAAGCAAACTAGGAAAATATGATCTAGATTAAATTACTATATGGTGGGTGCAAAACTGATTGAAGAGTTAACTCAGACTAGTTATCAATGGTTCACTGTCAAACTGGTGGGGCTGTATCTAGTAGAGGCTCAGTGAGGTCAGTTCTGGGTCCAGTACAATTCAATATTTTCATTGATGATTTGATTAATGGAGTGGAGTGTATGCTTATAAAATTTGTGGATGACACCAAGCTGGAAGGGGTAAGCACTCTGGAAGACAGGATTAGAATTAATACAACTTCAAATTGGAGAAGTGGTCTGAAATCATAAGATAAAGTTTTATAGAGACAAGTGCAAAAAAACTACACTTAGGAAGGAATATAAAATGCACAATTACACAATGAAGAATAACTGGACAAGTGGTAGTACTGCTGAAAGCAATCAGGGGTTATACTGGATCACAAATTGAATGAGTCAGCTATGTTAAAAAAAAAAAAAGAAAAAGCGCTAATATAATTCTGGGGTGTATTAACAAGTGTGTGTCATATGAAAGACATGGGAGGTAATTGTCCTGCTCTACTTGGCACTGGTGAGGCTTCAGCTGGAGTACTGTGTCCAGTTCTGGGTGCTGCACTTCAGGAAAGATGTGGACAAACTGGAGCGAGTCCAGAGAAGAACAGAAGTTAAGAGATTTAGAAAACCTGACCTATGAGGAAAGGTTAAAAAACTGGGCCTGTGTAGTCTTGAAAAAAGGCAGCTGGGTGGAGGGGAAATCAGATCGGAGTCTTCAAACAGGTGAAGGGATGTTATAAAGATGAAAGTTGTGGAGGTAGGACAAGAGGCAATGGGATTTATTTGCAGCAAGGGAGATTTAGGTTAGATATTAGGAAAAAAATCTTTTTAACTATAAGGATAGTTAACTGGCATACACTTCCAAGGGAGTTAGTGCAATCCCCATCATTGAACATTTTAAAGAACAGGTTGGACAAACACCTGGCAAGATTTGTTTGGTCCTATCTCAGCACAGGGGACTGGACTTGACTTATCAAGGTCCCTTTCAGCTTTACCTTTGTTTGATTAGACTGGGTCCTCTTAATTTCTGCAAAGCAGTGAGAAGAGGTGTTAAAGCTTCAGTGATTCCTGGAGAAGCCTTTTGCACAGATGTGCAAGGTCTAAGCTTTTCAGTTGAGGGACTTTCATGGATGTTATTAATAAGGAATATCTAGTTAAGTGGGAACAATTTCTGGGAGCAAATTTATTTCACATACTGGATACCGTGGAATTTAATTGTAGATAATGTGGATACCCTGAGAATATTTTTCCTGCTCTAATGCTTAAATTGTTTGAGGAAAAAGCTTAAAATGAAAGTGCATTTTCTAATCTCTAGTTCTTTTTAATCTGCATATATATAATTTCCAATTTACTATATATCATGCATTTGTGCTGTTAAGCAGACCAGTTCTAGTGGTGTCTCAGAATGGACTATTTCACCAAATTTGTTTGCACCTTTAGAATATATAAGGTGTCAGGGCAGGAGCTCATTTGTTGTTGCATTTCACATAATGTACATTGATTAATAATTAATTATTTTCTTCAGAAGACACTGTCTATATTTTTCAGTTGAAGACTGCTTTGGTTTCATTGGCTAAATATGTCACTTTTAAGACAAACTAACAGTTAATTTCTCAAGCAGCTTGGTTTTCACTTTTATATTTAATCCAGCTTTTTATCTGAGTCTATGGCTATAGAATTATGTTAAATAAAAGATGACATTCCATAATTCTTCGTTTGCATTTTCACAAAACACAAAGAAAACAAAGTCACCTTGTCAAAAAGATTCAGTATCTTATTAAAAGATGTAGGGGACGGACAATTTTTTTCTAAATATTTACCAACTCTAATTGGCTGGCCTGAATTTTGAACAGGAATGCTTTTGGCCTTCACAGTACAAGTGTTAGACTTGTGCAGCCAACAGCTGCAGCTCTGAAAGATGTCTATTTCTCTATTTTGATAGCAATTTGTGTGACAAATATACCAATTAATTGCAGGAACCTGCAAGCTAATCTCCTTGCTGATATCATGCATAGCCCATGATTGCTTTAATAGCACTTTGGCTCAATTTAGATAGGGCTCTCTAAAGTCTCTTTCCCCCTAAAACTAAGTTTTCAGTATAGTTACAGTGCTTTAGTTGAACATACTGACTGGAGAGCCCAAAGTGCCCTCCTCTGGATATCTGATGCTACTCCAACAGATGCAGAGAGCAGTGGCAGTACACAGATGACTTATTTGTGATCAGGTGGTTAAAATTCCCTGAGCTGAAATGTTATGCATCATGTGTCTCCTGGGTAAAAAAAAATGACAGATTTATTGAACTGCAAGTTTGGTAGTACAAGTTACACAGAGTAAAGGCACCAGCCGAATAATTTAATAAGAAAACACAACCTATGAAATTTAGCAGAGTTTCTATGTCAGTTATAGTTAATTCTTGGTGAATATATTCCTTAAGTGACTACTCACAGTACATTGATCTTAAATCCCACTTTCAAGCAAGATTAAGAATAAACTTCCCTTATTTTCCTCTCAAATTGAAAACAAAAAAGGGAGAGGTATTTTGCTTGTTTGTCAACAATGATATCTATTCCCAAAAGAAACCATTAAAATGGTCAAGCATTAATCAAGAAGAGATTGGGTGCAGTGGAAATAAAAATATGGGCAAAATTATTAGATGTGGATGCCAAAAGATAAGCTCCTAAGAGTCACTTTAAAAGATCTGATTTCTAGATGTGCTTCACCATACTTCACTGTGAATTGTGGGTACTCAATATCTCTGAAAAATCAGACATCTGTTTATTTAGATCTCTCAGTATAGACTTACGATGCGTGCAGGAACTTTAGGCATTCAAGTTTAACCTTTTCATCTATACAAAGTCCTTGTTTAAACTGAACCCCAGGCACAAAACATGGCACCACTATTTGCATGTTCACGATCATAAAATAACTACCAGAAGATATAGTATCTACAATTACCTACGTGAAAGAATCCAAATAAATGGAGGCACAACTGAGGAAGATCTAAGCTGCAGCATTACTTATATGCAACTTTAGACACCAACTATATAACTCAAGGTGCTTTCCACTTTGGCAATACAAATACTTTAGTTGAAAAATAACCCAGACTGTTTACCGAAGACCAAGCTGTCCCAGGTCTGAACTAACTGATATCTTCCCCACTCATACACTTGATAAAATGGTACTGGGAATCAATGCTACCCTGGGAACATGGCTAGGATTATCATCAAATCTGAACAAGACATTGGGAGTCATTAAATCTGACAATTGTGAGTTTTCACCTGTTCAACATAACGAGTACAGGATTCTAACACAATAAAACAGTACTTCAGAAACCCAACAATGTTAAAAAGGTAAAAATGTTGCCTATTTTAAAATTTATAGGGCAGAAGCAGGATTTAGCATCATCAGCTAGTTCTACAGTAGAATAGATTAACATCTAAAATACAGAAGAATGGAAATTGTATGTGGAATTTGACAATAAACCAGGCAAGTGTTACACCCTAGCCAAATATTTTGAAATCTTCTTCTTGACAGAGAACAGTGATGCTATTCACTAATTCTGGGTGACATTCTGGAAGTGAGCACACTAAGCAGGAAGACAGTCCTAAATCTCACCCTACAGAAACTGCTGCAGAATTCTGTGGATGCAACTTCAAGTTATAGACAGGAGCAGCAGCGGCAAACTGCTACTGCCAGCCCTATGTGTCTTTGTGGGCCAGTGAGCTGCTGTAGAACTACAGAGCTGTGGACTTCTCCTGGCCATCACACAGCAGAACCATGCCATTCAATATGAGCCTTCCTCAACCTCAGAATTTCAGTGCTACAATCCATATTAAATGTGAAGTGAATGCTTGTTCAGATCAGATCTAGAATACATAATTATGTACAATAAGAAAATATCTCCACTTGCACATGCATATGTTATTTCCCCCATCTCTATGAAAAAGTACAGTTAAAACCAAGAGAGACTATAACTAGGAGATCCAGTGCTGTATTTTATTTCCATCTTCTTTATTGACTGACCTCATCATGATCACCTCCCTTTCATAGTCATACAACTGTTGATAGAAATGACAGATCCACTCCTGAAATCCACCTCTCAGCTGATATTGCCAATCATGCTTAGAAACATCTTAGTCAATAGCACAAAATATTGCATTAACGAATCACATTCTACAATAGACACAGGTAAAAATAGCAGCAAAGATGATGGGAAAATATGCTAATATTGCATTTCTAAAGAAAGAAATCCCTTTTTTGTACACCGTTTTTATTTAAAAACAATTTAAAAAGTATGCTAATAGTCTTATTTTTTTCCATTGAAATCCTATCAACTCAGTAGAACTAAACTTGTAATTCCTCCCTCTCCTTCTGCTTCCGAGGCTTTCAGATAACACACACACTCACACACACACACAACACAGAGTTGAGCATTGCTATCTGAAACATTAAACAAAAGGACTTGTTCCCCAGAACAGCAAGTCCAAAATAATGTCCAGGAGCAATTGGTATACCCACTCAAATTTGTAAAATCTCTTTTCTTTCAAAATTAGATCATAAGCAATTGTTATATTTAAAAATCAGCTCTCAGGTTCTTTCTTCAGAGAAATGAAGCCTTGACAGCAGATGGAACTACATGACTTCAGTTTGATCCTGAAAAACCCATGCAGCTTTATCCACAGATAGAACGTTCTTTTCAAGTGATCACCCACCAGTCTCTCTCCCCTGATTGCCCCTATTTTGAACTAGATTCAACCCTGGCTTCAGTAATTTATTCTGGTATAATCTAGGGTGCAGGGCCCTCCATCAGTGGCAAATGCACCTGATGCAGAGTCCAAAAAGTAACTGAAGGAAGGAAAGGTACCAGAAGGAAATGCACATCGGAAAAAAATAATCCCAAATATACTACAATATGATGGGAGCTAATTTAGCTAAACTCATCAGGAGAAAGATCTTGGAGTCATTGTGAATAGTTCTCTGAAGACGTCCACGCAGTGTGCAATGGCAGTCAAAAAAGGAAACAGGATATTAGGAATCATTAAAAAAGAGATAGAGAACAAGACGGAGAATATCTTATTGCCCTTATATAAATTCATGGTACTCCCACATCTTGAATACTGCATACAGATGTAGTCCCCTCCTCTCAAAAAGAGTTATACTGGCATTAGAAAAGGCTCAGAGAAGGGCAACTAAAATGATTAGGGGTTTGGAATGGGTCCCATATGAGGGGAGAATAAAGAGGCTAGGACTTTTCAGCTTGGAAAAGAGGAGAATAAGGGGGGATATGGTAGAGGTATATAAAATCATGAGTGGTGTGGAGAAAGAGAATAAGGAAAAGTTATTTACTTGTTCCCATAATATAAAATCTAGGGGCCACCAAATGAAATTAATGGGTAGCAGGTTTAAAACAAATAAAAGGAAGTTCTTCTTCACTCAGCGCACAGTCAACCTGTGGAACTCCTTGCCTGAGGAGGTTGTGAAGGCTAGGACTATAACAGGGTTTAAAAGAGAACTGGATACATTCATGGAGGTTAAATCCATTAACGGCTATTAGCGAGGATGGGTAAGGAATGGTGTCCCTAGCCTCCGTTTGTCTGAGGGTGGAGATGGATGGCAGGAGAGAGAGATCACTTGATCATTATCTGTTAGGTTGACTCCATCTAGGGCACCTGGTATTGGCCACTGTTGGTAGACAGGATACTGGGCTGGATGTACCTTTGGTCTGACCCAGTATGGCCATTCTTACGTTCTTAGCTTAAGTTTAAAGCAGGCACTACTGCAATCCCTGAGCTCAGGAGATTATAGGGATCGCTACCCCATTGCATCATGTCCTGTGAAATGAGATGGTGCACAAGAGGCTTCTCAGCAACCCAACAGTAGGGCTAAATTTCTAAAGCCTAAGTAAGCCATAATTATCTGTGATTGTAGTTATTTCCCCACAGATGTTTCAGTTTACTGTTTTCCCAGGTTGAATATGGGTTATCTTCATTTCTAACTTTAGTCCCTTTGAATTATTTCTCTGATCTCTGTTTGCCATGCCTCCCAGTTTAGTATTAGCTGTGAAACTCATTAACATGCTGTTTACCTCATCTGATCACTAATTAAGATGTTAAAGAGATCAGACCTAAAACTGATCTCAGTGACATCCTATTACACCACCCTTGCCTTCACTTCACAACTCAATGAACACTGTTGTTTATCATTACCTTTTATTTATGCTCCTTCAGCCAGTTTTCAATCCAGGAGACAGTGCTAACATCCAAGCCAAATTTAAATTAATTATTCAAGTGAAACCTTGTTGGACATTGGTTTATTGAAGTCCTGATATAACAAATACTTTAGAGTCCAGAAATGTTACATCTACTGCATTCCCCTTACAGCTTACATTTTTAATTAAATAATTTTTAAAAATCATGTTTGGCATTATTTACACTTTATATTCCTCTATTTATTGGTCAATTGTCTTTGGATGTTAACAGATGCAATTTGTTTCAATATTTTACTCAGACCTGAAGTTAGAATTCTTAGGCATGTAATTGCTAGGATCATGCTTTTGATCAGTAACATTTTAATCCACTGGTGCCTCCTCAGTACTCCATTTTCAGAATAACTGCAGGCAGTTCAGTAAAATCCCTTCGGATTCTGTGGTGCAGAATGACCAGAATTTGTATATCCAGTTTCTCCCAAGTACTCCCTTAACAGTTTCTTTTAAATCAAAAGCTATCTTGACATGGTCTTCATTTCTTCTTAGTTGTCCTAAATCCTTTTGGTTTCTGTTTCTTGTGAAGGAATACGGAGTTAAAAAGCAGTTCAGTAGTTCTGCAATTCTAACAACACTACTAGTTTGGGCTCCCCTCTTCATTTATTAATGGGGCTATTTTCTCTTGCATTTCATTTCACCTGCATGTCCTTGTAAATTTTGTTCTCTTTTAGCTAGTTTTAGCTCCCCATTCTGGTTTGCTGCTCTTATCTTTTCTTCACAAGCTTCTGTATATTCTGGTGTCCTATCCTTGCTTCATGGCCAGTCCATGATTTATTTATTTATTTTGCTGTAAGATCTTTGAACAAAATACCATTGGAACAAATCCTCCTGCACTGACCTAACAAGTTTTTTTAAAAAATCTCTCTTTCTATGATGCAAACCTTCCCTGTCACGTTTGCTGTTTCTTTCCTTTTTCAAGTGCACTGATAAGTGTGTTATGGAATATTTAAATATGCTAGAGGCTCATCTGTTTTAATGTGTCCTGACTGAATTTTTTAGTTCTCTAAATCTGGATTTTGTGAAATCCAGTACCTTTAGTGTGTGTGTGGGGGGGGTTATTTTTATTCGCTTGACAAAACATCTTCAAAACTGAACAGTAATTTGGTTGCTCACCTGGGGATACCATAAAGGATCTGATTTTTCAAAAGTGTTCACCCCCCACCCTCTAACAATCAGGATCCTTTTAAAGTATCCTCAAATGAAGATACCGCAAATCACTAGTCACTTTAAAACTTAGGCCTTATTTTTTCATAATATGATCAATTCAAGAGATCATTTGCATGAAGCATCCCATTTGATTTAAACTCAATCTACTCAGAGGTTAAGTTCTACAGGAGCTGCCTCCCAACCATACACCAATAGGAAGGATTTTTTTTTCTTTCTTGAGATTAAGTCAAATGGGACCATTAGATCATCTAATCAGATCTGTACACCACAGGCCCTTAAATTTTACCCAATACAAGATTTGCCTCTTTAAAGGCAAGAAATGGCTCTACATACTTCAGTATATCTGAAAATGAGAACTATTCATATAAAACATCATTAATTCTTGGCTTTCTTGACAATGAAATTGAGTCCTCTACATAATTTAATAATCTTTTTGGTGACCCATGCATGTTCAGCTGTATTCATCACCCAGAAGCTTTCATGAAATATCCTGTAGTTTCTAACTCCTCTACAGTTTATTTAGTAATTTTTCATTCTCACTCTCCTCCTGTCCTGGAGGTACATAACAGATACCCACCTCCATTCTCTTTTGCTTGCCATTAGTTATATCCTTACCCAATTCCTCAGCTTTAAAAATACCTTTGACATTTAATCTAATATAAATAATTATAAAAGATTTAAAATTGTTACACTTAAAGATGTCCAACAAGGCAAATATACAATAAATTTATGTTTTATTTCTCTTTACCTCTTACTGTAATATTAGTTGGTATAACATTTCAAGCCTAATACTTCAACAAATATTGTGCCTTGTTGCCCACCACTAAATCATCACCCTTTAAATCCCTTAACAAAGTTTATACTTCTTGTCGCACTTACAAATCTGTTCCAGCCTACTTCTCTGAACTAGTTTCTTACCATAAGGCTCTGACTACTTCAGTGTGACAATCAGTATCACATAAGTGCCGTATTCATCTCCTCCCACTTGTGCCCTTTCCTATGTGGTTCCATATACAAATATTGTGCTCCCATCACCTCCCTCTCTGGATTCAAGTCCCTTCTTAAGACTTTCTTCTACACTGCCCATACCAAGTGATACATATATAATTTTAAAAAAATCTAAAAGTGAATCCTTCTGATCTTCAGTATACATTTTCATCTTTGTTATTTTATACTTTAACACAGAAAAGGAATGTCTGCACTGTATTTTGTACAATGTATGAACACTGTTGAGACTGAAACAATAGAACATTTCATAATTTTCTTGAGGAATGAAGTTTCAGTCCTCTGACTAGTAATATCATCTATCTTCATAAATGATTGTCTGTTAACCAAGCTCTTTGACATTATATCTCAACTACTCTATAGAGACTTTGTGTAAAACAGCCTTTCCTGGGTCCTGAATCATGCCATAGGGAAACCTACAAAATTGGCAGCACATCATTCTGTGTATCACAGTAAAGGAGGATTTTGCAGAGAGAGATGGCGGGGGCGGGGGGTGCTAATACTGGTCCACTAAGTTTACCATTCTCCAGAACCAGTTTACCATTAAAACAGCAGCACTGTACTAAAAGATAGCTAAGTTGCCAGAATATTTAATTCACTTACAAAATAAACATTTGTTTTACAGATTTTAAATATTAATCCATAATTTAAAAAAAATGGAAAGCAAGCAGCATATTTTATATATGCACAAATATGAAGCTTCATTATATGACTCATCAGCATATAAGACTTTGCACTTAAAGTTTTGCCTGGGGGAAATCACCACAGCATAATAGCAGTTCCTATAGTCACAAAAAGGGGATTTCAGAGGAGAGACAGCAACAAAAATATGAATTTCAAAGCAATCATTCACAAAAAACTTGAGAACGATTCATACCTATTGCCAGGACAAAAGAAATAGGCAAGCAAGATATCTATAAAACAACCTATAATATAACCAGAGTGTCTACAAGACAAAGACAGGAAAAGTCAAGGAATCCTATCCATAAAAGCACTGAGCTCAAAAATTTGGACCCAAAACCAGAGACTCCTTGCCCAAGGAATAATACTTTCTACGCAATAGAATAGATTTTTCTGTCTCTTAGGTTATGCTTTGCTACTACACATTACACCTGCATGCTATATAAGGCCCTGCTCATGTAATTAAAGACTGAGTGCATGTGCACCAGGTGGCCAAATTAAGGTTGCATAGACATTTCCTTACTTTTCAGTGCTGGACTTTGCAGGCTTCCAACAGGTTTTTTTTGCATGTAATACAACATATGTTACAAGAAAATCTTGTATGTAACATATATAAGCCATATGTATATGGAAATAGTATAGAATGATCACATATTTATGTATGCAGTGTTGTAACCGTGTCAGTCCCAGGATATTGGAGAGACAAGGTGTTTGGGGTAATATCTTTACTAGACCAGCTTCAGTTGGGGAGAGAGACAAACTTTCAAGCTTACACAGATCTCTTCTTCAGGTCTGGGAAATGTACTCAGAGTGCCACAGCTAAATACAAGTTGGAATAGATTTATTGGATATGTTAACTACTTATGCTAAACAAAAATATTATCACACCCCACCTTGTCTTTGTAGGTATTTATGACAGAGTGCTAGCTGTAGTATCTTAGTCATTTAAATAATTGCATGATGGAGAAGATTACAGGCTTAACTGGAATCAACTAACCTGTAGTGGTGGAGATTGTTGATACTTGGGGCAATGGTTGGGCTAATGAAGAAATTAGCTCAATAAGGGGAATATATAATTTGCAGCAACAAAAAATAAGCTCAGAGCAAGCTGGGTGTGGTAGAGAAAACTGGGTGGTAGGCTTCTCCTGACACATGACTGTGCTGTGTTCTGCAGTGCTTGGAACACAAATATTAAATGTACTCATTTGGAGAAAAGGACCATGTGTATGTTGTGAATGAGAGACCATGCAAACGGGCCAGGCAACATGGTACACCAGGTAGCTAAGCGAGCACCCTGTGAGGCATGGTATCTTGTTCAGAATCTTAATCCTTCCAGTCTAGAGAAGTAGTCTTGAGTGGAAAACTGCACTAGGATAGGGATCCACACATGAATGAGATGCTGCGGTGGCTTATTGAACAGCAACAAGAGACGCAGAACACCCAGTAAGCAGAGACACAAACACTTCTGGGCTGTCAGGAAGAATAGTAAGGTGTCTTACAGGAGTTCAGCAAGGAACTTTCCCAGGTACACCAGCAGCTCTTGAAGAGACTGGTGAGTGCCAGTGAGGGAACTGGGCACTGGGTGATATACCTGGGAATATATAAGATGGCCCCAGGGTATGACCTGACACCCTTCTGATAACGTTTCAACAGGTGGCTATGCGTGCTGGATCGGACAAAGGAGCATGGGTGGTGCAACTAGACCCTTACCTGAGTGTTGAGGACCAGGTGGCTTATATGGCTCTACACAAGGACAAAGCCAAGGACTATAACACACCGAAGGCCGCTGCTTTGGATTAAGTGGGCCTGCTGGTGGAGAACTACCACTAACAATTTAGAGCACCCAGATGGAATAGTGGGATACATCCCCAGGCATTCACATAAAAACTATCAGACTGCATCAACCAGGAAAAAAAAAACACCACCACACAGAGGACACAGAGGCCATAACAGACTCACTTATTCTGGAGAAGTTCACAAAGAGTCCCCCCAACACTGAAAGTTTGGATCTGAAGGTACAAGCTGAAGTCATTCGAAGCTGCTGTAAAGTTAACAGAGGAGTGTGTGGACATAAGGATAACAAGAAAACATTCTACAAATACATTAGAAGAAAGAGGATGACCAAGGACAGGGTAGGCCTGTTACTCAATGAGGGGCAAAACAACAGAAAATGTGGAAATGGCAGAGGTACTTAATGACTTTTGTTTCAGTTTTCACCAAGACAGTTGGTGGTGATTGGATGTCTAACATAGTGAATGCCAGTGAAAATGAGGTAGGATCAAAGGCTAAAATAGGGAATAAGCAAGTTAAAAATTACTTAGACAAGTTAGATGTCTTCAAGTCACGGGGCCTGATGAAACACATCCTAGAATACTCAAGGAGCTGACTGAGGAGATTAGCTAGAGATTAGAGATTAGAGACTGAGCTATTAGCGATTATCTTTGAAAAGTCATGGAAGACAGGAGAGATTCCAGAAGACTGGAAGAGGGCAAATATAGTAGCAATCTATAAAAAGGGAAATAAGGACAACCTGGGGAATTACAGACCATTCAGCCTAACTTCTGTACCTGGAAAGATAATGGAGCAAATAATTAAGCAATCAATTTGCAATCACTTTGAAGATAATAAGTTGATAAGTAACAGTATGGATTTTTCAAGAACAAATCATGTCAAACCAACCAGATTGCTTTCTTTGACAGGATAACAAGTCTTTTAGGTAGGGGAGAAGTAATAGATGTGGTACATCTTGACTTTTGAAAAGTTTTTGATACGGTCTTGCATGACATTCTCATAAACAAACTAGGGAAATGCACTCTAGATGGAGCTACTATAAGGTGGATACATAACTAGTTGGAAACCATTCCCAGAGAGTAGTTATCAGTGATTCACAGTCATGCTGGGAAGACATAACAAGTGGGGTCCCACAGGGATTGGTTCTAGGTCTGGATCTGTTCAATATCTTCATCAATGATTTAGATAATGGCATAGAGAATATGCTTATAAAGTGTGCGAATTATACCAACCTGGGAGGGGTTGCAAGTGTTTTGGAGGATATGATTATAATTCAAAATGATCTGAACAAACTGGAGAAATGGTCTGAAGTAAATAGGATGAAATTCAATAAGGACAAACGCAAAGTACTCCACTTAGGAAGGAATAATCAGTTGCACACATACAAAATGGGAAATGACTGCCTAGGAAGAAATACTGCAGAAAGGGATATGGACCACAGTGGACCATAAACTAAATTCGAGTCAACAGTGTAACACTGTTGGAAAAAAAATCGTTCTGGGATGTATTAGCAGGAATGTTGTAAGCAAGACATGAGAAGTAATTCTTCTGCTCTACTCTGTGCTGTTTAGGCCGCAATTGGAGTATTGTGTCCAGTTCTGGTTGCCACATTTCAGGAAAGACAAATTGGAGAAAGTCCACAGAAGAGCAACAAAAATTAAGGTCTAGAAAACATGACCTATGAGGGAAGATTGAAAAAATTGGGTTGTTGAGTCTGGAGAAGAGAAGACTGAGAGGGGACATGCTAACAGTTTTGAAATACATAAAAGGTTGTTACAAGGAGGAGGGAGAAAAATTGTTTTTCCTAACCTCTGAGGATAGGGCAAGAAGCAATGGGCTTAAATTGCAGAAAGGGAAACTTAGGTTGGACATTAACCACCCTGACAGTCATGAATTTTTTCCTAAACACTGAAATAAATTGCCTAGGGAGGTTGTGGAATCTCCATCATTGGATATTTTTAAGATCAGGTGTCATAAATATAAAGGAACGGTAAACACCTTTAAATCCCTCCTAGCCAGAGGAAAACCCTTTCACCTGTAAAAGCTTAAGAAGCTAACACAACCTCATTGGCACCTGACCAAAATGACCAATGAGGAGACAAGATACTTTCTAAGTGGGGGGGGACAAAGGGTTCTCTCTGTCTGTGTTGCTTTTGCCGGGACCAGAGCAGGAATGCAGGTCAGAACTCCTGTAAAGAGTCAGTAAGCAATCTAGTTAGATGTGTTAGATTCTGTTTTATTTAAATGGCTGATAAAATAAGTTGTGCTGAATGGAATGTATATTCCTGTTTGTGTTTTTTTTGTAACTTCAGGTTTAGCCTAGAGGGATTCTCTGTTTTGAATCTGATTACCCTGTAAGGTATTTACCATCCTTATTTTACAGAGGTGATTCTTTTACTTTTTTTCTATTAAAATTCATCTTTTAAGAACCTGATTGCTTTTTCATTGTTCTTAAGATCCAAGGGTTTGGGTCTGTGCTCACCTATGCAAATTGGTGAGGATTTTTAATCAAGCCTTCCCCAGGAAAGGTGTAGGACTTGGGGGGGGGGGGGGAATACATCGCCAAGTGGGCTCTTTCCCTGTTATATTTGTTAGATGCTTGGTGGTGGCAGCAATAAAGTCCAGGGACAAAAAGGTAAAATAGTTTGTACCTTGGAAGTTTTAATCTAAAATGGTAAAAATAAGCTTAGGGGGTTTTTCATGCAGGTCCCCACATCTGTACCCTAGAGTTCAGAGTGGTGCAGGAACCTTGAGATCAGGTTAGACAAACACTTGTCAGGGATGATCTAGATAATACTTAGTCCTGCCATAAGTGCAGCGGACTGGGCTAGATGACCTCTGGAGATCCCTTCCAGTCCTATGATTCTATGAAATAGGATAGGGCTCAGATGGAGAGTAAGAATATCCCCAGGGGGGCAATCAAAGCTCTCAAATGAACTAAAGGGGTAGAGTGCTAACTGAGACACCCTGTTCACTTAAGTAATTGCTTACAGGAGAAGTTAATGGGCTTAACTGGAATCAATTAACCTGTAATGGTGAGGATTCTTGACCTTTGGGGTAATGGTTGGGCTAATTAAGTAATTAGGTCAATATGGGGAAGATACATAATTGGGAAAGAAACAGGAGGAAGGGGAGCTCAGAGAGCTAGATACAGTAGAGAAAGCTAGGTGCCAGGCTCCTCCTAAAACATGCCTATGCTATGTTCTGCAATGCTGGGATTTAAAGAGTAAAGGTACTCATGGGGGAAAAAGAAATGGACTGGATGTTGTGACTAAGACCATGCAAACAGTCCAGGCAGTACAGCACCTGAGGTAGAAGAGAGCACACTGACATTTTATGTATGGGAAAAAGATAAAGAGATGAAAAACAGATGGTTCATCTTGAAGAGGAATGAAGGTCTGCTTAAGCAGAGCTGGTGAAGATGAACCAGCACTGCAAGAGCAGAGAGGTGATTTTTTTTTTTATTTTCAACCCCCACTTCAGTAGTCAATATTACATACCACATCTTTTGTGAGAAGCCATTGTATTCAAACTGCCTAATTCTCTTCAGCATGCTAATATGTAAATAGGAACTCTAATTAGCTTAGAGCCAATGGGCCCAATCCTTCTTGTAAAATTCTCATTACACAATCAGGTTCCTTGCCACTTCATTCATTTATCTTATGCCATTCATTTTTGTGTCAAGCTTTACCCGGGTCATCTTTGGCTGCTAAGCCTAACACAAAACCCAATTGGAGCAAGCTAACATTTCACTAACTCAATACACTTTTATTGAGAAATTCACTTCTTATCATAGTCATGGAGTTGCAAATATTAGTATAACCAATCATGTTTTATTTTTTTATTGCTCATGGGAGCCCTGCCAAAAGAGACACGTCATGAAACCAAGTGGCAAGATCTATTTAGTATAAGAATGATGCATTAAAAAAATCAGAATCATGTCAGCTTCAAGTATTAATCACTCCCCCCCCCCTTTAAAAATCTTCTGTGTTAAGTACGGTATGTGGAACAGCTTGTTGAGTCTACAACCCTGCCTTTGGGAGACATTCTCATACACTTGATTACATGCCACCATGTGGTTTTTTGGGGGTGGAGTGGGGAGGAGTTGGGTGTGTATGGAGAAGTGATACTAACACCAGGTTATATTTTCCAAGCTGAGTGCAAAAGATGAGCTGCACAAGATATACACTTGCAAACTCTTTACTCTCCATATTTGGACAGGATAAGGTGTAGTTTTACATACATAAATTTTGGAAATTTAGCTTGCCAAGTGAAGTGAGGGCTAGCTAGGAATTAGCACAATCTATTTGATTATTGATTGTGTTTTTAAAAACAAAACAAAACACTGTTTTGGCCATTAGAAACCTTCCTAAGTAAAATCATAAAATGGCCAAAAGTGGTGGCATTTTTTACAAAGAAAAAACATGATCTCACCCTGACTTTGGAATTTGGTGGCTCATTTCTCATGGATAATAAATGTCCTGCTACTGAGGGCACAAAAGGTTCACATTCCAGTAAATATCCAGTAGTTTAATCTGCTTCTCAAATCTGAACTCCTACCCGAGGCTAGAAAAGCATGAAACAGCAGAATTTCTGTCCAGATTAACAGAATTTCCTAGTTTGTCTGGTGTGTATATAGGGCTCTACCAAATTTACAGTCATGAAAAAGTGTCATGGACCATGAAATCTGGTCCTGTGTGTGTTTTTACCCTATACTATATAGATTTCACAGGAGACACCAGTGTTTCTCAAGTTGGGGGTCCTGGCCCAAAAGGGAGTTGCAAGGGGGGGTCACAAGGTTATTTCAGGGGTGGGGGTGGTGGTTGCAGTATTGCCATCCTTACTTCTGTGCTGCCTTCAGAGCTGGGTGGCTGGACAGTAGTAGCTGTTGGCTGGGCACCCAGCTCTGAAGGTGGCACCCTGCCAGCAGCAGCTCAGAAGGTAAGGGTGGCAATTCCATACCATGCCACCCTTACTTCTGCGCTGCTTTCAGAGCTGGGTGGCATCTGGTGACTGAGGCCCAGCTCTGCAGGCAGCAGTGCAGAAGTAAGGGTTACCTTACCATACCATACCATATCCTCCTTATCTCTGTGCTGCTGCTGGTGGCAGTTCTTCCAGAGGTGGGCTCCCAGCCAGCCACCACCGGTCTCCAGCTGCCCAGCTCTGAAGGCAGCACCACCACAAGCAGCAGCACAGAAGTAAAGGTAGCAGTACCACAACCCCCCACTACAATAACCTTACAACCCCTTCCTACAACTCCGTTATGGGTCAGGACCCCTAATATTAGAAGAGGGTGAAATTTCAGATTTAAATAGCTGAAATGATTAAATGTATGATTTTCAAAATCCTATGGCGGTGAACATGACCACAATGAACTGTGAGGATGGAGAGGAGAGGAAAATCTCTCTCTCTATATATATATATATATATATATATATAGATATATATATATATCATGCTCTCTACTTCAGGAGAACATTTGATATTGCTTTACTATAACTCCTTTGTTTATTGTAGTACATTTTAATTAAATCACTAAAAAGCTGTAGTGCTGGTATAGGTAATAAGCAGAGCTAGTAGAAACCCCATACCAGCTCTACCTACTGAAAAGTAGATCAATGCACCCTGGCAGTTTTCTAAACTCTCACATATCTACCTCTTTTGCCAAGCACAGATCTCTCCCACTTCTCATGAGGGGATGCAAGCTCTTAAAAAGGACTGGAGGGGTGTAGCGAGACAAGGACTCATTGATGAAGCACCTCCTGCTGGTAGTCTTGGGAATTAGCTCTTTCCAGCCTTCGGCATGCCCTCTGCAGGCCAGTGTCTCACCTGCCGCTGGCCCTTTGTCCCTCCTGTTACCCTTTTTCTCAGGAAGTAGTACCCCCTGCTCTGCGTCTCCCCTCCCAGGGGAACCCCCAACCCTCTAAATCCACCTTGCCTCAGTGGCTACTGCCAGTCATCATCTGAACCCCCCCCCACTCACTGGGGCAGACAGCAGTGTAATGGTCACTCATCATTGGCAAGGGGTTAGGACCAGCTGCCTCTGCCTATCTCTAGGCTGCCCCAGTACCTTTGTAGGCCTTCACTAAGGCCTGCAGCCTGTGGTTTTACCAGGCTGGAGCACCCCACCTCCCTCTGCCCTTCCCCAGCACTACTCCACCTCAGGTACATTGCTCTCAGCAGCTAACCCTTCCCACTCCAGGACTGGAGTGAGATTCCCCTTTGCTTCTGGCCCACAGCCTTCTTATAAGGGTCAGCTGGGCCCTGATTGAGCTGGCCAAAGCTGTGGTCAGCTACACAGTCAGATTCCCCCAGCTGTTCTCATTCCCCTTATTTCCAGCCACAGCCCTCTCCAGGGCTGCTTTTACTATTGGCTCCCCCAGGGAAGCCCTCTCCCAGGGCTGTTTTAACCCGTTCAGGTCAGGAGCAGGGTAACCACCCCACTACACGGTGGGACCCTGGTTCTCCCCCATCCCTCCATCCACCTACTAGTTAATAGAAGGATTAGGAACAGTGGGCCTTCTGTTCGTAGCCAATCCTGAGAACATTACCAGAAATAGTGCTCACTACTGTGAGTAGTCTCATTCATTTCCATTGGGTTCCAGCACCATTGATTTCAATGCGGCCATTCTTGATTACAAGCATTATGCCCAGTAGTGTTTTCAAGATGAGGTCTGTGATAGAATTTACATTATAGGACCCCGCACAAATAGGCAGGGCTATTTTGTTCACTGATCTGGAAGTTGGATGAGCTCCAATTCAGGATGATACATGATTGAAAGTCTTAAAGGCAAAAGAGGAGCCTGAGGGGGGATCTTGCAGAAAAAACATAAATACAGCCAGCACAGAAGCAAACTCTAAGTGTTTTGTTTGGTTTTAAATTAAGAATAAAGGAAAACTCTGTGTGTACATGTACACAATATGTTGAAAGGTAGATGGGAACACATTTCACAGCGATGTTAGGAAGCAAAATTCTGCTTATTTCTATACTGCAGATCTTTCATCAATTCTCTAGCCATATAAGCAACTTCTATAGATATTAGCATGAATTCTGTCATGTAGGAGTAGCAGAACATTAGAGCTGAACAGAATTTAAGTTACAATAAGACAGACTGTACTGTTTCTATGACCACCAGTGTTATTCTTTTTCTCCACTGAATACTATTGCTTATATGAGCAGCCACCTAATTCAGTTTTTAACTTTTCTAAAGATTATGAGTCAACAGTGTGCCCTTGTTCCCAAGAAGGCTAATGGCATTTTGGGCTATATAAGTAGGAGCATTGCCAGCAGATCGAGGAACATGATCATTCCTCTCTATTTGCCATTGGTGACGCCTCATCTAGAGTACTGTGTCCAGTTTTGGGCCCCACACTACAAGAAGGATGTGGAACAATTGGAAAGAGTCCAGCAGAGGGCAACAAAAATGATTAGGAGGCTGGAGCACATGATTTATGAGGGGAGGCTGAGGGAACTGGGATTATTTAGTCTGCAGAAGAGAAGAATAAGGGGGGATTTGATAGCTGCTTTCAATTACCTGAAAGGAGTTCCAAAGAGGATGGATCTAGACTGTTCTCAGTGGTACCAGATAATACAACAAGGACTAATGGTCTCAAGTTACATTGGGGGAGGTTTAGGTTGGATATTAGGAAAAACTTTTTCACTAGGAGGGTGGTGAAGCACTGGAATGGGTTACCTAGGAAGGTGGTGGAATCTCCTTCCTAGAGGTTTTTAAGGTCAGCATTGACCTAGCCCTGGCTGGGATGATTTAGTTGGGGATTAGGTCCTGCTTTGAGCAGGGGATTGGAATAGATGACCTCCTGAGGTCGCTTCCAATCCTGATATTCTATGATTAGGAAATAGAGGTAAATCAGAACCACACAAAAAAAATCAGAATCTGGTTGTAATTCCGGATCCAAACTTCCCTCCAGAGTTCAGCGATGATATTAATATAAAATATAATATAGTTCAGTCTAACTGAAATCCTGGGAACTAACTGAGAGCATCTGAGCATTTCCAAAGTGTGCGAGAGGTTGGATCCCAGGTTTTGGTTCTAAGGAAATCTTTTAGGAACATTAATGTTTTTTGTGTTTTTTTTTATTTTGATTCATGGAGACTTAATTTAACATATATTTGTGTGTGTGTGCACACAGTACTTCCTAAGCAGTGTCATGGAAAATACATTAACCATTAAAAGGACAGCATAAAATACAAAGTACAGTACTCGTTTTTGACTTTTTATGAATGCATCCAAGAAAAATGTAAAAAGGCAGCCTTATTTGAAAAGTACTTGCTTCACTGAACAAAGTGGTTCATTATAATCCTATGCCCCCTGGTTAGCAATTAGCAATTATAAATTATCAGAGACCACTGAGCCAATAAATGTACAATTATGAAAAAAGACCATAAACATTCATAATGCCTGCAATTTTAACCTAAAACTTGAATAAGCCTGAATCAGTCAAGCCCTCTCATTTCAAACATTTGTATCAGATATCATGGACCCTAATGCTGTCAATTGCAGTGTTCAGCTAACTAGGATTTTAAATTTACACAGATACTTTACATATTGTGGATATTATGCAGACATTTTGTGGGACGCTATGATTACTTTTCTATTACAGTGCCTTAAGAATAGGATCTGTTGTATTTCAAGTACTGTAACAGTGCAAGTTCAATGATCTATTGCAGTGAACAGCGGGATGATGTCCTTTTGAATAAAATAAATAGCCCTATCTAAATCTAGTTAAAAATGTAGCCAATTAATGCACTTAGCCCTCTCCATGATAATAGTTTTTAAAAATCCTGTATTTCTTTGTATTAATTCTTTTATAGTTACAAATTTTATCTCTTAATTTAATTTTCTTTTGCAGTTCCTTAATTTAGCCATCAACAGTTCAACCACATTATCCCTTTTACAATAATCCTATAACCAAGCAGTGCCAATTGGAGATCCCCTTTAAACCAAATATCTCCTGATATGAACCTTTTCTATATGGATGAAATGGGAAGGAGTCCTTGGAGTTAGTAGTATGTGCTAGAATTTTTAACAAACTTCTTCCAAGCTAGGCAAAGCTTTTAAAAATCTGTCCTATGATTCACAAAGGACAAAATGCAATTCCTTACTTCTATCAATATGATGGAAAATAACGTCCATGTGCCAGACATTGATTTAAACTGATTCACCAGTAGGGTACTGTAAAGTAATTACTGTGGTCACCGTTTCTTATTTCTGACATAATTCTATAATCAGCTACCTTCCCCCTAGAAGGCAACATTTCTACATTACCTGCAGAAATCTTGCAGCATATTTACTAGGATCCAATAATATAGTTAGCAAAGAAAAACTGTTTTTTTTTCTTTTAAAAAGTGTCTCCTTCCATTTTTACGAGCAATTTGAGGGGATAATTTGATCAGCTTTGGTGTGGGGGGTGGGTAAGGATACGAATTTAGAACAAACAGAAGTGCTATTTCCCACCAAACAAAGATACAGTAAATATTGGTAGTAGGTAACTTAAGATACTCCAATTTTTATATATTTTACTGTTCAAGTTAGAGCAATCTACTTTGAGGAAATCTGTCTCAATAATCACGAATAGACTGCAATATTGACCTTAAAACTTGCAGGGACACATAGTCCTCCTGATAAAGATGAGAGGAAAAGAGGACAAAAAGCACATCAGTCAGGATCCAAATTTGGTACCAAAACTAAGAACACGATTCCTGATATGAGCAGCTTAAACACCCATTTGTATTTGCAGAGGGGGAAAAACACTTAAATTGTAAATACAGGACAATGATATAATATCTGACTCTCTAAAGACTGGATCCAGCACTCATTGTACCCAAAGGAAAATATCCCATTGATTTCAATGGACTCTAAGTATGTCATTCATGCAGCAAGATGCAGTTACCATGCCACCAAGTTTCAGAGTAGCAGCCGTGTTAGTCTGTATTCGCAAAAAGAAAAGGAGTACTTGTGGCACCTTAGAGACTAACACATTTTTAATCTTTCTCTGTTTGCTGTAGAGGATGTTGATCAGGTAGTTCCGCAGTTTCTTTGAGAGTGTGTGGCACAAGCTGTCAGCATAGTCTGTGTGGTATGTAGATTGTAATGGATTTTTTACCTTCAGTCCTTTCGTTATGATGTCCATCTGTTTGCATTTGGAGAGGAAGATGATGTCTGTCTGTATCTGTACAAGTTTTTTCATGAAGTTGACAGATTTCCACTCTATACGGCTAAATTCAGTGCCTTGCATAATGACAGGTTTCAGAGTAGCAGCCGTGTTAGTCTGTATTCGCAAAAAGAAAAGGAGTACTTGTGGCACCTTAGAGACCTGATCAACATCCTCTACAGCAAACAGGGAAAGATTAAAAATTTGTTAGTCTCTAACATGCCACCAAGGAGGTTAAAAATGGAAGTACGATTTTATACCTTGTGCTTTATCTGTCAATCTACATATTGCCATATTCAGCATATTCTATATATGCATATGCAGCAATAATATAATTTCTTCATAATACTATTAAATCATACAATTTTAAATATTTGCAATTCTAGCAAATAAGATATTATAATAAACCCAGCAAGACAGTTGGATGAATGATAAATGTTATGGTATGATGTAAAGATTTAGAATGCTAACATGTGGATTCATTATGAACGGTGACAAAATTCACATTTTCATCTTTTCAGAAATGCTGTGGAAAACCGAGGTACATATAAATTTGAGCTATTCAGTATCTGCCTTGCTGAGTAAGCTGCAGTATATATTTACTGTATTTGTATGTATTCAATTTCTTTTCTGTTGAGGCTCACATTTCTGCATCTCAACCTTCTAGTTTCTCATTGTTCTATGTAGCATTGTATTTTCCTATTATTCAAGCATTCAGGAAAGTCTGGATTCTGTTTGTTTGTATATGGCACTTATGAATGGAGTATATAATCATCTCCCCAGAATTTAAAAAAAGAAACAAAAAGTGTGCTTTTCTCCCCCTTCCTGGTGTCTAGGTGTCACTGGATTATAGTTTTTATTGTTTATTTTTATTTAAATACAAAAAAGCCTATCCACTGCTGTAGGCACCCTGGCAATAATTCAGAACAATTGAGAAAAGAATAACCATCCAGCAGCATGCTAAAGCTCATACACAATAAAATTGTGTGCACTAAGAGCTTATTGTAGAAATTGAATAAACAAGTTATACATTTAGTCGTGTGCAGGTGAGATCAGTAGTCAGTCTTTCCTCATCTAGAAGTTAATGCCAGACAGTGGAACTGTCTCCTGTCTCTGGAGGCTCAGCTTAGTTGCTGATAACTTTCTAGTTCTAACATATGTTATAGTTGGAGGCTATTTCTTAACTTTCAACACAGCTTTCTTCCTTTGTGAACTTCCTCCAGGTAACAAACACAACATAAAATCCTAGTGGAGACAAGGCATTTTATAGTTTTCACGTACATACCCACCACAGGCGTCAACTTGACCCTCCTGAACTGAGGCAATAACTGCAAGCTACCATTATCTTAATCTTATCTAACGATGTTAATTATTCTTCCCTGCCCCCCCGCCCCACGCCCCCCGCGCACAAAGACCACCCGGAGAAGGCCTCAGTTATTCTCTGAAAAACGAGCAAAGACGTTGTCAAGTAATAACATTTTGTTTCTCTCAGATCATATAATAAGGAATTAACCAAGTCTATGGTTCTGGCAACTCTTAGCCCAGTTAGTCCAAGTGAGCTAGTAGCTCATGACAGGGCTTATGCTCAAATAATTTGTTAGTCTCTAAGGTGCCACAAGTACTCCTTTTCTTTTTGCGAATACAGACTAACACGGCTGCTACTCTGAAACCAGTCCTCTTAGAGTATGTCTCCAGGAACTGGGAATCACACCCTCAGTTCAAAGTGTAGACATATCTTTAGTTGCAAAAACTCTGAGTTCTAAATTACAATAACTCCTCACTTAAACGTTGTAGTTATGTTCCTGAAAAAATGCAACTTTAAGTGAAACTATGTTAACTAATTCCAATTTCCATAAGATTTAAAGTAAATGTGGGAGGTTCCAAGGAAATTTTTTGGGGCAGACAAAAGGCATTATATACCTGTACAGTACGTACTATACTGTGGTCGGGAAGTGCCCCTGGCTTACCCCACGCAGGCACACCCACTGTAGGCAAGGACACTAGGAAGCACCTTCGCAGTAGCAGTGGCAGCTTACCCGGAGAAGAACAGGCACTGACTTTGGGAGGGGATTGCTCCAGGCCCCACCTCTTCCCATCCCTACTCCACTCCAGGCCCACCTCTTCCCACCCCCACTCCACCTCCTCTCTGGAGCACGCGCATCCCTGCTTCTTCCCCGCCACCAAGTCCGAAGTGCACCAAACAGCTGTTTAGCAGTAGGGGAAGCCACTGGGAGGGAGGGGGAGGGGGTGGAGAAGATGAACTTGTGCAATGCTCCCTTGTAAAAGTTGCTGCTCTTCCACAAGATCTTACATGCAGTGACAGAGCAGGTGGCCAAATGACGTTATAAGGAGCATTGCACAACTTTAAACGAGCATGTTCCAAATGATCAGTGATGTACTTTGAAACAATGTTACACAGGAGGACATTAAGGAGGAGTTTACTGAATTGCTTTTGCCATGTGGTTTCAGAAGCTGAGCGAGTAGTAGGTAGCTATCTGCTGACTACCTAAGCAGTTCTTACTTTTCATGCAACATCAAAGGTAAGCCACTTAAGAATTTATACCCAGGCTGTTATCTATTAATGGCCTCCTTATTGTGCTTGGCTATGCAAACCTATTCTTCATTATAAACAAGGGTGGGGAGTCAGGGGTGCAGAGCAAGAGTATTAAATGAAATTTAATACAGATAATGTAAAGTTATACATCTAGGAACAAGGACTGCAGGCCATACCTACAGAATGAGGACTGTAGTCCTGAGAAAAAGTGACTCTGAAAGGATTTAAGGGCATAGTTGGGCAAGCAACTTAATATAGCTCCCAGCTGATGTTGTGGCAAAAAGAGAATAATAATGATCCTGGAGGTATAAACAGGAGAGCAGTTTTGTAGGGAGGTGATTTAGATCTGTATACAGCATTAGCGAGACAGATACTGGAAGAACTACATCTAGCACAGGGTGTCCACATTTAAAAAAAAAAAGACAGAAAAAAGCCACAAAAATTATTAGAGAGCTGGAGAAAATGCCTTACACAAGAAAGTCTTAAAAGAAACAGATTGAGCTGTTTGTCAAAAAGTAAACTGAGAAGTGACTTGATCACACTGTATAGATAACTTCACAGGGAGAAAATACCAGAAACTAAAGAGATCTAGCAGAAAAAGCCATAACAAGAAAAACAGCTGGAAGCTGAGCCAAACAAAATCAAATTAAAAAATTTTAACAGTAAGGATGATTAACTATTGGACCAAACTATCAAGGGAAGTGGTGGATTCTCCATTGCTTGATGTTTCAGATCAAGACTGGATGCCTTTCTGCAAGGTTGTGTCAGTCAAATACAAGGTTTTGGGCTCAATACAGGGTAACTGGATGAAATTCTATGGTCACTGATATACAGACTAGATGATTCAAATTGCTCCCTCTGGCCATAAGTGCTATTAATCTATGGCCCTGCAGCTGTTTGAACCCTTCTGAAGTAAGATTTTTCATCTCGGATACATACCATTTCCTCAAAATGCATGTCTCTTCACACTGTTGTCATTTCAGCCAGTTGGATACCTAAGCATTAATGTGTCGAACTATTCATGCAGGGGAAAGCAGCCGTCAAGCCGCCTCTGGCAGCATCAAGACATTTAAAACTGTGGCTACTGATGGGTTGAAGGACAAGGAGGTAGTATTTAGCCCCAGGGCTTCTATGCAAAGGGTCTCCGTTGATTCCAGTATGGTCCATGCAGATTTTAGAGGTATCTGCGGGTTTTGGAGGCCAAACTCAGCCTTCCTGTGCTATGATGGAAGAAAGAGCAAGAAACTCATTAAGTACAAGCTTATAAAGTACTCAAATAAGTACAAGCTTATAAAGTGTTTAGTCCCCATGTACTACTGTCTAAGGGACCCTGAACCCTATATTATATCAATTTATGGACCCTGCTCCTATTGAAGACATTAGGAGTTTTGATTGGAGTTCATGAGAGCAATTAGAGTCTGAGTTCTTTGAATTACTTTATTTGGGATACCGCAATTTTGGAGTACCCAACTTAAGATGAACACCCATTCTGTGAAATCAAGCTCCTTTAGCATTTCTCAAGTTGGGGAACCGAGAAATAGAAGCACTTTGCATTCTAGTCACTTTTGAAAATTTAGGCCACTGCTCTTAACATGTCTCATAATAAGACGTTTTCTGTCCACAATTGTTTAGACATCCCTCTTCTAATGAACTGTCCCACAAATGGCCACCGTGAAGCAAAAATATATAAGTACACACAACTCAGCTTTCAGTACCATAAGACACAGAAAACTCTAATTATATTGCATGCTGAAAACAGCATCTAAGTCACTGCCAAGTCCAAGAGTTAATATATTGCATGTAAGCAATATAACTAAAAAGCTTTTCGGCCTCTTTGCCAGTACTGTTACTGACTTAAAATTCAGCTGATGAACTAGAACTACCTACATTAAAAATAAATAGTGCCAGAGTGGACAATTTTAATTGGCTGGCCATTCAATGTACATTTAATATGGATGGGAAATTTAGGGGGTTTTGAACCTTGCAAGTTATATTTTGGCTTCAAAGGATTCACTAACTAGTTTAAGATCATGAATGTTTTTCTCCCTCCCCCCCACAAGGATCAACTGAATTTTAAAAATATGTTCCCGGCTACTGAGAATCTCATGCTATCACTGAAGCCAGGCAAACACCTCCCACACCCCCTTCAGTGAGATATATAGCTTGCACCTGTGACAGTTATTTATTTTTCATGTTTTTTTTTCTTTCTCTATCCCTTCTATTTTCCCTGTTCCCTAAGTGAATGTGAACCCCCTGAAAGTCACTCTCAAACCTACTATTTATTTGTATTACCATAGTGCCAAGGAGCTCCAGTCATGACCAGGACTCATTGTGCTAAGCATGGTCTACACGTGGTTTCTAAATTAGGCAAAAACCAATTTGTTCATCTCTAATATTTAATGCACATCCCCATGGAGAAAATGGATGGTGTTCATTTCTTCCTATTAATATACTTGGCTTGAGTTAGTAAACATTTACAGAAATCATTTCTAGGTTTGGGCAGAGAATCTCAAAAAGTTAATCATATCAGTCATTTTAATTATACACTTTGCTTTTCTGGATAAATATCAAAAGAAAAAATTGTTCCTTTCCTTTGGAATTATGGTTTCTAAGAAGTAATATTCAGCTTTGTGTCTGTGGGCCATAGAAACTCCACAACTTTTCGTGGGTTATACAGTCAGTGAACTGTTTGACACGCAATCCACATTGCTCAGGGATGGTCACAGAATACCTGCCTTGCTCTTTTCTTTCGGTGTAGGCTCCTGATATTCTAATAACCCAACAGGATATCAGTCAAGGATTTGAGAATGACTTTAGACCCTATTTTAGAATCACACACACAGGTGAAAGCATTCACAAATCTAAGGCTATCTCTCTAGATGATCTGCCTGGAGACAGATTAGCCAGCCAGTCTAGTAGTTCAGGACTGAGCTGAGGACTTGGAGAAGAGCAGGGAGCCAGAGAACTGAGGTGTATGCTAGCTTCAAAGCAAGGTTCACTGCTGTCCAGCTTGCATCTCCAGGATCACGGAAATCTGCAGTGTGAGGCACTGGGAGCCAGGGACAGAAGAACATTGAGAGAGATCAGTTGGCTTTTCTTGGTGTAAATCAAAATGTTTGACAAATATGGAGATTATGAAAAGTATTTTTCTGTTGGGTTTTAAAATTGTCAGCACACCCTGTGTTTGAATAGTGGTAATGTGTGTATGTTTATTTAATTCAGAGTTTGTGATCTGTGGTGACTATTTAACAAGAGGTACCTCTTCCACTGCTGAAAAAAATAAAAACAAAACCAGCAAGCCTGTCAGAGCTAAATTTCAAAAACCAATTTAGTAACTATTTATCCAAATAATGTCACAAAAAAAATCCAATTGTACTCTGAACAGTAACTGATCCTAATTCCATCACTGAACTTTGGAACACAGGGATCTCATTCCTCCTTTAATGAAAAGTTCAACTACAGCGTCACTACTGATGCCTCCACAATACTTAGGAAGTTCATCCCTGTCATGAATTTGTGAAAGTGGGTTCTACTTGGTCAGGATCCTGGCTTATGCTTCCAATTAGGCAAGGTAGGATACAGAATTATAGGTCACCTAAAAGAGCCTAGGAGATTATAAAAATGTGGAGTTACTTCCAATAGAGGAGAAAATATTTCTTACAAAAAATACCCAGACTCTAGTCTGTAAGTTGGACACAGGCTATCAAAACCTGGTCTAATATCTGCAACCACAGAAGGAAAATATACCAGCCTGTTCTTGAAAGAAAAAAAAAACGCAGCAGCTGATCACATTTTAAACCACCTATTGAATCACACTTAAGTAGCCAAAGGAGGCAGAGAGCTCATGATAATGAGCCACTTGTAAAGAAAGAAATGTTTCTCTGTTGAACATGTCAAGTCTGATTTAGAGCTAAACACATTCTAAGGTTTTCTGCAGTGTCTGTAACTCTGCATAACCCCTCAGATCATTACCACTGGTTTAAGCAATCTCCTAGGTCAAAGAAAGATAATTTTGAGCTGCAGAGCATCTTCTGCTGCACAAGGGAAAAATATATATGAAAGGGTGCAGACTCATTGCACTATCCCTTATGGGATAAACAGTATCACAGAAGGAATAGGGAGTATGGCCTTTAAAATGCAGTGGCCATGTATGTATACAGAATTTTGGCCCAATCTCATGTATCCATGTCCAAAACAGTGGCATTCATTGTGTGCCATCTCTCCCACCCTCAGTAGTCAGAGAGAGCAAACCCAAGTGAGTGGCCATGTGCTACTGATTTCCCAGTTTATGACTATGCACTTCTCCTCAGCTCTCTAAGGGGACCATTATAATTTCTGCAGTGTTTTACTCTGTGACCCACCAGTTACAAAAGAGTATTCTGGCTGTTGCAACTCCTCCATACAATAGTCATGCCAGCTGTGGGAGAATGAGATACACCATATATGCTTTGAACCCCCTCTATTACATCCTTGCTTTCTTGGAACTGGTATTTCTTCTCCTATACTCTCCTCCACACCATGCATTACAAAGGAAAATCTGAGCCTGTGTGTTCACCCTACTTCAAATGTCTTTGCACAAAAATCATAAGCTAAGAATTTTTGAGCATTCTGAATTGCCAAATTTGAAAGTGTATTCTCCATTTTTTTTCTTGCAAAAGGAACATTTATAACTTGTATTTAAAATGGAAAACTAAATCAGGCAACATTGCAATGGGGTGTTGGAAGAAATTATTCTGCCCCACAGTAAAAGATTAGAAGATTAAATTTGTGTTCTATTTTTTTCAAGCCATTCAGATACAATGGTACTTTCAAGACACTTTTTCATATGAGAAATAATTTGGCTGATAGAAATAAATTCAAATCATCTGCAATTTGGATTTTGTAGCAATATTGATAAGAGTGGTGGGCATAATGGCGTGACTTTTGGCCTGAGACTTTTGGCCTGGATTTCTCTGGTTCTTATGCCTGGGGTGACCAGATGTCCTGATTTTATAGGGACAGTCCCGATTTTTGGGTCTTTTTCTTATATAGACTCCTACAGTTATGCCTCATATCCACAGCCCCTGGTAGTGCTGTAATGGCTATAAAAAGCATGGAGGAGAAACAGAGAGATGGGGTCAACAAGGTAGCAGTGAAATGATTATTACAGTATTCTAACTACTTAGCTCTGTGTTTTATAGGTATTATGTCAGAGGTGAGTCAAGGGGGGAACTTGAAAGAAGATAATGCAGTGCCCTTACCAATTTTTATAGGAGACTCCTCCCATGCAAAAGGAGCAGCATAGGAAACAGTGCAAAGGTGCTTGACTCATTGGTAGAGCAGGCATGAGTCAACTGCTTGATGGCATATTAATTTAAAGGTAAAACAAGTACCTTGTTTTTGATGCAGGAGAGAAACGCAGGGTGGTGTGATGTAGTCAAAGCAGCGAGCCAAAGCAGTGTTCTTAATAAATGTGTTTTGAATTAACTTGGGGAGGGCAAGGTTACATTTCTCAAGACCAGAAAGGAGGATGAAGTAGTCAAGATGGGACATAAGGGCTTGGATGAAGATTTTGGATGGGTAGGTTTAGAGATGTGTAGGAAGGAGTGATAAAAGTTAGAAACTGAGTGGATCAGGAGGATGGGACGAATCTAAAGCTTTTCAGTTTCTGACAATACATAAATATCTTAACAGTTTTTAAAGCCAGAAAGGGCTATTATGATCATTTAGTCTGTCCTCCTGGAGAACAAAGACCAAGAATTTCACCGAGCAATTCCTGCATTAAGCTCATATGTTGTTGAGCTAGGGCATATTTTTTTAAAAAAAGAGAGAGCTATCCAATCTGGATTTAAAGAGACCTCAAGAGATGTAGAAGAAAACATGTCCCTGAGTAAATTTTTCCAATGTGGTATGGAAGTTAGGTGGCAATTTAAGTATTTACCCTATCGATAAAGGCAATATCAGAGAGTTCATGTAAGTGAGAGTCCCATTTATAAACCTACCAATCCTGAACATTTCTCCTGAACATTTCTTTTGAGGTCAATATGTCAACTATAGTTTAAATCAATGGGAGCTAAGGTAGCACATCACTTTGCAGAATGAGACCCTTATTCTGCATTCTTTATTTGGGCAAAATTTTTACTGTGTCAAATTCTGCTTTCATTTGCAATAGTGTAAATTCAGAGTCCCACCACTGAAGAATTTTCCTCTACTGTAACTGAGATTAAAACTAGTTTCCATGGGAGGTTTGTTTCAATGAGGAATCCCAAACAGGTCTCATAATAATATATAGGACATTTTTTTAACTGACAGTTTCTCTTTTTCACTACTTCTCTAGGAGAATCACACACAATTTGAAGTGAAAAAAATACCTCACCATTTTTCAATTTTATATGCTTCTTTCCTGGCTCTCTATGGCATTACAAACATAGTGTACATTTTTTTCCAATTTCTCTGTCTAGATTTGCATTTCTGTTCGAGCTCTACCTTCTTGGTGCACAATGCAAACCTGATTACATTAACTATAAGTTTTGACCATGGATGTGAAATGGCACTTAATCTAACTGTCAATAACATAACTGTATATGAAAAAAATATAAATTGGGTAAATCATACAAAACAATAGATAAAAACCTCAGATTTCTATTAAGGGAACAACATTTACTTACAGCTTTATACCCAACATAGAAAGTGTTATTTTTCCCTATTGGCATCTTCAAGAACCTATGTGTTGATTTAAAAGCAGTGCCAGTTTCTATATAACAAGAAATATAAAAGGCTAAATTAATTGAATAATAAATCAAATTTTATTGTGAGAGTTGGTCATAATTCTCTAATACTTATGCAAAATGTAAATGTTTATATTAATGGATCAGGTTACTTTAATATAGAGGAAAAATGAAACTTATGACCTAGTGCTAGACAACGCTAAATGGCTTAATCTGGTTTTCTTTGGAAGTAAGGCAGTGGATTTGGAAGATACGTACAGTACTGAAGTAAAATTTCTTTGGTAAAAAGATTAATTAATCATAGCTTATCAAATCTTATTTGATGTCATTGGTACATGGACTAACAAGTTTTACAATTCCATGTATGTATTTATAACCTTTTCCCCACTGCCTCTTGCTGTCCAGCTTGACATTAGTTTACGTTTTCTGCAGGAAAGAAGATTGTTCAGTGCCATCAGAAAGCATCTTGTGAAATCCATCCAATATTGCACTTATATACTAATGCCTAATGGCAGAGTTCTATATTGTGGACATGAGTTAATATGAGACATCATATCCTTCTGCTAAGCAAAAACCAAAGATCACACAGGTCATAGGCATACCTTAGACTCTAAGCGATCCTCCATATGCTATTATTTGTGTTGAGACAGCACCAAAAACCTGTAAGAGGGAAGGAATTTTACATTGTGCTGGATATAAAAGTCATGGACATCACCATGTGTTTATTTCAGAAAACTATTAAAGTGGAAATCCCTAAACTTCAAGAGAAAAAAGCAAAAGATACATTGATAGAGTTGATTGTTCAGTTTTAACTGAGTATTGTGATTCTGTGAACAGACAAATCCCTCTATCAACATAACCTTTTACATTTCTTTTTTGTAGAGTAAAACCTGACATGTTCTGATATGGGTCAAATACAATCATTCAGTATTAAAGAATAAGGCAAACTGGTGACTATGAGTTAGAACTAGACTGTGTGAATAACATTACCAATGTTGCTGAAACATCAAAGCTTATAAAGTGTAAAAGTAGCCTACTCTAAATGCAACAATTTTACATTGCAAAGGCTGTACAGGGGAAAGCGATTAACTGAAATTTCTGGGAATACAAACAGTTAAAGTATCCAAAAGAAATATAATTGGGGAATATCCATAGATATGCACGTGGCACGGTTATCCTCCTTCTACTGGCTTCAGGAATTTGGCCAATAGCAGTAATGTACCCTAGATAACAGATCCCCAGCTGTCTAAAGAGGAAGCAGATCCCGTTTTAAGTTAATGACAATTGCAGGCACTTAGGACCCTTTGGGATCAAACACTTATTTCCTAAATTCTTTGTGCCAAATCCTGCAGTCCTATTTTGTTGATGAAGGACTGAAAAAGAATTGCAGGATTCTGCCTTTAATACTGAACTGCATATCTCTTACAAAGTGACATGTCATTGTTTGGTTTTAGATAAAACCTACTTTGAAGAGACAAACTAAAAAAATGACATGGACAGATTTCTCTTCTCTATGAAAAATTAAGGCAGGCTTGATAAAATTCAGAAGAAAGAAATGTTATACATTAATGAAATGTCTATAGTAACTGATACCATTAAGAATAAAGCCATTTTATTTTAAATATTTTCTACCAGAAGGTATACAAGCAATTTTTTGTACCCAGAATTACAAAAATCTTGCAATATGGGTCTAACAGACAATATAGTACCACTGCTGCTCATTTTTAAATTTAGATTTTCTTCAACCAATAAAGTATAAAATATGTTTTAATATTACTCACAGCTAAAAATTAAATCATTCAACATTATTAAAATTTTAATTTTTAAATGTGTTTAATAAAGGTCATTTACCATAATTTAAGAGGCTGAGAAAAATCCATGGGTTCTGGAATTCAGTGCCCTTCAATATTTCTCCAGACCCTTAGGTAACTATATGGAATTCAACATGCTGGAAAAGTAGGGTGAAATATATAATTCTGTTAAACTGGAAAAGTTAACAGACTGATTAAAATAAATATGCCACAAAATCAGACTGATATGCCCCTCCAGACAAGGAGGAGGTGTTAAGGCTTACATTTAACTGAAACCTAACAATAGCTATACAGTGGGGGTTAGCAATTACTATATTTTGTTTTCTTCTAACAAAACGAAGACTTTAGAGCAGGGGTTCTCAAACTGGGGGTCGGGACCCCTTAGGGGGTTGCCAGATTATTACATGGTGGGTCGCAAACTGTCAGCTTCCAACCCAAACCCTGCTTCACCTCCAGCATTTATAATGGTGTTAAATATATAAAAATGTATATAAGAGGGGTCACACTCAGAGGCTTGCTATGTGAAAGGGGTCACCAGTACAAAAGTTTGAGAACCACTGCTTTAGAGTCTATTACCAGATCACTGAAAGACAAATTCCCTTTTGTAAAAATACAAAGGAACCCTCACCTGTGTTCTTGAGATCACTGTTTTACTGTAGGTTAGTTCAATGCTTCAAACAATAAATGAATGAATACATCACTATAGAGCGTTGTATTTTTTATTGAGAAATATGTGGCAAGTCCTAGAAAAAAATTTCAAGGAGAAAATAGTGTTCTCGGTATTTCTGACTAGAATACTTATCACACTTGAAAATATTTATTTCATTTGATTCTTCGAGACCATTTTTTTTAAATGCAAGCAATGATGTATTTTTGATAGAGTAGTCCACAGTCCACTATGAATCTGCTCCTGCATTCCTTGTCCACCTAAATTTCCAGTTGAAGTCAATGGGAATTTTAGAAGCACAAAGGATAAGGTCCAAACTTCATATATGGCTATATGTATATTTCATATATACACAGGTGATTTTGAGGTGCGCTAAACTGATATGAGTTTGCAAGTTACTTGCAAAAAGCAATACCTTTTTTTGAAAAATGAGATAAATATGCAACTTGCCCCAAAACATGTTCCAATAAAGGGTGATACTGTCAGCTAACTACACACGCAGGCAGGGATCTTCATCCCTTTTGAACATGGGTCTACCCCCTTCCCACAGATTTTCATGACACCATAGATTACTGTTCAGAGTCAGACCTTAAAATCCATTATTATAAATTTATAGAGTTTAAGGCCAGAAGGAAGCATTATATCACTTTCTCTGATCTCCTGTATATCAGAAGCCATTAAATTTCCCCCATTTACTCCAGTAGTGAGCCCAATAACTTGTGTGTTGACTAAAGTATAATTTATGTTTGACTACAGCACATCTTCTAGAAAGGCATCCAGTCTTGATTTGAAGACTCCAAGAGAATCCACACTTCCCATGACTGTTTGTTCCAACAGTTAATCACCCACACTCTTAGAAATCTGTGCCTAATTTCTCATTTGAATTTTTCTGGTTTTTGCCTTTCTCCGCAAGATTAAAGAGCCTGTTTAGTATTTAGCCCTGGTATTTCCTCCCCATGAAGGTTCTTAAACTGAGAGGTGACTTGATTACAATCTTTGTTAATAAATTAACAGATTGAGCTCTTGAAATCTCCCACTATAAGGCATTTTCTACATCCCTCAAATATTTTCTGTGGCTCTTTTCTGCACCAACTCCCAGTCTACAGCATCCTTTATAAATGTTGACACCAGAATTGTATGCAGTATACCAGTATTGGTCTCACAAAGGTAAAATACCGAAGAGACTCCTATTTTGACCCTTCCTTTTGAGGAAGCCTGGTCTTACAGTGAAGGGAGACCACCAATAGTGGTAACATTTTCAACATTATTTACTATTGAAATATCTGGTAGATGTACAATACATGATGGGATATGGCATGATATAAAAAGATTGACACATTTAGAATGACTTTCATAGCTCACTGATGGTATCACCACTACCAAATAGTGTGGTCATCCTAAAGTAATACAAAAAACCCTTTATGCCACATCCCCATGTAGTGAATTATTTGTGTAGATGGTGTATGATGGTTTATATATGCCATTTTTACACAAATTAAGATATGAAGTTGGTTAGATTCCAAGTATCTTTAAAAGATGCTACATTTGTAGAAAGATTCAGACTGTTTCCCACAATCAAAGGGAAGCTCTTAAACATTAAATGATAGACTTTCAATGCTATTTGTGCATTGCTGCATGCACAGCTTCCATCAACAAGAACTGTTGATGTAATTCCTCAAATATAACCCCAGATATGTCTCTCTACCATGGATGGATTCACTCTCTCAACCATAGGGGAAAAAATAGATCCATAAAATCTCCTCTAGTCTATGCATTGTAACTTATAAGTGAGTGTACACAGAGAGAGAACATTTTCTATGACATGGCTGGAAATGCCTTGACACTGTCTCTTATATCATGATTAAACTTACATATGATTGCCCTCAAGTGTAAGCAATGAAGTGTCATAAAATACAAAGCTGCTTGGTTTTCAGAGAAGAAGATAATAATAGTGATGAATATGCCCTCCAGCTGTGTGTAGCTCTTTGTCCTGCTCTGCAAATAGGGGCTTAACATCTGTACACCCCCATCTGAGGCAGGGTGTTGAACAATGGAAGGGGATAAGGTATGCCTGAAGTGGGGATAAATATTATTCCCCTCCAGAGCTTATGAAGAGAAAATCCAGCCTGGGACTTTCTTTTCTTTTCAGCAGAGCCCCTTTATCTGGTATGGATCCCCATTTAAGGAAAGATCTGTGGTAACAAGTCGCTCTAGGCTACAGAACATCAGTGCCAAGACAACAAGCTGCAGATGTCTCCTCCTACCCCCCAAAAAAACAACAACAACAACAAAAAACCTGCAGGACCTATGGAAGCCTCCTTGGGTATGTCTATACTGCACACTAAGCTTAGATGCTGACTCATGTATGAGCTCCAGCCCCTAATCACTTTGACTAGTGCCAGCAAGCACTCAGGATCCAGGTTCTAGGATCCTAGCAGGGGGGTGGATCAGAACTCAAGTCCTGCTATGGGTTGGGTCCAAGCCCTGCCATTTTTCAGTGTTGATTCAGCTCAAGCTACAGACTCAAGTCACAATGACTGCATAGTGCATGCAGTAGGGATGCTTTACCACAGCTGAGAGACCCTGGTCCAGCAATTGCAAGTCAGGTTTAAAATGCAGTGGCGATACTCAAGCAGGGGCTTGTAAACATCAAGTCCACAAGCCCGGATCCCACAGACCTGGATTTACAATACTGGATAGTCATCCACTACAAGGCCTGCAATGTTTAGGGACAGCTTCCTTATCCTTTCCTGCAGTGGACAGACCCTGCCCCAGAACAAAATGATTTTTTGGGGGGAGGGGGATCTCAATCATTCTGTAAAGAGATTAACTTCCACAGGTATTACCAAGACCTGGCCCAATATTAGGAAGGTCTTACAATTTTTTAAAAAGAAAAGGAGTACCGGTGGCACCTTAGAGACTAACAAATTTATTAGAGCATAAGCTTTCGTGAGCTACAGCTCACTTCATCGGATGCATTTGGTGGAAAAAAACAGAGGAGAGATTTATATACACACACACAGAGAACATGAAACAATGGGTTTATCATACACACTGTAAGGAGAGTGATCACTTAAGATAAGCCATCACCAGCAGCAGGGGGGGGAAAGGAGGAAAACCTTTCATGGTGACAAGCAAGGTAGGCCAATTCCAGCAGTTAACAAGAATATCAGAGGAACAGTGGGAGGTGGGGTGGGAGGGAGAAATACCATGGGGAAATAGTTTTACTTTGTGTAATGACTCATCCATTCCCAGTCTCTATTCAAGCCTAAGTTAATTGTATCCAGTTTGCAAATTAATTCCAATTCAGCAGTCTCTCGTTGGAGTCTGTTTTTGAAGATTTTTTGTTGAAGTATAGCCACTCTAAGATCTGTGATCGAGTGACCAGAGAGATTGAAGTGTTCTCCAACTGGTTTTTGAATGTTATAATTCTTGACGTCTGATTTATGTCCATTCATTCTTTTACGTAGAGACTGTCCAGTTTGGCCAATGTACATGGCAGAGGGGCATTGCTGGCACATGATGGCATATATCACATTGGTAGATGCGCAGGTGAATGAGCCTCTGATAGTGTGGCTGATGTGATTAGGCCCTATGATGGTATCCCCTGAATAGATATGTGGACAGAGTTGGCAACGGGCTTTGTTGCAAGGATAGGTTCCTGGGTTAGTGGTTCTGTTGTGTGGTGTGTGGTTGCTGGCGAGTATTTGCTTCAGATTGGGGGGCTGTCTGTAAGCAAGGACTGGTCTGTCTCCCAAGATCTGAGAGAGTGATGGCTCGTCCTTCAGGATAGGTTGTAGATCCTTGATGATGCGTTGGAGAGGTTTTAGTTGGGGGCTGAAGGTGATGGCTAGTGGCGTTCTGTTGTTTTCTTTGTTGGGCCTGTCCTGTAGTAGGTGACTTCTGGGTACTCTTCTGGCTCTGTCAATCTGTTTCTTCACTTCAGCAGGTGGGTATTGTAGTTGTAGGAATGCATGATAGAGATCTTGTAGGTGTTTGTCTCTGTCTGAGGGGTTGGAGCAAATGCGGTTATATTGTAGCGCTTGGCTGTAGACAATGGATCGAGTGGTATGATCTGGATGAAAGCTAGAGGCATGTAGGTAGGAATAGCGGTCAGTAGGTTTCCGATATAGGGTGGTGGTTATGTGACCATCGCTTATTAGCACTGTAGTGTCCAGGAAGTGGATCTCTTGTGTGGACTGGTCCAGGCTGAGGTTGATGGTGGGATGGAAATTGTTGAAATCATGGTGGAATTCCTCAAGAGCTTCTTTTCCATGGGTCCAGATGATGAAGATGTCATCAATGTAGCGCAAGTAGAGTAGGGGCATTAGGGGACGAGAGCTGAGGAAGCGTTGTTCTAAGTCAGCCATAAAATTGTTGGCATACTGTGGGGCCATGCGGGTACCCATCGCAGTGCCGCTGATTGAAGGTATACATTGTCACCAAATGTGAAATAGTTATGGGTCAGGACAAAGTCACAAAGTTCAGCCACCAGGTTAGCTGTGACAGTATCGGGGATACTGTTCCTGATGGCTCGTAGTCCATCTTTGTGTGGAATGTTGGTGTAGAGGGCTTCTACATCCATAGTGGCTAGGATGGTGTTTTTAGGAAGATCACCAATGGACTGTAGTTTCCTCAGGAAATTGGTGTTGTCTCGAAGATAGCTGGGATTGCTGGTAACGAAGGGCCTGAGGAGGGAGTCTACATAGCCAGACAATCCTGCTGTCAGGGTGCCAATGCCTGAGATGATGGGGCGTCCAGGATTTCCAGGTTTATGGATCTTGGGTAGCAGATAGAATACCCCAGGTCGGGGCCTAATCACATCAGCCACACTATCAGAGGCTCATTCACCTGCGCATCTACCAATGTGATATATGCCATCATGTGCCAGCAATGCCCCTCTGCCATGTACATTGGCCAAACTGGACAGTCTCTACGTAAAAGAATGAATGGACATAAATCAGACGTCAAGAATTATAACATTCAAAAACCAGTTGGAGAACACTTCAATCTCTCTGGTCACTCGATCACAGATCTTAGAGTGGCTATACTTCAACAAAAAAGCTTCAAAAACAGACTCCAACGAGAGACTGCTGAATTGGAATTAATTTGCAAACTGGATACAATTAACTTAGGCTTGAATAGAGACTGGGAATGGATGAGTCATTACACAAAGTAAAACTATTTCCCCATGGTATTTCTCCCTCCCACCCCACCCCCCACTGTTCCTCTGATATTCTTGTTAACTGCTGGAATTAGCCTACCTTGCTTGTCACCATGAAAGGTTTTCCTCCTTTCCCCCCCCCTGCTGCTGGTGATAGCTTATCTTAAGTGATCACTCTCCTTACAGTGTGTATGATAAACCCATTGTTTCATGTTCTCTGTGTGTGTGTGTATATAAATCTCTCCACTGTTTTTTCCACCAAATGCATCCGATGAAGTGAGCTGTAGCTCACGAAAGCTTATGCTCTAATAAATTTGTTAGTCTCTAAGGTGCCACCGGTACTCCTTTTCTTTTTGCGAATACAGACTAACACGGCTGCTACTCTGAAACCTGTAACTTACAATTTTTTGTTACTTGTCATTTGTTGTTTTGCTCTTCACTATGCAATGCCCTTTGTCAGACAGTTACAGTAATTAGGTCCATATACTGTCCTCATTCCACATGATGAACTTCCATTGTCATTAAGGACAGTTCTGTATACAGAATAGAAGGGGAATAGACAGTTATAAGGTCACACTAACATGGGAAATGCAAAGTGGATAATTCCAATTCTGCTTCTCCCATCCACATGTATCAATATTCCTTCCACTCTAAGCATGTATGCAGTTTATTTCTACTGGTTTATCTTATATATCAAATCTTAAAGTTTCATAAAAACCAATAAATTTTAATTTCCCCTGCATGTCACTTAAATAATGACATTGTTCCAATGAGTGTTCACAAGATAGCATCCTAAACAAGTAGAAGCGAATATCTCAATACCACAAGGGATAAAACAAACAAATCCAATATAAAATAAAGTTTAAAAAACCCTACAAATAGGAAATGATTAAGTAGACAAATGCTTAGAAATCTTTGTGTGCATATATATAAGCATTATAGCTATAGATGCATAAATGTACACATATGTATTAGAAAGGGGTTACAAAACAAAACAGTTAAAAATATAAAAAAAACCCTCAGACATAGGTTCAACAAAAATAGCAAGGGCTACAGACTGACCATCAAAATGTAAATGGACATCAATTGCAAAACTAAAATGGCAAAAAAGAGAACTTACAATGGACAAAATAGTCAAGTGCAAAATAAAGATTACAAAAAAGGGACAATAGGAAGAGAAAAAATATCTTGTACTGCACCCCGGCCTGCTTCTCTTTTCATCCATCTAGACTGTAAGCTTTTCAAGGCAGGATCCTCTCTTCTAACATGTTTGTAAAGCGTCTAGCCCAGCGTCTTTTCCCCCTTATATGTGAGCATGGAGCAAAGACCCTGTCTGAATCTTGCCCTCCATATGAAGTGGGATGGGAGGCAGTTGTCGCTCCCAACAGTGAATGCTAAATCCCTTAAAAATTAGTACAGAATCATGCTGCATTAACTTTTAAGATCAACAGCTAACTGAAAAATCCTGGATAGTACACTGGCAGAAGCCAAGGAAAGAAGCTGGCAGTCCAGAAGCCAACTCAGAGATGCATGGTCTTCATTGTGGATGGCTTTGTCAATCCAGGAAATCCAAGATGCACTGGTATTGAAGACCAGATATTCTGCTGCTTCTGTAGGGAGAGGAAACCCATTCCACAGATGGAAGAATTGAAGAAACTCCCTGAAGGAGATCTTGTGTTATTTCCTGGCTCTATCAGTTCTCTTCCCCAATGGTATTTCCATGGGATGGAGCAATCAGTCCAAGTAATATCAATTAGCAACGGTCTTTTGGTTTGGCTTTTCAGTTAGGCCAACATCAGGTTTGAGACTGTAAGCCCACAGATAAAACTACAGGTTTCTTAAAGTATGTATATTCTAAATCACACCTACAAATCAGGCTGTTTATTACACTTTTTTTGAGGCTTCAAAGAATACCTAAAAGCAACTGGTTTCCGCAGAGTATTCAAAAGTTCTGATCCACCCCCTACCAGGATCCTAGAACCTGGATCCTGAGTGCTTGCTGGCACTTTTCTTTAGGAGGATGAAAACTGACCAAGAGATCAGTGATACCTTTTCAGTAATCCTTGCCCTGGCTCAAAAATGCCTTCTCTACAGATCTTTATGTACTTTACCCTGAATAATAAAATTGATCATGACATATCTGAGGCAATGAGTTTATTTTATTATTATTTATTTATTATGGTGAATTGAAAACAAAGAACAAGTGCAGATGATTATTTGCTGCATCTCCTAGGCTGTTTGGGTTTCTTCAAACACAAAAGGAAAATACATTTAAAGCCTACAATAGTCAAATAAATTCCTCAGATTTATTACTCAGCATACCCTTGCCAAAATTGTTGGCACTTTGTCAAAAATACTCATGATGCAGAGTGCAACTCCTGAAACCACCTAGATGATTTCACTAACATCAATATATTTTTTCCTTCCCACTTTACCCTTGGCAATTTAAAATGTTAGAAGCCTATCAGCTCTGATAATGTAGAGCACAAAAATGGGAAAATGAGTCTGTCTATGACTTAACCATACATGCCAAAGCCAATTTACATGGTGAAGCTGTCATTTACCTTTTCTTTCTTCAATGAGCCATTGCAATCACCTATGAGACATCTCAAAACTAGAATAGGAAACTGGCAATAACGATTGGTCTCTTTGCAAAGGAGTGAAAGAGGAGGGATGTCCCTGGTGTCCTTTCTTCCACTCCAGTATCCCTTGTTCTTCCTCCTCCCCGGGACTAGGGACAAAGACCTCATGGGGTATACTGAAAAACAAAGGCTGTAATGTATGCAAACCACATCCCCAAGTGCATATTTTTCGGCATATACCGATTGACTTCTCTCAGTATTTAAAATTAAGTTGCCTTTAGGCAGCCAAGGCTTTTTCAGGAGCCACTAATGATATTATTAACTTTAAGTACTGAAATTCTGCTAGTATCACCTGATTTATCTGTGGTGCACAGTACTAGGCTCTCATTCTTAGTCCTGGCTTATGAAAAGTTACAACTTTGGGGTTTTCTTTTGTTTGTTTTTCAGATGAAGGCATCAATAAAAGCAAACTGTGCTTTGAACTTCTGTCACAGCTTGTACATAAGGGATTCATTACAATTTCCAAGAAGTATTTTTTTCTTGTTTTCAATTGACTCCTCAGTAGTTTAAAATAGACATATGCAAGAAATACACGAGGGCAGACAACTTATTTGTGGATTCCTCCCCCCTCCCAAAAATAGTGCATTTTTATTACAGCGTACAGAGACACTAAGCCAATATGAGCAGAAGATGTCTTGTTTAATGAAAATGAGACTCGTGTGTTATACACTGGGCTCAATTCTGATTCTGTATGATCACTTACACCATTATAAAAGAACATTAGCTCTATTGAAGTCTGTGTTACATGGATGTGAAATCATTGGACCCAGTTCAGCTTTCATTCATTTTTATCGCTCACTGGGCTCAATAAAAGTTGTACAAATGAAGCTGAATTGGGACTATTGTGGGTGATGCCCTCAGTTTATAAAGAAGATAATCAGGATATCCTTGGTATAGTCCACAGGCTCCTCTTAGGTCTAATCAATATTTTTTAGCTGCTTCTGAGCATTGTGTTTAGGACATAAATCTCTAATATTGGAGTGGGAGCAGATAGGGTCCTTAGAAGGTGTAGTCTCGTTTACTTGCAGCTCACACTATTTTAGAAGAATACATTTGATTAAAATAGTAGTAAACGTTATTGCTGCTGACAGCAGAAGTAATTGTTGTGGGAAGAAATAACTGATTGTTTAAAAAGTTTGTTTTCTTGCTCCATTTTTACAGTTTAAGGTTACATTTCTAATCTGATTTTTGGTACAGATGAATTCTCTCTCACTGTAAAAAGATCTCTCTCTACATTTTCTGGTGTCAAATACAAAAAAGCTCATGCTCAAAAAAGCTCAGTTGTGGAAATGTAAGGAGATTGGGGCTGTTTATGAGGCAGGAATAGGTATCTCATTTTCTCATGTACAACATGTTGCGTTTATAATGAAAGTTTCCAGTTCTTTTGTAGGTTACAAGGATTAGAAGAACATAAATAAGTAATTCTAGACCAGTAGATTTAAAACAAACGTGTCTACCAATTAGAAAAATACAACCACTCTAAAATTCTGGAACAAGCGGGCAGTTATATGTATGCCCATCATCTGCCTTATGCCATACTCTTAGGGATAATTTGTGGTAATGTACTAAATGATGCACAGCTGACAGCCTGGCTGAGATGTAAAGAACTGGAGAAAAAGGAGCAAAGGTACCTTTAGTTCAACTTTATGATGCCCTCAATCTGTAGAGCCAGATGGGGGTTAGCCCAGCCCCCATTATAAGATGGAAAACTCTCAAGACTTATGCTCAGTTACCCATGGCCCCAAGGGGCCATTTTGCCAGATGGGGATCACCAGGGTGTAGGGACATTCCAGCCACATCCCCTATGCCGGGGATAGGGAGAAGAGTTACTGTGGGAGCCTCTATTGTAGTTCCATGTCACCAAATGATTCCCTGATACAGAAGGAACACTTAGGTGGTTGGTTAAACTGCTCTGCATCACTGGAACACTCCAGAGGATCAAGCCCAATAAGTTTAATTTACAAGCTGAAGGGGCACAAAAGCCAACAGCCGAACCATGTAAGATAACATAATGGATTCGGAGTTATTTTTATGTTATATAAGTTGCTTTTTTTGCTGTACTGTCTCCATTCTGCTTCATCGTTTTCCACACTCATTGACTTCAGCTTCAACAACTCATGTGAATATGGGGAATGTGGTCTTTTATGGCTACATAAAGAACTCTTTGCAATGTAATAAAATTGCAAAAATCTCTATAGTTTAAATTTAAATAAATTGTATTATTTATACACTAAATCATATAGTTTCAGAATGATGGCATTTGAGCTGAATTTTTATTTTAAGTAAAATATGAAGCACCATAGAAAGACAAAAAAGAAAAATAAATAAATAGATTTAAGAACAGACTTAAGCTATCAGCTCTACTGATGGCAGAGAGATCCATCTCTGAACTTGCTAGCCTCTGTTACTTCTGCTAGCTCTTTATTAAAAGTTGTGGTAACAAAAAAAGCAATTTGGCATTAGATGGTAGAGAATAGTATATCTGTTTAGTAGAAGAGGATTGGCTGTGGCTAAGATGATATCCAGTAGAATACAGAAAAGTGAATGCTAAGAGAGAGAGCCCAATCCACTGACCTCAGTGGGAACTTGGCGTGCACAAAGAATGCAGGACTGGGCTCAAAACATAGAGCAGAAAGTAATGCATATAGAGTATCAGCTCAGTGGTAATACGGTACTTCATTCTTACCCTATTATAACACCACCAAAGATAATTATATTTTGTAATAGCAAACATAATTTGACTTTGGGGAGTCTCTGATTCTTCTGCTTCAGTCACCTTTCTATACCACAAAAGAATTCTACAGAATAAATTTGAGAGGCTTCTATAGATCTTCCTAACAGTGACTTCAGTTCTGTACCCCATATTGTGAAAAATAAACTAACCTTTTCTCATCATTAACACACATACTTCTCTCCTTATCAATAAAAATAGTAATATTAGTGCAAAGCGCTGACAACTGAGCATATTGTATTTAATAAGCGTTACTAAAATCTATACTAATGCAATCACTGCTTCACCTGTCAATAATTAGGGTGTCTCGATGCCATCCTGACGAGAGAGAGAAAAAATGAAGTGTCAGCATGATTTATAGTCTGGCTGACTAGAGGACCAGCTTGCTATAGTTACTTTGTCTGAAGCTCAGTTTATGATTTGCTATGTTTTTTAAATGCAATGTTCCACTTTGAGCCCCTCAGATGATCCTTCAGAATTTAAAACTTTAGATTCCACTTGCCTGTTCTAAAGCTGTGTGTGTCTATTACAAAACACTAGTGTTGTAATTCTGATGTAACCGCATATGCCCTCTCCTACAATACATTTCAGTCAATATACTCTATAATCCCAGAGACATCATGAGCTCGACTTCAGTTCAGTTCTCCTAGGCCCTAACTCCTTGTTCTGTTCATTACACTGCTGTTTACTGCCTCATAGCCACTATTCATTGATCAAGGCCCAGAAAAGTCCAAGTTCAATAGGACAGACAGCACCTTGGCAAAGAGTGCCTTTTGTATTATGACTGTCAGCTGTATGATGGAAATTTTACCATGGGACACAGTGACACTGTTAATATTCCCATAATTCTATTAGGCAATAGTGCAAGTAGTCTCGGTAGACTGAATAGATGACATATTTACATGAACAGCGAATATTATCTGCCTCATCTAAATTAATACTGAATGAAATAGGGAGCTTAACTAGTCAGAGGTCTGTGCTGGGCAAATAGATCATTTTCCAATCACATATTCACTTGTGCCTCATAATGAGTTAGGGGGAAAAGAAAGCAAGTTCTTTTCCTTCATCAAAAAAGATCAGCTCTAAAAATAGCACCAAAACGCCCTGAAAACAAAAATGGTTTACAGAAAGGAGAAGGCTGATGCTAGTACTGGGAATACAGGAGACACCAGTTGGCTTGTTGCTCTTGTTTCAAAAATGGTACTATTTTAGCAACTTTTCATGAAAAATCAAATAAAACACACTGAAATAGGATAATTTTCATTGCATTAAGTGGGAACATGAGTCTACCTGAGAGAATTTTTTTTCATTCTTTTTATATCTGCCTGACTGCTGAATTCACTGGGAAATTGCATGGAGACTATTTCAGTGATACATCTAAAATGGAGTTAGCTTTGAAATAGTAAATGTCATTCTCTAAGCCCAAAAGAAAGTTATCACCAATACCGGGACACGCCTACATATGATTTCCCATCAGCTCTCCTGTTTGGTACTCTTATTGGTCAATGGAAAGATTGAAGGACAATACATTATATTTAGGAAGATTAAATATTTATGGTTAATAGAAAACATACATAAGTAATATATTTTTAAAAAATAAATCACAGTGCAGTTTTCTGGGGCCTACTTGTGTTTCAAAATATTAGTAAATTCAGGGAGGGGAGGTCAGAACTACCTAAGAGTAACCTTTGATCAAATATATGCTAGAATGGTCTAGATGAAAAATTGGATAACTTTGAATAAGGTAATCAATAAGTCTCTTATCTGTTGGCAACTAATCAGGCACTCAGAACTAAGATGAACCTAAGTCACAAATGTATTATTTAGGTATGGCCTGAACTTTCCCAGCATTCGGAGGTGTTCCGTTTCTGGGTTTTGTTTTGGGAGCTCATTTGTGTTGAGGGATGGGAGAAAGGCACCCATTGGTTTGTAACCACTCAGGACTACTTTTTACATTGAGTAATCTAACTTGGAAGTAAATGAGCACAGGCGCTCTTCATCAAGTGATACACTCTCATATCTTCGTAAACCTCTTACAAGGCTCTTTATTTATTTTGTGGCAAGGATGATTCACTACCCCTACATAATCCTATCTAAACTTATACTAAACTTATACTTCTTTATGATGGTTTCCATTCACCGACTTAATTTTTTGCTAGAACTGCTGCGGTTATCACATAACACTTAAATATCCAAGAGCTGCACAATCCACCTCAGGATAAATACATCACAAATCCAGAACCACCATTTTGCACTTCCACAATGACAATCCATCTCATCTGGAGCTCACAGAGCTTGGTAGCCACACATCTTACCGTCCCCTCCCCCCCCCCCCGCCTGTTCATTTAAATTGTATATGTTGGGGCTTTTAATCAGGGATCTGATTCAACAAAACATTTAACCACATGACTAAGTCTGACTGAAATGAGTCTTAAGTGCTTTGCTGAATCAGGAGTCCTAATGACCAAACAAGGTTTTAGCCACAGTGACCAAAAGAGATTGCATTTACTATTGATTTATATTATGCTAAAGAGTTAACATAGACACCCTTTCCCAGTGCAGTGATTTAAATCAAAAGCCACTGGAGGCAAGGCAGTGATCAGTGCCTCCAATTGTGTGGCTCACTTCAAGTGTATCCTACTCATCCTTGATTATGCATGAAGCAGATGGTAACTTTTGACATTATAAATTGGTTTGCACCTTTTGTCATCTCTGTTGATCTACATACAATTTATCAGTCAGCAAAAATCCTATTGATTTGACTGGTTTAGTTTTGATTGTGAGTTATCAGCATACATAGAACAAATTGCTATTTTGTTGTCTTTAAGTTGAGCAAATATGCAGCCTCTTCTAACACAGGTCACTTGTCTGGGGGAATGATGAGTTAACAGGCAGGGCAAACCTCTTCTGCTTATGGGTCTGGCCTTACCTGGAGAGAGACGTACAGTGATACTGAACATCTTTCCATGACAGATTCTCTATCTGTATTGTCATCAGCTATTTGGCACCTTATAGAAAGGCCTCTTTATGTCAGCTATAGTTACCTATGTACTACAATACTTTTATCAGTGATTTGCACACAATATAATTGTGCTCTTTAAGCAGTAACTTTTAAGGGTAATGCACATAAAGGTTTCGGTGAACAACAATTATCCAACAAAAAGTTGCTGTGCTATATGTCAAACTGCATTCAATTGAATTTTAGTTTTTCTTTGTTTGATTCCTACTCAAAATTCCTAACCATTAGTGCATTAGTATTTGTAAACTAAAGGCATCATAAAAACTAGGATGCATGCAAAATATTTTCACATACAACTTTGAAATACATGGAGACTTAAAGTTGCAGACATACCTAATGGGGAAACCCTATCTAGGGCATTTTTATACTCAATTATACAAACACAAAACACACTCTGTTTACAAAGTACAAATTCAAAATTGTGTGGTTACCACATGATACTGTTTCTGCTTGATTTTGCTTTTGATACATGTACATTTATTAACTGTACATTATTTCTTACTTGTGGACTGGAAACAAAGTATCCTTCTAAATGATTTTTCAGCCGTGCAAGCTTTAGTTAATCATTTGTCCGTCCTCAAAGTTGCGAGGAGTAGGAACATGGAGCTTATTAATTCTGCACCTTGATGCATGGATGAACTGAATGAGGACTGATGAAACAAAATAAGATGGCTAAGGGCCAGAGTTTTCTGCCTAGGGTAATCTGCTGCTTCTGGCACTGATTTTTAGAAGTCCTAATGTGATGTGTCACTGTTGGTAGGACTGTACAAAATTAACAAAAAGTTGTTTATTTTAGTGCTGCTAGTTTAAAGATGAAAGGTTTTCTTTAAGGATGATATAACAATACTTTACACTTATTTAGTACCTTTCCAACAGAACGTTAAGTTTTCTTTACACACATGAAGGAGTTAAATCTCACAATACCTATGTAATACAGGGAAATATTATCCCGTTACAAAGATGAAAATCTGACACCCAGATCAAGAATCTTATTTTTATAAGTTTTGAGAAACCCCCAGCTTCCATCAACTAGCTCAGCACCTCAAAAAGTTGGGGCTTGTGGGACTTAGCCAATGTGACACTGGCAACTGAGCATAAAACCTCATGCTCCAGTGGCTTAGCCACAAGATCTTCCTTCCCCTCTATATAACAAGAAACAAAACCTACTATTTGTGGTTAGCATTGTACAGTACCCTTCTTCACAAAGAACTGTTGTGTGTATGTAATAAGGACTTTAAGATATAACATCTAGAGCAAGTAAATATTTGATGGCTTAGTAGATAAATATTGATCTTTCATTCTTGGACTGCAAAGTAATTCCAATCTGTGGCCCTACAACACCATACTAGAACACCATTGAATATTACTGGAATGATCGGAGACACCACTGAATGATTGATAGTCTGTAAGAAACATTTGAAGCTTAGGTTTTCAAAGACCTACCAGAAATAAATGTAAAGACACAAGTATATTATTTGTAACCAATTCCCTTCAGAGTTTTTAAATTAAAAGAACAAAAAATAAAATAAAATGATTAACTATGGAAAGGCTTTGACATATCAACTTCAAAGAGAGAAAAATAGTTTTATGGTAACTACTTGTAACTTAATGCCTTTTTCATGTTTTGATTCCTTATTTATCCTTGGGACAGTAGGATTCCTCAGGGATTTAGAAATATCTTTGCTAGACATTGATTCACATAAATTCATATAAAATTGCACCAAGTGCAAGGTTTTCACAGGAGGCAGAGCCTTGTTCATAACACGTGTGACAACGTTTCACAGATAACCTTGCTCCTGGCAATACTAACCTTCAAAAAGGTCCAGGGCTGTGCCAAGCAAAGTAATATTTGAATTCCAAAATACACTCATTCCCTAGGCAATCTGATCATTGAAAGGATATAGAGGGGGAAATGGATTCTAAGTCTGAATTTTAGCTCTGTAATACATAAGCCAATTCTCTGTAAGAAATAAACACAATAGTTTAAGAGATTGTCACATGGCAATCTTTTCCATTACAGAAGAACCTCAAAATTAGTACTACTACCTTCTTGTAAATCCCTTTTTTTAAAATCATGCAAAATATGTATATGATGCATCATTAGATGAGAACTGAACATGTACTGAAAACGAGAGGAAGAAAGAGGTGTTTTCCCTTTAACTAGAGCTTCAGGTATCAATATATTTCCAACAGGAAAAATATGGAGTTCAGCAAAGCTGTAATGTATATTGCAGAAATACATAGCTAGATGATATTGCAGCTTCTTAGTAATGACAGTGGACCAGTGATTTCTAAAATGTGTACTGGGAGCATTGCTGTTGTCTTGACTCTTTTTCTGGGTCATATGATACTATACATATGTTTCTTTCCAGCCTCACTGACCAAATATCCAATTTCTAGAAGTATTTGGAGACTGAGGGGAACCCCCACAGAGGGGACAAGAAGAGAAAGAATATGCATGCCTAGTACTTTAAAATCTTTTCAACTCAACCTTTAATTAGGAATAGTTTTAAGATTACATTTTCTGAATGTGAACTGCAAAGGTTAATTGTCTTTATCCACTGTTGATGATGGACCCTGCCTAAAAGATGGGGAGCCAGAGGGGTTGGAATGGAGGGGGAAGAAAGAGCTGTTCATAAAAGAAGACATAAAAGTCAGTATTCACAGGAAGATGTCCTTCTCTTAAGCAGAAGAATGAATAAGTGAAGTAGAATGTGCTAAAAATATGTCATTTGTTAGAGTACTATTTTTCATTATGGAATGACTAATTTATAACAGAAATATAACCACCTACTTACACTCATCAAAAATCCTCCCACACCATACTAAGCATGACTTTCCTTGGCTCTATCTTATTTAAAACAATCAGAATTGTTCTGAATTTTAGCTTTCCTGTTTGATTTAAATTGTGAAGTGACTGTTTAGTTTAAATTGTAAAAGACTGTTTAGTTTAAAACCACAATATTGTTGAATCAACCTCTTGTTCAAATTCTTCTGGATTCTTTGTCCGAGCTTCTTCATGACATATGAAGTATCTTCCTAATGAAGAATCTGTTATGCACTGGATGGTTTTATTATCACAGATCATCATCTGTGGCCAGTTTCATACAGTTAAGTTTGGTATTTTTATTTCACCTGGAAATGTGAAACTATAACAGACTTGAAGGATAATTACTGCCAAATGACATGGCTAGGTTTGCAATGTGATTCAGATATAGTGTACTGTATTTTAATGGTTCTTTCATATTAAGTAGCAATAATTAGAAGACACCCCAAACACATTTCTAGAAACAAACATTTTGGGATTCTGATGGAAAATTCTAATTTAGCATCCAAAGAGCAACTTCAGGTAGAAAGCACTGGTTTGAAAACAGGTTATTACAGTATGTAAACAATACCATATTTATAATACTTTAAATTTACATAGCAACTTTCTTTCAGAGATATATCATGGATGCTTTATGGTCTGTATAAAATGCTATCACCTATTATACGAGTGTGTAAACACATTTTGATGACTAAATTAAGATAAGAGGAAAGATTGTAAAATATGCTGTAAGAGCTGTAGCCCACACAGCCAGAAAAATGTGAAGGACAAAATCTGTAACTATCTATTCAGTGTTGATATGACTCACACAATTTATTGTAATCTAGGAAATTTAAAAGCCTCAGTACTGTTTATAAATCTAGACGACACTATTTTCATGTGAAGAAAACCATAATTTAACATCAGTTCTTGATAAGAGTTAATATATACAGAGGAATAACATACAACATATCAGCCAAAGACCTATAGAAATATACGCTCACATATATAGTACAGATGTACTGTATATCTGAGTTACATATCTATATACATATCTACAAACACTTTAAATAGAAACAGCTCAAAACACAAAAACTAAGGATGTAGTGCAAATAGTCAAAGAAAATAACCATAATTGAGTTCATTTTTGTGGTGGAACTACTTTAAAAGAAAATACCACAGGGTTGTGAATTAAAAGTCAGAGGAAAGGTCTCAGATGCCATCTGAGACAGAAGATGAAACAGATCAAAAGGAAAAGCAGCAGTCCAAAAATCTCTGGAGGAGTACTCTCTCTCTCCCCAGTACTGATCCATTTCATCAGGAATTCCTGCACAAACTAATAAAGTGAAAGTCATACCTACCCTCATTAGCAGGTGTTGCACACAATTTTTGGTTCAGTTTTGCACAAAAACTGACCTTTCAAAATGGATATAGAATTCATAGCAATCATAATAAAGAGCATACATATTTCAAATTGACATTCAGTGTCTGACCTCAGTTTATCAGAATCTCTCTGATGGTGGTAATGTAATTATACAATAATTATACAACACACAAGCACACCTGATGTATAGTATCAATCAGAGTTTAGTTTTGTGATTTCCTAAATTCACTTGCACGTACTAGGTGCTAAACTTGATGCTAAAATAAAAATCTGCTATCCTGCACTAAGCCACTGTCCACCTTTCTAAAATTCCTGGAAAAAGCAGCTGCAGGGTTTTGGGCTAGGAACACATTGTGCATGTCAGCCCTCAGAGTAACAAGATGAGGGTGGTCAGAGGAGATTGCTAGAGCTCCAGAGAGTACAGCTGGCTGATATCTAAACATATGGAACTAGATCCTTTGGTTGGGTTGAGCTTGAACCTGAAGGAGATGGATGGGAACCACAAAGATACCACCTTTGGTCCTCCCTGATCACAGAGCTGGAAAGGAGTTCATTCAGCCTTTGCACAACTTAAAGCAGCATCAGGCTGCTCTTTACTATGTCCGGCTACAATGGAGATAGTTTAGTCAGGTAGGAATTGGCAGAGTTCGATACAGCTTTGTCCATATCTTCTGGACTGGTGGGACAATGGCTGACGTAGTTGAATCTCAAGATGTCCATGAAATCCAGCTTTAAGCCTGCTTTGCATCATTGGAGTGGTACTAAAGGGGGCATAGCAGAACAGAGGACCTAGTTCGCTGGGAAAAATCCATCCCACTGACGTTAGTGTAGTTACACCAGGGCTGAATTTGGGTTACTAGCCACCCCCATATGATCCCCCCCCCCGACACACACACACAGGTAATTCATGCACAGCAACAAATCCCATGTGCTAGGCAAACAGATCTTTCCACTGCTTAGTCCACCACTTAAAGTTTGAGAGCCTTCCCCACCCACCACAGGCTTTTTTACTAAAGATGTTCATACAAGTAAACTGAACCAATGAGCCTGAGACGTGGGGAAAGTTTGGAAGGGTGCCAAAGAGGCTAAGTAAAGATAGGTATCGCAACTCTAGGAGTATCAGCTTCAGGAAGGCAGGGTTTGTGGTTTTTTTTTTTTTTTTTTTTTTTTTTGCAGATCTTATTCTTATGGAAGAAGGGTGGATGGGTGGGGGGAGGGATTTTTTCCAAAACTGCTGATACTCTCTTTAAAGCAACCAAGAGAAACTAATATTGGGGATCACTTTCTATCCATGCTGCTTTTCTCAAGGTTGCCCACTGTATAATCCCTGCAACATTGGCCTTAATTGCAAAGTCGATTGCCAGAACACCCTTGCAGCGGCGAAGCATCTGGCAGTCCCCAAGCAGTGGTAATTCCTATGAAGTGCCACCGATTTTTAGGATTCACACAATATCCAGTGGCGCTTTTTCAAGCACTTAAATTAAACTTTCCCACAGGGACGTGACTGCAGGGCTCATCCCGTGTCTTCCTACCACGGTCCTAAAATTAAACTGAGCTCCGATTAAACTCCTGAAAAGGCTGAGAAGGGAGATGGTTCACCAGAGGGCCCCTTTGAGCAGGCTCGGTTCAGGGATGAAAAAGGCGTGCACTACTGCCTGCTGCTCAGTGACTTCCAAACACGCGTTTGTTTCACCAACTCAGCAGTCATGAAACCTGGCGCTTAAAACACCAACATTTTGTGTTTGTCTTTTTGGGGGGGGGATCATATTGTTTACAAGCAGGGCTTGGAGAGAGAGAGAGAGATAGAGAGAGTGAAAATGTTCACAAGTACTTTCAGATTCGGCGTATCTTAAGGCAAAGATGCCCACGGAAGCTCTTCGATACTTGGCAGAGTTGAACCTCGCTCCGAAAGGAGGCGGGAAGTCCACAGTGTAGTTTTGGGGATGTTGCGAGATTAAGTGAAGGGGAGGACCCCACTCTCCTCCTCCTCCTCCCCCCCCCCCATTTTTTCCCTAACTCTGCAATGGTGTTTAAATCTACCTAATGGTATGGTGGTCCCTCCCCTGCCCTTCCTCGTTTTCTCTCAGGCTGTCTTCTCTTTAAACCCCTCATCCCCACTATACACTCCAAGGAGACCCCTGAAGAGCCTCGAAACCTCTCATAGATTCATAGATGCTCAGGTCAGAAGGGACCATTCTGATCATCTAGACCCACCTCCTGCACAGCGCAGGCCACAGAATCTCACCCACCCACTCCTACGAAAAACCTCACCCACGTCTCTCCTGTTTGTTTGGGGGGTTTTGGGGGGGTTCCTCTGTTTTCCTGCTTTTGATCGTTCCCCCCCCCGTTATTTTTCTCCTCTCCTCCTCCCCCCGAATAAAGCTCTCCCTCGCTCATCTTCCACCCCAGAGTTCACCCCTGCCCCCCTCTTTGTGTCACCCCCCTCGTTCCGCTGACGCAGGGAGGGGCTGAGCCCGATCGCCGGTGAAGGCAGAGTCTTCACGGGTGCTAAGGGGCATGCTCGGCTCTCAGGCATGCTCTCCAGCAGCGAGGGAGCAACCTCTTGACACGACACAGCCCTCATGGAAAGTTGTGCTGCTCGACGAGGCCACCGAGCTGCGCCTTCGTTAAGCTTCCGCTACTTCTGCATCCCAGCCAAGCCCCCCTCCGTGTGCTCCACGCTTTGTGGTAGTCGTTTCCCCGAGCTGCTCCCAGAGCCCCGTGTGTCTCTGGGGCTCATTTGTGTGTGTGTGGGGGGGGTGTTAAATCCTTTGGAGAGGCACAGCGTAGGAGAAGGGAACTCTACATCAGCGAGTGGGAACAAGGAAGAGCAGAATCTAGCAGAGAAGGCGTAAGCCAGCCTACCGAACCGGGCATTATTTATAGGCTGGCTGCAGCTCTGGAAATAAAGATTTTAGCAGGAGATGCCCAGGTCGGGAGAGGGAGGGAGCCTTTAGAGCCAACTTCTGCTGCAAAATCAGCAGCCGCTGGACAAATCGGACGCCGCTTCGCCGGGTGAGATTGATGGACCCACCGCGCTCCGTCTCCGTGCCCAAAGTGTTGATGTAACTGACGAGGGGACAGGGGCTGTCATCATCATCAAGGCGGAGGGGGAAAGAAGCGGAGTCCGACTGTACACTCTGATCTCCAGAGAGCCTCCTCCTCCGCCCTCCCCCCCCCAGGAAGGCTGTGTGCCTCCATTCCCACCCTCCCCTTCCCCACTCACCGGCACCCGAAGCGCCTCCAACTCCCCCAGCAGAGCCAGAAGCAAGGCAGGAGAGGGGAGGCGAAAATAAAACACCCGGAGCATCACGTACCTTGAGCTCCTCAATGTCCAGGCTTGTGGATCTGTCCATAGAATGAAACTAAACGACACGGAGGCGAACCAGGGAAGTTGTGCCAAATTTTTTTTTTTTTTTTTTTAAATCTAGACTCCCAGTTTCCAGCCCAAACTCAGCCTTGTCCTCCAAACCCTGGCAGCTCCTCTCAGTCTCATTCTCCGTGATCACGCCTCCTCCACCGGTGAAAAATAAATAAATAAAATAATAATTCACTTTTTTTACTCCCCGACGGATTATAGCGACAGGTGATCTTTCCCCGGTAAATCCCGTGTCAATGAAAGGAGGAGAGAAGCCAATAATAATAATAATAATAATTAATAAAAATCCACTCAGTTTAAACTGACTATTTCTTCGTCTGCAATAAGCTTAGAAAGCAGCGAACTGCTGCATCCCAAGGAAAAAAACTGCTTCACTGGACAGCATCCTGCAGCAAATTTCAGGCAAATGTGGTCAAACTGATGAGAAGAGTATCTCATGACAGCCTGTCTCCGTTATTCTGGTAGCTAATGTAGCACTTGTGAGCCTCAGACATTAGCAATGATCAATTTCACCGGAAAGAAAATCCGCCAAGTCCTGCATAGACTCAAAAAATTGTTTTTCTGCTAAAGATATTTTCTCAATAAAAATAAAGATAATACAGTCTGTAGGGAATGGTCTCCTTTGAAGGGTTATGCTAAAAGAGTTGAGAGGAAAATAGGAGGTGGATCTCTTTGCAGAAAAGAGAGAGAAAGGGGGAAGAGAGATTTTTTTCCCCCTTCTTTCCTGTTTTACTGTCCTTCACCACCAGGTGACTGACTTCACTTCTCTCCTCTCATGGCCAACACTGAGGGGATTTCTCTCATCTGTCAAAAAGCAACATTTCCTTTCTCGACAAATACAACCTCTGGGTCTTAAAGCCTTGCCGCCGCTACCACTCTGTGCATTAGACTGCCGGCATTTTAATATATCTGTCCCTTTTTTATCATTCGTAGATTGCAAGCAGAGATAATCACGCTGGATCACTTAGGCTACAAGGACCTCCTTGCAGTTTCCTCCTTGGATATTTTGCCCCATGTAGGGGAGATCTTTAAATAAGAAAATGCATTTAATATCACAGCAGAGCTACTGCTATTTCCCTCACATTTAAACAAAAACAAAAACAAACCATTGCTTGCAAAACTAAACACAGGGGCTGGCACCTTTCACTTGATTTTATTGGTAAAATGCATGTTTCTGTAGAATTGTTGATCTTATTATTAATGTGAAATGGGCAGTAGTTTTGGCAGAACAACCTTTTTGATGTCGCATGGATATAAAATCAGGATACCTCTCCATTTATTACTTTAGTAATTTCCTTTCTTTTTCTAAAGGATTCAGTGTGCTGAGGTGCTCATGGGACATTAAGCTGTAAATAGAATGGAAATCAGATTTAAAAAAAAATTCAAATTCCTCCCCACCAGGATCTTGATTTGATCAAACTCATTTTTTCCCCTGCCACTTGCAGGTTTTTAAAAATAAGACTGTCCATATGATTTCTGTTTTCCTACCTTCAGTCTTTTTGAGGACTTCTTTTTAAATTAACTCTTGACTGACGGATTCTAAACAGGCATATTCGTGTACTATTACCCTCTCCTATTGTACATATTCTACATTTTCATGAAGATCATTGCAGTCTTTCAACATCATAGACACATTTAATAATTCCAAGCATATAATATATTTTAGTTCAATAAGGGCTTATTTTTTTAGTCTGCAATTCAAGGTCAACAGAAGGTTAAACTCAGGTGGCTGGGCCACATTCCAACTACAGGACATAGCCCATATCTTCTAGAATCAACTGTAGAGATGAGGCAAAGACAGGCAAAGGACACTTCTCATCTTAGAACAAACTGTGTGTGACTTAATGGTGCATTCATAATGAATCTGAATATATTCTTAATCAAAATAGAACTGCAATTTGCAAAGATTAAGGACCTGATCCTACATTCCAACTATGTCTAAACAGAGGACTGGAAAACTGGACACTAAACAAGTTACTGAATGACCTATAGAAATAATAATTTAAAGTTATCTTTGCTCTGATAAAATTTGCACATAACCATTTATTATTTAGACAGAAATTGGGCAAGAGACCTGTCTTAACTAGGTCACTTCCTCTCTTAAAAGATATCAGAGTGGTAGCTGTGTTAGTCTGGATCTGTAAAAGTGGCAGAGTGTCCTGTGGCACCATATAGACTAACAGATGTATTGCAGCATAGGCTTTCGTGGGTGAATACCCACTTCGTCAGATGCATGAAAGCTTATGCTCCAATACATGTGTTAGTCTATATGGTGCTACAGGACTCTTTGCCTCTCTTAAAAAAAACATTTCTAAAACATCCCCCAAAATATCAGATATAATTCTAGTCTACCTTTATTAGACTATATAAACTTCTGATAAAAATGGTCCCTTGAATGGACATTTAAAGTAAGTTTTAGTTGATATTACATACCAAAACTAGCTTAAAATAAAGTTATTAGGTTGCAAAGTCAGTTACTCAAGTGTTTGGAAATGCACAATTTAAGGTTTCTCCTGAAACCTTCATTCTGCCTTCTTGTGAATATTCATTGTGATAGTATGTGATTAGGTAATTAGTGTCTAAGTTCTTTCTACAGGAGCTCTGCCTCTTATAATGAAAAGAGTGACTCAGCTAGTCAATACATTTTTTCATCCTCACTAATGTGTGGCCCCATTCTTTATTTACTGCACATCATCCAAACCCTGAATTGAATATTGAATTAATTTCCTCAGGCTTTTCTAAGGCATTTTTCATGGTAGTACCTATGTGTTTCACAAACACCAATGGATTTATCTTCAGAATTCGCCCATGAGATAGAAGTTTTCATCCCCATTAAATAGATGGGGAAATTTTTTAAGAGAAATAGAGCAAAGAGAAGCTAAGTAATTGAGTTGGTTGGTTGACCCATTGAGTTGGTTGGTTGGTTGAGTTGGTTCCTGAAGTTTGTTTTGATTGTGCTTACCATTTGAGTTGACAGATGAGGTAGAAAGATGTTTTCTAAAAGAATGAGACTAGTGCTGATTTTCCCCCTATTTGCTACAGGTTTACTTTTTATATAAACCAATAAAGACATTTTATCCATTTGTAGTCCCCTGAATTGGAATAGCATATAAGTACAATGCTAATTATAAAAAAAAAAACCAGAATACAGGTGCACAATATCTCAGGTTGCAGCCTAGAGTTTGTGTTTCCCAGGCTACCCCATCCCTGCCATTCTGGAAGATTTTACATTTCCCCTGCGTACTGCAGCATGAGTAATATAATAAGACAGACTAACAAGAAACAGCCTAGAAAGTAATGACAAAGTTTTGATTGAATTAGTGATGAATAAAGTTCAGAAGGTTTGAAAATTTGCTATGGTTAAGGTCAAATGCTTACCCAACTTTACCTTTCTTCCATTCAGCAATACCGTCCTCCATTTTCCCCCCTCCCCTTTTCCTAGGCTCAAAATCCAAATCTTTGGTGACAATGTTAGCTTATGAAAATTGAATTTGGTACTCTGCTAGATACTCTCCATATGTTCACTCCCCCCCACAAGTCTCCAGATGACTACTTACAAATGGTTAACTGCTACATCCCCTATATAAGGCCTATTTCAAGCCTGGCAAGAAGGAAGCTGGCTCATTTCTGAATTCTTTCTAATCTAGCCATTTTGAGGTTAAGATTCATTTTTATTCCTAAATATAATCCTCTGCGTGCTATGCTGTATGTTAATAGGCATCTTCCAATTCTGAAAAAATTATAAAATATTAATGTTTAGCTTTCAAATTAAGCTACAAAACACAGCAAGGATTGTGTTAGTCAGAGACAAAACATGGCTATGTTACACAGGCTTTGGAATATATTTTTAAATAGCAAGCAGAAACAATGCCATCCTTTGTTGGCAAGAAAGATGTATGCTTGCACTAAGAATAGTTCAGTAATTCAAGTGGATATAAAAAAGAAAAGGAGTATTTGTGTCACCTTAGAGATTAACAAATTTATTTGAGCGTAAGCTTTCGTGAGCTGTAGCTCACGAAAGCTTATGCTCAAATAAATTTGTTAGTCTCTAAGGTGACACAAGTACTCCTTTTCTTTTTGCGGTTACAGACTAACACGGCTGCTACTCTGAAAAGTGTATATAAAGGGAGTCAAACAGTCCAGTGGATAGGGAATGTGACTAGGAATCAGCAGACATGGGAACTGTTCTAATAATGATCTTCTGTGTGATCTTAGACAAGAGAAAAATCACAGCTATGTTCATGCCTCAGTTTCCTCATCTTTAAAATGGGGGAGAAAAACTTACAAAGGTAGAACGGTATCAATCAAAGAAAGAGTACTAAGTGCAAATTACTACTATACTCTAACTTGTGTTACTATGTATTCGGAGGTTGGTTTTTGAAAAAGAAACACCATTCACATCTTCAGTTCTGTAAAGTGCAAACATATTGGTTGTTTGAGAATATAAGGTACTCAAACTTTGTATAAAAAGGAAAAAAATACTTACTAATGTACTATACATGGATTCCTGGATATTTATAACTTCCTACTAACATTGTTTACTGATCTCCAATCAATACTGTGAAAAAACCATGGGTAAAACACAAATAAATAATTAGGTTGAATAACTTCAAACCTTTATTTATAATTAATATAGCAAATTTAGTAAATTATGATCCTCACAGTAGGATTTTCTGGTGCACAATTAGATCATTTCTCTTGGAGGTAAACTGGGCATTTACTCTATTGGCCATCCTGAGCCTATTTTATCAAGAAAAAATGTTTTTTTTACAATAATGATATTTAGATATAGCCTTTGAAGTCCTGAATCTTGACTTTTTTAATCCCAGGAAGGTGGCATGAAAAGTTATACATTTGTAGTAATGATTAATACAAAATTCATAATACTTCTAGAGTCAGGAGCACATTTTCTCAAAGTAATATTTGATTAGATGCCTCACTCTAATGGCATGCTTGCAATTCTTGCTATATTTAATTTTTTTAATATAAACATTTTGTACACATGCATTATGTTAGTGCATTTTACAAATAGTGCTGTATTGATTGCTACAGAGATCAATATATTGTAAGAGCTTCATTCTGTTCTCTATTTTCTACAAAATGTGTAAAGCCAAAAAGCAGATGCATCCCTCACCACAAGAGTGAGTGCTGGCACTGTATACTGCCCTCTTGAGGAAATGATCTGTAAACAGTTTCCATATTTATCTTTTTGGCAAATATAGTGAATGTGTAAGACCTATATACAGCTCTTACTTATTTTTACAATCACAATTCAGCTCCCATGAGGGTTACCACCTCTGAGATACAAAAAATGTGACATCTGATTCCAGAATGATCCTGAGCCCATTAAACTGGACAACTGACAGTGTGTACTGAGCAGCCTTACAGATGTCCCAGGACAACTACCTCAAAAAAAGGGATGATCATGGGAAGCCTGGACAGGCAGTAATTTTAGCTCCCACTGAAGTCAATGGGAGTCTTTCCATTAACTTCAGTGGGAGGTGGAGCAGGCAGCAGACTCAAGCCAGAATAAATTTTTTTACTATTGATTTAGCACACATAGCTCAGAACATTGTTGCATAGATCTCCATGGTTTCCATTATATGTTCAAACAAAAAAATTTGGCTGAATCTACAGAGTCAAATCAAGTTAGCCAACATGAGTGATCAACCATATTTCATATCCTGTATTTTATATACATGAACATATAGGAAACCCTCTAACAGTTAGGGTAGAAACCATTAGAAACACTTTAGCTTACATTGCTTACCTTTGATTGATTTTCTCTGTATTCGCTAGTTTCTTAGGTAAATTTTGTTATATGCAAGATAATTTTAGGATTCTTGGTTCGCTTTGGGATAATTACTCTAAGCCATTTTTTGGAGAGAAAGGAAAAGCACCTCTAGATTCAGACATGTTTGAGTGGAGGCAGGGTACTGTCCTGAAGTGTTCAGACAAAGGTATGGACATAGGAAACCAGTGCTCAAGAGGTGGTGCTGACATGGTGAAGAAAGCAGTTATCTAGAGAAGGAGGAAAGTCCAAAAACCAGAGGAGGTGTCAAGCAGAGACTGAAGGTAATAGCTCTCATTTCATTTCCTATATGCTGACTGTAACAAGCAGGGTGAACTGATTAAATCAAAGTTATATCAATCCCCAAACTTAATCATGGTTTAAATTAACAAGCAGGATATTGTAATTTAAATGCTTGGTTTTAATTTTGTTTTGCATTTGTACTTCAAAGATAGTTTCAAAAGAAAGGTTGATTTTGATTGGTTAGTAAGCATTAAAACATGTTGATTTGCATTGCAACTAAATATAGCCTTTACACTAAACTTGGTGTTTATTTTTAGTAACCAGAAAGAAACCCTATTTATACACATTTAAGGAATTGCATAGTTTTATACACAGGTATTCAGATTCTTCATTTTTATGTTAGAAAATGGTAAATATTTAATTTGCTAGATGATTATTTTACACTCATGGTTTGTGTCAAACTGCATTTAGATGGGAATTGGATTTCAATTACAATGCACAAAAACAGCATTTTAAAAATTGTTTTGTTAATTAAATAAAATCTTAAATGTGGCTATATAAGAAAAATATTAACATATGTTTTTATTTATAAAAGTATTTTCTGTAGTTAGTGAACTCAACCAATTGTTTCTGGTCACCATGTCCTTCAAGATTTTAGAACTAGTAGAACTCATCTTCTTAGAACTCATTTTTATTCATAGATTGGAAAAGGAAAACAAGTTTTCCTGCTTATTCAATTCCCAATCCACTTATTAACTTTGAACAAATTTGTCATTGAACTGAACTATTTGAATAAACCAAAACGAAAAAAAATACTCTCTGCACTTGCAGAAGAGTCTACTGCTGTCAAACAGCTAGTTTAGCACATCAACAAATTCTGGTTCTAGGTGCTTAGCTAATGACTTCCACCAGTTCAGTGGTTTTGACTTTCTTTAAAACTTCAGCAGCAAACATGAACAGCTTGAATTTTTTATATGTAAATTTTATTATTGTAAATTTAGGCCTCGGTATCAGTTATAATTTCATATTTAATTTAAATAAAGTTATTTTCAAAAAGAAAAATGTATTTAATTTAAATTAAAACAATCCAGTTTAATATAAAAATCTTTCCCCCACCTTCCCCTAAAAATAACCAACTTTCTTCTCTCTGGTAAGAAGCCATAATAGAGACAACACCCATAGTCCAACACCACAGTTTGTCAATGCTACATAATGCATCTTTTTTTAATATACATGGCAGGATTTTGTAACCTACCTACCAGTGAAACAGGATTGTAACATTTTTATGTTTGGTTGTGACATGCTGTCTGACCTATGGTATACCACAACCATCAAGATACAGATATTTCTTACACTTCACTATCAGGCATTTCATATACCACAATATGCTGGAGTCTGACAAAACTTTATGTTTTGTATGAGTGCCTTCTATTTCTGAAAGAGTAATATTTCTATTTCAGAGTAGCAGCCGTGTTAGTCTGTATTCGCAAAAAGAAAAGGAGTACTGGTGGCACCTTAGAGACTAACAAATTTATTAGAGCATAAGCTTTCGTGAGCTACAGCTCACTTCATCCGATGAAGTGAGCTGTAGCTCACGAAAGCTTATGCTCTAATAAATTTGTTAGTCTCTAAGGTGCCACCAGTACACCTTTTCTTTTTGCTAATATTTCTATGTTATTGTCTTAAAAATAAAGGGAAGGCTAACCACCTTTAAATCCCTCCTGGCCAAAGGAAAAACTCTTTCACCTGTAAAGGGTTAAGAAGCTAAGACAACCTCGCTGGCACCTGACCAAAAGGACCAATGAGGAGACAAGATACTTTCAAAGCTGGAGGGTGTAGGGGAAACAAAGGGTTCTCTATGTCTATGTGTTGCTTTTGCCAGGACCAGAGCAGGAATGCAGGTCAGAACTCCTGTAAAGGGTTAATAAGCAATCTAGTTAGATATGTGTTAGATTCTGTTTTCTTTAAATAGCTGACAAAATAGCTGTGCTGAATGGAATGTATATTCCTGTTTTTGTGTCTTTTTGTAACTTAAGGTTTTGCCTAGAGGGATTCTCTATGTTTTGAATCTGATTACCCTGTAAGGTATTTACCATCCTGATTTTACAGAGGTGATTCTTTTACCTTTTCTTCTATTAAAATTCATCTTTTAAGAACCTGATTGCTTTTTCCTTGTTCTTCAGATCCAAGGGTTTGGGTCTGTGTTCACCTATGCAAATTGGTGAAGATTTTTATCAAGCCTTCTGCAGGAAAGGGTGTGTAGGGTTTGGGGGGATTTTGGCGGGAAAGAGGTTTCCAAGCGGGCTCTTTCCCAGTTATATTTTGTTAGATGCTTGGTGGTGGCAGCAATAATGTCCAGGGACAAAAGGTAAAATAGTCTGTACCTTGGGGAAGTTTTAACCTAAGCTGGTAAAAATAAGCTTAGGGTTTTTTTCATGTAGATCCCCACATCTGTACCCTAGAGTTCAGAGTGGGGAAGGAACCTTGACAGTTATGTTAGTTACTTGCTTTAAAAATAATCTACAGATAAATTCAATCAAAACATCTTACATCTGTCAGATGAAAAATATTTACATATAGAAATGAGCAATTCATTTCTTAGCTGTACTCACTAAAGCACTTTTGCCCATAAACTATCTCCTTAAATGCTAGAGTTTTGTCATTTGGATCTCTGAATTTGTTTAAATATATATAAAAATCACATGGAACAACACTATCTTCTCTCAGAGGCTTATATGCACTGTTTATTCCTCAAAGGTCCAGAAAACTTACACTCAAGAAATTCTCCCCTTGTATGCATTTAGATACTACCTATAAATAATCTGTGTTTAGGAAGAAACAGTAACTTTTGTTCAAATCTATTCCTTAGTTTGGGAAATCTTTCAGAGCAGATGCATTATGTGTATCTAGCACAATACACCACTTCTTGCAGTATCCCTGAGGAACAGTTCATCATGGAGGCTGCTGCTAGCCCTTCAAATGCATAAATTATTCCTCTCTTCAGTGCTACACATATCTGAGGGCATAATTGAGTTTTAGAACAAAAGTATCTCTCTCCAGCACTAAGCAATGAAGTTTGGAACAGAGCCATTTTGCTTAATTTCTGTGAGATATTCTGCTGTAACATTTATAAAAGGAAACACTGTGCAGTTTCTCTGTTCCTTTCAGATTCTTAATCATTCTAAGAATTTCTTAAACACCTTAAGGCAGACATATGTTCACATGCAGAAACTATTTTCAGCTTCTAGCTAATGATCATTAAAGCATATAGCATAGGGGTATTCACTTGTTCAAAGGGTTTTAACAGGGTAAGAATCATTAGGTCATCAGTTCAATTCTAACCTAGAATTGTGATATGTTTGGAGGTGCAGCTACACTAGTAGTTTCAATCCAACTCTGAGAGAGTAAGTGCCTAAATCACATCATTGCTTCAGCTGGAACTAGATGCCAGTTTCAGAGGGCTGAACTCCAGGCAAGGATTGCCCATACTTTGATGTGGCAATAGGAGGAAAACTGCAGTGTCAGAGTCAATACTATACCTATCAATTAATAGTAGAGAGACGACTTCACTCTTCAGGGTTGCCTTTCACAAGCAGTAAAAATAGCACAAGGATTGTTTTTATTATATTGTAGTAGGTTTTCACAGGCTCTTGCTTGTCCCTCAGAAGTAAGGGAAAGTAGATAATCAATAGCACTGATTAGAAAAGTAGAAGTTTTTATGATCGAAAAAGAAAAGAGAGAAGTTAATTTATTGAAATGCAGCTTTCTTCAAAAAGTTAACAGCACCTGGTCCTTTATTTACTTTTTTATGAATGATCCACCCAGCTTTTAAGTGTGTTAGAATAACATTATCTGTGACAGTTTGGTATTTGTAGCCATTCATTTAAGGAAAAGACCACTAGTCCTGATAATGCACACTAAATCCAGGAAAAATAAAGGCACTCACCGTGCAGTTGACTTTTCTGCAATCCTGACCTGCACCACTTCTTTTCTAAGGGGACAAACCTGCAGTGCCTTACTCACACAAGCCATCTCTTTGCCCATTGGAACAAAACTATTTAAAAAGTCATAAAAATGAAACTTGTAATTAAACTACTGAGATGTCCATTTTTCCTAAACCAAGCAATCACATGATCGGATTGCAGTAATTCTTTTCCTACTATCCACCCCTCCCTGTTTCTTATCCTACTCATTGTGTCATGTTTAACCTTAGATTAAGGGCTTCAAGGGCCAAGAACACATCTTTCTATTTGTTCTGTAAAGTGCCCAGAACACTTAAAGCACTATAAATAGGTGAACATTAATCCATTAGCTCTACCTAAATACATACTGCAGAAAGGCAGTTTCATATATTGACACACACAGTTTCACATTTGTTCCCAAGCCCTTTCATGCACTACAGTCTACAGATGTAATATTGAGGCTTTAGTACAGTGGTTCTCAAGCTTTTGTACTGGTGACCCCTTTCACATAGCAAGCTTCCGAATGTGAACCCCTCCCCTTATAAATTAAGAACACATTAGATATATTTAATACCATTATAAATTCTAGAGGCAAAGTGGGGTTCAGAGTGGATGATGACAGCTTGCGACTCCCGATGTAATAACCTCATGACCACCTAAGGAGTCTCGACCCCCAGTTTGAGAACCCCTCCTTTAGTAGGAACTCCAGAGTTAATCAGAAGTTGAGACTCAATCTTTGGGCCTGATCCACAGGCCACAGAAATTAATTGTGAAGTCTTTTCACAGACTTTAATGGGCTTTCTATCAGGATCTTAAGCCCCTTTTCAGCAAAGCACGTGCTGAACTTACAGCATGTTTTGAGAATATCCGTATATAATGGAAACAAATAGCTTTATGCTGGACCTCTCAAAGCCCTTTGCAAAGGAGGAAAAGGTACTTATATTCATAGATGATTTACTTTTCTGGGGAGAAAGGCAAAGGAGAGAAACAGCCAGTGGTCAAGTAAGGGGCCTGCGAAGAGCTCCTGGCATGGAAAGAGGAATTGGGGCATGGGTATTGGCAAAGAGTTTCTGGGGGTCAACCAGATGGAGCTCCTGATGTGCTTCACTGCTGCAGTCTGTCCGGGCTATGGCTCCACCAATATTTTAAGACATGGGTTAGGATCCTGGGAGTCTGGACCATTCAGGATATTCATAGGATGATATTTTGATATTGTATTTTAAAGTTGGACTCTTAGCTAGGGTAGTCAGCTGAAAGGTTCTTAGCACATGAACAACTAAATCTTACTGAAAGATGAGAAGGTGCCAGTGCAAATGAAGGTGCTACTGCTGCAGTTTCTCTCAGTTCCTGAGGACTAAAAACAAACACTTTTTAATTGCAGAAAAGAATTGGGTGACTTAAACTGTTAACATTCTTTTACTTCCCTTTCCATAGGTATCAGAGTTAAAATCAGGGTTCAAAGTAGAAAAAATATAATAGTTTGGAAATAACAAACTTGCTATTAACTATACTACTAAAAGTAAAGATGAAATCTATTAGCCCACTCACATAATATATACAAGTGTTTTTTATTATAATGAAATGTGGTGAAGAGAAATCAGCTGTAAGAATATATAGAGGAACATAACAAAATGAACACTGTTTAATCTTGGACGCTCTTATACCTGAGTTTGATTGTTTCTGATTTTAATTATCTTGCAAAGTATTGCCTCTGGTGTTGATGATTTTTAAAAATATTATTGCTTTAGAATAGATTTAAAATCTCCTTACATTATATTCTGCTGGTTACCAACAAAAATAAAATTATACATACATATCAATTCATAGAGGCATCCTATATGGGTAGAGACTTGTGCTTCTCTTTATGTGCACCTCTGTCACCCCATCCAGTCCCCTTCAAAGGACAATAAAAATGCCCTCCTGGTTGATTAAAGGTTGCTATTCTCACAACAGTGTCCAATGCACAGTATGTAATGCAGTATGTGCAGAGCTGAAACTGGATAGTTCCAGTCAGGGGGAGACAGGGATCCAGCATGGACGTATTCAAGATTACTACCTCCCCCTGTAACTTTCTGCTAGGGTGGACAATAGTGGTTGCCTATAAGCCTCCTCTGGGTTGGGTTAGAGAGGCTGGGGGGAAGAGAGGATGGAAGTCACAACACCAGCTCTGGCACTTCCTCTGTTGCCTAACAGCTGCGGAGCGGAGACAGGAGCTCTGCTCAACCACACCAGGCTCAGTCAGCAAGGGGGACCAAAGAGCTTCCATTGACAATGTGGCCATATTTTTGGATTCCTGGGCAGAACACCTGGAACATCTACAAAACGTCTTCGAGCGCATAAGGGAGGCAGGACTAACTGTTAAGGCTAAGAAGTGTCAAATACGCCTAAACAGAGTGGCTTACCTTGGACACCAGGTGGGTCAAGGAACTATTAACCCCCTACAGGCCAAAGTGGATGCTATCCAAAAGTGGCCTATCCGAAAGTCAAAGAAACAGGTTCAATCCGTCTTAGGGTTGGCCGGATATTACAGGTGATTTGTCCCACAATACAGCCAAATCGCTGCCTGTTAAGAATTAACAGCTCCCAGGCGCTCCTGGACTGTGAATGGTCCTTCCCACAACACTTCCATTTTATGGGCCTGGAGTGCCTTTAAGACCATGACCTGGTCCCCTACTTCGAAGGAATGCTCTCTGGCATGTTTATCATACCAGGCTTTTTGCTCTTTTTGAGCATCCTGTAGGTTTTCTTTAGCAAGGGCTAAAGAGGTTCGGAGGGTGTTTTGTAGGTTGGTTACAAAGTCCGGAATGTTAGTTTCTGGAGAAGGTGTAAATCCCTTCCATTGCTGTTTCACTAACTGTAAGGGCCCCTTAACCTCGCGGCCATATACAAGTTCAAGTGGTGAAAACCCTAAACTGGGATGTGGTACAGCTCTGTAGGCAAAGAGCAACTGCTGCAACACTAGGTCCCAATCATTGGAGTGCTCATTTACGAATTTATGTATCATGGCCCCCAAAGTTCCATTAAACTTCTCCACCATGCCATTTGTTTGATGGTGGTAAGGAGTGGCAACCAAGTGATTTACCCTATGAGCTTCCCAAAGGCTTTCCATAGTTCCTGCCAGGAAATTAGTTCCTGCATCTGTGAGGATGTCAGAGGGCCAGCCTACCCTGGCAAAAATGTCTGCTCGTACCTGGCACACACTTTTAGTCCTGGTGTTGCTTAGAGATACTGCTTCCAGCCATCAGGTGGCAAAATCCATGAAAGTCAATATGTACTGCTTCCCTCTGGGTGTCTTTTTCGGAAAAGGAGACAGAGTATCCACAGCTACTCGCTGAAATGGAACCTCAATGGTGGGGAGTGACTGGAGAGGTGCTTTGACCTGGTCTTGGGATTTTCCCGCTCTTTGGCATACCTCACCAGATCAGACATAGGTAGAAACATCCTTTCCCATTCCCTCCTAGTGGAATGACCTCCCCAACCTGTCTTTGGTCCTGTTCACCCCAGCATGGCCACTAGGATGATCGTGGGCTAAGTTCAAGGGCTTTACCCAGTACTTAGTTGGAACTACCAACTGTCTCTGAGGATGTCAGTCTTCCTGGTGTTCACCAGAAAGAGTTTCCTTGTATAAAAGTCCTCTTTCTACAGCAAAACTGGATCGATTAGAAGAGCTGAGAGGTGGTGGGTTGCTCTGTGCCGCCATCCGAGCTCTCTGGAGGCTTTCGTCTGCTTCCTGTTCGGTCTGGAACTGTTCCCTTGATGCTGGAGACATCAGTTCCTCATTGGATTGTGGACCTAGGCTTTGTCCCTCTGGAAGCGATGTAGGGGATGAGGCTGTTTCCGTTGACTTTGCACCGCTCTCCGCTGGTGCACTATGTTGAGTTTCAGGCTCCAGCTGAGCCTCTTGTGTAGGGTAATCGGCTGCTGTCGGTTCAGGTTTGGTGGGGCCCTCTGGTATTGGGGTTGCAAGTACTGGATTCAGTGCTGGCAATGGGTCTGGTGCTGGTTGTTCTGCCGGTTCTGGTTCTGGGATTGGCTGTGTCTGGGTATCTGGGACTGGATCCACTACTGCTGTTGCAGACATTGGCCTGGGGTCCGGGTCCATCACATCTGACCGGGTCATGGTAGCAGTTTCCGGAATAGAGCTAGGAGTGATGGCTTGCTTAGCCTGGCTGCAGTTGACCATTCCCACCCTCTTGGCTAGCTTCACATGATTGGCCAAGTCTTCCCCCAACAGCATGGGGACGGGATAATCATCATAGACTGCAAAAGTCCTGATCAGCCCTTGTACAGGACAGGCAACTTGGCTGTAGGCAAATTGAAAGAGTTAGACTTGAAGGGTTGAATTGTCTCTTGGATCTCTGGATCAATTAAATTGGGGTCCACTAAGGAAGCATGGATAGCCAACACTTGTGCTCTGGTGTCCCTCCATGCAGTGACCTTCTTCCCGCCCACACTCACAGTTTCCCTCCACTCTGAGGGTATCTGGGCCTGAGGACATCTGGTGTGATTCCGGTGCAAAGAACTGTAATCTGTTGGGGTTCTTCGGGCAGTTGGCCTTTACATGCCCCGACTTGTTACATTTAAAACATTGTCCAGCTGATGGGTCACTGGGGCGAGCTGGATTGCTGGAGAACGTTGTGGTGGGATGATAAGGTGTCCGGAGGGTTCCTTGGGGGGTAGGTGGGTCCTTGGGCTGCCCCTGGTAGTAGGGTGTGGTCTGAGGTTGTACCTTCTGGTATCCGCTCCAACTGTGACCAGTTTTTTTCTTTTTTGCCACCTCCACCCATTTGGCTCCAATCTCCCCCACCTCGATTATAATTTTGGGCTTCCCATCTATGATATATCTTTCTATTTCCTCAAGAGCACCCTCTAAGAACTGCTCCATTTGCATTAGGAAGGGCAAATCTTCTGGAGATTTAACACTTGCTTCCGCTATCCAGGCATCCCAATGTTTCACAATGTGGTAGGCATGTCAGGTAAATGACACATCTGGTTTCCACCTTCGGGCCCTGAATCGCCAATGGGAATGCTCGGTCGTTAGCCCCATTCTGACTCTCACCTTGGTTTTAAACAGTTCATCCTGGTTCATGTGTTCCTTAGGCATTTCAGCCGCTGCCTCAGTTAAGGGTCCACTGAGCTGCAGCCTCAGCTCTATCATGTATTGGTCTGTAGAGATGCTGTACCCAAGGCAGGACCTTTCCAAATTTTCTAAGAAGGTCTCGGTATCATCACCTGCCTTGTAGCTGGGGAACTTTCTGGGATGGGAAGTGGTACCTGGAGAAGGTTTGCTAGGGTTTGTTGGTATATTCTGCTGAGCCTTTGCCTTCTCCATCTCCAGTGCATGCTTCCTCTCTTTTTCCTCCTCCTCCAGTTTTTTGTCCCTTGCCTCCATAGCTCTACTGTGGGCAGCGTCCCTTTGCTCCTCAGCATACTTCCATTATTTTTCCTTTGTCTCCATAGCTCTCCTGTGGGCAGCCTCTTGGGCTTTTTCTGTTATTTATGACACTAAGGTATGTGTATGGCTCCCATTACCACTGTATCAGAGTGCCTCATAATCTTTAATGTAGTTATTTTCACAACACCCCTGTGAGGTAGGGAAGTAAAATTCCCATTTTACAGAAAGGGAACTGAAGCACTGACTTAAGAACTTGCTGAGTGTCATACACGATGTCTGTAGCAGAGCAGAAAGTTAACCCTGGGTTTCCCAAGTCCTAGACTTAGCATCTTAAGCACTGGAACATCCTCCTTCTCCCAGACTCACTGGTTTGGGGAGAGACACCAACGTGGTTACCGTAGAGGTCTCTGTAAAAGAAGAGTGCTGTCCAGACCACCCACTCAAACAGATATATCTCAACTGATGAGGGAAATACTAGCAAATCCTCTTCAGCAATTCTCTGGGATGGGGAGAGAGACTATATGATAACTATAACCTTTGTTAGGTGATAGTGATCATTACACACACTTATTAGCTCAGTCCATTTTATAGAAGGAGTTTTCCCATAGCATCTCATCTGAAAAAATTAAAAGCTTCCTGTTCATTTACTATCTTTTAGGAAAGGAAATATTTCTTCACACAACGCACAGTCAACTCATGGGATTCTTTGCCAGAGGATGTTGTGAAGACCAAGACTATAACAGGGTCCCTTCCAGTCCTATGATTCTGTCGGAGCCAAGGTCAATGCCAGAGCTCAGGGTCAAGCATGAGTCAGGCTCAGATGTTGGAGGCTGGGTTCAGAGCCAGGACTGGTAACTGATGATTGGTGTCAAGGTGTAAAGTCACGTACTGGAGGAAATGAGAGATGTCAGTGAGAACAGAAAAAAAGGCAGGAGCAGAGCAGGAATCAGGAACTGGGTCAGATGCAAGAAACAGGCTCCAATGTAGCCACAACATAAATCACATTGTTGCTCAGACTAACTTCCTGTGCCTCCTTCTGGCTTAAATAGCATGGCTGGAGCACTTAGTGGAGTCTGGCAATCCTCCAGTTAGGGCTCCCATGCGTGGTGCCTTGGCTGAGGCTATAGTTCTACTCATAGGTACCAACTCCGCGGGTGCTTCGGGGCTGGAGCACCCAGGGGGAAAAATTAGTGGGTGCTCTGCACCCACCAGCTGCCAAACTCCCTGCCCTGCCCCCCTGCCTCACCTCTGCCTCCGCCCTCCGCCTCCACCCAGCGTGCCGCATCTCCGCTCCTTCCTCCCTCCCAGCACTTGCTGCCGCCAAACATCTGTAGCAAGCTCTGAGAGGGAGGTGGGAGGAGAGGAAAGTGGTGCGCTTAGGGGAGGAGGTAGGGAAGAGGTGGGGCCTGGCCAGGGATTTGGGGAAGGAGTCGAATAGGGCAGGGAGGGGGCGGAGTTGTGGCGGGGACTTTGGGGAAGGGGTTGGAATGGGAGCAGGAGGGGGCGGTGCAGGGGTGGAGTCAGAGGAAGTGGGAGGTTGAGCACTCACCTGCGTCAGAAGAAGTCAGCGCCTATGGTTCTACTTGCTTCTCAGGCTAACAGGCTTCAGTAGACATTGGGTAAGGGCCAGCATGGAGTGGCTGTCTGGGGACTCCGAGGTCTGGGTTCAAAACATAGGCTATCACATTTATGACCTCATCCTATGATTCCAAGAGCTAAGGCTCTAGGCATGTGCCTACAGTGCTTATAACTTAATCCAACCCTGGCTATAAAAGCCCCTTCACTGGTGTCATCTTACAATAGCTTTTTGAGTGCTTTGGCCACTGTATGCAAAAATATTGATTCTCATGTAAAAATGACTCCAATTCTTTATTGTTTCTGTATTATTTACCCCGTTTTAGCCTTAACCAATATTAAGGACCTTGTGGATTGTTTCCTTTAGGAGGAGAAACTGATGAGTCAGGTGTTCCTTTGATGTAGTGCTGTTTACTTACAAAGAATGTTCATAAAGTCCCGTTTCCCTGAACACAGAGGTGTTAATCTGGAAGTAGTTTCCCTGATCATAGTGCCAAGCTTGCCTTCCCAGGTAGCATTCTGTCCAAAAAGATGTCTCTCTTATTTTTTTCTCGGGCCACACTCCAAGAGCTTGTCTGGCTGTCTTCTCACTTTTCTGATCCACTCAGTCTGCTGCTGACCCTGCCCCCCGGTACTCAGCCCCTAGCCAAACCCTTGCACCCACAAAGATCAGTTTTTCAGTGGCCTGTGTTATGGGTGGTGGCTCCTGTTGTTTCGGCTATCCTATTGAAAAAGGAGCTTAACTGCTTACATTTATCCGGAATGAAGGGCATCTACCATGCCTGCCAGCTTCTATGAGGTTTTCCTCAACTTCCATCATAGCAATATTTATATGCATAAAACTATCTATTCACAAAAAGTAGATACAGTTGTAGCTGTAAAACAATACTAGTGTAGTTGTAAAAATACAAATGTAGAAATATAATTTTTAGATGTAATCTGTTGTTTTTCATAGCTTTTAGAAAAACATTGCCAAAGATAATAAGCTTTTGTAATCATATAAAATATTTTAGAAATGATCTCTTGTATGCAATTACATAACATTTTAATTTTCAATATGGTACATTGTTTTATTTCACATATGGAATAAGGAAAATAATTCAATTTTGCCCTCATTTGCTCTTAAGATGAGGATAAAGAGGTTCAAGATAATAGACATACAAGCTGTTTTCAGCCAATCACCAGGATTGATTTGTTAAAAAATATATAATGTGCCAGTTCCTCAGCTGGTATAAGTTAACTTAGCTCAGCTGAAATCAATAGAGCTACGGTAATTTACAGCTGAGGCTCTGTCCCACAAGAAAGATTCTGAAACTCATAAAATGTACCAACTAAGTAATTTAATAAAAGAAAACTTCTCCTCATGCCAGAAAAAGAAATAGAATTATCTGAATTTTTGAAGTTATTTTTTGATTTTACTTTGTAAATTAAATGGTGTAAGTAAAAAGACTCAGAAAACCTTGTATATGTTTCTGAGTTTCTTTTTTCACTAAAGTTGGTGCCCGTTATTGTTTGTATCTATTCTTAAGTCAAAGGTAGCCAAATTAAAATATGGATGCTACAAAATATTAAGGGCTGCGTTTCTAGCACATTGTGCAGGGACCATGTGAACAAAAACAAAAGTGTCATGTGGCACTGAAAATTATGTATCTTTTTATGCAGCTGGCTAAAGATATTACTGTTGTCTATGCAAGCACATGAACAAAATTAAAAATGTAGATATATGGCAAATACTAAAATCAGTATATTTATTTATTTAAAACACATAGACAGCCTGGCACCAGCACTTTGTACTGGACTGATGAAAATTTACTGTAAATTCAAAAGCCACAGATCATCTATGCAGGCCTTGGGCCAATTCTTGGAGGCTCTGCTCAAAGCTTGATTCTTCAGTTCTTACTCAGGCAAAACTCTCATTAGAGGTCTTCAGGCAACTGGGCAGAATAAAGTGATTAGTTTCTATAGGAGATAAAAGAGATGCATAGAATCATGCATAGAATCTACATGCATAGAATCATGTTCAGCATTAACAGAGCAAAACTGATGTGGGCCTCATACCAGGGCAACCATCACATATGGAAAGGTACATCAGCAGTCAGATTGACAGTGGAAAATTGTGAAGAAATTGAAGCTGGAAATGACGAGAGACACCTTTTGATAAACTGGAAAACAAAATCTAGATGTTCATGATTTTTCCTATTTTATCATAGTTACACCTGCTCCAAACATCTCTACCTTACCTCAGGCTTTTGGTCCAAGACTGATTTTGTGAGATTTCTCAAGTTCTCAGGGCTGCCTACAAAATCTCGGGATTTTCAGCTGCACCATGACTATGAATGCTGCTGATGGCACAGTTGCAAGTAATACAGCTATGGAAGTTGCACTGATAAGAATGCAATAGGAATAGAGAAATGAGCCCAATAGGCTGCAAAGAATATTAAACCTGAGTCTCCCTGTTGCCCAGATTCCCTTAAAATTGGGCACGTATTATTTTCTGATTTAAAAATAGTGAATACATTGATCTGATTTTGTTTCAAATAGCAGGAAAAAATTCCATGAGACATGGATCAGATGTAAGAAGAAAATGCTTTGGATCGGTTTGGGACATTCTTGACCTGTGAGGTCCCCTGATAAAAGATCTAAAGAGCTCATTTCATATTTGAACATTGTTGGATAAAATTGGGATTTGCCATTGTAAAATAAACTATCTGAGGAAAACTATGGGTATGATGATACATAGAGCTGGGTGTCAGCTAGACATTGGCTGTTCCATAGCTCTCATCACCTCACCAACTGTCTTGCTAGCCATAAATATACTTTGAACAGGAGAGGTGACTGAAGAAGACCTGGTGGAATCTTGCATGAGAGGGGTCATGCTACCTTCTGGTATGCCTCAGAAAGAATTAACATTAGCAGCATTATCTTGCTCACTAATTCCCTGTTATAGAGGAATGATACTGGGAAGAGCAGCCCGCCAGAGACTCCCATCGGTAGGATCAGAGGCAGCCAAAGTAGGGACTGATGCACTGGAGGGAGAGGGTAAAATGGAGCCCATCTGGGGCCACTTCTCCCCACACCTCTCTCCTGGACCCAGAACTGTGCATGGGAGGCTCCCCACATATACTCTGGGGGCCCTAGGACCCAGGCGGTGCCTCCCCTCCTACTTGACACTCCAGCAGCTAGGAACTGGAGTAGCCAAAGCAGAGACTTCTGCACATTCCAGTACAAACTGAACATACTCAGACTTTTTCTGCCCTGTGAGGACTGGTTGTTTGCTCCAGTCCTCTCCCTCCCTAGGCAGTCACTTCACCTCAGCTTCATGTCACACCTACTTCTCCGCCCTTGTCCTGTCCCCCACATTCCCTTTCTCATCCCCTTTCTTTCCATTTAGCTGATCCCTTGCTAAGTACCCACCCAAAATAAATAAATCTTGGAACTAACATGGACATTCGTTGCCATCACATTGTTCACTCTCCTTGTGTGTTCTATCCCTTCTCCCACCCTCTCTCTGTCTTGTTTTGTCTCATTGTCAGCTGTATCCATCTGTTGCCTCATCTCTTATACTTTGTAAGTTCTTCAGGGGAAGAACTGTCTTTTCATTTTGTGTTTGTACAGCACTTAGTCCTGGTCCACAACTAGGATGGCTTCAGTTGATTTCTAAATCATCCGTTGCTTTTTTCCTTAGCATATCTGTGGCATTTTGAGGCATTCATATTCTTTCCTTTCTTACATGTTTATGCAGCCACTGTCTATAGATCCTGATTTACAATAAGAGAGATTAATAGAGATCAGGGCTTCTAAAGAGATAGATTATAATGATTAAGAGAGAAGATTCTCTGTCTGAAACCAGTCAATGTCTTTTATCTGGCCCCCTCACAAGGTCCCCTCTGAGATGTAAGTTTTACTATTGTATGAAGCCTTCAGTTGCTCTGCAAAGTTTTTTTTTAATAAACATTGAAGCCAGAAGGCTTTGTAATTCCCGTAAATAGGGCTTTTGTGAAACATCTGAAAGAGAATTTGTTTTGAGAGTTAATTTATTGATCACATTGTACAAAGGCTACTCCATTCCTCACTGTTTTCTGTCAGAAATTGTGGGAAATAAGCCACCGTGAATTTGTCCTGTTTAATTTATTGAAAAATTAAGAAGAATTTTTTTTGGCAGAAACAGTTTGAATTTAACTAATCTAGGATAATTCCCTCCAACAAAGAAAATCTCTTTGGTGCTTGTAAAACAGGCATTGTATATTCAAATGAGAAAACTTTTTTCTACATGTTTTTTCTCCAGAAACGTTGTGTAGTATTGCTGTGCATTGTTAAAAAGCTGCTACATTCTGCTGCATTTCACTGGTGAGGCTGAGTAGGCTGTTCCTGAAAATAGAGCCAGAGCCTGCCCTGTGTCACATGCATATATTCTGGGAGATAAGGACAAGGGAGCTTTTCACGCCATTCCCATCAGTTCTGCACCCTATCCTATTTAACATTTTTATCAAAGATGTGGAAGAAAACATGAAATCACTACTGATAATGTTTGCAGATTACACAAGGATTGAAAGAATGGGTAAATAATGATTAAGACAGGTCACTGATAATGGTGATCTGCGGTGGCTTAGTAAGATGGGTACAAGCAAACAATATATGTTTATATATATATGACCAAACATAAAGTCATACATTTAGGATCAAGGAAATCAGGCCATACTTACTGGCTGGGGAACTGTACTGTGGGAGGAAGTGACTATGAAGAACATGTGGGTCCTGATGGATAATCAGCTGAACATGAGCTCCCAGTCCAATACTGTGGCCAAAAAGGCTAATTTACTTACCAGCTGTATAAATAGGGTAATATTGAGTGGAGTAGAGAGGTTATATTACCTCTGTGTTTAGCAGTGATATGATCACAATAGGAATACTGTGTTCAATTCTGGTGTCAACAATTCAAGAGGGATGTTGATAAAATTGGAGCGGATTCAGAGAAGAGCCATGAGAATGATTAAAAGACTGGAAAGCATGCCTTATAATGAGAGACTCAAGAAGCTCAATCATTTACCTTATCAAAGACCAAGTTAAAGGGGCACATAACTATCTTCAGGGGCAGATCACAATCTATAAGTATCTACAGAAATTTGATAACAGAGGGTTCTTCAAATTAGCAGACAAAGGTGTAACATGATCCAAATGGTTGGAAAACTAAGCAAGACAAATTTAACCGAAAATAAGGTTTACATTTTTAACAGTGAGAGTAATTACCACTGGAACAACTTGCCCAGGGTTATGGTGAATTCTCCATCACTGGGGATTTTTAAATCAATATTAGATGTTTTTCTAAAAGATTTGTTCTAATTTAAACAGAAATTAATTCTGTGAATTTCTGAGGTCTGTGTTATACAAGACGTCAGATGCAATGATCTAATGGTTCCTTCTGGTCTTAAAAATCTATGAATCCATTAACCCAGCATAGCCAAACCAGGATTTTAATGTAGTATTCGAGAGCACTAGGAAAGAGATTCTATCTCTGTTGTAGAAAGCACTCTATAACATCCAGTCAGTATGGTGTGCAGGATAGGGTGCAAAGTTAGGTCCCATACCCCCATAGTTGCTATTATTTGTCAGAGCAGCAGTAATTCTCTAGCCAGGTATCACAAAAGGTATGTGAAGCTCACTATGTAGTGATTTTGACCCCACTCCCTCCTCTCTCTCTCACTCTTTCCTACACACACACACACACACACACTGCTTCCAGTGGTTTTGTCATGAGTCTAATATTTAATGTTTTTACTAAAGCCCCAGCTGCTGGAGTCAGCTAATTGCATGATAATTTCAGCATTCATTTAAAAAAGAAAGTACGTTTCTCGCCCTTATAGTTACAAAGTAAAGCTTGAAACTATGAGGCCCATTTTCTCAAAAATCAGAGGCAAACAAAAGAGCCTGCAATCAATTATTTTTAAGATTGTATGATTTTGGGAGGCCTGACTCATTGCTTTTCAATAGTCTTAGGGTTAGGAATACTTCACATGCATGCTCACCTTTCCACACACGGAAAGCACAGCTCAGGGAAGCAGAGGCAGGAATAAACCCAGAGTTTGTATATGTTTATAAAATTGTCTGTGTCCTTTGTGGATGAAAGAAACTGAGCATATGATTAAACTAATCTACGTAGATTAGAGAGGCAGACATATGAATATAGGGGTATATATAATATATACATATATGACGGGTTTTTTCATAATGTATCATTGTTCTGTGTAAGTTTTGTTGCTATTATGTTATTAAACACTCAGAGTGGAATTCACAATGTTATTTAGGTGCCTTACTTCCTATTCAGTGAAATTAAGTGCCTAAATACCTTTGTGTATCCCACCCTCAGAAAATATTACTGAACTTTAAAAAATGGATATATTGCTATGGAAATATAGTTGTTTAAGAAGCAAATCTGTGCTGCTGAAATTAGTGTTTAGGCTGCAAAGGATTTCATATTGTGGATGCAATGGACTGAATATGATGACAGTTTTCTAATTTCCTTGCATTATTTGGTTACCTCTCTCACACTATCCTAGTTTCACTCTATATTTTATCTTCTCATCACCAGTGTCGTCACTAAAACCAGTTGGTACTGGTATTCTAAAACACGGCTGCAAACTTCTCTCCAGCAGAGCCCCATCAATGCCAGCTATTGATTCAGAAGTGCATGTTGTGACTAACCCAGGAGTATTAGATAGCTCTGTTTCTTACTTCTTTTTTTCCACCTACACTTGGCATCCACTGCTCTGCAGACTAGTTCCACTGCACATCCATTGCTAACTAAAATTGTTTTAATTCAAACTGGAACCAACTAGCTATTGTAGGAATTGAACTTCAGTCTTAAAAAGTAACAGCATGTACTGACTACTTGTTTGACTATGAAATGTTTGAGATATGTAAATTCTCCATTACGGTCATTTGTTATAGAAGAAAGCTGAAATTCTTGAATTATTGGCACCATATGATCCTAAATATTGACAGTATACTGTACTATATATGAATTTAGCAACAGAATATCATAAAAAATTGCTTCTTAAATAACCCCCTATCGATGTGTTTGATAGTCACTGACTAAAGCATCTGACAGCTGATTGTCCAAAGTGTGGCTCTAGAATGTGCTCAGTAGGAAGACATCCTTTCAGCTCACAGAATTATTGTAAGAATCTCTGGAGGGGCAAGATAGCTGTTAGCTTCTGTCTCTGGTCAAATGCTCATAGCCACAAGCCCAGCTGCTACTATATCAAATGATTTTTTTGGTTTGCTCAGAATGAAGGAATGAGAATTAGATAAGTGTTCTTTAGCTCCATTTTTTTTCATTTATGTGCTATTCATATAAACAATTAACTTCACATACTTTACTTATCCCACTAGAACAGCAATGCTGAGTCAGCATTAGTCACCTCTTCTTTTGTAATGGATTGTTACTAGATATTTTTCTTCATGTTATCCACCTATAATTCGTTGAGGCAGAATACCTGGCAGGAGTTGAATCCTATATTCTGATCTGTCTCTCCCATTAACCCTGGACTCATTCTGTCCTCCTCTTCCATGCCCTTCTGTTTTGTTTCTTCACTCCGCAGTCCGACACATTGATTATATGGCTTTTATTAAAATTATCTTCCTGAATAATGAAGACAATATAACACATCACTGGGCTATCATGTGTTCTTTGGCTGTAAACATCTGCTGTTCATATTCCCCCGCCTTGGGCTAATTTAGGATTGCCCCTTTTGAATTACTGGTCACACAGGCACATTCCTCTTTTCCTTCATTAGTGTTAGGCTGAAAGCCAGCATGAGATGTACTTCTCATTCCGTTTTCTTTTTCTCAGGTTCTCTCTCTTTTATTTATAGTCACCAAAGCTTAGCCTCAAGTGCTCCAAAAGTTTCATTTACACACTTACCTAGCTAACTGTAGTTTTTGATGAAACTACATGACAGATTCAACGCACATTCCTGGTGCAATTTAATTCTAACCTGTATTGCAACAATTCAAGAAAATAGCACTTTTGATAGAAACAAGTTCACTATTTTAGGCATAGGAGGCCCCATACAAGTGACTGCACACCTACATATTATGAGATGACATGGCACCTGCTGCCTGCGTCTATTCACAGAGAATGAAAAATCACTAAAGGTCATCCTCCTCTGTTGCAGGAAAAACCTGCTTACCAGCTGGAAAAGTCCTAAAACAAGTTTCAACTCCCGGCATCTGATACTCAGTTATACCATGGCCCATTGACACCATTCTGACAAGATAAAAGGGCCATAAAGTGGGTGGCAGTAGCTTCTGAGAACACCTATTGTGTCTCACCAGCCAGTGTAGAATGGACATAATGGTTCTGAAGTAAGTATAAAAATATAATTAGGAAGGCCAAAAAAGAATTTGAAGAACAGTTAGCCAAAGACTCGAAAAGTAACAGCAATTTTTTAAAAAAATACATCTGAAACAGGAAGCTTGCTAAACAACCAGTGGGGCCACTGGACAAGCGAGATGCTAAAAAGGCACTCAAGGCCGATAAGGCCATTGCGAAGAAACTAAATGATTTCTTTGCATCAGTCTTCACGGCTGAGGATGTGAGGGAGATTCCCAAAACTGAGCCATTCTTTTTAGGTGACAAATATGAGGAACTGTCCCAGGTTGAGGTGTCATTAGAAGATGTTTTGGAACAAACTGATAAACTAAACGGTAATAAGTCACCAGGACCAGATGGTATTCACCCAAGAGTTCTGAAGGAACTCAAATGTGAAATTGCAGAACTACTAACTGTAGTTTGTAACCTATCAATTAAATCAGCTTCTGTACCAAATGACTGGAAGATAGCTAATGTGATGCCAATTTTTGAAAAGGACCCCCAATTTTTAAAAAGGGCCCGGCAATTACAGGCTGGTAAGGCTGACTTCAGTACCAGGCAAACTAGTTGATACTATAGTAAAGAACAAAGTTGTCAGATACAAAGATGACCATAATTTGTTAGGAAGAGTCAACATGATTTTTGTAAAGGGAAATCATGCCTCACCAATCTACTAGAATTCTTTGAGAGAGTCAACAAGCATATAGATGGGGGGATCCAGTGGATATAGTATACTTAGATTTGCAGAAAGCCTTTGACAAGGTCCCTCACCAAAGGCTCTTAAGCAAAGTAAGCTGTCATGGGATAAGAGGGAAGGTCCTCTCATGGACTGAGGACTGGTTAAAAGATAGGAAACAAAGGGCAGGAATAAATGGTCAGTTTTCAGAATAGAGAGAAGTAAATAGTGGTGTATCCCAGGGGTTTGTACTGGGCCCAGTCCTATTCAATATATTTATAAATGATCTTGAAAAAGGGGTAAACAGTGAGGTGGCAAAATTTGCAGATGATACAAAACTTCTCAAGATAGTTAAATCCCAGGCAGACTGTGAAGAGCTACAAAGGGATCTCTCAAAACTGGGTACCAGGGCAACAAAATGGCAGATGAAATTCAGTGTTGATAAATGCAAATGAAAACATAATCCCAACTATACATAAAAAATGATGGGGTCAAAATTAGCTGTTACCACTTGTCATAAATGTAAAGGGAAGGGTAAACACCTTTAAATCCCTCCTGGCCAGAGGAAAAACCCTTTCACCTGTAAAGGGTTAAGAAGCTGGCACCTTGCTGGCACCTGACTAAAATGACCAATGAGGAGACAAGGTACTTTCAAAGCTGGAGGGAGGGAAAAACAAAGGGTCTGACTGTCTGATGCTTTTGCCGGAAACAGAAAAGGAATGGAGTCTTAGAATTTAGTAAGTAATCTAGCTAGATATATGTTAGATTCTGTTTTCTTTAAATGGCTGAGAAAATAGCTGTGCTGAATGGAATGGATATTCCTGTTTTCGTGTCTTTTTGTAACTTAAGGTTTTGCCTAGAGGGATTCTCTATGTTTTGAATCTGATTACCCTGTAAGGTATTTACCATCCTGATTTTACAGAGGTGATTCTTTTACTTTTTTTCTTCAATTAAAATTCTTCTTTTAAGAACCTGATTGCTTTTTCCTTGTTCTTCAGATCCAAGGGCTTGGGTCAGTGTTCACCTATGCAAATTGGTGAGGATTTTTATCAAGCCTTCCCCAGGAAAAGGAGTATAGGGTTTGGGGAGGATTTTGGGGGGAAAGACATTTCTAAGTGGGCTCTTTCCTGGTTATATATCTGTTAGATGCTTGGCGGTGGCAGCAATAAAGTGCAAGGGCAAAAGGTAAAATAGTTTGTACCTTGGGGAAGTTTTAACCTAAGCTGGTAAAAATAAACTTAGGGGGTTTTCATGGAGATCCCCACATCTGTACCCTAGAGTTCAGAGTGGGGAAGGAACCTTGATACCACTCAAGAAAGAGATCTTGGAGTCATTGTGGATAGGTCTCTGAAAATATCCACTCAATGTGCAGTGGGAGTCAAAAAGCAAACAGAATGTTGGGAATCACTAAGAAAGGGATAGCTAACAAGACAGACAATATCATATTTCCCATATATAAATGCATGGTACTCCCACATCTGGAATGCTGCTTGTAGATATGTCGCCCCATTTCAAAAAGATATATTGGAATTCGAAAAGATTCAGGAAAGGGCAACAAAATGTTTAGGGGTATGGAACTGCTTCCATATGAGGAGAAAGGAATAAGACTGGGAGATTTCAGCATGGAAAAGAGATAACTAATGGGGGGGTATGATTGAGGTCTATAAAATCATGACATGTGGAGAAAGTAAATAAGGCAGTGTTATTTACTCCTTCTCATAACACAAGAACTAGGGGTCACCAAATGAAATTAATAGACAGCAGGTTTAAAACAAACAAAAGGAAGTATTTTTTTCATACAATGCACAGTCAATCTGTGGAACTCCTTGCCAGAGGATGTTGTGAAGGCCAAGATTACAACAGGGTTCAAAAAAGAACTAAATAAGTTAATGGAGGATAGGTCGATCAATGGCCAGGATAGACAGGGATGGTGTCCCTAGCCTCTGTTTGCCAGAAGCTGGAAATGGGCAAGAGGGAATGGATCACTTGATGATTACCTGTTCTGTTCATTCCCTCTGGGGTACCAGGCATTGGCCACTGTTGGAAGACAGCTACTGGGCTAGATGGACTTTTGGTCTGACCCAGTATACACACTCTGATATTCTACACAGGCATTACTCCCAGCCCTGGCTTGGGGAGAGGTTTAGGGAAGAGGACATGTTGGGGGTGTGGCTGGAGTTCACCACATTATGGCTACTCTCTGTGTCCCAAGGTTCATAAGGGGCTATGGGAAAAAGAGCATAAGATGTAGCAGCTATACTAATTTACACCCGGGACCAGGTAGGTCCCTGCACAGAGTACAAAGAGTGTCTCTGTCCCAAATGCAGAATGGCATAACTGAGAATCAGGCCCATACATTTCTCTTTAGATTATCCCATTAGACCACTCTGACCCACTTGATATCTGATGAACTACAACAGAATTCTGATCTCAAATTTTCCCCCCGATATAATTATTACCTACTAGGAGACTATTTGAACTATTTGGAGAAGATCATAGTAGGATGGAATAGGCTTATTCTAGGACTAAATGGAAACTAAGGTTTCATTTCTGATGGAACAAGACAACTCTAATCTCAGGGAATTTTTTCCTTTTAAACCTCAAAAATAATTATGAGAGCCAAAATATAAAATATGAATGAGACTATTCCTTATACTGGGCTTTTAAGAAAGTAATAATATACTAGATCACTACTTACCACAGTCAAACAGGCATGGGGTAAAAAACTTCCTCCTCATCCCCATATTTTTTCAGTAGAAACAGAGAGGTCAGCTAAGATGCTACCATGTTCTTTGCGAAACCAAGTATCAATAGCTTTTGCTAGCTGACCCTCCTGATTGCATTCCATCATGGGATTTATCCCATAGGACCTATTCCAATAGATTACACTCAGACTAAATATATAATGTAAATTAGCAGAATAAAGCTAACAAATATCCAGACAAAGCAAAATATATCTTATTCAAAAAGGGGATGATTCTCCAGTCAACTAGTCTACTTTGTGTTGCAGATGCTTCTCAGGCCCCGAAGATTGTGTTTGTGCAATGCCAAGCAAAATAAGGCCTCAGTCGTAAGTGTATTACTATAATAAAAAATAACAACAATAATAAATCTAGCTGTTGTTGATTTAATTTGTTCTTCACAAGTTAAAAAAATAGACTTTAGAGAGTCATAGAGGCGGGTGGAAAAGTCTTTTTATCAAGTGCATTCTCTGTGGTATGCAGGAATGTCATTGCCTAATATTAATGTGTGCTTTATGCAGCCTCTTTCTGTGTATTTCCAGTGATAGAATGTCTACCTTAGAACTGAAATACTGGAGTTCTGGAAGCAGCAGTGGAAATGTCAGGTCAGACTCATAGCTTTAATTTTTACTCCTGTCTATTCCAGAGCTGTGAGGCAAACCTCATTTCATGATCATACAAACAAGATGGGAGAGATTAATGAGAACATTAATATGTAAGTTATTATGCTAAGATGTTCTACTGATTTTATTATGTGGTATTGAGGCTCAAATCTACCTCTTAATTGGGGAAAAAAAGACAGAATAAAACAGGAAAAAGTTATTTAAAAAACTCAAATAAAATAATTCCCTTCTCACCATGGTATGGAAAAGACTAGAAACAACGTAAAAGATCTCTGGAATTTGACCTGGGTTCAAAGCTTCCAGTGACTGGGAAGCTTCACACAGGTTATGCAGTTAATTGGTTCTAAAGCAGGGCTACTGTTCATATTTTAAAGATATTTTCTTTAACCCCCAAGACTTGGTTTGATCATTTTGACTTGAAGAGAGAATGAGACTGTAACAAGGAGCATTATTTATGTGACTGACAAGCATGCCACAAAGACCATCTGGAAATGATTTGACCCTATCCTGTTTCTTTTGCAAATCTCAGTGCCAAAATCTTTTCAGTAAATAGTTGTGGCTTCTGTAACAAAGAAAGATGCCGAGTATTCCTCCTGAATAAACCCCTTCATTACATGTGCATGTAAATACATTTACAATCCTATTTCATCCTCTACTGACTATTTCAAGTTGTTCAAAAGACCATCTCTGTGTCTTTGCTTTCTGCTTGATGTCTTGCTTTCTGGAAGTAAATTGATATCAATTGATGTGATCTAAATCCAACTTATGCAGTGTTTATGGCTGACCATCCCAGCATACTGTAAACATCCATGCTACAGTCTACTTGACAGGATAAAAGACTCCCTTCTGGGATTGCTGTCTGCCATGTGCAGAATCATTTTCAACACTGCAATCCCTAAGGAAAAAGCTTTTATCCTGTCAGAGACTTCAATCCCAGACTTAAAAATAGATATCTATACATATGTATCGACATCTGCCTATCCGTATAGTAGGAGATCTTATCTCCAGTGTGGTCAAACATTTGAAAGGAAGTTCATTATTAAAATAAAATAATAAATTACCTAAGTTTAATTATAGTGTTACATATATTAAATTATTCAATATACCCTGTATGTGTTATCTGTTTCCTAAAAGATAGTCAGAGGCATAAAAGGCTTCCTTTTATGAAGTAAACAATTGCAAAATATAGGACTTTCAATTAAATTTAAGATTTTCAAAAGACAGCCAGCTTTTAGATCCATGGGAAAAGACAATGCTTTATCAATTCATTCCACTTCAAGTTGCAATTCTCAAGAAGGATGCAAATATACTCTAGTTTCAGAGTGGCAGCCGTGTTAGTCTGTATTCGCAAAAAGAAAAGGAGTACTTGTGGCACCTTAGAGACTAACAAATTTATTTGAGCATAAGCTTTCGTGAGCTACAGCTCACTTCATCGAATGCATTCAGTGGAAAATGAATGCATCCGATGAAGTGAGCTGTGGCTCATGAAAGCTTATGCTCAAATAAATTTGTTAGTTTCTAAGGTGCCACAAATACTCCTTTTCTTTTTACTCTAGTTTGTTAGTGATAATTTTTATTGCAGCTGCCAAAAAAAAAATTGCCAAGTGCCAGTTTCAAAAATTGTATAACAACATAGTAACATTTTCCCTGGTAGGTCTATTATTATTTTAATTTGAACTCAAAAGGGTGTGTGAACTCATATCATTCTAGCTAAAGACTATTAGGGGAGTTCAAATGAAGCGGGAGTTTGAGACCACATTAATTCATATATAGTATTTCATCCAAAAATCTACATTAAAAGAACATTCAGGTTGCAAAATCTAGCACTCAGAAGTTAGGAAATGGCAAAATTTAGATTATTTGTGCAAATCTTAATTGGCCTCCCCAATGCACATTGACATACGGTCCATAAATAATTACATAACCACATGCCATTTTCAGGGAATTCTGATCATCCGGATGGTTTGAACTTACAAACAATTCTCCCCAAATTAGATTCCAATTAATGACATTCTATCAGATAAATTCTGTATAAATGAAGTGGAAGGTAAGAGAGGCTCTGCTTAATACACTGGATGAAATTCGGTCCCCATTGAAAACAATGGACTTTTGCCATTAACTTTATTGGGGGGCACAATTTCAGCCACTATGTGGTGGATATTTTGTTGCCATAAATTAGTGAAGGCAGATATTGCAATCTTATCCTTTGGGGGCCATTTATTTATTTATGAATGGTTCATATATGATTGTGTTCTTCTCCAAAGGGGGGGGGGGTTATCACAGCTGTTACAGGAACTAAGAATGGGGAGGGGGATGATTAAGATGAGTCACTGAGACTAAACAATTCTGGAGAGGTATTGGCCCCTTGGAGCAGTTTGCACATAGGTCTAAGATTGGTTTTACAGAGACTAGGAGACAAAGGCAGGGTTTTTGTATAAAAGGATGAGCTTGAGTTGACTCAGGGTCCTCTTTCTGATCCAACAAATGGATAGGATCTTCTGTAAGGTCCTGCAGTGCTGGAACTTGCAGGTGCTGGGCTGCTGCTACCTTCACATTGCCACCGGAGGACCCTGTGAGGCTGAGCTTGGCAAGAAGTACCACCCAGCAGGATCTGAGTGGTGGCCCCTTGAAGCCCACTGATTGGCCAGTACCAGAATTTAAACCAGGAAGCCATGAAGGGGAGCTGTTTGTGCAACAACACAGACTGTCTTCCTGCTTCTGCTCCAGACCCTGCTTGTAGTAAACCTTAGACTCCAACTTCTGACCCTGGTTTGTCCTTGACTGTGCTCTTTGATTGCTGTCTGTAACCTGGTACCTGACCCCAGTCTCCTGGTAACCTGACCCTGACTGTCTACTGATGCCTGAACCTCAGTTTGCCCTCTGGCCTGTTGTGGACTCTGACCTGCTAGTACGTGACTCCCAACTCCTGCTCTGACTACCATCATCCTGGTCCTAACACCTTCTCTGCAAAGGGAGGGTTGTCTTGGGGAAGGGTTGGAAAGACTTTAGCCTTACTAGGGCCTCATGAGACAGATGAGTGACTTCTGGTATGTGTAGGAAATGTTTAAATGTTATTGTTTTTCTTACTTTGCCTTATCTGTAAATTTCAAATATCAGAGGGGTAGCCATGTTAGTCTGGATCTGTAAAAGCAGCAAAGAGTCCGGTGGCACCTTATAGACTAAAGACAGATTGTAGCATAAGCTTTTGTGGGTGCATGAAAGCTTATGCACTCACGAAAGCTTATGCTCCAATCCGTCTGTTAGTCTAGAAGGTGCCACAGGACTCTTTGCCGCTGTAAATTTCAGTTATTGATGGAAATATTTTTTCATTGTTTTGGGTGTGTTTATTGAAACTAACTTACTGACACAACTGAGAATCTGAAAGTCAAGCTGTTTTTGTTCTAGTTGTGCTTCATCACCCCAATCCAGAAGAGGTATTGGGAAGGTGTTTTCAAGGTTTGCAGTCTTGGTTCAGGCAAGGTGCTTAAACACGTGCTTAATTTTGAACATCTAGGTCCCATTGAAGATGAGACTAACTGATTAAAATGAGGCACATTCTTAAATATCTTTCTAAAAAGTATGCTATAGTGCAAACAGAAGTTATGGGCTTGAGGCAGACATTATCTGGTGATAATTCGTCTGTGCCATAGAGAAGGCCAAACTAGAAGATTACAATCATCTCTTTTGGCCTTAAATTCTCCAAATCTCTGAAATACCTTCTTTAGTTGGGGTCCAATTCAAGAGCACATCCCATATATCTAGGTTCTTTTTACTGCTCATTATCATGGGATTTGAGCACTTCCCAACAGAACTTTAGAAAAAAATCACAATAGGCTAATGGTTTAACAATCTCATCTTTCTCCCTATCTTCCTCAAGTAAATAGGGGCAATTCTTTTTTTTTTTTTTAAACTTAATTCTTTTCTCTTTCCTCCCCTCATACTCTTCTCTCTCTCTCTTTGCCTTTGCCTCTTCCTTCTCCTCTCTGCTGTTTTGCGATGTCTGTGGGAGAGCTAAATTGAAGAACTGAGTTTTACACTTTGTTCTGAAGGGAGTGAGGTTAGTGGCCATTCCAATCTCTTCTGAGGTTTGAATAGAGACTGGGAATGGATGAGTCATTACACAAAGTAAAACTATTTCCCCATGGTATTTCTCCCCCCCCACCCCACCCCACCCCACCCCCACTGTTCCTCAGATGTTCTTGTTAACTGCTGGAAATAGTCTACCTTGCTTGTCACCATGAAAGGTTTTCTCCTGCCCCCCTGCTGCTGGTGATGGCTCATCTTAAGTGATCACTCTCCTTACAGTGTGTATGATAAAACTCATTGTTTCATGTTCTCTGTGTGTGTATATAAATCTCCCCTCTGTATTTTCCACCAAATGCATCTGATGAAGTGAGCTGTAGCTCACAAAAGCTTATGCTCAAATAAATTTGTTAGTCTCTAAGGTGCCACAAGTACTCCTTTTCTTCTTCTGATAATGAGTTCCAAAGCCTATTCACGTACAGGGCCATCTCCCGCTCTGATGGGCTTCAGTCTGTAGATAGCTTCATTGTTCCTGGGGGGAAGCTGTCAGGGTACATTATTATTACAAAAAGTAATTCTCCAGGCAATATTAGGCTAACTCCTTGGAGGGTGCTGTGTGTATACCTCTAGATAAGAACTTAGGCCTGGTGTACACCTAAAATTTAGGATAACCTAGCTACTGAGGAGGTAGATTTACTCTAGCGATGTGGGGGTGGGAAACAACTTTTGTCACTGTAGCAATGCTACAGCTCTTGTAGTGTGTTATCAATTTTAAAAACTGCCTGTACTGACTTGGGGAAAAATAGAGAGAAAGATGAGATAGTTAAACCATTAGCCTATTGTGATTCTTTTGGTCAAATTCTGTTGGGAAGTGCTCAGATCCCTTGATAATGAGCAGTAAAAAGAACCTAGATATATAGGATGATGTACTCTTGAACTGGACCCCAGTTAAAGAAGGTATCTCTGAGATTTGGAGATTTTAAGACCAAAGGAGATCATTATGATGTTCTAGTTTGGCCTTCTATATGGCACAGACCAGTTATCACCAGATAACTTCTGCCTCAAGCCCATAACTTCTGTTTGCACTATAGCATACTTCTTAGAAAGATATTTAAGAATGTGCCTGTAGTTCTTGCAGCATAGACATACCCAGTAGTTAACATGTATTAGGGCAGCATAGAATCCAGTACCTTTTCCCATAGCAGTGATGGCACTTTAAGCACCAACAGAATATGAAGTAGCAACAAAATATGCAGATTTCAGCTGGAGGAAGATGGGTACTTACGCAAGACAGATCTTTTGAGTAAGAAGATAGCACTTTGACACAGCCATTTCCTGACTACAGCAGCACCTTCAGCCAAGAGTAGAAAGCCTATTAAAAACAAGAGCATAAAACTAGGCTCTTAAGCCTACATTTAGGAGTCTAAATAAGTTGAACTTCTGAAGTGCTTAGCTATTTTTGAGTTCAGGGGAAGCTGCTCAGAGCACAGCAATTTTGAAACTCGTATCACTTATGTAGCCAAGTAAATATGGATTTAGGGGCCTATATTTAGACATTTTTAAAAAATTATTTGTCCAAGAATGATTGCTTGGTTTTATAGCTTTAACACAGATCCTAGATGCACCTTTGATTTACTGTTAAAATAATGAGGTTGTAGAAGGTACATATCTACCAGCTGTTCTGCCTAGTAATCAGGAGGTTGGCAGGATGTCTACCCATTGAAGCACAGTTCTTCCTTTAGAGCTTCACCATGATGGCTTCCTGTCCTCTTTAGCACAGGGTCTTTGACAGCTGGACACTTAAACAGTCAGTCTCTTCCAGCTGGACTCTCAGTGAAGATGAACTCTTGTTGTTGTATTGTCCTCCTAGGATGGGTAAGAGGCCCACCTTATCTGGGCTCCATTCCAGGGACCACTGGTGGACAGCTACACCCAACACTTTGTGGTGCTAAGTCACGGCCCCCCAGACCATTTCCTATGCCAGTCTCCTTTAGCTTCCCAGAGTAAATCACTTCAATCAAATCTTTGACCTGCACACTCAGTCCCCTGCTTCTCCTTTGTAGGTTTGCACAAATCTTTGTCAAGTCCCGGGCAGCACTTTCTCAATTGAGCAACCACCTGCTCCCTTTCACTACCTGCCTCTAAGATGCTCTGCTCCCCTTTTTATAGCCCTACCTCTAGCTTGTGCAGGCTCTGCAGGTATGGCTGGGCAGAGCTGCCAGGGCCCACAGCTGCTCCTTAAACCCCTGCTCTGCAGTGTGGGGTTTGTACACCCCTTCACAGAGGTTTAACAATGTTTTAGCTCTCTCAGTTTCTACAAACACGTCAGAATCAAACAGCCTGGTGGGCAATATGAATGAACTTCCTGATAGTCTCTAGCAATGAGAATAAGAAAGAAAGAGCTCAAACATTTTAAGAATATCGTTCACATTTTTATTATGAAAAACGTTCTATTTCTCTTATAGCCTGTATCAGTCTGCACCCTATCAATGCTGATAAATGCAAAGTAGTGCATGCTGGGAAACATAATCCCAATTATACATACACAATGCTGGGGTCTAAATTAGCTGTTGCCACTCAAGAAAGATCTTGGAGTCATTGTGACTAGTTCTCTTTAAAATACTCTCATGGATCAGTGGCTGTCAAAAAAGATAACAAAATGTTAGGAATCATTAGGGAAAGGATAGATAATATCAGACTGTCACTATATAAATCCATGGTATGTCCAGATCTTGAATACTGGTCATCCCATTTAAAAAATGATGCATTAGAATTGGGGAAAATACAGAGAAGGGTAACAAATTATTAGGGGTATGGAACAGTTTCTATCTGAGGAGAGATTAGAAAGACTGGTCAGTTTAGAAAAAGAGATAACTAAGGGTGAATATTATGGCGGTCTATACAGTCAAAAATGGCCTGAGAAAGTGAATAAGGAAGTGCTATTTACCTTTTCACATAACACAAGAACCAAGGGTCACCCAGTGAAATTAATAGGCAGCAGGTTTAAAAGAAACATCAGTAAGCACTTCTTCACACAATGATCAATCAATCTGTGGAACTAGTTGCCAGGGGAAGTTGTAATGGACAAACGTATAACTGGGATCAAAAAAGAATTAGGTCTATTCTAAATGAACGTATGCACGAATGGCTATTAATCAAGATGGTCACGGACGCCACCCCCAGTTCCGGGTGTCCCTAAACTCTGACCTCCAGAAGCTGGGACAGGATAACAGGAGATGGATGATGCAAGAGCTACCCCATTCTCTTCACTCTCTCTGAAGCACCTGGCCATTGTCAGAAGACAGGATACTGGGCTAGATGGACAATTGGTCTGACCCAGGATGGCCATTCTTATGTTAAGTCTTTTTCTAAAAGGTGGATTTTAGGAATTTTGATGGAAGTTTTTAACTGTTTTTAATGCTCAGTAATACCATTTCCATCCCCATCTCAAACTGTTATTTCTTCCTTTTGCACAGCAGTCACAGGCCCCAGCTGCTCAGCTGTAAAAAAAACATTTTCTCCAGCAGTAGCAGCAGCTGCTGGCTGCTTGGCAGGCTCCTCAGTCAGCTGCAGCTCCAAGGTTGCCAACACCTCTGGGTGTGTGATGTGGTGACAATGCTGATGTGGCCTGCCTCATGTGCTATTAAACTGTTCTCCTTCAACACGTCTTAGAATTGGAAGACTTTATGTACTTGTATCCATTTGTAATCAGGAGCTTTCACAAATCCTCCAGAATATATTTATTAGGGCCCTTTTATAGAAAAATTGTGCTTTTTCCAAGCCATAGTAATTTACTTATATTTTCCTCGCCCTGAAAAGATCCTTCACACATGCACATTGAACTTTCTTTGCTTAACAGTCAAACAGGCTCTCTCTCAAGCCAATAATAAATAATAATAATGTTTTTGTGTTCTCTCATACATGACCCAGGTATTTGTTTCAACTGTGCCCCAAGGAACTGTGACTCCTCCAGGAGGAGCTCAGGTTAATCTGGAAGAACATGTATACCACCAATTACATTTAACAGTTCAGAATGGCTTCCAGATTTAATTTGGAGCCCCAGATGGAAAAATTGGAGTGGAAGCTTTATGTAAATGTGTGTGTTCATTGTTTATAGATCACAGGTTTCAGAGTAGCAGCGGTGTTAGTCTGTATTCGCAAAAAGAAAAGGAGTACTGGTGGCACCTTAGAGACTAACAAATTTATTAGAGCATAAGCTTTCGTGAGCTACAGCTCACTTCATCGGATGCATTTGGTGGAAAAAACAGAGGAGAGATTTATATACACACACACAGAGAACATGAAACAATGGGTTTATCATACACACTGTAAGGAGAGTGATCACTTAAGATAAGCCATCACCAACAGCAGGGGGGGGAAAGGAGGAAAACCTTTCATGGTGACAAGCAGGTAGGCTAATTCCAGCAGTTAACAAGAATATCAGAGGAACAGTGGGGGGTGGGGTGGGAGGGAGAAATACCATGGGGAAATAGTTTTACTTTGTGTAATGACTCATCCATTCCCAGTCTCTATTCAAGCCTAAGTTAATTGTATCCAGTTTGCAAATTAATTCCAATTCAGCAGTTTCTCGTTGGAGTCTGTTTTTGAAGCTTTTTTGTTGAAGTATAGCCACTCTTAGGTCTGTGATGGAGTGACCAGAGAGATTGAAGTGTTCTCCAACTGGTTTTTGAATGTTATAATTCTTGACGTCTGATTTGTGTCCATTCATTCTTTTACGTAGAGACTGTCCAGTTTGGCCAATGTACATGGCAGAGGGGCATTGCTGGCACATGATGGCATATATCACATTGGTAGATGCGCAGGTGAACGAGCCTGTGATAGTGTGGCTGATGTGATTAGGCCCTATGATGGTATCCCCTGAATAGATATGTGGACAGAGTTGGCAACGGGCTTTGTTGCAAGGATAGGTTCCTGGGTTAGTGGTTCTGTTGTGTGGTGTGTGGTTGCTGGTGAGTATTTGCTTCAGATTGGGGGGCTGTCTGTAAGCAAGGACTGGTCTGTCTCCCAAGATCTGAGAGAGTGATGGCTCATCCTTCAGGATAGGTTGTAGATCCTTGATGATGCGTTGGAGAGGTTTTAGTTGGGGGCTGAAGGTGATGGCTAGTGGCGTTCTGTTGTTTTCTTTGTTGGTCCTGTCCTGTAGTAGGTGACTTCTGGGTACTCTTCTGGCTCTGTCAATCTGTTTCTTCACTTCAGCAGGTGGGTATTGTAGTTGTAGGAATGCATGATAGAGATCTTGTAGGTGTTTGTCTCTGTCTGAGGGGTTGGAGCAAATGCGGTTATATCGTAGCGCTTGGCTGTAGACAATGGATCGAGTGGTATGATCTGGATGAAAGCTAGAGGCATGTAGGTAGGAATAGCGGTCAGTAGGTTTCCGATATAGGGTGGTGTTTTTGTGGAGAACACTTCAATCTCTCTGGTCACTCAATTACAGACCTTAATAGTGGCTATCCTTCAACAAAAAAGCTTCAAAAACAGACTCCAACGAGAGACTGCTGAATTGGAATTAATTTGCAAACTGGATACAATTAACTTAGGCTTGAATAGAGACTGGGAATGGATGAGTCATTACACAAAGTAAAACTATTTCCCCATGGTATTTCTCCCTCCCACCCCACCCCCCACTGTTCCTCTGATATTCTTGTTAACTGCTGGAATTAGCCTACCTGCTTGTCACCATGAAAGGTTTTCCTCCTTTCCCCCCCCTGCTGTTGGTGATGGCTTATCTTAAGTGATCACTCTCCTTACAGTGTGTATGATAAACCCATTGTTTCATGTTCTCTGTGTGTGTGTGTATATAAATCTCTCCTCTGTTTTTTCCACCAAATGCATCCGATGAAGTGAGCTGTAGCTCACGAAAGCTTATGCTCTAATAAATTTGTTAGTCTCTAAGGTGTCACAAGTACTCCTTTTCTGTTTATAGATCATTATTTATTAAAGCAAAAGAAAATTGACACAAATAAAACACAACTTTTTTCCCCTCAGTAAGCCATGTTCACACTATTTATTTATTACCTTTAATCATGTAGTACAAACACAAGTGCACCTTTTTTCCCATTTACCATTTTTTTAAAATGACCCTATTTATTTGATTATTATGAATAATATTAACAAGATACTTAATTTTTTTTTTTTTACCAACACTGCCCTTTTTCTGTCTATGGCTACTTCACATTCAAGCCATTTTAACAACTACCACAATATTGTTCTTTATTTAGGTTATTGCATATTCAGAGCATGTTAAATTCAGATACCAAATCTCTGGATACATATTAATTATGATAAGATCCATAGTATTTTATAGGATAACAATGGAGATTACATTTAACAATATTTCCTCAGTACCCCAGAGAGGTTGAAAGCAACAACAGAAATTTAACAAGAAATCTTCCATCCTTTTATCTGATATTTTGCTAATTAAATGCAAATACTGTTCTGATGCTGTAATGCTGTTTATATGCTCCCCAAAATATTTTACTAAGTAAATATTTACTGAAGAGTTTTGAGGGCACAGTCTACAATTAAAATCATAGAATGGATACACATTGCTTCTTAACAAAGGTTTTCAAAAGTAAGATTTTGAACACAAACTGTTCATGGTTTAGTGCTCCAGTCAATAGCTATGACACGCATCACAGTGCAAATGCCACTAGCTGAGCAACTCAGGACGAAGCTCAGCTGGGCTGTGAAACTACTGTATTTGGCAAAAAACCATTTGAGGGATGCAGACTACCTTAAATCAGCCTCTCCACTTGAGCAGTTTGAAAAGTCTCATGCACAGCCCATCAAACTTTGACTTTTCATCAGTTTCACAAAGAATGTGCTAGGGAGAGAAAGACGGATGGAGAAATAAATTTTGGCTAGTACACCACGATAGCATATTGTTTTGCAGTCATAGGCAAACTACAATAGGTTTGGAGTTTGGTTTCAGTTCAGATTAAGCACACACAAATTTTGGATACTGACCCGTGACTGGAATTGAATCCAACCCACCTTTATAGTCAATGCCAAAAGTCACACAAGATTCTTCTTGCACATATCCATTTGCAGAACTAGAGCCTAAGTAAGGTACCTCACGCTCTTAGGTTTGCAAAATTGAGCTGCAAATCTAATGAGAAGAGGCTGTCTTGATTACTTGTGTTGCCTCTTTCTAGGCTGCACTGGGCATTGCAAACACATCTTCACTAGTAATGATATTTCATTATACCACTTTGTCCTGGCTATAGCCCAAGAATACTGAGGTGCTTAAAATTAAGTGAAAACAGTGAACCAAACCTTTCAAGGTTAAAGAGAGATTCTTTGAGTGTGGGGTGAAAATTCAAAACATCCCTAATTTTTTGCCATTCAGATAGATTTTTCTCTTGCAAAAATCTAAGTTTATATGAAGGAAAGCTGAAAGTTAAATCATAAATAACTTTTGCCGCAATATTTCTATGTAGAATTACCTATTTTAGATCAAGTATTAATATTTGACTTAAAATCCCCAAGCGTAAACTTGGGTTTGGTCTTCTAATCACAATTTTATAGTCCTTTAGTTTGGCATTCTCTTCTGTTACCTGTGAGAATTGGTTGTTTTGCTGCTCATCAGATCACACAACTGTAGACCTGACTTGGAAAGTGTGGAATTAAATCCAATCAGCTGTACATAGGATTGTCTGAGAAAATATTTTCAAGATTCATCAAGATTTTCAAAAGTGAATATCAGAAGTTAGGCTGTAAAATTCATATTTAGGCATGTAAACTAGTGGCCTGATTTTGCAGATGTGCTGAGAACCAAGTTAGTTCAAAAAGAATTTATTTAAAAAGAAAAGCCCACAGCAAAATAAAACAAAATTACATTATTTACTATTAAACTGTAATTTGCCGGAGGCAAGTTATATTTTATTAAAATATCAATAAAAATTACCAGTCATCAAAACCAGCCAGCTCCAACATAGCTTCTCTCCTACATATAAGAATACTTAGGTCTTGTGCTCATGTTCCACTTCAAACCAGATCATGTGTATTTTTTTTTTTTTTACACAATATTTTGGCACTGGAATTTCAACACAACATTTTCCTTTTAATTTCTATGTCTCTTAGACTTTTGTTTCTTCCTTTCATTTCTTGAATCATTGCATTTTTCTCCTTTCCTTCTGTTTTTTCCTAATATTTTCCATTTCTGTTAGGATTAATTCTGTCCCCGCCCCTTCCTCCATTTAAATCTCACCTCTATCTCTCTTCTACATTCTCCTCCGTCCTCTATTCCCTCCATCCTTCACCATCCATTGCTGTCTGGCTTTTACCTTCACTAAATTCTCTCCTCCAGGCCTGCTATATTGTGCAGGAAAGGGAGAGGGAGCAGACTGCCATTTTATTTCCCCTGGATCTTCCATCCTGGAGTGGAGGAACTGGAGGATGAGAGGAGAGGTCCATCCCTCGTTCCTTTGGCGCTGGTGGCATGGAGTCTCTTTTCCTCTGCCCAGCTAGAGAAAACAGGGAGATATTGAGTGTATTCAGTAGATAGTTGTATTCCCTTTGAATCATTGTAGAAGGCATGTCCTGGCATGATGCTAAAATGCACTGTGGTGTTGCTAGGCTGTCTTTCAAATTGGATGCAAGACTCAGGAGCAGACCACCTGAAATTAAAGATCTCATGGCATTTTGCTTGAGTAGTAAAGTTAAATCTTGTTCTGGCCAAATTCCTCTTTTGGTAGTAAAACCCCAACTAAGTCTTACCTCACCAGCCAGCAAAGTGGGGAGAAAAGGGGCAGTTACGGGGGAATGATCAGTGCAACTACAATTCTTTATCTTCTGCTAAAAGAGGAGGGAGAGCTCCACCTTCCTCTCCCTTTTCCAGCTTGGGGGAGGCAGCACAATAGCCCCATGGCTGCCTCTCTTCCCATCACTTCACTGGCTAGTAATGCAAGAACTTGCCAGATAGGTGAATCTGAAGTGGGTACAGCAGGAGGAAATAGAGCCTAGCTGAGTGGTTTCAGGGCCTGTTAGCCTTTCTATCAGTAAATAGATCAGCCACACCTGATGGAAGAAGAAAAGTCATCCTCTCTCTGTCTGCTTTACAGGAAGAAAGTACATATAGAATTGTAGATCATTGGGGTGTCACTACCAAACATTGAATTTAGCTGGAATGCTAAAGATAACATAATTACTCCTGTGAAAAGGCCATAGGATCATTTGATGGACAACCCACTAACACTAGTGTGTTTATCATGCTGTGGTGTTGCTTCAGTTTTGACTCAAAGAAAAAAAAAAGACTGATATTTACTGAATCCTCAGCTGCCCTTTCTTCAACATCTAGGTGATCCTGGGCATCTCCTATTCAAGCAGTGCCCAAATCCATCTCCTCTTGGCCCCTGAGATGTGAGGAAAGATATTCAAGGCAGTATGGCAGCAGATGCAGCAAGGATCATTAAATCAATAAAGAGGAGGCCTGCTGGAAAAGGTCTTGGGAAGGATATATTGGAAAGAGTATTACATAATCAATATAGAGCTAGTCTCCAGGCATAATATTGTCTGTAGGGCAGGCTGTGATTTAAAACAAACAAAAAACATGTAAATTTGTCAAGTTCTCTGTGTTTAGATTCCTAAAGATTTGTTGATGTTTGAGAACTTGTCTGGAAGGGGAGGTTTTGGATCCTGCTACAATGTTGAATTTGTGAAGTAATTGATGGATTGTGTTTAGTGTAGTCTGGGCTTTTGTTCTTTGTTTACTTTTCACCAATAGATTTTTTTTATTAGTTTAGTTTTATTAGTTGGCTATTTTACCACTGGCACACCATTTTCTACATCTCTTCTTACTACATCCTGAGTTAGGCTTAAAACAGGCTTGAGCATTTTGTCAAAAATTTAAACCTGTAGCCTTCATTACAATCTGTATAACTAAAAGTATCTGTAAACGCATTTGGAATTCTGAAAATACACTTATGGCTATTGATATCGGGAAGACTGAAATTTAATCTTTGTGCCATTATTCTACATGGATATTATGGTACATAGATATGTTGATTCATATCATCATACTTCCTAATGTTAGAGGCTTAAAGATTGTTTCTGAAATATCTGGCTGTTTTAATCAGGTCTGAACATAGGTTAATCAAAATTCTCACCATGTATTAAGTAACTCTGAATCTTGGCTGTATTTTAGAATCTTGGATAATGAAATTGCACTTCCAGGTTGTAATTTATTTCATCTGGAATGCAATAGAAAGATTGAAGGATTAGTTACTAACTGTATGTTAGGGAATCTTTCTCAGCTACTCTCTCAGATGGAGTCTGTCATAGCTGAAGCTCTCATTATATTTTATTGAATGTTAAAAATCATTGTTTGCGATCTGTGCTTGCAATGTGTCTCAACTTATTAATTTCAATTCCCTGAAAGATTTTCATCTTCATTTTAAAGATGAAGCCACATTTTTTTGAGTGAATAGATTCTAGTGATTTTTCATATCAAAATAAATTGGAATTTCACTTGGGATTCTGTGGCATCAAAATGGTGCCTTACTCATGCTCAGAGTGCTCTTCTCTTCTTTCACTGTAAGAAGAAGTAGGCTTATACCAGACAATAAACATGGCACAAGAAAATACATTACATCCATAAGAGCTGACTAGCTTCAAAAATCTCTTATATCTTGCACATTGTGCGGTTTTTAGAAAATTTCCTTAATTTTCTTTTACAGCGATGCTTAGTGCTTTTGAAATGTGCCAAAAGTGACAGTGGTCCTCAATTCACCCCTGTGCAGATGGGCAGCACATAGGCAAAGCACCCACTTAAGCCCTATGTTGAGGCTATAACAGAGCCAGCAGCCATGCAAGCTTCCCCAGGCCCACTCTCCAGGGTTCCCACACTCATGCAGACCTGGGGGGACCACCTGTAAAAGGTGAGTTATTAGTCTGCTAAGAATTCCAACACAGATGCCAATTACTACCAAATGTAATAATGACACCTATCAATTAATTTCACAGAAGACCAAACAGCCCTCAGATAGAAATGACTTCTGATGTGGCATAGAATTGAATACCATTACCAATCTGCTAAGCCATCCAGTTCCCTTGACTGTAGGAGATGTATGGCTTTCCTCACCCAAACACAGGATTTGCAGTTCCTAAAGAGCCTTTAAATTACCCAAAGGCCTAACAAATAGGCCAACAACAAGATAAAAATTCATCAAAAGCAAGTTTCCTTTTTATAGAAGAATATAAGTATTTTTTTTTAAAAATTACATATGTCTTGAGGCTACTGGCCCATTAATACCTATCCAGGAGAGTTATTCCTTTCCATAGATGGAACAGTTCTATCAAACCAAAGATTTCAAATGTAGTCATTAGAGAGGAATTTCAGTATCTTCCTGAAACAGTGATGCGGGAGAGGGAGAACCTTACTGAACCATTCAGCTTTTTATTTCCTGTATAAACCAAAGAATTAAGGATCACTTGAAAAAAAATATACAGGCTGGACAAGTTTTTTACATTGATATCAGATGTTCCATGGGCTATGCCAGTACTATGTTTAGAAATCCTTGTTTGTGTACCAATGCATCCACTGAAATTTACAAGATCCTGTCACATTACCTTTGCAAATACTATGTGTTATCCAGGCCTATTAAGACTATAATATAAGAATAACATTGAAACTTCTGTTCTAGATATAATATTTCTGAAAAAGAATTGTTTAATATAGGGACTATTTATTTTCCAGGACATTCCTTTGACCTTTCCTTCACTAGTTGTATAAGAAACATTTATTGTTCAGTCTCCTTCAGTGGCAGTATTTGAATATTATTTAAATGTCCCATAGATGAGCTTTTTTAGCATTAGTTGAATAACAATCTGTAATCTCATATAAAATGAGTTCTCGATGAAGAATTGGTAGTTGTAAAGTCTGTGTTAATGTTTGAACAATGTGTCACAAGTGCAGGGTGGGGGGAAAGGGAAGGAGTAACTCAACTTTTACTTTGTGACACCTACATTTCTCTAAGCCAGAAGTAGAGATCACATTCTGTCTGTACATGATATTTGTTCACATTGCAGAACCCGTAGCATGTCATTTTATGGCTGGCAGATTCTGCTCAGCAAAAGTCCAGGGCTGGAGGCAGAATTGGAGTTGTAGATCGGAATGAAATGCATTGACAAAGCTGTGCTTGCTAGCTTGACCTTCATTTGTTGGGACTATGGGCCATTTTCTATACAAATTCTGTGCGTAGATTTCCAGTTAATGTCAATTGGAGTTCAGTGCAAGGAATGAGAATGGAATCTGGCCTTTATCCAGGGCTAGTACTCCTTCTTTTTTAAGAACACATTGAAACGCTCAAGGGAAAAAAAGTTAATACTCACTATGAGCATGGCATATCTTTGCTCCCAAACCCGGTTTAGCCCCTGGCTGGGAAAAGCGGCAGAAAAATTGGGAGCCAGGGATTACCTCTCTCTCCTCTCACATGGTAATGACAACTTCTTTTCTCCATTACCTCTTCTTTTCTCACTCAAAATATCCAGCAGAGCTCCATAGCTAAGAATGGCAAATAGTGCCACGTGCAGGAGGAGCACCCTGCCAGTGGAACCCTGCCAGATCCTCCCATGGCTAAATATGCATTTTCAGAACTGGCTTTTTCAGTTTCAGGTTCCCAATCCTCTCTACACAGAATATGAGTAACTCCCATCTGCTCCAGGATATGGAGCAAGCTCAAAGTTTATTACATACAAAGGATCTTTCTTGCACCAAGAAGTGTTATGGTGGGGTTTACCAGTTACACATAGACATACAAGTTCTTTTTCTTCGTATGCAAGCAGCATACAGTGTTTGAAGAAATGCTGTATTGTTGTCAGCTTCTCTGATGTGGATTTTTGGGGAAAAAAGTTGCAAACAGCAAATCAATTTGTTCTCTGCCTTAATTTCTTCAACTAAACTCAGAATTACTCTGGAAATGAGGCTTTAGTTTTTGGGCTAAGATTCCTGAAATATGGGATTTCCTACATGACATTTATGACCACCTCTGTTCAAGGACTGGTGTGAATAGTATAACCAAATGAGCTGCACTAAGAAAATATTTAAACTTCACTTCACTCTTTTTCAGTGTGAAATGAGTCTTCGAGGTCTCGACATCTGCAACTATTTGGCAGAGGGGCAGCAGGAGTAAGCCCCGAGATTTTTCACATTTGCAGGTTAGGGCTCTCTGCTGGGATTAAATTGCCATTTTTGCTCTTTATCTTTGATTTGTTCTCATGATCTTGCTATTTTAATAAATTTCTTAAAATAAATAAACATGAATTCAGACAGAAATACAACTCTAATAAAAAGAATAAGAGAACACTCAGAATAATACTTAGTAATAGAACCTTTCAAAATTAAAAAAGGAGGACTTGTGGCACCTTAGAGACTAACACATTTATTTGAGCATAAGCGCTGTAGCTCACGAAAGCTTATGCTCAAATAAATGTGTTAGTCTCTAAGATGCCACCAGTCCTCCTTTTCTTTTTGCAGATAGAGACTAACACGGCTACTACTCTGAAACCTTTCAAAATTAACACATTAGTTCTGCAATAGTACCTCCAGAGCATCACTAATAATCAGTACTAAAGAAATGTGAATATGTTTGAAAATTCTGGTTGTTGTTTTTGTTGCACATTAATGATGATTTGAATATTTTTATTTTGATAATATGCTGATGGTATGTTTATAATCTATAGTATTAAGAGTCTATTATGACTGAGGTCTTTAAGAATTAAGGTATTAAGAATGTCGTCTTTCAGAGATATTTTTCATGTCTTTTGTTGCTTAACAATCATATAGTATTGTTGAATGAGTCAAAGACTAGACTATGTTTCAAAATTAATATGATCTCAAAATTTTCAATTTGTGTTTATTTCTAATAAAAAGTTATGGTTCAGGGTTTTGCTTTTATTTTGTTGTAATATTTGAGACTGTCTGATTTCAGATTGCACTTTAAGGAACATATTGCTTCTATTCTAAATAAGGTTAACTCCAGATGCGGACTAATTTGGACTGAGTGCCCACAATTGCTTGGGTAGAAACAATCACCTTCAGATAGAAACAAATTCTGTTTTATTTCATAATTATGCTCACACACACACACACAAATTGTGTGTGTGTGTGTGTGTGTGTGTGTGTGTGTGTGTGTGTGTGTGTGTGTATAAACTGGATGCTTCACATCAAATAACTGATTCATTTATTCTAAATTCTCCTCTCAGAGCCACTAGTTCATTGTATTCAGTAGTAAAGAATTGCTTGACTCCCATGGAATTGAGCCACCAGATCTATTTAAAAAAAAATTCAATATTTTTATTAAATGTTTTGTCAGCCCACACCTACACACATTCAATTACAATAAATATTCAAAGAACACAGACGTTATTAAAAGCAAAAATAAATATAATATGAACACTAAATTTATAAATAAATTTAATGCTTTTCTCATTTCTCAATTACAAATTTGCATTTTAAATTTGCATATAGAATTCAGTCCTGCAAACACTTAACCATGCAACTTTACTCACATAGTCCCAGACTTCAATGAGATTATTCCCATGAGCGAAGTAACTTGCATGTGTAAAGTGAGTGCAGGATAAGGCCCATATTTAGGGGATATAGTCCTTTCTTCTTTTAAAAGGACTGAACCTGAAAAGAACTGAGCACCCAAAACTTCCACTGAAGTAAGGGATTGTGGGTGGTCTGAATCTTTTAGGATCAGACCCAAAGACAGATGAATTCTAACCATAAGAAACTAACCTCTGGTTCACATTACCCCCATACCCCACTCAAGGAGAAAGCACAGAACAGGGACAGAAAAATTGAAAACCCCCCTTGAGGAATTAGCTGCTAAGAACATGCCTAAAACCAAGGAGTAGAACTGTTTGGAAAATGGAATTTTTGTCTCACAGTGGATTCTGTTATATGGACATTTGTTTTCATCACAAAGTGGGCCAAAATATTGAAAAAATTCAATATTTTCCAAAAAATGATGTTTTGAAGAGTTGATTCAATATGAAACATTGCATTTTAAAATATCAATATTCTCTACATTTCAGAATGTTGATTCAAAATGAAACTTTTTTTTGAATTTTCCCATCTAAAAAATTGGAAAATGCAGTTGAAAAATACCTTTTCCCAACTAATATGATTTAGATAAAACCACATATTTAAGATCCTCCATGATGAGATACGAGTTTGGAATTAAATCTGATGTTTAGGGGTGTGATGGGATCCCCAGGGTGTCCCCTGAACTCTCTCCAGCCTGGGCTATCTCTCACAGTGCCTTGCTAGTGACCAGCAGCAAACCCATCCAGGTGCTGTTGTCACTCAGCACAATCACATGTGGAGACTCACACCCAGCTAGATTACATGAATGCTCCCAGAGCTACTTATGACTCACACAGAAAAAGGCACCAGAGCCCAATCCCCCCAGTTCCCAGCACTGTACCTCAGGAATATACCCATCTTGCACTGCTCAAAATGAGCAGTTCAAATTTATTAATTGGTTCATCACTTCATCAATGGAAAATGGATATACACTAGCCTTGGCAAACCTAAGTAGATTACCAAACACTTCAGGCAAACTCACTGGTAAAGATAAACAGTAAAACAAAATTATTGCCTAAAAAGATAGATTTTAAGTGATTATAAGTGATCAGCAAAGTTAGTTACCAAAAGAAAATATAAGCACGCAGTCTAAATTCTCAACCCTGATAGACTGGGCAACATCTAGATTAAGCAGTTTTTCTTACCCCACTTGATATTGCAGTTCATAGTACACAGATTTCACCCTTGAAACCTGGGCCAGTCTCCTCTGTTAGAATCTTAAGTCGTCTCAGTGTCCTTGATGCTTGCAGCATAGGTGGGGCAGGAGAAAGACCAAGTATGGTCACCCTGTCTTCTGTTTTGTACCTTCAGTCCCATGTGCTTGGAGAACACAAGTCCAGGCATGTCTGAGGGCGTTGCTGAGTCCGCAGGCAAGGTTGAACAATTCCCCTTGTGTGGCCTCATACAGATGAGTCATTGAATTGTAGTTCGCTTGCTGGACAATGGCTGTTGATGGTTGTTTGACACCCCATCCAGGCATTAGTTACTTTCCTTGCTGTTGTCTCTGGGGAGCTATATTTGGCAGATTCCCCAATTTACAGCATGTTTTAGTGACAACCATACAACATAATCTCATAACCTCATATGCACTAAGGATATACATATCTAGATAGAACAGTGACTTTCAGCTGATCATAACCTTTTCCCTGATACCTCACATGGCATGCTTTATTCGCAAATCACAATTATATACTGATGAGGAATATGGGAGTTACAAGATACTCCCCCAATGTATAGAATATCACAAGGGGGGTTTCTAGATATCTTTTTTTTCCCTACACAGGCCACAAGGTGTGAATCCTAGCAAAGGACTGCTGTAGCAGAAAGCTGCTGCAATGTCACTTGGATGAGAGGAGCCATGCAGGTGCAGTGAAGCATCAAAAGTGGGCAGCATTGCTTCAGAAGAATGTATATGGTGGTCAGGATGTTTGGGAATTTAATTGATTCAACATTTCTTAGCAATGGAATGCAGTGCTTCCATGGAAATTAAAGCAGAATGCCTTCTCCATGGGACTCCAAAGGAAAACAGCAGTGGTTGTGACTGTGACACTGCACCCCATATTCTTCCCAGCAATATTATTATGATGTAATTACAGCATAATTATGATGCATTTTATACAATATGGGTCATGTGAGGTGTCAGGTAAAAGTTATGATTTCCTGGATATGATTATCCTATTTGTATGCATGTATTATTTTTGTATCTGAAGTTATAAATATTGACGAGGGACCTGTATTTAAAATGGACTTACTCTGGAAAAAGCCCACCACCAGCTTTTCAGGTACAACAATGAAGAAGCCAGATGGGGCTGATGGCCCATCAGCAAAGACAATGGACCGTGGAAGAGCTAACCTTCCTGTGGGCACTTTGGACAGTCTGTAAGCGATGACTGCTATAACACTGCAAGGGCATGTGATCAGACCACATGTTTCTGGACTCCATCCTGGGATGTCAATAGTTTTCCACAAACTGGTCTGGGAACCAAGTTTTGAAATGAAAGGTTCCTGCCATATGCTAAAACTATTTAAGGCAGGGGGTGATATCATTGGTTGTTCTTCACTCCCCACAGAAGAGGACTCCTGAAAACCACTGAGAAACAAAGACTGAACTGGGGGAAGTGTTGGACCTAGGCTAAAGGGATTTCTAGCCTGTGTATGAAACACCTGGGGATTCCAAATTACAATGAAAGTGTAGCTTGTGCCTTAAGAATCTGCAATGCACTTGTATCATTCACCAGGGTGAGAGATTGTAATTCAAATCCTATCTTTCTAGTATGTTAAGCTTAGTTTGCCTTTTTATTTGTTTACTAGGTAATCTGCTTTGATCTGTTTGCTATCACTTATAATCACTTAAAATCTGTCTTTTGTTGTTAATAAATTTTATTTTATGTTTTAATCTAAACCAGTGAGTTTGAGTGAAACACATGGGAAATTGTAGCTCAAGAGGGAAAGGCTGTTGCATATTCTTCTCCACATTGAGTTGGGGATGAACTTTGAGATTTCACTGTATAGTTCCCTGTGCAGCGCAAAGATGTTATAATTTTGGGTTTATGCTCCAGAAGGGGTGCATGCCTGGGGAGCTGAGAGTTACCTTGGCTTTAGCTTTTCTACTGTTGGTTCACATACAGTAGCTGGTCAGAGAGTCAGCATGTAACTGCAGCTGGATGTGTCCCTGCCTGTTTGTATGCTGGTGGAAGTGTAAGACCAGGAGCCTATCTACTGCTTGTCACAGCAGCACAGTGTGAGAGGGAGATCAGTCTGGTGGGTCAGATGTATCCCAGTTCCAGGTGGCACCCCGAGGGGGAACCCATCACAGTGACCCTCCACATGCTGGATCCTCAGTGAGGCATGGTTTAGAGAGAGATAATTTTAAGAGCGTGTCAGGCTTTGCACAACCACTGAAATTTAGACAGGTCCCCGGCATATATTTTAATATAATATGTTAACATTAGTCAATTATGACTGCTACCAATAATACTTGTAATGTCAGTAATATTTTATAATGTTATTTGGGAATCTGTGTGTATGTTAAGTTATGTTGGCTGCATTCGTTGTATCTTTAGTGCTTTGCAGCTGGAGTTCACTGGAAACTTGATTTCTCTCTGCTGTATTCTACAGATAGATAAAATAAGTAAATACACAACAGCAAAGGGTATCTGACAAACGAACAAAAAAGCAAGTGTGAAGGAGGTCTGAAGAAGAATTGTACTGCCTTGGATCTGTCAGAGTCACTTATTTTCACAGCAGGATAATTAGTGTTGTAACATGACAATTACAAATTTCAAATTACCATTGGCCAGAGAGAATCACATGGTTATGCAAAAATGTATCACCACAAACACCTTAAAACTACTAAGTCTCAATTAAGGGAGAAACTGTATGTCACCTCAACAAATCTTATTATAGCACTGAGTTTATCAGCGTTATTATGAGCCAAATACAGACTTAGGGTTCTGCACACCATAGAAGTACAGCTGGAGCTGTACTGCTCAGCCATCCTGCTTCTCGCTCATGGAAGCTTGAACTGAATCTGAAGGGGAACACCCCTCCTGAGGAAATCACACTGTGTCTCTCCTTCCTATCACTGGCAATCAGACAGCTTGTGCATGATGTCAGGGGAAGCAGTATTTCCCTTGTATCACAGTGAGAGGGAGCAGCTCACTGACACTTTGGGCAGGAAGATTGACTTAGCTATGATGTTCAAATGCAAATCTATTTACCTTGGGCTTTCAAGAAACCCAAGATGAAATGTGCATAATATGCCATTTGCCATCACCTGCATACTCATGGATTATTTGCAGATTGCACCTTTTTATTAAATGTCCAAATTGTTGCCCCATTTTCAGATATCAGTTTTCTGCTTCTAACACCAGCAGTGCCTCTCTGCCAAGCAGAGGCAAATGCCTGGCACCTTGTAAGCCGGCTTCCCAGTGGAGGAGAAATCAGTGATATGGATTGTAAGTGTAAGTAGCTATACACACACACATATATATAGCAGCCCAGGAATAGAGGTGATCAAACATGCAAGCAACCCTTCTTTCAGGAACCTCAGCCAAATACCAGAATTGACTCTAATCAGAGACCAAGGCAAAAAGCAAACTCTGCTGTGTCCCATGCAGTTCCCTCGTCAAGGACTATACACAGAGCCTTGCACAACCAAAAAACCCCACAATAAAACATGTCTTCCCAAGACTGGCTATTTCTCACATGCTAAGAAGAAAGAACTTGGAAGACCATGCAAGAGCACCACCTGGTACAACTTGTTAGATCAGAGAGAGACAATTAGAATGTCTGCCCCTAACTGTAACAACATGAGAAGCTGTTAATCCATTTTTTCTCTCACCCTTGGCATTTCCCATCTCGCTCTCTCCCACACCATCTCTTACTCATTGTTTTTTCTTCCCTGAGGTTTCTGAGCATCTTCAAATCTCCCTTCCTCATTCTCCCCCCCAAGCCTTTTTTTCTCTTATTCTTTATATATGTTTTATTCTGACATGGAAAGGGACAGCATTATCCTGCTGACTCTTGAGGAAGAGGGTGGGAATTAGCTGACTCCATTGTACCAGCCTTCCTTGCACTATGTGGTGGGAGTGGTGAGAGTGACCAAGAAGGGGAGATAGGTGAGGCTTTGGGCTGGATACACCAATCCTGGCCCAAAATATTAAGAAAAGGTAGAATGATAGACTATCAGGGTTGGATCCCCAACTAAATCATCCCAGCCAGGGCTTTGTCAAGCCTGACCTTAAAAACCTCTAAGGAAGGAGATTCCACCACCTCCCTAGGTAACCCATTCCAGTGCTTAACCACCCTCCTAGTGAAAAAGGTAGTAAAATTTCAGGCAGCATTATCTTTTCCAAGGAGCTACTCTATGTTGGTAGGGCAACTATGGCAGGTGAGGCCTTGCTAATGTGATTTCACTAGACCTGTGCTGTTAGGGAGCTGGGTGGGGAAGTAGGAGGCTCCAGAGTAGTGTGATGGGAAGGAATTTGGCATGCATTGTACTTGTGTTCTGCTCATCTTTTGGGATCTAACATGGAAGCAACCCCCCATGCACAGAATGATCTGGGGGAAACGGGCGATTTTCCTTACCCCTGGGATCCCTCCCACAGGTATTTCAGGTTTGAATTAAGTACGTTTCCTGGGGAAGCTGCCCCTGAGACTTTCCATGATATTGAGACTTTGTGGTGTTTATTAGTAGTTTGCAAAATGGAAAGATGCACAAGACATTTGGCATGTATGTACAAAGTAATAAGAGATAGGTCTGTCTTGTACCCTTGACCCTTTATGACTCCTTGACTCTTTACTTTAAACCCACATGAGAACTACAACTTGTAACTGGAAAGGTAACCAAGTTAGCTCTAAATGTGTCTTGGGTTAATTTGGTCATTTAAGAGTCTGATGTGGGGTGTGGAAATATTCTAAACACTAGCTCCTATTGAAGCTACTGAAAGTTGTAGGTGCTTAGAATTTCTCAAGATCAGGCTTCTAAATTGTTGACCTTTATTTACTGTGGCAGTTATTTATAGATACCATATTTTTATTCTTTTTTTAAACCATTCTTTAAGACATTAAAGGTCAAATCCTGTTTGCCTGACTTACATGAGGCCTGATCCTAAAAACACATATGCATCTGAGAAGTCCTATTAAATTCAATGGGGCTATTTGTATCCATAAATATCTGTAGGATCAGTACCATGCTTACTGTCTTTTTTACAAGCCCATCAAAGGAACTGCTTAAATGAATGGGGTTATTCACATGCATAATGGTCTGCTGGACTGAGCCATTCGTAAGTCAGGGGACAATTCATAGAAGTCAAGTAGGATATGCCCTGAAAGGCTTTAAATGACATGGAGCACTCTGTGAAGCTATCACAGGTTTCAGAGTAGCAGCCGTGTTAGTCTGTATTCGCAAAAAGAAAAGGAGTACTTGTGGCACCTTAGAGACTAACAAATTTATTAGAGCATAAGCTTTCGTGAGTGAGCTGTAGCTCACGAAAGCTTATGCTCTAATAAATTTGTTAGTCTCTAAGGTGCCACAAGTACTCCTTTTCTTTCTGTGAAGCTAGTAGTTCACAGTAAGAGGAGTACTGTGCATTTGTTCAAATTGTAACTTTAATTTAATGCAATGTTTGTTTCACTTGATCAGATTGTATATTTTTCTGAGACATGTTGTGAACAGAAAAATGTTTAAGTAAAGTGGTCAAAGGCTGAGATAAATTTTCTCTAAGCAAAAAGCATAGATAGATAGATATCTCTGAAATCAATGCATATTTCATAGTATCTTTAAGATCTGAATTTAATTCCATATAAAATAGAGAAAGCCTTCTAAGAGCAATTTATAATCAAAGTGCTTTTATAATATTTACACTAAAGGTATTTCGCTAATGTCATTGTAGGTTTTTCTTGCAAATAAAATTCCACTTTTATGGTAGACCACCTAACATGCTCCATTCCTTTTCAGAGTTTTTGTTGACTTTAACAATGTGTAAATTAGATTTAAAAAAAAAATCATTAAGACTGGTAAAACTAGTTAGACTATAATTAGTTTATTGTATTTCTAAATAAATATATTTCCAACTTTTTCATGGCAAAATCCATAAGTGGAGACTCACATCTCCCTCCTTGCTTTAGCAAATTTAGAGCCTAATCCTGCGAATCTTTGTTCATCTGAATAATCCTTAATCAAGCAAGTAGTCTCAGTAAAGGTTTGCCTATTGATGCAAGACTGAATATTACCCCCAGTCCTTAAATTCTTGAAATTTAAAGAAAGAGTTACTAAAATTCTGCTCCAATATACTTAGTGTGATTCAGGTCTTTACAGTAAATATTTACATGGATGCCCTATGTGGTGTGCTAGATCCTGTACTTCATGATGGGAGTTGTAGTCTTTGAATTTAGAAAAACTAACAGGAAGCAGGAAATGCAATTGTGTGTGTCATTCTGGGATCAGAGGCTGCTACAGCAAATGCTTTTGGAGCTGCATGGTTGTCTTAATAAACATTCGCAAAAAGAAAAGGAGTACTTGTGGCACCTTAGAGACTAACAAATTTATTAGAGCATAAGCTTTCGTGAGCTACAGCTCACTTCATCGGATGCATTAGCTCACGAAAGCTTATACTCTAATAAATTTGTTAGTCTCTAAGGTGCCACAAGTACTCCTTTTCTTTTTGCGAATATAGACTAACACGGCTGCTACTCTGAAACCTGGTCATTAATAAACATTGTTATAGTTCACTCTTTTCGGTCTTGGCCTCCACATCTCAACAGATTGGTGATGAGAATAGCTCGCCTCCACCTGCACCCTTTCTTCAGAGCCCAAGTGAGCCTCCAATTGGTTTCAATGCTTGCATTAGAGTGTTTGAGACCTATATCCTTGCAAATAATGACAGAGAACTTTCCAAAGCAAGAAAACATGCTTTGCTTATTCACTGCCTTAGAGCTGAAGAGCAGCATATATTTTATGCTATTCCCCTTCTGGATGATCAATATGATACTGCACTTTATGATAAGAATTTTTTTGTGACTAAAGTAAATGTCATAGGTCAATGCTGTAAATTTCGTCAGCATGAACAGAAACTAGGGGACTCAACAGACCAGTATATTGCTGCTTTAAGGGAACTGATTGTCACATGTGATTTTGGCAATGTGGCAGATAAAATTATTTGAGATAAGCTCACGAGAAAAAAATGTTGTGCCTCTTATTAGAGAGTGCCTACTATTTGAATTGGACCTGACATTACAGAAAGCCATAACCATTGACAATCATATTGAGCCAGCTATAGTGGAGGCAAAAAATAATGAGCCCAGGTGCAGCAGGTATAGTCTAAGCTATGCAACCACTATGGACATGGTCTAAAACAAGATGGTCAAAAAAATTACAAGGGCAATGCAAATAAAAAGTCACAGACCCAACGATTTCCAAACGTACAAGGTAAAGTGTGATACCATTGTGAATCCACACCACATGCCACAAACTACACAGGGTGTCTTACAAAGGGAGCTCAGTGCAATCACTGCAAAAAGACCAGATATTGTGCCAAAGCAACCACTATAATCAACAAGTATATATAGTTACTTTACCTGGTGTTACTGTTTTGAGAGTGGATGGAAGCAGCCCCACAGCCACACACATAAAATAGTGTGTACTTTTCATGTTTCTGGTACAGTAAGAGGGAAGCCCCCATGGTGGAATTAATGTTGGACACTGGCTCAGCTGTTTCGATTTATTTGCACCACTCTGGACATGTGCCACTTACTGAACCAAGCTTATGCCTAAAATGCTACATGATGATCACATTGCTGTGTTTGGTTGCTTATCTGTAACTTTTGATACATAAGGACCTTACCCATACAAGCTGTCAGATGGTCGGGTATGGAATGCTATTCATCCTGTACTTGCTTACCAAGAGTGAAGAAAAGATGTTTCAACCATCTAACTGGTCCAGATGATTTTATTTTGCCACTGATAATATAGGATCACTGACAGGATATAGGGCCTGCCAGATGTGCTATCAGAGTCAGCCAGTTGCCTGTATGGACTAGTGACTATGTTATTGTAATTATTAAAGAAAAGGGTTTAGTCTTCAGTTATAACTAGAATTCTAATTATAGTTACATAATCATTTCCTGTTATTGTTAATTTATTTGATAATTACTTAGTGTTTATTCATATAGCGACAAGTTATTGTGTTATTATTACTGTTGTAAGATTAGGTTTCTTCTTAAGATGGGGAAATAGGGTGTTGCTAGACCCAGTATTACATGCTGGGAGTTGTAGTCTTTGAGTTTAGAAAAACTAACAGAAAAGAAGAAATGTAAGTGTGTGTGTGTCACACTGTGGCCAGGGTGCTGCACCTACACCTTCTGGAGCTGCATGACTGTTATAATAAATGCTGGCTTTCAGCCTTTTCGGTCTTGGCCTTAGCTAGTCAACATCCTTTTCAGAAGAAAATGCCTTAAACTGATTTTTTTAGCTTAAATGATTGGTTGATATTCTCCATTAAAACAGTAATGTACTTATTGGATCCACCCTCTGGATAACTGCAGTACAACATTTATTTAATTACTTAGGATCCTATCCTGGAAAGACTTATGCATGTGCTTAACTTTACACCCTATGAGTAGTCCCACTGAAGTAAGTTTTGAAGGAATGAGTCTTTAAACAACTATTTCAAAATACAGTTATCATATGAAGACTACTTGTAACATGCCTAACCATTTAATTTTCTCTATTTAGATCTGAATGGGTATTTAACAGGAGCAACTGTACTTCCTAAGTCATATTCAATCTGTCACCGGTATTTTTCAAAGTGTCATTTTCCACAGTTGGAGCAAATCAGTGCATGAGCAAATATTGTAAAACTGAATAGTATCCTGTGCAGGGCATACAACGTTTCAGACATGATTTGGGTGAAGTTCCAATTATAAGGGTTCTGTACTTCTTTTTAAAATTTAAAAAAGTGTTATTGTTTAATAATTTAAGTTATTTCTATTAGCTGAACATCAACAATAATGTTTGTTTTAAATGTTTTCAAGTAATTCAATATATAAACATGGGACCTAATCCTGTAGCCCTTTCTTTTGGGAATAAACATTGCAGAATCAAGCTACAACACTAGACCCCAATTCAACAAGAAACTTAATCAGTAACTTTAAATATTTGAACAGCCCTATTACATGCTAAATGTTTGGCACATTTTTAAGTATCTTGCCAACTCAAGACCATAGAAAAGAAATAGCATAGTTACATATTAAGAAATAACTTCATACATCAGTCGTCTGCCAAACTGCAAAACTCTAAAATATATCAGTCACTTAAAAAGTCCTAACTATGAAGATGATAGGAGAAACAAATCAAATTGTGCTTTAATTGTCTCTCTACCATATTATGCTCTGAACCAGCAATGAGCTTTTTGTGGACAAAGTCTATTGGACTTCAGAGGGTTTCGTGTGCGTTCTGGGGCTTAACACTTTGCTAATTATCACAAATTTATTCCCAGAGACAAAATAGGATTACAAGCCCAGATTCAGAGCCCGATTCTCATTTGCACTAATGCCATTATCAGTGAAAAGAGGTCTCAAGTTTGTGTGAAACACATTGGGACTTAGGATAAATGAGAATCAGGCCCTCTGAGTTCACAGATAAATGAATTTACAAATAGACTTCTCTGACTCTTTCATATCTCCCCTTCCCTCAATTCCAGCTAAAGTTTTGATTTCTTTTTATTACAAACTTCTAAATTTGTCAGAAGTATTGTAACAACTAGCCCTACATTAAACAGAGTAGATTTTCAAGTAATAAATCAAGTGAGGATAATGAGGTCTATCAAACTCAAGCTGGAAAATACATGTCTGCAATAACCTTGATAAATGGATTCATTCCCCCGCCCCAACTTCACTTCACTTCACTCTACCTTTATCCTATGAACATTCAAGAGTAACTATTAAAGTTCAGCTAGCTATAGATTTCCCAGCAGGTAAAACCTTTGCAGCATTCCCCTGACTTTAATTTCTATTGGGAATCCTGAAACATGTACTGTCTTGTAGAAGGTAAATTCAGGAGCACACAAGTTCAGGCTTTTAGTCTTTTATTAGCAGAGCTGCAGCTGCTAACAGTCTGTGCAAGCAAAAGGCTCTTGCTCTAAACTCTGCTACCAGCAGTACTGAGATTCGCATAATAGCTTACAAATGTGTAGTGGTCTTAGAGACATAAGCTTACATCACTCACCAAATCCTTTACAGACTTACTAAGGGTTAATGAAAAATATACAGGTTTTAACTTTGGTCATCGTCATGTATAAAGTATTGCTACCATTAGTCCTGCAAGGTCTTCTTCAGTGGTCTTGTTTTTCTTACTATGGTCCCAACCTCCTTGTCCTTGACGCTAAGGAAAGATTGACTTTCAAAGATTTCTAGCTGACTGCTATGAAGTGGTTTAAAGGCCTTTTATTATCACACATGCTGGATTTTCAGCAATTCTGTATAATTTTTTTCTTCCATCAAGAACTTCCATGTTTTCTTTTCTGGTGTCCTTGAACAACCCTGAGTGAAAGGCAAGATGATGTAATTATCTTTCTGGTTCTGTCTTTCTTTCTGTTGCACTTCAAGAGTTCCTCCAAAGGCTGCTTTTTTATTTCTTTTTTTTCCCTGTGTTTGCAACCTGGTCTGCATTCACCCTCAAAGCCTCTAAATGTTTTAACATCCCTTTACTCTTCTTTTGGAAAGTCGTCATTTTTTCTGTGCTTCTCTGACTTCTTTTTCAAGCACTTGATTTTCAGTCTGCAATTGCTTGAAGTCTTGATTCTGATTTATCTCAGCATCATCCAGCTTCTTCACTTTGTCTTTTGATTTCTTCTTCACAGCTTCACTTTGTGTGCATTCCGCTCACACACAAGTATCTTCCAGATACTGCTGCCGCTGTATCTTGAGAAAGTTCTTTTCTCTTTCACTTCAGTTTTCTGGATGTTGTAGTCATGACAGATCATAAACTGCCTTCCAATCAGATAGATGTGAGGTACTTTCACTAAGTCAATATCATCAGCTCCCATAGTCAATGTTTGACCAACATATCAGTGTAGGTCAGTGTCCCACCTGGAAACTGTTGTGCTTGCTGAAAGTTAAAGGCTAGGTATTTTAATAAGTCCAACACTTTAGTATCAAAACATAATCCATGTGCCTAATAGGGAGATATGTCTTTAAGAGACCCATTGGGGGAAGGAGTGAGTTGTGTCTGGGTTCATTGTTCCTAGGCAGATTTAGCACTCCACATCCAGAAGCTTCTGGAATTGGGTGTGGTAATTTGGGGTATAAATTCCCTGTTGCTGGGGTCAGATTTTATGAGGTGACTATCTTGAGCAGCTGCTTTAGGAAGGGTCATGTGTGAGCTGGGAAAAGCTGAGCCCAGGAACAAAAAGCAGGCTGTTTGCCAACCCTCTAGGATTGGCATTGAGTTCCTTGTTGCTACTGAAAGCAATCTAGCAGATTTTAATAGGCTATTTTAAGAAAATGACGGGGGGGGGGAGCTCCTGGAATAGCATCAGTCAGAGTTGGCAACCCTAATGTTGCATCAGGTTAGTGATATTGTTATCCTCCAACAGGGAAACTGGCTAAAATGAAACAACATTCAAAGAATAGAATTAAAATAGAAGAATCTTTTTACTTAAAGTTTTTTTTTAAAATGTGATAATGGGAGAGAGTCATTTATATCTTGCTATTCTCCGTTTTGTATTTTCTTGTAACAGGCATGGGGTTGTTTGTGGTGTGGTGGGTTGGTGTGGTGTGTGGGGTTTTTGTTGTGTTTTTTTTTTAATTGATATACTTAACTGAGTGGCTAGTTAATCAGTTAGCTGACTGGCTAACCATGATTTTAGCAGAGGAGGATGAAGAGTCTGCACTGATTCCCACTGAAGATTCCTACAAGTAAGTGGAGGGAAGATGTTGGTTTTGATTGAGCCAATTGTGTGTATTTGGTGATCAAAGAGTCAGGTGAATTCAACTGAAGCTTTTGGGAACTTTGAATTTGTGGGGACTGACCTGTTTAGGTTTAATTTGTTTTCTTTGTGTAACTCAACATAATTTATGTGGATTATAAAATAACCACATTATGTTTTTCTTTAGCATAAGATTTTATAAAGTTGTTACTTAATTACACTTATTCCTTTATATCCTTTTGGGGACTTGATATGGGGAGATTGACCCTGTGCAATCCTTGCTGAACATCTTTAGAGACTGAATTCTGGGTCTCCAGCTACTTTTTCTATGGGAGTTGGGGGTTTTGTTGTTTAGTCACTGGAGAAGGGCAATGAAGTGAACTCTATCAAGCCAACTCAAAGGTAACAAAAGCACCATGCAACAATTTAAAAATAGCAGAAAGTACTCTTGCCATTAAAAAGGCAATATTTGTATAGTCCTCCTTGTTTTTAATGTACATGTCTGCATTTTTGTTTTGTGATTTTTGGTTCCTCTTCTCCTCCCACTCTCTAGGACTGGAACTATATCAGAACTGGGCAAAAGCATCTGTCAAGGAGTTAGGTCTTGCATTTAGATCTGAACATGGTCAAAGTTAAACTCCTGATTTCCTCTGGAAAGGTGTTTCATAACTAGAATCTGCAATAATGGTGAGACACAAGGGGCTCATTTATGTCCTAATCCCATTCACTTTGTCAGGGTCAGTTTACATTCTGCAAATGGCCAGGTGGACTTGAGTTCACAATGTACTGGTGTGATGTGTTCATGCCTGCCTCTTTGGATTAGTAGATGTGCTGGCTGACTGTTCACACATCAGGAAGCTGAATCAGCCCCTAGGGTTAGCATATTCTGGAGGGACATCTGCCTTATCCACAGTGGATAATATGCCCTTGTCAAGGTTCCTTCCCCACTCTGAACTCCAGGGTACAGATGTGGGGACCTGCATGAAAACCTCTTGAGCTTACTTTTACCATCTTAAAACTTTTTTGCCCTTTGCCCAAACTATTTTACCCTTTGCCCTTGGATTTCCACTGCCACCACCAAACGTCCGGGTTTATTTTTTGAGAAAGAGTTGTTTGGAAACAGCTTTCCCCCCAAAATCCTCACCAAAACCTTGCACCCCCTGCCTGAGGAAGGCTTGATAAAAATCCTCACCAATTTGCATAGGTGAACACAGACCCAAACCCTTGGATCTTAAGAACCATGAAAAAAGCATTCAATTTCTTACAAGATAAATTTTAATATAAGAAAAGGTAAAAAGAATCACCTCTGTAAAATCAGGATGGTAAATATCTTACAGGGTAATTAGATTCAAAACATAGAGAATCCCTCTAGGCAAAACCTTAAGTTACAAGAAAGACACACAGACAAGAATATTCATTCTATTCAGCACAGCCTAATTTCTTAGCTATTTAAACAAACAGAATCTAACACATATCTAGCTAGATTACTTACTAAGTTCTAAGACTCCATTCCTGTTCTGTCCTGGCAAAAGCATCACACAGACAGAAAGACCCTTTGTTTCTCCCCCTTCCAGCTTTGAAAGAATCTTGTCTCCTCATTGGTCATTTTGGTCAGGTGCCAGTGAGGTTATCCTAGCTTCTTAACCCTTTACAGGTGAAAGGGTTTTTCCTCTGGCCAGGAGGGATTTTAAAGGTGTTTACTCTTCCCTTTATATTTATGACAGCCCTTTTTTCCTGTCTTGAGTGTGAATCCTGTAAATTTGGGATAGGACATTTAGAATAACCATTGTTGCATGTGATGAAGTGTTTCTTGCCACGTTTGTGATATTCCTTTCCAAACACTGGTAGAAATGCAACCTATCAGACCTTCTGGAAGAGTTTTAAAAGCCAGACTTATTTCTGTAGAATTGGCTTGCTGAGACTGCAGCCTGGTGTTCTTTAATCTTACACAGCGGTTCTGCATAGCTTTCTATGCTTAGATCCTGTGATTTGGCCACTCCATGTCTTGTCCAACATCCAGTATAAGCTCTGACTCACTGAAAACTGTTCCCTGGAGTTTACTTGATTGATGCTGTTACCTATTTTGATCTCACAAGCTTAGTGAGTCAACTCTTGTGTTAGTGGTTGTGGGGTTTCATGCGAGCCGGACAAAGCACAGCAGCCAATATGGTTGGTAGCTAAGCCGTTTATCTGTTATTTTCTTATTGCTTTTATACATTTCTCTTGCATAATATCTTCAACCCCCCTCCCCCCCGAAGTCCATCACCCGATCACGGAGACATCTCGTTGGTCGAACAGCCTCAGCACGGGCTATGCACGTGCGTCCTTCCTCTTGATTGGAGCACAGCTGTCCGCTATCTGTTGTCAACAAGGTCTGGTGTTGCCAGTTTGCCTGGGTCACGTTCCAGCCTGTAACTCTTTCTCAATAGTTCATTAAAGGTTTACCGCGACCTTAACTAGCTCATAAATATTCTTAACTAGCTCACAAATACACCATGTTCCCACAAGTGGTGGTGGTTTTGATCTGGCACAGAAATTGGTCTGTGTCCCACCTGAAAATGGTAGTGCTTACCTAAAGGCTAGCTGTGTTGACAAATACCTCATTACCACGTTTCTTTTTGGAGAGAAGTAGTGAACACTAAGAGCTGGTTCAAGGGCTCTTCATTTCTGCCTGGTGTAGTATAATGTAATTTTTCTCTTCACTCTACACAGTATGGTAGATGTGCCACTTGTCACTTTGGATTTTGACTCCAGCAGATTTCTGAATCTGCCTGTCCATATCTTCAGTCTCTGAGGAACTGCCCATCATCACAGATGTTACATGCTACAAATATAAGCAATGCAAATACCAGGCTGTTTTTGTAATTATTTTGCCTTGTTATGACTTTGTATTTCCTTTCAGACTTTCACGTAAGTTGCATATGCTTTCATCTTGCTTAGTCGTCTACTTCTGTTACTGGATGAATTTTGATTCTCCCCCTCCCCTTTAATCCTAAAGTCTATTCTTCTTGCTCAGGACAAACTAGTGACACAATTTTCTTGTCTGTTTCATTTTGCCCTGAGCAAAGAGGGCCATTGTACCTTTGGTCTGCTAGTTGGGCAAATCTACAGCTTGGTAAAAACCTTTTATGTTAGTAATAAGGGGAAGAATATTATGAGGTGCATGTTTTCTCCCCCCCACCACCTTATCCCCACAGCTTATTATCTTGAGGAATGTGTTGGAAGTTCCCCTTGGTAGAGATTCCTCTATGGTTCTCCCCTACCACCTTGTCCTGTTTTGTATTTTCTCAGTACTGATTCTGTATCCGTGTAGCTATTTCTACTGCCTTGTAGAAAGGGAATCTGGGAATACATGTATAAACAACACATACATACAGATTCATTGCTGCAGCAATTAGATAATACAAGAGTAGCTACTTCAATTGTACTAAACATCACTATCATCGGTTGTGAGGTCTGCTGGACTTAGGATGTGCACAATTACTAAAAAGTCATAAATGTGAGGCAAATGTTTAATTACTGCTCCAAAATAGATTCAACCTGCCTTCCCTAACTTGCATTTGAATATATCATTTCCATTCCTTCAGGCATACATCTGATACCAAATTCTGAAAGAAGCAGTTGTACATAGGCCTATTTTCAAGAGCCTGTGGAGGGCTCAAAGGCTGTTTGAAAATTCAGAGCAGGGCACCCCAGGTTCTGAGCACAGAGTGTGAATATGCATCTGCAAAAGGGCATTTGAAATGGAGAATCCAAGCTAACTGCTGTCTTCAACCCTCTGCAACTGCCCCACTAGCCCTGTCCTGGCAAGCCTGAGAGCATTTGAGTGCTCTGTTGGAACATGCCACTAATAACTGGCTGAACACGGTACACTGATAAAAATGCATTTAATTACAAACTTTAACACTTACCAAAAATGCATTTAATTACAAACTTTAACACTTACCAAAAACAGCCAACACCACCAACAATGGGGGGGGGGAAACCCTGACAAAAACGGCCCTGGCTTCCATTCTTGCTAACCAAATAAAGGAAAGTCATTGAACAATTCGTTTTAAACACTTTTAGTATTCATTAAGCACTCCATCATTGTACTTTGGCAGGCACCTGTAGAGGCATAAGGCCAGCTCTCTGCAAGAGAAAAGGTAAGAAAATGGATTGGAAAAACAGTGTAGAAACCAAAAAACAGACTTCCAGTCATGCAAATGAGCTACACTCCCAGAATCTCACTAACTTGCAAGCACTGACCCTTCAATACACACCTACTGTAGGTGCAACGGATCATCCTCTTGAAATCTGTATTTCCTCTTGCATTCCCCTTGCATTTGATGCAACATCTAGTGGCCCCAGCTAAGATCAGGTGCTATACCTTCCCATATGAAATGAGAATATTCCCTGCCTCCAAGAATTTAATAACTTATTAGAAAAGTCTGACCAAGGACAGGAGAAATCAAGTATTATGTCCATTTTTCAGATGGACAGCTGAAGCACAGAGAGCACATGACTTGCCTAGGGTCATACAGGAAGTGTCTGGCAGAGTCAGACATTGAAGCTGGATCTCTTGGAGCCCCATGCAATCCTTTAACCACAGGTCCAGATTTCCTCTATGGATAAGAGGATTTCGATCCATTTATGGATTTGAAAATGTGTCCTATAAGTAGAAAACTATCTTTATGATTCTCTGAAATTACTATTTTCTTTTAATTAAGACTCCTTAGACCTTTAGAAAATCATATTTCTGTTTTGATGTCTTTTCTCATTTAAACCTTTTATGTCAGATCCCAGAAATGCATGTTTGACTCAGAGTCAATATGCAGGGCAAATGAGAGAGAGGAAGAATCTGTTTTAACTTCAAGGATTTGAATGGCATGTAATTCTTGTTTCCAGGGAAACTGCAGATTTTAGTCCAGTAGAAGTCTCATCGGGGGGAGGGAAGAGAAGCAGTTGCTGACACCACCATACTAATCGTCTCTATAGATGAAAACAACATAGGCACAAAAGCCATCTCTGGCTGTCACCCCTCCACTCCAATGCAGTGTCAGTAGTCATATACCTCAAGCAACGCCATTTTCATTCTATTCTTATCCATTAACACATTTTAAAAGTAACTTTCTAATCTCAAAAAGCCAGGTCAACAGAAGACTAACTATTGTTTGTTTGTTTGTTTTTCCATGGCAGGTAAAACTAAAGATTAAAACCTTCACCTCAAAACATACTGGATCTAGTTCTGCTCTCCCAAGACTACCAATCTGGACTCACTTCATAGATTTAAATGTAGTGACTCCAGATTCAAACAGAAATAATCAAGCACGTAATTTGACTCCCCGGGGCAGGTCAGCTTCTGTGAACTGGTGCAGCTCTACTGAAGTCAGTGTAGCTATGCCAATTTACATCAGATCCTTCCTGACTTATTTCTCCCCAGAATTCCTCAAAACAAGGTTAACTATTAAAATAATAGCATTAAAATGACAAATAGCTGGTGTGACAGGAGAGTGATAGAAGGCAGATATATTAGCCCCAGGTTAAGAAGGTCCCTTTTCCCTGGGTAAGTTAACAGGGAAGATTCCAGAACAATCAGGAACTTTCTGAAAACAATTAAGGCAGATTGGCTGCAGGTGTTCTAATCAGCCTATCAAGAAGCTGCTAGAATCAATTAAGGCAGGCTAATCAGGGCACCTGGGCTTTAAAAGGAGCTCACCACAGTTTGTGGTGTGTGTGAGAGGAGCTGGGAGCAAGAGGTGCAAGAAGCTGAGAGTGAGAAGGTGTACTACTGGAAGACTGAGAAGTAGAAGCATTACCAGACATCAGGAGGGAGGTCCTGTGGTGAGAATAAAGAAGGTATTGGGAGGAGGCCACGGGGAAGTAGCTGAGGAATTTGTAGCTGTCACGCAGCTATTACAGGAGCCACTGTAGACAGCTGCAATCCACAGGGCCCTGGGCTGGAACCCGGAGTAGAGGGCAAGCCTGGGTTCCTCCCAACTCCTGAAGTGACACAGGAGGAGTTGACCTGGACTGTGGGTTCACAAAAATGGCCAAACTGAGGGCTGCTGTGAATCTCCAAAGTGAGCAAATCCCACCAATAAGCACAAGACCCACCAAGGTAGAGGGGGAACTTTGTCATACTGGATATAGAGAAACAGACATTTGACACCTTTGCCCATTAATTCCCTTTTGCAAAAAGGGCTACAGCTGTAGTAATATATTGGTACATTACTGTACCTACATTTTAGTGCTGTGCAGTCAGGTGATATGGTACAAACAATGACATGCTATTAGTGCATGTTGGCGGGGGGGGGGTTGTTTGAGGGTTGTGGTTTTCTTGTTTTTGTTTTTGTTTTGCACACCTCAACTATTATATCCATCTTTGCCTGTTTTCCCCTAGAAGATTGATCCTTAAACTCTGAGCAAGACCCTCAAATACTGAAATCATCATAGCTCCATTGAAGTCAGTGAAGCTACATTGATTTACACTAGTTGGGAATCTAGCTATATGTTTCTACTTGGAAGAAATATATTTAACTTTTCCTGTGAAGTGATCAGAGTGCAGCCTGGTCCTCCACAGTTAGGGAGAACCTGCATGTTTTGCAGGGGGAGCTTAATAAACAGAAGAACATCTAGCTCAGGGAGTTAATTTCCTCATACTATATCTTCCACCCCTCTCAAGGTAAAATGACCCCATCTGCATGTTGTACAGTAAATTCATGACATATGTAGTGTTTTCACATTTCAGAAATAAAGAATGAGTAGGGCAGCTCTACTGACTTCAGCCACTTTTACTAAGCTCCCTGCAGTATTTTCCTACTGTTCCCACCCTCACAATAAGTATATGTTGCAACTTCATTGTTCTGCTCACTATTAACCACACGTGCATATGTACTAGAGTTCAAGTGTGTACTGATAACTATCTTTATAAACTCAGAGCAGAGAACAAATATAAACAGCATGATTTTCCCATCTGGGTAAGCTGTACTAATGAGAGAAGGTCCTTAAATGCCTTTGTACTGGTAGATGAAAAGCTGCCCTCTAAGCGTCGACATTTTAATGATAGATACAGTGCTGAACCCATATGGTTATCAGTCAAACTGAGAAACCTCATCACTGGTGGTTCTGGCAGTAAACTTTCATTATGCAGGTTTTATTGTCTGCAAGGACTTCACATTTATGTACATTTCCTCTGTGTTCTCTTCAAAAACTCTTTGGTTTGCAATGCAAATTGCAGGAAGAATTACTTTCTACGTTAGACTGCAAAAGCCAGGACTAGACAGTTAGCATACAGACCATAGTTCTATTTAGCACAGCTGATTAGCATCTTCCTGATCTCATAAGATAGAGATGGACACTTCTGCTATTGCCATCAGGCAGACACACATAGGATTAGATCCATGTGCTGGTATATCTGAGGACAACCTTGGTGAAGTCCATGGCATCATGCGGTTCATGTCATCAGTGTAACTGGCCCCTTGAATATCATAGGGAACTAGATATTGATCTCATACCTATAGCCTTGCTCTCAGAATACAGAAGGTAAAGGCTAGAGATGGCGGGGAAAACAACCATTCTCATTTGCAAAAAATGTCAAGGTGTCAAAATCTGCTTTTGTTCCCCATTGGAACAAAAATGAGCCCTTTCCAAATTGTTCACAAAGAGCCCTTATCCCAGGGGGAATAGCCTGGTAATTAAGGAACACACTTGGGATGTGCGACACCCGGGTACAAGTCACTATTCTGCCTGATTGTGAGAAATTACTTTGAACTTGGGTCTTTCACATTCCAGGTAAGTGACCTAACCACCAGGCCATTCATATATATCCTGGACCTGTGAAACCTTTTATGATAAAATAGAATTCTTCAGTGGCAACAACTTTGGTCCAAATTATGACCAGATTTAGTAGAACCCTATATATCAGCCAATGGGTAAAACCCCTCTATTTTAATCTACACTATAATATGGGATGTGTGAAAGGGATGCAGTCTGCTTGGCATTGAGATTTCCATGCTAGATATTGACCTTTCCATGGAAGAATTTAGGCAGAGGCTGGGAAAAGTAAGAAACACACCCTGAAAGCCTCAAAATATTCAGGCTGATATTTTAAAATGGTGAGTCCTCGACTTCTGTGCGATTGTAACAAAAATAACATGTTAAAGGCTTTCAAGGACCAGACTGGTTTCTTGTCTGAATCAGCAGACCACATGGGATCTAATTTCAGAAGATAAGGTGTCCACTTATAGCACAGAAACTACAACAATCATTTGATGTGAATAGACCTTCTAAGGAGGCACAGTGGTGAGCATTGCCCTTTCCTACAATTGTACATGATCTTTTTTTTTTAAACTGCCATTCATTAATTTTACTTATATTTGCTGTAGCTGTAAATGAAACAGTTAAAGAGCTGGTATTAGTAACGTCATATCAGCTGTAAAATACATGGAGAAGCTTGTGACACTTGGTCTCTAATGATTTTGAGACCTGCTTCTTAGAGACTGAGTTGTATCTTACCTTATGGAAAATGTAAATACATTCTATGTAAAATGCTTTGAAAGTCCAATGCATACACACTATGAAGAGTGGAACATAATTTCATCATTTCTCAATTGTGTTGAGATGGAATACAACAGAGTGAAAGGAAATAAAAGATTAGTTAACAACATATTGTAGGTTAAAACTCAATGGGCCAGATCCTTGTTGTCTTGGTACAGATGGGGGGGGCAGATATGTGTCTTTAAGCTATCTTTGTTCTAGTGTTTATTCCTGGGATTGCCAAGGGCTGGTTTGTAGCCTGATCTATGAATTCTATATTAATTATATTGATTACTTAAGAATTCCAAGTTATCACTCTGAAGTTTGAAAGGTTCTTGTCCCAAGATCAGGCTCAGAATTAAAATTGCTGTTCAGTTGGGAATCCTGGTGTGCACAGTTGTAATATAATCACACTTTAGGAACCCTTCTGTATTTGTAGTAATTGATTTAGTAAAGTCACAAACACTCTAATCCAGCAAGATATATAAAGAACACAGAATGTACATTCTATCTACTCAGACCATCCCTTGCAGAATAACCTGAAATGCTAAGTCATTATCTTCCTCATCACCATCCTAATCAATGGCCATTATCCTGGTACTTCCAAGGGCTGGCATGCTCTCTCTCTTTCCCCACAGGCTGGAACACAATTTTTATAATCTGTTACACTGATACCACTATGCCTAACGCATATTCAGTAGGGGTGTTCTCCCCTCTTCCTTATTTGTATTTCCTCACCCTACTAATGTCAGGGTGCTCTTCCCTTATAGGTTAGTGTATTCATGATTTCAACTTATTACCATACACGTCAGTTCATTGCCATGGCCCTCTTGTCGTCAGACATTGGCAGATGTTCCTATCCTAAAATATCCAAAAGCTGGTGTGTGCTCATGTTCCTGTGGCTGGCTGGTATCATTATGGACAAACTTCCTCCTTAAACACTCTATTTCCATTCCCCAGAACTAAGGGGTGACTATGGTTACCCCTATCTGTGCCAAAGTTCATAGGCCTCAAGCTTTATGCTAACTGCTGAAGCCAATGTTTTGCTGGATACAGCTTCTAGGTTCCTTATGTTACTACTAAATAAAACGAATGCTAAAGCTAGCTCTATGGGATACAGTTCCTAACACGAATTAGAGTAGCCTCAGTCATGCTTTACGTTTCTCAACTCATGGCTCATGACTCAAAATTGGGTTGCCAGACTGTTTTCAAAGGGTTTCAAAGCTGTTTCAAAGCTTCAGTCCCACAGGACTGATTGGGCTCTGCTCTCCATTCCAGGCCTGGCACACTGGATTGCGGTGCTGCTCAGGTTTGGCCTGGCCACTCCTCCATCATGATGATGGGGAGCTGGTGAGCCAAATTTGGCCAGGTTGCAATGCCACTTACATAAGTTTGATCTAGCTGAACCAAACCTGAGCAGTGCGGAGACTCCAGAGGTCACAAAACCCAAAACAAGGAGCTGAGCCCAGCCAGCCCTCCGGTAAAGGACTCATAAGAGCTGCCAGTGTGAGATGGGCTCTGCAACCCCCACAGAATCTCCCACATTTCCCAGGGGCAGGACTCACCTTCCAATACCAAGGGCTTCCCACCTACCTTCTGAGGGCAGGACCCTACCCCATACCAAGGGCCTCCATTTCCCTGAGGGCAGGTCCATATGGTGTCATAAACATTGGGCCTCGACACCAAAGGGAATCCTCACATAACTGGGTCTAGGTCTGCTTTGCACTGCTCCAGCTGCACAAAGAAGCTTTTTCAGGGACCAAAATCTTGCCCAACATTGTTAGCAAGGAGCCTATTAGTTCACAGAAAGATGCTATAGGCTGCTGAAAAAATAAAAGGGACTTTTCTAACTGGTAGGATGGAGTGCACCACACAGAGATCAAGGATGTGCATGACCATGTGGTTCTATATATTCCCCCCCCCCGCTCCCTGTATAGGTTATCACAACAGTAAATTTGGCCTTTCTTTGGGTGCGGTTTTAAATTCTAACCTATACTAGTAACAGCTTTGTCTGCTATCTGCTCCTAAATGAAGATACTGGTTTTATAAAAGAAGTCCCTGAGGTTTGAGAAGATTTCCACTTCTAATGTAGCAAGTAAAAAAAAAAAATGTCAGTGTTTGTAGGCCAAAGGAAAAAGATATGTGCTAATCTCATCCATGTATTCCCTTCACCTTGGTGCTACTACAGAAATGTGCCTGGAAAGTGATCCTTTTTTTTTTTTTTTTTTTTTTTTTTAAAAAAAGCTGATGTTCACTCATTGGAAAATTCAACAGTTAACATATTTCCCCTGTTTGGCAATATCATTATCAAACTGGCAATGTACCTGGCAGAACTGTTTCCAAAAGTTATTGAGCTGAGGACTGAATAATATGAAAAATGATTTTTTTGCAAATGCTGACAAAATACTAAATATAGCAATTCATTAAGCATAAATATTTTTTTCTTTCTACTCTATTGGGCAAACTTCCTCTGGCAATCCTTCTGTAGAATTTTTATCAGTGTTCCATCATTATAAAACATAATTCTGTAAAGTATCTCTCCCTCTCACACACCCTTTTATTGCAAAACAGAGGCTGTTCTGTAGGTTTGTTTGGATTTTTGGTTTGGTTGGTTGGTTGGTTGTGTTTTTTCCCAGTTCCTGGCTTTGTATGCATAACTGCTATAAAATATGCAATACAAATTTATTATAAAAGTTAGAATACTGCAGAAAATATTGTTTGAGTTCCCATAGAAATCCCTTTTTTTCCAGTTCGTAACTAGTCTGTGCTGAAGAATGGGAAAAATTATTTGCAAACTTAGGTCTGGTCTACACTACGAGGTTAGGTCAAATTTAGCCACATTAGATCAATTTAAAAATGACTGCATCCACACAATGAACCAAGTTCCGTTGACCTAAAGGGCTCTTAAAATCTACTTCTATACTCCTCCCCAATGAGGAGAGTAGAGCTAAAATCGACCTTGCTTCGAATTTGGGATACTGTGGACGCAAATCGACGGTTTTGGTCTCCGGAAGCTATCCCAGCGTGCTCCATTGTGACCGCTCTGGACAGCACCTTCAACTCCGATGCACTAGCCAGATGCACAGGAAAAGCCCCGGGAACTTTTGAATTTCATTTCCTATTTGGTCAGCGTGGCGAGCTCAGCAGTGCAGGTAATCATGCAGTCCCAGAATCACTAATGAACTCTGGCATGGACTGAAAGGGAGACACTGGATCTGATTGCTGCATGGGGAGAAGAATTTGTGCAGGCAGAACTCCTATCCAAAAGAAGAAATGCAAATATATTTGCCAAAATTTCACAGAGCATGTTGGACAGAGGCTACAACAGGGACACACAGCAGTGCCGCATGAAAGTTAAGGAGCTGAGGCAAGCCTACCAAAAGACAAAAGAGGCAAATGGTCGCTCCAGTTCAGAGTCCCATACATACCGCTTCTATGAACAGCTGCATGCCATTCTGGGGGGGGAGCCTACCACTATCCCACCACTGTCCATGGACACCTGCAAGTGGGGAGTCTCTTGCCGCACGGAGGAGGATTTTGTGGATGAGGAAGAGGAGGAGGATGTGCAGCAGGCAAGCAGTGAATCCTTTTCTCCCGAGCAGCTAGGACCTTTTCATCATCTTGGAGCTAATACTTTCCCAAGGCAGGATCCCCGACTCTGGCTTCAGTGTGAGTGTAACTACAGTACAGGGTTTAAAAGCAATAGTGTTCATAGTCACCTGGTTGAAATAGGGGAATTTTTGTAAGGAAACAGTAAAAGGACCCCATTCATGCTGGGCTGTTTGCATTTGGCTCAAAGGGATCATCCATAGAATAGCTATGTGCTGGGGTGGGGGTAGGTGTGTGCTGCACATCTACCAGAATACTGCAGCCCCTCCTTTTAAATGTGAAACCCAACCCATTGCTTGCTCTGGGAAAGCAGGGTGTTGCAGTTTAAAAATGTTCCCACATGCTATGAAGGCGTAAGAAGCCAACTAAATTTTACTCTCCCTTTTTATCTCCCCCTCAGGTGCAAATGTTTCTATGTCCCCCCTATCATCTCCATCTCTGCGGTTATCGCAGATTAGAAGGCCAAAAAAAATACACTTTAGATGACATGTTTTCCGAGCTCATGCAGTCCTCCCGCACTGATAGGGCACAGCTTAATGCATGGAGGTATTCGGTGGCAGAGGCCAGGAAAGAATTGAGTGAGTGTGAAGAGTGGAAGCAGGATGCAACACTGAGGCTAATGGGGAAGCAAACGGACATGATGAAGCATCTGTTAGAGCTTCAGGAAACCCAACAAGAGCGCAGACCCCTGCTGCATCCACTGTATAACCGCCTACCCTCCTCCCCATGTTCCATAGCCTCCTCACCTAGATCATAGAATCATAGAATCATAGAATATCAGGGTTGGAAGGGACCCCAGAAGGTCATCTAGTCCAACCCCCTGCTCAAAGCAGGACCAAGTCCCAGTTAAATCATCCCAGCCAGGGCTTTGTCAAGCCTGACCTTAAAAACCTCTAAGGAAGGAGATTCTACCACCTCCCTAGGTAACGCATTCCAGTGTTTCACCACCCTCTTAGTGAAAAAGCTTTTCCTAATATCCAATCTAAACCTCCCCCATTGCAACTTGAGACCATTACTCCTCGTTCTGTCATCTGCTACCATTGAGAACAGTCTAGAGCCATCCTCTTTGAAACCCCCTTTCAGGTAGTTGAAAGCAGCTATCAAATCCCCCCTCATTCTTCTCTTCTGCAGACTAAACAATCCCAGCTCCCTCAGCCTCTCCTCATAAGTCATGTGCTCTAGACCCCTAATCATTTTCGTTGCCCTTCGTTGTACTCTTTCCAATTTATCCACATCCTTCCTGTAGTGTGGGGCCCAAAACTGGACACAGTACTCCAGATGAGGCCTCACCAGTGTCAAATAGAGGGGAACGATCACGTCCCTCGATCTGCTCGCTATGCCCCTACTTATACAACCCAAAATGCCATTGGCCTTCTTGGCAACAAGGGCACACTGCTGACTCATATCCAGCTTCTCGTCCACTGTCACCCCTAGGTCCTTTTCCGCAGAACTGCTGCCGAGCCATTCGGTCCCTAGTCTGTAGCGGTGCATTGGATTCTTCCATCCTAAGTGCAGGACCCTGCATTTATCCTTATTGAACCTCATTAGATTTCTTTGGCCCAATCCTCCAATTTGTCTAGGTCCTTCTGTATCCTATCCCTCCCCTCCAGCGTATCTACCACTCCTCCCAGTTTAGTATCATCCGCAAATTTGCTGAGAGTGCAATCCACACCATCCTCCAGATCATTTATGAAGATATTGAACAAAACGGGCCCCAGGACCGACCCCTGGGGCACTCCACTTGACACCGGCTGCCAACTAGACATGGAGCCATTGATCACTACCCGTTGAGCCCGACAATCTAGCCAGCTTTCTACCCACCTTATAGTGCATTCATCCAGCCCATACTTCCTTAACTTGCTGACAAGAATGCTGTGGGAGACCATGTCAAAAGCTTTGCTAAAGTCAAGAAACAATACATCCACTGCTTTCCCTTCATCCACAGAACCAGTAATCTCATCATAAAAGGCGATTAGATTAGTCAGGCATGACCTTCCCTTGGTGAATCCATGCTGACTGTTCCTGATCACTTTCCTCTCCTCTAAGTGCTTCAGGATTGATTCTTTGAGGACCTGCTCCATGATTTTTCCAGGGACTGAGGTGAGGCTGACCGGCCTGTAGTTCCCAGGATCCTCCTTCTTCCCTTTTTTAAAGATGGGCACTACATTAGCCTTTTTCCAGTCATCCGGGACTTCCCCCGTTCGCCACGAGTTTTCAAAGATAATGGCCAAGGGCTCTGCAATCACAGCCGCCAATTCCTTCAGCACTCTCGGATGCAATTCGTCCGGCCCCATGGACTTGTGCACGTCCAGCTTTTCTAAATAGTCCCTAACCACCTCTATCTCTACAGAGGGCTGGCCATCTCTTCCCCATTTTGTGTTGCCCAGCACAGCAGTCTGGGAGCTGACCTTGTTAGTGAAAACAGAGGCAAAAAAGCATTGAGTACATTAGCTTTTTCCACATCCTCTGTCACTAGCTTGCCTCCCTCATTCAGTAAGGGGCCCACACTTTCCTTGGCTTTCTTCTTGTTGCCAACATACCTGAAGAAACCCTTCTTGTTACTCTTGACATCTCTTGCTAGCTGCAGCTCCAGGTGCGATTTGGCCCTCCTGATATCTTTCCTACATGCCCGAGCAATATTTTTATACTCTTCCCTGGTCATATGTCCAAGCTTCCACTTCTTGTAAGCTTCTTTTTTATGTTTAAGATCCGCTAGGATTTCACCATTAAGCCAAGCTGGTCGCCTGCCATATTTACTATTCTTTCGACTCATCGGGATGGTTTGTCCCTGTAACCTCAACAGGGATTCCTTGAAATACAGCCAGCTCTCCTGGACTCCCTTCCCTTTCATGTTAGTCCCCCAGGGGATCCTGGCCATCTGTTCCCTGAGGGAGTCAAAGTCTGCTTTCCTGAAGTCCAGGGTCCGTATCCTGCTGCTTACCTTTCTTCCCTGCGTCAGGATCCTGAACTCAACCAACTCATGGTCACTGCCTCCCAGATTCCCATCCACTTTTGCTTCCCCCACTAATTCTACCCGGTTTGTGAGCAGCAGGTCAAGAAAAGCGCTCCCCCTAGTTGGCTCCCCTAGCACTTGCACCAGGAAATTGTCCCCTACGCTTTCCAAAAACTTCCTGGATTGTCTATGCACCGCTGTATTGCTCTCCCAGCAGATATCAGGAAAATTAAAGTCACCCATGAGAATCAGGGCATGCGATCTAGTAGCTTCCGTGAGTTGCCGGAAGAAAGCCTCATCCACCTCATCCCCCTGGTCCGGTGGTCTATAGCAGACTCCCACCATGACATCACTCTTGTTGCACACACTTCTAAACTTAATCCAGAGACACTCAGGTTTTTCCACAGTTAGATGCCCAAGAACGCGGGGGGAGAGGCTCCGGGCACCCTGCCACTCCACCCCAGAGGATGGCCAAAGCAACAGAAGGTTGTCATTCAAACAGTTTGATTGCTTATTGCAGCCACACTAACAATGTGGCCTTGTCCTTTCCTTCTCCCCCACCCCACCTGGGCTATCTGGTCCATTATCTATTTTTTTTAATTAATAAAGAAAGAATGCATAGTTTCAAAACAATAGCTACTTTATTTAGAAGGGGGGAGGGTGGTTGGCTTACAGGGAATTAAAATCAACAAAGAGGGTGGGTTTGCATCAAGGAAAAACACAACTGTCACACCGAAGCCTAGCCAGTCATGAAACTGGTTTTCAAAGCCTCTCTGATACGCAGCATGCCTAGCTGTGCTTTTCTAATTGCCCTGGTATCTGGCTGCTCAAAATCGGATGCCAAGTGATTTGCCTCAACCTCCCACCCCTCCATAAGTGTCTTCCCCCTTACTCTCACAGATATTATGGAGCACACAGCAAGCAGCAATAACAATGGGAATGTTGTTTGCACTGAGGTCTGACCTAGTCAGCATACAATGCCACTGAGCTTTTAAATGTCCAAAGGCATATTCTACCACCATTCTGCACTTGCTTAGCCTATAGTTGAACTGCTCCTTACTACTGTCCAGGCTGCCTGTGTAAGACTTCATGAGCCATGGGAGCAAGAGGTAGGCTGGGTCCCCAAGGATAACTATTGGCATTTCAACATCCCCAATGGTAATTTTCTGGTCTGGGAAGTAAGTTCTTTCTTGCAGCTGCTCGAACAGCCCGAAGTTCCTAAATATGCGAGTATCATGCACCTTTCCCAACCATCCCACGTTGATGTCAGTGAAACGTCCCTTGTGATCCACTGGTACTTGTAGCACCATTGAGAAGTACCCCTTGCAGTTTATGTACTGGTTGGCAAGGTGGTCCGGTGCCATGATGAGGATATGTGGTCCGTTTATCGCCCCACCACAGTTAGGGAACCCCATTGCAGCAAAGCCATCCAATATGACCTGCACATTTCCCAGAGTCAGTACCCTTGATAACAGAATGTCAATGATTGCATTGGCTACTTGGATCACAGCAGCCCCCACAGTAGACTTGCCCACTCCAAATTGATTCCCGACTGACCGATAGCAGTCAGGCATTGCAAGCTTCCACAGGGCTATCACCACTCACTTCTCAACTGTCAGGGAAGCTGTCATCTTGGTATTACTGTGCTTAAGGTTGGGGAAAGCAACTCACAGAGTTCTAGGAAAGTGGCCTTACGCATGTGAAAGTTTCGCAGCCGCTGGGAATCATCCCATACCCACAATACTATGCGGTCCCACCAGTCTGTGCTTGTTTGCCGGGCCCAGAATCGTCGTTCCACTGTATCAACTAATTGCCACATCATGTACTTTCAGGAATATCTGTGTCGATGTCCTCATCATCTCTTAGCCCAGTCCTGCATACACTCCAGGATCGCGTGTGAGGTGTTTATAATGCTCACAACAGCAGTGGTGAGGGTGAGCTGAGTGGGCTCCATGCTTGCCATGGTGTGGCAGAGAGGAGAGCAGAGTTGCAGTGGAAGCGGTGGATGATGATGGTTAGCAGTCTTACTGCACCGTCTGCTGACAGCAGAACCCAAGACACAACAGCAGTGGTGACAGTGAGCTGAATGGGCTCCATGTTTGCCGTGGTATGCTGTCTGCATGGAAAAAAGGTATGAAACGATTGTCTGATGTTGCTTTCACGGAGGGAGGGACAACTGACAACATGTACCCAAAACCACCCATGACAATGTTTTTGCCCCATCAGGCATTGGGAGTTTAACCCAGAATTCTAATGGGCAGGGGAGACTGCGGGAACTGTAGGATAGCTACCCACAATGCACTGCTCCATAAGTTGATGCTAGCCACAGTAGTGAGTACGCACTCCGCTGACTTAATGCGCTTAGTGTGGACATATGGAATAGACTGTATAAAATGGATTTCTAAAAATCGACATCTATAAGATTGACCTAATTTTGTAGTGTAGATATACCTTTGGTTGTGAATTTATTAATCCTAATTTGATTCACCTACAGACATAACATTGTTTTCTTGGCTTTCACATGAGTGATTAGGTTTTGCTTGGGGAAGATCGTTTACACAACAGAATCCTGAAAAGCATGCACTGGTATGTGGATTCATGCCAGAACCAGTCACCCAAGAACACTTTATAATTTGGCATTATGGGTTTGGAAGTTGACAGTGTTAGGAAGTAGAGAAAAGCTAGAAAATGTCTGTGGTTTTAAAATCAGTATAGCTGAGCAGTAGTGAGGAGATAGGGAAGAGCAATGCCCCTTTCATGAAGGCATTTTGCATATGTTCTATAGCCAGAATGTAGAACAAGGCAGTTGTAGGATAACTAGATATTGAAGGAGGGAAAATTAGTTTCCAGAAGTTCTATATGGGATCACTTAACATAGTAACTTCCCATAATTCCACCCAGATGCCTGGTAATGAGGAAATTAGTCAAATGAGATGGACACTGATATGTGATGACGCTTTTCACAACTAGGACAATATGTGAACCTGACATTTACCTTGGTTCCTTCCTGACTAAGGACCATTCCAAACCCTATATTTTTAAATCTAAAAAAGCTAAATATAATAGTCTATCTTGTGGAAAAGAAAGGAGAAGTGTTTTTAAAAACACATCTACTGATAGGGTAACAAGCCTTGTGCGTAGGGGGGGAAGCAGTAGACGTGGTATCTTGACTTTAGTGAAGCTTTTGATACTGTCTCACATGACCTCATAAACAAGCTAGGAAAATACAGCCTAGATGGAGCTACTATAAGGTAGGTGCATAACTGGTTGGAAAACTGTTCCCAGAGAGTAGTTATCAGTGGTTCACAGTCATGCTGGAAGGGTATAACAAGTGGGGTCCTGCAGGGATCAGTTCTGGGTCTGGTTATGTTTAATATATTGATTTTAGATAATGGCATAGAGAGTACACTTATAAAGTTTGCAGACAATGCCAAGCCGGGAGGGATTGCAAGTGCTTTAGAGGATGGGATTAAAAATTCAAAATGATCTGGACAAACTGTGGAAATGGTCTGAAGTAAATAGGATGAAATGCAATAAGGACAAATGCAAAGTGTTCCACTTAGGAAGGAACAATCAGTTGCACATATTCAAAATGGGAAATTACTGCCTAGGAAGGAGTACTGCAGAAAAAGATCTCGGGGTCATAGTGGACCACAAGTTAAATATGAGTCAACAGTATAACATTGTTGCCAAAAAAGCGAACATCATTCTGGGATGTATTAGCAGGAGTGTTATAAGCAAGACAAGAGAAGTAATTCTTCCATTCTACTCTGTGCTGATTAGACCTCAACTGTAGTATTGTGTCCAATTCTGGGCACCACCTTTCAGGTAGGATGTGGACAAATTGGAGAGAGTCCAAAGAGCGACAAAAATGATTAAAGGTCTAGAAAACATGACCCATGAGGGAAGATTGAAAAAATTGGGTTTGTTGAGTCTGGAGAAGAGAAGAGTGACAGGGGACATGATAATAGTTTTCAAGTATGTAAAAAGGTTGTTACAAGGAGGAGGGAGAACAAAAATTTTCTTAACTTCTGAGGCTAAGCCAAGAAGCAATGGGCTTAAATTGCAACAAGGGAGGTTTAGGTTGGACATTAGGAAAACTTCCTAACTGTCAGGGTGCTTAAGCACTGGAATAAATTGCCTAGAGGGGTTGTGGAATCTCAATCATTGGATATTTTTAAGAGCGGGTTAGAGAAACACCTGTCAGGGATGGTCTAGGTAATACTTAGTCCTGCCATGATTGCAGGGGACTCGACTAGATGACCTTTCAAGGTCCCTTCCAGTCCTACCATTGTATGATAAGCATTTCTCCAAGACCCAGCTTCCTATATATTCAGAATATGTAAGACTTTCTGCTAATTCCCAGGAATGTTACGTCACCCTTCTTATGGGCGGGAGAGGGAGAGAAAAATGTATTAAGTTTCTGTTTAACAAAAATGTAGACTCCTATTCCCAGGCCGGGCTGAGCTGCACTTGACACAGAGTCCCAGATGCCCAGCCTTATGCGTCCCTGACCTGCAGTGCAGCCAGGGACCATTTGAACTTTTATCTGCCAGTGCCCAGATCTGGAATCCAGGAGACTTCAAAATTGAACATGAGCCAGTTTTACTACTTACATCATCAAATGTAATCCCCTGGTAATGGTCTAGTTTATTGATTTGTGAATGTATGCAGTGTCAGCCCTCCTGTATAGGGCTTCTCCAAACGAGTTGGTAATCTCCACGGTACTATCATTTACTTAACAATTACTCATCTCTTTTTCTACATGAAAGTCTGATTTCACCAAAAAAAAATTTAACTAGGATTTGTGTGTGTGTGAAGCATGTGCTACAGGATCTATAATGGTATCACTTTAGGTTTATGTTTCTCAGAAAGCTGCTTTAATCCATAAAATACATCTCTGTATTTTTTTCTTCAATAATCATCTGTCCTATCAAGTCTTTGTGGCATTGGAACTGGTATGTTTTCAAATTGGTAATGACAGTGGATCAATTAATCAGCTAGGCATGTTCTCAGATTGGCAGCAGTGTTGCTGTGTTTGCAGTTTAATACGTTAGACATTTTGGGTCCTCATTGTGCTTACACATTGCATTGCATGTACCTTGCAATCCATTCTCTCAGTTCTATTGCCAAACAATTTCTTAGTTGCAGGTGAGAAGTTTGAGAGATCTAACCGTTCATCCAGTTTTATGGATATTATACTTAATTCTGTAGCAGTCTCTAGTTTAAATTTAGCCCAGTGACATTTCTCCACAATTGTAATCTCTATAAATGCTTGGTTGTGACCTGATTGAACTGCTGTAAGCTTAAACTCTTTTGCTACTGCTGCCCTTGCCTAAGTGACTTCTTTCACATAAACATCTGTTCTCTATTGTAACTTCTCATCACCCCAAGCATTCTTTTGAACTGGCATTTGTTTTGCATAATACTTTCTTTTAAAATATTTTTACCCCTCTGATCTTTTGCTGGACACTCATCTAGTTTGCATGTTATCCCATACTTTCAACCCTTTTACTTACAAAATTATAGCCTGCCTGTAGATGTGGCAGTAGAGTTGCTTTTGTGTTTGTCTGAAAATGGTATAGAAAAAGATAACTGGGCTTGTGCCTTTTCCTGTGTTCTAGCAACATCTATGTGCTTTATTTAAATGAAACTCAGATTTGATTTATGAGCTTGTCTCAGGACTTTTGGTGAATTTGTCCCAAATACTATCCTGTCCTAAATCATTTCATCTATGTCAGTAAATGCAGACTCCTTGGCTGACAAGTTTAATTCTCTAGCAAACCATTCTGTAAGTTCACTTAGATCTTGGTTATAATGTGCATACATCTTTTGGGATGACATTCATTAAACCAATAATGTATCTTCTCATCTTTTATCTTCCCAGCTGGATGTAACTATCCAAGTACTATAAACATCTCTGCCTTTTTGCTCACCACATTGAGCAGGTAACATTTTCCTTGCACCTGTTTGGATTTAAGGAGTTCCATGAAGAGGAGCACTGTGTACTCGTGGAGTTCCTTCTACTCCCTGAGACAGTTCATTCTTTCCCAGTTCACCCTGTGCAGGCTATTTTTGGCTATTTCTGCACATACAGGACTTCTGACACAATATGTAATGTTTTGGTTTGCTTGTGAGGGTGTGTTCCAAATCCAGACAGATCAAAGACCCTTACATTGGTTAGCACATATTCAGAGTTGCACATGTTCAAAACTCGTGTATCAGACCTCCAAAAATCATGAGGCCGTGTCATAAATATAAAGGGAAGGGTAACCACCTTTCTGTATACAGTGCTATAAAATCCCTCCTGGCCAGAGGCAACATCCTGTTACCTGTGAAGGGTTAAGAAGCTCAACTAACCTGGTTGGCACTTGACCCAAAGGATCAATAAGGGGACAAGATACTTTCATAACTTGGGGGAAGGAAGGCTTTTGTTTTGTGTTTGTTCTCTCTTGGGATTGAGAGAGGCCAGACAGAAATCCATCTTCTCCAATCCATCCTAATCCAAGTCTCTAATATTGCAACCAGTATAGGTAAACCAGGCAAGGCGCATTAGTTTATGTGAATTTTCCCTGTGTTTAGAGGGAGGTTTATTCCTGTTTTCTTTAACTTTAAGGTTTTTCCCAGAGGGTGGGCCTCTGTGATTTGAATCTGAATACCCTGTAAAGTATTCACCATCCTGATTTTACAGAGGTGATTCTTTTACCTTTTTCTTTAATTAAAATTCTTCTTTTAAGAACCTGATTGATTTTTCATTGTTCTTAAGATTCAAGGGTTTGGGTCTGTGTCCACCTGTACAAATTGGTGAGGATTATTATCAAGCCTTCCCCAGGAAAGGGGGTATAGAGTTGATTTTTGGAGGTCTGATACATGAGTTTTGAACGTGTGCAACTCTGAGTATGTGATAACCAAAGACATCTCTAAGTGGTCTCTTTCCCTGTTCTTTGTTTAAAACATTTGGTGGTGGCAGCATACTGTTCAAGGACAAGGCAAAGTTTGCACCTTGGGGAAGTTTTTAACCTAAGCTGGTAAGAATAAGCTTAGGAGGTCTTTCATGCGGGTCCCCACATCTGTACTCTAGAGTTCAGAGTGGGGAAGGAACCCTGACAGACCATCTTAAATATTATGAGATTTTTTCAAAAAACCACTAGTGAATATTGCATTTTTTTGTTTTGTTTTTATTTACTTTCTGGTTTTCAAGCTCTAGGGTGCACTCAGGTCAAATTTTCAAGCTTTTCTCCACAATCATGAAGGCTCAAAACTTCATTTAAAAAAAAGTGAGAGAGAGCTGAGATTCTCACACCATCAATTGATTCCAGAAGCTAGGACTTAAACTAAAACACCAAATATTTCCAGACTCATGGAAGCTGGCAACACCAGCACATGCCTGTAGTCCTATGGAAACATTCCCACCTGAGATATTCTGCTGCAGTCCAACTCTCCAGTTCTTCTGACTTAATCTTCTTCTTCCATCTGGGTTCACGGGGAGGCTAATGGGTTCCAACTGATTCTGAATCCTGATTATAAAACCCTTTCCTCCTGTTACAGAATGCTAGCCCAGAACCCTGGGATTCCTAACAGTTGTGAATCTTAGACAGGTAATATGCTTCATCACGGAGTCATTGAAATGGTTATTTAATGGATGATTTAGTATATCAATTTAATATAAATAGAATTAAAAAAGAAAAATCAAATTTCCTAATCCCATTTACCTGCACTTGGCAAATTGTGTGACTTCATAATAAAATCTTCAATACTATTCTGTCAGGGACTGATCCACTCCCCATCTCATTACTGTGCCTTCTGTTTTCTTGTAGAAATATTATATAACTAAAGGATAAAGTGATGTAACAGTGACCAATTGATTTTATTTATAATCAAAACAAAATGTACTGGAGTTGAATATCCAAATAATTTATAATGGATTGGACCTATGGGGCTGTGATTAAATGAAGGCTGGGGGGGAGAGGGGAGCTCCCTTTTATGGACACCCAGCCAGCCAGTTAGATGTAAAATCCCTCTTGGTGTCTGTTCTCTGCTTGTTTTACCTGTAAAAGATTAACAAGCCCACAGGTAAAAGAAAATGAGTGGGCACCTGACCAAAAGAGCCAATGAGAAGGCTAGAACTTTTTAAATTGAGGAGGGCGGGGGGACTTCCCCTTTGTCTGTTGTTCTCTGGAGAAGGAGAACAGGAATACTGTGTAAGGTTTAAACCAGGTATGAAAATTCATATTCCATACCTAGAAGAAATAATTGGACAGGGAATGTTTAAATTAGATGGAATCAGGTTTATTTCTCTATTCTGGCTTCTGGTTCTCCTCTGTGCTAAATCTAAGGTGCTTTTGTTTTGTAACTTTTAAACTGGACCCCAAGAAAGCTATTATTGCTACTTAATTTTTGTAATTGCTCTTTTAAAATCTAGCAAAAGCCTAAGTTCCAGATGTATTTTCTTCCTTTTTTTTTCTCATAAAATTTACCTTTAAGAACAGGATTGGATTTTTGGTGTCCTGAGAAGTTTGTGAATGTTTGATTAGCAGGTAGCAACAGCTAATTTCATTTGTTTTCTTTCTCAGCTCTTCCCCAGAGGGGGGTGAAGGGCTTGATGGCACCCCACAGGGAGGAATTCCCAAGTGCTCCTCCTTGGGTTCAAAGGGGTATTTTTGCATTTGGGTGGTGGCAGCATTTACCAATCCAAGGTCAGAGAAAAGCTGTAACCTTGGGAGTGTAATACAAGCCTGGAGTGGCAAGTATTAATTTTTAAAATCCTTGCAGTACTCCACCTTCTGCACTTGAAATGCCAGAGTGGGGATTCAGCCTTGAAAGGGCCAACTCACTATTGTTATAACCGGCCATTTGTTACTTTCAGAGAAATGTAAAAAAATGCTTCCATTTCCTTAAAAATATGCTTTTAAGGTTCACACCCCAATAATTCTATTAAATGTACAAAGCATAACTTTATTTTTAAAGATACAAATGGTTTCAAGCTATTAGAGTGCTTACATGTTCCTCTTTCTTGATATTAAACATAGCTTTCCATTCAAATTTAATAGGAATCAAACACCAATGAACAATACAAACGCCTCAGAGTTGGAGCAAAGTGCATTCACAATTTATGGGCAAAAGTTTATACTGTGTGTGCTTGCCCTGAGCACTGACTAAAGCCAGTCAATTTGTTTCTCTTCTCACAGGCACTAAATTAACTCACATTTTTAAAGGGAAAAAAATACACAAATCCTACGGAGTGCAGACTTCTATATGAGAGTGTAACATACTCAGTGTTAGTCAGATTTACAGTGGAAGTTAAAATATGTGTGAAGGGACTGAAACATCACGTAGACATGCAAGATAGTTGCAACAAATGAATTTTGAAAGAGCACAATATCTTTGAATTTATGTACCAAACTTGTAGCTGTTTGCTATATTTTTCTGGCTCTATGACCCTACTGAATAAATGTATTCTTAAACAAAGCAATAAACATTAAATAGTTAAACACAGTAAAACATGTTAGCATATCAAGATACACACAAACATGTTAGCATACCAAGATGCACAGCAGAACATAAGGCAGATTGTGTAAAATTTTTTCACTACACAGACATCTGTAGCGTGCATGCAAAATAACAGTCAAAAAACAGAATATCCTTTTTGGCATTGACAACACTATTAAAGAAGGACAGAAGCGTTGACTAGTAAAAGATAAAGAAAATGCATGTATGTGTGTTACTAAGTACAGGCACATCAAAAGACTTTTGTTCAAGACTTTTGTAATCCAGTCAGGGCTCAGATAAAAACAAACATTACAGTGACATCAAATGAGAACACTTGACCTTTTAGCAATACAAATCAGTGAACAGAAAACGAAGGTACTTTTAGAAATATGGCTCAAACTAGGATAAAAATGCAGTTTGAAAGTAAAGTCATCAACAGTTCAAAGCCAAGGGTTTCTTTAAGAAGGAAACTGAATGGTTAGGGGGAATTAAAATTCTTATTGATTTCCACACATACCGTCCTGTGGACTGAGAAATATCCTGCCCTGTATGGGGCAGAACAAACTCAATTTTCTCATTTTAATGAATCAATTTCTAGTCCTTTTCTATAAAAAATAACCTTGAAAATACAAACTGACCTAAACCAATCACCAGTGCTGAAAATCTGTCAGCATTTCTTTTTTTCCAAAGCAGGGATGGATCAATTCACGAATGTCCTGTCAATGTTATTTAAGGCTACCCTTTAAGGTCCATGAAACCCACAGCTATGCATTTGTATGTGTGGTCATGATCATACCTATTTGTAAATCACCTAGTGCACCAGTTGAGCTATACTAATAGAAAATCAGCCAGCAGAAGCTGTTTATCCTCTTCCTTTACCTTCCCCTCCACAGGGAGAGACTGTTGGCTAGAGGACCAGCAGATTGTCATGAGGAGCTCAGCTGTTTCAGCTCAGTGTCTCAGAGCTCTGACTCTAAGGTTTTGATTGATTTCAGTGGGAATTACCCAAATTACCTTTGAGGACCTAGCCCTAATTCTTACAGTGTTGCCAGCTCTCAAGATTTTTGATATTTTCTTAAAGCCTCAGTTCCTGGATGTAATTATATTAGAATCTCAACTTGCATTTACAAAAAGAGCAAGTTTCTAGTCTTTATGATGGTTATGGGGGAAGGCTTGAAAATGTGACCTCTCTGATACCAGAAAACAAATGAAAATAATCTGAAGTGATTGGCTTATAAATCTGGCTTTAACCCCCCCCCCCCATCTCCCCACACAAATCTCATGGTTTTTTTGTTTTTTTTTTTTAGAGCCCAACGTACAATTGTCGAATGCTTGGGCTCCGTAATACTGCTCTTATCCACTCTCTTTTTGGGCAGGCCTAGCTCTTATCCTGTGACTCCTCAGTTTGTTTTAAAGAGTGGAGCCCAAGGAGAAAGCTTGTTAAACTATTTTCAAACTCTCAACTCACTGTGTATACAACCCAGACTCTATTCGAGAATTAATTCAGCTGCATCATCAATAATCACTTGTGTAAAGGTAAATGCTAAAGTGCTCTTTTTGCTGACTCCAGGCTGTGCAGCTGTAGCTGCTGGACTGAGCTAGAAATGGAACATGGAGGAAGGGAGAGAGAGACAACTGAGGAGAGAAAGACATTTGGGAGAGGGTAGAAGAAGGGGACTGAGGAGATCTGGGGATGTGGAGGAACACTGTCTTCGGGGCACTGGCTGTGGCTTGATTTTGGAATGAATGGCTTCTGAGTAAAGCCGGAGATGGGGGGGGGGCTCCTGGACATGGAGTAGGAAATGGCAAGGGGGTGAATTTTGGTGTAGAAGACCTGAGACATAGGAGGGCCATGGAGAGGGGATGGGGTATGGAAGAAGGAAGAAATGAGATACAGGAGCCAAGGGAAGTATGGAGAGAGTACAGAGATGGACCAGTAAAAGCAGTCTTTTATCCATATTAAACTTTAAATAGATAAAAGCTTTACACAGTGTAAGTCAGGTGGGGTGTTAGTGAGAAAGGATGAAGTGGCCGTGGAGAATTGGTTGAGTACCTTTTAACTGTTTTGTTTCCAGACATTTCACAGTTGTATAATTTTAGTAGGGAAAGTGTGACATTTTGGTCTGGTGTTAGCTGGATGCCAGTGAAACACATTTTGTTCTTCAAGCACTTGCTCATGTCCATTCCACTCTAGGTGTGTGCGCACCCATGTGTGCTGTCATGAGAGATATTTGCCATAGCAGTTGCTGTATGGCCAGCCGTGGTGCCTCCTTGAGTGCTGCACTCGTGTGGGTATATCAGGTGCTGCCAGCCATAAGCCCCCTCACTTCCTTCTTACTTTCTGGGGTGGCTAGGAGGAGAGCCTTTCCTTGGATAGCAAGGGCTAGCCGTTTCGTCTCTTCTAACTTTGAGCCTTAGGGGCCTTTTAAATACTTGTTTATAGTAGTTAATGTTAAGTAGCTGTTAAGGGTAGTTAGGAGTTAGAGTTCCAGTGAGGACTTCACCGCTGGCAGGGCATACCCTGGTCTCTGGGGTTTAAGCCCTGCATGGACTGAAACAGGCCTTTGCCTGTAAGTGACCCCCCACGGCAACTGCTTCAAGTGCTTGGGGGAATCACATGTGAAGGACAAGTGTTGTGTTTATAAAAAATTTTGACCTAAGACTCAGAAAGAGCACAACATCCGTCTGAGGGCCCTCTTCATGGAGGCTGCCCTTTGTCCAGCTTCTGACCCCATCCCACCAAGACTCACCTAGTTCCTTGGTCTTGGTGCACAGGGCACTTGGCTCCACCCAGCACCGCTTCACTCCAGAGCCATGTGGACATGCCTCCCCGGTTGGGGATCTTAGCACCTTAGAATCTTAGGATTCACCACCGACTCCTGGGAACAATAGGGGAACCAAACTTCTGACGGCATCAACACCTTCCCAAACTCCCTCAGCACTGAGAGAACCAAGGTCTCCACCCACGCTGCCAGCACCACATGTACCACAGGAAGTGGAAAACGCTCCCTATGAGGGCAAGCCAGCCACTAAGAACCCTCGGGGGCAGAGGAGCACTGCTGATCCCCTGAGACAAGGCAGCCCTCTCCATCTCCGCACCACAGATCTCTGGCATCGCAACCCAGTTCCTCAAGGGCTCGTCCTCAGTCACCAGCACTGTGATCGCAGTCCCCACCATCTTGATGCAGATCACCTTGTGGGAGGCGCTGATCTCCATTCCACTGGCACCGTTCACCCTCCCGCTGGTCATCCTCTTGGCACAGACCTGAGTCGCCTGCCCCGTGGGAGTGATCCCTGTTGCGATTCCGGTTCCCCTGGCACCGATCCCCTCAATACTGGCACCAATCCTCCCACTCCAAACACCCATCTCCCATGGTGACAGTTACACAAAAATGTTGATGGCCCCGCCATGATCACTGGAAGGGAATTCCTCCAGCATGGAAGGGCAGTTCAGCCTCTCACCAAGACCCCACCAGCACGAATGAGCACCTGAGGCCACGTCTATGTCTATAGTGCTGCCTTGGCAGCATAGCCAGTGGCCAGCACATTGGCCTTATTGGAGTGAATGGAGCATGTTGGTGATGACAATGCCCCCTTCGCATCACTCATCTGCCGCTGCCTTGGAGCAACAGCTGGTGGCACTGGGCTAAGTGCTTGAAACCCGCTTGGAGGTCAGGGTAAAGGAGACAGCATCAACCCCAAAACCATCCACACGGGGGTGATGCCCTGGAACCTCCCCTAATGGTACAGTCATAATTCTTATCCCTGGATGAGATGGTCACAGGACCCTTGAGGGCTAGTCCACCAGACAATTTTAAGGCCCTCCATGGTCTGCTGCTTCAACGGGTGGCCAAGAACTTGGGCCCAGGGGTGGAGGAGATGGCCAAGCAGGTGGATACCTTGTTCAATTTCCTGTCAGCCTCTACCCTGACATATGTTGCATTACCAGTGCATGATGGGGTCCTGAAAATTGTCAATGCCCTCTGGCAAACCCTTTCGTCCATCCCCCCCACCTCCAAAAGGGTCAAAAAGAAGTACTTTGTCCTGGCCAAAGGGTTTGAGTACCTTTATGCCCACCCACCTCTGGTCTCACTGGCTGTCTTGGCAACCAAGAAAAAGGAGAAGCAGGGGCACACGAGTTCAATTCCCAAAAATAGAGAGTCCAAAAACTGGACCTTTTTGGGAGAAAAACTTATTAACAACCAGCCTGCAATTCTGGGTGATGAAGCATCAGTCCCTCCTGGGCAGGTAAAATTTTAACTTAAGGGACTCCCTCCCTCAAGATCTGTCCCAGGAATTCGGCATCCTGTTAGAGGAGGTCACCGTGGTGGCTAGGTACTCTCTCCAGATGACGTGGGACATGGTGGATTCAGCGTTTAGGGTGGTTGCATCGGTAATGGTCATGAAGCACAGCTCCTGGCTTTAGACCACTGGTCTGTCCCAAGAGATGCAGACCTATATCCAGGAACTCCCATTCGATGGAAATGGTCTCTTTTAGGAGAAGACTGATGAGAGGCTGCATGGGTTAAAGGACCCTTAACCCACCCTTCGCTCGATGGGCATCATACACCACAGTCTGCTTAGAAGCAGTTCGGGCCATTCCCGTCACCAAAGCCTTGTCAGCCTTGTCAAGTGCCTGCAAGGGGAAGGGATAGACATGAGTTTTAGTCATCGCTGCCCTTCCTCCTCCTGCTCAATCATGCAACTTGGTCTGGCAAAGCATCCGGGCGCCAGAGGCACTCATTTTGAAGGCACGCTCAAGAGCGATGCCCCATTCAATTCCCTGGATCCATCTTGTTCTTTCCTTGACCGTCTTCATCCCATACCATTTGGCCTGATCGCGGGTCACCTCAGACCACTGAGTGCTGGATATAGTATCTCAGGGTTATACCCTATAATTTTGGGCTGTCCCTCCCACCCTACCCCTCTTCAGGGACCCTTTTTGGACAAGGAGTTTCTCATGAGAGGTCAAGAATATCCTGCACCTGGGGGTGGTGGAGGATGTGCCTTGGAACATGACAGGGAAAAGGATTCTATTCCCACTACTTCCTAATTCCAAAAATAAAATGGGGCCTCAGACTCATTCTGGACCTGTCTCCTCAACAAGTCTCTCAGAAAGCTGAAGTTTCTTAGGGTCTTCCCATTGCTGGATCCGGGAGATTGATACACCACCCTTGATTGAAAGATGTTTTTTTCCATATTTTCATATTCCAAGGTCATAGACATTTTTTCCATTTCATAGTGGGCGGATGCCATTTTCAATTCACCGTGCTTCCCTTTGGCCTCTCATTGGCCCCAAAGGTGTTCACGAAATCTCTGGTGCCAGTGGCTGCTTACCTGAGATGTTGAGGGGTCCAGGTCTTCCTGTATCTTGACGATTTGCTCCTCAAGGGCAAGTCTTGGGAGCAAGTGCAGAGGAGGCTTGATCTGGTGTATTCCTTAATAAATGAGAAAAAAATCCTCCTTAACACCTATCCAGCGAATAGAGTTTATTGGAGCGGTTCTCGACTCAATGTGAGCCAGAGCTTTCCATCTGGAAGTGCATTTTCAAGCCATGTCGGACCTGATCTGCCATGTAAAGAGCCACCCACTCACCACAGCTCACACCTGCCTGCAGCAGTTGGGCCACATGTACATACGTTGTGAGCCAGGCTTGGCTCCATCTCCAGCCTCTTCAAGTGTGGCTGGCATTGGTCTACATCCCCACAGGCACAACCTAGGCTGGGTAGTCAGGGTGCTGGATCACATCAGGTCATCCCTGGATTAGTGGTTGGACCCTAGGTTGATTTTGGAGGGAGTCCCCTTCACAGCCCTATTCCCGTCACCAACCCTGATCTCTGATCTTTGGACCTGGGCTGGGGAGCCCACGTGGGCAAGCTGAGCACCCAGGGCCACTGGTTGCAGGACAGTCTGGCCCTCCACATCAACATCAGGGAGCTCCAAGCTGTTCACCCAGCCTGCCAGGCTTTCTTGCCCCACCTGAAGGGCAAGGTGGTGCAGATACTGACGGACAATACCACCGCAATGTATTACATCAACAGGCAGTGCAGTGCCAGGTCTTCAGCCCTTTGTCAAGAAGCTTTGAGATTTTTGTGTGTGGCTATCGGATGAATGTCATGCCACACACCTGCCTGGAACCAAGAACGTGTTGGTGGATCACCTCAGCAGGTCCTGCTCATCTCATTCCATCCGGAGGTGGCCAGTACAATCCCCCGGGGTGGGGGACTCCCCAGGTGGACCTGTTCACATATGGGCAGAACTGAAAATGCCACGTGTTCTGTTCAATCTGGACGTCTTTCTGTCAGACGCCTTTCTCATTCCTTGGTCAGGGGTACTGATATGTGGCTTCCTGCCAGTGCTGTTTGATTCACGGGGTTCTTGTGAAGATCAAGCAACACAGGGTGAGAATTATCCTAATAGGCCCCACATGGCCTTGCCAGCACTAGTTTGGCACATTGCTGAGCCTTTTGGAAGCTCCCAGCTGCAGCTGCCCCTCTGGCCGGATCTGCTATTCCAAAACCACGGCAGCCTTCTGCACCCAAACCTGGAGGTGCTGCACTTGACAGCTTGGATACTACATGGCTAAGCACAGACGAATGGGCATGCTTTGCCCATATTCAGCAGGTCTTACTGGGAAGTTTACCTGGATAAAGGGAAAAGATTCATGTGCTGGGCCTCAGAAAGGTGTATTTGGGCCAAGTAGGTGCCCCTGCAGGTGATCCTGGATTATATGCTGCACCTCAAACTCCAAGGTTTGTCCCTGTCATTGATCAAGGTCTATCTGGTTGCTATCTCGGCTTTCCATCGTCCATTCCAAGACAGGTCAATTTTCGCTAAGAACATGATGGCGTGCTTTTTGAAAGTTCTGGAACATCTCTACCCCTCTACCCTCATGTCTGGGATCCTGTTCCCCCCCCCCGGACCTGAATCTCGTATTGTCAAGGCTCATGGGGTCTCCATGGGGTCTCCCTTTGAGCCTCTGGCTTCCTGCTCTCTCCTGCTTCTCTTTTGTTCCTGGTCACAATAATGTCAGCCTGCAGGGTGTCTGAGATCAGGGCACTGATAAGGATAAGGTCCAGTTGCAACCAGACCCAGTATTTCTGCCCAAGATAATTTCCCAGTTTCATACTCACTTCATATTCACCAGGATATATACTTACCTGTCCTCTTTCCAAAGCCTCATGCATCAGATTAGGAGCACAAGCTATACACCCTGGATATTGGGAGGGTTCTGGCCCTCTACATAGATAGAACAAAGCCGTTCCGTAAGTCAACACAGTTGTTCGTTGTGCTGGCAGACAGAATAAAAGGTTGCCCAGTGTCTGCTCATAGGATTTTGTGCTCGCTCACGGCCTGCACCCGCCACTGCTATGAGCTTCTAAAGGTTCCTCCCCTGGCAATCGTGACTGCACGTTCGACTAGGGCACAAGCATCATCAACACCCTTGCTGGCACAGGTACCAATCCAAGAGATCTTTAGGGCTCCTGCCTGGTGACATGTCCACATGTTCAACTGCACAAATGGTCGTGCACATACCTAGATTGGAATGGACATGAGCAACACATCTGGAAGAACAACAGTTACAAAATGTTGGTAAGTTTTTTTTTTTTTTTTTTCTTTCACCTTTTTTGTATTTAAAGATTTTTTTGTTTGGGGAATATCAAAAAAATTTGATAGTTTAATCTGTCAACAAAATCAGGCTAATAAGATTACTATTTTCTTAGTGTAAAAAGAACAATCGAATAGGATGAGTCATTGGGTGCGGGGAATAGAATCATAGAATATCAGGGTTGGAAGGGACCTCAGGAGGTCATCTAGTCCAACCCCCTGTTCAAAGTAGGACCAATCCCCAACTAAATCATCCTAGCCATGGCTTTGTCAAGCCTGACCTTAAAACTCTAAGGAAGGAGATTCCACCACCTCCCTAGGTAACCCATTTCATTGCTTCACCACCCTCCTAGTGAAAAAGTTTTTCCTAATATCCAACCTAAACCTCCCCCACTGCAACTTGAGACCATTACTCCTTGTTCTGTCATCTGGTACCACTGAGAACAATCTAGATCCATCCTCTTTGCAATTTCCTTTCTGGTAGTTGAAAGCAGCTATCAAATTCCCCCTCATTCTTCTCTTCTGCAGACTTAATCTGCAGAAGACATAGTCTGCAGTGATCCGCTCAAGGTCATTCTTGCCAGTATCATTGGTGCCCACGTGGAGAAGTAGGAAGGGTTAGTGATCCGAGGTCTTGATCAATCTCGGCACACACTCTGTCACATCCCGGATTCTAGCTCCAGGCAAGCAGCACACTTCTCAAGTCTCCTGGTCTGGTCAGCTGATGGATGACTCCATCCCCCTTAAGAGGGAGTCCCCGACCATCACCACCCATCTCCTCCTTTTTGGAGTGATGGTCCTGGAACCCTCAATCCCTAGAACAATGCATCCCATGCTTTCCGGCCGATGGGGTCTCCTTCCGATACCTTCCTTCAAAGGGCTTTTCCAAATCCTTCTCCTCTGTAGTACATGTGGAGAGAGCCTCAAAACAGTTTCACACCTCTCACTGCATTGGAGGTACATAGGTTCTCCTCTTTCTTCTGGAGATCACCTGCTGCCAGTACTCTTCCCCTATCTGCACCACACTATCTGATTTTTCAGCATGTTATGCTTCCAGAACCTAGCACTGACTCTATCCAGAAAATCTTCATTTTCTCTGATGCAACACAAGGGTGATACTTGGTTCTCTAGTCCTCTAACCTTCTCTTCTAATATGCAGACCAGCTTGCACTTCGTACAGATGAAGTCGCTTCTGTCCTCTGGGAGAAAGAGAAACATTCTGAGTAGGTCACAACAGCTGACCGCTCACTATCCATGTCTTCCTTCCAAGAAGAAAAGGAGTACCCGTGGCACCTTAGAGACTAACAAATTTATTAGAGCATAAGCTTTCGTGAGCTACAGCTCACTTCATCGGATGCATTTGGTGGAAAAAGCAGAGGAGAGATTTATATACACACACACACAGAGACCATGAAACAATGGGTTTATCATACACAGTGTAAGGAGAGTGATCACTTAAGATAAGCCATCACCAGCAGCAGGGGGGGGAAAGGAGGAAAACCTTTCATGGTGACAAGCAAGGTAGGCTAATTCCAGCAGTTAACAAGAATATCAGAGGAACGGTGGGGGGTGGGAGGGAGAAATACCATGGGGAAATAGTTTTACTTTGTGTAATGACTCATCCATTCCCAGTCTCTATTCAAGCCTAAGTTAATTGTATCCAGTTTGCAAATTAATTCCAATTCAGCAGTCTCTCGTTGGAGTCTGTTTTTGAAGCTTTTTTGTTGAAGTATTGCCACTCTTAGGTCTGTGATCGAGTGACCAGAGAGATTGAAGTGTTCTCCAACTGGTTTTTGAATGTTATAATTCTTGACGTCTGATTTGTGTCCATTCATTCTTTTATGTAGAGACTGTCCAGTTTGGCCAATGTCATTTTTTCATAGATATCAGGGGTGGAAATGACCTTAGGAGATCATCTAGTCCAACCCCCTACTCAAAGCAGGACCAATCCCCAGTTTTTGCCCGAGTTCTGTAAATGGCTTACATGGCAGAGGGGCATTGCTGGCACATGATGGCATATATCACATTGGTAGATGCGCAGGTGAACGAGCCTCTGATAGTGTGGCTGATGTGATTAGGCCCTATGATGGTATCCCCTGAATAGATATGCGGACAGAGTTGGCAACGGGCTTTGTTGCAAGGATAGGTTCCTGGGTTAGTGGTTCTGTTGTGTGGTGTGTGGTTGCTGGTGAGTATTTGCTTCAGATTGGGGGGCTGTCTGTAAGCAAGGACTGGTCTGTCTCCCAAGATCTGTGAGAGCGATGGGTCGTCCTTCAGGATAGGTTGTAGATCCTTGATGATGCGTTGGAGAGGTTTTATTTGGGGGCTGAAGGTGATGGCTAGTGGCGTTCTGTTGTTTTCTTTGTTGGGCCTGTCCTGTAGTAGGTGACTTCTGGGTACTCTTCTGGCTCTGTCAATCTGTTTCTTCACTTCAGTAGGTGGGTATTGTAGTTGTAGGAATGCATGATAGAGATCTTGTAGGTGTTTGTCTCTGTCTGAGGGGTTGGAGCAAATGCGGTTATATCGTAGCGCTTGGCTGTAGACAATGGATCGAGTGGTATGATCTGGATGAAAGCTAGAGGCATGTAGGTAGGAATAGCGGTCAGTAGGTTTCCGATATAGGGTGGTGTTTATGTGACCATCGCTTATTAGCACCGTAGTGTCCAGGAAGTGGATCTCTTGTGTGGACTGGTCCAGGCTGAGGTTGATGGTGGGATGGAAATTGTTGAAATCATGGTGGAATTCCTCAAGAGCTTCTTTTCCATGGGTCCAGATGATGAAGATGTCATCAATGTAGCGCAAATAGAGTAGGGGCATTAGGGGACGAGAGCTGAGGAAGCGTTGTTCTAGGTCAGCCATAAAAATGTTGGCATACTGTGGGGCCATGCGGGTACCCATCGCAGTGCCGCTGATTTGAAGGTATACATTGTCACCAAATGTGAAATAGTTATGTGTCAGGACAAAGTCACAAAGTTCAGCCACCAGGTTAGCCGTGACAGTATCGGGGATACTGTTCCTGACGGCTTGTAGTCCATCTTTGTGTGGAATGTTGGTGTAGAGGGCTTCTACATCCATAGTGGCTAGGATGGTGTTTTTAGGAAGATCACCAATGGACTGTAGTTTCCTCAGGAAGTCAGTGGTGTCTCGAAGATAGCTGGGAGTGCTGGTAACGAAGGGCCTGAGGAGGGAGTCTACATAGCCAGACAATCCTGCTGTCAGGGTGCCAATGCCTGAGATGATGGGGCGTCCAGGATTTCCAGGTTTATGGATCTTGGGTAGCAGATAGAATACCCCAGGTCGGGGCTCCAGGGGTGTGTCTGTGCGGATTTGTTCTTGTGCTTTTTCAGGGAGTTTCTTGAGCAAATGCTGTAGTTTCTTTTGGTAACTCTCAGTGGGATCAGAGGGTAATGGCTTGTAGAAAGTGGTGTTGGAGAGCTGCCTAGTAGCCTCTTGTTCATACTTTGACCTATTCATGATGACGACAGCACCTCCTTTGTCAGCCTTTTTGATTATGATGTCAGAGTTGTTTCTGAGGCTGTGGATGGCACTGTGTTCTGCATGGCTGAGGTTATGGGGTAAGCGATGCTGCTTTTCCATAATTTCAGCTCGTGCACGTCGGCGGAAGCAGTCTATGTAGAAATCCAGGCTGCTGTTTCGACCTTCAGGAGGAGTCCACCCAGAATCCTTCTTTTTGTAGTGTTGGCAGGAAGGTCTCTGTGGGTTAATATGTTGGTCAGAGGTGTGTTGGAAATATTCCTTGAGTCTGAGACGTCGAAAATAGGATTCTAGGTCACCACAGAACTGTATCATGTTCGTGGGGGTGGAGGGGCAAAAGGAGAGGCCCCGAGATAGGACAGATTCTTCTGCTGGGCTAAGAGTATAGTTGGATAGATTAACAATATTGCTGGGTGGGTTACGGGAACCAAGAGGCTCCTCAGATGTTGTATGTACTGCTCACAGGAGCCTGAAAGGCAGAAACACACTGTGTGAACTCCCAGGCAAACTCCCTTGGTTTCCCTGTCCTCTGTTCACTGCCATGTGAAGTCAGTCATGTTACTGTCATATATACAGATTCTTATCTAAATTTGTTATAATATAACAGTTACGTGAAATCAATAGTGCATGACTATTGACATATTTTGTGTACAAAGTGCTCTTCACTGTCCTATTGTTCAGTGACTTGAAATGCGCAGTGACAACACTTTGTTGTAAAGACTAATGATCTACTGATTAATACCAGAGAGCGCATTTGAAATCAAATGTACTATATCAATGAAGTGTGTGGAGAACATTTTGTACATGAGTTCAGCAGTTCATGGAACAGTGCCATTACTGGAATAAAACCACCCGTTATTCACCTTGTGCGCATTTTTGTAGTGTTTCAAAAGAGCCTAATCAGATAAAGCAGTGTTTCTGGAGTTTTAAAATAGATGCTTTTAATGTGGTTTGGAATTTGTACATTGGCAGCCAACCTTGATAGCACTCTGCAACATAGACTGCAATACAATATGATCTCAGTTCCACAACTGCATGCAGAAAACTATAGATAATGGTCAGTGGACATTTTGCCCATTATTCAGGTGAAGACATAGATGTAGAAATGAACTGCTGTGCTGTCTTGGAAGTGGAAATCACCATTAACACATGGACATGGTGGGCTTGCTACTACCTGTGCCATTTCTGTCTATATCTCTAGTAATGACTCTTTCTAATTGTCCTTTAGCATAATTTGAATGTGGTTTGGAATTTGCACATTGGCAGCCAACCTTGACAGCACTCTAAAACACTGAGTGCAATATACTGGCTTCCAACAGTGAGAGTCAGTGGTTTGATTTTACCTAAATAAAAGAAGGGTAATTTGCAAGATTTATTCAACTTCTTTCCTTTTCTTTACAGTCTCAATGCCTTGTTCAGTTATTTTCATAATTATGAAATAGACACAATTTCTTCTTTCATTTTCGTAAGCATTTCACATTTCCAGCTGTGAAAGTATTACTTAATTAAAAGAGCTGTTTTATTAATTGAAACATAAATTAATTAGTATAAGCCTCATCCTACTCTTTTGAAGCGCATAAGAAAAAAGTCTTTTTGAGTTGGAGAAGGCAGACAGCTCTATAATATTTCAGTGAGGACTGAGGCAGATTTTAGGATAGTTTATTAATGTAACTGCTTATTTATTTAACTAACAGCAAGAAATAAATTAACGTAAAGACAGTGCAGATGGTTCGGCAATCTCACCTGGCTGCATTCTCAGTTGTGTGTGAGAGAGACTGAGTTGTTACAGGGCTGCACAATAAGAGATGTTGAGATATATATATGTAAATAGGTAGATAACTAAGGTACAAGTAGCTGCCACTAAAGAATATGCAGCATTGTTCCTGGGTGTGGCAGATCCAATGAAATTTGCAGCAAATGGCTTCTTGTGAGCAGCTCTTCACAAGTCAGCAGTTCCTGTAGCACTGCAGTGTGTCCTGGAGGATGTGTGGCAACTGCCTGATGAATTGTAACCCTTTATAGCATGCAGTCCTTTTCTTTTGTCGGTTAATTACAGGTTTGATCCTAGCTAACTGAAGTCAGTAAGTGTCTTCTCACTACACCATACTCTGGTCCAAGCCCCAAGAACAATGGGCCTTTCTTCACTACATCATCCAGGTAGTGCTGCCATTCTCCAGGTATATGTTATGTTACTAAGTGCCAGTGCTCTGAGAATGTATCCCTTCATAAGCTAAAATATAGCATCAGCATTGCAGATCACCAAAATAATGGCACTCTGATGTTGCACTCTTTCTCTTCCAGAAGCAGGAAACAACTGCAGTGAGTGAAGAGCTGTACTTTTAGTCAGTACATCTAGACAAAGATTTGAGTTTGTTAAAGGGAGGCTTTAAGTGGTGCATAAGAAAAAGTGGATTTTTTTTTCCAGAGAGATGGTGAATGGGCATTGATTAAATCTTAGTGACACAAAGAATGAGTTGAGAAAACAATTGTTCATAACAGGATAAGTCAGAAGTCATGACAGATGCTGACCCACTATTTTTGTAAAGGTTTGGGATCCTGCAGGAAGGTGAGGTTGAATCTTTTCTTTTCTTTTTTTAACACATTGTTCATTACAGACAAGCTGCTACAACCTATATAATGGATCTCTGAGACAGAATGGCTATAATATGCATAATGGCCCTAGCTAAGAATGGTTGACATTAACCTTTGCCATTTGGCTTTCTCTTCTCTATAGGTTCTTACACTGTGCTCAGCATGGTAGTATCTAGTGCTCTGCAGTAGTGCATTAAGCCGAATGACCACACATCTGTCAGGTGTTGTTTTTTCTCTCCCCAGGGAGAGATGTGTGCAGTGGAGTGTCTTGTTTCAATAGGGTTTTAGTTTTGGTGGTTTTGCTTTTTTTAATGCAATATACATGTTGCTGTGTATGTTAGTGAGGGCAAGATCAAAGAAATGTGCCTTCTAGCTGGAGTGAAAGGTGGTGAGGTTTCTGATGCTCCTTCGCTCCTTCGGCTGTATTTGATTTATTCTCATTATTTCATTAATGCTGAGGGTATTTTTGCATAAAATAAGCTATGAGATGTATTCCAGAAGGATAGCATACAATCTTCGTTTAGACATCAAGTCTGGAAGGGTTTTTTTTTAACCTACTTGATGCCTACTGCTGAAGTGAAAATTAGAATTATCTCATTAGTATAACAAGCCATCTTTTACTGAAACATCTAAATATCAAATGGAATTTAAAGATATGAGCACCATAGTTTCTTTTTATAAACAGGTTTAATTAATCTGAAGTGTAGTAGCACTCCTGCTGGCCTGCCTGCTTGCTGACTGCATGGCATACTCCCCAATGGCTTCTTTATCTGTTTAGAATTTACTTCCTAAATGCACTACTTAAAGCAAAATTCTTTATCCACCTTCTGTCATCTACCTCTTCATAATTGTTTACTTCAAGGAAGCTACCTTTGCCCTACTCTTCCTCACACATTCAAAGCATACGCAGCGCTCCTATTCCAAAATCCCAATGACACAGCTGAGTAATATCCATCATCTTTAGGGTATATAGATACTGTAGTCTTAGTCTGTGGTCCCACACATTTTTTCCCCAAGTCGCTCCCTTCCCCTTCGGGTTGAATCTTCAAATATATGCATGTTTGCACAATAAATGCATGCTTGCTTGCCTGGCTGGGGGTAAGTATAGGGAAGATGCAAGTAAGATCACTCAAGTGGTAGTAGTCCTTCAATGCCCTTCTCACAATTCCCCTTGAGGGGCAAACAAGTTCTCCTGCAGTTGACAGAAAAAGAATCCCAGAGCGTCTCAGCCCAAAGAATCATGAGATGTTCCCCAGACACACGCGGGCAGGTATAAAAAAAGTGAGAATGTAGTAAGTGCAGGTAGGGTTTTGCTTTGGGAATGCTTATACTTGGGCTAGGCTAACCCGAGTGCTCAATCACCTAGGCTAACTGTGCAATGTAGACATACCCTTATTGCTCAACAATAACATTAGGCCAAACTATGCCTATAAAGCACAGACAGTTACAAGAGACAGTGCTTCCCAGGGCAGGTAGACAGATACAGGCTAGCTCAGCTCAAGCTAGTGCACTAAAAATGGCAGCCTCACCGGGGGCTAGTATGGGCAGCAGCTTGAACTAGCTTCCTGTGTTCATACCCTGGGTGAGTTTGTACTCAGGTGGCTAGCCCAAGCTGCTACCTGTGCTACCCTGGCTACACAGCTGTTTTTAGCACACTAGCTCAAGCAGAACTAGTGCCTGTCAACCTATTTTGGACAGCACCCTCCCAGCTGCAGTGTAGACATCCCCTTGTGATGACACAGTATTGAAGATTTGCATTTTAAACTGCCCAGTAAAGATACTCAAAAAAGGATTTTAGATTGTGATGTCTACTCAAATTGTTGATTCCCTTCCTGGTTTAGTATGGCCTTGTTTCACATCACAATAGAATTCTGTTTGGCCAAATGCTGGAACTCTGTCATTGTCAATTGCTGATGTCTGCCTGTACCAGTGGTGTCCAGCCTTTTCAGACTGAGGAGCAAAATATGGGGCAAAGTCAATATTTAGGGACTGATGTGCTGCTCTATTCTGCTCCCTTTGGGCTATTGAGGTGGCACAAAGAAGTGAGAACTATTCACAAGTCCCCTGGATGTGGCCCTGGCCACTAGAACCACAGTAATCCTAGTATTGGTTGTTATAACAATAATAAGGGTTCCCCCTGTACAAGGGATTACACAGCAGCCATAAAGCTGGCATAACTGAGTCTTATACCTCCCTCTCTACAGATGCACTTTAGGGACTATGTGTCCCATGCCATGGTAGGAGGGTGGATGGAGGGCACTAAGCCAGATCCTGCTGGCATTTGGTTCCTGAGGCTGGAGCAGAGAATCATATGCATCCGATGAAGTGAGCTGTAGCTCACGAAAGCTTATGCTCTAATAAATTTGTTAGTCTCTAAGGTGCTACAAGTACTCCTTTTCTTTTTGTGAATACAGACTAACACGGCTGCTACTATGAAACCTAACATGCTGTAGGTTCTCTGCTTCTCTTTATCCCTCTTGCAGGCTGGCCTGGAGGCTATGTGGAGCTGTCAAGCTATCTTTTGTTAAGTAATGTCCTAGGCTCTGGGTAGTATCTCTTCTACTCCTCTCACAGTCTGAGCTATTCTCCCCTTACTCCTCTGTAATGTAGAAAATGGCCTATGGCAGAGCTGCTGAGCAGCTATAGCAGGTAAGGGACACAGGTAGCTCAGTGCACTACATGCTCACATCAGAGCTGCTCCTGAGGCTGAAAGGGAACTGGTGCCCTCTCTCTCTCTTCTCTGTTGTGAGGGGATGTTTCAAATATTTCAGTTTAGAAAGCAGAGGGTGCAGTTCAGGGAATACATGTTAAATTCTAAATCAAATGCAATGTTTCTTAACATGCTCAGATCTTAGAGCCTTGAGGGCCACCAATTGGACACGATTGTACAGTAGCAGATCAGCAGTTTTTACTGGCAAATGACTTAATGCTATATTTGTCTTCTGTTATCTCACTGTTACAAGTCAGTTGCAGAGTCTGAAGTATTAGGGTTTTTTCTACATTTATACAAAGAGGAAAATACATTACCACATTCAAATACATCTCTGCTTTCTTTATTCTTCTGAATTACTTTATTGATTTTTAGAATACTTCTGCTTACCTGCAAGGTCATCAGTAATGTTGGCTAATAATAGCTTTGATTTTTTTCTTTTCTTGCTTTCTTAGTGTATATATAAAAAAATTTAGGTCAGAGTCTGCTGAGTAATTGGTTTGTCCTCAATGTAATTTGGAGACTGAGGTTGTTCAAGCTTTAAGTGTGCATATCTCACAGTTCTGAAATCAACTTCCTATTTATGTTTGGAAAGCTGGAACTGGGGTTAGCTTTTAAGGCAGAATTGTCCAGTTCAATATTGTTTTTACTTGTTTGAGATGTAAAGCTCCCTGGGATTCTGTGAAAAAACAAACTCTATAAAAACACAATTTACTGTTTCAGAGTAGCAGCCGTGTTAGTCTGTATTCGCAAAAAGAAAAGGAGTACTTGTGGCACCTTAGAGACTAACAAATTTATTAGAGCATAAGCTTTCGTGAGCTACAGCTCACTTCATCGGATGCATTTCCGATGAAGTGAGCTGTAGCTCACGAAAGCTTATGCTCTAATAAATTTGTTAGTCTCTAAGGTGCCACAAGTACTCCTTTTCTTTTTACAATTTACTGTTTCTTTTTTCACAGTAAAGAAACCTATAGTTAATGAAATTTGAGCAGCAACTTTATAATCCTGTTTCAATCATGCATAACTAGGGCTCGGTAAAAATTTTTAGACTGAATTTATTCAATGAAAAATACAGTTTTGGTCAATCTACAGCTATTCATGAACTTGACATGAATAGTTTTGGCTGGTTACAAAATGCCTGAAGAAGGAGGAGATGATGGCTGTGGTGCCTCTCCCCTGTCCCCCTGCTCTGTATAACCTTCAGCCCAGTCATTAGGACACTCAGCTGGGATGTGGAAGACCCAAGATGAAATCCCTCCTCTGGAATAGTTCCCCAAATGAACTTTTTTTGACTCGCCAAAAAATCCTGAAAGTTTTCGGGATATTGTTTAACTTGAACCCTTTGTTGTTGGAATGGCCACCACTCCAAAATATCACTTATTCATCCAACTGCTCAACATTTCTCATTCTCATTGAGAAAGTAGCTCAGAGTCCTCCCCATTTAGTGTTCCATCTCAAGCCATTGGTGATATTTGCTATGAGCTGTCAGAGATGGGCCACGTGCCTTTGTAGTCAATCTCATCATACCATCCACTCCATAAATTTATCAAGCTCAGTCTTGAAACTAGCTAGGTTTTCTGTCCCCACTGCTCTCCTCAGGAGGCTGTTCCAGAAATTCACTCCTCTGATGGTTAGAAACCTTTATTACATTTCAAGCCTAAACTTGATGGTCATTTTCTAGCCATTTTGTCTTGTGTCAATGCTGCCCTTTAAGTTAAATAACTCCTCTCCCCTGGTGTTTATCCCTCTGATGTATTTATAGAGAGAAAACCTATCTCCCTTCAGACTCCATTTGGTGAGGCTAAACTAAGCCAAGCTCCTTAAGTCTCTTCTGGTAAGGTAGGTTCTCCATTCCTCTGATCATCCTAATAACCCTTCTCTACACCTGTTCCAGTTCGAATTCATCTTTCTTAAACATGGGAGACCAGAACTGCACTCAATATTCCAGTTGAGGTCTCACCAGTGCTTTGTATAATAGTACTAATACTTGCCAATCTCTACTGAAAATACCTTGTGTGATGCATCCTAGGATTGCATTAGCCTTTTTCACCACCGCATCACATTTGTGTTTCATCATAGTCCTGTGATCAACCAACACACCCAGGTCTTTCTCCTCCTCTGTCGCTTCCAACTGAAGTGACAGAGGAGGAGATATGTCCCAATCTTATAGCAAAAATTCTTCTTGTTAGTCACTAAGTGCATGACCTTGCACTATTAAATTTCATCCCATTTCTATTACTCTAGTTTTCAAGGTCATCCAGATCTTCTTGTAGGATATTGCAGCCCTTCTCTATATTGGCAGTACCTCCCAACTTTGTGTCATCCACAAATTTTATTAGCACACTCTTTTTGTGCAGGGTCAGTAATGAAAGTATTAAATAAGATTGGTCCCAAGACTGATCCCTGAGGAACACTGTTAGGATATAGATATTCAGGCCTGTCTGCAAAGGCCTATACTTTAAGAATTTAGGTATATGTTTATCACTTAGCTAGTTATGAGGTATAAAAGAATCAAAATCACTGTCTGCCAGTGTAAGGGCCTTCTCTTACTGTGACAGTCTGAGGCCCTGATTTTAGGTTAAGGCCTCTGGCTAAGCAGCAGGGGCAGCCATAAGCTGGGAAGTGTATGGTCACATCCTTACATTCCAAACTAGTCACATTGAAATGATAGGAATACAATTCTGTCCTAATAATGCCTATCACCTCCAGAGAAAGGGAAGAGCCTAGAAGATGTAAAAGGAAACTTAGTTTGATAGCATACTGTCAGGCAAGAACTCACTTATCAATAGCTGGGATGTGAAATCCTCATTTCTTTGTTGTTCTATCACTGTAGTCCCCATTTCCCTATTGTTTGTCTGTATAATCTCTGTCTGGTTCTGTAATTGTTTCTGTCTGCTATATAATTAATTTTGTTGTCTGTAAACTAATTAAGGTGGTGGCATACAATGGGTTAGATAATCATGTTAGGATTGGTTAGTTAAATTTCAGTAAAATGATTGGTTAAGGTATAGCTGAGCAGAACTCAAGTTTTACTATATAGTCTGCAGTCAATCAGGAAGAAAGGAGGGAATGTTAACAGGGAATGGGGGTGGGGGAATTGGAATCATGTTTTGCTAAGGCGGGGAATGGGAATAGGGACACAGGCAAGGCTCTGTGGTGTTAGAGCTAGGAAGGGGGACACTAAGGAAGGAAATTGGAATCATTGCTTGCTGGAAGTTCACCCCAATAAACATCAAATTGTTTGCACCTTTGGACTTCGGGTATTATTGCTCTCTGTTCACGTGAGAAGGACCAGGGAAGTAAGCGGGTGAAGGAATAAGCCCTCTAACAAATACCACTACTATCCCCCCTCCAGCCTGACAGTTCACCTTTCAATATGACCCATTGTAGTGTCCCCTTTAACAAGTTCCTTACCCATCTTTTGATTCTCATATTAATCCCCATCTTCTCCAATTCAATTAATAATTTCCCATATGGCACTGTATCAAATGCCTTATTGAAATCCAAATGTATTTGATCTACTTATTAGAGTTCCTTTGTTTAAAATACCTGTTATCTTCTCAAAGAAAGAGATTAGCCTGGTCTGGCAAGATTTACATTTTGCAAAATACATTGTATTTTTATCTCAATTACCATTTATCTCTATTTCCATAACTACTTTCTCTTTCAAAATTTGTTCCAAGACCTTGCATACAATTGAGGTCAAACTAATGGGTCTGTTTCCTGGATCATTTTCTCCCTTTCTTAAAAATAAGTGCCATATTAGCAATTCTCCAAAATTAGCAATTAGCAAAAAGTCTTGGACTACGACACCTGAGCTTATGGATTCATTAAAAATCCTTGCTCTTGATTTTGAGATTATCTGGGGTCCCCAGTTTGCTCCCATTAAGATGTTCAAGTCTGACTTCCATTTTGGATATTGTAATTTCTACTTCCATATTCTTATTGCCATTAGCCACCCTGCCACTACCCCTAAGTTCTTCATTATCCTTATTAAAAACTGAAGTCAAATGTCTATTTAGGTATTGGGCCATGCCTAGATTATTTTTAGTCTCCACCCTATCCACAGCATTTAGTGGTCTCACTTCTTTTCTTGTTGTTTTTTATTTTATTTTATTTTATATGGCTAAAGAACATTTTACTATTGGTTTTAATTTCCTTTGCAAGGTCCAACTCTGCTTGGCTTTTGGCAGTTCTCACTTTTCCCCCTACATTTTCTGACCTTCAAGAGGTAGCTTTCCTTGCTGATCCATCCCTTGTAGGCTTGCTGCTTTCTTTTAATAACCTATTTGAGATGACTGTTCATCCAGTTTGGTCTGCAACCCTTCCTTACAATTTTTCTCCTTGCTTGGAATGCAGGCTTCAGATTTTTTCGGCAACTTTGATTTAAAATAATTCCAAGCCTCCTTCACCTTCAGATCCTTGAGTTCTTCAATCCAGTCCACTTCCTCAACTATTTCTCTTCATTTTCGAATGTTTGCCCTTTTGAAATCAAGGACCCTAGTTGCAGACCTCTTTTATCTTTCCATTTAGTTTAAACTGAATTAGCTCATGATTACTTGAACCAAAGTTGTTCTCTACAAACAGTTCTTCCATGAGGTCCTCCCATTATCAGACAATTCCCAGTAGCATTTATTTCATTAAAAATATTCTCCACCCATATCCAAATAGGATCCTGGTGGTCTATAGCATACCCCAAGCACTATCCAAGTGGAACCTCTGCTCCACTTTCTTTCCCAACGTGATTTTGATCCAAAGAGATTCTATTTTATTCAGTCCATCACTTCTAATTTCCTTAGTCTACCTTCTCGTTAATATACAATGTTGTTCCACCACCACCACCTCTGGCTTGTTCTCACTGAGGGTTTGTCATTCAATAAGGGCAAGAAACAGACAGATTTGGGAATAAAATACACACGTGTGCTCAGCCAATCATACTCTAATCATACAGAGCATTAAACTTTAAGGGTTGTTTTTCATAACACAGCTCTAAGTTTGGTTAGAATAATTTAATAATTTAAAAACAGTAATTTGCTCAACATACTCATCATTACTGAACAATAGATACCCTTTGAATTTCTTGCTATGTTATATTATACAAAATAACCCCACCTTTATATATTGCATATCAAAATTAACCAAACTGCAGGTTATGGATTACATTTTTTTTATTGAGATAGCCTTGTTTATTTCTTTCTCAAGAAATATTTTATTTGGGCTAATGAGTTATCCAAAATATTGCCTTGTTTTTAGTATTCTTTTTCTTACCTATAACAATGACTAATAGTATATTAGCTACAAACTCTATTTTTCACCTTATTTGCACCTGAAAAATTAAAGGAAACAAGGAATGCATGATCTAACTTCACAAACCAACTGTGGCTTATTCAAATATTACTGTACTCTTTTCATATAAGCACACCATTTACCCAAAAAGGCACAATCCTTTGATCAGCCCAGTAGAAAATATCTACAGCAATTCCTATGACTTGGCATGCATTATTTTACTACTTTGAGTAGCTCAAAGAGATTCTTGGCTATATAGATTTTAGGATGACCATTGAGCTAGGAAGGAGCAGGAGTCTTTCAGATGGGTTACAGAATATAGGCTATAACAACTTGAGATCATTAAAGCTCCCATATAACCTGTGAGAGGAAGGAGTTATTCTCGCTTCCTGGTGAAATGATAATTCCCCCTTCAGTTTTATCGAGCGACAGTGTTATTTTTGCTTGCCACAAACTAGCATTGTGGCACATCTGCTACATTCCAACCTACTGGTGTATGTGTTTCATATAAATACAGTTTACACTGAAAGTTGTGCTAATGGTCACCTGTTAACCACTGTTACTTGTATTACCATCCAATAAAATGTCAGTCCTCACAACCGCTCCTCCCTGTTAATTGCATTGCATTATGCAGCCACCTGTTTTAACAGCTGGAAAAGCAACGATGCCTTTCCATCTCATTCTAGAAATATTTAGCTAATCAACCAACTCTGGCTGTTATAAGCCAATTTCTCTCTCTCTTGCTCTGTGTGCGTGTGTGTGTGTAAGCACACCATATTTTTACATCTTAAATATAAGATGGATATCAACAGGCATTTGGGATCTTTGTGGATGAAAGGCACAGTGTAAATGGAAGATTTTACTACTACTAATAATAAAGTGGGCTGGATTCTAGATACAAGAGAGGGTTCTGAGGAAACTGCCGCAGGGGAGAGTGGTAAGAAGAAATTGGCAACATTTTCATCATGTATTGAGTGGAATGCATGACACCCTATTCTGTTAGAGAGGGATTGTTCCCTCTTACTTGAATAAGATACTATTCTCATTCAACAAGGTACCCTTTGGTAAGGCCAACACTAATAAATCATAGAATCATAGAATATCAGGGTTGGAAGACACCTCAGGAGGTCATCTAATCCAACCCCCTGCTCAAAGCAGGACCAATCCCCAACTAAATCATCTCAGCCAGGGCTTTGTCAAGCCTGACCTTAAAAACTTCTAAGGAAGGAGGATGATTATTCTTGATGTGTGTTGTCTTATTGTTGTACATATAAATAAAGTTGTGGCCTTTTTCTTCTAGCCAGTGTCCTGTTAATTTAATTGTATTTGAGAAAGGAATAAAGTGATTCCCCCCCCCCAATCAGGAGGTATAGCTGCCCTCATGAGGTGGCTCAGAGATTGGCTTTGCTGCAGCCCCAGGTTCTTGACATACAGCCTCCACTATCTGAGTTTTGCAGGTTGGGCTCATTTTTAGAATAAATGTTTTAACTATAAATATGACATCTCTCACCTTTTCATCAGTCTAAAGCCAGTATTTAACTTGTAACAGCCAATTGAGTGTGTCAGGTTGATCCACCTTTCTGCCTGAACTGAGAGCTGACCTGAATTTAGCCTTAATCTAAAATGATTTGCCTGGGATGTGGAGACCAATTTATAGTGCTATTGCTCCCCCCACTTTGAGTTGCAGCCAGTCAGCTCCTTTCCACCTTTCCTGCAAGAGTGTTCCCTGTTTCCTCTCTTCACCCCCCCCCCCCGCCACATACACAATTATTATTATTGAAATAGCACTTAGAGATGTCAGTTAAGGCCCCATTGTTCCACATTCACCATGAAAAGATAATCCCGGCCCCAAAAAGCTTCCTTTTTTTAACTACTAAAAATAATTTCCCACCTTGGCCAGGAGGCAGTAAGAGACCACAACCACCAACCACACATGAAAGAAGAGGACAAGAACAACAAATGAGGGAACAAACAATAAAACAGAACAGACTCATATTTCACTGTTTTCTCAGCTCAGTAGGAAGGTGCCAAGTTACCTTCATATGTCAGGCAATAAATCAGCAGCACTTCCTAACCTACTTATGTTCTGGAATGGTCCCTACCAGCATGTACCCCTGTCTTCTGAAATCCTGAGGAATCCCAGGACTTTAAAGAGAAATAGAGTATTTTTTAATCTAAAAAGGGAGCTCAGTTTTGTTTTTGTTTGTTTTGGAATATAAAGGGCATGAAAAAGGAAGAAACCAGCTTCTCAGTATGCTTCCAAATGTGGATTTGGGTTTCTTCAAATATGTTTTATTTGAAGGGTTTTAGTAAAATGTGGATACTTTTTGTAGCATATAGGAATTGGGACATATCCCTGTAGGTACTGGAGAGCCCTCTGGTGAGCAGCAGTGTGTGTGTGTGTACTAAGAAAACTTTGATTACTTGGAACCTGTGTCTGTGTGGTTTCCTCATACTCATAATATTGTGTAAGGAGTAAAGACATAATCCCCTTCCATAATACACCTTTAATAGTTCTACACCCTTAGAGTCTCTTATCTGCAGTGGAAGTTTACCCCACGATGCTTCCCCATGCCATTTCTTAGAACTCAATTCAGTGTCTCAAGAACATAAGAATGGCCATACTGGGTCAGACCAAAGGCCAATCTAGCCCAGTATCCTATCTTCTGACAGTGGCCAATGCCTGGTGCCCCAGAGGGAATGAACAGAACAGGTAACCATCAAATGATCCATCCCCTGTCACCCATTTCCAGCTTCAGGAAAGTCACTCCTATTGAACATTTTCAATGGGTATCCAGCTATATTATGGTTATTTTGCTGATTGTTTTTATTTCAATTTTAATGACCTCATGAAAAACAGACAACTGAAAACTAGGAAATGCTGTGCTGTTCTTCTGCATGAATTCACCTTGTGCATTTCCCCAGAGCTCTGTTCACTAACTTGTCCCATATGGATTAGAAGAGGTGTTTCAAAAGGCTGGCACTGGTTATTTGGATTTCCCTCAAGTTTTTTTTAGCAATGATGACTCAGAGTAGGATTCCTTTTTCTCTCATTATTCATAACCAGACATGTAGCTATCATGGTCAAGTATCTTCCAGCAAATCTTAACCCTATTTATATGTTTCAAAACATATCCATGCAAAGTTTGTACAAAGCAACTTTCAGCAGTTTGGAGAGGATCTAGTCAAAAGTCTAAACAAGTCTCAAACTGAGCATAAAAGGACAGATTGTCACAACTATGTGCAGTTGGCCAAATGTTGCTTTTATATCCACATCTGTAAATCCAAAGTAATTGCAGTGGAATGGAGAGCGGTTTGGGCCCAGCAATTGTGTCTGATGGGCTATTGTCACATTCAGAGCTATAGTGAAGACAGGGTTCTCCTTCCCCTCAAAAATAAAGACATTCTTGTGGTTTCTAGAAAGGGGTGTACAAGGCACTAAAACTGTCCTTCATAGCATGGAACTTGTTTGCTTATCTTTTCAGTTTTTACCCAACAAAATGAAAGTGTGCCAAGTTACTGAAGAAATACAATGAAGGGATAAGCAGAGCATTGAGCTCACCATCAACTTGATGAGGAAATTCAGAGCTCACTTGTAGAGATTGCAGAGGTGAATGTGTGTCACTTAAATTAGTCTCACGCTCTGATTTTTTTAACTTGCCAAAGTTTATTTGGCCAGAATTGTTCCAGAAAACCTACTGATTCAAAACAAATGGCACCGTCTGCTTCTTGAGTGTTTGTGAGAAATTTCAGTTACCGCATATACTCTGTATGTAAATATATATTATAACAACCAGATTGGTTTTCCTACTAAACAAGTCAAGAGCTCTTAAAGAAATGCTAGCTAACACGACTGTGAGAGGTGTGCATAGGACAAGGATCCCAGAAGGCCACATGTTCACCTTCAGTTAGTAGTAAGAAATTGAGTTCACAAGGTGACTCTCAGGCTTTGGGGAAGGGGTATAATAAGAAAAAAAATATTACAGCACAAGTAGAAAAAGCTGTCTTAAAACTAATGTGTGAAATGCTTATCCACAAATACAGGGGGATGCTAGTTCAATCACATCACATTGAAAATGAGGTGATTAAAGATATCCTTGATCAACACCTGGTTTCACTCTGTCAACAGACAGAACTTATCGAAGGAGTATAACCAAAAACCTGAAAAATCTGTATTGACTCGGGCATAACCTTTGCAAAAGAAAGAAAAATGTAATTTCTAATTAACAAATAAAATAACTTTCACAGCAACCAGGCTTCCATACACATAGTGACCACCATTAAGTCCGGACAGTGTGTGCTATATGAGAGACACTGGTTATTTCGTAATCTCTGAATAGAGATTATGTGGTATCTATTAATAAATGTAGATTTAATGACTGCCACTGTAACTGTTGCTTCTGGAAAGCCAAGACAGAAGAGAAACCAGAAATAGGTCATTATATATACTTTCCTGCCACATGATGAGTCACCACGGTACACATTTACATGCACCGAAGCATATTAAAGAAATAATTCAGAGGGTAAGATATTGGTCTTCATTTTTTGGCAAGGGGTAATATCCTGCATCATATCACTCTAATTCCAATGCTACTCTAACACAAAATACCTCCCTTCCTGAGACTGGCAACATAAGAACCCACTTACCCTCACACCAGTGAATCAGCCATTCTCAAGCATTTATAGATTCATATTCTGTAGAATGTTACAAATCCAGCATTTTCCAAACATTAGCACACAGTTACCAAAAAAGAACCTATTCTAAGTACCATATTGGAAAATGGTACTACATCCCAAACCTCTATGGGGAAAGAGTTGCAGATGAGTTTTGTTGTTAGTGATCATTGAGCTTCCCTCATCTCTGCACAGCAGATGGCATCTCATCCTGGGTCTAGTGCAATCTTGCCAATTAGGACAGATTTCCTGTCACTGCAGAAAAAGAACATCATCATTAAGAGCCAAATCAAATGTACTCAGTTTTCACCCACGCCTTAGTCAACCAAATTCCCTCTCATGTCCATAAACACTTTTGGATTTGGCTCTAGCATAAAGGAAAGAGTGGAGGATTATAAGATGCTTGCCAAATGAGATCCTGTACCTAGCTGTCCATTAGCCATTCCCAGTAAATGACTAAGATAACCCCACCAACTAAAATAGAAGAGATTCTGTGCTAAAATTCTCCTTTCACTTACACTGATGTAAAGGCAGAATAACTCTTGAAGCCAATGGAACTACTCTGGATTTACAACAATTTAAGTGAGAATAGTATGTGGCCCTCTGTTCTACTGCTCCAATACAATATCAGTATATAAAACTATAAATTAATATAATGTATGTGAGATATATTAGGTCACAATCCAGACTGGGTTGGGGGTTATGTCACCCTGCCCTGTGACCTTGGGTGCCTTACAATGCCTTGCTGTAATAGCTCCCACCTGGACTGCTTCAGTCTCCCTCTTAAAAAACATTTCTACCTGAGACCCAGGAAGCAAAGAGTCTATGTGGAAGGATATTTCCTGCTGGGTTTTTTCACCTGTTTGAACTTCCTTTGTCTCACCTTCCTGCTTGATGATTCTGTTTACTGCTTAAATGCAAATTAAGGCAAGTACACATTCCTTCCTTGTTTAGGACAGACCAGACTTCTGCTTGGGCAGAGCTGTGGGGTTTGGAACATGTGTTGTTAACACCAGGGGAGTCTTATAACTTCACATGCAATGTTGCTACACATATTTTTATCGGGACAATACTGACCAGCAAATTATGAGTTTTCAAATGATAAGTTACCAGGCATACTTTATACAAAGATTATTACAATAGTGTGTAGGGTGTGAATACTGGGATGTAGTCTGTCACAGGATGTGACTCAATGTCTATATTTAATATATTATTGATCATGAAGTTATTGTAATGATATTTGCAGCTAGCATTTATTTTTTTAAACTTTAAATGGTTTTGACTTTAAACATGATCCCTAATGCAGATGAATAACTTCCGTAGGTACAGCACAGAACTCTAATCTCTTGTCAAGTGGACTATTTCTGCCAACTGTAGTACAATTCCATGTGACAGGACCTTGGAGAAGAGCTGTTTGAGCACCATGCACTGCTACCTTAGAACTGATATATTTTTCATAGCTCCATCACTGCAATCTGCTGAGAGAAAGGAATGAGAAGAAATTTCAACCAAAATGGATTTTTTTTCTAAAAGTCAGTACATACCTTTTCCTAAGACAGATGTGAGCAAACTATGGCCCATGGGACCATCCTGCCCGGTCCCTGAGCTCCTAGCCAGGGAGACTAGTCCCCCGCCCCTCCCCTGCAGCCTCTCTGCATGTGCCGCCAGCACTCTGAGCCACTGCTCCTGCAGGGCAGTCCTGGGGGATAGTTAGGGGCGGGGTGTGGATAGGAGTCAGGGGACAGGAAGCAGAGGTGCTGGATGGGCATGGGGATCCTGGGGGGCCTGTCTGGGATGGGGGTGTGGATGGGGTTGAGGCGGTCAGGGAGCGGGGGGGTGAGTCCCAGGGAGCAGTTGGGGTAGGGGTCCCGAGAGGAAGCGGTCAGGGGACAAGGAGAAGGGGGAGTTGGATGGGTCAGGGATTCTGAGGGGGGCAGTCAGGGGGCAGAAAGTGGGAGGGGGTTGGGGCCAGCCTGTTTGGGGAGGCACAGTCTTCCCTACCAATGTGGTCCTCGGGCCAAAACGTTTGCCCATCCCTGTCATAAAATTCCAAACGCAGAAACCACATGAAAGTGAGGTTGTATGCACTTTAAAGGTCATAAAATACTTTTGTCACCCTGTCATAAATATAAAGGGAACGGTAAACACCTTTAAAATCCCTCCTGGCCAGAGGAAAAACCCTTTCACCTGTAAAGGGTAAAGAAGCTAGGATAACCTCCCTGGCACCTGAGGACAATGACCAATGAGGAGACAAGATACTTTCCAAGCTGGAGGGGGGGGGAGAAACAAAGGGTCTGGGTCTGTCTGTGTGATGCTTTTGCCAGGACAGAACAGGAATGGAGTCTTAGAATTTAGTAAGTAATCTAGTTAGATATGCGTTAGATTATGATTTCTTTAAATGGCTAAGAAATTAGTCTGTGCTGAGTAGAATGAATATTCTTGTCTTTGTGTCTTTCTTGTAACTTAAGGTTTTGCCTAGAGGGATTCTCTATGTTTTGAATCTAATTACCCTGTAAGGTATTTACCATCCTGATTTTACAGAGGTGATTCTTTTTACCTTTTCTTATATTAAAATTCTTCTTGTAAGAAATTGAATGCTTTTTTCATTGTTCTTAAGATCCAAGGTTTTAGGTCTGTGGTCACCTATGCAAATTGGTGAGGATTTTTATCAAGCCTGCCTCAGGCGGGGGGTGCAAGGTTTTGGTGAGGATTTTGGGGGGAGAGACATTTCCAAACAACATTTTTTCATTAAAGCAGAACGTTTGGTGATGGCAGTGGAAGTCCAAGGGTAAAATAGTTTGTACCTTGGGGAAGTTTTAACCTAAGCTGGTAAAAGTAAGCTTAGGAGGTTTTCATGCAGGTCCCCACATCTGTACCCTAGAGTTCAGAGTGGGGAAGGAACCTTGACATGGTGGCAGAGCAGTGGGATCAACTTGAAATCATTTTGAGATTTTTTTGAAACAAAAGCACAGATTTTAAAAGGAAATTTTTTTTTCCTTTGGTCTGCTGGAAAGCAGGCTTCCAACTGGAAGTAGTTGGAGTCAGTCTCTCTGCTTTGGGGTCAGAGCAGAGACAAAAGGGAATTGTCTTTTGTGAGCTGGAGTTTTCTCTACCTAAAGGCAGGATAGTTAACCTCCTGCAGGGAAATTCACCAGTCTTCACAGACCTGAAGTTTTGTTTTTTTTTCCCCCTAAGAGCAACTAGAGGGGTTTTCTGCCTATTTGCCTGGAGCCAAAGGTGTTGGCTATTTTTTTTTTTAGGATTTCTCTGTAGGTTGACAATCACTATCAGATAATATAGGTATCATACTCAGCACAGCAAAATTTTACAAGCCGAGTTTTTTTTGTTTTGGTTTAGTTTTCTGTCTAACTCTCGGGTGTAAAGTTAGTTAAAAACAGAGAGGTTAGGATGACAGACTCCACTGTTCAACAAAAGCTGGAATTAGTCAGATTTGAGGCTGAGGAAAAATAAAAGGAACAAGAAAGACAGATAGAACTCATGCGGAGAGAAAGGGAGGCAAAAGACAGGGAGGCAGCGAAAGAGGCAGAACAACACCAAGCGGCTGCCCACAGGAGAGCAATGGAGGCCAAGGACAAAGAAATGAAAGCGAGGGCCAAAGAACTGGAGGAGAAGAAAAAAGAGGAAGCATGTGGAGGAGGAGAAGGAAAAAGAGAGGAAGCATGCACTGGAGATGGAGAAGGCAAGGCTCAGCAGAATATACCAACAAACCCTAGCAATCCTTCTCCAGGTACCACTTCCCACCCCAGAAAGTTCCCCACCTACAAGGCAGGCAATGATACTGAGGCCTTCTTAGAAAACTTCGAAAGGGCCTGCCTTGGGTACAGCACCTCTACAGACCAATACATGGTAGAGCTGAGGCCAGAGAATTAAAAATTTGTCAGTTTACAGCCCAGGGAGGAGATGACGCTGAGTGGCCTGAAGGTGTCTACCACGAAGGGAAAAGTGCTGGTGGCGTGGAAGAGGTGAACCTCTCCATGACCCTTGGGCATATGCAGTGACAGCAGATCCAGGAGCTGTGCAATAGCTACACGACGATGTTCTCAGTCACCCCAGGACTGACTGAACGGGCATACCACTCCATTGACACAGGTAATGCTCACCCAATTAAAGTCCAACCTTACCGGGTGTCTCCTCAAGCTAAAACTGCTATAGAACAGGAGATCCAGGATATGTTACAGATGGGTGTAATCCGCCCCTCTGGCAGTGCATGGGTATCTCCAGTGGTTCTAGTTGGTTAGAAACCAGATGTGGAGATACGTTTTTGCGTGGACTACCATAAGCTAAATGCTGTAACTCGCCCAGACAACTATCCAATGCCACGCACAGATGAACTATGAGAGAAACTAGGACGGGCCCAGTTCATCTCTACCTTGGACTTATCCAAAGGGTACTGGCAGATACCGCTAGATGAATCCGCAAGGAAAGGTCAGCCTTCACCACAAATGTTGGGCTGTATGAATTTAATGTATTCCCTTTCGGGCTGCGGAGTGCACCCGCCAGCTTCCAAAGACTTGGAGATGGTCTTCTAGCGGGATTAAGAGAATATGCAGTCACCTACCTTGACAATGTGGCCATATTTTCGGATTTCTGGCAGAACACCTGGAACATCTACAAAAAGTCTTGGAGCACATAAGGGAGGCAGGACTAACTATTAAGGCTAAGAAGAGTCAAATAGGCCTAAACAGAGTGACTTACCTTGGCCACCAGGTGAGTCAAGGAACTATAACCCCCTACAGGCCAAAGTGGATGCTATCCAAAAGTGGCCTGTCCCAAAGTCAAAGAAACAGGTTCAATCCTTCTTAGGCTTGGCCAGTTATTACAGACGATTTGTACCGCAATACAGCCAAATCGCCACCCCACTGACAGACCTAACCAAAAAGAAACAGCCAAATGCCGTTCAGTGGACCGAAGAGTGTCAGAATGCCTTTAACCAACTTAAAGCGACACTCATGTCTGATCCTGTACTATGGGCCCCCGACTTTGACAAATCATTCCTAGTAACCACAGATGCATCCGAGCATGGTGTGGGAGCAGTTTTAATGCAGGAAGGACCGGATCAAGAATTCCACCCTGTAATGTTTCTCAGCAAGAAGCTGTGAGAGAGGGAAAGCAACTGGTCAGTCAGTGAAAAAGAATGTTACACCATTGTCTACACTCTGGAAAAACTATGCCCATATGTTTGGGGATGGCATTTCCACCTGCAAACCGACCTTGCTGCGCTACGGTGGCTTCATACCGCCATGGGAAATGACAAAAAACTTATTCGGTGGAGTTTAACTCTCCAAGATTTTGATTTCAACAACCAACATATCTCAGGAGCTTCTAACAAAGTGGCTGATGCACTCTCTGTGAAATTTTCCCAGAATCAACTGGTTAAAATTGTCCTTGAGATGTGGAACATATTGTTAGTCTTTATATACTTGGTAGTATATTTAGAGGTGCATGTGTCTTATTAATTCTGTTTTTTCCTAGAGCTCCCAGGAAAAAAATCCCAACCAGCGTTTCACCCTAGGAGGTGATTTGGGGGGTGTATCTGAACCCTAAAGTTCAGAGTTGGGAAGGAACCTTGACACACCCTTCGCATGTTTTTTTTGTTATTGTGTTTGTCTATTGCGAGAGGAGGGAGGACTTCTGCTGGTGTAAGTAAATAATATTGCCACAGTATTTTGTATACTAAAGTATAGGGAAGTAGAGTGAATACTATGAATACCAGATATGAAGACAAAAATGGAACATTGTTGGTATAATCCAGGGGTAGCCCACCTGAGCCTGAGAAGGAGTCAGAATTTACCAATGTACATTGCCAAAGAGCCACAGTAATACATCAGTAGCCCCCATCAGCTCCCCACCCCAGCTTCCAGCGCCTCCCACCCACCGGCAGCCCTGCCAATCAGCACCTCCCCCTCCCTCCCCACACCTCCTGATCAACTGTTTCATGGTGTGCAGGAGGCTCTGGGGAGGAGGGGGGAGGAGTGAGGGCATGGCAGGCTGTAGGTGGGAGCAGTGGGAAGGGGTAGAGTGGGGGCAGGGCCTGTGGCAGAGCCAGTGGTTGAGCAGTGAGCACCCCACAGCACATTGGAAAGATGGCGACTGTAGCTCCAGCCATGGAATCGGTGCCTATACAAGGAACCACATATTAACTTCTGAAGAGCTGCATGTGGCTCCGGAGCCACAGGTTGGCCACCCCTGGTATAATCACTGTATGAATTCTCCAACTTATTAAATAATCGAGTATGGGCAAGTTAAAACAACATAAAAGACAAGCTTAATTACAATTTAATTACTTCATATTTATTGTTTTAGTAAGGAGTGAATTCCTTACTCAGCTTTTATTAAGAAAAGACTCCTATTGACTTCAGTGAGAGTTTTGTCTGTAAAAGGGCTTCAGGATTTGGCCATTGTTAACATACCACTCTTTATGCAAATGGAAATCCCTCTCCTTTCCAACCCTCCATAAGCTGCATACAGCAGATCAGGGAGGTTGTCAGGAAGTCTATTCTGGCTCCCTGATTCTATGCTCTGACCCAAATAGGGAATAATTTTAACTTTGTGCCAGATGGTTTCTGGTCCCTTAGGGAACTGGCTGGAGTGCAGTGCTCTGGCCCCTCCCTATCTCTGCCCCGCCACACCCTCTGAACCAGAGGCAGGAAGGAGGGTGTTTCAGTAGCCAGATCTTCCAGCTGTATACCTGCTGTGGATATCCTCAGCAGGGGAAATACAGGACGTTTCCACAAACTGATACAAAGGGAACTGATTGGGGCAGAGAGTCTGCTCCAAACTAAGGTCACTTGGTGAAATCCTCATCATGGAATGCTCTCAATCAGCAACCAAAGTTACTGCCCACTCCTTTCATATGGTGAGATATAACACTTTTTTAACAGCCGACTGTATTCCCAACAATATCCAGATTCCAGTTCTAGGACAAAGCTATACTGTTCCATTTTGGACTTTAGATCCTTCATGAATAATAATAATAAAAAAATAAATAAATAAACACAGCATTCCACAAACAGCTTCCTTATCGTAACAGAATATAGAAATAAAATATTGGTTTTTTTACTCTAACATGAGCTGCTAACAGCAGTTAAAACTTTTATTCCTTTATGAGCCTCTAACTTTTACTATACCTACATTGCTACATCATGACAAGCAGTGGGACCATCTTTTGATGGTAGCTGTACAATAGAGATGGTCAAAAAAATCAGTAGAATAGTTTTTGGTCGAAAAATGTAGTTTCATCCAAATGTAAATGTTTTCCAAGATTGTATTGATTTCTATGGCCCTTCCAATGGGAAAAGTCAAGATGAATCATTCTGACTTGTTAATTTAATTTGTGTCAAAACATTTCATCAGGTACATACATTTCATTTTGACATTATTATTCAATTCATTTTGTCTTACCTTAAAATATCAATATTGTTGTAACAAAATATATATATACTGTATTATATTTAATATTTTTAAAAGGAATGTATAAACAAAACAAATTGAAAGAAGAAAGTCAAAACAAAATGCTTTGTACCTTATCAAAATGAAACTTCATAGGAAACTTCAACATTTTTGCTTTTCCTTCCTATTTAGCAACAAAAAAAGTTTCAAAATGTTAGAATTTCCCACAGAAAATCAATTCCAGATTCAGATCTGCTCTACCATGCAATAAATAGCTTGGAGAGTATAAGGGCTGATCCTCCAAGGTGCTAAGAGACCTCAGCTTGCCTTTAATGGGAATTGAGCACACTCAACACCTTGTAGGATTACGCTCTAAAAGAACTAGATCTCTCTTTACAGGAACTCTGGAATACAGTGCCAATGATGTGGGGAAATCTGGACATTATTACTGCCATAAAAGATAGGAAGTTACAGTAGGGATGAGAGGTTTGTGGATCACTAGAAGCAGAAGATGTCCATCATCCTACAAACAGAATCACATATATGAATCCCCTGTGCCCATTTGGCATCCCACTGGTATCAACTGAATTCCATAGGAGATATGGGGTCCTACATCTGCAGGCATGGGGCTAATATCCCCTTGTCTGACTGGTTCTTAATCAAGCATCCAAGCACCCACAACATTAGCACCCAAGATAAAACATTCAGATAGATGTTAATAGAAAAATTCACATGATTGGAATCTTCTTTCTAGGGCTATTCAGGAATAACAGAGTGGTACTGGAAGACAGAATTGAGAGAAAAACCTATAAGAAAAGTGAAGTAATGTGAATATATTAATCATGTTGTTGTTGTTATTCAGCAAGAAAAGTCAATTGCCATATAGCAGTAATACACCTCTGCAATTGTTTTTAAAAAAATGTAATAATAGTTTACATAATGGTAGTTTGGGAAGGTATAACACTTAAAAATAAGTTATTATAATTATTTCCACTTCTATAGCATCTGCCATGTGAAACTCTCCAGGTGTTTTATATATTGGGTAAATAGTTATTTCCTAGAACAGTATGTAACTCTGAAATCTCTGCTATGCCTGTATTGTAAATGCTGGCTTTTTAAAGATGACTTGTGCAAGGGCTACTTTTGGATCACCATACTTTGATTTAGTATCACTTCATCCCTTATTTATATGCCCTTGTTTAAAATGGTTCTTATGACATCCTATAAAAAGAAAGATTTGATTTGCAAGGCATATTTTAAGAGGGTCAGCAACTGATGTATATGTATGGGCACTGCAAGTAAAAGTTGATGGCAGAAGAACATGAGTCAGAAAAAAATCTTGAGTGGATGATGTGGTATTCTGAGTGGATCAAAAGGACTAATGATCCACCAAGAGGTTAGCAGAGGACTGTATAGAATGGGCTACCACAGATAAGTCACTAAGGGCCAGATTTTTAAAGGTTTTTAGGTACCTAAAGATGCAGGCCTTTCCACACCAGATCAACAAGGAAACTGTGGAGAGTGTAAGAAAGGTGTGAAAGTGTCTTGAGAGACACTAAAAGGAAAATGAAAGGACAGTTGAGTTTGGGGATTTTTAGGGTAGGGGAGGAAAGGAAGCATAGTGAGGGTGTGGCTTGTGGTTATTGAGATTAAGAAAGAGGGCAGTAGTATCTCCCAGGATTTGTTCATGGGCCTCCACACCCCAGTGCCCACCTGCACCTCCAAGTGCTTCAGTTTTCTCCCACAGTAGCCCATGTTATTGCCCAGCCTTATTTTCATTTGTCCACTATGTCCTTCTTCTTAAATCCCCCTGTGACCGGGGTCCTAGTGCGGAGCCAGCTATGGTCAGTGAATTAGGTGAACTGCAAAGAATGGGGCAGACAATCCCCATAAAGCTGGTGGATATTCCAATACTTAGATTCATCAAGCCAGCATAAAACAGTTTCTTTATTACCTTACTGATTACTCAGAAGTCCAAACAACACAGTTCCCTTAAAGTGATCCAGCCTCAGGCCTCCATCCAGGTATCTACATCAAATATGATGAAAATTTTTGTAAATCTTATTTCATTATATAAAAGAAAAGGTTCTACCAATCCCAAAGGATCAGACACATTACCTCCCAGATTTACCCAAATACGTGTTACAGCCAATTCTTATTAATTAAACTAAAATGTATTAAAAAACAAAAGAGAGAGAGGATTGGTAAAAGATCAATATACATACAGACGAGTTCAATTCATTGAGATTCTGATTCATATCAGAGATGGTGAGCTTTGTAGTTGCAAAGAGGTCTTTCAGAAATAGTTCATAGGTTATAGTCCAATGTCCAAATATCATATTCAGGGCATACCAGCATAATTGGGACCTCAGTCCTGCAACTCAAACTTCCCCTGATGAAGCCTAAGCAGATCTGAGATAACAGAATCAGGACCCAAGGATCTTTTATACAATCATGTCTTTTGACAAGTTGGAGTTCCTCAGGGAACAAAAGGTAATTAGGATGACTTTGAAGGAGGTCCACCACCGGTACTTCAAATTAAATTTGAACCGGTACCGCTATACGAATTAAAGTAAGGCCATTTGCTTGTTCCTCCACCATTCACAGTACATTTCAAAGAGAGATAAATACCGAGATATCCCATGTTTACAATTCATTTAAATGCTAGGATGTTGTTTTGATCTCTGAACTATCAGAATACAGCATAGACAGGGACCGTTGATTACATTGTGGATCCTACTCATACATAAGTAAATACAAAAAAACTACAAACATTATCTACCCACTTGTCCTTTTGAGGGTTATTTATTTTGCAGGATGTTTAACCCTTTCTAGCCATGTGTCACACCCCCTCTCTCCCTCCCACGACTATTATTGTGAAAAAATGTGAGAAAATGAAAGATTTGATTTTTTTTTCAAACCCTACTAAAGGGGTGGGGGAATTGTTTTGTATTTTGTTTTTTGTTTGTTATGGGTGGTGGGGTGACTGTAGATTTGGCTTGGTTACCAAATAGTTTAGCCCATCCCTAGTTCTTTTCCAGCTTTTTTCCTGAATTCCTGGTAGGTTTTTTTTATTGTTGTTTTTGTTACTTAAAAATGTTCTATTACTTTTACTGAATTTTAATTGAAATAGTGATACATCCAGTGTTGGTTGGTAACCACAAAGCAAGATTTTGGAGTTCTCCCCTTTCTAAGGACACCATGGTAAGTGTGTAATGATCTTGGGGTTCATTAAATAACAAACCAGTGAATGAGAAAGGAATAAAACTTTAATAAAACAAACTGGAGAGTATCTCTGGTGAACTGTTGGACATAGTCCTGCAATGTTCCCAACCTCTGCCTCCAGGGCCCAAATTCTCCAAATTCCTATGTTCATAATACTGTACCTTATGAGGGACCATCTCTAAATTATAATCTTCTACAAGCATATCTCTACAAAGAGGATGTTGAAAAGAAAGATTTATTCTGCTCTAAGTAAAGATATGAACTAAAACCCAGATCTGGGTATCCCTGAACTGTATAAATATTTAGAACTCGATTCTAACTTTGCACTTTTGCTACATTTCTAACTCCAAGGCACAAGAAAATATACCACAGATAATTCACAATGAAGAACCTGTGTGCACCATAGTTTTCACATCAGAAATTTCTCTCTATGAAAGAAAAAAAAGAGTAAGGAACTTTACAATGCAAATGTTATGGTCTAAGAGTAAAAGCAACTAATGCTAGAAAAGTGCTACACAATGTGACATTTGCAAGTTATTTTACCAAAAAGGAGAGAAGTACAAATCACATCACCTTGGTCTTTAACATAATACTTTTAGAAAGCAAAATATAACCTATGAAACCGACAATGATTAAACAACAAGTTTTTGACTCTGGAGAATCAGACGGTTCTAATGTTATGCCTCTTGTGCTGAGCAGGGATTGGAAACAAGATGTTAGACTATTGTGTCACTTTCTTGAAATGTCAAAGAATTGTGGAAGTCACCTGCTAAAGGGAGCTAATATTGTCCCTGTACCAAAGCCCCATTAAAACATATTTAAACATAGACCCCGTGGAAAAGAATATTAATCAATACAAACTACATTTAGTAATATGTGTCTACCACATAACACTATTTCCCCAGTAGAAGACAAGCATGTTACAAATGGAAGAAAAATTTGTGTAGTAACCTATACTGTCAAGAGTATCTAAGGGGAGCCTTACACATTTGGGGTGATAGTTACATTCCTAGCCTTGGAACACCTGTCAGTTATTATGTATGAAGACAGTTATGAATTTTTATGGCTTTGAAAACATCCCTGCCTCTACCTTCCCCACACATATAGATTCACTAAGGGATTGAACCAAAGACTATATTAGCATTTAGCTAGGCAGAAAACTACCATGAGGAATTGTAGAACAGACAGAGGGAAACAAAAAAAACTTAAATGACATAGTATTCTGTAGCACAGATAAATCATTCTGAGAGGGTAACAGGTAAGATAAGATAGTGAAACGCTTGATTGGCCAGTATTCCCGGGGGGACCCCACAAATAGCTGACCTAATTGCAGGTGCTGTGGTTGCTATTAAAGTCAGCAATTGCCAACAGTTTCCAAAGAGAAGTATCTGAGATACCACAATTATTTCCAATTCCATTCCAAGGGAAATCAAACATTTTCATCAGCAGGGGTTCTTTATATCTATTTTATTTATTTACATTTTACAATTAAATATAAATGTCCAGATAGCTGTTTAAATCAGTGTAGCTCCACTGATTTCAATGAAGCTACACTGATTTATACTAGCTAAGGGTCTGGCCCATGATCTTTAATTGACTAGGAACCATCAGTTTGTACTCATTGTTAGTCCATGTAACCACGCTTCCCTGCTGACCTTATTTTCGTTTCCCCATTTGTCTTCTTGTTTAACACACCTTGTTTTATGTTTGGCTTTATCCTACATGCAGATCTGCAAGGACACAGGGGCCTCACCCCATAGATTTAATTTAGACTGTAAGCTCCTCAAGGCAGGGACTATGTATTGGCAGAGCACCCATGGAGCCCCAATCCTGATTGGGAGACTTTAGGTGCAACCAGAATACTAATCAGATGCCTTACAATACTCAAATATTTAAGTTCAGGTTAAAAGAATTTAGCTGAAGAATCTCTTTTTAAAAGTTTTCTTGTACAGACTAGTGAAAAACAGATTTTGGAATAAAAATAGGGAAATATTTATTTTCTGAATACTCCTATACTAGCCCTAGCCAAAGAGGGTAAATCCTCCCTAAAATGCAGTCCTTACCATTTTCCAGTGGGTTTGCAAAAAGTGTGCAACTGCTTTTATCATGAGTGTAAACTATTTCTATTCACTGTGATCATTCCATTGTGCACAGGACACTCAGCGGAGGGTTTGCACACTAATTCTGGGTGACATACCTCAAACCCTCACTGAGTCATTTTATACAAATTGTGATATGAAAGGATTGTATAAGTGGATTTGTGCATCGTTGTCAATATAGTTTTGCACAGGACATTTTTCCAAATAATTGCTGGGGCATTAGTATGTGTCGTCTGGTGAATTTTAGTCCAGTACATTGTCACACTTCCGTCCCCTCATGTAAGATAAGTTATTAGCCCACTTTTACAGAAAAGGGAAATTAAGAGAAGTCATTGATCAAAGCCTCCAAGGGAATCCATGTCAACTGAGATCAGAATGTCTTTTGTTCTCTGTTCCATGCTCTGAGTCTACAGGGTTTGACAGGGTCAGGCCAGATGGCTACAGGAGAGTAATAGAAGGCAGATATATTAGCCCCAGGTTAAGTAGGTCCCTTTTTCCTGGGTAAGGTAACAGGGAAGGTTCCAGAACAATCAGGAACCTTATGGACACAATTAAGACAGACAGGCTGATTAGAACACCTGCAGCCAATCAAGAAGCTGCTAGACTCAATTAAGGCAGGCTAATCAGGGCACCTGGGTTTAAAAAAGGAGCTCCCTTCAGTTTGTGGTGTGCGTGTAAGGAGCGGGGAGCAAGAGGCACTAGGAGCTGACAGTGAGAATGCGGAGTGTTGGAGGACTGAGGAGTACAAGCATTATCAGACAGCAGGAGGAAGGTCCTATGGTGAGAATAAAGGTGTTGGTAGAAGGCCATGGGGAAGTAGCCCAGGGAGTTGTAGCTGTTGCACAGCTGTTCCAGGATGCACTCTAGACAGCTGCATCCCACAGGGCCCTGGGTTGGAACCCGGAGTAGAGGGCGGGCCCGGGTTCCCCCCAAACCTCCCAACTCCTGGTCAGACACAGGAGGAGTTGACCTGGACTGTGGTTTCACGAAAATGGCCAAACTGAGGGCTGCTGTGAAGCTCCAAGGTGAGCAAATCCGCCAATAAGAGCAAGACCCACCAAGGTAGAGGAGGAACTTTGTCACAAGGGCTATCTACATCTCCTTTTGGTCACGGGTCACGCTGACTGTTCTGCAGGCAACTAGCTGGGAGGCAGCTTGAAGAAATTTGAGCACAAGGCTTGTAGCCTGAGCATCAGTGCCATCCCTCCCCACACCTGAAAACTGAAAGACCTATTGTCCATGGAGTATGTAAATGCCAGAAGCCTGCGAAGCTGTAGGGAACCCTGAATAGTCTGTAGAGATCTTATTACATGAGATGATATCAGTTTACATTTCAAGACTATCTTCACAAGGATTAAGCCATATGCATTCAACAATGTCAATAAAAAGCTATAATGTTATTTCCTAAACCAGACCTACACACTGTAAAATATACCTACTTTTAAAAAGCCAGTACCACCTTCATCAAACACATATCTGGGCTGGTCTAAGACATCTTGTCTTATCAAATTACCTTGGGTTATAGTACCCTTTTTCAACATTGTCTCTGTCAATTGAGATCTAGGTAGTACAACAGTAAAACCTATACCACTTTAAAAATTTTATTAAAGCTAATGTTAAAAAAAATTATAGAATACAGAATATAGAATAGGTTGAGAAAAGAGTGTCTGTACATCTGGGTATAGTGCTTAGATTATCCACAAATACAAAGTTTGTTTTTAAAAGTCATATGATACATAGAATACATAATCAGCAATAACCCAAATTTAGGTGAACAGATTTAAGAATACAGTTTAGATATTAGAATCCGAATTCTCGGTACATCACTCATGAACAGTTGTACGGAGATTTGGTTGTGGAAAGCAAAATATATCAATGAGTGGAGACTGTCCCTCAGTAATTGAGAATTAGGTAGGTTGTCCATTTAGAAAATACAATCCATGAGGAAAGTACTTCAGTTACTTTCCTCACCGCACTTCTCACTGGCATTCCAGCTCATCCATCCTGGTATTGCTGATGTCCAGTGATGTGTTCTATGTAGATGTCCCTCGACCACCTGATGGCGTCCGACACCATGAGTTGCCGCATCAGCTGAATGTAGTGTTGACTGATTCTGCATTCTCTCAGCACTCGCTCATTACTGGGGTTCCATATGCCTAATGCTCTGATGATCAGTGTGTGTGTCTGGACCTGGTAACCCTTAGCTCTTTACTACAGATAGGCCAGAACCAAAATACTGGATCTGAGAACCACCATGATTTTGCAAAGATCAGTTTCAGATTCAAACTTTATAGATCACTCCACTCTTCACATGGTGATTCATAAATTCACTCATAGATTTTAAAACTGGATTGGACCATTACAATCATCTGGTCTGAACACCTCCATAGCACAAGCCAGAGAATTTCACCCAATAATTCCTTCATCAAGACAATAACTTCTGGTTGAACTACAGCATATCTCTTCAAAAGACATCCAATTTTGATGTAAAGTTTTCAAGTGACAGAGACTTCACCATATCTATAAATAAATTATTCCAAGGGTTAATTTGTCTCATCATTACAAATTTGCACCCTATTTCTTGTCTGAATTTGTCTAGTTATATTTTGTAGTCACTGGATCTTTTTATCTTTGTCTACTAAATTAGAGAGCCTTCTACTTTAAGAAGGCTACTCCCCTTGCAGTTTGTGTAGTTTAATTTATGTTTGGTTATTTGAATGGTTGATAAAGTTAAACCCCAGAAACGGGTACATATACTCATTTGGAACAGGATGGGAACTCCAACTGCTTGCACTTTCAAAGAAAATTAAGAATCATTTGCAAGATTTAACTTAGTTTTTGCATAAATGTAGTGCTATTGTACTCATGTTGATCCCAGGATATTAGATGGACAAAGTGGGTGTGATAATATCTTTGATTGTACCAATTTCTGTTGCTGAGAAAGACAAGCTTTGTGTAAGTGTGAAACCTTGTCTCTTCCACCAAGAGAATTTGGTCCAATACAAAAATATTACCTCACCCATTGTTTCTCTTTGGGTCAAGATATTTTTATCCCATCACCTTACTACTCAAGCACTCTCTTGAGATAAGAAAGTTTGTCCCAGGAAATAGTAGGTAACATTAAGAATCAGATGGTGATTTTAGCCAAAGAAAATATTGACTGAGGCATCACTTTTAGATTTTACACTCCAGATATACTTCAAAATCACCTGGTATTTAGCAAAGAGCTTCCTGAACTCTTAGCTACTGGCATACATAGCTACTGGATTTATAAATTTGCAGCAGGATTAGTGAAATATTGTTATTTGTTTTTCATCATTTTATGCCAGAAAGAAGGTTGTGCCTCTTTGATTTCAGGGTTATCACAGTTTGCTTTCTAAATGGGAATAATTTATATATGTGTGGTATAAACTGATATGACGTTAATTTATATTTCAGTTGATGAAGCTCCAAATAGCAATAGATTGTAATGAGCTAAAACAATTCCTAAATAATTGGTAATCCAGCTGGTTACTCCAATTAAAATGGACCCTCTTGTCTGAAAGTTATTGCAGTGTAACTACAGCTTGATTTATGTTGTTTAGCTTTCAAAGGAAGCGTGGTATTTTAATACTGCATTGAATTCTAGCATTGCCTCACTGATATGGTGAAATCTGAAAATTAGGACTAGTCATTCCATCAAGAATGTAAATCTACTACCATGTGGTATTTGGAAAGTTGTTTGTTGGCTCAAGTGTCTTATCATAAAATAGTTTTCAATTCTATATGCTGACACTTTAATTTGTCTGTTCTTTACTGCTCAGGATTAATAAAGGGGAATTACTCCAAGCTATTTCTTCAATATCATTTGAAGAAACATGTCTTTTGACTTCTGAGTTAAACTGCACATTTTTTTGCATGCACAGTATTTTGCAATTCTGAGTTACTCCTTACATTAAAACCCCATCTGGTTTATTTTACCTTTGAGGAAACACAGCTACTTGTTCAGCAAAAAAGAAATCACCATGAAAAAATTACTATTTTCTCAAGGAAACTAAAGCTTTATAGAACACCTTGTATTAACATAATCCTACATTGTCACTCTGGAGATTTCTAGTCAGCTCAGCACAAAACATCTTCCATTTATTTTTTTATTTATATGCACAGCAAAGTTTGTATACCAAGCTCAAAATGTCACTCATGAACTAAACAATGGAGGATTGTTTTCAATTCATTTAACCTCTCATGAATCACACACATTTTACCTAATTTAAGTCTAGACATTGGGCATGCACCTTATCAAGAAAGCTTCAGTTGTTCAATCCATTCAGAATATGGCCCTAATATTCTTAAAAAGCTCCACACTTGCAGACATTTATGCCCGCACAGAGGCCCCAGGACTTCATTGAAGCTTTGCATGGCTGCAGGGGTCTGCTTACAGGGAGTTTATTACAAGAGCAAGTCCTAAGCCATTATTTCCTAGGACACAGGTACCACTGCCACAAAGCTGGCGTTGGGGAAAGTATAAGCAAGGAAAAGAGCTTGTTATAAAGGTAGGGAGAGGCAAAGGAGGATGGTGGGGTGGGAGGAAGTCCCCATGTGCAGGTCAGAATCAAATTGACAAATCCATGTTGACTATTACTTATCACCTCATTATTTTGTAATTGCTTACAAACTGATTATTTGCTTATTATCTTTCTGGGTACCTAAATTAAGGTGACTGGTGTAATTCCCTCGGTTGTCCTTAATCCCCTTTTTACAGATAGGTACTACATTTTCCCTTTTCTGGTCCTCTGGGATCTCTCCTGTCCTCTGTGAAGTCTCAAAGGTAACTGCTAATGGCTCAGAGATCTTTTCAGCCAGTTCCTTAAGTAGTCTAGGATATAGAAGACATTTAGCTTGTCTGAATAATTCTAAACTTTTTCTTTCCCTATTTTAGCCTCAGATCCTACTCCATTTACACTGATGTTCACTATGTTAATCATCTGATGACTGCTAACCTTTCTGGTGAAAACAAACAAGAAAGGCATATAAAATTACATCCATTTCTGTGTTTTCTATATTGTCTTTTCTTTATCATTGAGAAACATGCCAACTCTGCCTTTGGTCTTACTCTTGATTCTAATGTATTTATAAAATGTTTTCTCTTTACCCTTTATGCCCCTTGCTAGTTTAATCTTTTTTTGTGCCTTGGCCTTTCTAATTTTGTCCTTACATGCTTGTGTTGTTTTTTTTATATTGATCCTTCATAATTTGACCTACTTTACATTTTTTGCATGACGCTCTTTTGAGTTTCAGGTTGTTGAAGATCTCCTGGCTAAGCCAAAGTGGTCTCTTCCATATTTTCTGTCTTTCTGATGCTTTGCAATAGCTTACTCTTGTGCCCTTATTAATGTGTCTTTAAAAAATGCCAACTCTCCTGAACTCTTTTTTTTCCTTTAGACTTGCTTCCCATGGGCTCTTATCTACAATTGTCACCTGATCTATTGAATATGTATTAATTACGTAAGATTTCACAATTAACACTCTGAGGTTTAGTAGGTACTTGTTCCAAGATCAAGCCCAGAAATACTAAAATTAAAGTTTAGTTGGGAGCCCCAATGTGCACAGTTGCAACACTCACACTTAGAAACAACCTTGTGTATTTGTACTAGTTTTATTACAACAGTTAGCAAAATTACAAAAACACTCCAACCCAGCAAGGTAGATAGAAGTAAAAAAAAAAAATCTGCATCTGAGTATCCATGTACTCCCACCATCCTCCTCCTCATCATCATCACCACCAGTTGTCATCATCCTGGCATATCCCAAGAGTTACATCTCCCGAGGTGCGTTGGTTGGGATACAACTTTATAATGGGTTACACTGATGCTATTATGTATAAGTCATATTCAGAAAGTGTTTCATCCCCTTTTCCTTTCTGTATTTCCTTACCCTACTAATGTTGGGGTGTCCTGCTTATATGTCAATTAGTTACCATGGCACTCTATTGGTCAGCTATCTGCTGAAGTTCCTAAATTAAAATATCCCAAACTGGTATAAACTACAATCCTGTGATTACCTGTCAGCAGTTTAGTCATTACTGCATTCTCTCTTGTGATATCTTATGATCTAGGTTCTAGGTTGCTCCTGCTTAGCTGCTTATAATAAGGCTTTTGGGCCTTATGCCTTGTTTATCTAAGCTATTGTTTTAGAGGCCACATAGGCTCATTACTTTACTACCTTAATTTATACTAGCACCTTATATAGCAAATACCTATAAACCTACACAATTCTCTGAGTTTGCTAAAATCTACCTTCT